>NC_084484.1:170617254-171985588 GCF_030035675.1 Rhineura floridana
AAACTTATTAAAACAATACATCTTTAAAATCATATTTAAACAAAACATCTTAAAAACATCTGAAAAAACAATTCCAAAAACAATTCCAGCACAGACGCAGACTGGGATAAGGTCTCTATTTAAAATGATTGTTGAAAGAGGAAGTAAGCACCAAAAAGACAACAGTGATGGTGTCTGTCTGATATTTAATTCCAAAGCGTCAGTGTCACAAAACTAAAGGTCTGCTTCCTATGTTGTGCAGAATGACACTCCTGATAAGACGGTATCTGCAGGAGGCCCTCACCTGTAGACTGCAGTGATCAACTGGGTATATAAGGGGTAAGACGATCTTTCAGGTATCCTGGTCCCAAGCTGTATAGGGCTTTATATGCCAAAACTAGAACCTTGAACTTGGCCCAGTAGCAAATGGACAGCCAGTGCAGGTAACATGTTGGCGATACCCTGACCCAGTGAGAAGTTGTGCCACTGCATTTTGCAACAGCTGCAGCTTCTGGAACAACCTCAAGGGGCACCCCCACATAGAGTGCATTACAATAATCCAGCCTGGAGGCTACAAGTGCATGGACAACAGTAGTCAGGCTATCCCAATCCAGAAACGGCCACAGCTGTCTTACCAGCCGAAGCTGGTAAAAGGCACTCCGAGCCACTGAGGTCACCTGAGCCTCTAGTAACAAAGATGGATCCAGGAGCACCCCCAGACTACAGACCTGCTCTTTCAGAGGGAGTATGACCAATTATCTCTGCTCCAACATATCCTCCATTCCAGATTATCCACAGAAATTCCCAAACAACATGCCAGAATATCCCTCTGCTTCCAAATGTTGGTTGGACAGTTCTGCCTGGCCACTAATTTAAGAACAAAAGTTTGATTCACAGACCACAAATCAAATGCTATTCATCATACTGCAGGGTGACCATGAAACACAACCTAGGACACACTCTGTAGTTGGGAACAGTTTTGATTGTTAATTGTTGAGGTAATCAAAGATAGGGAACAGATGAAGTCCCAAAGCAAAAGGTGTCCTCAAGTGCATAGACGTGTATGACTGTCTGGTGAAATGCATGTGAGGACAATGTTGTGAGGAGGTAAACCCCCCCCCCCGCACAACATTTATTCATTTATTTGTTGGATCAGTTTGATTTGATCATGTATATCCTGCTGTATAATTCAAAGTGTCTAACCAATAAAGCCATTAAAACAACAAACCGTAATAGTCATGCCAATATTATTATTGTCTTGCCACCAACTACAGGGATAGCCACTTTGGTGGTTTTCTTTGGGGATGGGGTGAGAGTTCTGTTCAGGTTTAAGTTAGTTTAAGTTTAATAAATTTATATGCCACACTTAAGAAAACCATCTTCACCAAAGGTTGTACAATAAAGAGCAGTCAATATAAATAAAATTATAAAAACATTAATAAAAGCAATTAGCCCACTCATCCTAAATTTGGCATGATATCGGTCATTAAGAAGCAAGTCTTTATGGCCTGCTGAAAGATATTGAGGGATGGTGCAAGCCTGATCTCCTGTGCAACAGAATTCCCCAAGTGTGGTTCACACCAAGAAGGCCCTGTCCATATGTCCACCAACCTGATTGGCTTAGCAGGTGGGCAGCTAAGCAGTGTCCTCAAAGCGGATATTCAGGTCCAGGTAGGTTGGTCCAGGTGCAGGATGTCCTTCAGCTAGCCCAGTCCCAAACTGTTAAGGGCTTTAAGGATAATTAACAAGTAACAGGGTGCAAGGCTAGATTTGGAAAAGACAGCCTGCCCCCTTGTTCCATCCATGGCAATAATCTCAATGATGGCTTTGTAGAAGAGCATTCTGCTCCCACCTCCTCACAATCCCCTCATCACTGAGGCTGTTGCAATGATGGGGTCATACACATGTACATACAAATTCTTTTCTTGGGACATGGATGAAAGGAGAGAGCAATGAGAATTTAAGATAAAAATTTCCCATCCCTCCAATATCTGTCAAAGATGACATTTTCATTTTATTTATTGAACAGCATTTGTAAAAACCTCTAAGCGGTTTACATAAAATATACATTAACTTTGTGAATGAAAGAAAGAAATTAAAAAAGGTGAACTAAAAATAGTTAAAAATATATAACAATAATTGCATATTAAAAATGCATGTCAACTTTACGTATCTGCCTAAACAGCAACAACAACAAAAAGCAGATGCCAAAAACAGTACAGCAAAGGCACCTGTCAGACCCCCACCTGTGGTTTGGTATCGTAACAGATCTCTCCCACTGGCCCCAGCACAGGTCTCTCACGATCCCACTACTAGGCACCACCACCTGACACTCTGTAACGCAATACTGCCCTGAGACTGTGCCTTAGTCTCCTCCTCAGATTGCTACATAGTGTCTGGGTGCACTTACAAGCCACTTTCTGCCTTTAAAGATTACAGCCCTGGGTTGCTTCTGAATACCTGCTGCTGTTACACTATCCCTTCACCACTGCCACCACTGATACTGTTCCCAGCTTTGGTATTTGCTCTGCCCACCCTTCTGGTCTGTAATATCCCAGCCAAGGATCAGGCGTGTTGTTAAACCAAAACTATTTATTTATTAACTCAAGGAATAAACAAGATTACTTTAAGTTTTGTCAACATGTGTGTGGTTACATATAATAGTTTTCTCTTTATATCTCTTAGTCCTGAAACCCGACTCACTACCCGCCTAAACACAAATCCACCCCTCCCAAACCCAGAACCAACAACCAACAAAACCCAACCCTCTCAAACTTTCATTCTCTCATTTATACCTTCAATCACCCAGACGCTCAGCCAATCACAACTCAGCATTCCTCAACATTCCAACCCATGTACTCCCCCCTCTCTACTTACCACATTTGCCCTACAAAACTGACACTTACCATAATTACTGTACAACATTTACAGAGGCATCACAGCACCTGCCTAATGTTAATAGGCAGGGAGTTTCAGAGTGTAGGTGCTGCTATGCTGAAGGAACAATTCCTTATGAGTGCGGAATTGACATTGTGCGGAACTTGTCAAAGTACTCCTTCCGCAGACCAAAGAGGTTGAATAGGCACCTATATGGTAAGGCGATCTCTCAGCTAAAGTGGTCCCAAGCTGTCAAGGGCCTTATAGACTAATATTAACCCCTTGAATCTGGCCCAGTAGTCCAGCTAGCTTGAAGTTTGATTGTTTTTCCAAAATTGCATACAGCACCATCATAATCCAGGCTAAATATGACCAAGTGACTGCTACCCAACTGTCATCACGTTGACAGTTTCACAAAACCATAAGGCCCAGAGTTGGCAATACTCCAAAAAATCCTTGCCATGGGTAATATCCTTCCATGAGTAAGCAACAAATATGGGAGAGTTCAAACAGAGCTCTCAGTGAAGCAGCAGAGCAGTTTTAACTTCTACTGAATAAGCAATATGCATTCCGGCCCACACTGGGATGAAGACAAGAATTTCACATGCCTAGATTTTATTATTCCCAATTCATGCCTGTAAGCAACCTGACATCAGCACTGTATTGTTCTCCTGACAAGCTCAGAAATGTATCTGAGCATATTTCATTTTTTCCTAATTATCTGTAACTCAGGATAATTTTAGCAGGGAAGGGCCAAATTGAGGGGAAGTGAAATAATTAGAAGAGAATAGTTAGAAAAGGCTACACAGACAAGAATGCTATATAGCAGAGATCACCACCCTGGTGCCCTCCAAATGTTTTGGACTACAACAAATTTGTGCCAGCTGGGGCTGATGGGAGTTGTAGTCCAAAACATCTGGAGGACATATGGCTAATGCTGCTATACTGTTTTGTACTTTACATTCGGAATGAGTGAATCAGTCTATTTCCAGTCTGTGACAATTCTGGAAGTGTTAATTCTTTGGTCCATTTCCACATTAATCAGCATTTTTTAAAAAACCACAAAAGTGAGTATTTAAATACTCATTTTAAATATTTTCTCACAAAATGCACATTTCAAATGCATATTCTCACAAAATATGCTCTTAAAAATGTATTTTGTCCCCAAACACACACTTTTATGTGCATTTTGGCAGGGTTTTTTTTTTGTCAAGAACCGCATTGCAAAATTCAGAGAAGTGCAAAACCCAAACTGCAGTCCAACGCGGAGTGAGGCAGGTAGGTCAGTTCACACCGTCCTGCTTCTGAATACAGAGTGGGGATACATCTGGCCACTAGTGGAAAGGGGATAGTGAACATGGGTTGGATCCACCAAGCCATTAGGGTAAAATGGCAGTTGCACGAGTATCTCAAGATTTAATCCTAAAAGGTGTTGAGCTTTTCCAAGGATCCAGTTTGGGAGCTCACAAAAGCTCAAAAATGCACTCAGGGTCTGCCTCTTCTGCCCCTTTCATCCTTACTATCCAGCCCCCCCCAAGAATGCAGCCACTACCTACAGTACAATCCTCAATGTACTGTTTTAGAAACCTGCTTAAAAAAAAATTGGCACACTTACCCAGATATGGAGTATTACTATACTTGTTTTTTTAAAAAAAATTTTTTGATTTGATCTGTATTGTTTTGATAAAACTAGGGGCTTCACCCATGACTGACCAACTCCCACACACACAAACCAGCAACCCCCAGGCACCCCACTCACGAGCATCCTCCACATATCTCCAGGTGCTGGTGTGCGCCAGCCACCATGGGCCTGCTCATGCTCCCCACCTGTTTCTGCATCACTGCCTTGCACCAACCCCCCCCCACTTGACAAACTCTGCCGCGCAGCACACTAGGCCATCATCCTGCCGAGGCTGTTTACCAGCCTCCCACCTAGGCGGCTGCTGTTGCTGCTGCCACAGCACAGCACACCTAAGCTGCTTACAAGTTTCTCTCCAGCCCCCATAGGCTGGAGCCATGAAGCGGGTTTGTGGGTTGGCCAAGCCACTGCCACCCATTCACTCTCCCTCTGTCCGCTTGGTCTCCCCTCCTCCTGAGCCCAGTCACTACACCACACTGGCTCAGTAAACTGCTTAGAGATTTTTATATTTTGATTAAGCAGAATATACATTTTGTTAAATAAAATAACACAAATGCAGTGGCAAGAAAAGTGGTAGTGAGCACTGCCAGAGCCCTAGCAGAGCATCTTCTCTGAGAGTGCATGTCTTTTCAGCCACACAGCAGAAAGGAGCAGAAAGATTGAGCCTGCTTGTCCTTTCAGCCACAGAGCAGGTCCTTGCCTCGCTGCTACTGTTGCCCGCTTCCTTCACATGCCCCAAGAGGGAGGCAGCAGTGGCAGCCCTCGCACTATTGAGGCAACCTGGGCCTCACCTGTGAGCATTTAACTGAGATGCTCACAACCTCTCTGTGCCGCAGTGCTTTTGGCACCTCCTAGATCAAGGCTTCCGGCACTTCTGCAAGTCCTGAAATTTTTCAGGGAGGCAAGATGAAAACAGTATTTGAAACCAAGAGGCTAATTTTCATGGAAATTGGCCTAGCCATTTCTAATACCGTTCTTAGAAAGGGGTCTTTGTGTGTGTGGGAATGGCAGGAGGGATGATTTACATGACAAAAGAATTATTTTAATGTTTTTAATAAGAAAAGAAAGGAAATTCCCAGTCCTAAACAGTGGCTTTGTTTGTTCTTATTTTTTTATGACACAGCAAGCCAAAGAATGATCCGATAAGGTGCACAGCTAATGCAGCATGAGGAAAGTTAATAAATGGGAGTCAAACTGGGAACATTACAAGCAAGGACGAAAGACACAATTCATGCAGGCAGAATGCTATCGCACGCCTAACTATAATAAAGTGGTTGCCTGGTGTACAGGCTATGAGCTATGGAAATAATCTTAAATCAAGTGAGTTACTGTTTCTTAGCAATTTGAGAGAAAGGAGAAAACAGTGTAATTGGCAATCAAGAGCTCCTCCGGGAGCTTCCAAGCAGCCAGCTCAATTTGTCGGCACATGGTGAATCTGTCTAGGGCAGATCCTGGTAGAGCATAAACTACATAGGAGGTTTCATGTTTGATGTAAGTCAGTTGGAAGGAAGGAATGTGAATAAAAAAAGCACACCATTTGTAAAATGTAAATACAATTCAGTCTCGCAAACCCTGCCAATACACCAACTTTTCAGTTTAAGTAAGAAGAAATCTACCTCCCTCTTCTTCCTTGTCAAAAACCCATCTTTGAACTTTGGACCAAGTGGCAAATGCAATGTATATTAAGCAGCCTGGAGTTGCTACTTGCCTACTACTATTTATCATAATCATCATCTCACCCATCCTTCAAGGAGCTCAGGCTGAGCAATACAAGATTCTCTTCCTTTCATGGTATCCACACAACATCCCTGTGAGGTAGGCTAGTATGAAATTTAGTCACTGGCCCAAGATCACCTAGTGAGCTTCATGGCTAAGTGCTCAGATCTCCACAGTCCTAGTTTGACATTCTAACCAGCTCTCACCACACCTACTCCCTTCTACTAAGGCATTCTCTTCTTTGGCAGATGGTATATCAAGAAGGGCCCTTCCTGTTGATCTGGCAGCAACCCCCCCCCATAAATATAGGTCCTGACTCCCATCTGTCCACCAGGAGACACCAGAACAGTGACCCTCAAATACTGCGACAGGTGAGGTCCCTGAGTAACTGCCTCTCCATCCTTCTCCTCATCAGATTTCCAGTGCAGACAACAAACCAAGAACAAATAACTAACTGAGAGGAAAATGAATGCTAGGTTCCAAGCCAGGAGACCGGCAGATGTGCTCAAAATTGTCCTGGAAAGACCCGGGGCCCGAGAGGAACAGTCTCAGCTGAGAAGGGTAAATGGCTCCGTTCATTTGGAGCAAAGTCCTGAAACTCAGGATGTACCACCTACAGGCAACCTAGTGTGCCCCATGGTAAGTACACAACTCCTACGCAAAAAATGCAAGACAGCCTCTCTAGCACATGTTGCCACATGCATCCAGTCCTTCTATGCCAGGGTGTGGTTTATTATTTATTTAAGATATTTCTATCTTCCCTTTCCTCCAGTAAGCTCAAGCCAGAATGCATGTCACTTTCTCCACCTTTTATCCTTTTTAACCCTCCGAAGTAGGTTAGGGTGAAGGATAGTGACTGGACCAAGGTCACACCAGTGAGCTTTGCAGCTGAGTGGGGATTTGAACCTGGGTCTCCCCAGTCCTAACTGACACTCTTGAGTACAACACCCCATTTCAGGTCACACCCACACCAGACCTTTATCCCACTTTCAACAGTCCTGGCCTCCCCCAAAGAACCCTGGGAAGTGTAGTTTGTGAAGGATGCTGAGGGTTATTAGGAGACTACTATTCCCCTGACAGAGCTCCAATGTACAGTCTCTAGACTGCATTGTTAGCTTGAAAGGTGGAGGTGTGTTCTCCAGGTTGCAAACTGGCAACTCTACAAATGAATTCAATGACTGTAATACTTAATTTGACCCCATGTCTTAATACTTTTGGATGGAGGAAACAAAATCTGCCAAAATCCTTATTACTCAGATTAGCTGTTTTAGCATTTGGGTTTGTTTGTCAGTTTCCTTGATATTTCAGCAGAAAAAGGGAGAAAATAGAATCTTAAAGCAGAAGAAATTAAATTACTTCAGCAGAGTGTAACAAAGGGGCCTTGGAACAAAGCCTTTTATGGAACAATATAAACAAACAAATTATTACTAATATTAATGGCTGCTGCTGCTTTCTATTAAGGGAATTTTGAAACATGAACCACCACTCCACAATAAATCTAAAACTAATACCCAATGAAAGGAAGGGTTGTACCTCAGTGGTAATATACCTGCTTTGCATGGAGAAGGTCCCAAGTTCAATCCCTGGCATCTCCAGATAGGGCTGAGAGAGACACAAGTCTGAAACTCTGCAGAGCTGCTGCCAGTCAGTGAAGACAACAATGAGCTAAATGGTCTGACTCGATATAAGGTAGTTTCCTATATTCCTACAAACTGGGTTTTAATTTAGAGCCACAGCTCAGTGGTACAGCATCTGCTTGGCATACAAAAGGTCCCAGGTTAAATCCCTGTCATCTCCAGGTGGAAGAGACTCCCAACTGAAATCTTGGGAGAGCCGCTGCCAGTCAGTGCAAACAATACTGAGCTAGATGGACCTACAATCTGACTCAGTATAAAGCATCTTCTTGTGTTCCTTATGTTAAAGAAGTCCACTGACGTCTTCGATTATTCTTACATAACATTTTCTATGGTGCATACAGTGCCCAGATGTATACAGAGATGTCATTTCCCAAATCAAGCAACTGTTTACGACTAGTGAGTAGCACAACAGTAGTGGCTTTTTTTTAATCAGGGCAGTTGGGGGGGGGAATGAAAAGGAAGCATAAAAAAGCAACCAGAAGGTACCTGAAGCAGTCACATCTCTGAGGAAGTCCATGTTTAAATTTCTCCCAATGAACATCCCAAAGAAGAAAACAAGTATACAGCAGAATCATAAGCATGCTTTTTTTCCCCACCACCCAGGAATACATCCCATCAGTTTTAGGACATTACTCCCAGGTACTCAGCTCCAAGTGAGAAGGGAAGGGAAACAGCCACTTCTTCTCTAAAAATGGAAATCAAAGCGGAGGTATGGTGACGAGACATAGCAATTGTCTTTGGGCAGTGATCTAATTTCCCCCCGAATGCCTTCAAATGAAAGGTTTCCTTTAATATATAAGAACCAGGAGCTTAAAAAGTGGTAATTTGACAGCATGCCTAACCGTAGATGCATTTCATTCCCGTTCATCACATTAACAAACTCCAAGTCACTCTGACGTCGGCACGCTGGAGGGACACAAAGGCTCATGCTGAGTTTGGGAACACCACAGAGATATAATGCAGCCGGAATCCAGTATGATGCTCGTCAGATTGCTAAGCAGCGCAGACTTATAAACAGAATATTTAACTAGAAGCTACAAAAGCTCTTTCTGAGGAGCCTGCCAGAACACGCTTGCAAGCTTTTCCCTTCTTAAAATGAATGGGAGAGAGGAGAAAACTGTGGCATTTCCTTTAAAGCTCTCAATCTTGTGAGGATTAAACTATATTTAAGGGAGAAGTTAAACATGATACAGAACCTCTGCCATTGAAGGGCATTTGTGACCAGGACACTGGAAGAGCCGGGGGGGGGGGAACAGATATTTCCCTGCATCATCTGTCTGTCTACACCACAGAAATGTGGTTAGCACAACTTCACTTGAATCAGCAAACTCTCATTCAGATGGGCAGGGAGGCAGGATGGTGAAGGGGGTGGGAAGGTGGATGATTGGGGGGGGGAGAACAAGAGACATTCCTCTGGAGTATTATAAAATGCTGAGAAAGCCGAAGAATATTTTACGAGAAAGCAGAATGTTTAATTCATCAAGACCTGCTGAAAGGCGGAAGGCCTCTCGGTATCCTTACAACTGAATTGAGGAACAGCAACATCACAGAAAAGTATTTTCCTATTCCCCCATTCAGAGCCCCCATAATCATTTAATGCTTTGCATAAATAATGTAACGGGTTACTGAAGTTATCTCATGTGAAATCACCATCTATTTAGAAGGCATGGTGAGCAAGCCAATCCATTCCTTAACATATCCTTACGAAATGCAGACTGATTTCTTTGGGGCCGCATTCACACTGTACGTTTATTCCACTGTTATTCTACTTTGGTTTCCCCCAAAGAAGCCTGCAATTCCCAGAGCTCCCTGGGAAGAGGGACTGTTAAGACAGCTCTGGGAATTGTAGCTCTGTGAGAGGAATAGGGATCCACTAATAACTCTTAGGCACCCTTCACAAACGACCCTTCCCAGGATTCTTGGGGGGCAGCCATGACTGTTTAAGGTAGAATAAAAGTGGGATAAATATACGCTGTTAATGTGGCCTTGGTCTCTAAAACCGGGGGGGGATTCATTTCCACTAATTTAGAAGGGTGGGGCATGAATTGAGATGGGGGATTGTCAGTGCCTCTTCTTGTAACATCTGAAGGGTATTTCCATATCTGAAATTATGTAGTAAAACCTGCAGTCTAGTGCCTCAATCAAAGTCAGTCCTCCTGTCGCTGAAGGGGGGGGGCGCATTTCAGCTAAAACCCCAAAGTAAAGTTAAAGGGGAGGAGAGTGTTGAAGAAAAATTTCCCAAACATTTGACTGTGCTCCAAAGGACAGAGTTTACTGATAGATTACATAAACCATTGACCATTGGAAGAGGGGTCTCCAAGGACCGTCTCTGCCCAAAATATGCCAAAGCAGAGCTTTATAAAGTGATTACAAGTCATACATATGTCACAGCACAAAGCACATCTTGTAACCATAAATAGCAACATCTTATACCACTTTAGGTGGTCACCTTCCACACTGTTGCCCTGCCCATCCATGTGCCAGGTAACTGGTATCCACCCCTATCCGAAAGCCTGCCATCCTAAAAACCAGCTTATTTAAACTAACACCCTTTGTGAAATTCTTCGCTTGACCACAACTTCTTGTTTTCCTCATATTTGTTCAGTTCCAAGCTGCTTCTGCTTTTAAGCTGTTCTAGGCTGCACCACAATATGTCAGACACACTATTATAGAAGCATAGGCAGAGATATTGATGAGTTATAATTCCTTTCTCAAGAGAAAGCTTAAAATCCGGAAGAAGAGGGACCTTTTCATCTTCTTTCCTTTTTAGTTCTTCTTTCTAAAAACTGTCCCCTTAAAAAAAAAAAAAACACAACCAGCTGCCTTTCCCAGCTGTGTCAGAAGACATCACAGCAGCAACTAAATTCTAGCCACTGCCACTGCCATTTGGGAACTGAATGTTAAACCTTTCTGGAAATTGTATAGGGTCTCCTAACAACTCTCAGTACCCTTCATTAACTACACTTCTTTGGGGGAAGCCAGGATTGTTAAAAGTAGAATAATAGTGGAATAAATGTATGCTGTGGATGTGGTCCTTGAATATCGTCTCTTGCTGGTCTTGATGGAGGATGGAAAAGTCTTGTTTGTGTAAAGCTCTGGCTTTTGAGTGGCATGGATGTACCCTACTGTATAAAGGTAAGAATCACATTCATTGCTCTGCCTACTTTCACCTCTGGCCCGGACCACCTCTGTCATGCGGCCTCCAGAAGGTTGTGTGCAAGGGAATGCAGCCCTTTGGCTGAAAAAGATTCTGCACCTCTGCTATAGTGTGAAACAGTCCTTCTTTAGCCTTTCCAAACTGTGCATGCAATATAAGAAACCTATTAGCAAGCAAGCAGAAACAGTTGTGCTCGTGCAACATTAAGATGGATTCTTTTTCTCTAAAAAATCAGGTAGGGCTCAGTCAAGGATCTCCAATTTTTTTAAAAAAGAAAAAATGGCGCACAGTATTA
Source organism: Rhineura floridana (assembly GCF_030035675.1). Taxonomy (NCBI): domain Eukaryota; kingdom Metazoa; phylum Chordata; class Lepidosauria; order Squamata; family Rhineuridae; genus Rhineura; species Rhineura floridana. The sequence goes on from NC_084484.1 coordinate 170,628,555, forward strand.
CACTCTAAGCAGGAGAATAGAAATCACCAGGCATGTGCAGGGCTGTGATAACTAATTTGTCAAGAGTTCCATAATAATTCAGTATGAATTAATGTCCATTTAATTTAAAACGTTACCAAATCTCCAGCTTAACAGACAGCTAGAACTTGTATTAATTGATGTCATCTGAGCACAAGGAAGAAATCCATTTGTGACCCCCACATGTCAGGAAATTAAGCGTAATTACACACTTTGTCATTTAGTTGATTTTTTTTTCATTGAATTAGTTCATAACATGGTTACATCCTTTCAGCACTTGATTACATTTACCTTATGCTGAACAGTTTCTTCCAGCTCAAACCCCAGAAGATGAGCTGAGGTCAGGGAGAGACCATCCCTCAACGATAGAATAACATGCTTTCCATGCAGAACGCTGCAGGTTCAATCCTTGCCATTTCCAGTTGAAAGAGATCAAACAGCAGGGAAAGATCTCTGCCTAAGACCTTGGATAGCTGCTGCAGACACTACTAGGTTAGCTGGATAAATCATCTGCCATGGTATAAGGCAGCTTCCTATCCGCCCAAAAGTTGGGTTATACAGAGAAAGCTGCACACAAACAACAGGGCAGGGGTTCTCTTCTGAACAACCTTCTGAGGGCCACATGCCAGCAGTGGACAGGGCCAGAGGCTAAAGAGGGCACAGCAACAAATGTAAATTTCACCTTTGTACAATAAGCTAATTTCTCCACACAATCACACATCCCTCTCTGTTCTCCATCTAGACAAGAGGCATTATCAGAAAGATACACTCCATTTGGGTGTGAAGCAGTGACAGTGAGGGGTGTGGCCTGGGAACAGTTCCAAGGTCCAGACAGAGAGGCCTGGAGGGACTCATCTGAGACCTGGGTCTAGGGTTCCCTATCCCTGGAATAAAGCAACAATGCCAAAAAGAGGAATGTAGACATCCAAACCAGTAGGATAGGTGGAAGTAATGCAAAACCTACTACCCACAATTCTACTGAAAGTACGGTAGATAAATTTCTCTACATGCCATCCCTGGTGGTACCACAGTGTATGACTTGGCATCCTAATTGCTAATTAGTTCTTCCCTAGTAAAAACCACCCCTGGAACATACCATGCCAATGATGGATAATACTGAATGGTAGCCAATCGAATACACAGAATCCAAGGGTAAACATGGAGACATCCCGATGTGTCACTGAAATTCCACCTAAAGTGGCATTTCTTAGTGGTCCCTCCTGAACAGACCACTGGGGTGATTTCAAGGGAAGCCACTTGAGGTTTGGTAAATTTATTGAAATTCTTTGTGGGGTCGGGTCAGAGTGTTGCATGTCCCAGGTTTTTTATCAGGTTTTGCCTCTAACAACATCAAATTTTGAGGTCCTCATATTACCATATATGGAGCAAGAAATGCCAGACGTCCAAGCTGAATTCAGAAAGGGAAGAGGCACCAGAGATCATATTGCAAACATATGTTGGATAATGGAACGGACCAAGGAATTTCAGAAGGAAATCACCCTGTGCTTTATAGATTACGGCAAAGCCTTTGATTGTATAGATTATAAAAAAAATGGAATGCTTTAAAAGAAAAGGGGGTGCCACAGCATCTGATTGTCCTGATGCACATCCTATACTCTGGACAAGAGACTACTGCTAAGGACAGAATATGGAGAAAGCAATTGGTTCCCCATCGGAAAGGGTGTGAGAGAGGGGTGTATTTTATTACCCTATTTGTTTAATCTATACGCAGAACATATCATACGGAAAGCGGGATTGGACCAAGATGAAGGAGGTGTGAAAATTGGAAGGAGAAATATCAAGAGTTTAAGATATGCAGACGATAGCATACTACTAGCAGAAACCAGTAATGATTTGAAACAAATGCTGATGAAAGTTCAAGAGGAAAGCACAAAAGCAGGACTACAGATGAACATCAAAAAGACTAAAGGAATGACAACAGAAGATTTGTGTAACTTTAAAGTTGACAATGAGGACATTGAAGTTGTCAAGGATTATCAATTCATTGGCACAGTCATTAACCAAAATGGAGACAATAGTCAAGAAATCAGAAGAAGGCTAAGACTGGGGAGGGCAGCTATGAGAGAACTAGAAAAGGTCCTCAAATGCAAAGATGTATCACTGAACACCAAACTCAGGATCATTCAGACCATGGTATTCCCCATCTCTATGCATGGATGTGAAAGTTGAACGGTGAAAAAAGCAAGTAAGAGAAAACTCAACTTATTTGAAATGTGGTGTTGGAGGAGAACTTTGTGTATACCATGGACTGTGAAAAAGACCAATAATTGGGTATTAGAACAAATTAAATCAGAACTATCACTAGAAGCTAAAATGATGAAACTAGATTATCATACTTTGGACACATCATGAGAAGACAGGATTCACTAGAAAAGACAATAATGCTGGGAAAAACAGAAGGGAGTAGAAAAAGAGAAAGGCCAAACAAGAGATGGATTGATTCCATCAAGGAAGCCACAGACCTGAACTTACAAGCTCTGAACAGGGTGGTTCATGACAGATGCTCTTGGAGATCACCGATTCATAAGGTCGACATAAGTCATAATTGACTTGAAGGCACATAACAACAACATTGGATGAAACATTGGAAGAATTTTAAGGGAAGCCAAAAGGATTTCAGCAAGAGTAGAGCGATTTCTTATGGGATTTTTGCATACCTGTAATAACACAAATTTAATGCCTGACCCTGGTGATCCCATTGTCTAAGGTAGGAGAAATATACCAACACTCCCTTCACCTCCAAACCCCACCCTTGATCAAAAATTGCAATCTGTTAACTTTGTCCTATAAAACCCAATGGGATCCCTGATAACACGGCTTGTGTTATTCTGTGAAGAAAACACCAGAGTGCATTATATTACAGGTTGCAAGAATTTGAATGTACACTGAGCTAGTGATTACAGAAACACTATGGGATGTATTTAAAGAAAAGCTCGTTGGAGCCAAAGCCAATTTTCTTCTTTTTTTGGAAGAAAGAGAAGGAGATGGCTCCTAATGTACTAAAAAAAGCAATTAGATAAGTAACTTCATGAATGCAGCTAAAAGTGTGGGCCTCATGAGGATCTCACAATCATATGAGCAACCAGCCGGTGCTCCGGATTTCTGACTCATGAAAGAGTTGCCTTGACATTGTGCCAGGCAATATCTCCTGTGAAGAAAAGCTGCTCAATGCACAAGCCCAGAAGGTTGAGGAGGTGCCCCAGGTTACAGATAGCACCTGTGTAGTGGGTCTTTGGGAGACAGTTTGCTATAGTACACAATATGAAGTCAGAACTGCAGTGTGATGGAAGACAGGGGAAACAGGCTATCTGTACTTTGTATTCAACGCACAGATTTTGTTCAAATTTGAAATACTTCTGATCCAGCCTTCATTAAAAGATTCCAAGGCAGTGTACAAAGCTGCGAAACAAAACATAAATTCAGAATAAATGCAACAAAACATGACCAAACAAACCTAAAAAACAGCATAAAACACAATGCCCAAAAGCAAAGCTGGGTGCACACTTTTCTCCCTGGTATGCTAGGTTTTTACCTGCAAGGAAGAACTTTTCTCACTGCTATGCTAGCTTTTGAAATGCAGGGTTTTGTTTTGATGTGAGAGCATTTTACAATGACATCCCAGTACCACTTGCACTCTGAAGTGGTATAGCCCATGACTTCAGGACTATACCCCCTCATTCAGGTGCATATGCAGGGCAGGTCTATAAACACCCCTAGTAGTCATGGTAGACAAACAACTATGTGGATTTTGTGGAATGAACTTGAAGGCTTCTTAGTGTTTTAGAACCAAGAGTTTCTCATTGCAGAATAATTCCCTTTGCATCTGTTGTCCATCTCTTTTCTAGCTATTTTTTTTTAAAATCCTCTATATCTACTTCTTTTTTCTGAAACTCAGCATGACTGTTATGGTTTTATTTCTGCTATAAAGAACACTCCTATAGAGTCACCCATCCGGCCTTGTCTGCAGTTTATTTACAATGCATCTGAATGCCAGACGTTAATCTCCTGCAGACAGACTCATGACCGTGCTTTTTGTGAGGTATCAAGTACTTCCCCCCCCCATTAAAGATGGCAAATGGGAGTGCAGAAACTCCCTATGAAAACATACCGCATTTCCCTTAGAAAAGCAGTTTGCAAACTGGTCTTCAGCTGTGGCCACAAGAATATTACTTTATTGATTTGCACTGAAGAAGGAGAAGGATTTGCAATTATTGATTGAGAGGGAAACTTGCCCCCTGCCGCAGCCCTTTACAGTCCCTAGGGTCCAGGGCAGAAGGCAAGTGAGTTTACCAATAAATACATGAATTACTCTCTCACAATCCTATTTTTTTCTTGTTCCAGTAACCTTACCATGTTCTCCCTAGGTGCTCCACCTCTATGTTTCAGCCTTCCCTCTTAGTACAGGATCTGTGCCACAACCGTTGTTGTTGTTTAGATGACAATTTTATACTGAAGGTAACAGGGCTGCAATTCTAACCCCACTTACTTGGCAGTAGGAAAGGAGAACAGGCAGGGAAGGTAACTGACTTGTAAATATCTGCTGATGGCTGAGATAATTGTGTCTATTTACGTGTCATGATTAGGTATGGGGAGAAATTTGATTCAGATTGCATTTAAAGCCAATGTATCAAATTCACACTTTCCGAAACAGTATCAGAACCTAAACAAAGCTATTCTTTGAAATTTGCACATATCTGAATTTTGGAATGTAGTCCTCCAACCCAACAGTGCATATACTAGGAGATAATGTGCATAAAAATGAATATATTAATTATTAATTTAGTTTAGTCAAAATAACATACAAAATGCATTGTATTAGGAGAAACTGGTTGCAAAAATGTGTACACTAGTAAAAACTGTATACCAAATTGTGTTTAGTAGGATAAATTCGCACAAAATGCTGAAGGTATTCTCATAAGGATTTTTAAAAATAATAATAATAATTGCAAATTCCTGCACAACCGAATTAAAGACTAGAAAATGAGAAACTACAGGAATGGAAATTGACAGACCTTTCCAGACCTCAATGGGACTCACTTCTGAGTAGGCATGGTTAGGACAGCAGCCATAGATGGCGTTGTGATGCGCTTTTGGCCACTTCATTAACTCTGTCTTTAAGGTGCCACAAGGCTCATAGTTGGTTTTGGTGCAAAACACAAACAAAGTCACTGCTCTGGAAATTCATTTACTTGGATAAGGGAACACACATGGCAGGTAACCGATTTGTAAATATCTGTGGATGGCTGAGGTAAGCGTGTCTATTTGTGTGTCATGATATGGTTTTTTTTAAGTGTATTTCCACCATCAGCAAGTGACCAAACAGAAGACAGACTTGTGCAAAATAACCCAACTGCAGCAGAACGTTACATGCCAGATGAAAGTGTGAATGAAAGCAGGAATGGCTTGAGGCACGCTCATATCTAAGAACATAAAAAGAGACCTGCTGGACCGGCCAATGGCCCACCTAGTCTAGCAACCTGTTCTTACAGTGGCCAACCAGATGCCCAACCGAACTTGATAATAAACTTCTGGGACTCTTAAAAAATTGCCTCCAAAAGAGGGGTCAACTTTTAAGACCTCCCTAAACCTTCCAAATCTCTTTTCAGCACAGATCAATATGTAAGCTGGAGAAGGGTACCTGTTTTTCTCCCCCCCCCTCCAACCCCCCAACTACCCTCTCAACCCTTCCCTGACATTCAAATGGGAAAGGAAACAGTAACAGCAGCAGGAAGAGCAGGGAGAAGGAAGATTTCCTCCCCCACAGTCCTCCTGACATGACCTGCAGTAGGCCAAGGGTTAGAATAGTAGCCCCTGGGAATTGGTATGGAGCCTTCACGGGGGCTACTGCTAAAAGAAAGACTGGCCAGGGTGCTTTTGGGTCTAGGAAAATGCAGGGATGGCAAAACGGGGCAGAGCCTGGCATCAAGGAGGGATTCTTTTCAGCCAGTTGGATCAGTTTGGGATGTTTCCCAGATTTTTTTATTCAACCAAGGGGAGAAGCTTGCGGGAAATCTGAGATTTCTGCTGAAGTATTGCAGAGTGATAGAAGAGTTTTTCAAAACTGCTGAAAATGCTCACCCAAAAATATGAATTGATGCATGCAGCTCAGCTCCACTTCAAAATATCTCCTTCCTTCGTCTTATAATTATAGCTGAAGAAGTGGATATTTTGGGGGGTGAGGGTTGGGAAGACCATAGTAACAACTTCAAATTGGTCTCTGGGCTGTAAAAATAATGTATTCCCAAAGCACACTCTTTCACACATCCAATCCTTCTTCACAGCATATCAAAAGATCATCATGGGCCAGCTTACATTGGCCCCTCACTTGTGGAGTACCACAGGGTTCTATCCTCTCTCCCATGCTATTTAACATCTATGTAAAACCGCTGGGAGCTATCATCAGGGGTTTTGGGATGCGGTGTCACCAATATGCTGATGACACGCAGCTCTATCTTTCCTTTAAATCTTCACCGGAGTTGGCTGTAGAGACCTTGTCCAAGTGCCTGGATTCCGTGAGTGGGTGGATGGGAAGAAACAGGCTGAAGCTCAATCCTGATAAGACCGAGGTGCTACTTGTGGGTGACAGGGGAAGGTTGGGTGTTGCTGACCTGAATCTTAATGGGGTAAAATTACCCCTGAAGGATCAGGTCCGCAGCCTCGGGGTTGTTCTTGATTCTAAGCTGTCCATGGAGGCTCAGATTTCGGCAGTGAGCCGGGCAGCTTGGTATCAACTACACCTCATACGGAGGTTGCAACCCTACCTTCCTATTCATCAGCTCCCACTGGTGGTACATGCCCTGGTCACCTCTCGATTAGACTACTGCAATGCGCTCTACGTGGGGTTACCCTTGAAAATGGTCCGGAAACTACAACTGGTGCAGAATGCGGCGGCACACCTGCTTACAAACAGCCGCCGCCGTGATCACATCACGCCGGTGTTATTTCATCTACATTGGCTTCCAGTTGTTTTCCGGGCCCAATTCAAGGTGTTGGTCTTAACCTTTAAATCCCTATACGGTCTCGGCCCAGTTTACCTGAAGGAGCACCTCCAGTACCACCAACTAAGCCGCCCGACCAGATCAGCCACACAGGGCCTTCTCTCCGTCCCACCAACGAAAACAGCTAGGTTGGTGGGGACTAGAGAGAGGGCATTCTCAGTGGCGGCCCCCACTCTCTGGAACTCCCTCCCGTTCGATCTTCGCCATGCCCCTTCCCTGGATACATTTTGCCGAGCCTTAAAAACATGGCTCTTTGGACAGGCCTTTGGGGTCCCCGGGGTGGGCTAATTTTTTTTTAATATTGTTTTAAAATTGTCTATTGATGGCCCTGTACTGCCGCTTTTTAAAATGGTTATTGTTGACTGCACTGTATTTTATTATGTATCTATATTGTACTGTTGAATTTTAATGTTGTACGTCGCCTAGAGTGGTTTCGGCCAGATAGGCGACACAAAAATTAAATTTATTATTATTATTATTTTTCAGTAAAATCAAACGGTTACAGGTCTCCCTAGACTCCACTATTTCTGCTTCCAGATAAGTAACACATCTCTGTGTTCCCAAAGCGGAAGACAAATATCTTGTTAAAAATAGGAAATGTCACATGAGATGGAAGGCTAAGCTGAACCCTTTGTGGATGGGCATCAAATATACAATCACCCACACCTCCAATGTAAAATGGAACAGTCTAGGAAAAACATCTTACCAAATTATTCTCTTGAGTATATACATAGATTCATAAATAGACCTTATCTGAAGGATCGGACATGACATTTAAGCATGTCTAATCCCTGCACTCTAGATATAAGCAAGGACAGCCTTCCCCAACTTGGTACACTCCAGAAGTTGCTGTAATCCAACTCCCCTAAGCCTTAGCCACCAAGGCCAATAGTCAAGGGTGATGGGAGGTGTAGAGGGCACCAAGTTGGGGAAAGAAGAAAGGTTAATCAGCAGGGGCGTAGTTGTCCAGAGTCTCAGGGGATCTTAGAATCCTTGCTTTTTGGGGAGCCAGGTCCCAGCAGGGTCCCTAACTCTCCAGCATCCTACAAGCTAACAAGCATGAAAAGGGAGTGTGTTAGCCACTGAGAAGAGTCTTCTAACTTGTTTCCCTGTTATTTCCTGCTGAGCCAGTCAGAGTGAAAGGAATTCCTATTAGTTCTTATTTCAAAAGCTAAGTTGTGGTGAGTGAGCATACTATACTGCAGAAGAAGAGACAGTGGATCTGATTATAGCATCCCATCTACATCATCAAGCAGTTTGGTAGCATCAGAAGATAAACGTGTAGACAGTAAATTCAGTAATTGGAGCAATATCTCCAATTGGAAAGGACAGTCAAATGGTGACTTATGGGCCCCTTCCAACTCTATGTTTCTATGATCTATGATTCTACATGGTGACAGAGAGAAGGAAGCATAATGCAATATTCAAGCCTGAACGGATTATTCTATAATGTTAAAAGGTTGCATAATGTTAGAAGGGGGCATGGCTGTGAAGGGCGTGGCTGTGACTGTCCTGAAGGGACCCTGCTCTTCTGAATTTGCCACTGCACTTCTGTGAATTAGTAAACAGCACTGGTTTCTGTCATGACCCATGACATGGAGACTTCCAGTGCGCAATGAGGACTCTGATCAGGAAGAGTTTCAGGGGAAGTACTGTCAATATCTTATTTGAGGCCCTCCCTTCTGGAGTATACACAACACAGAGGATGAATCTCCCATGGAACTCTGTCTCCCAGGCCTCTCAGAAGTAAAAAATTATAAAATAATCAGCCATTCATCCAGCACGCAAGCTGTTCCAAGGAGGCAAAGCCTGCCAGATTCAGTCTTCTCAGCCATATGGCTCCCGTTGATTCTAGCTACCTAAAGAGGTAATTCAGGAAATATTACCCTTACTCTAAATAGGCTTCATTATTTTTCCAAGCAATCTCACATGCTGCTGAAAAATTTCCAGCTCTCGACTTCCCAGGAGGATCCCTACGCCTGTGCAGCCTCTGAGACGGGCTCCTGTCTTGGATGAAACTTTTTCAGCTTTAAATCCAGCCAGAAGGGTCTTTTTTGACTGGGGATAATTTCTTCCGGATAAGGAAGAAACGTGAGATTTTCCACATAGCTTTGTTGTGAGTATTGGAGACTGGAATTCATCAGAATTGTCTGTGAAAGAAGGTCTTCCAGCAACTCGGACGGAGCGAGGATTTCTATGCTAGCTCAGCTGAATAAGTGAGCCTTTTTTTTTTCTTTTTGAAGAAAACGGACTAACAGGCAAGCATCCTCCTGTCTATGCTCATTATTTTCTTATCTATACAGCTAAAGAGATTTGTCAGAGGATCAGCAATTAAGAAAACCTGGGTGAGCTAACTTTCCTTCTCTTTACTTACGGAATTAAGGGGGAAGAAAATAAAAATAGCTTATCTTTTTTTTTATTGCAAAAAGCTGACATGGAAAATAGCATTATAAAGATTACAACAGATGAGGGGTTTCTGATTGGAAGAGAAAAGAAAAATCTTTTTGATCTATAAGACTTTTGCGTAATATAAGCCTGGGACTATTTTTCCTGTTCTACTGTTTTTTTTGGTTTTTTTACGAATCTGCACATTCTTTCTGTTACTAGTCATTTGGACGCTGTGAACTAAAGCTGTTTTTGTATTTCTGGGCATATAAGAGATAAGGGCTGTCTAGTGTGTGACGCCAGTTGGTTTGAAAGATTAACTCCTTTGTAACTGGATAAAGAAATAAATTGCTCTTTGCTTGGGACATTGAAAATTTAAAGAGTTTTGTTCCTTTGGCTTTAAGAATGACAATTAAGAAGATCATGGATGTACAAAAAGAGACTTTATCTTTAGACATGTTTCAGAAAATAATGAATGGGATTAAGTCAATAAAACAAGAACTGAGAAATAATAGTCAAGAGTTGAGAATTGAATTTGATGAAATGAGACAGGTGCTGAAAGAAATTCAGGATTCTATGAGAAAGGAGAATAAAGATAGATCGGGAAAACCAAAAAAAGATGAAAGAGAAATTAAAGGCAAGGTTCAAACTATGGAGATTGGATTAAATATGGACATGGAAAAAGATTTGGATTTCCTGGCTGTGATGGATCCTGGAGATAAATATTACGCTTTGGAACTCAGTGCTGTCCCTGAAGGAATTGAAGAGATTGGAGATAAAGATATTATTGGCTCAAAAAAATTCCTGGACTGGAAGGATTTGATGGAATTTGAAATGGAGAAAGTTAACAGAATTAATCCCTGTTTTGTGTCAATGGAAAAATCTTCAAGAGATGTGCTAGTGTATCATGTAAAAAAGAGGAACAGAGATGTGGCTTTGCAACAATACTTCAGTGATACATTCGGAATTGATGGCGAGAAAATATCTGTGATAAAGGAAATTTCTATCAGACTCTTATTATATGACTATGACAGCAAGATTATTGGGTGCGTAAAGATGGAAGATGGAATCAATACGGATAATGGAAGAAGAGCGATTTGAAATTACTGGACTTAGTAGACTTGATGAGTTGGATTAATTGACAGGTTTATCTAGAAAAAAAATTGATGGACATATATCTCAAGGATTGGAAACTTCTCTTTGACTTTTTGTGGAAGAATAAAATGATATGATGTTAATGAGATTTGAAACCAATTAAGATAACCGTTGGAGGAAGGTGATTTTATAATCTATTAAGAGACAGGTTTGTTATATATTATAGATTTATAGCTGAACTATGATAAATCGGAAGTCAATACTTTTATATGTTTTTTTCTTTTTTTATCGTATTAGTTATTGATTTGTGTTTTTTCTTTTTGTATTGTCTTGGTTTTGAAAATTTGAATAAAAATTAATTGAAAAAAAAAACTTCCAGCTCTCACTCTCCTCTACAGTCAGTCATAGTTTTTACCATCAAGAGCCATCATGGGAAATTTGACCTTATTTTCAAACATACCCACTAACTTCCAAACTGACTTAGGTCACAGCACATACATTTTAAGAATCATTACAAAAAAAATGATCTTAGTAACTAGGTTTCATTTCCTCCTTCTTAACTGGCATTTAATGGTGCAAAGGATTGATACTGCTAAACAGATCCAAACTAACACTCTACTTTTCAGTGTAAAGAGTTTTGTGGATTTTCTATCCCATTATCTCTGTAAAAGCCAGCACACTGATAACATAATACTGAGTGAAATGATTTTTTGGATATTAAGAAGATTATTTGGATAAGTCAATATTTTTATCTAACAAAACAGAGTTTGCAGAAACTTTATCAAGGACAGGTTCAGGTTATCTGGGCTTCATTTTTTTATGATAAAATGTCAAATGATGAATTATTAGTTCACTGTAGGTGCCGCCCATAATAGACCTGCCAAATTGGGACAGAAAGCACAAAGCATGCATATGAGCCATGCTGCCTACCAAAAAAAGTTGTAATTCTGACTTTTTGTGTATGTCTTGTTAACAATTGGTTTGACGCTGTTTCGAAGACACATCAGATGGAGACACAATATGTGAGTGTTTGAGCCTTCAAGATAATACTTGAATTACTGCAGTAATGTGGCCTAGAAGCTTGATTTTTTAAATACCTAGAGCAGTGGTTCTTAACCCTTTTTCGGTCACAGACCCTTTTGAGAATCTGATGAAAGCTATGGACCCCCCCCAATAAATAAAGTATATGTTATTGCATTGGAAAAAAAAATTGTACCCAGTTCACAGACCCCCTGAACCCCGGCAAGGACCCCCTAGGGTTCATAGACCACAGGTTAAGAAGCCCTGACATAAAGGTTCATGTTCAAAGAAAGGTCCAGAAGAGCTATACAGAACTACTGCAGGTTGGTAATTGCACCTAGATGTGCAAGACAGTGTGCAATTAAGCTAATTACAGATGATGATGATGATGATACACATGCATTGCCCAGCAACAATAAAATATTCTCATCTTACTATAAAGCGTAGAGATGTCTGTGTTTTTTATGTATAATCCAGTACATTGCACTTAAGCATGCTATGTGCAACAATTGTTGCACGCTGTAAAACTATATTTTTTTGTGGGTAAGTATCTTGAATACTGGAAGGCACAAATGCACAGAATAAAACAGGGATAGGGAGCCTGTGGCTATCTAGATGCTGTTGAACTGCAGTCTCACTGCCCCTGACCATTGGCCATGCAGGCTGCGGCTGATGGGAGCTATATTCAACAACATTTGAAGGACCACAGGGTAGCCACTCTTGATCTTACACATTCCTGGGAAAAATATATATGGCAGAGGTTCCCAACCTTTATGAGTACGGGACCCCCTTTATCTCAAAAAAATTCATGAACCCCCCCATACTAATTGTAATTTTAGTCTCTGTTAATTGAAAACATGGTATGTGGCAAAAATGACATCTCCAAATACCCCTTTCCATTAAAAGCTCCCTGAAGACAGGGAGGTGTTGCTTTCTTTTCTTAATGCAAAGGTCCAATCAAATTGGTATTCCACACACACACAGTCTGAAGATGTACAGCCCTGTCTCCCAACACCAGTGGGTGACAGAGTTGGACTAAGATCCAGGTTTAAATCCCCACCCAGCCATGAAGCCCACTGGGTGACCTTGGACCAAACACAGTCTCTCAGCCTGACCTTTGTCACAGGGTTGGTGTAAGGTAAAATGGAAAGGGGGGGACTATGTGCACCATCTTGAGCAACTTGGAGGAAAGATGACATATAAATGCAGTAATTAAATAAATGAATACATTTCAGCTGTAGTGTGTGGACCCCAACCTCAGCCAATCTGGTGAGCTTTTTAGAAGGAAGGAAGGAAGGAAGGAAGGAAGGAAGAAGGAAGGAAGGAAGGAAGGAAGACGAAATGTTGTAGTGGTGGGGATGCTAGATTGTGAAGACAAAAGAGTGGATAGATTGAGGAGGGGGGTTAGTGCTTTTAGGCCTTGGGGTGATCATCAGAACTGATGACTTGGTTAGCGTGCACTTGGGGAATAAGAATGGAACAGAAGACAGATCAGTGCACACACACGCACAAACACACCTGCCCCTCCTACAAGCAACTGCAGGCATTCATGTATTTGGGCACGTGGAAGGGAGGAAGCCGTCAACTGCCACAGCATCGTAGAGAAAGAGATTGGGAGGGGGCAGAGTGTAGGTGGAAGAAAGTGGGAGGCTGGCACACACACTTAGCCTCAGAGATGGCGGGCCAGCTAGTCTTGTGCTTCCTCACTGCTCCTTGGCTCTGTATGGGTCAAAGGCGAGATCAAGGGGGAGGTGTCGTCTGCAGCGGCAGTGGGAGCAGACAGTGTCCAGGGAATGAAGACTTCTTCTTTTTTAAAAATTAATAAATAATTCATTTCAGTTCGCAGCCCCTCTGGATTACTTCGCGGCCCCCAGGTTGGGAACCCCTGATATATAGTATAGCTTAGGGGTTCCCAAACTGTGGTCTGTGGACCACCAGTGCTCTGCAAATTTCAGTCAGGTGGTCCATGGCATGTCCAGATTAAACATTTACATTGATTTTCACAGGCCACCATTCTAACTGCTCAGCACCCATCAATAGGAACTTGTGAGACTTTTAGAAGAAGAAAGGGTACCTAATGGGGCTTACAGGGTGTCATTGGCCATGACATTTTGCTAAACTAAGTATCAGTGGCCTGAACGGGGGAAAGTAAAGTGCTAAAGAAAGGTCTGTGGGCATTCTGGTTAGTAAAGCAGTAGAAGGAAGTGAAACAGAAGCTTCAACAGAGACCAAAGGCAAGCAGAATTAATAGCAGAAGGCAGAGAGACTGTTAAATATTCTCATTCAATTAAATTAATTCTTGCTAAGATTTTTATGCACAATGTAAACAAGATCACTGTATCCCCTGAAAATAACCTTTTAATGTTTGGGTAAGTACATCGGCTAATCCTGAAATCCTAGAAAACCCAGTTAAATGTTTTAAAAGAAAAAGTCAAGCAGGAAAAAGCTTTGTAAATAATACTGACCTCCAAAGGATCTGGCATTCAATCCACTAAAACCAAAAAAAAATGTGAGGGGAAAGAAAGAGCTTAAAGGAATAATTGTCGTTAAGTGGAAACAAACACAGCAAAGCTAACACCTAATTTGCAGTAATCATGAGAATGAACCCTAAGTGTTAGCAGAACGAAACTGTACAGCGGCTCATGGATCAACATTTGAACAACAAAAGCAAAGTATTCACTACTGGATGAAATGATGATAAGGCTGTGAGAGTCCCAACATGATATCTATTGCAACACACACATCAGTGGGCTCTTGCTATCATGTTCGCAATCCAGCACATCAGCCTTCTCCAACCTGCTGCTTTCCAGATGTTGTCATATTCCAATTCTCATCCGCCCCAGTCAGCAGAGACTACAATCAGAGATGATGGAAGTTATCATCCAAAACATCTGGAGGACAGAAGGGTTTTTTTTTTAGGGGGGCTGTACTACACTCTTGCCAGGGGCTTCAGGAAATATCTGGCATGGGATGGAGATTCAATATGATAGTGGTGTTTCCAGTTGCTAACGTCTGAACATTGGCCTTTCACTACTAGACAGTTAAAGCTGATAAATGAGTGATGACCTTAGCTGTAAGGTATCACTAGCAGTCATTTGCTTTACTTTTTATGGGTCTGGGGTGGGGGAGTCTTCTTTTTCGTCTCCATCTCCTCCTCCTTTCCTCACATGGAGTCAAAGACCAGCAGGAATTTTCTTCGATGGGATTCCCCCCCCCCCAAAAAAAACCCTTACAGGTCAATCTGCACCAGCCAAAATTGCCTCTTCCATACAGCTGTTATATACAAGAGAGCTGTCCTCCTTTCCATCTCAATTAAATAGAAAGACTAATATTTTTTTTCAAAAGTTAAGATGTGGGAGGGAGTACTCTACGATGGAAGGTGATGTTAAAGATAAGCCCTGAATCTGAAAAGACAGAGAACCACACTAATACCACACATTTCCGGGTGCCCATCTTAGGTGAGGCAAGTGGCTATCAGAAAGATGGCCTTCTCAACCGAGGGACCCCACTGTAGAATGCTCTTCCCAGAGAGGTTCAAACAGCACCGACTTTATTAAGAACATAAGGAGAACCTCTTGGATCAATCCAAACGCTCCTCTCTTAAACCATCCTGTTTTCACAGTGGTCAACCAAATGCCTATAGGAAACCCACAAGCAGGATATGACTGTGATAGTAATCTCTCCACTTGCAATTCCCAGTAACTGGCATTCAGAGCCATATTGCCTTCAACAGTGGAGGTAGAATAGAATCATTATTGTCCATCAGGCAAATACTATCCTGGCCTCACCCCCCTGCAGGAGATTTTTAGAGACTATATTAACCCTGCTGACTGATATTTTTAAAATGTGCCTTTTCACGTTGTGTGTGTGTGTATTTACATTTTAATGGCTGTATTATTTTTCGTAAGCTACCCTAAGAATCTGATTGAAGGGCAATATAAAAATACTCATAATGGTGCGGGGTCTCCTGCTCAACAACAGCCTCCGCCGCTGCGTTCCCCTCCTTCTCCTGTTCCAGGCAAGGCCTAGGTCCTCACCGTTGCTTCTCGGCGCGGGGCCTCCTGCTTCAAAACACATTTCATATGCACTGTCATCTCCATGATCTGTCCTAACCTTTGGATCTGAATTCCCATCTTTTGGGGACAACGCTAGGGAGTGGGAGGAAATATCAAAAGTTTGAGAGGGATTTGCCCTCAGAACCAGGTCCAGATGTCCACACTGCACCAGAAGCCCCAGCACAAGAGGGACCTGTTTTGAATGCACTTATCCAGCCTGATGAGATCACATTGCAGTCCAGGGGCTTAAAGACCAAAAGGCTCTCTCCTGGTCTCTCTCTCATAGTCAATGGCTACAAAAGCAAGCTAGGAACGTTTAACTGGCTTCTATAACCGGAAGTGGAGCTGATCACCAGGATGGTGATGCAGTTCTATTTAAGGCTCTGTCTGCTTGTCAGTGAAGCACCTTTTAAGCCTGTTTGTATGACTCGTCAGCCTAAGCTAGGTACAGAGCTATCCAGGGTACCAGAACCTGATGTCTAACTTGCTTGGACTTTGCCTTACTGGACCCTGAACTTTGTCTAATGTTGTTATCTCTTCCAAGCCTGAAACTTAACTCGTTATCTTATCAGACCCTGAATTTGGAGCTGCTTGACTTTCCCCTTGTTTCCCTTGCTGAACACATGGCCAGCACCCACCCCTCAACTTGTGCTAGAATCCCATCTGACTGAGACCACCACCTGGAACTGAATTTAATCCTTGCAACAGGCTTGCAAAGTTAAGTTATTGCATGAGGAGCAGAGTGGTTTGCCTAAGGCCACCTACTGGTTCATAAGGTAAAATTTAAACCAGACTTTTTACAGCTCACACCTGTAGCCATAGTTCCATTGCTTTGTTACAGTATTTATTTTACATTTATTTAAAGTGGCTTCTGCTTCTTCCTGGATACATGCCAATGGATTTAGTCTAGAATTCCTTTGCTAGCTCAGAACTAAAACTTCAAAAAGCATAGGCTTTAGTAATTCAACTTCTCTAATGTCATTGTCTTCAAGAACCTGGCTTGAAGCCATGAAACGGAAATTACTAAACCTGTATTAATTCTCACCAAGGAAAGAGGAAATATATATCCTTGTACAAGATTTAACACAAAGACATTATATCCATAGATTTCACTTGATAGGTTCATGACTTTTACGAAGACTATACAAAGCACTTTCTGAAGACAAACACTCTTATAAAGGCAGCAAAAAGGTATCTAAACAGGGTATATCCAGATATGCAATGCATATGAAAGCCTGAATGGCATACAGGCATACCCTGCTTAACGTCGCTTCACTTAAAGTCGCCTCGCTATAAAGTACATGCTCCATACTCCACCATACCCCACTTTAACATACGCGCTTTGCAATAACGGACACTTAATGTCATGACGCCGCTGCCATCTAGTGGCGATTGCAGTGCAGTACATGCATAGATGATTGCTTCACTTTAAGTGCATTTTCACTTTACATACACGCTCCGGTCCCATTGCGTATGTTAAAGCGGGGTATGCCTGTACAGTCTTGCTTTATTAAGATGTATCTATATATCCTGGTTTGGAGCACTGGGATGAACACAGACGGCATGTCCCTGCCCCCATGGGCTTCACAGAGCCAATCATCAGCCCACATGTGCACATACACAGCTATCTTTCTGTCTGAGATGGGGGGGACTATGCACCACCTCAGTCCAATGGACAAGAGAAGATAAAGCAAGTGTAATTACTAACTAGCATGGAGTGGCAACAAAGAGGTGCTTGCAGGATAGTTCTGTCTTGGCCTGCCTTGAGCACTCTGCACCTTCTCTTGTAAAGAGCGGACACCAATTGCTGTTCTACCACAGGCAGCAAAATATCTTCAACCAGCCTTCCAGTTTAAAGCATCTCAGCACATTCTGATCATCCTGTAGAATTTAATTAATTGGGGGGGGGTGCTCATTTTTGCCTACTTGTTTTTTTAAAATAAAAAGGGCAATGACCAAAAAAATTCCAATTATTTTCCAACTTTGAGCGTCAGATAAGGGCTGGATAATGTTTATGTTGTTGACACAGGTGAGAAATGTAAACAACAAAAATGGAAGCCTTGAAATAGATGAGCTAGCCTGAAAGGTTTTTGTAGACAGACAATTTTGGTGATGACAGAATGCTGACAAGATGGCTTTCCTGTTCTACAAAGGAGATTATTAACAGTTCAGCAGTTGCAGGTCTATGCAGTGTGAACTTAAAGCCTTTCTGGACCACTGGGGAGAGTTAAGTAAGGCTCAAGGAAACCCTACAAATTCCCAGCTTTCTGAGTTTTCAACACTTATTCAGCTTTTAATTATGAAATCTCTATCCTCGCAGTCATACAAGCTCCTGGGAGGCATCAAGAAAAGTCTTGTCTAACCATCTGTCTGCAAAGCACATTTTGCACAGAACACTTAGGTGCAAACTAAACGTGACTTTATATGTGTTTCTGCATCCGACATGCAAGGTCTTTGACCCTCCCACATTAACAGGGTTGCTGTGGACCCTAGCAGCTGTTTGGAGTATTTGTAAAACTTGGACATCCTTTATTCAGTATTGGAACTGAAACAGACCAGATAAACTAGTGATTGTGGATATATTAAGTATGAGACAAACTACTAAGTATAAGACACTGTAAGTAAATATAAACATTAAATTAAAAAAAACACATTTCAAATAAATGTTTTAAGATCCCCTTGTTTAAGCAAACCTGAACCACTTCATGTCCTCCCCAACAATGATGGAGTCGGTTGAACTGTGGTATTTTTAATCTCCCACCAACCCTTATTCATTTTTTAAAAAATAAATTTACTTTTAAACTACCAATTTACCCCAACTGAAATGAATGGAAAAACAAAAGTACCAAATGTCTAAGCTGAATGGGGAACATTTTACCCCCATCAGGCTCTCAAAACAGGGTATGACAAATATTAGCATTTGGTTTGTATCATAAATTCAACTTTAAAAAATGTTGTTATACCACTTTAGAAGCACTGGATTAGATTTATCTCCTCACTCTTCTGTTTTTTGGCCCTAAGTGAGGCAAGACACACAAAGGGAAGGGAGTGGATTAATTAGAGTGTTGTTATATGCAGGACTGGATGCCATTCCCCTTCCTTACAAGTTACAACCCTATAATTCTACAATAAGGGACAGTGGAATTGCCTATCTAATGAGAATACCTTCACTGTGCTCCCATTCATCAGCCTCAGACAGACTTGTCAAGGTTATATTCCAGGCCAAAGTGAACGCAAGGCGCAACCTGGATTCCACTGGTAAGTACGACCTGCAACCCTAGACGCAACTGTAGATCATTATTTCACTTCCCTGTTTCACCAGTTCAAATATTATAGCCAGAAATTGTCTTCCCTGGCCAGTTTCAGCTGACACAGCCTTTTGGGTTGTTGCTTTTTGTTACTGAAAGCCTCAGGCTTCTACAAAAATCCACAGCAGTACTGGCTAGTTAATATCAACAACTTTTTTATTCTTGATTTACCGGCTTTGTCTTGGCCTTAAAAACTGTTGTATCAAGATTGTTCACCCCCAATTCCTCCCCCCCCCTCATAAAACTGCTGTTGTTGTCACAGGGGCAAAGCTAGAATAAGTAAATCAGCGGGAGGCTGAGTTGGGTAAGAATGGCCCAGATCGGATTATCATTTCTGGCTTCATAAACTGCTGTTTATGAAGACAGGAATAGCATTAAGGCAAGCACTCCCTCCCTCCCTCCATCCCAGCCCCTCCTCTTCACCCTCAAGTCACATTGCAAACTCTGGCACAAAGATGCTGGCATTAAGCTGAAGTTCTCCACCAGGTTTGAACTGGGAATTCTGGCTTCATCTTGGCATTTTCCTGGATTTCCTGGATTGTTAAGCAACACGAAGCCTGAGTTCCCTGGCTCGGATGTAACTCGGAACACTGGCTTAACACAAGCCGGGATCTTTGCGCGGAAACCAGCACACAACGGAAGTGAGGGCGGACAAGAGAGAGAACTACTCAGCCCTGTGTTTATTCACAGCTTCATAAACCACAATTTAGGGTGTCTCAAACAATAGCCCAAAATGGGCCAGCAAGGGAGTGGGAGTGATAGTAGTTGCAGAACTGTAACTTAGGTCTGCACCATCCATTTAAAGCACACCCAACAGACATTTAAAGCACATGACTTCCTCCAAAGAATCATGAGAACTGTAGTTTGTAAAGGATGCTGGGAATTTATATCTCTGTGAGGGGTAAACTACAGCTTGCAAGATTCTTTGGGGAAAGTCACATGCTTTAAAGACGTGTTGGATATGCTTTTAAATGCATGGTGTGGATCTGACCTCAGATAGTTATTGAAAATGGGTTTGCTCAGTGGAATAACAGAAAGACAACAATGGGGTAATGGGAGATACATTCAAGGCATTACTTTTATGCTGCCTCTTCAGATAACCATAAACAGACAGACATACAAATGGAACTGTGCCTGGAATCTTATCCAAGATACTTGATTGCCGACACTCTGCTTTGACATCTAAGGGTACTATAGAAGTTAAATTACTACATGTATTAATTACATCTATACCCCGCCTTTCCTCCAAAGAGCTCAAGGCAGCATACATGGTTCTCCCCTCTCCATTCCATTTTATCTTCACAACAACCCTGTGAGGTAGGTTCTCGACACTGTCTATTTCATGGTGTTCATTTTCTACTCTCTGCAACTAGTGCTTGATCTAGTCTAGTGTTAAGACCCCCTTTGCTAGGGTGTCCTACCCAGGCTGACTGCAGCTGCTTCCAGAGCTGACTTGTCCTTCCTGTTCCCCATACTGTCCCATCTCACCTCATGTCCACCTTGCTCATTGCTCCCAGGAGGGAGATTCACAAGCTTTCATCACAGTGGGAGTTTGTACAACCTCCTAGAGAGGCAGACACAAGAACAGAAGAAGCTGCCTTATACAATGTCACACCACTGGTCCACCCAGCTCAGTATTATCGGACCAGCAGTGGCCCTCCAGGGTTTCAGGCAAAAGCCTCTCCCAGCCCTCCCTGGAGATGCCGGAAATTGAACCAGGGACCTTCTGCATACAAAGCAGATGCTTGATCTCTGAGCTATGACCCTTCCCCATACAAGATTGGGATTTTTTTTTTACAAGGTGTGGGGAATATGAAGTGCATTATTAAGCACATTATTAAGCCATCCCATTTCCTATCTCCCTGCTTTTTAATCACATCCAGACACAGCCTCAAGACCCAGCAATGTGTTGTGATTACTTATTATACTAATTCAATTTATTTAGCAGAGTATTCACAGGAAAAGGGATTTGCCTTCTGAAGACGGCACTGAGATAAGCACACTGGTGGTTGAGTTCCAGAGTCATCCTTTTAAATGTTGACAGATAATTTTAGGCTCCTTCAGGAAAGTACAAAAGGGCCACCCAGTCGCCACACTCTTCCTTTGCTCCAGGACACTTTCTCCTGCATGACTTTGTTTTTAATTAATTTTAGCTTAAACATTCCTACTCTGCCTCTTGTGACTTAAAAATGAATAAACAGAAAAATGGCAATGCAAAATGATAAAACGTTCAAGGATATTTTAGCACACTTTTTTAAAAAAAACTAACTGACAGAGCAGGCAATCATAAAAATAATGTTAAGTTCTAAAATCTAGCATCAGTCATCAACTGCCAGCCCAAAAGTCATGTTAAACAGTATCAGCTTTCTTAACTAGTTTCCTAGAGGTCTCCAATAATGCGAGACTCAAGCTGGCTTTTCTAGGGAAAGAATTACATGGGGATTGCACTGCAATGTCAAAATCAAACCACCACTAGCTTCTTCGAACATCCCATTGAAATGAATGGAAGCTGCACAGGGGCATGATAAAAGCAAGTTATTAAGAACATGACAGCACATCCGAGATCCATCTAGTCCAGAATCCTGTTTCCCACAAAGACCACACAGATAAGCTTGGGAAGCCCACAAGCATAACTTGAAGGCAACAGCTCTCTGCCATTTTTTTTTTTTTTTTGCCTCTGAGCAACTCATATTCAGATATACACTGCCTCTGAACATGGAATTTCCATTTAAGGGTCATTGCAAATAGCCACTAGCAACAAAATGTTCCAGTGTAGACTGCTCCCATTCAGGGTCCCACGTTGCAATTATTGGTATTTACTTGTCAGCCACTGTCTTTGTGTCAAGCTGAACATATATGTAAAATTACAAAATTTCTATACCGCCTGTTACGTTGATATCTCAAAGTGGTGTACGACAAATCATAACATACAATACAAAATACAATTAAAATGGTCAAATATAGTCAAATAGCAATCCAGTGGTAAAAAGGAAAGTTCTATACTATGGACAATAGCCAGCAAAAACCATGGAGGACAGAAATGTTTTCAGCATGCACCACAATTGCACTAATGTTGGTGCATGCCTTATTTTTTCTTCTGCTCCAGGTATATAAAGGGGAGAGGTTGCCTCAGGCAGCGCCTTAGCATGCTAGCATTGCACTTTGAGTCGTCTTGGGGTCTGGAATCCATCGCCCACCAAGAAAAATCCAGCTGCAAGTGCTGGAGAGAGAAGGTAAACCAACAAGCTGTTGTGATTGAAAGCCTGCCCTTCTTTAGAGTGAATATTTGAGATTTGAATGGTTTTTGTTCCTCAGTTGAGAGATGAGGGAAGTGTCATTGCCTACTATGTTAGAAAAAGTGGTTTCTATACCCCCCAGGGTGAGAGCCTGGTGGGCACAGTTTCTGCTCCCTTGAGTGAGAGACAAGGGGGAGTGTTTGGTATGAATGTTGTACTTAGAATATGTGTGTGCATTATTTGGCTGCATGTAGATTTGAGTGGTTGTCATGGTGATGTTTATGGTATGTACATGTGAGTACGCTGTTTAGGATGTGAGGCTGAATTATGTGAGTGCGATTTGAGGTACATGTGAGTGTGTCGGTTTAGAATGTTGACATGTTTAAATATGAATGTGCTGATTTTGTAAGGGTGTGTTTGAGCAAACTAAACAATTTTTTTTCTTTTCCCAACAGTAGGAAGACAAAATTCTGTTACAATGGGGGCCGGCTGTTTTAATTGTTTTGCTTTTTATTATACTGTGATTAAGAAATCTGATTTGTTTAATTTATTATGTTTAAAAATAAGCTTGTTTTAACATGTTTGTTTTTCCTTGAAACGTAGGAAATATTCTGTTTAGCCTATTATGTATATTATGATTTTTTCTTGTATTTCTTGTACTTAATTTTATATGCAATGTTTATATTGCGTTGATACTAAAGATGATATTTTGTTCAGTTAACTGTGTTATTGTTTTTTGCAGTTGTTGTTGTAAGATGTTTTGACTTGTTGTACACAGCTTAGAGTTTTATTTAAATATAAGTGGTATATAAATGGACTAAATAAATAAATAAATTTCTATATATCAAACCAAACAACTATGAATGCATATATGATCAACTGGGTATCTAAGGCGTAAGACAATCTTTCAGGTATCTAGGTCCCAAGCTGCGTAGGGCTTTGTACAATAAAACCAGAACCTTGAACTGAAAGGACTGTAGATATGATTGATTGCTGTAAACCGCCCAGAGAGCTTCGGCTATGGGGCGGTATACAAGTGCAATAAATAAATAAATAAATATCTTTATATTGGCCAGGTGTTTGTATAATGAAATGCATTATTTTTAGATGTGCTTTTATTGACATTATTTTAATTCTTGCTGTTATGACTTTGTGGTTAAAATTATGTATAATTGTTTATCTATTGGTTGTTAACCACTCTGAGCTCCAAATTGGAGGGGGGGGGATGTGAGAATCTAAAATAAAGAAATGAGTGTGCTCAAGCAGGTAGGCATGTACCTTCTCACCTCTGGGCAAGGTGCAGACTAGTTACCATGTACAACCATTGCTCCACAACCCTCAAAGATGAAGACACTGGTAAACCCTAACATAGCTCAGGGGCAGAGCATATGCTTTTCATGGAGAAGAGCCAAGGTTCAATCTCTGGCGTCTCCAAGTAAGGCTGGGAAAACACCCTGGTCTGAAATCCTGGGCAGGTGCTACCGATCAGTGTGGACAATAAATCCACACCATTCATTGAGAGCACATCCAACACACATTTAAAGCATGTGACCTCTCAAAGATTCATGGGTGTTGGGAATTTGTAGCTCTGTGAAGGGAAAACTAGAGTCCCCAGAATTATTTGGAGGAAGTCGTGTGCTTTAAATGTGTGTTGAATGTGCTTAAATTGTATGCTGTGGATCTGCTAGACGGACCAGCAGTCTGACTGGTATAAAGTGACTTCTGATGTTCCTATGCAAATGTGGTAAGGTGTGGGAAGAACAATGTACAAATGATACATGTAAAAGCTACGAGTTCCATCTTCTTAGTCACACTCCCACATAACCAAGAAAAAGAAACATGGGGCTATGTAGATAGGATCGGACTCAGTTCTCAGCAGCTCCTAATTACATGTTACACCAACACATGTAAGAAATCCCTGGTGCCTATTCTTAAAACTAAAAACCAGCTTCTAGGAGGCATGATTTTGAGTGTGGAGGCAGCTCAGGTTTCTTTGCCCTTTCTCTGCCAGTGATTTTTCTGCTCAACATCTGCCCCCAAA
This sequence comes from Rhineura floridana, assembly GCF_030035675.1. Taxonomy (NCBI): domain Eukaryota; kingdom Metazoa; phylum Chordata; class Lepidosauria; order Squamata; family Rhineuridae; genus Rhineura; species Rhineura floridana. The sequence goes on from NC_084484.1 coordinate 170,652,732, forward strand.
TTCCTTTTCTTCTTTCTGTAAGTTTCCAGATGTGTCCGGGGGGGGGATATGGAGAAGAAAAATGGCTTGTCATGGAAGGGTTAAGTACCACCCCTCCCCATGCTCGTACAATCAAAAGCATGTCCTTTTAAAGCTGCTTTTCTTTGGGGGGCAAATCTGTCTTTCTTACACACGTTTGTGGGTAACATGACACTTAACCCTCAAAATAAATTGCTTGAAGGATGCAACCTCAGATTCATCCCCTGCCTTCTTTTCTAGGTTCTAACCAGTCCTCCTGATGTGAGTTTTCCAATAAATAATATAGTTGAGACAGATTCCATAAATCAATTTTTTTAATAATGCATTTTGCTAATTCTGTTAGTTCCACAGAGCTATGGATTTCCCCCACCCGCTCCCCATCTGTAAAGGCCAGATACCTTAATCACCAATTCAAATATCTTTTTTTAAAAAAATCATTTTATACAGTACTGCTTATAGAAAGGAATGTGGTTTGCCAAATTTTTCCAAAGGGTTTAGGCATAAAGGTTCCTCAACACAGTCTTGTGAGACAAAACCATACCCCCGGTGCACTTTTCATGGTGCAATTTACACCTTAGACCAGCCTTTCCCAACTAGTGGGCCACCAGATGTTGTTGGACCACAACTCCCATCAGCCTCAGCCAGCATTGCCAATGGTCAAGAAAGATGGGAATTGTGGTCCAACAACATCTGGTGGCCCACTAGTTGGGAAAGGCTGCCTTAGACCTACAGGGTAGTCTTTCTAGAACACTGTCACAAATTGTCACCCATACAACATCCCCAAATTTCAGCCCATTATCACTTGTCATTTTCCTTCTGGAAACAAAAAACTACCTGGGACATAAAAAATGTCCCAGAAATGCATTGGGGTATATTTACTACCCCAGCCAACGTTAGCTGGGAGATAGAAAAACAGTCAGGGACAGGTCAACAAAGAGCACTGAGTCAAATGTAAGGAAACTTTCCACCTCTTCTGAGTAAGTGTTTTCTGGCTCTGGGTGTCTGGGTGTTGTCAAGCAAATTTCTTCTGACACCACAGAAACAAATATTATCTGGAGTCAAAATATCACCACAACATACATTGGAAATCTCATTGGGGTAGAAAATATAATCCCAAAACCATTAGTATGATTTTTTCTTCAAGTCTGGATGACTGAAGTTAAACTAAGGTCAACAGTACAGGCCTTCATGGGAAGAACTGAACCCAGTACGGCTTTCACGGTAATCCCCTAGTCAGAAAAGGGGGGGGGAGGTGTGTTCAGAAAATATTGATCAGTTTATACTTAGCTGGCAGAAGGGCTAAATGACTCAATCTGATGTAGTATGTCAAAAGGAAAACAGACACTCTTAACATAGGCAATTTTGTAGCATGTGTCCTTAGCTACTCAATTCCGTTTCTTGCTAATACCAAAAGGCAACTCTTGAATGCTACTCATATTGCAAAAGGAAGGGGATGTTAAGCAAAGGCAAAGTGTGCCAGGATGAACTGTCAGTAGACGCTTGTGTACACTAATGAGCTGGACGCTTTTCAACAATGGCATGAACGGTATCAGTGAAAAGGAAAGGTGGAAAGATTGGGGGTGAGAGGGGGAATAAAGCAGGTGGCCCTTATATTATTGGTTCAAGGTTCTTGTACTAATTTACAAAGCCCTTAACCATTTGAATCTAGGATACCTGGACCACTTGTTTTCTTATGTCCCTGCCCAATCACTGGTATCTTCAGGGGGATCTCTGTTAGCAGTCCTCACGACACAGATGCACTGCTCATATCCACCAGGATCCATGCATTCAGTTTTGTGGTTCCAACTCGGTGGAACTCCCTCCAGCTGAGATCAGACAGCAGCATTCCCCCCCCCCTCCGTGCGCACTGAATTTCAGGCACTAGAACGTAGATTTTTTCCATTCCATTATGCATAACAAGCAAGTTGTATTATGCCTATTTATGGAACTTTTTGCCTGTGGGTTTTAAATGGAAATGGACTGCCTTCAAGTTGATCCTGACTTATAGTGACCGTATGAATAGGGTTTTCATGGTAAGTGGTATTCAGCGGTGATTTACCATCGCCTTCCTCTGAGGCTGAGAGGCAGTCACTGGCCCAAGGTCACTCAGTGAGCTTCATGGCTGTGTGAGGATTCAAAACCTGGTCTCCCTGGTCATAGTCCAACAGTCTAACCACTAGGCCACACTGGCTCTCTCTGAGTTTTATTTTATGGATGCATTATTCATTGTTCTGTAAACCCCTTTGTGATAGTGTATGGTGAACAGCGGTCCAATCATATGGGAAATAAAAAAATAAATGATAGGCAACACTGCCCAAACTCCTTACCACAACAAGGAATCTTGCGAGTGCCCAACAGGTTTCCATGCTCCTCCCTCCTCCACATGAATTCCCCCCTTTATTATTGCAACTAAACATGGTGAAGAATTTCATCTGCTCCAACATTTATTTCACTATTAAGCCACATTCTGGCTTGAAAGGTCACAAACTGTATGAAGGGCAGGCTTTAAATATGATAATAAACAGTACTGTGCTGTGTGTAAGGAATTTTGCACATCTTCCGAGAGGTATTTTCTCCTTATTGCTCTCCCTGTTTGTAGGCAGAGCCAGAGCCTTGGCATTCAGAATTTTTTTTAAAAAAGTTAACCTTTTCTCAAATTAAGCCCTGGAACAATCTCTATTTCATGGGTGGGGAACCTTCAGCTCTAGCCATTCGCCATGCTTCCTGGGGCTTATGGGAGTTGTAGTTCAGCAACAACTGGATTGAATCAAGTCCCTTCTGCATTAGAAGCATGTGCTCTGCCACTAAGGTGCCACATAAGCTGGTTGGGGTAAGACCTATCTGTTCAGTTATGTAAAGTGCCATGTGTCTAGATGGCATCATGACCACCACCATCACCCTTACACAGAATGAATCATAAAGGCATGTTCAACCTTGAAGAATTACTCCAAAAACATAAGCAAGAGGAGCCGATAAAATGAAGTTTTTCAAAACCTTCCCCAGTAGCAACTGGAGTACAGGACAACTGGTTTTTTTTAGGATCTGGTTATATAGAAAGGCTGTGTATAGTAATTAAAAACTGCTCAGCACAACATCAAATCCATGTTTCCATTTACAGCTCACATACCACTAGCCAAGAATTTAATATAAACTCACATGAATTGCACAGGCAGCTCTTCAACAGATCTGTTCCATGGATAAGACATCCTTTCATAAAAATGGAAGCTAAAAATAGCGAAGGTAAGCTGGGTTGGTTGGTCCTCCCCCCTCCAGCCTGCCCTTCCAAATATCTTCATTTTTCTTTCATTTTCCTCTCAATGAAACTCTTTCCCAGCAGTAGCAAAACATACATATTTATCAAACTCCTTCAAACAGTAATAATAAATGAAAGTACCCTTCAGCTCAAATATGCTCAGTACCTGCAAAAGTATTTGGAAAGACTGAAATGAGATGCAGCTTGTCTCAAGCAATGCATTTACTCCACTCATCTCCCTGAGATGAAACAGTAGCAGAAAGAGGGGTATTGTTGTTCGTCGTCTTCTTCTGTAGCATAGCTTAGCAATTAGTTACTGTAAACCGCCCAGAGAGCTTCGGCTATGGGGCGGTATATAAGTACAATAAATAAATAAATAAACAAATTTCAAGTTCCCAAAACAAGTTAATCCAGAGCTACAACAAAGGTATTTTCCCACCCCCTTCCAATGCCCAAACTGGAAAGTTTCTAGTGTACTGCAATTCAAGAAAACCCATTTGTAAGGCCATTTCAATCACTACTGAGTTTAATAGTAGGAAATGTAGAATTGTGATATCAAATTGGTGTGCAGGCTCAGAAGAAATCAATCCGTCCAACTTGTAATCATTTAAAATCCCATCTTTACTTAATAGAATTCCCAGCCATTCCATTACTTAAGGAGAGAAATAATTCTTTAAAGCCAGAGGGTGAGTTAACATTTTAAAAGCTTTAAAATCAATAGCATATAGGGCAGATCCACATTAAAGCACATCTATATATAGCATGTGACTTTCCGAAAAGAATGATGGGAATTGTAGTTTGTTAAAGGTGCTGCGAATTTGTAGCTACGTGAGGTGGAAATCATAGATACCAGGATTCTTTGGGGGAAAGTCATGCACTTTAAATGTGTGTTGGATGTGACTGAAATGTATGGCGTGGATCTGCCCTTACATTAACACCTACAATCCTAACAATGCAGACTCCAGGTGTTCACGTAACTGAAACAGATACATTTTCAAACAATCAGTTTGCCTTCTGTAGATGATATTATACCAAGAATCTATCCACTTTCAATGCCCCTTAAGGAGGTGACAGAACTTTCAATAACAAGAATTCTACGTTCACACAACTTATCCTTAAAAACAAAACATTTTGGAACTACAAGTTGTAGAGGTTTCAGGTAATAGACTATAGGTAATTTTCAGGTAATGAAATCTAGACTCCAAGAGACAACCATTCTTAGAACTCATGTCTTGGTTCAACTAAGAGCATGTGAATGAGGCTCCATGTGGTGAGAAGTCTCTGGATGACAGCTAGCATGAATATAACCAACGAAAGTGTTTAAAAATGTGTTATTATGCCGGCATATGATCCAGAACCTTGGGACTGGCTGCATCTTCCTGTTGAGAATACAAAGTAGTGGTAGTCCCAGGTTTGCAGCAAAATAATCTGCAGGAGAGTATTGGAGAAGGAGAGCTTCGACCACTCATTGAGGCTTTCAACCACAGAATGGACCAGGCCAACCACCTATAATTCACTTGGCTATAGACAGCAACAGGAGGTTTCTGAAGGTCTCTTCCCTATAGAAACAGTGTCACATACAAATAATTCCCATAGTGGCTTTGAGAGAATCCAGGGGAGGAAGTGGAAATCATATCACAAATGAAGATTGGGTAGCTTTATTAGTTTGCACCTCATTGCACAGGACCTGAATGTGAGATGATGTGTTTAACAGCAATCATTAAGTAAGTTATTGCAGTGCTCTTGTCATCATGATGGGAGCAACAAAAAAAATTGATTTTATTATTTTCATTTTCCACCCACTTTGCACTTTTGCATACCTCTACAAATTTCCAGAAAGCCAATAAACAACAGCCAAGGTCAGTTCCTAAGAAGTGACAAAGGAGCCATACATAAAATACATGCACTTATCTCCCCTTAATAATTATTTCAAACCTATGGCTTAATCATTCAATAGTGTTTTGATAGCCACTTCCCCAGATTACACAGTGCATTTTCCTGGATTTTGAAACACATTTTTCTGTGTGCAAAAAGTGTGCCAAAAATATGTATTTTATGTAAAAGATCCCTACAAAATGCGTATTTCACTGGTGAATGCATTGGAAAGTGTGCATTTCACACAAAAGGTATGCATTTTACAGGTAAAAAGCGTGCATAAAACATGTACAACGGGACAGGATACAATTCGATGGAGCAGCACAGAACTATGACTGAGTGACAGTGATGAAAGTAGCTTCTCAGCTCATTCCTCATTTTCAAAAATGGGGCATTTTTGTGAGCTTCTTCATCCAGCATCTCTAGGTGAAACCTGAAACCTTCAAGGAGAGCCTAATCTACTAAAGTTGCAATACAATACATGTCTACTCAGAAGAACGCTCCACTGGGTTCAATGGGGCTTACTTCCAAGTAATTGTATACTGGATTGGAGCCCAAGTGTGTTACTTCTTCCTACACTTCATCTTAAACCTACAACCAATGTAGACTTTACGGCTTTAACACAGGATAGGAAGCCTCCAGCCCATGATCCAATCTTTGCCCGCCAAGGGGTAAAATTTGCCCTGCAAGGCCATTTCTCAAAAGCCATGCCCTCCTGCCAATTACTCAAATGGGGGAGGTGATGTCAACTGAGGGGGGCTGATTCTGCATTGGCTGTGCACACCCAGCTTCCCCACAGGGAACAGGCATGCACAGCCAAAGCAGCAGGATTTAACCCCCTCTCATCCTCCTGTGAGCAGGCATGCACCACCAAATTAAGTGTGTGGTTATTTGAAAGGCCTTTTGCAAAAAGATCTGCGCCAAATGCTGGGCCTTTAAAGCACAGAATTGAAGACAATTAGGGCTTCAAAGCACACCCTGAGACTGCATCACTGGGGCTTCAGTGCCCTATCTGTATTCTGGAACTCCTTCAAAGTTTATCAAACGATTGTTCAATGAGAAGACCAATAATGGCAGATAAGTTTCCCTGAAAGACAACTTGCCTACCATTACCATTCCTCCTCTGAAATACACAACTGCAGAGGAGTTGGACATATTCCAAGGCTCGCTCTCAATCCAGTCAGAGAAACAGTGAGGTCCAACAGCCGGCCAGTGCCCTACATACAGTAAATCAAACATGCAATGGAACCCACCACAAGGCACAGGGGTTCCAAAACAGAAGGGTCGTAGCTCAATGATAAGAGTATCTGCTTTGCATGCAGAAGGTCCCAAGTTCAATCCACGACATCTCCAGATAGGGCTTGGAATGTCCCGTCTGAAACTACTGTCAGTCAGCATAGATAATACTGAGCTAGATGGACCGACTCGGTATGCCGCTGCTTCCTATGTACCCAAGTCTTCCCCCCCCCCAAGTGGAGACTGAATGCCATAAGGGAGGGCACCATAGGGATATTTCCTGGGGTAGGGTTTTCCAGAGGCTGGATGCTTCAGCCAACAATGTTCTCTTTCATGTCTTCACCAACTCTGCTTAAAAAGGGAGGACACAGAAAGAGGCCTTCTCAGTTAACCTCGGTGGATGAACAGGATTGCAAGTGAGGAGACAGCCCTTTAGGTATCCTGAATCGGGGGACATATTCTAAAAGGTTAAGTTGGGGGGGGATCAGGTGTGCACATGGGGTATATAAATGGCCTATACATTATGTCTGGGCACCCAATGGAGGGCTGTAGAAAGTGGAGTCCCTCAAGGATCGGTATTGGGACCTGTACTTTTCAACTTGTTCATTAATGACCTAGAATTAGGAGTGAGCAGTGAAGTGGCCAAGTTTGCTGACGACACTAAATTGTTCAGGGTTGTTAAAACAAAAAGGGATTGTGAAGATCTCCAAAAAGCTCTCTCGAAACTGAGTGAATGGGCGGAAAAATGGCAAATGCAATTCAATATAAACAAGTGTAAAATTATGCATATTGGAGCAAAAAATCTGAATTTCACATATACGCTCATGGGGTCTGAACTGGCGGTGACCGACCAGGAGAGAGACCTCGGGGTTGTAGTGGACAGCACGATGAAAATGTCGACCCAGTGTGCGGCAGCTGTGAAAAAGGCAAATTCCATGCTAGCGATAATTAGGAAAGGTATTGAAAATAAAACAGCCAATATCATAATGCCGTTGTATAAATCTATGGTGCGGCCGCATTTGGAATACTGTGTACAGTTCTGGTCGCCTCATCTCAAAAAGGATATTATAGAGTTGGAAAAGGTTCAGAAGAGGGCAACCAGAATGATCAAGGGGATGGAGCGACTCCCTTACGAGGAAAGGTTGCAGCATTTGGGGCTTTTTAGTTTGGAGAAAAGGCGGGTCAGAGGAGACATGATAGAAGTGTATAAAATTATGCATGGCATTGAGAAAGTGGATAGAGAAAAGTTCTTCTCCCTCTCTCATAATACTAGAACTCGTGGACATTCAAAGAAGCTGAATGTTGGAAGATTCAGGACAGACAAAAGGAAGTACTTCTTTACTCAGCGCATAGTTAAACTATGGAATTTGCTCCCACAAGATGCAGTAATGGCCACCAGCTTGGACGGCTTTAAAAGAAGATTAGACAAATTCATGCAGGACAGGGCTATCAATGGCTACTAGCCGTGATGGCTGTGCTCTGCCACCCTAGTCAGAGGCAGCATGCTTCTGAAAACCAGTTGCCGGAAGCCTCAGGAGGGGAGAGTGTTCTTGCACTCGGGTCCTGCTTGCGGGCTTCCCCCAGGCACCTGGTTGGCCACTGTGAGAACAGGATGCTGGACTAGATGGGCCACTGGCCTGATCCAGCAGGCTCTTCTTCTGTTCTTTTGTTCACCCAGTTTTTTTTAAAAGAGACCAAACTCTAGACAATATTACCTAGAGAATAAAATGATCCCCATCCCAACTAGGGTTGCCAGGTTCAGGGCCTGAGACTGATCCTGTATCTTTAGGAGAAGAGAAGGTCAGCCAAGTGCAGGTGTTCTTGCAACTCTGTAATGGGAAAAACCACAAGGGGGAATTATCCCTTCCCCCTGCACAACGTTTAAAGATACAGAAGCCCTTTTGGTTGCCAGGCCCGGCCTCCAAGACATCTTCTGTATCTTTAAAAGTTGTGGAGGGAGAAGGGAGCATTCCACCTTGTGGATTTTCTCATTACAGTGTAAAGAAAACACCTGCACTTGGCTGACTTTCTTTTCTCCTAAAGATACAGGATCAGTCTCAGGCCAGGAACCTAGCAAACCTAATCCCAACCATCAGTGGTTTTCAGACAGACAATTTCTTAAAAGGCTTGGTTGTCCAAAGCTAAATATTTGGACCATGCTGTTGCTAACTAGGCTGCCTTTGACACAATTTGAATGCCAAGGCTGCAGCTCAAACAGCTTTAACTGTTTTTACTCTCTTTTTATATAGCAGACCCCAGAGCGTACACAGCACTGTCTAGCTTGCATAATCAGCTTGGAATCTTGATGTTTGATTAAACAGCTTGTATTAGCCAAAACAGAAACTTCTCATCCATTTTAAAACCAAATTGAAAAATTATAGGCCTTTGGAGAATAAAAAGCTTTATCTATACTTCAACTGCAGCAACCTATGAATGACAACTACATGTAAACACTGTTCTTTGCACCGAATTAACAACTGTGCTACATACATTCCAATGTAGGTGTTCAACTAAAGGGGGAAAGGGCTCCTTAATACAGTGTAATTATTTGGGAGCAGCTATGCTTGCTCCCTGCTTCTTTAAAAGCTACAACACAGAAACCTGTTGCACTTTTCTGATCCCATGGCATTCCCTTGGGGGTATTTAATATGTTATCCTGCACAAACTATAGTACAATCCACCAGTGGGTCCCAAACTTTTTTTTCCCAAGGACCACTTGAAAATTGCTGAGGATCTTGGTGGACCCCTTAATGGTTTTTCTGCCTGTTGTAGCGAACGCAATGTGCTATTCTAGGTGCTATATGATTTTTAATTGTTAATTGTATTTTTACAGGCACACCGCAGACCACGTGAATGAAGCTCACAGACCATGGGTTGCCTGGAGACCACAGTCTGGGAACCCCTGGTATAGATCCACTGTTATGCCCCCCAAGGCCCCCTATGTCCTTCAGATTAGCTAATCTGCCCAGTTGATTCTTGCACTGCTCTTTGCTCCCAAGAAGAGCTGGAGTATGAATTTGCCTAAATGCACATAGTTTTAAAGACCAGCAGCCGGAAATGTTTATTCCAAGCTGCCTTAAACTAAGTGAGAATAAATTAATCATTCTGTCCAGTTTCACCTTTACTGAATGGCAACAGATCTTCTAAGGCAGGGGTGGAGAGCATGTGATGCTCCAGATGGTGTCTGACCCCAACTCCCATCATAAAGACCATTACCACATGCTGGCTGAGGCTGATAGGAACTGGAGTCCAACATCATACGGGGGTTCCAAGTTCCCCATCCATGACCTAGATCTCAGCAGAGGTCTTTCTGAGCCTTAGAATCTAAATTTCTTTAGCTTGCCGTTTCCAGGCTGTAATCCTGTTCTTTACCTTGAACTCGACAATTGAATGAGAGGAAGCAACTGTTGCCTACACACACAAACACACTTTTTCCACTTCTTTCTCCCATCAGCAGTACTACTACAGAGTCAAACATTCTAGAGGGAGAACTCTCTGCTCAAATGTTGTGATGTGACAAGTGCTCTTGGCAAATCTTGGAGGCTGGAGACATTCCCAATGACCATCAGCTGCCATATTTTTTCCAACACATAGCTGTAGGAGGAGGTCTTGTGGAGGGTAGTGAGTCCCCTCCACCCCCAAATTCCACCCCCCAGCAGAAATTGGCCAAACGTCCTCTCTCCGCATCCCCCGCCCCGTACTTATTTTTGTTGCCTCCAAATGGGAAGGGGGATTTAGGTGCAACCCAAGGGAGTAGCAATGATGAGGCAGAAAAAGTCATGGCTACCTACAAATGGTGCGTTTGGGGGGCATTTTAAGGTATGGGTGGAGATACCATTATTGTAACTGCTGATAAGCCGAATTCTACATGGAAATATCTCCTAGGAGGGTCCTTTCTCCTGGTGAATTTCTGCTTCTTACAGACACAGCCCCGGCCTATGCCCCATCAAATGCTTTCCAACCTTACTCAAATTCTAGTTGGGTTAGCGTGCCATGGCATTCACGTCTATACTCAATAAAAGCCTGTTCCATCTTACTGGAAATGGTTTAATAGTGTTAGGTTCATATTTACACATGATCTGATGTCCGCTAGAGGGTAAGTTGCCGCCCTGGGCTCTGGCTGGGAGGAAGGGCAGGATATAAACCAACCAACCAACCAACCAAATAAATAAATAAATAAATAAATAAATGATATTGACAAGGGGACAACTAAGATCTAATCTAGACTTGCAACAGAATCACTATGGTGCAGTTTACCCTGGGATTTAGTAAAAGGCAGATGGGCATAGGAAATTTATTTATTTATTTATTAAATTTAAATTTGATTTAATTTAAATTACCATATTGCGGGAAATAGTTTTGGCTGAAAGGATTATCATACATTCCAAAGGACATTAAAACATTCAATTCCCCGCCTCCTGAAGTCATAGGTGGCACAGTTTAGGAGAAGCTGAATTATGCAACCACTGGAGATCTGCACTAGTGATGCTAAGAAAGCCCACCAACCCCCAATTGGGAATACAATAAGATGTAATAGTGGAGCAATATACACCAGTGACAGCCAACATAGCACCCTCCAGACATGTTGGACTTCAACTCCCGTAAGACCCACCCAGCTTCAGGGGTAATGGCAGCTGTAATTCAGAATATCTGGGGAAGGCACATTGGCTATCCCTGCTATATATAATGAATTCAATATACAATCAAATTAAATTTCCCCAGGCTCCCAGAAACACAACCAAAGTTCCTTGTTATTACTAGCACTGTAGGTTCATGCTGCAGGTCAGGCATGGGGAACACAGTACCCTCCAGATGTTTCTGGATTGCAACTCCAATCTAACAGCAGCTTGCCCAGAGGGGTGCAGCAGCAGTAATAGCCTCCCAGTAGCTGAGTTGCTGCCACTTATCAGAAAGGGCAAAATGGTGGCAAAGTCAGGGCTCTGTGGCTGCACACAGCCCTGAAACTCACTTCTGCCTCAACCCCATCTGGTAAGTGGCTATGACTCCACTGCCGGGAGACTATTGCTGAGGCTCTGCCCCATCAGGCCAGCTGCTCCTGAATTCATCGTCCCTGGACATCAGTTATGCTGCCTAGGGATGATGGGAGCCAGAGGCCAGCAACATCTGGAAGATCACAGGTTCCCTCACTGCTGCTATCACTCTCCGCTAGGGATTGAAAGGTCTGTTGATTTCGGTTCTCTCAATTTCTCATTTTCCCAAACTTAATTTCAATTCTCCACATTTCTGCAGCAATTTGCAATTTTAAAAAAAATCCTTGTGAAAATTCTTGAGCATTTTAGTGCAATTTTTCCTAATAAACAAATTTTTGTAGGCAGTTTTGACTAATGTGCACATTTTTTCAAGCCGAATGCATTTTTGCATGTTACATTCACTGACATGTGCATTTTTGTAAACGTGCTTTGGTTGGCGAACTGCATCGCAAAGTAAGTGCAAATTTCAAAGGATGGCTGTGTTTCGGTTCTCATATTGTTTTGAAAATTGCAAATTTGGCAGATTCGGCTTGAAATGAGAACTAAATCGAAATTCTCACCCTTCCCTACTCTCCACCTTTTAAGTGTTGTCATTCATCTGCAGAAGAGAAGCATGCTAGACGAAGGGGTGGTGGTGAGTTCATGCTGTTGATCCTTCCTCTGATCTCAGGGCAAAGCTTAATGCAAACGTAGCTCTTAATGGAATTTCTAAAAAATGCAAACTAATGCTTTCTAATTTCCTCACTTAATCTAATGTCACAGCTGCCCCATTAATGCCAGCAGCTATTACATACTTAAACAACCAGCTTGTTGAACTTCAATTTTATCATATGATGGAATCCCTCACCTCCTCCCTTTCCCGGTTTTGATAATGTTCCATAATGGTAGTGAGGGAGCAATTTAAATCTTTGAAAGCTATCAGACCCTTAATCATCTCTGGAAAATGAGTACATTTAATGCATTTTGCATTTTTAAAAAAACTACCTGATATAAGCTCTAAGTTCAAACATCTAGCTTGCTTCCATACTAAGCTTAATTCTACAGTAATTAATGTTGCTTCTGAACTGCAACATTCTAAATGTTTGTTATAAAAACAAGCCAAACAATTTTATCAAACTGGCTCCTGCTGGAATGAAGAGCAGGATATAAGTCAAATAATAATAATAGTAGTAATAATAATAATAATAATAATCATAGTAATAACAATAACAATAAAATGAAGAACGCTAATACACAAAACAATATCTGTTCCACCCATCCAATAAGCCCGTTTTGCAGTTACCCATTTTTGATGGGTTCAGGAGTGCACCGACCATCTTGACCTGCATAATTTACAGTGATCACAACATACCACACAGGCATAATGGAGTTACAGATAGGCCACCATTTCCTTTTCAATGAGAACAGGGCAATGGCAAAGTAAACTATGTGATTTTGTGTCTCTGCTGGGATAGACACAAAGGAGCAGTTAACTCTTTTTCACAGTTATGATAACAGACAAATAGATAGAAATATTTCAACTGTATTGAAATCATTAAACAGAAGCTCAAACAAATATACACAGTGCCTGAACTTTAATATCCTGTACCTAATTTTTATAGCCCTGATCCAGCAAAGTAGAAGTGAACACTGAAGCAACTTCTGCACACAGATTACCTTGGCAAGATTACCTTGGCATAGAAGGAACTATCACACAGAGTGAATGCTGATACGTATCTACTTTGTGAAGAACATTCACAATTGCACAGTCTGATGTGGCTCCCATTTGTACCACCCTGTGTGGATAACAGTGCACATTTCTATCTGCCTGCAAGATGAATAGGAATGCATATCTCATATCACTGGTTCAGACTGAGCAATTGCAAACAGAACCAAGGTCTACTCAGAGTAAACTCACTGAAATTAATGATCTGTTAGTCATGCCCATTAAGTTCAGTGGATCTGTTAGATACAGTCCAGTGTCTATATTTGGACCATCACACCAAGATGTCTGCAAGGTGGGGTTTTTAGTTTTCATTTTGGCTCGCAACAACACTTACCAGTTTCTTCATCTATGTTAAACCGTCCAAGTCCACTTCCATCCCGGATGGAGTACTGGATCTCGCCGTCCCTGCCAGTATCATCATCCCTAGCGTTCACTTGCAAAATGCTTGTTCCAATGCGCGAGTTTTCCTTTACTGATCCAATGACTGCAAAGTCAGAAAAATAAGGGGTGTAGAGATTTTCATTCACATCCACAACTTCCACTTCCACAAAGGAAACCGAGGATAGAGAAACTGGGCGCCCTTTATCCTTCGCTCGCACCGTTAGGTTGTAGAACTGTTGCTTCTCATAGTCCAGCTCTTTGCTTAGGCGGATGGCACCACTGGCTTTGTCAATTTCAAATCTCCCATTATAATCATTCACCAAAGAATAACGTACTTGTCCTCCAAGACCAAGATCAGGGTCTTGAGTTTCAAGCCAGGCAATGACGGTACCAACTGGTAGGTCTTCCAGGACTTTCACACTATAGCTGGGAGGTATGAAAGCTGGAGAACAATCATTGACATCATCCAAAAAGACATTCAGAGGAACAACAGAAAACTGCTGGTGCCCACTCTCTGCTCTATCTCTTGCCTCTATCTTTAATGTATAATTTGCCTTTGATTCCCTGTCTAAATGGTCACCTGTGTATATTATTCCTGTGGAGCTATTGATAACAAACTGCTGTGTGTCTGTCAAGATGGAGTAAGACACTTCCCCGTTTAGTCCTAGATCTCTGTCTCTGGCCTCTACCTGGATAATCTCCACACCAATACCAGTACTTTCCAAAATATTAACTGAGTAACTGTCCTGCAAAAACACAGGTGCATTATCATTTGCATCCTCTACAGTTATGGTAAGTAATCTCCATGCGGCTTTCTGGGGACTGCCTAAGTCATAAATGGTAATGTTCAGGAGATATAGTTCTGTTTTTTCACGATCCATAGGCATAAGGACCTTAAGCAGCCCTGTCTCCATTTCAAGATTAAAGCAGCTGTCTGTGTTGCCATCCGATACGGTATAAAGCACTTTCCCATTAAAGCCAGAATCAGGATCATAGGCCTTGATTCGAAATATGGTGGCACCAACAGGAAGGTCCTCTCTGACTGATACATCAGAAGGCAATGATTTATCAAAATGTGGGGCCTGCCTGTTCACAGAGTAGAAGTCCAAGAAGCCATCTTCTGAGTTTAGTTTCACATTGGCTTTCGCCTTTTTCAGCAACTTCTCAGCCAGCCTCTGTGCAACTCTAGTCTCTCTGCAGCTAAAGGTTTTGGACGACACTTTCCCATGAACCACAGAAATGTTGATGAACATGGCATCAGCAAAGTTCTCCCCATCAGTTGCCGTTATCCCAAGTCCAAAATTATTGTTCTTAACGCCAGCGTTAACCAAGGACTTTTTAAGCTGTAGAACCCCCGAGTCTGGATTCAGGTAAAAAAAACCCAGCTCATTACCTGAAATGATTTTGTATTTCACGAGTTCCAACTCATCTATATCTATAGCAGAGACAGCTGTGATGTGCCCGCCAACAGGGAAATCAGACGAAATCACTCCCTGACAAGCCACCTTTTCAAACAACGGCTTGTTATCATTCACGTTGCCTATGTATATTGTGACATTAACTTCGCTTTCATGGCGGTAAGGTGAGCCCCAGTCTGAAGCCCTAACAATAAACCTGTAGCTCTCCGGGGAAGACTCAAAATCCAGTTCTTCAGATGTGCTAATAACCCCAGTAAACTGGTTGATGGAAAAGGGCAGCGAATTTAGACTAGCAATGCTGTACGTGATATAGCCATTTTCTCCCTGATCTTTATCAAAGGCAGAAAGTGACAAAACACTAGTACCCACAGGGACACTTTCATTGACATAAGAGCTGTATGAAGGCAGTGTAAACTCTGGAATGTGATCATTGGCATCCTCTATCCTTACAGTAACATGTGTTTTTAAGTCTCCTTCTTTGTTCATTACTTCTAAGTCATAAAATTCCTTGTCAACAATTTTTAAAGGACGTGCAGTGGTAATTAGTCCTGTCCTGGGATTAATCTTAAAATAGTCAGCATCCTCACTGGGAGATAATTTATATTCTTCCCCCTGCGGTTCTGGGGTTAGCTTAACTATAGCAACAACTATTCCAGGAGGAGAGAATTCACTGATGGCTACATCATACATATCCTGTTCAAACTTTGCCGGGTTTCTTCCTCTCTTGGGACTGGCAATATGGACCAGTTTCACAGCTGAAAACTTTTGAGGAGACCCTTTGTCTTTTGCCTGGAGTGTAAGATTGTAACCATATGGAAAATGGTCCCAATCAATGGGCTTTTTCTCTTTGATTTTGTACTCATTCATCCATCTGCCCTCCTTAGCCAACTGGAAGTGTTCCAAAGGATCTCCGGCAACAATAGAAAGAGATTCAATCTCACCATTGGCACCTTCATCTAGATCATCAATGTTAACAATAGCATATGTAGGCTCCTTGTCCAAAGGAAAGGGAATATGGGTTACAACACTGATAGTTGGAGCATGTTCATTGATACGTTCAATATGTATGTAAAGTTTGGCAGTGCTGCTTACTCCATTGTTACCATAGAGTTTCATCCCACGGTCTACAGCCAGAACTTCAAGGTCATATCGGTTCTTCTCATCATAGTTTAACCGGCCACTTAAAGAGATAACCCCACTAGTTGGATGCACAGAGAAGAGGTCAACTTTATTTTTAAAGTAGTAATAGAATTCACCATTGGAACCAATATCAGCATCTGTTGCTGTAACCTGTGCAATACTAGTCCTTAGAGGAGTGCTTTCTGCTATTGTTACAGAGTAGGTGGTGGGTGAAAATAAAGGTCTTAAATCATTCATGTCTAAAACCTGTACGTTCACCTTTGTCCATGCTTCCAAGTCTTCCCCACGGACAGAGCCCTTTATTATCAATAAATAGTTGTCCTGGATTTCCCGATTCAATATGGCAGAATTCCCGCCTTTAGTTCTTATCCTAAGAAAACAAAAATCAGCGATGACAACTTCTTCTGCTTTGAAAAAACCCTCCTCGTCGCCAGACACTATCCTGTATTTGATATCCCAAGAGAGGTCTGCCATAGTGATGCCCATTCTACTTTGACTGTTAAGATAGGTCCGTGCTGCAGAGTTCTCATACACCGTGGTGTTGTATATGGAATGTGTGAAGTGGAAGCCAAGTGGCATTGTCCCTTGAAGGCCATGGCAGACGTTGCCCAAAAGCTGAACAAGCAGGAAGGCTAGGCCAGATGTGGGGGCCAAAGGACCTGACCAATGGCCCATAGTTCTCTCCATCACATCATTCTTTCATCCTTTAAGAGAGAAAAAAAAGGATAGTCATTGATTAGTGAAAAACACATTAAAATGTGTGATGTGATTACTCAACTGTGTTTATAGATTATATATATTTAAAAAACCCAGTTCCCAGTATACTAATCCCATTCTCCAAATATTCCATCACACTCCAGCAGACATCTGCACAACCTGTGTCACAGAATAGCCCATCAGATACGAATTGTAGCCTACATGGTGCTTTATAACTACCACCTTTTTTTTTTTGCAGTCCCAGAAAGGCAACGAAAACAGATCTGAGTCCTTTGCCAAACATAAGTGGCTGTTCATTTTGATGGGTAACAACCTTTTCAGGCCAACTCTATCATGAGCAAGATCTTGGGGATATGACTATACAGATATAGACCAACTATAAATATAATAAGAAAATGTTTGAGAGAGTGATGGGAACATCCCCCAGTCCAACCACTGAGGCCACCAGAAGCAAGGGTCAGGTATTATCCTCAAACCAAGTGTGCCCTTTGTTCAATTCCATAAGCATGAATGGCTGCCATTCATGCATATGGAGAAAAGCAAAGAGCTGAACTTTGTACAATGTTGTGGTGGCACTGTTAAGACCCGCCCAGTAGCTCTGACACTAACTGCCCTGGCCTCTACCCCAAAAGACCCAATGGTAGAAGTACAATCTAGCTGTGTGCACATAATGACAGCCCCAGATATTCTGATACTATATGTGCAGGCAAGGCATCACCACCTGGTATCCTTGGGCACATGCTGAAGTTGCACCAGTGTTGATGCCTGTAACAGATTGGGCCCACCCTCCCGCACATCCCACTTCTTTTTACCTACCAGCGTGCAGTTACAAGCTGTCCACCATTTTAAATTTACCTGCAATCCCTCTGGATTGACACTATATCTGGGCATCGTAAGACATTTGAATTGGTAGGCAGTTCACTGGTGCTGCCCACAGGCACTGTTAAGCCTGCATCTGTGTTGGAATTGCTTTTTAAGATGTGTTTAAAGCTTTTTTAAAAAGATGTTTTGTTTTAATATATTTTAAAGACTGTTTTTATGTTGTTTTAGAGTGTCTTTAGTGTTTTTGTTTGCTGCCCCGGGCTCCTTCTGGATCGAAGGGTGGGAGAGAAATTAATTAAATAAATACATAAGCGTGCCAGGGGGGCACTGATGTCAGGGGTCCACCAAAAGTTGGAAGCATCAAACAGAAACTTGTTGGAGAGGCAAAAACCTAGTTAGACTTGCACATGTGTCTTCCCTGATAATGATGGACATTTTCCTACTAAGAATATCTTTGAAAGGATGACGTTCAAAACTTTTCCCCTTCATAGATTCACCCATTTAGGCAATCCTATTGTGCTTTTTAATGTTATTAATTTCTGAAAAATAGTTATTCTGGCCTACAAAAAACGAGATTCAAACATTCATCAAGACAATGTGACCCTTTTCTTTCATGTACAAAGTGTATATTGGATCAAGCACAAAACATGGGTTATGTTGTTTGTTGAAATCAGGGCCGGTTCCAAGGGGCTGCCAGGTGGGGCACTGGCCCGAGGGCCCCTGAGGCTACAGGAGCCCCTGAGGGGGCCCTCTGCTCCCCTTCCGCAATTCACGGCAGGATCGCTGCCGCGGATCGCACGGTGAGAGCTTTGGGGCTGTGCCATTCCCTTGCTTAACTTACCTTGTTCTGTGGTTGCGCACACAGCGGTGCCTTTAAGAAAGATGGCGGCTGAGGTTTTCCTAAGGGGCTGAAGCCTCTGCCGCCATCTTGGCTGATGGCACGCATGCGTGCTCACATCCCTGCCATGAACCAAGATGGCGGCAGAGGCTTCAGCTCCTTAGGGAAACCTCAGCCGCCATCTTTCTTAAGGGCACTGCTGTGTGCGCAACCGCAGAACAAGGTAACTTAAGCAAGGGAATGGCGGAGTCCCAAAGCTCTTGCCATGCGCGAATCGCAGAAGGGGAGCACTGGGGCCTGGGGCAGGCTTTTGCCCAAGAGTTCCAGCATGTCTGGGGTTGGCCCTGAGCATGCGCACGTGTGTATGTGTGCGTGCGCACATGCATGCCAGGGCCCAGGCATGTCTGGCACCGGCCCTGGTTGAAATACACCTTGTTCCCAACAAATTCCAATGATTCCCTGAATTCTCAGTCATCTTGTTTGAAGTAACAAGTTTATGGACTTCAGTTATGAAAACACCCATTGTTACAGAACGTCAGTGCTCACAAACGATGTGGATGGCAGAGTAGCAGTAATTTTTAGGGAAACTTTTAAACACCCAAAATGCCAGAGTACAGAAAGGAAAAAGGAGGAAGGTCCCTCTGAGGAGAGTGGAAATTTCTACAAGCTGTGCACAATGTTTATGGCATGATTTCAGACCACAGTCATCCTTTCAAACAGAGTGTAATTCTATAACTCTACTGCTGTTTTTTTAAGTACTAGAGGAAATCGATTTATTGCAATGATGTTACCACACTCCCACAAAGCGCCTTAGCTCTGACCCGAGTTTATATTCAACTGCAAAGCACATTAATCAATAATACTTGATCAACTTTCCTGTGTACTTTATTGAGACTACAGCTTTTTCAGGCTGTTTACTTTCATGCATTACTCCCTTTCTCCACCATGTATTGATTATCACCCTAGCAGTTTGGGGATCTAAGAACCTCACAGGTTTCAAGGCTCCGTCTCTGAGGAGGTCAGGGAAAGAGACAAGTATAGATGAGATTCCAGGCAGGTTGGACTACCACTACAATAAGATTTAGGAAATTACAGAGCTGGAACAGCCCTCAGAGATCTTCTAGTCCAATCTCCTGCCAGTGCAGGAAGTCCACAGGTACAGCGTCAGTGATAAGACAGCCATTCATTGTCTGCTTAGAAACCTCTAACAAAAGAGAGTCCATTGCCTTCCTAGGCAGTCTGGCCAACTACCTTGCTCAAGTTTGCCAACATGGTGCCCTCCCATTATTACTGGACCACAACCCCCATTGTCCCTGCCCACTGGACCTGCTGGGGATGATGGGAGCTGTAGTCTATTAACATCTGGAGGGCACCAAGTTGGCTACCCCTGGCCTAGCAAGCTCATAACATTAAGAATTTCTTCCTAACATTTAGTCAAAATTCCCTTGTCATTTAAATCTGATGGTTTGGGTCCTACCCTCTGGGAATAGTTGAACCTCTCTCAACTTATGAGAGGAAGTGTCACAAGAAAGCTGTTTGTGTCAATACCTTCCCATGTGCTGCATTTAGATTTCCTGCACCAGCCTAAGAGACTTTATATGAGTTTAGTTAAAAATCCTTCTGATTGGCATAGAAAACTTTCCACATCAGCAGCTTGCAAAGTAATATCTGCCTGGACATCAGAGATGTTGGAGAATTCTGGCAAAAACAGAAAGGGAAGGGAAAATTGCTACAGTGTGTCTTGATGTGATCAGGGCTGGAAATCAGTAAAGTGAATTTAATTGGTTTTCATTCATGCTGCTGTTGTTTTTAGTCTGCAAACAATACGTAATTAAAGATGGGTGGGGTTTTTTTCACAGTTTTAACATTCGGTTTTCACTGAAATGAATGTTAGGTTACATAAGTTATATACGATATGTAATTTATGTTACAGAGCGTACAGCAAGATGAATTACACAGTATTTGGTGGAAACTGAAATGCAGAGGAATGGAAACACCGCTGATTGTGACAAATACAAATCAGAATGGAAATCACTGCCTTCTTATATCCCTAATGGACACAGAGCTGCACTTATTAATTTTCTTTCTTTATTTTAGGGATTTATATCCGGCCCTTCAATAAAATTCCCATGGCAGCCTACAAAATTTTAAAATAAACTGAAAATGTACACAAATATACAAAACAATAGCACAATCAACAGCAGCAGCATAAAACAACACATCCAGCCAAGAGAAAAAAGGACACCATGCCAGAGACTCGCTCATTAATGGAATGATCCAGACAATGCTCCACCAACTTTGCATGGTCCACCACTTGCATGGTCTGCTGCATGGATAAAGTGAGGTGGAGTGGATGGGTTTTGCTTTATACTCCTTTCCTGATTGCTTATCCAAGGGTAAGAAAGGACACGCTTCCTACATCTGATTAGCTAGTGACCCCCGAGTTCTTTGCCTTCTTTTGGAGTATTTGAGAACAGTGGCAGCTAGTGGCTCCGTGTCAGTGGGGCTGTGAAATCTGCTCCAGGCTTTAGTCCAAACTTTCAAGGAGCTGTCCAAGGTGCTGAAAGTTATAATGTCCCTATCCTTGCCTGCCCTCAAGCCCTACCTGCTCAATGGCTACCAACAACAATTAACATATGCTATTTGCAGCAAAAACCTGCAATATTATGCATACTTAGAAGGAGACTATTATAATTGAAACCAGTTGGGTCTTTCTTCTGCATAAACACCACAGGATTTTGCTGCTTGGCAGCAATCATAATCACACTGAAGATCCTACTGAATTATTATCCTACTGAATTGAATCTTAGGCACACTTAAGGTCCTATTGTACTCTTATACTATTTAATTTGGTAAGGCTTACTTCTGAGTAAACATGCAAAGGGTCATACTGCATTACTTTTTGTTGAGAGTGGCATACCCACATTTAATTGGATGCCAGGACTGGCTACTTACCTCCTTTCTGAACACAGGAGAGGTGCAAAAGCTTCTCTCTGTGAGTGAGTGTGGTGATGGCTGGTATAGGTGCCTTAATCCCCATTGATGGAGGGACGTACCCACACCATTTTTTGGTCCTCCCTTTTTTTCTGCTCTTTTAAATGTGGCAGCCATTTTGTGTAATGCCAAGCCCCAACAACAGCCATTCTGGGACCTTGAAAACAAGGTTTACAGGTTTCAATTATCTAAAGTCAGAGTAGCCAACATGGTGCCCTCCAGAAGTTGGCAGACAACTCCTATTGTCCCTAGTCACTGCCCACTCTGGCTGGGGCTGATGGGAGGTGGAGTTCAACAGCATCTGGAGGATACCACATTGGTTACTCTTCATTTAGACAACAGAAAGTTCTCTCAAACAGCATTTGGCATCAGAGGGTGGTGCTAGTCTTACTCAGAGCAGGCCCACTGACTGACTTAGGTCCATAAATTGCAATGGGTCTACTTTGACTAGAACTTAGTAGCTGTTTTTATTATTACTAAATTTATATTTATTTTATATAAATACAAATATTTATTTTTATATTTATAGTTATAAATTTATAAGCCAGAATATCTGAGCTCTCAACTGTATAGCCAGCCAAATGGAATTCTTGGATCGCAAATGAACCACACATGTTTTCTACAGAGTCTCTTTCCTGTTGGGTATTTATTTTAAAGGGCCCTGTCATGTTTAGAAGGCAGGAAATGTCATGTAGTAAGAGGCAACCAGTTACAAAGGAACCAAACATGAACAAACAAAATCACTTCGTAAACATTTCTGATTTAGAAACAAAAAAAACCAAACCCTCAACTCAACTAAATATTATGGTTTCAAGTGGGAGATTAGGAGTGTGATTACTTGTGTGTGGTTTTAAAATATCCAAGCAGGAAACTACTTAGAATTGCACTGGATTCATTTCAAGGGGGCAGGAATGAGCTCCCTTTTGAGCAACAGTGTTAATTAAAAATGGAAGTCATGCTCCAAATATGCACAATACCCGCCAAGGTGACTTTAGTTAGGCGTAGAGTACCTTTTGACAACCGACACTAGTCTCTCAGAGTGCTAAGAAAGCTCTGTAGTCATTCACCTTGTAAATGCAAATTTCCCAAGTCCAAGACAAATGCAGCATTACCATATTGATGAAATTTAGAGCTACTTTATTGCCTTGGTATATCAGTGACAGATAGCTTTACCAACCATTACAAGAAATTTAGGCAAAAGGGGGGGCATCAATGGCATTAAGTTAAAGGACAATATAAATCAGTCTTCATATTCTGACAAGGACCACCTACTCACATATATTGTCTCAATTAGGATCCAATGACAACCCATGGTTTGGCACTATGAGGACAAGCAGTGGCAAGCCTCAGATCCACAAGCTGCCACCACCCTTTCCCTCTCTCTTTGTGCATAAGGGTAAATTAGTAGCTTGTATTTCTATGCTGAGACAAACCATCTTGGCAATCATAAATATGTAGTAAACAACGGATTGTGCAAACTACAGTTTGCCCTCAACCCAGGATTCCAAACCATAGCATGGTTTGACACAAACTAGAAACAGAAGCTTCAAATCTCAAGCTCAAGACACATCACTGCAGATTTTGAAGGGACAAATCACAGTATGCCATTATGTCAACTGAGCCTTTTGGTTAAATCCAGAGATGCCCTTTTACATGCAGAAGGTGCCGTCCGCTCACAGAACAACTGCATTACATGACTCACAAGAGCACTGTGGTGTTCTTCTATATGCGCAGCCTCTTTCACAAGCAGAAGCATGTGAACTGCTATAGAAGCTACCAATTACAACACTGTGCAAACTTTTGCACACTCTTATGCAAAGCATTTAAGGAAAATTACTAGCAGTACATTGTGTAAAGTACATTTGTGTAAAGACCCTACAATTGCACACATCACTGTTGTTCAGTAAAGCAAGTTATGAGACTCACAGACAGGGTTTTCAGTGAGAGAAGGAAACCTGAAGCAAAAGAGTTAAGCAGAGCAGAGGGGTTCCCAGGTTCCTCAAGGCCAGCAGGTGGTTGACAAGGGCAACCGGGTAGATAAGAAGCTGCTCTTGCAGAAGCTCTGGTGTGGGGGAAAGTCGTTTGGAGTGAGAGAACTGTGTTTTGTATTTTGTCAGTAAAGACTCTTACAAGAAACTTGCCTGGCCTGGCTTATTCACTGGATCTATTCGACACCAGAATTTCTTACTTGTATGATATCTATACGCACACACCGACAATCACTAGATGTCAGGTTTTCCACAGTGAACTGTAAGGGTTTTTTGTTTTTATTTTTTTTTAAAAAGCATGTATACAGCTCATGGTTCTTCCAAGAAGCAGAAAGCAACATACCTAGAGCTATCCCATTTCATCATCAACACTGTAAGTATGCTAGGCTGAGAAAAGGTGACTTGTCTACCAACACCCAATCTACCTTTCCTTGGGATGTGACTCATCTGAGATCCGAAAGGCTGACCAGCTGAAGATCAATGCAATGCATTACACCACTAATTTTCCAATTTTCTATTTCTCATTATCAAATTTCTCTCTGCCCACCCCACCTCACAAAAACTCTTGTGTGTCAGGGTCAAGCTATACCAGGGATGAAGAATCAGTTGCCCTCAAGATGACAACTTCCATAATACTGACCGTTGGCCATGATGGCAGGGGCTGATGGACGTTGTGGGTCCATCTACATGTGAACAGCCACACATTCCCCACCCCTGAACATTATGCTTAACATGCAACCTGCAACTATATTTCTCCATGAAAAGCACGGGAAGAGATTTTCCTGATCAGGACTGCAGTGAACAAGCAGGATGTCTTGGTTCCCGCTCAAAACACAACAGCAGATGCACTGACTTGTAAGTAAGGAAGTCTTAGAGTGGACTCAGTGGTGTGTAAAACACCAAATATAAACCAGCAGCTTTTACAAGACAAAGGGTTACCAGGAATAAGTCCAGTCTAGGTGCAAGGGCCAATGTTCACAATCCCGAAATCTGTAACATGAATTTCAAGGCAGTATGGGAACTGCAAAATTGTTCCAACAAGTTTCTCTGTGCCTACCTGCCAAGGTTTTAAGCAGTGATGCCTAGCTACTACCACGAATCTCTGCTCTTACGGACATTCCTGACCTGAACACAGGCACTGTGTGTAGAGGGACACATCTTCTCTTTGCTCTTGATGCACTACTTCTTCCTGGGAGACAACACTGGACCAACCTCCACCTGAGTCCTCTTGTTCTGTCACATCAGACTGCACCTGTGAGCCCTCTCTGTCCCATAGCAGAGAAGTAGCCTCCAAAGTCACTGACAGGCAGATGAGAGGAAGCCTCTGGGACTCCTACCTCAACAGCAAAGCCAGGCACATCTGAAGGTGGGGGGAAGCTCCATCAACCGAGTTCTCCTCCATTGTCTCAGGGCTCACCCACACCATGCTAAAAATCCATTTTCCTTACTGGAATTGTCCCACTGGTAGTCCAAACCTGATTGGTTTGCACTTTCTTTGCATGGACTTGAATCAAACCTTTTCCTTGTCCATACTTGTAGGTGTGCCCTTT
Source organism: Rhineura floridana (assembly GCF_030035675.1). NCBI lineage: Eukaryota > Metazoa > Chordata > Lepidosauria > Squamata > Rhineuridae > Rhineura > Rhineura floridana. The sequence goes on from NC_084484.1 coordinate 170,677,658, forward strand.
TGTTTAAAAACTCACTCACTCCTTCTCATCTTCCTCTGTTTCTGATTGGCTCACATCAGAAGGGAAAGGGGTGAGAGAGCAAATGGGAACCCAAAAGAAGGAGGACACATGAAAGGAGGTGAAAAGGAGAGACAATGAAACCAACATCCTTCCTCAGCAAGTTTTGTAATAGCTGTTTCTCTCCTATTTGGTGTATAGTTGGTACTGGAAACTCCAAAGAAGAAGCCAAAGTTATTGGCTACTAGCCATGATGGCTGTGCTGTGCCACCCTAGTCAGAGGCAGCATGCTTCTGAAAACCAGTTGCCAGAAGCCTCAGGAGGGGAGAGTGTTCTTGCACTCGGGTCCTACTTGCGGGCTTCCCCCAGGCACCTGGTTGGCCACTGTGAGAACAGGATGCTGGACTAGATGGGCCACTGGCCTGATCCAGCAGGCTCTTCTTATGTTCTTATGTTTAAGAACGTCATATGGATGAGTGTGAACTAATGCAGGCACAACGGGCTTACATTACAGATTATATGATGTATAGATGAGCCTAATCAGGAGTGTAGTGGTCCAGGGTCTCAGGAGGTCTTAGACACCTTATATGTTTGGGAGCAGGGTCCTAGCAGAGTCCCTATGTCTCCACCATCCGATGAGCCAATCAGCATGACCGGGGAGTGTGTTAACCACTGAGAAGAGTCTTCTAACATGCTTTCTTATCCATTTTTGCTGATTGGAGCCAATCAGAGTGAAAGGGGAGCCAGTCACTGAGAAAACTCTTCTCAGTAGCTAACACTCTCCCTCTTTCATGCTTATTTGGCTCCTAGGAATATCTGTTATGGGAGAAGGCATTAACAAGGGAATGTATTCTCAACACAGGAGCAAAAAAAGGGTGTGTGTGGCTGTGACTATCATGAAGGAACCCTACACTTCTGAATTTGCCACTACACTACTGGCCCTCATACCACACTGCTTCCCATTCATCATCCTCTTCCTCTAATCTCTGCCACTCATGGCCTGAATCACAGTACTCAGAGAAAGTTTAATCCTTCCCCACTAGGGTTGCCACATTCATGGCCTGGGACTGATCCTGTATCTTTAGAAGAGAAAGTCAACCAAGTGCAGGTGTTCTTGCAACATTGTAATGGGAAAGACCACAAGGTAGAATCCTCCCTTCCCCCTGCACAACTTTTAAAGATACAGAAGACCTCTTGGAGGCCAGGCCTGGCAACCAAGAGGTCATCTGTATCTTTAAAAGTTGTGCAGGGGGAAGGGAGAATTCCACCTTGTGGTTTTTCCCATTACAGGGTTGCAAGAACACCTGCACTTGGCTGACTTTCTCTTCTCCTAAAGATACAGGATCAGTCTCAAGCCCTGAACGTGGCACCCTATTCCCCATTCCCCACCCCAGCTGCAAGGCGCCCCCCCAAACATGAGCCCTCCATACAACAGTTACCTTCATCAAAAGAGCCCCCAAATGGCACCAATAGGAGATTTCTTAACATTGCTACATGTTGTGCAGGTGAGAGTAGTTTTGGGAAGGATGCTGCTGGGCAGGGAAGGCTTAAACCTTATGTTCTCATGCGCTAGGGTCCCATCTGGATTTTCCTCACACGTACCTTTCAATACACAAACACACGTAGGTGCAGACCACCTATTAAATGTAATGGATAGATTGACTGAAAAGTTACAGAATCTGAAACACTGAAGAGTGCCAAGGAGTGTTCTAGGGTGCGTAGTTAGTGAGTTCATGTGAAGTGATGACAAGCCTGTCAGAACTTTGCATACACCTCTGCCTCTCAGTCTAACCTACCTCACAGGGTATTTGTGGGGGTTAAATGAAGAGATGGAGAACCATGTACACTACCTTTACCTCCTTGGAGAAAAGGAGTCACATAAATGCAATGAATCAATGAATGAATGATAGAACACCCTAACATTCCCTCCCTTCCCCCAGGGGAGTAATGGTTGGCAAAGTGCACTGCACCAACGTTCCTGCCACCTCACACACTCGCCTCCAATAAGCAGCAGTGACACAACTAAAGATGTGAAGGCTATCAAGAATGCCTGGTTTATAAAATGGCTTTGTGGCAAAGAATTGTGGGGATTTCATTGTGTCTGAAATGGGCCTCTGGGAAGAGCAATGACTTACATTTTTCCACAGCTGAAGCTAGTTAATTAGGCCCAAGCAAGAACACCTGCTTATCAGCACTGACTGGTACAATCAAGGCCACAGGCCTTGGGAAGGTTTGGGGAGTACATGCCAGTTAGCTGCGAAAAACTTCAGAGAGCACTGGATCATGAGAAAGCCCTCTGAATGGCTAATTAATTATTTCCTGATGCTAGGACCTTTCCCACAAGTATAGGACTAAGAGTTTAGCCTTTTTTCCCCTGGGTTCCATCATGCCTATTGGTATTACCTGTGTGGGGTTTTTCACCTGCTATCCAAACTGTGCATCTCTGGAACCATGAAGCTATATAACAGTTACCTCTTTGTAAGTATAAAATAGGTTAGATAGTTTTGTTTTGTGACTGAATTCTCTGTATTTTACCTAGCCCTCTGGGTGTGAGTTTTAAGGAACCATTTTGCTGCTATTTTTGTGCACTTGTATTTTATTTAATAAAGCTACTTCTTATTTACCAGAGTGTGTTCATTTCAAGAGGAGTGTGACTCTGAATCTGGTACCTTGGCCATTTACTCATGGACTACCATGTATTTGGGTTATTTTGCCTAAGGCTCCAGGACAAGGACTTCTCTTTTGGCTCTTATCTATTGGAATCCTTGGCAAGTCTATTTCTGGCACTTTGGGTTTCCCCTTAGTCCAGAGTGGTTGACCAGTTTAAGGGGTGGTGGCAGTCCACCTACCTTGCGGGGTTGTTGTAGCCTACTCAGCCCTGGTAAGGGAGGCATGGTTTGTGCTTTGCCAGGATCAATTGCCCTGGGTTTGGGGGACAGGTTTGCCCACTTTTGAAGGCTTATTTTTTGGGGGATGGGGGTGTTCTGATAAATTGGAAATTGGTATCTTTTCAGCACTTGGTAAAAGCCTGATCTTTTCCCCTAGGAATTTGGGGAGATGATCTTGTGTTTATTAGTGTGGCACCAAAGCTTACTTTGGCTGTGTGGAAGGCAGTAGTGGTAGTTTTATTGTTCTGTTTTTCTGGTATGGCATGTTTACTTTTGTTTCTAACAATGCTATAAGTCACTCAGAGACCTTCAAGTAACAAGCGACTAATAAACCCAATTAAAATAATAACAACAATGGGGGGCAAACTGAATTTTTATGTTATTTTTTTAGCCTTTCACATCTCTGACACAACCAGCTAGAAGTTAGGTGAGCGGTGGCACCCTGCCCCGTCATCCACTACTTCCCCAAAGTGCATAGTATAGAGGAAGCCTATTCATGGAAACGTGTATGCTTGAAACCCTGGGAAGGTGTCAAAGAACTTTAGAATGCTGCAGGATAGTTTAAAAACCACTGGTGATGCATTATGTGGACCCTACGTTTTGCCATATTCTTCCAGGCATCTTACCAAACCCCTACTCTTATCAACAACACTCTAAAATCAGCTTGCTTGGACTCAAAAAGGCCATAACTCAGTGGTAAAGTATATGCTCTGCATGCAGAACATCTCAAGTTTAAGCCCTTGCCTTTGCAGTTCAAACTTTCCCATTCAGAGTGGCCAGGAACAGGGATGGAGGGAAAATTCAGTCCAGTCTGCATTATAATGCAGACCTACCTAATTTGCAGTTCCTAAAACAATACACAAACCAAAATGAGTGCACTCTTCTCCAAATGTTGAGATGCAGTTTTCCAAACTGTGCACAGAAGTGCATATATTACAAAAAAGTGTACATAAAGTGGTATCCTCCTAGGAGGATGGGCGGGATATAAATCAATCAATCGATCAACCAATCAGTTAATAAAACATATTCATGAAAAAGGAAAAATGCAAAAATAAAACATCCTGCTATTTTTTTTTAACCAATCCAGAGGAGATTGGTAGTGGGGAGGGCATATGGCACAAATGTAGTTCCTAAGCAGGGAGAGAGCCTGTGCAGTGAACTGAATGGTAGGAGAAAGTCGCCAGATGCCTTCAGAGTGAGAGTCTGTAACTGGCAGAAGGAGGGCCCTCCCTGGGTGTGAGAAAGGGGGGGGAGTAGGTGTGCCCTGTATGAAAGTTCTTGAGTGGATCTGACTGTTCCCAATTCTCTCAGAGGCCTATCGGGATAACTGGTTCAGGTAGGTTTTGTTGGTGGGCTCTTGTTGGGTCCATTATCAGGTGTTTAAGAGGAGTGTTAGTAAGGTGGAAAATGGATGATAACACCTCAGTTTCAGTGATCATGGGAAGAGGGAGGCCATCTCAGCTGTGGTATTGGAGGAGCCCGGAACGATAGTCTTGGGTGATTTCAATCTCCACGCTGAGGCTGCCTCTAGTGTTCCGGCTCAGGACCTCATGGCCTCCATGATGATCATGGGGCTGTCTCAAGTTCTCACCAGCCCAATACACAGGGCAGGGCACACCCTCAACTTCGTTTTTGCTCCAGATGGAAAAAGGGGTGGTCTGGAGACGAGGGGGTTGGATGTCACCCCACTGTCATGGTCAGACCACTTCCTGGTGAAGTTTAGACTTACGTTGCCAATCCTTCCCTGGTGGACAGATTAAGATGGACCACCCCGGGAGACTAATGGAAGCCACTGGATTCATGAATGACCTGGGGGAGTTCCCAATAAACAGAGCAGGTGACCCTGTTGAAGCCCTTGTCAAGCTGTGAAACAGCAAGGCACGTCGGGCTCTTGACATGGTTGACACTGAGCACTCTCTCTGGCATTGTGGAGCCCTATTGCACCTTGGTACACCAGTGAGCTAAGGGCAATGAAACAGGCTGGACAACGGCTAGAACACAAATGGGGAAAGACATGCTGTGAGGCTGATCAGGCACACTTAAAACACCCTAACTATGCCTACTGTGTGGCAGTGAGGGAGGTGAAGAAGGCCCTCTTCTCTGCCACCATAGCATCCTCAAGTAGACATCCAGTGGAGCTTTTCCATATTGTCAGTGTTCTCTTGACATCAACTCCAGGAAATGGAATTTTAGACACTTTGGAGGCCCACTGTGAATTGTTTGCAAGGCACTTTGAGGGTAAAGTTGCTCACTTCTGTAGCAATCTTGAGGCCCCATCCACATCTACTGTGGTCCCCACTGAGATGTCCAATGCAAAGTCTGCTGCAACTTAATGGGAACAGTTTCAGTTGATGCGGCCTGATGACATGGACAAGGTGCTTGCGACAATGTGTCCAGCAACATGTCCTCTCGACCTTTGCCCTTATTAGCTTATTAAAGCTTGCTGAGGGAGTTTGACCAGGTGGATCCAAGGAGTGGTCAACACATCATTGCATGAGGGAGTGATTAAAGCCAACCTGAAAGAGGTGGTGATCTGACCGCTTCTGAAAAAGCCCACCCTGGGCCCATTGGTTTGTGACAACTACTGCCCAGTGGCAAATATCTCCTTCTTAGGGAAGGTGATTGAGATAGTTATGGCACAGCAATTGCAAGTGCTCTTGGATGAAACAGATTATCTTAACCCATTCCAATCTGGATTCAGGCCTGGTTATGGGATTGAATTGGCCTTGGTCGCCCTGATGGATGACCTCTATCGGGAGAAGGACTGGGAGAGTGCAACCCTGTTATTCTTACTTGATCTCTCGGTGGCTGTTGATACCACTGACCATGGTATTCTTCTGTGTCAACTTGATGAGATGGGTATTGGAGGCACTGTTTTACAGTGGTTCCGATCCTATCTCCAGGGTTTTTTTTCAGGTAATAGCATTGGGTGATTGTGTTTCAGCCCCCTGGCAGTTGTGCTGTGGGGTGCCACAGGGTACCATCTTGTCCCCCATGCTGTTTAAGATCTATATGGAGCCCCTGGGAGTGGTCATCAGGAGATTTGGGGTGAGGTGTCAGCAGTATGCTGACAATACCCAGCTCTATTTCTCTGTAACATCTGAATCAGGAGAGGCCATGCAAGCCCTGTACCACTGCCTGGACTTGGTGGTGGGCTGGATGAGGGCTAATAAACTGAGTCTGAATCCTAGCAAGATGGAGACGCTGTGGGTTGGTGGTTCCTGAGTTTGGATAATTGGTCAGTTGCCTACTTTGGATGGGGTCGTACTCCCTGTGAAGAACAGCTCTGTAGTCTGGGGGTGCTCCTCAATTCATCTTAATTGCTAGAGGCTCAGGTGAGTTCAGTGGCTAGGAATGCCTTTTACCAGCTTCAGATGGTAAGATAGCTGCGGCCGTTTCTGGACAGGGATAGCTTTACCACTGTTGTCCATGCACTGGTAACCTCCAGGCTGGATTACTATAATGCACTCTATGTGGGGCTACCCTTGAGGTTGGTCCAGAAGCTGCAACTGGTGCAAAATGCAGCGGTGAGACTGCTCGCTGGGGCAGGGTATCGCCAACATGTCACGCCACTGCTGAAAGAATTGCACTGGCTGCCCATTTGCTACCAGGCCAAGTTCAAGGTTCTCGTTTTGGTGTACAGAGCCCTATACAGCTTGGGACCTGGATACCTGAAAGACTGTCTTATCCCTTATATACCCAGTCGATCACTGCGCTCTGCATCTTATATCAGGAGGTCTGTTCTGCACAACATAGGAAACGGACTTTTAGTGTAGTGGCAACAACCCGTTGGAATTCCCTCCCCTTAAATAGTAGACAGATGTCGTTGGACTCCCAGCAGCCCAGACAGCATGGCCAATGGCTAGGGATGATGGCAGTTGAAGTCCAACAACATCTTGAGAGACACTGGTTCCCCATCCCAGGGATAGACAATACTATATAGATGAACAGTGTGGCTCATATAAGGCAGATTTGTATCTTCAAGGGCAGATTTTCAAATTGTTGGTTATAGAAAGATTCTTAATGCATTTATATTCTCATGAGATGAGGGTTAATCTATCGAGTCTGTTTGACTTCAGATCATTCCAGCTTTAAGAGTCTATGATATTATTTCCCAATCATTCTCATTAATATTCTAACAGCGGCCTTGTTAAGTTCAGGGACCAGGGTCTTTAAATCAATAATTTAAAACTTCAGACTGAATACCTGGGAATTTCACTTTACTGCCCTACAGAGTCTACAGCATGTTGGAAAGCTGAAGAATTTTAAGTCCTTGTCAAACGCTGAAGTCTAAATAACTCAATACCATGTGATATGGCCACGGACATGCCAGGGGCTCCATATGTCCTAGTACCAGAGCTTGGAAAAGTTACTTTTTTGAACTACAACTCCCATCAGCCCCAGCCAGCATGGCCACTGGATTGGGCTGATGGGAGTTGTAGTTCAAAAAAAGTAACTTTTCCAAGCTCTGCCTAAATCTCTATGTGCCCTAAATTCAGAGTGCATGGGTTTTTTTCTTTCCTTTCTTTTTTCAAAGGCTGAGAACATTCTGATCATATTCTAGGGATGGGTAATTCAATTCAGTTTGCATTTAAAACCAAATTTATCAACATTGCACTTTCTGAAACAATGTAAGAATCGAAATACAGCCATTCTTTGAAATTTGCACTTATCTGGATTTTTGTGATGCAGTTCTCCAAAAAATGTTTTACAAAAATGCATATATTAGGGGAAAGCGTGCACAAAATTAATATATTTGTGAAAAAACATAAAAATGCATTAAGATAAATTGCTTGCAAAAAATGTGCACAATAGTCAAAATTACATACAAAAAATTATTTATTAAGAAAAATTTGCACTAAAATGCTGAAGAATTTTCATGAGAATTTAAATAAAATCATAAATTGATGCAGAAATGTGGAAAACCTAATTTATGATTCGGAAAATGAGAAACTGAGAGAAGTGAAATTGACAGATCATTCCATCCCTAGCATATTCTTATTCCTTTAAACTACATAGCCAAATGCACAGTCCTGTGAACTGTACCATGAACTACTATGCAAAAATAGATCAGTAATTTTAGTAGTATTTTGCCACATAAGAATATATCACATGGGATCAATTATGCACATTCCTTTCAAAAAAATATTTTGCCTCACAGTTGCCTTTATTGCATGTGCCACATTGGCTTCAGGGAACTTTGTTTAGTGCAAGTGAAAGTGTCTGGATGCCAGTGCACTAGCAGTTCCACATCACTTCTACCCCAGCCATGTTTACTTCTGGCTGGGTCAACTGTGCTATGGAGCAGTGTAACAATAGCTTGTCAACGTACACTTAGTAGCATTCAGGATGGGCCACCTAACACTGTATATATCCTGAGCGTAGGGCACACTTGACAATATTCAGCCTCAAAGTGAGAAAACATTCTACCCACTTAGCTTTGTATATGAGCCCACCAGGGACTTGAAAAACCTTCTGGTTTAGATGCTACCTGGGCTTGCAAAAGCAGGACGGTTTTGCAGCCTACCTGGGCTTGCTTTTCAAGCACTTATCCTGCTGAAATGAAACCTTGAAGAAGGAACCTGGCAAGCAACTAGAAGCTAAAATGATGAAATGAAACTGAGGTTATCATACTTTGGATACAAAATGAGAAGACACGATTCACTAGAAAAGACAAAAATGCTGGAAAAAACAGAAGCGAGTGGAAAAAGAGGAAGACCAAATGAGAGATGGATTGATTCCATAAAGGAAACCACAGACCTGAACTTACAAGATCTGAACAGGGTGATTCACGACAGATGCTATTGGAGGTCGCTGATTCATAGGGTCGCTATAAGTCGTAATCAACTTGAATAAAAACAACAAATCTCTGATGAAAATTATGCCAAGTAAAAAAAAACCTACCACTAGATATTTCTCTTTTGTGGTGCACAATTTTCACATAAGTTCCCCATAATAATACCAATATCCAATAGTTGAGTTGAGGGTGAATGTAAGGGACAACTTAGAGCATTAGCAATGATATCATTGGCTGGAGCACCAAGAAAATTTCAAGATCCTCCTTTTTCTGGCAAGCAAATTGGGAGATAAGTTTGTTTGTGACAGACTAGCATAGGAAAAGTTAGAGAATGAGAAAAATATTCAAGCAGAGGTTGGACACCTATTTCCTTTTCTTTGATGGGGTTCCAACTTCATGCTAGCAGTTCAAATGGAAACTCTTTTTTGCAACATTGGTTACATTTCTGATTAAAAGTTAAATGTTGCAGTCACGAGGGAAACACCACGGAATTCAATGGAGCGTATCCCAGAAAACAATATGTATAGAATTGCAGTCATGCAGATCCTGTTATTATACTATGCAGTGCTTGGAGGAGATGTAGGGTTGTGTGTGTAATAATGGATCAACAGTGCTATCCACATTTTTAAACTCTCTTTGGGGGCATGGCTGGGTGGGGGCTGTCATTATGAGCTCCTATACAATTTATAGCTACACCACTGCTATTACCTCCACAAGAATCCCAGTTACAAGATGTGTTCCACAAGACACTGCTTTATCAACCTCACTTATTAAATCTAAGAAGTCTCAAAGCTAGCTTTATTTTTTGGACTGGTTCGTGCTATGACCACCAAAGTGTGTAACTCCTTTCCTAGGAGACTTATCTAAGCCTGACATCACAGCCATTTGGGATAAGCACAAAAGGCTTTCTCTTCCACCCTGGCTTTGGCTAGTCATCACGTTTATAGGCACCTTTCTATGTCCCATCAAACTAAGTTTTGCACATCCTCAACAGCCAAATTCACTCCTTTTTAGATATCCTCTGTGTCACCTCCAAATATGCATGCCAAGGCAACCTGGTGCTGTACACAAAATGGTGCAAGACTCAGTGCAGAGAGAAGATACACCCTCTTATCTTTACCCAAACACGTAATTCCAATCACCTCGGTTGAAACCCACATTCTGTAGCATAACCCAGGGTGCATAAATTTCCACAAACCCAATATTTCCCACAGTAGCTCAAGCTGCAGACTACTCTAGACCCAAAGCCAACGGCGCAGGTTAATTGACAAAGTTAAGACTTCTCTCCTCATGCTATCCTCTCTGATTATGAGAATACAAAGCATTCATCACCCTTTGCCTCCAAGTGTTCCTCTTCGAAAGCCCAAACTTATTGGAACGATTATAACAAGAAAGCATCTTGTAGCGGTATGCAAAAATGTTCTGTATCCAAGGAAACTGTAATGGTGAAATTAGAGAGTGCTACATTCACAGTAACTCTTAAATCACCACCAAGAATTTCCAAAGCTTTTGGACCACTTATTAGCGTGAAAACTGTCAATGCCACGGACTCTGTGATAGCTAAAACATGCTGCAGCTGAGGAAAAGGGGGTGGGAATAGGAGAATTGCTAACAAGGTACCTTTCAAGAAAGGATGCTATTGTTTGCAGTACAGAAGCTGCCTCCTCTTAGCATCTTGTTACGGAGCTAACGTCAGAAAATATCACACAGCAGATGCATAAATGAAGCTGTTGCCTTTCTGTACAGCATTTTCCCCTGTTGTTTCCAGCAAAAGTTATAATCCCCCAGCAAGCCGCAAAAGGGTATAATGATGTATTTTAGCTTGCCCACAGCTCACAAAGAACAGTTGTACAAGAGCATAGCGGACATTTAATTCAAAGAATCTGTGTTTGCTTTGATTTGGCTTGTGCACCCTTAGACTTTAGTGTTTCAAACCAGTCCAGTACAACTTGTCTACCTCTGTATTAGTGGAGGCAACTCAAAAGCAAAATATAAAGTGTTGATGGCCTTTTCTAGGAATACAAGTGCTTTGGAAATGGAAACCCAGGGCGGGGTGAGGACAGAGCACACAGAATATTGGGCTGTGGTTCCAAAATCAAACAGGGACTTCAGAGAAGGAACTTCTCTGTTAAACTAGATTTTTCCCATTTATACAAGTTGGTCTTCTGACATCATGCATGCCTGACATCACCTAAGAACTTAGCTTCAGATGGGCAAATTCACAAAAATATGTGGTTTGTTGTCAAATCCTGCCAAGGGGCAGGGATGGTGGACTGAGGGACAGCAGAATTAAAACATAAACTGTGTGCACCAAACACAAGAAGCAACAGCAGTCCCCTAGTTGCTGAAATGGAACAAGCTTCACCCACAAGTTTTTATGGGAATCAGTGTACATAGGAGAATTTAGAATGAATATGTACATCACACATGTGCATAACATCCTCCATGATCATCCACTGCATTCCCCTTCCTCCCAGTTTTTCTGGCATTTTCCTCCAGTGGTCAAATCAGCATTCCAAGGCTAGTGACCATGCTAAGTCCCACACTGAGCTGTTTTAGGAGTTCTCAACGCCACAAACGGGTGGATTTTGTACAGACTTTGAGGTTCCCCCAAACTAACTGATGCCTCCCTCTTATGTGTGGAAGGTGTCATTTTAGTTACATAAGAATCCAAACTTTGAAAATAGAGAGTGATCTTATTACCTTTATTACATAATAGTCACAGCTGCTTTGGAGGCTTGCTATCAGGCAAAGAGGCAGAAGATTTTGAATAAGCAAACAGAAAAGTAAACTTAATACTGTCATGAATAGACACACCTTCTTTGTAAATTTAAGCACACATTGATGGCCACAGAAATCCTAATGCAAGACAGAACAGAATCCCACAGAACTGAAGTGGGTACAGCCCTTCTTTCGATGCAAAACAAGACAGAAACAAAAGCCAAAAGACCTGCCTTGTGTAACTGCAAATTTGCCATTTCAATTGTCTTGGTTTAGGTCAAAAACAGGTAAGAAGATGATTACAAAAAAAATCATAAGGCCTGTCTGATCTGTTATGTTCCATCTGCAATGGGGCACTTCTGGTGGTTCCCCACACAAGAGGTCCACTTGACCTTCACTAGGGACCTTTAGTGTGACAGGCCCTGAAGGATACCCTACCAGTAGAGGATCAGCAGGAATCATCCCTGCCTTCTTTTAGACATCTTCCAAACACTGTATCGTTCAGACAGACCTTCACAATCTGAATTTCTCTTTTTAACCAACCAGTTTTACTGATTTTTTAAAATTAATTATTTTTATGGATATTTTTTACCGATTGTATTGTATTTTGTATGTTGCGTACCACCTTGATATACTTTATAAAATAATGGATTTAACTTATTTAAATAAATAAACTAGCATTAAATGACCTCAGCTAGCAGGTCTAGGGACCACATCTGTCTGAGACTATTGAGAGCTCCTTCTAACCAGAGTAGCAATGTGCTACAATTTTGCCCGATTCAGAGTTGGTACTGAATTACCCATTAATTCACTTATTCTCCAACATTGTGGATTGGATTTTTATATATCGATTTTCCACGGCTATTTTCAGAAATGATTTTTTTTTAAAAAAACCTGCCTCTAAAATATCTGTATTAAGAATGACAATCTTAACAGTACAGTAGGGTCCCACTCATATGGCAGGTTATGTTCCGGACCCCCGCTGAAAAACGGAACTCATTGAATAGAATGGTGCGTGATGCCCGAAACCCGCCGTAAAAGCAGAACAAGTGCCATATGAGTGGGGCTTTAGTCTAAATGTGTCTAATTGACACAGCCGTTATTAGCAGAGCGCCATAAAGCAGGGCTCTACTGTATTTCCTTTCATTTATTGGTATTTCCTTTCAAAATATTGACATTTCCTTTAAAATTATCAATATTTCATTTCAAAATATGAATATTAATATCATTTTTTTGCGAGGGGAAAAAACAGATTGGTAAAGGTAGTGACTAGTGGACAAAGAGAGAACTTAGAATCGATCCCAGCCTGTTAGGGTGGCAGAATGCTTTTGAATTGGCACCAGCCAACAGATGACATCCCTAATCCAGAGTAGCCTTGACTGCAAGGGTGGGGGCACTCTGGCCTAGAGGGCAAATTTGCCCCTCCAGGCCTCAAATCTGGCCATCAAACTGTCCCCAGGACACTCCCCATGCCATGCCCCTCACTGGTTCTGCACCTGTTCCGAGTGTTTTTGAGTGGCTGAAATGTATCCTTGAATTCTGAGAGGGCCTCCTGATTGCCCAAATGAAAGATGGGGAGAAGTGGCGTAGAGGTGTAGAAACTCTTGACTTTTGATTGGAATGGGGTCTACTGTACAAAGGTAAGAGTCACAGCAATTGCTCAACACACTTTTGCCTCTAGCTCCACCCACTTTCCCCTCTCTGTCCTCATGCACCACTGATATGCAATCCCTGGAAGGTTGCAGATGAGGAAATGCACCCTCGGGTTGAAAAGGGTCCCCTGCAAGTGGTTTACTGCATCTGTCTTTGTCCTGCCCAGAGGGTGAATCACGAAACGGAGGCGAGACTGGAATTAATTCCTGTTTTATTAGAGTAACATCAAAGGCAATGCATTTCATAGACTTAGCTATGCTAACTCACTACAGTCCCTAACTAAGCTACTTAGGCGTACTCTGCGGCGTGTGAAGAAAGTTGACTCAGCAACTGGGTCAGGGGGGCGCCTTAAGTAGGGAAGGTCTTCGCCCGCAATCTCTGACTCCTTCGAAGTCCCACCTTCTCGTGACATCTCGTGCGAGGCGAGCCTCTGCCGGCTCATCTGACAGTACAGGTCGATAGATGCCTCAAGAGGCGGGAAAGCATTTGAAGTGCCAGGCAGGGAATCTGGGGGGGGGGTGCAGCTGGTGTGCCCACCCGGTCATTCCCCAATGGCTCTGTTGGGGCATCAGTAGGTGGCACGAAGTCTGCTTCGGCGGGAGAACTGTCTGTGGGAACTGGCAGGCTGTCAACTACTCCCCCTCCCTCATTGTCCTCGAAAGTCTCATCTACCTCTGATTCCTCCCCCTGCTCTATCTGAGGAGGCTGGGGCTCAGCCGGCTCCCCACCTTGACCCCCCTGAGAGAGCAGGGGCTCAACAGTCTTCACAAAGGGCAAGTCCTTTGATTATGCTTCCGAAAACCACTTGCTGAAAACTACAGGAGGGAAGAGTGCTCTTGCACCCAGGTCCACCTTGCAGGCTTCCCAGAGGCATCTGGTTGAGAACAGGATGCTGGACTAGATGAGCCACTGGCCTGATCCAGCAGGCCTTTCTTGTGTTCTTACAATTTAGATTTTAATGCTACATAAATTATTGCAGTCTTCCCTATGATAGAGCAGGTGCGATTTTAAAAAAGATAATTTTAAAAGATATTGAGTCTTAAACTGGGACTCTCTCTCTCTTTCTCTCTTTGTTACCCCTACAGCGGGGAAAGCAGATAAAAAAACTTGCTGATGCTAATTGAATGTGTTGGGCAAGAGCTCATTACCAATACAAGGTGACAATTTATTATGCTGCATCATCACTGCAGCCTCCGAGGTAGCACCTATCCACTTAATCATCAAAGCAGGAGCTGATAGGTGGAGGCTTTTCTTGTAGTAAAATAACAAAATCTTACCGAAATTCCATCTAGGTTCTCTGCCACATCCAACAGGTGATTTGTATTATGCTTTCTGCGCTCGATGTACAATTCAACCTGCTTTGGGATGTCTGTTCCTCAGAACTATAGCTCAATGATATCTTATCACAATACAGGGTGGTGGTTGTTTTCCTTTGTGACCTTGTGCAATCCAATTTTCCTTCTGTTACGATTTCTGTAACTTTATGCAACATCCTTTTGACAAAAATGCAGGATGTAAGAAGCAAAACTTACAAATAAACATCAACCCACTAAGCTGCAAAATTTGAATGTAAAGGTCATGTCTTCCTATAGCTATTGGGGCCGAAATGCTACAGCTGCGCCTCTAATCATACTTACGGGGAAGTGGGTGAATTTCCAAGTAAACCTCAGAAGAGTTTTGCTTGATCAGACCAAACTTCTAGTCCATCATTCTCCCTATATTGCTACAGATCTATGGGAGCAGAACTGACACCCTTCAGTATACTGCTGCAGTCCTAACTGGATCCCCAAACCAATTCCACTCATGGCCGATAGCACCAGTGAAGGCCATTTTATTCCAGCATGGATTCACTTCAGGCCACCCTTCTGAAATCTGCTTTAGCTGTTATTATTCTGCTGCCTTACTGTTTGTTTTACAATTGCTTGTTTGTTGTGAGCATCCTGCATGAGATGTAGAAAAATGGGATAGACATTTCTAAAATACATGTATAAATGAACAATTTTTTTTTAAAAAAGTGGGAGATGTGACCACGTCCAATTTGCCTCTGTGATGCCTGGTTCAGGATTGACATTTTTCATTCAGCTACATTTATATCCCACCTTTCTTTCAGGGCAGCATGCATGGTTCTTTACCCACCCAGCCATCCCAGCTTATCCTCACATCAACCCTATGCACTAGGTTAGACTGAGAGAGGGTGACTGGCCCAGGGCCACTCAGCGAGCTTCATGGCTGAGCGAGGATTTGAACCCTGGTCTCCTAGGTCAGAGTCCAATATTCTAACTGCTACACCACAATGGCTAACTAACCCTTCTAGCATTGGGTTAGTGCTCCAACCCACAGACACTGAAGCACATACCATATGCAAAAATTCTATATGGTCACCTGCTGGAGAAATGGCTCCCAATTTGGGTTAGCGTAAAGAGCGGCTTGGAAGCTAAAGTAAGATTAGAGGGGGGCTGAATTTTAGAGGCTGGATCATCTTTCCTTCCATACAGGCGGGCTCATTATGTTTGCATCTTATCTGGAAGAGGATCTGTGTATCTTGCACAAGATACTTGTGATGCAAAAATAAGCCCTTGTTCTTTGTTTGAGGTCTGGTGTACCATTTTATATCAGTAAATTCTGCTGTCTTGGTACACATTTCTTTCTTTTTTTTACAATAATTTTTATTCAAATTTTCATAAAACATACAAAACAAAATCATAAAACATTCAAAGACAAAAAACAAAACAAAACAAAAATGATTAAACAAAAAAATAAAATGTTGACTTCCCATTTGTCGCAGATCAAATCAGTTATAGGTCTACAATATATAACAATCCTGTCTCTTAAATTATATTATAAAATCACTTTCCTCCAGTAGTTATCTTAATTAATCATCAAATCTCATAAACATTACTTTATTCTTTCCACAAAAAGTCAAAGAGAGGTTTCAATTCTTTAAGAAATATATCTATCAATTTTTCTCCAAATAAACATGTCGATTAATCCATCTTGTTAATAATAATAATAATCTTATTGTCATAACCATAGTCCAAATAAACATATCGATTAATCCATCTCATCAAAATCTGTTAGGTCCAATAATTTCAATAGCCATTATTCCATTATCCCTATTAATTCCATCTTCCATCTTCAACAGTCCTGTTAAGTCCAGTAATTTCAGTGTTGTCTTGGTACACATTTCTTGTACCAGATTAGCAATATTTAGCTTCAGCAATCCTGCCCAAATGTTGATCCCTCGCTGCAATCCACTAATCTCTTCCTTGCAAACTGCTTCATCTAACACATGCCTCATTTCCTTGTTGTCTAAACAGAGTTCTTTATCCACTCAAGCTTTGCAACTCACCTTGACACCATCCTTGCTGATCTTTCCCTACTTATCTACTTTGTCAGATTTCAGGATTTTCTTAATCTTTTTCTTGAATATCGTGTATGTCATGCCTCTCTACACATCATCTCTACAAAGCAATTTTTCTCCAAACTCTGGATTTGTTCAATACAGAGCCTTTTATGAATTCACCTAACTCATCTCTAGTAATACATGAGCTAGTTGCTTCAGAGCCAGAAATGATAAGACCCTTTCCACACTCACCTCTCACACATGGTCCTTTCTACTAAGGTAAAAATGGAAATAGACTGTCTTCAAGTCAATCCCGACTTACGGCTACCCTATGAATAGGGATTTCATGGTAAGCGATATTCAGAAGGGCTTTACCATCACCTCCTTCTCAAGCTAGTCTTCCCCAGCTGGCTAGGGCCTGCTCAGCTTGCCACAGCTGCACAAGCCAGCCCCTTCCTTGTCCGCAACGGCCAGCTGGGGGACAACTGGGCTCCTTGGGACTATGCAGCTTGCCCACGGCTGCACATGTGGCAGGGCACATAACCCCTGAGCCACTCACTGTGGGGGTGATCTTTAGGTGGCCCTTGACACCCAGGAGACACGAGCGGGAATTTTAACTCACAAACTCTGGACTCCCAGCCAGGCTCTCCTCTCCACTGTGCTACAATGATTCCCACATTTTTACCATATGGACCATTTGAAAACGGCTGAGGGTCTTGGAAGACCACAAGAAGAGTAATCCAATCCGGCAAGAGTGAAGCTGGTGGAGGCGGAGCTGGCAGATGAGGCCGCCACATCCAGCTGCCACTCGGAGACCTCTTGGAGGGGAGGATGCTGGTTGCATCGGAAAGGCACAACAGATAGAAACAAAATACATGTTTCCTTCCGCCACCCCTTTTCCTGGCATACTGGCTGCCAGGATGGGGGATCATGAAAAGGAGCTGAACAGGACCTAGATATAGCATAACCCTCCCTTCAGCTCCTCTCGCCTTCCACCGCACTGGGGCTTCTCCAAAGGATCCCGGCTCAGCCGTAGCTGAACCACGTTGAGGGATTTATGCCAGCTGAGCAAGCTCAGTTGGGGGTCTACCATATCCAAAAACCGGCATAAACAGCAGTTGGATTGCACTCTTAATCATTTTTCTGTCTGTTGTAGCAACTGTAATGCACTGCACTAGATACTGTATGATTTTTCATTGTTTTATTGCCTTTTATTTATATTGTTTTATTATGTTACAATTTGAAATCCATATAATTCAAATAGTACTACAACAAAATATAATATTAGAAATAAAAGAAGCAATAAAAAACCAGTTAAATATCAGTTTGAATATTTAATGCAGACACGCCACGGAACACCTGAATGAATCTTGCAAAACACATTTTGCAAACCTCTGTACTAAGACCTAAGATACATATTAAAGGGAGTCCCATGTTTTTAACTTCCTGTTTGGCTTGGGATTGGTCGATTAAAAAAGCAAAACCAGCTTGAGCAAGAAGAATAACCAAGAATTGTGTCAACAATGGAGAAAAGTTGCATAACCCTTTCCCTTCCAGTCATTTCTCTAGCTCAAAATCATCCTCCACAATCTGCCTCTTCTTTTTTTTTAAGCCTATGGTAGGGGAAAGGCCCAGCCATCTGCCGAGTAATATTTATTTACTATTCATTTATCTCACTTTTCAGTCAAAAACTGGCACTCCAAAATGGCAGATGTTATTGAAAAACCCAATGCAATAATGGGTTCTAAGAGGAAAAAATCATAAAGTGGTATGCATACAGACCCAAATTCCTTGCAAAGATGACACCCTTGAAAGGAAGGGAACCACTAGGAATATTGATTCCTAGATGCACATGTCCACTGCTAAGCCACCCAGTGGCCTTCTTTTTGTTGTTGTTGTTATGTGCCTTCATGTCAATTACAACTTATGGCGACCCTATGAGTCAATGACCTTGAACAGCATCTGTTTTGTACACATGACTTGGCTGGAGAACTGCATTGCAAAATCCTGTGAATTGCAAATTTAGAAGAATGGCTGCGTTTTGGTTAGTGTTTAGTTTTGTTATTGTTATTATGTGCCTTCAAGTCAATTACGACTTATGGCGACTCTATCAGCAACCTCCAAAAGCATCTGTTATAAACCACCCTGTTCAGATCTTGTAAGTTCAGGTCTCTGGCTTCCTTTATGGAATCAATCCATCTGTTGTTTGGTCGTCGTCTTCTTCTACTCCCTTCTGTTTTTCGCAGCGTTATTGTATTTTCTAGTGAATCATGTCTTCTCTTTGTGTGTCCAAAGTATAACAATCTCAGTTTCATCATTTCAGCTTCTAACGATAGATCTAGTTTAATTTGTTCTAACACCCAATTATTTGTCTTTTTCGTATGAAGGAGGTGTGAAAATTGGAGGGAGAAATATCAGTAACAAGATATGCAGACGATACCATACTACTAGCAGAAGCCAGTTATGATTTGAAACGAATACTGATAAAAGTTAAAGAGGAAAGCACAAAAGCAGGACTACAGATGAATGTCAAAAAGACTAAAGGAATGACAACAGAAGGTTTACGGGGAGGGCAGCTATATGTGCAGTACAAATGGAGATCTTCCCATAATTATGCTTTGATGACTGGTGAAATGTATCGGCGGATCTGGACACTGAGATCTTTCCGTCTACCCCAAGTTATCATCATGAACTATAGCAGACATAGAGAACCTCTGGACTTCCAGATCTTGTTGGATTCCTCCCATCAGCAACAGCCGGAATGGCCCATGGTCAGAGATGATGGGAGACTAAAATCATCTAAAGGGTCACAGGTTTCCTATCCCTCAACTATGGAAATGCCAACAGCATAATCCTTGCAAAGGAAAGCAAGAAAAGCCTTAGCCCAAGGATGATGGGCTACATTATTTTTTAAAAAGGAACCTATTCGTACCTCAGTGTTTGTTCCAAGTAATAAGGAACCAAAAGCGAAAGAATAGGGAACACCAAAGTAATCAAAAAGATGATTTGTTTTTTCTTTCATGTGATTGTGATATTGGATGGCTAATTAATGGATTTATTGGCCTAAAAATAAAATTCATTTGATGAACTGATAGGCCTATTTTTGTCTGTCTGTTTATTGGAGGAGTGGGCGGAAAGTTCAGTGAAAAAGTAAAATTTGTTTACAGCTAAACACGTAACGAGCTTCTTAATAGGAACCCAAGAAGTTGCCTCATACATTTTTCCATCTAGCTGCGCCTGTCCAGGGTTCCAGACCTGGAATCTTTACCACCTCTACCTGGAGATGCCTGGGATTGCACTAAGGACCTTTTGCATGCAAATTATGGGCTTATCCACATGGGAACATTACTTCATACTAAAGACACTATTTTTACCTCCATTTTCTATTTGCACCGTCCGCAGTAAGGGCGCAGTGCCGGCTGCAAACACAATGTTTTCTATTCACACTGAGGGGACGAATCAAGCATGCAGTTTCCTAATGACCGCACCCTCTAATTTAACATTTACACTCCCTCTGGTTACCAGGCAACCAAGCATGCTCAGATTGTTCTACTAGCTGCAGTGGGTTCCATTAAAAAAAAAACAACCCAGAAGTGCAATTATTTGTATTTTCAGTAGTATGATACAGCTGAAATACAAATCTTTGTTTGAGCAGTGTATGCTTTTGTGAACAAGTTAGGGGGAAAAGAAAAATAATGGCACAGTTTGCAGCAACATAAAAAGGCCAGCAGCTAGAAGTTGCTTGCCAGCCCACAGGAAATGAAATGAAAGAATGGAGCAGAAGATAGTGGGCATGGAGAGGAAATTAATGACACACCCACCTAAAAGTATTGGAGCAAAGCATCTGAAAGCACTGCAGATACGGAGTGAAGACTTTTTTCCTTCCCTTTTTGTATGGATTGGGTTAGTACTGATTTGCTGGGGGGAAACTGTGTGTGATAGCTTGTTTGCCAGTAATGTCATGCGAGTAGCACCAAACACACAGTAAACCACTGTGTAGATGAACCATATGTAATTTGCCACTGAGCTATGGTCCTTCCCAAACACTACATCAGACTAACAGTTCACCTTATCAGATCAGCCAAGCATGTGATAATCAAGCCCAATGAAGCCCAGGAGTCATATAGAGTAGCCTGCCGAATAACTGACAACGTCCTGTTTGTACACGCTCAGGCAGGCAGCAAAACCAGATCCTCCTGGGGCACTATATATAGCTATGAGCTGCATTTGGATTAATGGATCACAGGTTTCTCACATATGTCCTGTGGAAACAGGTTTCATGGCCAGCCACTGCATTAGCATTCAGCACCCCTGTGATTTCACCGCTGCACAAATGGGCTAATGAACTCAGTTCCAAGAAGTAGCTGAGAAAAGCTAAGAAATGCTGAAACACAAATTTAGAAAGGAAGCCAGAAAGGGAGAAAGCTATCTAAGTTGCACTGAATTACCCAGGGTCTGCAGGTTAAACCCAAACATTAAAAAGTCAGGATGAATCAGGACTAAGCTTTCAACTTCTGGAGAAGACCAAGAGAAGTGAACCAGAAAGGTGGAGAATTGAGTTCAGGGCTGAACATATATTTACAGAGAGAGAGGCTACAGCTGCCTCAGTTCAGTGACCTGCAGAAATGGAAAAGTTTGCAAGGCACAGATGGGGTTTTTATTTTGGTAGGATGCAGGAATTTCTGAGGCTGCTCCTGCGATGCCACACTGCCAGCCCATTTTATTTCACTACAGAATCTCATTTTAAGCAAAGTTCAGTAGCAACTCCATTTTGTTTGGCAAACTTGTTTTTCTAGCCCTCTCTGTCTCCCAATTCCATGATAGGAAAACAGAGAAAATGGGCTCCAGCAACACCTACTCTGCAAGATATGTGAACTGTTATTAAAATCCAGTTACTCTTCTTGCTAAACGTGGTGAGAGCCTTTTCTCAACTGAAAAGTTGACGAAGGAGGAGAAACAACCACAGTCTCTGAGAATAAGCATAAGAAGATCACTTATTGGTGGCTACCATGTGGTGGTCGGCGATCACTCGTGGCCGAGTAAGATTGTCTTCCAAGATAATCTGGTTGGAAGACTCCTGTGCATGAATTTGTTTTATGTGGGGAGACTGGCGCACAACAATCAACACACAGTCTTGACAGAAAAAGACTTTGATCCAATGGCATGGGTACCACGACGATTGGAAGTCTTTTATCTGCTGCAGCCTTCATCCGCCTTCACAGCCATTGTAACATACACATTGTTATCCTCCGCCTGTTCTGCCGTTGAGGACTTTCTTGGATCGTTCTTTGTCTGGTTCCTCTCCCTAGACCTTACCGTCATGGATGACCCTGTTGGGAGTACATGACTCCCGACGGCATCGCTCACAGGGTTCATTGGAACACGCAAGCCCACTCACCACTACAAGGTGACGATCCAGCAAGGGGGCTACTATGTACCTTTTTAAAAAAAAATGGCTTAGAAATGGTTTGGCCTTTTGCATGTTTGTTTCATTTTGCAGGAGAAGACAGCTCACTTGTTTTGAAGAACAGGGTTATGAGAATGAAGAGCTGCATGGTGTGTTGGTTAAGGTGGCAATGAAGAACTGAGGGGGAAGGGAGAGCAGGATGAAATTGTCAAAGCTTGGGAAACCATTCTGCATCCTAAATTGATGCCCCTTTCTACGACCTGGGAGACCAGGGTTCGAATCCCCACACAGCCATGAAGCTCACTGGGTGACCTTGGGCCAGTCACTGCCTCTCATCCTCAGAGGGAGGCAATGGTAAACCCTCTCTGAATACCGCTTACCATGAAAACCCTATTCATAGGGTCGCCGTAAGTCGGGATCGACTTGAAGGCAGTCCATTTCCATTTTCTCTCTCATTTGGGCAGTAAGCCTATCTTTAGAATCATGTTTCCTGGTCATTTTAAACCATGCCATTTCCACAGAGAAAAATGATTGGTTCATTTATTTGGAAAGGGAGGAAGAATAAGGGGAAATGACCCAGAGTTTAGGAGGGAGAAGCAACAAAGCTAGGCCACATTCATTCCATACATTTATTGCAATATTATTCCACTTTAAACAGTCATGGCATCCCGCAAAGAATCCTGGGAAGGGTAGTCTGTGAAGAATACTGAGAGCTGTTAGGAGACCTCTATTCCCCTCACAGAGCAACAATTCTCAGAGTTCTCTGGGAAGAGGGATTGGATGTTAAACCACTCTGGGAAATGCAGTAAATTGGTATAATAGTGGAATAAATATATAGTGTGAATGTGGCCCTATAGGCAATTTCCCATAGATCTGGGTTCATTGCTACCATAGAGCCCAAATCTACCACAGCTTTGAGTCCAGCCAATTCCAGTGTTACTTTTTCCTCCACGCTTGCGCCTTTAAGTCACACGCAGGGAAGCAAGGATAAAATAGCCAAAGAGCTGTCACCTTGTAATGCCTGAATCTTCAGGTCCAAGTATGGCATACAGCAGTGGTTCCCAACCTGGGGGCTGGGACCCCCAGGGGGCCCACAAAGTAATCCAGAGGGGGCCATGAACAGTAAAGAAATGAATTATTTATTAATTTTTTTTAAAAGTCTTCACTCCTTCTACACTGTCTGCTTTCCACTGCCGCTGCAGATGACACCTCCCCCTTGCTCCAAACGAGAGGGGAGGCCTTTTGCTGAAGCGCCAGAGCATCTTTCAGGCGCACTAAGGGCAGGCATCTGCCTATAAAATACATGGCAGATGCCAAAGGAGGCTGAGGGTGGGGCTACCAGGAAGAAGAGGGGATTACTATCACTGATTCCTTTCTCCTTGCACTGCCACTACTGGCAACACCCTTGCTTAGAATGAGAGGAGAGGGCTTTTGGTGAAGCAAAAAGAAGCAAGCCTGCAAAGAAAGGCTGCTTTCCCCCTTCCTTCCTGGCAGCCAGCCTGCCTCCCTGGGGGGGTCACATTTTTTTTTCAGCTTATAAAAGGGGTCCCGTGCTCATAAAGGTTGGAAACCACTGGCATACAGAACTGATGGATTCTGCACCAAGTGGAGATTCCACCCAAAACACCAGACAAGGACCTGCCAATTTCCATTCCATGTCAGTTTCACAACTATGTCAGTTTCAATCATGTCTGCTCCATCCTTGCTCCAAAAATTCATGTTTAAATTATATGCTTTTGTAGGCACTTTATATGCATTTTCTCTCTAAATTCCACATGTCTATGCTTTCCTATGAATTCCCATAAAATGCACATTTTCAGACACATTTTCCCCATACAATATTGATTTTATATGAAAAACTGCATCACAAACTTTGGAGAAGCATGCTAGGAACTGAAGATTAGGTTGGTTTGCATTAAAATTCTCCTCCATCCGCATACCAACCTACATGTAAAGAACTTACATCATTAATTGCCACTTGGCTGTGGTCTAGTTTTTTACCAGTCTCACCAGTAATACAGATATAATTGGGTAACTAGCACTGGGGGCTGAAAAGCCAGCAAATTCCATCTTCTGGAAAATGTATTTATATCTTGATTACAATAATTTATTTCCAGCCTTACTATTTAGAAGAGTAACGCTCAAAAGGGCTTGCGCCAGACTAGGGAAGGGCCGACAATGAGCCCCCAATACCTGCTTGTGGTGGCTACAGTGGCAGCCATCACTTCCTTTGTCACCACCACAGCTTCGCTGGTAGCAGCAACACCATTCACACCCTCAACTGGGCCCCAAGACAAGCTTCAGCACTGGACAGGCAGCGCTTTTGCATGGAATCTAAGCTCAGCTTCCATCCACGGTGGTAATCCATCATCTTAAGTTACCCAAAATGCAATTCCCACAGATCTATGATGTCAATGCATTGATTGGCAGGAACTGAGTTTGGCTTCCAGGCAAAAGTGGCAGAACCTCCCAGTACTGAAAAGCATCTAGAGCCCCAGCAGAGATGGTGATGAATGGCAGTAGAGTAGGTCAGGCCAGTGAGGGGTCCTTCCAAGGCCCAAAGCCTTTGGCGAGTGCCCGACTTGGCTGACCACTGGCACCAGGCTTGACTCTCAAGGTGGCAAACAACATTCAAAACACAATAAAAACCGAAAACATAAACAGTATAGCATACAATGAAGAAGAGTCGGCTTAAAATACCAAAATTAATAGAAAGGCTATGTCAACAAAACGTTGTTCACCTAACAGTGAAAACTAAAAAGGGGCCAAATGAACCTCCCACAGGAAAGAGTTCCAGAACTCTCTGCGGACAGTTACAGAAAAAGTCTTGTCAAGGATCCTGAATAAACTAGTATCCAACCATGTCTGGAAGCAGAGAAGGGTCTGGCCAGATCTGTGGCCTCCTGTAAGAACATCAGAAGACTCCTGCCGAATCAGACCCACTAATCCAGCAGCACTGCTCAGTGTCCACCAGATGCCTCTGGGAAACCCACACCTCTGAGTTGCCAGTTTGTAGAACAGCAATCCCCAAAATAGGACGCCATCAGAAACCAGTGTGCTTCAAAACAAGATAATTAAAAACTGTATGCCCAAAATATTTGTCCACAGTGGCGAGTTCCCAAAGTGTGTCTGCCATGAGTTATTGTTCTGAGCCCTGCTGCCCGCAAATGAATCTCCACCAAGGGAAAATAATTATGTCCTCTCTCTGCTTCAGACATGAAAGGGTGCATACAACATCTCTGCATGATTCACTGTTCTGGTGTTGCCTCTTTCCCAATCGGTCTCCATGGCAAAGATGGATATATTTTGCCCTGTCTCTGTATCAGGTACAATTGTAAAGGGAGTAACTAAATTATCCTTTACACACAGAAGAATTACCAAATCTCAGAGACAGCTGCCTATTATCTTTCTGCATTCCATTCTATCTAGGAAACATGTCCAGAACTATTACTCATGTAGAGCACTTAAAATTTCTTTGACGGTAGGCAATTCTTAATATTAGATGTTCTAAAATTACACTTTGTTAGATGCAAGAGTGAAATTTGCCTACTCTTTTATTTTTCTTGCTGGGGAGGGGAAGTGTGCCTCAACCATCAGAAATCTGGGGAACCCCCCGCCATCAATCTGCTTTTCAAGGGATCTTTATCCCCATATGCATTATTTGCTCCACATAGATGATTACCACACCATCCGATAAGTAGAGTAACCTAGTGGAAACTCTGCTATTGTCACCTGTGGATATTTGCAAGGACCCAAGCCAAAAGCTGCTGTTCCCAGAATGCAGACTGTTCTTCACTTCATGGTACACTTTCACACAAGTTCAAGAACAATCCTAATCCTCTCCCCAGCTGCACTGGGCTTTGGAAGCACTCAGGGGGTCTCTTCAGGCTAGCACAACACAGGAACTGACCCTGTTAAAGATGGACAAATCTATATCTGATCTGTTTCACTTGTATGTTTTTGACCATAGCTCCATTTCATTCCCCGCTTATCTGCATTTTTTTAAACAATCATCTCAAAAATACCTATTTAACCCTGTATTTTCTCTCAAATAAATCCATCTTTTAAACAGCTGAGAACTACACTGCAACATATTTGTTGTACACCGCCCTGAGAGCTTTCTGCTATAGGGCGGTCTAGAAATGTAATTAAATAAATAAATAAATAAACATTCGGAGAAGAGCAAAATCCAGCAACATTTGTCCAACACATGCAGATCAAGGTATTTTGGACAGACATGCAAAAAGACAGTATTACTCAAGCATCTTCTCTCACCCCCGCATCCTGCAGCTCCAAACAAGGAGAAAGGGGTCGTTTCAGTGCCAGACTGCCAAGTTGCTCCAAGTGCATCAGTTGGCACCCAAGTAACAAAAACAGCAACCCCAGGTGAAGAACTTCTTCCCCATTATCATGATGCTCTTCTAAACGCCATGCAACTGCAGGGACAATCCCTTTCCAAGCCACAAGCTGGAAAGGAAGCTCAGACTCCTCTTACCATGCTGGCTGAAAAGCAGTGGAATGTTCGCCATGGTGAGCCAAACTGCGGTCTGCGGGATAATGGTGAAACTGCCCCTAGGTCACATCCACACCATATATTTCAAGCACATGACTTCCCTCAAAGAATCCTAGGAACTGTAGTTTGTTAAAGGTGCTGGGTATTGTAGCTCCTTGAGGGGTAAACTACAGTCCCCAGCATTCTTTGGTGGAAGCAAGGTGCTTTAAATCTATTTTAAATACACTGTAAATATATGGTGTGGATGGGACAGGCAACATACCAGAGTTCTAAGCAATGGTGAGAAACCTGCAGCCCATATGCCTAATTAGGCCTAGCAGGGGTCCTAAATTTGGACTCCGAAGCCATCTTCCCCAAGCCATGCCCACCTGCCCTAAACCTGATGTCATATATAAAGTCGGGTGTGGGGCAGGTAAAGGTGTGGCTCGTTGTCAAAAGTGGGTTTTGCAAGTACTTCTTATCAGCTGATCGTCACCGGGCGGATCCAGTCCCCCATCCCTCTTGTACAGCCAATGCAGTCTAGCTGCAGCACGGTTCTGCCCTGTCCCTGCTGAAGTCCCAAGATGTGCCACGCCAATACTACCAGCATCTCTGTAGTATTGCATGCCTCCCATTTCATCCTCAACAAATTCCCAGAATTTTTGCCCCAGACTGGAGAGCCAATGTAGCATACTGGTCTTGGACAGAACAGACCCTAGCATGAATCACCAGTGATCCTCAGACCCTGCCCTTGAGAAAGAGCAACAGCTTGCCAGCATCATTCGCCAGGTGACCAAAGGGTTGAGCGTGGGTGGATTACATCGGTAGGATGATGCCACAAATATGGAAAGTGGTGCTACTGCACATTGAGAGAAAAGGCTTCTGATATTAATGCATTGCTAATCCCTAGCAAACCTTCACAGCTCTTTTGTCATGTTCGTTCCCTAGAAGAGAAGAAATCAGAAAAACTACCTCCTAGTTTTGTGCATGCATCCTTAACAACAGTGACAAGACTCGGGTGCCCTTCAGAGGGGACTGTCTTCCCCTTCATACCTTGGATTTTGAAAGTACCGCAGATGAGAGCTTTCCCCTAATCACTGGGCTTTTGGTCAACTTTCCACTTATTTAAAGCCTGCATATAAGCAAGATACGAGGCAAAGTCAGACTAGGAAAGGAGGCTGCTCAGCTGGATTTTCTCCTGCTTGTCTTAAAGGAGTTGATCTGAAAAGGGATGCATTTCCACATGGAGCTTTTAAGCAAATTTCAAAGAGCCAATGAAGCTCCTTTATCCCAAATATAGTTCAAACTGTACATAGTTGCTGACTGACACCTGCAAAATACTGAAGAAAAATCTA
Source organism: Rhineura floridana (assembly GCF_030035675.1). Lineage (NCBI taxonomy): Eukaryota > Metazoa > Chordata > Lepidosauria > Squamata > Rhineuridae > Rhineura > Rhineura floridana. Next base: position 170,705,311 of record NC_084484.1, read on the forward strand.
GCAAAACAGATGAACGTAGGGGCATAGGAAGCTGCCTTATACTGCTTTAGAGCATTGGTCCATCGAGATCAGTATTGTCTACACTGACTGGCAGCAGCTCTCCAATAGGTCAGGCACAGGTCTCTCCTGGCCTTACCTGGAGACACGGAGGATTGAACCTGGCACCTCACACATACTAGACATTATGCTCTGCTTCCAGCCCTTCCTGTGTGCCTAGTGGCCCAGGCTTCAATGTTTGCATATTTGACATGCATCATTAGAGGACCTACATGCGTGTGTATGTTGGCAAGCTCAGAGTGTGACACACACACAGTTCTTGCAGGATGCATGGCAGCCAAGTGCAGCAGTGGGGATGGAACTAGTGTGCGTGACCCTGAAACCACACTCACACCTACACTGAACATGTGAGGGAGGAGCCTGATCCCCTCACTCTTTAGTATTTAGGCACCACCCAGAAGCTCCCTACTGAAAAAAGAAAGGACATCCACAAAAGGTACAAAAAGGTTGTGAACCTATGAGGCTTCTGCCAAGCAAAAGTCTTGATTAATACAGGACCAAGTTAGAATCTGTGAATGCTTGGTTTAGCACAGCGTTTCCCAACTAGTGGGCCACCAGATGTTGTTGGACCACAATTCCCATCTTTCCTGACCATTGGCAATGCTGGCTGAGGCTGATGGGAGTTGTGGTCCAACAACATCTGGTGGCCCACTAGTTGGGAAAGGCTGGTTTAGCATAAAGAGATTCACTCTACCCTTTTCATTGCACAGCTGGTGTGCTGTAGCAGATAAAATATATTTTTCCCCTTTTGCTTCTGATATTGGAGAGTAATTTGGAAAAAACCAATGATCTCCCCTTTGACTTTCATCACCTATGTTACTTTTTTTAAACAACGGCACATGCGCAAATACACGCAAAAAGTGTGCATATTTTAAACATCCACCAGTGTGCTACTTTACACAAAGCCTAATTAGCTGTTACATACAAGTAGGGATGTAAGGATGCAACGATTCCTGTCATGGGTTTGTCACAATCAGCGCTATTTCCATTCTGCTACAATTCAGCTTCCACTAAAAATTACATAATTCATCTCACCATCCACTATTTATTATATTTATATCCTACCTTTCCTCCAAGGAGCTCAAGATGATGTACATGGTTCTCCCTATTTTATCCTCACAACAACCCTGTGAGGTGGGTTAGGCTGAGAGACAGTGACTGACCCAAGGTCACCCACTGAGCTTCATAGCAGAGTGGGGATTCAAACCCTGGTCTCCCAAGTCATAGTTCAACACACACTGGCTATGGTCGAAACAAATGTAATTAATTTAATATATTTTATGTAATATATTTTAAAGTCTGTTTTTATGATGTTTTAGGGTGTTTTTAGTGCTTTTGTTTGCTGCCCTGGGCTCCTACTGGGAGGAAGGGCAGGAAATAAACAAACAAACAAATAAATAAGGGATTATGTTATTCACTTCAATACATTTCAATGGAAGGGAAACGTCAAAAACAATGGTGAAAATAATGTTAATTATTTACGTTACCATTTGCAGATTAAAACAAACCATAATGAATACTGTTTGTATTCACTTATCTGATTTTTGTTCTTGACCTTGGACAAACATGTGAATTGCGGGAATTTCCACTTCCATTTCTGTTTCCAACAGAATTCTCCAACGTCTACACATACAGGTCACAACTGGACAAGAATTTCTTCCACACACGGTTCAATACTTTCCCACCAAAGAAGTTTCCCAAGCATGAATGGTACAATGTCGAATAAAAAAAATAAATGTAGAATAAACTCTGAACCGTAGGCTGTATGGACAATACCTCACTATATATTTCTTTCTAATAGGATCCATAGCCACCTCATAAGGGCTCTGGACAGATATCAACATCAAAACCAAACTTTAGGAAAACATATAAACTCTATAAGCGTTAAAGCTGACTTGTAAATATCCACTCGCCTGGCCACCCCTGGTAAGGAAGAATTGATTCCAGAAGATCAGGCAGGAAAACACTTGTAAAATTGGGAAAGAACTGGTTTGATTTGGGTTTTTTTACTTCTTCCAAGCAATCAGCGTGCCAGAAACCACTAACATAGGCTTGCAGGGGCTGCAATTTGTATGCTATTAACTTCCTCCAAGGAGCTCAGGAGGATCTACACAGATTATTCGGGATTTTATCCTTCCAGCAACCTGGTGAGGTAGGTAAGGCTGAGATCAACATGGCCAAAGTAATTCATGGCAGAGGGCCAAAACACACCCAACAATGATTAGCATGTTACATTTTTACTCAGCTGCTTTTAATCAACAGTGGAAGCTGCAATGCAATCTGCAGCAGAAGGATTGGTGTGGAGGGCTGTTAACTCTCTCTGATCTTGTTTTCCAAATAAAAATCATCACCATGCCTGCTCCCACAAGCAATTTTTAATCTGTGGAGACAATGAAGCAGTTGTTTAAAGCTCTTTTCCTAAACACTCCTGCCTCAGTCTTCCAAGGCAGGCTGCAGCCTCTGTTGCTACACTTTGTTTAACAAGAGCAACAACAGAAGGAAGGGAACAAACTGAAATGAAACGAAAACAACAAGGATAAGCAACACATCATTGAAAATCGTGTGTGCTTTGCCCATTAGGGATGTCTCACAAAATACAGTTTTGTACTTCTGTAACGATACCCAAGCACAAAATACACAGGCCGAACCCCAGGACCAAAGTGTTTGCATGCATGTATTTTTGGCACGTGTCCCTCTTCCACATGAATGTCTGGGGAAGATAGTCTTTTAAAGGCACAAGCCCTGCAAAAACACACAGAGCACATTTCACAACACAGGCCCAGCATAAGTGTATTTTCTCAACGTTGGGTGAAAACACATCTGTCAGAAGGCATCCCTTACTCATGAGTAAATGCACTGAAGCATCACAGGCTTTTTCAAAACGTCAACCAACAGGCAGCACGAGACAAACTGAATCAGTTGTTTCTACAGAGCTGAGAGGTTGCCCTGAGCTCTTTACTCTAACTTGCCACAGCACAGACTGCTCATTCAAATGGGCAATTCTTAAACTTGGGACCTTCTAAACTAAGATGTCCTTACCTTACAAGAGCTGTTGAGGATATCAAGCTTTACCATAAAAGGGATGAAAACCATCCACACTGCTTGCTCCTGCTTCTTTTCTTCCTTGTCTTTTTTAAACTATCAGCTATATAGATAATATCCACCCCTTCTCTGCAGATCTCTCTCTCTCTTGATCTCTCTCGTCTCACACAATACCGCACAAACAACTCCACATGGTAGAATATGTATGTTTATGCCTTGGGATTGCAAAAATGAGAACAAGAAAATGAAGCACTATTTTTTCTTTTCACTTGTGATCATTTCACGATGTTTGTGCTATTGAAAAACGCTTGTGATACCCGGGGCGCAACTGTGTCAGAACAACCATCCGTTCTGGATGCAAGGTATGAAGGATGTATTATTTGCAAGACTTAAAAAGTCCACCTAATACACTCTTCTCTTTCTCTCTCATGGGCTAATTAACAGCAAGCTCTAGCAACAGAACAATGCACGTAAGACTTTTCCCAGAGAAGAAACGGAGGGAAAGAAAGCCATTTAGAGAAGCTCTCACCTCTTAGCCGGAATAAGTAACACATAACAAGCCTTCTAAACTCAGTAGGGTATCCTTGCTGTAAACGCTTCTCTGAGGACTCCTCTCCCATAATCCCAAAAGCAGCGAGCAGAAACCAGAGCTGCCAGCTTGCCTCATTCTTCGGCAGGCAGGGAGACGCACGCTGCCACGGTAACGAGGGAAAGCGAAAAGAACGGGCCCCGGTCTTAGTTTTCTTTCAAAAGCTTTGTGTCATAAATAGAGAAAGAGAGAGAGTATGAGGGGAGGGGAAAAAGCAACAACAAGGGAATGGCATAGCGATAAGCGCTAACTGAGACTCGTCTTCAGACAATGCATGGGCTGTTTAAAGTTTGGATTTCCCTGCTTCCACGCTTCCCATGAGGGGAAGGGGGGGGAGAGAGATCTGTCTTTAGGAGGGGGAGGGGAAGCAAATGGATGGATGAGAGGGAGGAGAGGGAAGCAGCGGGGTGGTGGTGGTAGAGAGTTCCTATGTGACATACATATGGAATTAGTAGCAGAACAAGCCTGACAAGGATAGGCATAGCAAATTGCCCTCTGGAGCAGGAGTTTGAAAAGGGAAAGATCTGCAAAACCAGTCTTTTGCAGACTATAGAGGCTTCTCCCCACCCCTTTTGCCTTAAACGCTCTTTGCGGCAGGGTAGGCAAAAGAGTTTTCCCCGAATTGGACAGGAGGTGTGGAAGAAGCACCACCTTCCCCCCTTCCTTTCTCCCTCTTCTTTTCCCACCAGCATCACACACAGAAGCCTCCAGGTCTTCTCCGCTTAGGGTTTTTTTGTGGCTTGCTCGCATGTGTTTTCTTCCCTCCTCCCCCCTCCCACCCCTGCGACGCTCCCTTCCAAAGGAGCCCCACGGGAAAGGGGATTCCACTGGACCCAATTAACACTCTGCTTTGCTAGCTGCTCGGCCCAAGATTGATTTAAAAATAAGCTGTGTTTTAGAAGCCCTGGATTTGACAAAAAGGAAGGCAGAGGGGAGGAGGGTTGAGCAGATGTAGCAAAAGAATCTGTGCCTGCTGAAGGATGCCACTTCTGTTCCCAACGGTCGGAAAAGGGACAGGGGGGAGAATGAGGAGTCGACAGAAAACGGGGAGCAGTAAAAAGCTGTGTGAAGGTAATATGTGGCCACTAAGCATGCCACAAAATACACTGGCTACTCATTATTTTACGTGAATGGCTTCAGCCACCCCTGCAAAACTGAGGGATCGTTTGCATTCAGCGCAGCCCACATGGGCACACACCAAGCAAGCGCCTGGACAGCGCCTCCTGGGCTTGTGGCCAGGATCCATTCCTGCAGAGTTGCCGTCTCTGAGGACTGTGCCTCAGTGTGTGTGTGTGTGGGGCTAAATGTGAGGCTACTACCATGTACATGGTAGCAGTGGTCACACACACCCATACCCCCAAAACAATGGCTGCAGTCACAATTGCCACATGTATAGACCGTGGAAGGGTCACAGCACGTCCACGTGAAAGCTGACCAACTGCAAACCCACAAGTATGGCGTCAGTGGGCTCAAAACAGTGACTCCAGCACAAAAGCTCAGGAGCTTTGCGCTCTGTGTCACTGAGAATGTCTGTAGTTCATGGGTAGAGCATCTGTTTTGCATGAACGAGGTTAAACCCCTGGCACCTCTGGGAAGGGCTGGGAATGTCTTCTGTCTCAAATCCTGGGGAGCCACTGCCAGTCAGTGTTAACAATACTGAGCAAGACAGGACCAGTGGCCTGTTAGGCTCTTGCTGGGTGTCCATGCCAAATCTCCCTCTGGTAATAAACAAAAAGAAAAAAAATCACAATCCTAGGATAGCTTGGCTTCTTATACTTTATTGGGGACAGACGGGTACATCACTCCACACTTCCTCAGTGAGGATCCCTTCACAGTCCCTGGGAGGGGGGGAGGTTAGGCTGAGGCCTCACCCCTCATCCTATACCCTCCAGCCCTTCAAGGTCTCTGGCAGCCCTTCCCCCTCTCAGGCTGAAGACCTCCCTCACCTTTGGTCAGGCCTTCTATTCTCTGGGCCTCTGAAGGCTTCCTACCAACAGCTGGGCCTCTCCCCAACTGTTCCTCATTTGGCTTGTCTCCCAGCCCTTCTTCCTCAGCCAATTCAGTTGACCAGGCACCTGAACCTGCATACAGGACAGAAGCCAAGGGGACAGTGGAGTGGTCCCTGGTGGTCCACAACTGTGTATACGCCAGTACCCATCGGTGGGACACCGAAGATGGGGCAGCATTGCGTACCTGATTTCTGGACACCGAACATCACTAATTACCAACGGGGAGACCGCCAAGGCAAGATTGGAAGACTGGCCCCATCACCGTGCCCAAACCTCACTCCTCACCTTCTTGGTAACTGGCTGCAACACACACTCTCCAGAAGCCAGGTATGCAACACTGTCTCACCAACCACAACCGGAACACACCATACATTTAAAGCACATGACTTCCCCCCAGAAGAATCCTTGGAACTGTGGTTTGTTAAGGATGCTGGAAACTGTAGCTCTATGAGAGGTAAACTACAGCTCCCAGGATTCTTTGGGGAAAGCCATGTGCTTTAAATGTATGGTGTGTACGCAGCCTTGTATTAAGGCAGCCTCCTATGTTATTATGGACAGGGAAGCTTGTGACATGTGCAGGCATACACACACACACACACGTGTTGGCAGGACAAGCAATTAGGACCTACCAGCCCAGAAGGAATCAAGTGATATTGGTCGCTTTATGTAGAAAATCTTCTAGGGTTAGCTGAACAGTCTGTGAAAGTGTTGGAATGATCTGGTTCAGGTAACTAACTACAACAATGCCTGTAGTTAGTTACCTGAACCAGTAGGGGGTGCTAGACAGAAAGTAGTGGTCCTTGTTCAGCATTGTTGCTGAAGGAGTTTTACTCAAGGGCAAATGTGGCATTCTTGTTGATTTTATTTACATTTATATGCCACCTTTCCTCCAAGGAGCTCAAAGTGGTGTTCTCACACCACAGTTTATCTTCACAGCAACCGTGTGAGGCAGGGTAAGCTGAGAGACAGTGGCTGGCCCAAGCACACAGTAAGAGTCATGGCTGAGAGGGTATTCCAGCCCTGGTATGTGTGTAGGGCTCTTCCACACAAGGACAGATTTGGCCAGGGGCTTTCCCCTGTATAGGGGAGCATGGTGGGACCTCTTCTACACAAAATCTCTCCCATCTTCTTTCAATGTGTGGAGAGGCTCTCGTGAAGCCCCACCCCACCCCCACACACCCAGTACTTTGAACTGAGCCCAGGAAGCACCTGGAAAATGGGAACCAAGAGTGGTTTGAACATCCCATTTCACCTGTGGCCTGCCCCATATATGTTCACTTTTTAAACCAGTCATAGGTTTTTTGTGATGGTACTCACAGGTACAGAGTATCAGCACCTCTTTTCTGGATGCCTATGGTGACCACTGGGTGCTGGCACCCACAGTACTTTTATCAAAATGTGAGTACCAGCACCTGATTTGTGGCCAAAAACAGCACTATATATCAATTTTCCATACAAAATTCAACTTTAACTAAAGGGCTTATTTCACTAATCTATTGTTATTTTTAAAAATTAGTCACAAGCAATGGGAAACTTAATACAAATGTGTTAAATAAACAGAACATAGCACTAGGAGTACTATGGCTTTGGTCTGAAAGGCACATGAAGCCACCACCCTGCTGAAGCTAAGCAGGTCTGGGTATGGTCAGTGCCTACATGAAAGACCACCTGGGAACCACATGTATGCCACCTTGGGTTCACAATGAAAGTAAGATGGGGTTTAAATGTAAGAATTATTATTATTATTATTATTATTATTATTATTATTATTATTATTATAGTCTGCCATGATGAATGCCTTCCCTTTAATAATCAGGCATGGGAGAATGACTTAGCCAAGTCTTTGGAAGGAGATTAGTGACACAATTTCTGAACCCCTTTTGCAACCTTATCAGTTAGCACAAACATAAAGGAAGCATAACACAAAGTTCTCAGGACGTGGGACAACAGTGGTGCCTGGTGCCCACTGAGGCTGGTAAGGCGGGAGGCAGGGAGACAAAAACACGGTGGAGCCAGAGCCAATGACAAACAGAACCAATTAATTCTACTTCTGTCCTCATTCTCCTCCCTGGTGAGTTCCAGAAGAGCAATGCTGAGATAAAGTGCAAGGAAGGTGACAGGCAGCACTACAACCTGGTCTGCTTGTAACTAAGAAGGCAGGCAGGTGGAAGCTGACTGAGGGTTGTTGGGGCAATGCCCCACCTGCCCTAATGGGACAACCTCCACTGGCCTGCAAGGCTGCACCTAATGCATACAAACTAAAGTCAGTATTGTCAGAAGGGCTGTGGACAGATGAATTCGTAACTATTTTATTTTTGTCTTGTTGTTATATGCCTTCAAGTCGATTATGACTTATGGCGACACTATTAATCAATGACCTCCAATAGCATCTATTATAAACCACCCTGTTCAGATCTTGTAATTAAAGTATGTATAACCTGCTCAGCATCAAATTGATCACTCTTTCAATTTTTTTTTTTAATTTTCTCCTTTGATGGGAATATCCAAACATTCAAGAGCTCCGGAAAGTGAGTTTCCCTCCCAATTAAATTGCATGTAACTCCTAAAACTATACTTCATCATTTTGTACCTAATAACCCTGGATTCCTGTACAAAGATCTTCGTAAGTAATTGTATATGGCAGCAAAGATGCATTTAGCACATAACTGGGGGGTCTCTGAAGCAACCTTTCTGAACAGCAGTGGATTGATAAAATTTCAGAGGCTATGATGTACAAAACTTACTCAGCAGTGCAAAGAGCAAAGAAGACCAATTTTAAAAAAAAGATGTTACAGTGCCATAGTTTCAGGTTACCTCCTATGTGGAAGCCCCTCAAGCTTCTGATCGCATTCCTATCAAATCGAAGATGTGATTTGTGGAATGAAAGAAAGAACGTCCCCAAACCCCTCGGTCACCTGATAACATTCAAACACAAAGCCTCATTAATTGATGAGGAAATGGCTGGAAAATAAAGATACTTTTGCAACAGTACTAGTTTTAATTGCATCCATGTAATCTTGTTGTGAACTGCTTTGAGGATGCAAGCCAAAAAGCAAGATATGGAAACCTACAAAATTTAAAAAAAAATAGTATCCACATATCTGATACTTTATTTATTTTTTATTTTTTAAAAACAGGTAGCGTATCTGAAACACAGCGGTAAAAGTGAGGCTGATGGTTGAACCAGCGTTCAGTTAGCCAACATGTGCATCTGTCATGCAAGCTGAAGATTCAGGAGAAAGCTGAGCTCACGCCTTGGGTCAACAGCCAACTGTGTATTTTCTTTTCAAACAACTCAAGAGTATACGGCAACAGATTGCATGGCAAATAGTTATCAAAATTAGCACAGGTGTTGGCTTCAAATGTGAGCTGTGTGCTCAATCTCTCGATTTAATGAACTTATCCTTTGCAGATATTTAATCCTTCTCCCACCAGCCTTTAATCCTATCAAAGCGAAAGAAAAACAACATCACGGAAGAGAAAACCAGCCACTGTCTATAGATCACTTGCGTAAAAATGAAAAAAGCAACCTCTAGCAGTTAATTTTCTCAAAAATACCACTTTTTGGTATCACTTCCTGCTACCTCTGTAAGAGATTGTCTGTTTGCATGAGTAGTTATGGGCGTGTTTGAGCTGTCAACAATAAGAAACATTGAGCAAGTTCACAGGTAGAACAGCTGGGTTTACAGTAGACTCTAATCCATCCTCTTAGATTAATGGGCGATCACATTTCCATAAGAATAAGGTCAATTTAAAATGCTCCTGGAAGAAGGTATCATTAATGCAGGGATGCTGCTGAAGGCACTGAAGAGTTAAATTAATGAATATTAACAGCCTATGTTTAAATTATTTTCAGAATGATGATACTAAACCAGGGAAGAAAACAGAACAAACTGAAAAGACTATGAGTTGTCACCAGTGGTGACAGTTTGCTTGCTTGGCTCGCAGATGTTCTGTTGTTTTATTTTATTTAGTATTTTGCATCTAATGGCCACACATGTAACTTGTAGCCCACCAAGCCAAATATAGCACATGGTACATGGGTGGGCCCACCATGATCTTGATAAACCTCACAGTTTTGGTGCTTGCCTGCAAAGTGCAATAAACAGAAAGGCTGTCAATCACCTTCCTGAGTGCTAACAAAGCTGTTACTCTGAATGCCACACTAAGGGTTGTGGATTAAAAGCAGCCCTCTTCAGTTGGAGGGTTGTTTCCCCCCAAAAAACCCTCTACTGATCGTGGTAGGGATCGTCTTGATAGGAGGAGACACTCCAAGTAGGTGATGTTGTTTAGGGTTATAGCTCAGTGGTAGAATGTCTGTGCTGCATGCAGGAAATCCCAGGTTCAACCCTTGGCATCTCCAGTTAGGGCTGGGAATGTCCCACATCTGAAACCCTTGGTGCTGCTGCCAGTCAGTGTAGACAATATTAAGCTAGACGGACCAATGGCGTGACTCAGTATAAGGCAGCTTCCTATCACCTATGTACTCTTGAATACTGAGCAGAGGAGATTTTTGAATTTCTATCATTATCATACATTGTGGATTATTCTGAATTCTTGAGAACAGAACTGAGACTTGAGCCGACACTGGTACTCAAACCAAAGCAAAAACAAAAACTTAGATGGATTCCGAATAGGATTAGACGCATTAATGGCATGTAGGTCTACCAATAGTTATCAGCCATGAAAGCTCTAGGAGACCTCTATGTTTATGGGTAGTAAACCTTTATGCCTTGCTCTTGGGCTTCCCAGAAACATCAAAGTAGCCACAGCTGTGCTGAAAATGGGAGTGTTGGACTGGTTCAGGGTGAAGAACCTGTGGCCCTCCAGATGTTCTTGGACTACACCTCCCATGATTCTGGGTCATTGGCCATGATGATTGGGGTTGATGGGAATTGGAGTCCAATGACATCTGGAAGGCCACAAGTTCTCCACCCCTGAACTAGATAGATTTATGGGCTGCGCTTGTTTTGAAGGCTACATAAAATCAAGTTGACATTTATGCAGGATGAACACAAGAAACATGCAAAGAGATGGGTGCAGATCATGAAGCCCCCTTTCTACCTTATTAACAATGGTGGCCATGTAAGACTGCACAATATAGTACCCATCTGCCAAGTTGTCTATTGCCAGGCACTGGAACTGAAGTTCCAAATAGGAAATTGGCCTTTATCTCTAATGCTGGAAATGTAATAGAATCAGAATCACTACACCGCTGAACTTCAGTGAGAGTTTATTGGGAGGTCATAAATTGTAATTATCCAACTGAGCATCTTGAGGTCTCAACTGTGAAAAATGGACAGTGTGTGCTGAAATTCCAGCATTGTTTATTCCACTATAACCTACAAAATGGGGTGTGTGCGGTGAGGAAGCAAACGGTCCAAGTTCTCCAGCTAAAATATTCATCTCTGAAAAAGCCATTGATAACCCAGTCCCTTACAACCCAAGATGAATGCTTAGCAAATGAGGTTGTTTAAAATGTCCACAGCCACTGTACCTATTTGTTTACTACAAAGCCCAAATCAACACACATGCTCCATTGTTCCTGCTTTGAAGCATCAGAGCTTCTGAAGGTTCGTGGGTTTTTTTGCAAGAACTTTCCACCTCCCCTTTCTTTTGGTATCTGGATGCTAAACGTTGTAGCTCCTCTGGGTTCAGCAAGATTTAGATGATAAAGAGTAAAATAGAATCACACACACCCCACCGCCACTTTCTCTCACATCTTCAAAATAATATCAAAACCAAGCAGCAATCACCTCCGGCCACACAGAAGCCTTTTCAGTAGCAGTTAAATTGTAAAAGGTTAGATAATGAGGAGTATTGTTCCCAGTTTCTAATAAATTGGGTTAATTGCTATACGGTGTTAAGACAATTTGTATTTTCCCCTTAATCTACAACATTTGTTATTTGGGTCAAAGGTGCACAAATTACAACTTTCTGACATTTATTTCAAGCGGTGACTTTTTTTTTTTTAATATCCCTTCTCAACTAAGAGGGGAGGAGGCCAAAATCCCCACAGGGTTTTTCTTCTTGCCAGATCCAGCATCTTCTACAGTATTGCTCCATTAGTGTTGGTCGTTAGTTCTTGCCCTGCAGCAGTAAACACTAATTGTCCCTTCCTTTTTAGTAAGGAGCTTTTGTTTCTTTGACAAATCTTTCCAACGGGCTACTTTTATTAGGTGGTAGAATGGAGACTTCCGGATGACTACAGAAAACGGTACAGAGAAAGGGTAATGACTCACATACTGATGCTCCTTCCCCAAACAGTATTAAAGCAAACATTATGATTTGCGTCGTCTGACCCGTTGTTGTGGTGATATGACATGGATGCTGCTTCAGAACAGGCCACTGCTCTTTTCCTCAAGAGGCCTCGGGTTGAAGGTATCTCAGCTTTCAAAGAAGGCACTGTTGAGTTTTCTCACCCTACTTCAGCATCAAGGCCTCTTCAGAGGTGGAAAAAATTGGGCAGGGGGGAATCAACAAGCACCACTTGGCAGAACTGGATTTGTTTGTTTTATCTCCTGCATCCAATCCCAAGTAAAGCCTAAGCTCTTCTCTCCGATATGCCAGCTTTCTGTCTGCAGGGGATACATTTTGAATGGAGAAGTGTTTCATTTATTTATTCAATTTAAACTATTTAAAGTATGAAATTCCTCTAAGGGAAACTTCATACTTTACACGACAATTGTGTTTGCTGAATGCACCGCAGTGATAGCCTCAAAAACACACACAAAATGACAATTGCAGATGCATACATTTTATTTACTTATAAGCATTTATATACCATTTAATATTTCAAAAATCTCTAAGCAGTGTCTTCAGCACCTACACAGTACACACACCTAGTGTGTTCAAAGGCGTATTTCGTGAAGCAAGCATTTATGTACGAATGGCAAAGGTAACTGCTGTGTGGAGGAACTCTTAAGTCACACAACAAAACTGATCTGGACAAATCTCACACCACTCTGCTATATGTTATAAAGCATGGATGGCCATCTTTTGCACTGCCAGGGCTACTCCATTCTCCAGACAGATTCAGGGAGTCAGAAGTACATTTACCCACACAATCTGATCCCCTCACAAATGGTTGGACTCCAGTTGCTATCATCCAGCCATCCAGAGCTTGGAAAAGTTACTTTTTTTGAACTACAACTCCCATCAGCCCAATCCAGTGGCCATGCTGGCTGGGGCTGATGGGAGTTGTAGTTCAAAAAAGTAACTTTTCCAAGCTCTGCCCATAACAGCTTCCAAGTTATGGAACTATGCTGAAGCATTACATTGTATACAAATAAGTGGGGACTGCAACAAAATACTGTAGTGTGAATTGCTTCTATTCGGGGTTCCAGACAGTTATCTATATCTTCTTCCAGGGTGCTGGTGCTCCATTCCATTTCCTGAACCAGTTTTCCATACCGTCCCCCTAAACAGTCAGTCAGAATTCCATGTCCAATGAGCATGCTCATTCCTCATAGGGCTATTTCAGAGCCTTCTCTTCCAACTTGTATTTTGCAGACCTTTGGGTTCTCCTGTGCCTTCTGATACTTATTCCTTGTGGATGGATGGTGACAAGTTGCCTGAATAATGACCAGCGGTCAGAGAACTAACTAAGGTCAGTACTAGGATATATGATTATTTGCTTATCCATATTTTTTTAACTTATTTATAAGATGTATATAATAGGCAAAAAAACCCCTTGCAGTTTAAGGACGTAGCTATAGCCCACAGATACGTCTATCAAACTTTAAAAAGGAGGGAAATTGGGCAGCAATAGTGAATGCACCAAGGGAGCAAGAGACCTGACCTCCTCTGTGAGATATTGTACTGCTCTACAAATTTGCAAAAATGCAAACACAATTTGGGTTGTCTTTCACAGTCCAATCCACTTCCTGTGTAGCTTGGAAGAATTTGGTAACATGTGCCTCTGAGCATATGGTGAGTGGTGGCAAGGAGGGAGGAGGAGGGGAGGGCAGGTTTGATCACTTGTATCAATTAGTTCAATGAGATTTACTCCTGCGCAATCATGTGAGGAATGGGGAGGGGGAACAAATTAGGTAAGTGGGCACTGGGCAGAGGGAAAACTCCTTCCCTTTGCAAAAGGAAAACATTGCTAACAATACCACCTTTTTACTCTACAGCAGAAACATGTAGCCTCCCAACGAAATTTAAACCAAAGTTGTCCCTGGCCATATCCACACTAGACATTTATTCCACTTTAAACAGCCATGGCTTCTCCTAAAGAATCCTGGGAATTGTAGTTTGTGAAGGGTGCTGAGAGTTGTTAGGAGATGCCCTATTCCCCTCACAGAACTACAATGGCCAGAATTCTCTGGGAAGAGGGGCTGACTGTGGCACTTGAGCTCTGTCAGGGAAATAGGAGTCTCCCGACAATTCTCAGCAACCTTCACACACACTTTCCAGGATTCTTTTAGGGAAAGTGTTTAAAGTGGAATAAATGTCTGGTGAGGGTGTGATCACCTTATTGGCCAAACCAAACAGCTGTTAGTCTAGCTCAGCCTTTCCCAACCAGTGCGCCTCCAGGTGTTGTTGGACCACAACTCCCATCAGCCTCAGCCAGCATTGCCAATGGTCAAGAAGATGGGAGTTGTGGTACAACAGCATCTGGAGGCACACTGGTTGGTAAAGGATGGTCTAGCTGTTAGAACATTGACAGTTGGGGCTTAGTGAGCATGCCTGCACTTATGATATACTCCAATGTTAATTTCCTTAAATTAATTAAAAGTCAGCCATGCATTTTTCTTAACTTTTAAACTGCAGAATATAAAAGTTAGAGTATGGGGCAAGGTCAGTAATAGGGAAAAGGTACTATGTGAACATGGGTGATTTTTAATTAATTACAACAAATTATGAGACCACTGACAAAAAAATCCAACCGGGGTCTGGATTTTTTTTTACTCATTTTAGACTTTGAACTCTGGATTCTCTCTAAGTGTTGTGTGTACTGCCATGAAAACTTAAAGAGGGTTGTTAAGCAAGCGTTTCTGAGTTCAGAACTACAATTTTTGTAAGATTTTGTTTTGTAAGATATTGTAAAATTTTTGTTTTGAAATGAGCTTATGGGAAGCTGCAGAATGGCTTATTTATATATAAATAAGCCCAGGGCGGCAATTTTCTATTTAACATTGCAGAATGTGAAAAATCCATGCTAGCTACAGTATACAGCCACTCACACTTCCTTTTCTCCACAAGCTCAGTGGAGTTTATAGAGGTAACCTAAAAACACTGACTGAAATGCATTGAATAATATAATTAAAACAAGTCCGACCACCATCAGGTTGACCCTAACCCAGGTATCACCTTCAATCCCCCATTCCAATTACATTACTACAGCTTTCACAAACCTACAACTACTACAATTCACATCACCTAGCCCTGCACAGTTGTGCGGGCTGGAACTGATTATAGTCCAGGACATCAGGAGGAGATCAGGTTGACAAAGGCTTTATTGGTGTTTACTTAGGTCTGCCATCTGATTCAGAAACCATACTTGATTTAATTATATGAGATTTGTTGGATTAACTGATCTACCCAATCTGAATAAATGTGCATACAAGACAAAAAAACAACAGTTCTAAAGATATATATTCTTTTATTTTAAAATGATGCAGCTAAAATAATCTTAGAACAGACCTTTTCTAACACACATGTGAGAAAGACTATTCTTAGACAGTAATCATAGTTTATGGAAGTATTAAAACAAGAACATATTTTTAAAATCTGCCATCCAATTATGTCTGCAATCATATAGGCACTTACTTAGAACTAAGGTTCATCGAACACAGGACTTACATTTAGATAAGCATGCATAACATTGTGTTGCAAAGCTATAATCTTAAATGCACTTACTAGGGAGTAAGCTCAATCAAACATAGTGGGACTTACTTCTGAGTAAACATGCATAAGGCTCTGCTGTTAGGCTACAATGCCAAACACACTTGCTTAGTGAATAAGCCCCACTGAACAAAGTGAGGCTTGTATTCAATTAACATACATAGGATTGGAGGAGAGCCAGTGTAGCATAGTGGTTAGAGTGTTGGACTACAACCTAGAAGACCAGGGTTCGAATCCCCACACCACCATGAAGCTCACTGGGTGACCTTGAGCCAGTCACTGCCTCTCATCCTCAGAGGAAGGCAATGGTAAACTCCCTTTGGATACCGCTTACCATGAAAACAATGGCCCACAGTCTGGAAGTCCATATACATCCCAATTCCAAAGAAAGGGGATCCCAGGGAATGCAGTAATTACCGAACTATTGCCTTAATATCCCATGCAAGTAAAGTAATGCTCAAGATTCTACAACAAAGGCTCTTGCCATATATGGAGCGAGAAATGCCAGACGTCCAAGCTGGATTTAGAAAGGGAAGCGGTACCAGAGATCACATCGCAAACATACGTTGGATAATGGAACGGACCAAGGAACTTCAGAAGAAAATCACCCTGTGCTTTATAGATTACAGCAAAGCCTTTGACTGTGTAGACCATGAAAAACTATGGACTGCTTTAAAAGAAATGGGGGTGCCACAGCATCTAATTGTCCTGATGCACAACCTATACTCTGGACAAGAGGCTACTATAAGGACAGAATATGGAGAAACCGATTGGTTCCCCATCGGAAAGGGTGTGAGACGGGTGCATTTTATCACCCTATTTATTTAATCTATACGCAGAACATATCATACGGAAAGCAGGAATTGAACCAAGATGGTGTGAAAATTGGAGGGAGAAATATCAATAATTTAAGATATGCAGACAATACCATACTACTAGCCGAAACCAGTAATGATTTGAAACAAATGCTGATGAAAGTTAAAGAGGAAAGCACAAAAGCAGGACTACAGCTGAACGTCAGAAAGACTAAAGTAATGACAGCAGAAGATTTATGCAACTTTACAGTTGACAATGAGGACATTGAACTTGTCAAGGATTATCAATACCTCCGCACAGTCATTAACCAAAATGGAGACCATAGTCAAGAAAGCAGAAGAATGCTAGGACAGGGGAGGGCAGCTTTGAGAGAACTAGAAAAGGTCATCAAATGCAAAGATGTATCACTGAACAACAAAGTCACGATCATTCAGACCATGCTATTTCTGATCTCTATGTATGGATGTGAAAGGTAGACAGTGAAAAAAGCAGGTAAGAGAAAAATCAGCTCATTTGAAATGTGGTGTTGGAGAAGAGCTTTGCGGATACCAAGGACTGCGAAAAAGAGAAATAATTGGGTGTTAGAGCAAATTAAACCAGAACTATCAGCTAAAGTGATGAAACTGAGGTTATCATACTTTGGACACATAATGAGAAGACATGATTCATTAGAAAAGATAATAATGCTGGGGAAAACAGAAGGGAGTAGAAAAAGAGGAAGGCCAAACAAGAGATGGATTGATTCCATAAAGGGAGCCACAGACCTGAACTTACAAGATCTGAAGAGGGTGGTTCATGACAGATGCTCTTGGAGGTCAATGATTCATAAGGTCGCCATAAGTCGTAGTCGAGTTGGAGGCACATAACAACAACAGGGTTGCCATAAGTCGGAATCGACTTGAAGGCAGTCCATGTCAAGGATTGGGGAGCTAGTCATTCAACATGTTGATATTAAAGTAATTAAACTGACTAATACACAAAACACTGCAGACCTGTTAATGTTACATCCAAAATCGGAGAGTGTGAGAACGTCAACCAGAGGTTCCCAAACTGTAGTCCATGGACCACCAAAGGTTCATGAGCTTCATTCAGGTGGTCTGCAGCAAGTCCACTTTAAGTATTCATTTTGGTTTTTAAGTGTATTTTTATTGCTACTTCCATTTCTTCCATTATATGTTATTGTATTGCAGTTTGAATTTTATGGATATAATATGATGTAATGTAAACTCTGTGGAACAATATAAGATACAGTTGAAGAAATAAAAGGAGCAAAAACAATAGAATAAAAAAACCATACAGCAGCTAGCACAGCACATGACTATTGCCACAACCTGCAGAAAAATCACAAAGTGGTCCACCAAGACCCTTAGCAATTTTCAAATGTTCCATGGAGAAAACGTTTGGGAACCCCTGCACTGAAGTATGCCGTCTCTCCACTTGTGACAACCTGAAAACTCTCCTCTCCCCCTGCTTTCCTTGCAAGTGTCACTTTGGCAAAACTTTCTACCATACCTTAGGAACATAGGAGGCTGCCCTGTACCAAGTGAGGCCAATAGTCCATTGATTTCAGTACTGTCTACACTGACTAGCAGCTACTCTCCAGTTAAGTGTAGCTTTCAGGAAGGGAGTTTCTCCCAGCCCTAGCTGGAGGTGCCAGAGATTGAACCTGGGACCTTCCACATGCAAAGCAGATGCTCTACCACTGAGCAATGGCCTTTCCCCTTGAAATTTGTTAAGGCCACAAGAAGCCAGACTAAATGGTCCTGGAAGCCATATCTGGCCTACTAACTGCCAGCCACCAATCTCTCCGGTATAGCTCCGAGGTCAAGGCAAAATAAGCCCCTTGTGTGGAAAGCCCAAGTGTTGTAAATGTCAACAGAATGCCTTCTGATGAATTAGGTTTATAATTATTTCCTGGAAATGGCACTGCATAAGCAAGCTTCTTTTGTCCACTAAGTGCTTTGGGGTTCGGTATACTTTTGTTTGGTTTTCCCCCTCCCTCTTTCTCTCTCTTTTCAAACCTACAGACACTTAAAACCGTCTAAATAAATAAACCATGTTGGGTTCGTAGGGGGATAAAAGGCATTATATAAACGTAAGCCAACAGCTATCAAATCCTGTTATTGCAGGAGACTTCATACAGGAGTTGGGAATCATCTGCAGAGCCAACAAAACTTTAAGAAAAGCAAACAAGAATCACTAAGGCCTATGATGAGTCAACATGCAAAAGGCACACACAAACCTCAGAGGGAGAATACACTTCACACTAAATTTCGCTTGCAAAGCCTGTTTCAAGGACTGGGCAAACCTGTCATCATGAGCCAATGGTCTACTCATATATAAACACAAAATTATGATGTCAGCTGCACAACCAGCCACATAGCCCATTTTTTTAAAAAAACAGCATGATTTGATTAATTTTCTGGTAGACACCCTATTGCTTTACGCATTTCATTAACTCTGAATCAGATCAGGAATAGGATCCACCCATCGCTATATATTTTAACAAGGTTGACTGCAGCTGGATTTGCCTTTCTTCAATTTTAAACACACAGAGACACCAGGTAATGAAAGAGTTACTCTGCCACCTGCTGTGTTTGGTTACAAGATTCAGCTGCAAACAGCATATTTGTAACACCTGCAGATATTAACAAGAGATAAACAGCATGGCATAGTAGTAAGAAGAAGGGTTCAATTCCTACCAGACTAGACTACTGTAATGCGCTTTATATGGTCCTCCCCTTGAAGCTATTTGGAAGCTGCAGAAGGTGCAGGACACCACCGCTAGGTAGCTCAGTGGGATTTCCAAACACACACATGACACCAATGGGGAAGGAGCTGTACTACCTGTTGATTAGCTAGCAAGAACTTGTGGACAACCAAAGAAGCTGAACGTTGGGAGATTCAGGACAGACAAAATAAAGGAATTATTCACGCAGTGCATAGGAGGCACTGATGGCCATGAACTTGGATGGCTTTAAAAGAGGATTAGACAGATTTATGGAAGATAAGGCAATCAATGGCTGCTAGTCACAATGGCTATGCTCTGCCTCCATGGTTGGAGGCGGTATGCTTCTAAATACCAGTTGCTGGAAACCACAGGAGGGGAGAATATTCTTGTGCTTAGATCCTGCTTGCGGGCTTCCCAGAGGAGTCTTGTTGGCCACTGTGAGAACAGGATACTGGACTAGATGGGTCACTGGCCTAATTCAGCAGCCTCTTCTCGTGTAATCCAGATTTAAGATGTTAATTTCAATCTACAAAGCCCCAAACAGCTAGGACCAGGTTCTCTGAGAGACTGCCTGATCCCATACAGACAACTCAAGTCACTGCAGTTCGTGGCTGTGGCTCTGCTTACTGTATAGCACCCTTCAGTGGTATATTTGTGGAAATCGAGTGGAGGGTCTTCTTCACTGTGGTACCCACCATGCCCCATGCTTTCCTTGATGAGATTGGGTGTGTCTAACAATGGCTGGGCCCCAGCAAGTCAAAACCTGTATGTTCTCCCAGTTAATACCAATGCCTCATGTCCTATTGTTTTTGCATTTCTTTTCAGTCATCTATTTTAATGGTTTTTAATATGTTGGAAACCACTTTGGTATTTTCCAATAAAAGAAAAGCTGTATATAAATATTTATAACAACAATGAATACTGTACAGAAATGCAGCAGTCTCTTTGCTTTAAAGAAAATTGCAACTGGAAATAGGAAATACTTTCACAGAATTCTCTCTGCATTAATTTCTCTACTGATAAACAGGACATACTTCTTCACATCACACGACTCATCTATGGAACTTGCTGCCACAGCATGTGGTGATGCTACTAGCTTGGATAACTTCAAAGTGTGGCTAGACAAATTCATGGAGGATGTTTCTATCTGTGACTACTACTTATGCTAGCTATACGCCACTCAGCAATAGCAGATGAGGAGAAACAATGGAAGAGGGCTATTGCTTTCCTATCCTGCTTCTTGGCTTTCTGGATGCAACTGACTGGCCCACTGGAAAAGCCAGGCACCTTTCTACTGTCCCAGAAGAGCTCTTCTTGTGTCTTAAAAGAATTAGATGTTAATCAACCCTAAACTTATCCCAAGCATTTTTCCCCCAGCTAGGCAGTTTAAGAAAAACCCTCACACCTAAGACTTATGAAATAATTCTTCAGCCTTGTAGAGGGCTGGCAACTGTTAAGTGTGGCTTGTATACACTGGGCGCTGGCACTCAAGAATGTGACATACTTTCCCAACCCTGTGTTAAATATTTAAAATGGTAATTCAAGATGCCAAATGTTCCTTTGTGTTAACAGTGCAAAAAAAAATGGGAGAGACAATTAACCAGTTTAGTTCCAGTGAAATGTACAGTGCATGACTTCATATAGATGGAAGGCCAAATACAATCTTTGCATTACTCAGAAAGAGTTAACTGCTTCACTGCTTAGATCTTCTCTCTTCCAGTGTCTCCTGATAAGTACAGAAGATTTATGTGCAATGAATTTCCAATTACTGATCTCCGCCAGCTGGGCTGTCAATCAAATTCTAGTGTACACTGGATGGCTTCACCCCTTCCCTTGTTGTGAACACATGCATACAAAAGCAGCAGAGTACTATATACATGGCATTCCTCGGCTAGGTCAGATATAGTCATGGCTGAATTAAGTATTTTCAAGCCTAAGCTTTGGCTTTCTGTCAATGCACACGTTAACTATTAAGGCAAGTTAAGCAGAGCCCTATGGCAGGAAGACTGGAGGTGAAGGGGGGCAAGGTAGTCTAATTCTCAGTACTCCTAGATGCTAGTAGGCTAGTCAAGAAGAAGGAACTGTCCTAAGGCAGGAGTCGGCAAGGGCTGCATAATTGTCAACTCCTCCCTCCAACAAGGCTATTTACCTGAATGTCTGAAGGTAGCTATTATTACCCCATTATTAAAAAAACCTTCTCTTGATTCCGCACTGTTAAATAATTTCCGTCCAGTATCCAATCTGCCTTTTTTGAGCAAAGTCATCGAAAAAGCTGTAGCCACTCAATTACAAACATTTCTAGACTCCACCTGCGGCTTCGATCCCTTTCAATCTGGCTTTAGGCCGAATCACGGAACTGAGACAGCTTTAGTTGCTCTAATGGACGATCTTCGACTAGAACTAGATAAGGGTAATTTATCCCTGCTAGTTCTATTAGATCTATCTGCCGCTTTTGATACTATCGATCATGACATCCTTTTAGATCGCCTATATCATATAGGATTTAGAAGTATAGTCTTACAGTGGCTCCGCTCCTTCTTAGAGGGCAGGACTCAGAGAGTTGCCCTTGGGGATTATCATTCCACACCCTGGCCTCTACGGTTTGGCGTCCCACAAGGCTCTGTCCTGTCCCCAATGTTGTTTAACATTTATCTGAGACCTTTAGGTAAGATTATTCAGGAATTTGGAATTCATTATCACCAATATGCGGACGATACTCAGCTCTATTGCTCTTTTCCACCGAATGCAAAAGATGCTGTCTATCCCCTTAATCAATGTCTTGTGGCAGTACAAAACTGGATGAACAGGAACAAACTAAAGTTCAATCCAGAAAAAACAGAGGTCATTCTCATCGGAAAAAGTCCTCCACAAGAATTAGGCAATTTACCTTCACTAGATGGAGTTCTCCTTCCCCTAAAGACTCAAGTCCGTAGCTTGGGCATAATTTTGGATTCAGCTCTGACCTTAGAACCCCAGATTACGTCTGTTTCTAGAACGGCTTTTGCTAAATTAAAACTCGTTCGTCAACTTCGACCGTTTCTGGGAATGTCTGATTTAAGAAAAGTTACTCAAGCACTAGTGACCTCGCGATTAGACTATTGTAATTCCCTATACATCGGACTACCTGCAAAATCGCTCCGACCACTTAAATTAGTTCAAAGAGCAGCAGCAAGAATGATCACCAGAACCAGTCCGTGGGTCCACACCACGCCCCTTCTTTATCATCTACATTGGCTCCCCATCGAATTCCGACACCAGTTCAAGATTCTGGTTCTAACATTTAAAGCCCGACACGGATTAGCACCGATATATCTGACTAATCGTCTTTCTGAATTCCAGTCTTCCCGTCCTATCAGATCGACCACCGAATCTACTCTGATTGTTCCATCAGCATTTACCATCCGACACACGGCTATCAGAAATAAGACTTTCTCGGTTGCCACTCCCTCCTTATGGAACCAGCTTCTGCCCGAGATACGACTTTCCACTTCTATCATCGATTTCCGGCGCCAGATAAAAACATTTTTATTTTACCAAGCTTTTAACGTCTGATTGAAAATGTTGTAGAAAATTGTTTTAGTAGATATACTTTCATATTTTTTAATTGCGTTATTTAGTATTTTGTATTGGACTATGCCTTATTGTTCTCCGCTCTGAATTCTAAATTTTTTGAACTAGAGCGGAATATAAATCCATTAAATAAATAAATTATCTCCTGGGGAACTTTCTGGGGGCCGCATGCTTGTGGTGGGCTGGGCCAGAGGCAAAACCGGACAGAGCAACAAATGGTAATTTTGCTTTTGTACAGCTCCTGGGCCTGCGTTTCCTCACCCCTAGTCCTAAGCATTGAGTTGCTGAGGGTGCCTGGCAGACCAGTGTTATCTGTTCTCCCAAGGGAAAGACGATCGCTTTGAGTTACTATCTGCATGGTTGCATGGAGAAAGCCCCAAGTGCAAACCCCAGCATCCCCAAGCAGAAATTTCTCAGTGTTAGCGCTGGAAAGAGACACGTACACAACCCTGGGCCAGGTGGAGCAGCTGAATAAGGCACCTTCCTGTCTTCAGAACTGGTGTTCGGTGGTGCCAATTCTCTCCCCATTCAAATTCCAACACAAAATCCAGCCTCTTCTGCTCCTCATCAAGTGAAACAAAGTTTAGACTACAGGACTGCATGTTGTTTCCATGGGTCTGTTGCCTTTGCATCTCCTCGGTTGCCTTTTCCCTAGCCAAGGCCAAGGGTGTCTGCAAGGGAATTGAAAAACCGGACACAGAAGGGAGCTAAAGGGGAACAAGCCAGGAGGGCAGCAGGCCCTGATCCACAGGACAGACAGCCTGGCTTCTATGGATCCTGACCTCCTGCCAATTGCACCATCTGATGTTGCACATACACACACCCTATTTCCTTTCACACTTGAAGGGGGCTCCAAGGCTTGACCACAAACATGAATAGACCAGGGTAGTTTTCCCAAGCTAGATTTCTGGTTCAAGTCCAGGAGCCCCTGATACTTTTTCTCTCCACTGTCTAAGCTATAAGCTATGATGTATTTCTCAGAGTAGTGTTCTTGGATGTGGAGGAATTGGTCTTTGGTTTGCTTGGGGGCAGCTGTTTTTGGCTTTGCTTCCATTGTCGGTAAAGCATCCTGTATAGTGAATATGGATAATGCTATCTGAAACATTTTACTGTCTATTTCAAGTATGGATTTTATAATCGGATTGCTTCATGGTCCATTTTAATAATGGATGTTGATATTTAACATCTGTATACGCAATTTTTATACTTTTAACCCACTTAGAAACTGCTTATTAATTTGATGTTATGTTATTAATTTGATATGTTTTAATTGATTTATAGTCTGTTTTATGATGACTTCAAATGTGATAATGTTTAGGTAATCAATTGGAGTTTTTGCTGGATTGTTATGTCTTGAAATGATTTGAAACTATTGTTGTTTTCAAAATGATTGTTATTGATGCAGTGATTTGCATTTTTGTGCTACTGTAAGCCACTTTCAGCCTATTTATATGGAAAAGTGGGATATACAAGTAATAAATAATAATAAATAAATAGAAACCAATTTTGGTATTAAGTGGTGTCGTGAACTTGTCAGAATGGTTCAGAATGGTTTAATGTAGCATGGCTCTGATGCAGGGAATTGTAGGGATTTCATCTTGTGCAGAGATGAGCCTCTGAGTGAATGGAAAAATCGCAGTTTCGTTTCTCAGCTACAGTTAATTAGGAGGCCTGAGAAGCTGGCTCTTGCGATGAGGGGCCAGCCGCCAAGTAGAGGCTACAGAGGCCGAGGGCGAGGATTTCCAAGAGGGCCAAGGGCCGGAGAGCAGCGAGGCAGGGGACAAGCAAGACAGCCATGGCAGGGAAACAGGGCTTGTTTCCAGTGCGGAGATTACACACATTTTAAGTGGGACTGTCCGTGGAGGACAGGGAATACGCAATACACGCAATCACCACCAAATAATTCCTCTTACCCAGACTTTACAGGCTCAACCGCTGATTTTCCACCTCCACCGCCGCCGGCCACTCAGCAGACGCCGGCTTCATGGGACCAGTACGGCGGCCAGCAAGCGAACCACCAATGACTAAGCAGGGAACAGGAGGGGTTGACAGCGGGACTAATAAACCTTATGTCTCTGGCAGGAGCTTTTCTTTCCCTTTCTCTCTCCACCTCGGAACCTAAACTCTCATTAACTGTACAAGGACTTGAAGTAACATTTTTGGTGGACACAGGGGCTACGTACTCCCTGGTTAATATAGCGCACTCAGACTGGTTGTGTAATGAAGTGAAAATGACAATGGGGGTTGATGGAAACCCCACGCCTATGTGTCTTACATCACCATTGCAAGTAAGGTATAAGGACAAAATGTTTAACCATGTTTTTCTTTATTCTGCTTCTTGTCCCATTTCTTTAATGGGCAGGGATATGCTATGTAAACTGGAGGCCACTTTAACTTGCACTCCCAAAGGGGTGGGTTTATTGTTGAGTGTATTGGGAGTTCCGACGGGTAATGCAGCCAGACACAAACATATAGAGCACAGCTTGCCAGAAGATTTGATTGACCTTCCGCCAGACCTCTGGGGCATAGAGGACACAGATGTGGGTTTGCTTCAATCAGTAAGCCCCGTGAGAATACAGGTAAAGCCTGTCCTCCCACCGCCGAGAGTTGCTCAATACCCTCTGTCGTTGGAAGCCCGGGAGGGCATACGCCCCATCATTGAGGGTTTTATTGCAAAAGGCGTCATCCTACCGCAGCGAACCCCTTGCAACACACCTATTCTGCCTATAAAGAAAATCCCGAAAAAACCAGAAGACCCAGTTCGGTGGAGATTTTGTCAAGACTTAAGGGCCGTAAACAGGTATGTGATCCCTTTACACATGGTTGTTCCCGATCCGGTAACTGTCATCAGTCAAATCCCATGGGACGCAAAGTGGTTTACCGTCATTGATCTGAAAAATGCCTTTTTCAGTATTCCTCTCCACCCAGATTCGCAGCATTTGTTCGGGTTCGAGTGGGACCAACGCTCTTTCGTATGGACCAGAATTCCAATGGGGTATTGTGATAGTCCTGGGGTGTTCAGCCAGTGTTTACGGGACAATCTTGAGGGGTTCACCCCAGAACGGGGCTCCGTTCTTGTTCTTTACGTTGATGACATCTTGATTGCGAACGAACACCAGGGGGCGCTGCGAGATGACGGTAAGGCTTTTCTGTTATATCTCTATTCGAGGGGTCACAAGATCGACCCGAAGAAAATTCAGTGGCTATCGGACAGGGTGAAATATTTGGGTTTCATTCTAATGCCAGATGGGCGACAAATGGACCCAGGGTGCGTTTCCACGATTCAGAAATGCCCGCTCCCCCAGACAAAAAGACAGTTAAGAGGTTTCTTGGGACTGATTGGGTTTTGCAGACCGTGGCTGCCATCCTGTGGAGAGTTAAGCAAACCGCTACACATGCTCACAGCAAATAAAGCTCCTGATAAAATTCAATGGAGCCAGGACAATGAGAAAGCGTTTGAATTATTGAAACAGAGCGTGGCAACCTCAATGTCCCTAAAACCGCCAAATTACAGCAGACCCTTTCATCTGTTTGTACATGAAAGAATGGGGGTTGCAAGTGGGGTCCTGACACAGATGTATGGCCCCAGCCACTTCCCAGTAGCCTTTTACTCACAACAAATTGACAACGTAGCCCAGGGCACCCCCACATGCACACGCACGTTAACAGCAGCTGCCTTACTTTTGACCAAAGTGAAGGGATTGACTCTTGGCCATTCCACCACCGTTTGGACTTCACACGCACTCTCAGCACTGCTGAGAAAAGGCACGACGCAGGTCTTTTCGGCACAGAGACAGCAACAGTTGGAAGCGGAACTATTGGAAGATCCTAACGTGCGGTTTGAGCGTTTTGAACCATTAAACCCAGCTACTCTTTTGCCCGATTTACCCTCACCCCTTCCGGATCATGATTGCGTCCAAATCCTGCAATCCACATTGCAAATAAGACCAGACCTTTCGGATGCGCCGTTGCAGGAACCGGACCTTGTTCTTTTCACCGATGGCAGTTCCTATTACCAGAATGGGGTAAGATATACGGGTTTCGCAATCACAACACAATGGAACGTGTTGGAGGCAACTGCGCTCCCGGGAAGGTGGGGAGCACAAGCAGCGGAGATTTATGCTCTAGCACGGGCATGCCAACTATCGGCAGGAAAGAAAGTGACTATCTTCACGGATAGCAGGTATGCTTTCAGGGTAATTCATTGCCATATACACTTGTGGAAATATAGAGGGTTCACAACAGCGGGAGGAAAACCCATTCAACATTTAGAACTAGTGCAAAAATTGTTGCAAACTATTTTAGAACCTCTTCAGCTGGCTGTGGTGCACTGTAAGGCACACACAAAAGAGCAAGATCCAGTGACGTTGGGAAATGCCTTGGCAGATCAAAGCGCAAGGCAAGCAGCCTTGCTTCCATTAAATTGGCCAACGCTGGCCCTCGTAACTACTGCTTTTGTCCCACCTGTATCTGTTTCAGTACCCCCACAGGAGTTGAAGCGATGGACCGAGTTGGGCGCGATATCGAAACAGCAATTATGGATTATGCCCGATGGCAGAACGTGTCTGCCTAGATCACTGTACCAGACGGCAGCAAAATGGTTCCACGACCACGGGGGTCACTATGGAACACATGCGCTGGTGGACTCAATTACGCGCTCCTGGTATGCTCCGGGCATTCAACCCATTTGTGTAGCAATAGTGAAAGCATACCACACTTGCCAGGCAAACGGCCCCGCCTTACCAAACAGAGCGCTGCAAGGGGGTAGACCTGTACCGGCAGCACCATTTCTACACATTCAAATTGACTTTGTGGATCTCCCAAAAACAGAGGGAAAGAAACATCTATTGGTCATGGTCTGCCCCTTAACGGCATGGATCGAGGCATTCCCAACTGCAAATGCCACTGCCACAACGGTGGCAAGGCTATTACTGAGAGAAATCATCCCACGGTTCGGAGTTTATTTATTTATTTATTATTTATTATTTCAATTTATATACCGCCCTTAGCAAAATAGCTCTCAGGGCGGTGAACAAATGAGATAAAATACAATATATCATAATAAAAATACAAAAACATATACGAACAAACAACAAAAAACGCAACAAAAACAAAATAAATACTACAAAAATTAAAAATACAGATTAAAAGATTAAAAAGTTAAGAAGATTAAAATGCCTGGGAGCATAAAAAGGTCTTTACCTGGCGCCGAAAAGATGGAAGTGTAGGTGCCAGGCGTACCTCTTCGGGGAGGCTGTTCCACAACTCAGGGGCCACCACAGAAAAGGCCCTGGATCTCGTAACCACCCTCCGGGCTTCCCGATAGGTTGGTACCCGGAGGAGGGCCTTAGATTCTGAACGAAGTGAACGGGTAGGTTCATAGCGAGAGAGGCATTCCACAAGGTATTGAGGTCCCACACCATGTAAGGCTTTATAGGTCAAAACCAGCACCTTGAATCTCGCCCGGAAGCAAATAGGAAGCCAGTGCAGACGCGCCAGGACAGGTGTTATATGCGAAGACCGACTGGTCCTCATCAATAATCTGGCAGCTGCATTCTGCACCAGCTGAAGCTTCCGAACTGTCTTCAAGGGCAGCCCTACGTAGAGCGCATTACAGTAATACATGAGGGGAGAGAGACTCGGCTGCCATCAGGGGAGGCTGCTTCCACCTGCCTTGCCCCACCCTCCAGCCTTCAAAAGGGAGCTGCCTCAAGAGAAGGACTATGAGGGGAGAGAGACTCGGCTGCCATCAGGGGAGGCTGCTTCCACCTGCCTTGCCCCACCCTCCAGCCTTCAAAAGGGAGCTGCCTCAAGAGAAGGACTATGAGGGGAGAGAGACTCGGCTGCCATCAGGGGAGGCTGCTTCCACCTGCCTTACCCCACCCTCCAGCCTTCAAAAGGGAGCTGCCTCAAGAGAAGGACTATGAGGGGAGAGAGACTCTGTTGCCATCAGGGGAGGCTGCTTCCACCTGCCTTGCCCCACCCTCCAGCCTTCAAAAGGGAGCTTCTTTAGGAGGACTTTCTGATCTTTGGGTTGGGCTGTGTGGGTTGGGGGATAGCTTCTACTTTGTTGTTTAGTTTTATTGCTTCTTTTTTGATGTTTATATGCCTTTATTTTGTACGTCGCTCAGAGTGGCTGGGTTTCCAGCCAGATGAGCGACTAATAAATCGAATAAAATAAATAAATAAATAAATAATCCAATCTTGAAGTTACCAGAGCGTGGACAACGGAGGCGAGGTCGTCCCCGTCCAGATAGGGGTGTAGTTGGGCTACCAGACGAAGATGGTAAAACGCATTCCGTGCCACCGAGGCCACTTGGGCCTCGAGAGACAAGGAAGAGTCGAAAAGAACTCCCAAACTACGTACCTGTTCTTTCAGGGGGAGTGTAACCCCATCCAGAACAGGGTAAACATCCACCATCTGTGCAGGGAAGGCGTTCACCAACAATGTCTCGGTCTTGTCTGGATTGAGTCTCAGTTTATTAGCTCTCATACAGTCCATTATCACGGTCAGGCAACGGTTCAGCACATCAACAGACTCACCTGAGGAAGATGAAAAGGAGAAATAGAGCTGCGTGTCATCAGCGTACTGATGGCAACGCACTCCAAAACTCCTGATGACCGCACCCAGCGGCTGCATGTAGATGTTGAAAAGCATGGGGGACAAGACCGACAAGTTCCAGAAATTATAGTCTCCGACCGAGGCACACACTTCACGGGACAAATTCTAACGCGAATTGAAGAAGGACTAGGCATCAAACACCTATTTCATACTGTGTACCACCCACAATCGTCCAGGGCGACCAAGAGACAGAACCTGGAAATTAAGACGGCATTGGCTAAGTATACTCAGGAGACCGGGTTAAGGTGGCCTAAAGTACTTCCTCTCGTTCTTTTCCATTTGCGTACACGCCCCACGTGGGTTTTGGGGCTTTCCCCGTATGAATTGATGTATGGACGGCCCCCGTCAAAAGGGGGATCTTTACCAAATGTGGATGTTTCACTATTGGGGGGGGGATCATATAACTGTATCCCAGTATCTTTCTTTGCAGAACAAAGTGTGAGAGCTGTGGAAGGCCGCTGGATACACCAAAACGGTGCCCCTTGAGGACCAAGTACACCTGTACCAGCCGGGGGACTTTGTCTGGGCAAAGAAGTTTGTGCGGGGCGACTCTTTGCAACCACGCTACACGGGGCCACATCAGGTCCTTTTATCCACACAAGCGGCTGTCTTTCTGGAAGGGCGTAAATCATGGATACATCATTCCCACGTAAAACCAGCCGTTGTGACTACGCCTCCGCCTCCCCTGGTTCCCAAGCTGCGCCTGCAGAGAAGCGAGGAAACAGGACAGTGGCAACCAGCTCAACTCCCTTTTCAGAATGAAGATCTGGAGTGACTTCATAGCAACAGAGTTCTGCCTGTACAGATATGATTCAACACCCCCCAACAGCGCTTTTATTCTTGTGCATTGTCCTTATGATAATTCCCTATACACTGACTATTTGCTGCCCCCCAGATGTTAAAATATGTAACAATGCTGACTATTACATACTGAAAGACTTTGGACGAATAGTACCTAAAACCAAGGACTGCCCGGACCCGTTTTTGTATGATATGGAGCAAATAACGGAAGGAATGGTGAAGGCAGACATAGCGGGGCGGCTATGTCAAAAGGCAGCGATAATCTTACAACATAATTACACGGGTAAATGGACAGTTCACTGCACCCAGGTAGAAATGGAATGGCCCATGAGATTGGCGTTGCGATGCCGAAAATACCGCCCCTTGCCCAATTATGGATGCCCCCCAAATCTTGATGTAAAAACCATAAGACAAGAATATAACATGCTTTCCTTCCAGATAAATACCGAATGGAGAGAAAAATTCTGCGTAGGCATAGGTGAACCCTCCTGCTACGAATGGTTGGAACAAAGAATTAAAACGCAGAGGGTTTCACAACAAACAACAGCCAAAGTTATAGGTGACGGGTGGGATGGAAACACTTTTGTGGCTTTGTTGGAGGAAACAGCTCTCAAGAAGGGTACGTGTTATGTCTGTGCACACACACCACCGCATGGCCGGGCTGGAGTCCCCTTAACAGGGGCCCCTCTGCCGCTTAAAGAATATGTTTCCTTTGTTTCACATTCCAGTTCCCAGGAGATAGTGGGAGGGCTGATCCTTAGCGGGCCCATCGCCAGTTCAGTTTGTGTTAGCAGCGGGAGACAAGTGACCGGAGGGATGTCATGTGAGGGTTTGATCTTCTCAACGGGCCCGGGAAACTGGACTTTCCGAAATAAAACACACTCAGCATAAGGCATAACGTGGTTAGCCGTCTGGCAGCAGTTGTTACAGCTTACCTTCTCAGAACACCACTTGGCACCCTTTCTAACTGACTTAGTGGATCACCTAACCCCAGCCGGACTCTGGTGGCTCTGTGGACACTTAGCGGTAAGAAGACTGCCAACAGCAGGTCCTTGGACTTGCACCTTGGGAAGGGTAGTTCCAGGGCTCCGGGTTTCTTCCTCATTGCCGACATTCAGGCGGAGAAACAGAAGGAGCACTGGGGAGGCGGTACTGAGAGGCCTTTTCCCCATGTATGGGGCCGCTAAAACATACCAGGAGCTTGTAGAGCTTTCCCAAGCATTTGAACACTTTATGAATGATTGTATCATTTCCTTCTCAGATCTCACTAACGAACAGGGGCAAATTAGAACTGTAGTTTTGCAGAACCGGTTAGCCTTGGATTTTTTATTAAGTGCCAGCGGGGGGATTTGCTCGTTGATCGGGAGTGAGTGTTGTACCCACATCACGGACAGTAAGGCTGATGTCATTAAACACATTAATGATATCGGGAAGATATATCAGGAGGTGGAATGCATCGGCAATTTCTCCCTTTTCTCCAGCCTTTCGGACTGGTTTTCGGCATGGCCTGATTGGCACAAGATCTTGTTTTATATTGTTCTAGTTATAGTGTTATTAATCACTGGCTGTTGCTGTTTGCAATGTATCCCAAACTTGATACAACTTGCATCTACATGTCTGCATAGGCTGATGTCTTCCGTCTCCTGAAAGCCGCAACCGACTTTCACGGAAATGGCTCTAAGACCATTGTGGGACACAAATCAAGGGAATCCAGCTACCTGAGAGAATAGTTATTCTCTCAGGGCTGAAAGGGGGGACTGTTAGGTAAAAATTTAAAAGCTGCATTTAACATTTTGGTTATGCCTTCTGTCTTGCTTAAAGTGACACAAGCAATATTAGGAGTAGCACCAGAGTGGCTTCTAATTGACTTTCGATATAAAATGTCGGTATATTTCCTGGTGACCTAACCCTTTCTCATTCCAGTGGCTCAAAGAATAAAAGCCGGTTTAAGCTGGAGATTTCCCTGCCCACTATTCCCTTTTCATCTTGTATCACACTGAAGTTGATTGCTTCGCTTATAGTTGCAAATCATAACATGTATAGAAATGTTAAAGCTCCCCAACTACCCCACAATCTTCTCATGTAAGTCTAGCAATATTAATCTGTCGTCACTTGAGGGGCGCCTGGTTGCAGCTAGGGGCTCCTGCTCAGTATCTCTTTTGTTCCCATAGTCGCAGAGCGCTTATCTCAAGGACATGTGAAATACGCAGACCCATAGTCTAAAAGATATTTTGATGTTTCTACTTATGTTCTTCCTCTGCACCCCTTCACCTCCTTTACATGTTTTTAGGGTATGGTGACAATGAAATGTTTTGTTGTAGTTTATGACGCTGCTCCCCAATATTGTAACTTTTCGGGGTAAAGGCTATATATTCTCTGACCTATCAATAAAACGGGTTCCCACACTGACCTGCCTTTGGCTTGTAAGTATTGGGTTCCCCTTTGCAAAGGAATTGTGTTGCGCTTACTTGATCTCTGATAGTGGGTTAAAATTGCACTCATCTCCACACGCCTCCCGGGTGAATGCGAGCTGAGGAGACAGAGACGGCTCGCGTGTTAAGTTTGGACCTAACAAGAGCCTGGTACCAAGGTCAAGCAGGCCTGAGAACAGAGGGGAGGATGGGCCTAGGGTTGCCAGGCTCATGGCCTTAGACTGATCCTGTATCTTTAGAAGAGAAAGTCAGCCAAGTGCAGGTATTCTTGCAACACTGCAATGGAAAAAAACCACAAGGTGGAATTCTCCCTTCCCCCTGCACAACTTTTAAAGATAAAGAAGACCACTTGGTTGCCAGGCCCGGCCTCCAAGACATCTTCTGTATCTTTCAAAGTTGTGCAGGGGGAAGGGAGAATTCCACCTTGTGGTTTTTCCCATTACAGTGTTACAAGAACACCTGCGCTTGGCTGACTTTCTCTTCCCCTAAAGATACAAGATCAGTCTCAGGCCAAGAACCTGGCAACCCTAGATGGGCCTGTTAGGCGTGAAGACTGGAGAAGCTTCAAGAAGCATTACCTCACAAGAAAGCCCCCCCTCCACTGGCTAAATTAGTATGGTCTGTTACTTGGGTCTTTTTCTTAAGTATAGGGGGTGAAACCTCTAGCCTTTGTTCCCCTGGGTTCCATCTAGATGGGTGGTTACCTGAGTGGGGTTCCACTGCCTTTCACTACCCAAACTATGCCTCTCTGGGGAGAGGTGAGACTTTCAACAACTACCTCTTCAAGTAAGTAGAATAGGTTAGTCAGTTTTGTTATTTTGGTTTGTGTCTGAACTCTCTGTTTATATTTTACCTAAGCCCCTTTTTGGGGTGTGGGTTTTAAGGAATGTTTTGCTGGTATTAACTGTGCACTTATATTTTATTCCAATAAAGCTGCTTCTTATTTACCCATGTGTGTTCTTTGCAGGAGGGGAAATTTGGCTCTGAATCTGGCACCTTGGCCACTGACCACTGACTACCATGTTTTCGGGTTGCTTGGGGCTCCAAGACAAGGAACGCCTGTTTGGCTCTTGTCTTTGGGGATCCCTGGCAGAACTATTTCTGGGCTCTGGGTTTCCCCTGACTCAGAGTGGTTACTCAGATCAAGGGGTGGTGGCAGTCTACCTACTACCTTACAGAGTTGTTGTTGGTTCACTCAACCTTGACAAGGGGGGATAGTTTGCCAGGATCAATTGGGTTGGGAATTGGGTCCTGGGGATGCATCTACCGCCTGTTGGGTGACACTAGGGCATGACAAGTGGTATTACACGTTAATAAATAATAATATGCACTCAGTAAAACCAATTAAACCAATTAAAAATCAGTAATACAATTGCTTGTTTATTATGTTTAATTTGTTTATTGTATGCTTCATTATTGTTTCATTTTAAAATTACATTGAAAACCACCCTGCTATTAGTATTATGAAGGGTGGTAATTAAATACATTAAATAGTTAATTAAAATATACTGAATGAAACTTAAGATCACAAACAAGCAGCAGGCAATGCTGTAAATTCAAGCCTTCTTGCTAACCTCAAGGTTCCTGGAAATCAAAGTGCCTCAATGATTTTGGATTCCCCCCCCCAAAGTTGCCAAAGAGCTAGCTGTCCCTCTGAATTTCCTTGGAGAGCGAGTTGCATAATAAGTGTGCCACAATCAAGACGTTCCTGCTCCTGGTCCTTAAAAATCTAATAAAATACCTGATCCTAGTCCTTAAAAATCAGTTAAGACATGATATGGAGCACAGTCTTTCTTTGATGATTTTAGGATGTGATGTGGGATGGAAAATGTTCCAGTGCTTTATTTTCTGAGGAATTTTTTCCATTTCATAAGTTCATTGGTATGAACTTAAATGGATGCCAATTGAAAGCACACTATTAGACAAGTTTGGCAGTATCAAAGTTGTTAATATTTTTCAGGCGATTATCCCTAGCAAGTATGTGAACAAGCATTATCATGCACACTTGTTTGGACTTCTGAAATGTGATAGCATGTCAAAAGCTTCCAGTACCTTTGTGCTTTTTTCTTAAACAATGTAAAGTAAGTTTGTACTATTGTGTTTACATTTTTATATGTATTCCAATAAAAATGTCTACACAGTATTTAAAACACATCAAGTGCTTTAATTTACCCTCTCAAATATTTCTGGTTAAACAGTGGTGTATTGAGATTTTAAAAATTAACATTGAGTACTTATTTTTAGCTTTGTTTACTAAAATAAAAATGCATTTAGTGTTTGCTAAATACAAGTGAAATAAACATACTAAATTATATGATTCTCTATGGCATTAGAAAATTTTCCAATTCAAACTAAAGATGTTCCGATACAAATTACCATATGGAAATTAGCCTCTTTTACATTTAAAAAATGTCTGGGAAATATTTCCAATTCAAAATTTTCTGGAAAGCCTACTTCAGATATACAGTAGGGCCCTGCTTTACGGCGTTCCATTTTCCGGCATTCCGCTGATGCGGCGGCTTTCAATTGGGGGAAATTCCCCGTTTTAAAGCCAATTTTGCACTTTTGCGGCATTTTCGCGTGGCGCGACCCATCATAGTCAATGGGTTCCGCTTTACAGCGATTTCTGCTTTATGGCGGGGGTCTGGTCCCTAACCCGCCGTATAACCGGGGCCTGCTGTAATGCATCCATAATAATAATTTCCTTCTGAGAGCATTGCACATTTGCTTCTCCATTTGTATTCCTGAAACCTTTTATTATCTCGGGAACCACATTCACAATGCCAAAAAGCCCACATCAGACTGTCCAAATCAAGATTGTGTGTGAACTACCCAATTCCTCAGCACCAGCATAGGAAAGAAGTAATAGCCGGTTATAGTGGGTTTGGGAATTCTGAGATTACTTTAAAACTGCAAGAGTTAAAAATAAAGTGCTTTGAAGATTTCCTTTTCTCTTTTCATCTAATATGAATTATGCTCTCTCAGGGGCATCCAGTGTGGTACCTTCCCATGACTGTGGACTACAGCTCCCATCAGCCCCAGCCAGCATGGCCAATGATCAGAAATTATGGGAATTGTTGTCCACAATAAATGGAGGGCACCACATTGGCTAACCCTGATCTATCCAGTCAATCAGGTTAGGATTTCCCCAGAAGCCGAAGTCAGAAACTTATCTCAGCAATACCAGAAAGATGGACCGTGGCCACTCTTGAGTGGGCCATTGGGCTCTATCTCAATCCAGTGTAACATCAACTCCTCTCAAATTCCACATGCAGCATTTCCAAAGAAAACACTGGATATAAAATCAGGACAGTCATGAAACGCCCCAGAATCCACTAAGCAGAAAAGAAACACAAATCCAAGAAAGTAAAGCAAGCAAAATGAAGCAGGGATGCTAGACAAAGGCTTGTAAATATATGTACTTAATATTTATTCTCCGTCAAGAAGAGCTGTTAATCCTCACAATGGTGGCTCCTCCACACTGGAAGCCAAATAAATACTTGAGACGGAAAGAATGATCACTTCTGCAAATCCATGCCAACAATGGAGCAGCTGCCAGGTTTAAAGTGGGTATTTAGAAAAAGAACATTTCCTTAACTTGTCTTTTTTTTTAATTACAATCCAGCTGTTGTAACTTGCATTCAAGGTTGGTTACAGAACAGTGCATACCCCCCGGGCTGGTAATTCAATGGCAGAGCTCATGTTTTGCAATGCACAAGGTCCCAGGTTCAGCCCATGACAGCTCTAGAAAAAAGAATCTAGCATAGCAGAGCTGGGAAAGGCCTCTCCCTGCGCAGGACCCTGAAGAGCCACTGCCACCCAGAGGAGATAACACTGGACTAGATGGAGCCATGGCCTGAATCTGCCCTTATTTATTTATGAAAGTGTTTATATACCTCCCTCTCGCATAACATCAGAGCGATGTACAACAACATAAAACATTTAAAAGCAATGCAGAACTATTATTACAATGACTGACTACTCAAGCGACATTTTAAAAAGCTGCATAGGCCTGTCTCCCACACACACACAAAGTCTTCAAGAGACCCCTGAAAGTCAAAAGCAAGGGTGCCTAACAAATCTCTGCTGGAAGAATTGTCCACAGCAGGGAGCCAGCAACATTAAATGCCTGACTTCTGGTTGAGGCCAGTTAGGCCTTTGTAATACAAGGGACAACCAATAGCACTCCTCCAGATGATCTCAATGAACAGGCTGGGATATAAGGACTCAGATGGTCCTTACGGCATCGTGGACCCAAGTTATTTACGGCTTTGTGTCAGGACTGTCAGCACAAGAGTCTTGAACCTGGCCTGGTAGGATACAGCCAGCCAGTGCAGATGTTTTAGCAGAGGTGTCACATGCTGTTGTCAACTAGTGCTGCGCCAAGAAATTCTCCACACACTGGAGGCATTCAAGAGGCAGTTGGACAGCCATCTGTCGGGAATGCTTTGATTTGGATTCCTGCATTGAGCAGGGGGTTGGACTTGATGGCCTTATAGGCCCCTTCCAACTCTACTATTCTATGATTCTATGATTTTTAAAAACAATTCTGCAACAATTAATGAGAAACAAAATTGCATTAGAAAATTATCAAAGGTGAGAGAAAATTTTGGTGAAGTGTGGAGCAGGGTTTTTGTGGTGTTCACCTTGCTTTTGAGGGATGTTTGTGAGTGTCCTTTTGTTCTAGAAGCCCTCTCACCAGTGATGTGCACTACGCAGCCTCCCTGGCTCCCCACGCTTTTCAGTTAAAGCCCTGCGGAAGACAGCAGGAAGCATCTCCTCCTCCCATGGTGTTATTTCAGAGCAGGAAGTGCGAGCAGCTGGGGAGGCTGCAGAGTGCAGGCGAAATGGTCACTGGAAAGACAAACAAACTCCCCACCCTTGCCCAGATTGCAACAATAAAGTACATTAGGGATGGACTTTTCTTTAATAAAAATGGCACTGTGGAGAACTGAACTGAACTGAACTGGAAAAATAAGGAACTACAAGAAATGGAAATGGACAGATCCACCTACCTCTACTCATACCACCCATCCAAGCACCAAATGGCCTCTAAAGGATGCACAGGTCCATTAAGCCACATTGCACCAACAATCCCCTGTGGCTGTACATTGCAGGGGATGATCAGAAGCAGTGGGCAAGTCTGTCTACCATTACTTTGATTTCTCCATAAGGATCCCGTTAAATAGCAAACCTCATGTTCCCCCAAAATAGACCATGTGTGCTATTACACCAGTGGTTTTCAAACATGCTGTTGTCAAGGGGTTGATCCAGCAAGAGTCAGAAGGCCATTTCAGGGAAGCATACGCGCACAGAGATGTGGGCCTACAGGCCTCATTACGGTGAGTTTTCATGCAAAGGCTCCAGGACACAGCCATTCTGAAACCCTCTCCCCTCACAGTTATTATTTAACCCTCTTGCATCTCCAATTTCAAAGCGGCATCCAGAACTGTCATGACTGGCAGCACACACTAATCCATAGAAGTATACGAGGGAGAATTCAGCCACACAGGGAAGATTTACCACACAGACATTTCCCATGGACGTAAAACCAACAAAACTAACAGTCAGGCTAAGAATTCCCAGCATTCTACTGTCCCAAAGCCATAAAAACACGAGCTTGTGGGCAGGGATAAAAACATACAAAGTGGCTGCAGATTTCTGAAAGAAATCCTCTCTCAAAACAGGATAACATCAGTGTGTTTGTTTGCTGAAAAACATTAATTTGTGTCTGATATGGAATACTAGCAGGGACGCTCAAATCCATTAGCAAATAATGCTTTCCCACTCCCTACACTGCTGTAAACTTAGGGTTTAACTGCAAATAATAAGGAAAAAACCTAAAGTTGCTTCCATTTTTTCTCTCCCCGAAACAGCTGCCACCTGGGAGCACTGAGAGTATTCCACCAACCCAGCTCTATGACTACATTGGTGTCATCCTGTGACTACATTGGCAGCATTCTCCCATGCAGAAACACCTTGTGAGATGTAAAGATGCCAAACTGACATTGATCAGAGGACAAGAAGCTGCATAAAATGCATACCAGGGTATTGCTGTGCAAATAATTAATTAAATGGACACACAGATAAATAGGCTTCATGGAAAAAAACAGCCCTGCAACCCGAGTTCACTTTAGGATTTGCTGGGGAAAATATACATGTTGTTTCATTACTGAGCCACTCTGTGCAAGGTCTTAACTCTCCTCAGGCACAGTCAGATTAAAACCTTTCCCAGTCCCAACATTCTAGCCCAGGGATGGGTAATGTGTTGCCTTCCAGATGTTGTTGGACTTCAACTCCCATCATGCCTGATGATTAATCATGCTGGACGGGGCTCATGGGACTTGGCCTGGAGGGATCTAATCCATCCTTCCCCAACCATGTGCCCTCAAAATGTTTTGAGTTTCAACTTCCATCATCCCCGACCAATGGTTATGCTGGATGGGGCCTGATGGGAGTTGTAGTCCAAAAAATCTGGAGGGCACCATATTGGAAGAGCCTACTCCCAACTCTAGTCAGGACTAGGGATGGTGTAGAATATTTGGGAAATCTGACTTGGTATCGAATTCTGGGATAATATGCAAGTTTGTCTCATTGTTGACCAGGCTCTCACTCTTTGCGTGCATTTGCTGCTGTTAGCGACACCCTAATTTTTTAAAAAAATCTTCAGTGAGAATTACGTAATTGTTTGAAATGGAAATGGACTGCCTTCAAGTCGATCCTGAATTATGGCGATGGTTTTCATGGTAAGCGGTATTCAGAGGTGGTAAATTACCATTGCCTTCCTCTGAGGCTGAGAGGCAGTGACTGGCCCAAGGTCACCCAGTGAGCTTCATGGCTGTGTGGGGATTCAAATCCTGGTCTCCCAGGTCGTAGTCAACACTCTAACCACTATGCCACACTGGCTCTCACGCAAATATAGTTGTGTAAACGTAATTGTTTACATAACTATATTTGTAATCTGCTGCTGCTGTATACATTATATAAATATACAGCAACATAAGGAATAACAGAGAAAATTACATACAGTAGAGTCCCACTCATACGGCAGGTTATGTTCCAGGCCCCCACCGGAAAGTGGGGCCCTACTGTATTCCAGCTAAAGCACGCAATCAGTTGTAGCATGGGGAGTTCCAGCCACTGTGCTCCAGCTGACAGCAGTCAGCTGTAGCGTAAGAGCTCCCCGCACTCCAGCTGATCAGCTGGAGTGCGGGGAGCTCCAGCCGCCGCGTTCCAGCTGATTGTGCGCTCCAGCTGATCACTGTCAGCTGGAGTGCAGCGGCTGGAGCTCCCTGCGCTACAGCTGATTGCCCCACTGGCACCGCCATATTAGTGGAACGCTGAAAAGCGGGGCCCTACTGCAATTTCTCATAAACAATAACCAAAAAAAAGGAAGAACCAGGAATCACAATAATTAGCAGAACCCAAGTTATAGCAAATAGGAACTGGCAACTCCTTTGACGAATTGAAAAACGGAATGAAATCAGATAGCAAACCTCAACCCTACTCAGGATTCTAAATGTCTACTGAGGGAAAAAACAGAAAGAGTTCCAGGTGCACAAATGACTTTTCTTTTTCCTTTTTTGGGCGCAACAAATTTCAAACCAGGTTATCTCGGGCATTCTTGAAGACCAATTTCAGGCTTAGTCTCTTCACACTACGGCAAAATCATATGTTTTGCATGTGGAAATTTCCTTTCTTCATTTCCCCGCCAATTAGCACATTACTGCTTTTTTATTTTTAACTGTGCAGAGCACAAATAGAGAACTTGTGGCACTGCAGATGTTGTCCAATTCCAATTCCATCAGCTCCAGCTAGCATGGTCCATGGTCAGGGAGTCAACATCATCTAGAGGGTCGCAAGTTCCCTATGCCTGCTGCAGGGCCTACATAGGACGTATGCATCAAGACCATTAACCCACTTGCCTTGTCACCAGTATTGGACATCATGTTGCATGTAGATCTAACCTGTGAGGACACTGTGATAGGTTAGGATAGAAGATGGGATCTATTGGCTAGTGCCAGTTCAAAAGCATTCCGTCAACCTAACAGGCTGGCATCAATTTGAACTCATTGTTTATCCACTAACTGCTGCTTTTATAGATCTGTGGGGGGTTTTCACGCAAAAAAATATCAAAATTAATATCAGTATTTTTGAAGGAAATACCAATAAATTATTTTAAAATTGATGTTTTCGATGCAATTTTTTTTTAAAAAGTCCATTTTCAAAAATAGCCATGGAAATTTGCTACGTTAAAACCTGATCCTCTGCAATTGGGAATAAGCAAATTAATGGAAAATTCGGTACCAAATCAGAATTGTAGCACAACCCTACTTAGGATTACGCAGATGAAGCCCATGCATATGCCCATATTGCCAATTTGATATTCAATGGGCTCGGGCAGCTACGATGCTACTCTCCAAGCTCATGTAATTTTTACATAGAGTGATATACACATATTAAAGCTCTCTTTCCCCACTTTGTTAATCTGGGTTCAAATTTTCATCTCAGTGGGTAAGCCATAACCACAGAAAAATACCACAAACCCAGGATTGTAACTGCAATGAATTACTGATGCATAGAAGCTCTCTACAATCATTTGGGGAGAACACATGTGGGTATAAAGAGAGGCAGAGTGGAACAAGCAGGACTTACCTGCAAGTCACCTGCACAAGTGAGATGCACACACTAACACTGAACATGGAGGTCTGAAGGAGGATTATAAATGGGTTCAAGGTGAACATGCTTAGAATCCTCCCAGCGATCAGAAAAAACAACAACAGTGGCTACCCTATCACATGGCTATCACCCACCACAATATCCTATGTCAATGAATTCCACAGGTTCAGTATGTGTTGCGTAATAAGCTCGTCTCCAAACTAAACATACTCTGTAATTTTAATCTCCAGGACAGGGGTAGCCTATACAATGCTCCCCCGGTGTTGCTGGGACTACAACTCCCATCAGCCCCAGCCAGTGTGGCCAATGGGCAGGGATGATGGGAGCTTTAGTCCAATAACATCTGGAGGGCAGTACATTGGCTACCCCTGGTCTAGGGCTTTAAGAGAGCATACAGCGCTGTTTAACATTTTGTAGATCTGTACAGATTCCCTCCCACCCATTCCCAAATCTCCCTTAGCTATTCATGCCTTTGTTCTTAAGAAAAAGGCATAATCTCCCTCCCCTACCACAAAAAACCTACAATAATTTTAGCTGCCCTTTCCTATACCTTCTCAAGCTCAACAGCTTCTGAAAGCAGGAAGCCAAGGGTACACAGCACTACCAATGCATGAGCTTGCCCCCCTGACCTCTGACTGTGGCAGATCAACAGCAGGCAAAACGCAGCACAGAGTGATAGGAAGTGACAGGAGTTTCCTCGCAAAAATGGGTTGAATCGAGACGTCACCTCGCCGATGACAAAATAATAAAGGGTTTCAAACATGAAAAGTGGGTCAGGGACAAATATGACTGTGCACAGCCCATGGTCCAAGTCGCAGCACGGAAAATGGGAGAGACTGACAGGTAGGTTTTCAGATATGTCAACATTCAGAACATGGGCTTTTCTTATGAGTCTTATTCAGCCTCATAAGGGCTTCCCATAGGGGGCCAATCAGACTTAAAACATTTGGTTCATTTGACTTGACATATCTGGTCCAAGATCAACATTCATTAAATGCTGACTTGCAAATTCAATCCACAGTTGCTAGCCGCTGATGCACACATGGCTACTGACCCTCAAGAATCATTTCTGGTTCCATGAAAGAGGCGTGTAAAACTGAACAGCGATGCAACATGGTGCATGCTGCCTCCTGCACAGCATTGCTAAGGAACATGGCAAATAGTTCTGAGAAGCCACTAAGCACCATGGAAGTAAAGTACAGAAGCAAGCAGGAGCAGAGGAAATGAAACAGTGGTTTGGCAGGCTGGGCTTGATCTGAACTTCAGGCTACAAACAGAAAAGGTTTTCAGGTAAACCAGGGATACAGAAATTTTTCTAGACCGAGGGCCACACTCTCTTCTGGGCAACCTTCCAGGGGCCAAATGTAAGCGGTGGGCAGGGGCAGAGGGAAAAGTGGACAGAACAATGATTGGAAATGTTACCTTTAAACAGTAGGCTATTTCTGGCCAGGTAAAAAGATTCGAGGAAGGCCACCGAGGAGCGTGGCCTGGCAAGATAAAGTATGGCTGAACAGAAGGTATGGCATGGGGAGGGCAAGCCAGAGAGTCCTGGCAGGCCACATTTGACCCTCGGGCCTGAGGTTCTCCACCCCTGCAATCAATGGTTATACTAAAGGACCATGGGTACCCCTTTATGCATTTTTTGCAGAAGGCCGCAAAACACATGAAGTTTGGCTATTTGAGCAATTCCTTCTAAGCCCCATATCGAGGGTGAAGAACGTGTGGCCCTCCATATATTACTAGACTACAACGCCCATCAACCCCAGGTAATTGGCTATGCTGGCTTGGGCTAATGATAGTGATGTGGCTTTTTGAATTGTATTTTGAATTGTAATTTTCTGGAAAAAAATTCTGGAATTTTCCTAGGCAACATAGGCTAATTTGTATACGATAATTTGCAGCGGAATATGTTCGGTTTGCATTGGGGGGCAAATGATGCTCGAGAGTGAACTAATTCAGCATGTTTACTTGTATTTGGTAAACAAGGCTAAACACTGCCAAGTCTGCTTCATACTGAATTTGAAATTGGCGTCCGTTCACTATTACTAATGAACTTACGAAAGAAAAAATTTTCCACAAGAAAAAAAAAGGAAAATTCTCTATTTTATTTATTTATTTATTTAATTAATTTATATACCGCCCTAAGCCCGAAGGCTCTCTGGGCGGTGTACAAAAAGATAAAACAAGCACAGTGTATAAATACAATAAATCAAGAAACAAAAACAAACAAACAATAAAAGAACTAAACAACGTCCAAAATACAAAATAATAGTGAAATACTGTTAAAATACACTTTAAAATGCCTGGGAGTATAAAAAGTATAGAAACTTTTCCGTCTCACGCCATGGGCTGATGGGAAATGGAGAGCAACAACATCTAGGTGACCACACATTCCCCATCCTTCTTCTAACTAAAGAAAATTACTTTAGGTCAGCCTTCACTGATGTGGTATCCCCCTTGGTCATCCTGTCTGTGCCTGATCGAAACTGGACTCCAAAGTATCTGGAAGGCAACAGGTTAATGAAGACTGCTTTAGATCCACAACTCTCAAAGCAATGTCCAAATCAGAACTTAGCTATCCACGAGATTTTAACCCTGTCTTTATCTGTTTTGGCCTGGGACTTTGCACTACATAGGTCTTTCTTGTTTACATTT
Source organism: Rhineura floridana (assembly GCF_030035675.1). Taxonomy (NCBI): domain Eukaryota; kingdom Metazoa; phylum Chordata; class Lepidosauria; order Squamata; family Rhineuridae; genus Rhineura; species Rhineura floridana. Next base: position 170,749,163 of record NC_084484.1, read on the forward strand.
GTTACTGTTTTTATTGTTGGCGTTTTAATTGATGAATTCATTTATTCAATTTCTATCCTGCTTTTCCTTTCAAAAGGAGGCCGGGGCAGCAAACAACAGACAAAACACTAAAAACATCTTAAAACATCTCAAAAACAAAACATCTTAGAAATATCTTCAAAAAAACCCTCTAAAATATCTGTAAAAGCAATTCCAAAATGGACACAGACTGGGTTAAAGGGCTCTACTTAAGAGGCTTGTTGAAAGAGGAAGGTCTTCAGTAGGCGCCAAAAAAATAACAGAGAAGCTGCCTTAATTTTTAAGGTGAGGATATTTCAAAGGATCAGAACTAGCTTCAGCTAGTGCAAAACGCAGCAGCCAGACTGCTGACGAGGACCAGCCGGTCAGCGCATATAACACCTGTTCTGGCCCGTTTGCACTGGCTACCTATTTGCTTCCGAGCCAGATTCAAGGTGCTGGTTTTGACCTATAAAGCCTTACACGGCGTGGGACCGCAGTATCTTGTGGAACGCCTCTCCCGCTATGAACCGACCCGGTCACTTCGCTCAGCGTCTAAGGCCCTCCTCCGGGTACCAACCCATCGGGAAGCCCGGAGGACAGTTACTTGATCTAGGGCCTTTTCTGTAGTGGCCCCCGAATTGTGGAATAGCCTCCCCGAAGAAATACGCCTCGCGCCGACGCTTCTATCTTTTCGGCGCCAGGTTAAGACCTGGCTATGCTCCCAGGCATTTTAATGCGTTTAATGTTACAATTTTAAATCTCTTTGTTTCAGTTTATTTATTGTGATATTTTGTATTTCTGTACTTTTAATCTTTTGTACACCGCCCAGAGTGCTATTCGCTATGGGCAGTTTAAAAATGAAATAAAATAAATAAATAAATAAATAAAACCACAACACTAAAGGTTCATTTCCTATGATGTGCAGAACAAACCTCCTGATAAGATAGTATCTGCAGCAGGCCCTCCGCCACAGAGCATGGTGATCGACTTGGTATGTAAGAGGTAAGATGGTCTTTCAAGTATCATATGCTTCATAATGTTTCATGGGAAGTGATTCATAAATGAAAACACTTCATAACCTTCCAAATGTTGTGGCTCAGTTGCAGCTGAAACATATTAAAATATATTTTAATTACTTACTGAAGAAAAAATACATACATGTTTATACCTTGATCAAAATATGTATCAAAAATATATGTGTCAAAATAAATATCTTGAGGCAAAATCTACCTTTTAAAATGTATTTCAATCCCTTTGGAATTCCCTCCCATAAAATATTAGACAGGTGCCATCTCTCTTGTCTTTTCAGCATCCGAGTGAAAAACTTCCTCTTTCAATAAGCCTTTTAAAGTAGAGATCTTTCGCAGTATGTGTCTGTACTGGAATTCTTTTCTGACAGTTAGATTGTATTATCACTTGTGAGTTTGCCCTGAGCTCCTTTGGGAGAAAGGCTAGGATATAAATTTAATAAATAATAATTGTACAGACACATATATGAGGACTTTTTTAAAAAAATGTTTTCTTCAGACAATCATGAGGACTAGAAACCGATAAGGGGTTTTTGCTTGGTCTTTCTGTTTCAAACAAAAGACTAAGAACCACGAGAACTTTGGCTACTATGTTTAGCTAGATGAAGCTGACATTTCACCTCCATTCCAAGGATAGACCATTTGAGCTGTATAGTGCACCTCAGGAACTGGGTGGTCGCTGGTTTTCTTTTCTTTTCCAGAGAGAAAGGTTCAGGGGATGCAAAACAGCTCTTAGCCGCCCTGGCAAAGGAAAAGGAGCAGCTGTGCTCTTGCAGCTGGTAACATGGCAGCCAATCTGTCATACTGGCAGGATAATACAGAGTGCAGGATTTTTTGGTCCATGAGCACATGGCAAGAGTTCATCACCCCAAAGTGAACTACAAGGAAACTCAATGAACAATAGAAGACAAAGGCTAAAGAGCAAGAGAATGTGGCATCTAGTGTTACATATCAAAAATTCAGATGCACTTGATGCTCGGCCTATTACATTTTGTCTATTTGACTCATCCTTTTCAAAAAGTGCTTTTCCCCCCTTTTCAAAAATAGCTCTTAAATGGTACTCCATCCCACAAGAACAATATCTCCACTTATATCCTCCATCCAGCCTATTAAAAATGTATACATGTCTTCTCCATTTGGAGGGGTAGAGACCCTTTCATTTGTTTTATATTGAAAGAACCTTTGATCTGCAGTTCTCCAAGGTTATGGTTTTGGATTTGTTTGCTTTTCATCCATCGGTTGTCTCTCATTAAAATTAAAATGCCTCCAGTCTCCCAAATATGAGGTTTTGCAGAGTTCGTAAAATGCCTACTTAAACAACAGGGCCCAGTATAAATGTAATGCTGCCTTCCTGCAAACCAGAGCTATCAAATCAAGAGCCCGCCTTTGGAATACACATTTGCCAATCGTCCCATTGATAAAGCAAGTTTTTCTGTCTTCCCTTGGAACCCATGAAGCACAATGTCAGGCATGTCTACTCAGAAGTAAGCCCCACTGTGTACAATGGACCTTATTCCCAGATAAGAATGCATAATGACTGCTATCTTCACCATAGCTCAGCATTACAAAGGACAGACACTCACTATGGTTAATTACCATGGTTTATTCATAACCCGGGCTTTGCAACCCTGGTTACAAACCAGTTACAAAGGAACCCTATTAGCATCCCCATCACACTTAGCACTGGTGCCCATGATGCAACAGTAAGAGCAGCATGATACAGAGCCAATGTGGTGTACTGCAGTGGTTAGATTGTTGTTGTTGCTGTTGTTATGTGCCTTCAAGTCGATTACGACTTATGGCGACCCTATGAATCAGTTACGTCCAAAAGCATTTGCCATGAACCACCCTGTTCAGATCTTGTAAGTTCAGGTCTGTGGCTTCCTTTATGGAATCAATCCATCACTTGTTTGGTCTTCCTCTTTTTCTACTCCCTTCTGTTTTTCCCAGCATTATGGTCTTTTCTAGTGAATCATGTCTCTCATTACGTGTCCAAAGTATGATAACCTCAGTTGCATCATTTTGGCTTCAAGTGACAGTTCTGGTTTAATTTGTTCTAATACCCAATTATTTGTCTTTTTCGCAGTCCTTTGTATGTACAAAGCTCTCCTCCAACACCACATTTCAAAGGAGTTGATTTTTCTCTTATCTGCTTTTTTCACTGTCCAACTTTCACAGCCATAGATAGAGATCGAGAGTACCATGGTCTGAATGATCCTGACTTTAAGTGTTCAGCGATACATCTTTGCATTTGAGGACCTTTTCTAATTCTCTCACAGCTCCCTTTCCCAGTCCTAGCCTTCTTCTAATGTCTTGACTATTGTCTCCATTTTGATTAATGCCTAAAGGAGGGGTAGGGAACCTGTGGCCCTCCAGATATTCATGGACTCCAACTCCCATCAGCCTCAGCCAGCATAGCCAAAGGTCACGGATGAAGGGAGTTGTAGTTCAGCAACATCTGGAGGGCAAAATGTTCCCCACCCCTGGCTTAAAGCATACATATCTAATGCACATTTGGGAACGGAGAAAGACATGACTAATAGCTTCTTTCATTACTGGAACAGACATAATCAATTCAGAGCAAACAGCTGGAGCGATATGTTTAACAAATCCATGTTAACTGTCAATGACAAAGAAATCTAGTGATTAACTGGATCGTTGTTATATTCTCATTAGCCAATCTTATAATGCCTAGGCCTAAGAGCATATTTTCCTTGCAATTTGAGCCCTATTTAGGTGTTTAAACACATGAGATTTAGTGCATGAGGGAGAAAAGAAAGTGTACAGCTGTGCACATCAGCCCCACTACACTGTCAATCCGTTCCCAATGTGGTCCCCGGGTTAAGGGCTAAGTCTGCAGTGGGGCACTCTGCCAAATACATGAGCGCTCAGGATTCCAGCTCATGGGGTCAGATTCCATATGGCCAACAGGCTGTCCTGCTGCAGACATGCCCGTACCTAGGGACTGACTGATTGATTGATTGATAGATTGATTAGATTTATATCTTGCCCTTCCTCCCAGTAGGAGCCCAGGGCAGCAAACAAAAGTACTAAAAACACTCTAAAACATCATAAATTTTTTTTAAAACATATTATATAAAACATAAAAACATAAAACATATTGCAACAAAACATCTTTAAAAACATATTAAAACAAAGCATCTTTAAAAACAGCTTTTTAAAAAAGCTTTTAAAAGATATTAAAAAACAATAATCTGTTAATTTCAGTTCTCCACATTTCCACGTTTGTATTTTTAAAAAAAGTCCTCATGAAAATTGAGTCAGAGTTTCAGTGTTAATTTCTCCTAATGTGCAAAGTTTTGTATGCAATTTGTCTAATGTACACACGTCTGCAAAGCAATTCTCCACAATACAATGCAATTTTGTATGTGATTTTCACTCACATATGCATTTTTATGCACACTTTACCCTAGTATACGCATTATTGTACACACCGTACACTGTAAGACCTGCAAGACCCTCTCCCTGCTTGCTGGCCTCTTTCCACCTGGCCTGGAAGGATGCTAGAGACCACCTTGACTGTGGGGTGTTGTTTAGGGGCTTCTATTTGGGTATAAATTTAATTCTGCTGGTCAGTTTCTTGTTTTGCTGTTATTGGGATTATGCTTCTGTATTTTATTGTTGGATCTTATTAAGAATTATAAGGGTGTATCAATTTATTGTACTATTCTTAAGATGTTTTTGTTAACTTACTGACTATTTGAATTTATTTTCTAACAGTGAATTGTGTAACATTTTTTTCATGTTGTGCGCCACCTTGAGCATAGATTGCTATGGAAAGGCGACATACCAATAAACATGAAGATGATGATGATGATCGCTTGGCCGGAAAACTGCACTGCAAAATTTGGAGAATTGCAAATTACAAAGGATGGTTGGAGTTTGGTTTCCATGTTGTTTCAGAAAGTGTGAATTAGATAGATTCACCTTCAAATGTGAACTAAATTGCATTTCTCCCCCATCTCTACTCTCAGGTTATGGCTAGTTGTGAGAGGCTCATGCAAGGTGAAAGGGTAGAGAGGGGGAGCATGCATAATCCACCATTTCTCCTTCCTGCAGGTACTGTCATATGTCAACATCCAAATAGGGCTGTATATTTTGTTAACCTAAATATGGGGGGGGGGAGGAAGGTATGTCAGGAAAAATCTGGGGGAAACAAATCCCACTTCAGCCATGAAACTCATTGGGTAACTGCACCAGTCACCATCTCTCAGCCTACCCTTCCTCAAAGGGTTGTTTTTATGATACAATGAGAGATGGAAGAGCTGTCCAGGGTTTTGTTTTAAAATAAATAAATAAACATTGTTAAAGCTAACAAGGGGAAGCTGGGACATTTGCTTCAGAGAGTGAGCGTCAGAAGTCCATGACTTTGAGGCCAGCTGTTTGTTTGAAGGGAGTCAGGGTCATATCTGCACCAGACTCCAATAAGAAGTTTCACATTATATTGCAAGCGATATCAGTTGAAATTTTTCAAAGTCCAGAACGGCTCTCTTCTCTTTAGTACGAAACTATAAAACTGCTGTTTAGCTGTGTGCAGACAAAAAAAAAGCACATTAATGCACACGAGCCACACCCCCCCCCTTTTACAAAAAAGACCGCAGAAAGGCCAGCTTCCTTTCAGGCACAAATCCAAATAAAGCCCCACTCCATATCTCTGTACCCAACAGTTGCACATCAAGCCAACTTTAAGTCAAGATGATGTACTGAATATTCTCTGCCGGACAGAGCTTTAATGTATGCCAAACCAGCCTGAATGTGGCCTTCTCCAACAGACATTTATAAGAACGTGCTTTCAGACGCTAACTGCCAGCCTCAGCAGATAATCCGGAGACAACATTTTAGACAGATTTATTCCCACTTCATTCCAACTATTAATCTTCTTTATCAGGGCTAGAGAAAACAGGATTCTCACAGGGAGCAACCAGTCTTTAGGGAGTCATGACCATTTCTAGGGGTGCTGCAAATTTATTTCTGTCAAACACAACAAGGATCAAACTAGAAGCTTTTGAAGATCAAAAACCAGTTCCCCACAACCACACACACAGATGTGAAAATGGTTCCACAAACAGAAGGGGAAGTGGGACCACATTTCTTCCCACCTCCAGAGTTGCACAATTCCCCATCCCCACGCTCTGATGTCCATGCACTATGTGTGCACATCTGAATAGGAGGAGCGTACACGTATAAAATCAAGGCACTACAATTAGGGATGTCAAGAGAATTCAGAAGAAAACTGAAGAGAAAGCAGAAATTGCTGAATTCGGGTGTTCTTCTGTGGTCAGAAACAGAATGCAGTCAAGCAAATACAATCGGTATTCATTCACTTTGTTGTTGTTGCGTTTTTTAAGTCCACAAAAGACAAATGACTTTTAGATTGTTTTGATGTTTCCTTTACAATGAACCAAATGTAAGTTACGTACATTATATAAATAGTTTTGTAACTTATGTAAGATCAGTTAAACAGCAAACAGTGAGATGAATAATGTAGTGTTTGGCGAAAACAACTGCAGGAGAAACGAAACAGCGCAGACTGTGATGAATGTCAGTTGGGACAGAAATTGCTGCGTTCTTACATTCCTAGCTAGAGTGGAATTTGAACCTAGGATCAAATTGCTGCTCAGTGGTCAACCCTCTTTGATAGTCCTTAGGAAGTTGTTCCCACTCTCAGTCCATGATCTGTGAAATGGGAAGAATAACAGCCTCTTTTGTAAGCCGCCTTGAGGGCCTTTTGGCCAAAAGGTGGGGTAGAAACAACAACATGATCCATTTCCAACAATTTCATTCCTGTAAGAGTAGCTTCTAATTCTGACTTCGCCAACCTGGTGCTTCTGGACTCTGACTCCCATCAGTCCTAGCCAGTACAGCTGTGCTGTCTGGGGCTGATAGGAATCGTAAAACAGCTGGAGGGCACCTGGTTGGTGAACACTGTTCTAATAGTTCCGGAGGAAAAACCTCAAGCTGGAACATGACCAAAAGAACAATTCCCTCCTGAGCAATTTCAGTCTATTCTTGCACAAAGAGACCAAGTGCTGAAAGAGACATTTATCAGTATTCTGTTTTAATTATATTTATTGTATGTATCACCCTATTTATTTAATCTGTACACAGAACATATCATACGGAAAGCGGGATTGGACCAAGAAGAAGGAGGTGTGAAAATTGGAGGGAGAAACATCAATAATTTAAGATATGCAGATGATACCATACTCTTGGCAGAAACCAGTAATGATTTGAAACGAATGCTGATGAGAGTTAAAGAGGACAGCACAAAAGCAGGACTACAGCTGAATGTCAAAAAGACTAAAGTAATGACAACAGAAGATTTATGCAACTTTACAGTTGACAATGAGGACATTGAACTTGTCAAGGATTATCAATACCTTGGCACAATCATTAACCAAAATGGAGACAATAGTCAAGGCTATCAGAAACAAATCACAACAAGGCTAGGACTGGGGGAGGGCAGCTGTGAGAGAACTAGGAAAGGTCCTCAAATGTAAAGATGTATCACTGAACACCAAAGTCAGGATCATTCAGACCATGGTATTCCCAATCTCTATGTATGGATGTGAAAGTTGGACAGTGAAAAAAGCGGATAAGAGAAAAATCAACTCATTTGAAATGTGGTGTTGGAGAAGAGCTTTGCGGATACCATGGACTGCGAAAAAGACAAATAATTGGGTGTTAGAACAAATTAAACCACAACTATCACTAGAAGCTAAAATGATGAAATTGAGGTTATCATACTTTGGACACATCATGAGAAGACATGATTCACTAGAAAAGACAATAATGCTTGGAAAAACAGGAGGAAGTAGAAAAAGAAGAAGGGCAAACAAGAGATGGATTGATTCCATAAAGGAAGCCGCAGACCTGAACTTACAAGATCTGAACAGGGTGGTTCATGACAGATGTTCTTGGAGGTCAGATTCAGAGGGTCACCATAGGTCGTAGTTGTATGTATAGTAATAATTGGATGCATTACACTGCACACAACCATGTAACTGTTTTAACTACCATTTATATATTGCGGAGTCTTGTATTTGTGGAAGGATATCAGCATATTAATGACACTTCTCTCCATACCTCTCTCCATGATCGCTTTTACCCATTTCATGAAGATGTTACTCAAAAACGGGTCCAAAAGGCAGAGTTCATCACATACCAAGACATTTTGTCTCAACATAAATGCGGTAATTTCAACACTCTGCTAAACATATTCATCAATAGTGGAGCACAACTGTAGCCTAACTACATGCCACCAGATGTTAATGCAGACTATGGACTAGCCACTTGAGCTGTACTTTCCAAAATGTATCATGCAAGAGCAGCAAAAATATGAGGCACTTCTCAATCTGCAGTGAGTGCAATTCCTATTCATTGACGGTGTGGTGTTTGGCTCCTGAGAAGCTTCCTCAACATATTGTACTTCCTATCACCCTTCTAGCTAAGTTGTTGGATGAAATGAAGCTCCTTTAATACATGCCAGCTTGCTGTATTTCAAAGAGAGAAGACTCGTGTTTCTTCAGCTCAAATTAAACCTACAAAGAAAACATCAATTACTGTAAATCAGGAATAATCAGTGAGATGCCTTGAGAAGTTGTTGGACACCAACTCCAACCTGCATGCCCAGTGGTTAGAGATGATGGGAGATGTAGTGCAATGACACTGGAGGGCACCATGTTCACTACTTCTGTTGTAATTTATAACATAAACCAGGAATGGGGAACCTCAGGCCCAGGAGCCAAATGTGGCCCTCCAAGCCTCTATACCTGGCCCTTGTGACTCTCCCAAGGCCACACCCACTCCCCAGACACTCACTCTACTGATTTTGCTTCACACTCTGTTTGAGTGTCGTCGTCCCCAGCTGCAATGTATCCTTGAACTCAATGCCTCTTGCTTCCCTAGATGGAGGACTGGGCGGGCGGGAGTTGAGTGTGTGTAGAAATGAGCCTCCTAACTTGTCAAGGATAATCAATACCTCAGCACAGTCATTAACCAAAATGGAGACACAAATCAGAAGAAGGCTAGGACTGGGGAGGGCAGCCAGGAGAGAACTAGAAAAGATCCTCAAATGCAAAAATGTATCACTGAACACTAAAGTCAGGATCATTCAGACCATGGTATTCCCAATCTCTATGTATGGATGTGACAGTTGGACAGTGAAAAAGGCGGATAAGAGAAAGATCAACTCCTTTGAAATGTTGTGTTGGAGGAGAGCTTTGCACATACCCTGGACCGCAAAAAAGACAAAGAATTAGGTGTCAGAACAAATTAAACCAGAATTATCACTAGAAACTAAAAAGATGAAACAGGTTATTATATTTGGGACACAATGAGAAGACATGATTCTTTAGAAAAGACAATAATGCTGGGAAAAACAGAAGGGAGTAGAAAAAGAGGAAGGCCAAACAAGGATTGATTCCATAAAGGAAGCCACAGACCTGAACTTACAAGATCTGAAATGGGTGATTTTTAACAGGTGTTATTGGAGGTCGCTGATTCATAGGGTCGCCATAAGTTGTAAGGCACATAACAAGAAGAAACTAGCCTAGTGTTCGAAGGTAAAATTTATTTCAATTGCTCCACCCACTTTTGCCTCTAGCCCTGCCCACCGCTGGCATGTGGCAACCTGGAAGATTGCCCAGAAGGGAATACAAGCCTTAGGCTGAAAAAAGGGTACCCACCCCTATCATAAATGGCTAATGCTTGAAGGGACTCAAACTCCATTCAGTCCAGTTACTAATAATTCAAGCTTGAACCATTTCTTGCATGGTTAATGCTCTGCATGCAGAATACTACATATTCAGAGAAAGGGGCGCTATTCCAAATCTGCCAGAATGGGGGGGGAGGGGGGATCGGGTTTTCTAGAAAATGTTGAATTTGAAAATATACCTATGTAAACTGGAAAAATTACTGGGATGACCTCCTCCTGAAGGGCTTTATACTCTTTGAATTATTTTAAAATGGTACATAAATGCTCACTTTTTTATTAGGCTTTTAGAAGCTAATGGGTTAAGTCATTTTTTTAATAATGCTGTTAATTGTAATTTATGTAATTTATGAGATTTGGTAATATTATTGCTTATTGTGTTTCCGATTACCTTATGTTTGTAAACTGACCTGTAACCATTCTTGGTGACAGGCGATATAGAAACTTGTTAATAAAAAAATAATTTGCACTGGGTAAAATGCATCAGAAATAAATCAGTTTACATTGGAAAATGTTCTGATGCCCTAAAGAGAGATCTAATTAAGCCTGTTGATGTTACTTGTATATGGTAAACAAAGCTACAATCTTTGAAACTGCCAAGTTTGCCTAATATTGTATTTGCAACTAGCATTAATTCATTGCTACTAATGAATTTAAGAGATTGAAAAATTTCTGCACTAAAATAAAGCAGTGAACATTTTTGTTGGAAATTTTCTATGAAAAACTTTCCGTTTCAAATCACTGCTGCAAAAGATCATTTGGGGCTTTTTTATTTAGAAGGAAAATGGACGGTATGCAATCGAGGACTTAGAGCTGAAGATATGTGCAGGATTCATTTCAGTGAGACTTGCACTGAAGAATATTTTAGCAAAGGGGCTCAGAAACTTTTTCAATCAGGTGAGGAGAAGCCCTCACTTTATATGGCTCTTTGTTAAGCAGAGTACCTTTTGAAAGAGACAAACAAAGACAAAAGGAATTCAGTGCTGCTACAATGCAAACATGAGCTATTAACGGGCAAGCTGGGTGTGCATTTGGTACCCATTGTGTTCACATACTCTGAGAGGGGGGAGGCACTCAGTTTTCCAACAACAGTCACAACGTGCCTTCGCATTTAAAGAAAGGTGCAGAATGCCACAGCCCTCCTTATTCCAGACATGAACTGGCCAAAAGAATCTAATTTAAGAGAAAGAGGGAAAAGTGAGATTAAGAGCCACTTTGGTATTGACAATGGAAGGCTTCTTCTTACTCTCATTTTCACAATATCTTGTAGTCCCTTGCAAACAAAGCACCAGGCCATGCAGATTAAGAAAGTGTTAAGGAAGAATGTGGAAGGAGACTTGAATTAAAGGGATTAATAACAACAACAACAATAATAAAGCTCAATTCTCAAGCTCGTACACAATATGAAGAAATATGTAGTCGTGTGTGTACAATATGTAGTCGTGTGTGTATACTGGGAAGTTCTCCCTGTTTTTGATATATTGTATTTTCTTACCACCCTCTGCCCCCAGGCAGCCCTCACAGGCCCCCTTACCTACAACCAGCCCAGGGAGTAGCACTGTCTCTCAGCTTCCTCCTCTTGAGAGAAGATCCACACCATACATGTGAAGCACATCCAATGCACTTTAAAAGCATGTGACTTCCCCCAAAGAATCATGGGAAGTTTAGCTTGTTAAGGTTGAGGAGAATGTGTGGCTCTGTGAGGGGGAAATCACATTTCCCAGGATTCTCTTGGGGGAAGTTGTGCGATTCAAAAGTACATTGGATGTGCTTTAAATGCACAGTGTGGACCTGTCCCACCATACAGCCCTGGTAGAACTCAGCTGGGAGGAGGAGGATGGGGACAAAACTAGGATTCGTTGGCTCTGCCTGTCATTGGCTCTGGCAGGCTCCACCTACTGTTGGTCTCCCTGCCTTCAACCCTACCGGTCCAATAAGCACGAGCATGCTGTCTGGATGTTGTTGTTATGTGCCTTCAAGTCGATTTCAACTTATGGCGACCCTATAAATCAGCAACCTCCAATAGCATCTGTTATAAACCACCCTGTTCAGATCTTGTAAGTGCTGTCTGGATACAATGGTCTTATTGGGGAGGGAGTGCTCTTCAGAGGGCAAACAGGTATTGCTTAACTTGCTTCAAAATGTAAGTCAGCCCAGCTGCACTGGGGGAGCCCTCCTGCTCATTCTGCATTCTGCTGCGCAAGGCCCTAAGACTTCTGCCCCACTGACAACACCATATGCCATAGCAGCTTCAGGCATCGGTAGAGGGGGAGGAGCAGCCAGCTATCCACTCTCCTTTCACAACAATTTGCAGCAGCTGACTGTATCATGCCACTGACTATGAGCCTACCCCAAAATCCGGCGCCCACAAGGATCCACTTCCAAGCGTGTCAAAAACACATGTTACTGGCCTCCTAGCAAGAGTGATGGCCCAGAGGTTCATGCAGTGCAGTTCAGGTAGGAAACTGTAAGAACATAAACCCTGAAGGATTACACCAAAGACCCACCTAATCCATCTTGAGGGAAGGACTGTAGCTCACTGGAAAACCATTTGCCTTGCATGCATAAGGTTCCAGGTTCAATCCCCAGCATTTCTAGGTATTATAAGAAGAAGAAGAAGAAGAAAAAGAAGAGCCCAAGGCAGCAAACATAAGAATCTTAAGAAAACATTAAAACCATCTTTAAAAACAAAGTATCTTAAAACATATTTAAAAATAATGCCCATTGCCTGAAACTGGGGGGGGGCACTGCCAGTTAGTGTAGACCAGGTGTGGGGAACATTTGCCCCTCCAGATGTTGCTGAACTCCCACCATCCCATCATGGCCATTGGCCATGCTGGCAGGGCTGATGAGATGCAGTTCAGCAACATCTGGAGGGGCAAAGACTCTCTCTCCACCCCTGGTGCAGACCAAACTGAGCTAGATGGACCAATGGTCTGACCCAGTATAAGGCAGCTTCATCTGTTCCTGTTAGTCCAGCATCCAGTTCTCTCAGTCTTCAGGTGCCTATGGGAAGCCCACGAGCAAGACATGAGCACAACAGAAACTGCACTTCAACACTTAATCCCAGATGCTTCTTATTTGCGTGGCTTTGTTCCACTAGGGGCTCCGCCCATGCATGCTTCATGCATGAATCCGCTCCCTCAGGTCGCCAAGGTACCTCCTCCATCCCCTTCCCCCAGGTATTATTGGATTATTAGGTTGTTGCTTTTAACCTTCTCTGAAACCTCAGGGCCAAGCGTGAGAAAACTCTGACTCTCCCAAGCCTCTTGCACTTCCCAGAGGGCCGCAGGGAGAGGGTGAAAAGCAGGAGTCTGTTCTTCTATTCTAGCATGATCCCATCTGCACTGCAAAGTCAGAGAAACTCTTGGCTCCCCATCAAGGAGCGTGTGTAAGAAGGCTTGACGAGAAGTCTTATTGCATGGGTACGAAGGTGTTGATATAGTAAGAAGGGAATCCTGTAGGCTTTTACCTTTCCCAAACTCAGCACAAATGAGAAAAGCCCCCAACTCTTCCCAAAAAATCTCTGCACATAAAAGAACACATTTTTTATTATTTGCAAGGGGGGAGGAGAGAGTAGACTCGATGACAAGAACACAAAGAGGCTGCCTATGACCCCGGATGAATATCTGTGTACTCTGTCCAAAAGCCAGTCAATTCCCAGCAAGGGCATATAAGAGCAATGAGGAACCTGTGGCCCTCCAGCTATTGATAGACTCCAACTCCCATCATTCCCAACCAACACAGTCCAACTATTAGGGTGCAAGAAGGCATCGTTTTCTGTTTTGCCCTGTATTCGTCACCTGCAGCACTGTTTCCCTTCTGAAGTATGTAAGTTATGTAGTCATTATGTTATTCCACCCCATTCTTATTAATGCAAAGGAAACACAATGCAAGGGGGGGGGCAAATATAATCAACTGCTTATCATTTGCAGACTGAAAGCAACAGCAGCAAACACTGATCATATCTGCTGGATTGATTTCTGTCCCAGACATGCCACAAATAAGTGAACACTGGCAATCTCCGCTCCTGTTTCTGTTCTCATTGGAATTCTCTGACTCCCCTCTTGTCGCTGTAGCTGGAACTCAGATAGACCTAAGTGATGCCATTCTGTCCATATTTATATTGATTAGGAAAGCTGTACATGTAAGGTGCCATTCTACTGCTTTCATTTCATGGTTAAAATTAGTTTTGCATCCCACCACCACGCATCCAGTCAATCCATCCTTTCTGTTCTACTCTTCCTTTCAGCTCATCAATTAACCAATTAATCAATTAAAGTTTCTGCAAGGTGTGATATCCGACCACATAGGCACTTCTTTCATTCTATTTTTTTTATAAAGTGCAAGAATATAACAGCATAATTACAACCATCGCTGCAAGGAAAATTTATTGCTAGATCAATATCCCAGTCTCGCATTCAACGGCTCCACAAGCAGGTCACATATCTTCCTTTCATTATAATTCAAATCCTAAAATATCTGAGGGAATTTACAGCCTAAGTAATCGCTGTGCATGTTTTACATGAGGATTTCCCTCATTCTGTCGATGAAAGTATTTTGATGATGCCCATGTTCTTCACTTTTGATCCATAGTTCTCGCTGGAACTGCAATTCTGGACAGGGCAAGTGCCAGTGAGCAGCCAGGTTGGGCCGGGGGCCCTCCTTAGAATGGGACAGTGAAGCACCCGCTTGGTTATCTGCAGCAGTGTCAGGTGCAGCAGAGTCGAGTTGCAGGACTGAGAGACCCAACGCTGCAGTGGATCACAAATCACGAGCACCCATAGACCATTATGGACTCCCGCCCCCCAATACAGGTGGCACAGTGCTTAAATAAACCCGCTGCCCCACCCACCTATCACATCAGTGCGAATGCCCTGTACGCTGTATGAGCAGGTGTGCCATCACCCAAGATGGCAGCAGGGGGCATCCCTAAGGGGTGGGGCACATGTACACGGATATGCTGACATGGCAGGTAAGTGGGGTGGGCTTATTCCACCTGTATCAGGCTGGAATGTTTGACCTTACGGCGCTACGGGTGCAGGGCAGGCTGGTGCCCAAGGGCCCAGTCATGCCTGGCGCTGGTACTGCCTAACAACACTGTTGCCCAAATTCCACAATCTTATTAAGACCTTCTTCCTGCTATGCACTGATAGAATGCATGAAGAGAAGTGCAACATTATTCCTACTGGACCACACTCCCTGCCTCTGTGTTTTCTTCAGGGAAGTCTGAATCATACATTTTCAAAGTGTGAGGAGATCTTGGAGGTCATCTACTCCAATCCCCTACTCAACACAGACTATACAATGCAGGATACAACTATTGCAACGCCAACAGCCAACTAGCCTATGCTTTAATACCTCCAATAAAGGAGAGCCCACCACTCCTCAAGGAAGATTAGGAAACGCATCAGGAAGTATCATAGGATGTGTAATCACTGTACATTTGCAGCACATTATTCCCCCCCCAAAGAATCCTGGGAACTGTAGTTTACCCCACAGGGATAAATGCTAACAATGGTCTTGCTGCACTAGGGTTGCAGAGCAACTTCTAACCTTGGTTTGAAGTCCCAATTATACTGGGAGCCATGGTTAGTTATAGTAGGTGTAAACATAATACCAAACCATTGTTAAGACCATTGGAGGGGGGTTGAGGTGTAAGTGGAAAGGGTATGCCTGACCCCACAGTCCACAACCAACCTTTAACCATGACTGGAACTTAGAAGCAAGCGTTCATCCGTCTAAAGTGACAGACATGCACAAAGCAAAACCAATTGCTTTAATTTATAAAAAAATATACAGAAAAAAGCAGTGTCATGCTAATGAAATGATCCCACCCAAGGGCACCACATGTTATTAAATCAAAAGAACTGGAACTGCACATGGAATCTCCCATTCACGGGATTTTTGGGCTGTGCACGCCATTTGGAATCCCACACTAATTGCCTCTTTCTCTGAAGCAGGAGCTAAGGCCTCCATTCTTCTCTGGTAAGCCAACAAAACCCTTAGGTACACTTCAGAGGCCAAAAGCTATAATAGCTCCCAACTGAAGAATTAATTCTTAATTAATTAATTAATTAATTAATTAATTAATTAATTCTCCTTCCCTCTTTTGAATCAGAGTAAGTCTTCTGTGAGTTTTCTGGCTGAATTTAACACTATCTCAAAAGACACCAGAGATCTGCCACTGAGGACTGGATCTAGCAGTAAAGACCTAAAAGGTGTTTTATATGCTTCAGGTCCTTCTCAGTGTCTCAGAAATGAAGGATCTACACCACATCATGAAGTCAAATCAGGATGGAACTACAACTATAAGGATGTAGATTGTCTTACCCCTTATATACCCAGTCAATCAATGTGCTCTGCAGGTGAGGGCCTCCTGCAGATACCAACTTCTCAGGAGGTGTGTTCCGCACAACATACGAAGTGGACCTTTAGTGTTGTGGCACCTACCCTTTGGAATTCCCTCCCCTTAAATAGTAGACAGGTGCCATCTATGTTATCTTTTCAGCGCCTGCTAAAGACCTTCCTCTTTCAACAAGCCTTTTACGTAGAGACCTTATCCCAGTCTGCGTCTGAATTCCTTTTGAAAAATTTTAAAAACTTTTTTTAAAAAGATGTTTTTAAGATGTTTTGTTTTAATATGCTTGTAGAGAGGCTTTGTTTTAATATGTTTTAAAGGGGGTTTTTTTTAGTTGGTTATTTGGGGTTTTTTGATGCCCTGGGCTCCTTCTGGGAGAAAGGGTGGGACATAAATTTCATAAATAAATAATTGTATGAAGGCATCAGTTTCCATTACATCTTGTATTTGTTGCATGCACCACTGTTTCTATTCTGCTGCAGTTTGTCTTCTGCCAAAAACAGTGTTACTTGTCTCACCATCCACTGGGGCAAGATTATGCAAGTTATGTATTTTACATCTTTAATTACGTATATCATGTTGTCATTATGTTATTCCACTCCATTCATTTCAATTCAAAGGAAATACAATTCAAAGGGGGAGACATAATTATGTATCATTCACAGAGTGAAATTAACAATAATGAACACTAATTGTATTTGCTGGCTTGATTTCCACACTGGACATCAGATGAATAAACCAACATTGGCAATTCCTGCTCCCATTCCTGTTGGAATTTTGAACTTAGTAAGGGTTGCCAATACTGAAGTCTGTAAATTTTAAACACGCTTACAAGGGTGTAAGCCTCACTGAACACAGTTGGACTTACTTCAGAGTAAAGATGCATAGGACTGTACTGCATAAAGACAGAGAGACCAGTGACACCTCAAAAATCTAATTTAAGCTAAATTCAGATGTCATGCCATATCACGTGATGTAGAACATAGTTTAGATACCAAACCATTGTTTGAGTGTCCAAATATACCTGCAAACTGTGGTTAAAAGTTGCTTGTCTGTTTTCATTTCCCATCTGCTCAATCCTCCAGTGTATCTAGAGAAAAATGCCTCCAAAAGTGTGACAATAATCCAAACATCATGCCAAACCACAATTAGAACAAACCCGCTTTGAATCATGGTTTCCAATTCTGGGTTGCCAGTTCACTGTAATCTCTGGTATGTCAATCTGGACCATCAATTAACTATGGTTTGGTGCTAAACTGCACCATATTGCAGCACAAGCTTGGGTAGGCAAAAATCTACTTTCTTGTGTCTCTGATGAAGTAGGCTCTTCCCTATAAAAACTCATGCCACAAGAACCCCATCGCATGAAAAACAAGTGTGAGTGGGTTTGTGGGGCTATGCACACAAATGTATCCACTGGCCACCCCCTCATGCATTCAGAGATTGTAAAAAACACCCATATGTGTATAAACATATGTGCATAGAACTCACTCTTGCAGGGGGTGATCCTGAATGTCCCAAGATTTCCTTTAGTGTAGAAGAGATTTGTGTGTACACAGTGGTACATGGATACAGAACAGCACAGTCAATAGACACTGCATCGGGGAGGGACTACCCTTGCAGCCACCACACACACACACACAAATGCTTTTAACTCACAACAGGTTTTGTTTACCCCCCCCCCCAAGATATGTCCTGGATATCTGTCACTTTTTTCTAAAACAGAGTAAGGGTGAATATAATAGCTAGCCAAGTGGTAACTTACTGGTTTACTTGTATATACTTGATAAACTGATGATCTCTCTTGTCCTGCCAAGTGGTGAAGAGAATCTTAACACTTTTCTGCATCCATAAACTTCTGGTCAGGTACCTGCTTGTGGTAATATTGTTTAGCAGGGCAAACCCAACAACTGATTTACCAAGTGGTTACAGATATGCTGTAGTAGTAAGTTAATGCTTGTTGAAAGATCATCTGTATTCACCCTGAGACAGTTCCGCTTTGAGAATCTGAGATTTTCAAACGTGTTCCATAATGCTATGCACAGCCCAATCTCTGAGCAGTAAGAATTTCAGGGGTACCAGTGCATACGCTCAGGTTGGGTTTCATTAGATCACTAGACACTGTGTTGTCTTTGTAAAATATGGTTTTATTTACACATATAGAAGCTGGGCATAAGATGGAAGGGCGCTACAGCTTTAACACTCCAACAGATCTTGCTCCACAATCAGTTTTTTTGGGGGGGTTCCTAAACCTCACAACTTGCAAACAAGTCTACGTATCTCTCCCCATCCCAGTACAACGCAAGACTGGCTCCAGGTCTAATGTTCTCTTACACTCACCAATGACACCACCTCCAGCTAGGGGAGGGGAGAAGGTCTGTTCCCTTTAGCTGACATTACAAAACCATCTCCAGCTAGTCATTTCTGTGGCTACCAGTCACCTGTACTCTTTAGTCATGCAAAGAGATATTTAACAGACTTGTCTAGAACCATCAGCTTAATAAAGAGACTTTTTTGACCATTATAGCAGTCTTTTTCTACAGAATGTTATCGTACAGATGTAAAACCACGGGTTTAGAGGAGGCCCCAAAGATAACATCCAGACAATCCACACACAAACAAAAATCCTCTCACAATAACATGCCACCTGGCTTTGAGGGCAACATGGCCATAGTCTGGTTCAGATTCATTCTTCACATATTCCCAGACCCCTTGCACCATTAAATCTCGTGTCAATCCCTACATGCAATGGACAAGCAAACGCCTTGCCACTCTAGGACAGTGATGTGAATTTTCAGCTGCTGCATACATGTTATGCAGAACTCTTTGTCGCCCTGACAAAGGACACTGTGCCGCTTTAAAGCTTGCATTATTATGGCTGAGTTCAAGTTATTCATTCAACAACAGGTATTGTTATATGTATATTTTATAGCTTTTGCATTCTCTGGAGTGAGGACAGTAAGTGTACAGCAAACTTATCAAAGCAGGCACGTGGTTTCATTTCTTGTTTCCACTAAAGACCAGCTAGACAGGCTACTACACAATGCAAATTCTAAGCCTCTTGCAGGGAGAGAAAAGAGAAAGGAGCAGCTCCCCAAGCAAATCTGGCTCATGATCCTTCTTTAATTGTCTGCTCTGTACACTTCACGTTCATTTTACACGGCAGAGAGGAAATCAATGCTCTTTATTTTTAGGATGGTTTCTCCCCCTCTCCCTCTTGCCTTCCTTACGACTCTGTGCCACAAACTCTATTAACATTATGTCAGGGAACATCAAAGCCATTTGCAGATCAATCAAACCCTACAAGAAAAAACTACTCCCTCCTTAAAGCGAACTGAAATCCAGGCTGGCTTACTTGCAGGAAGAAGTAGCCTGAAAATATCTCTCCCCGGAGCAAGTTCTTGGATCTCCCGGCTAAAATTACTCTGCTTGGCAGGAACAATGAAAAGTGTTACCACCAAAGTGGCAATTTTTATTTCGCATGTTGTTTCTGTATACAGGTCAAGTGCTGGTATGCAGAGAAGAGGAGGCAGGTTCATTTGCATTCAGGTCACTAGAAAGGGAGGGGGCTAGGCAGATGACCCTGGAACCATGCATTAGTGAATTAACCAACTCTTTCTCAATGTGCGCAGCCTCTTTCCCTACTACACCACCTCTGGTTCTCTCAGTATTCTGAATCATTTTGTAGCAGGGCAAAATTTTAACTGCTGATCCCCACGTCCAGTACAAATCTCTTTTAATTCACCTACTTCAAAGTCCTGAATTATTCAGCTAATGTGCTCCTAGCAAAGGCTATTAAAGATACAGCTATTTTTCCACCCTGGAGAATGCAGGGGCCAGGGGAGACACACTTTACATTCCATTCCAGACTCCTCACATAAAAGACTCTATAATCAATGTCTTTGAGGCTTGATCTTGTTTGGAGGGGGAGAGAGAGAGACTAAAAAGGGGTGGGTGAGAGTAACCCGGAACGTAAATTATTTCAGAGCTAACTCAAAACGTTCAGTAATGAAGGTTGCTCTTGCAAAACACAAGCCATCCCTTTCGTCAAAAGAGCAAAACTGTAGGTCAAGACACTGTGCTCTTACAAAAGGGTGAATTTTAGCTATGTTTCTAAATGATCATCAGTACCATTCTGGAACCTACAGCAACTTGCCTTTCAAAAATGCCTGGGGAAATGTGTAAAGTATTAATCAGAAGGAAGACTCGATGGCCTACAAGGCCCCTTCCAACTCTATGATTCTATGGTTCTAAGAGGGGGAGAGTTCACCGCATACACATCAGCTGGCAGAAAGGAATACAGAAGCAGAAGAAGAAGCCAACATGGCCAATGGGGCATCATGATGGGAGTTGTAGTCCAACAATATCTGGAGGACACAGGTTCTCCAACACTAGTAGGGGGGAGTGGCTGGGGAGGTGGGAGTTGCCTAGGAAGATGCCCAAGGGGCAGACAGTGCAAGAGGCAGACAGTGAATCCTGGAAGGCTGTGTTTGGCCCCTGGGCCAGAGGTTGCCCACCCTTCCTTTATGCCTCCATCCATCTTCAACCCTAAACTTGAGGAGCAATACCCTACTGTCTCACTGTGTTAACCACACTGTAGTATTTGTTAACTAGCAAGGTGTCTTTTTAGTGTTGCAGTTGTCCAAGCTGTACATCTCAAAAAATGCAATTTTGCTTCTCAACTCTAACTTTTCCAGGACTTGTGTGTGCAAGGCAGAACTTTGCCAAATGCAGGATTCCCCCTTCCAAAAGGAGCACACTCCCCCCCTTCCAGTTATGCATCCTGGATTTGATAGCATGACAACAGCTCTCACAGAACGCTCTGGGAGGCAAACTCTCAGATATATCCTTTTATAGACTCAGCAACAGCTGCCATGTAGACAGAAATATGCCACTATATATACATAGGGTTATACATTGTAATCTTCACGCAGGAGAAAAGGCAACAGGGCCAACAGATACTAAATCTGTTCCACTTCATTCCACAGCCTTAACACGTGTGAACACACATACGCCGCAAGCTCTCTGGGCAAATTTCTGGCAATTTAAAGTCACGGAGAAAAAAACAATCTCATTTAAGCTCGCAACTGCCTGGGCTGCATCTGAACAATGGATCTTATTCATCCCTTTACGTTTGGAACCACAGAGTTGAAGGGTACCTCAAAAGGCCATCTAGTACAACCCACTACCAATAAAGGAAAATCTGCTGGTGCAGCATCCCTGATAGGTGGCTATCCAGCCTCTGATTAAAAATCATTCTCTCCCATCCTGCATCACATTTCCTTTCTTCTTTGTTAGATGTCTTACATTACAAGCACATCATCTGAGTAACAGCAAAACTGATGCTTCTCCCAAGGAATCCTAGCAACTATAGTTGGTGAGGGTGCTGAGAATTTTCTGCGGCTGATCCCTAGCTCCTCACTCACAAAACGAAAACTCCCACAAATCCATGTGGTGAGGGAATGGGAATTCGCTCAGTGACAGAGCATGTGCTTTGGATGCAAAGGTCCCAGGTTCAATTTAACATGGCAGAACGTGAAAAATCAATTTAACATGGTTGAATCTGAAAAGTCCATGCTGGCTGTAATATACAGCCACTCTTGTGGTTGCATAATATCACATGTTCCCAGGAGATCAACCACTTGGTTGAAAATAAGAAACAAAGATGGCAGCTCAAAACAATGGTTCACAGAAATATAAAATGATAACCCCAAACAGATTCAACTCAACAGGGAAATGAGATATATCTCAAAGATGGAGCAGCCCTGCAAATTTTGTGAATCCTTTCCAGAGCAGTTGGTTTGAAGTGGTGCCCCCTTGGACAAGACAGCACTGGCATTATTTCATTACACCAGCAGTTTTCAAACTGGCAACTATGAGATGTTTTCCATACCAATTCATTCTGTCAAGGAAGGAAACGTCTGCCAAGTAACTTATGCATGTTGCAGGGGATTCTGGGAAATGTTCTAGCATGCATGATCAGTTCACCAGAGATGTTGGTCATGCCAACTGAATCTCATCACTCCACCACACATCATGAACAGAGAGTACTTCCAAGAAGTGCTCTGTTTTTCTGTTTCCAAAATTCTTTTAGGAAATGTTAAGATGAATGAGTTGTGTTGAAGGGGTGCTTGCCTGCCATAACGTAACAGGGTTAGGGAACTTGTGGCTCAAAATGTTGTCGGAGCAGAACTCCCATCAGTCCCAGCCAGGATGGCTGATAGTCAGCGATGATGTGAGCTCCTCCAGTCCAGCAAGCATTTCAGGGGACCACGGGTTCCCCATCCCTTCCTTACAAGCTTCAGAGGAACTGGAATCCCCCAGAACTAGGGATGGGATCTGATGGCCAGTGCCTGTTTGAAAGCACTCTGTCAACCTGTTATCAATTCAAATTCATTCTTTGTCTACAAGCTGCTGCTTTTACCAATCCTTTTGTTCCCCCCCTCGGAAAAAATACTGATATTAATATTAGTACGTTAGAGACGAGAGCCAGTGTGGTGTAGTGGTTAAGGTGCTGGACTATGACCTGGGAGACCAGGGTTCGAATCCCCACATAGCCATGAAGCTCACTGGGTAACTGTCCAGTTCAGAGCGGGAACCACGAGTCAGCGATGAGGATGCAAGGAACTCTTGCTTTATTAACGTAATGGATACATCAAAGGCTGAGCGCCTCAAAGAAAAGACCCTATGCTAACTCACTACAAGTCCCTCTAGACATGCTCTGCAACGTGTGATGAAAGTTGACTCAGCGCCCCATTCACAGCGCGGCAGTCTTAAATAGGAGAAGTCTTGCAGCGTAACCTCTCACTCCTTCGTACACATGCCCTCTGCCCTGTCCGCTTCTCACGGTGAAGGGGGACGAGTCTCCATGGGCTCATCTGACAAAACAGGGTTCTCATCTGCAGGCGGGGAAGCAGAGGGCTGGGAAGCATCAGGCATCTCTAGGATACTGCTTGGCACAGAAGGAGTTACTGCTCTTTCGGAATCCTCCCCTAACGGCTCCGTGGGAACTGGCAGGGCGGCTAGCTCGCTCTCTTTCTCAAGGTCTGGGCTAGACTCAACAACAGCGGGATCGTTCACGCCCGCTGACGGCTGAGGCGCCTGCAACTCATGCCTTCCCCCTCCTTGATCCTCAGAAGGGAGGCTGGGCTCAACACCCCTGGGATCAACAGTAACCTTGGGCCACTCACTGCCTCTCAGCCTCAGGGGAGGCAATGGTAAACCCCTTCTGAATATCGCTTACCAAGAAAACCCTATTCACAATGTCGCCATAAGTCAGGATCGACTTGAAGGCAGTCCATTTCCATTTCATTTTAGAGACAGATTTTTTTATTTTATTTATTTATTTATTATTTGATTGATATCCCGCCCTTCCTCCCAGCAGGAGCCCAGGGCGGCACATAGAAAAGCTAAAAACAATTTAAATCATAAAAGTCCTTAAAATACATTAAAACAAAACAACGTTAAAAACATTTTTAAAAGCTTTAAAAACATCTTTAAAAACAAAACAAAAAGGGTTAAAAACATATTATTAAAGAAAACATATTAAAAGCAATCCTAACACAGACGCAGACTGGGATAGGTCTCAACTTAAAAGGCTTGTTGAAAGAGGAAAGTCTTCAAAAGGCACAGAAAAGACAGCAGAGATGGCGCCTGCCTAATATTTAAGGAGAGGGAATTCCACAGGGTAGGTGCTGCCACACTAAAGGTCCGTTTCCTATATTGTGCAGAATGAACCTCCTGATAAGATGGTATCTGCAGGAGGCCCTCACCTACAGAGCGCAGTGATCGACTGAGTATATAAGGTGTAAGACGGTCTTTCAGGTATCCTGGTCCCGAGCTGTATAGGGCTTTGTACACTAAAACTAGAACCTTGAACTTGGCCCGGTAGCAAATGGGCAGCCAGTGCAATTCTTTCAGCAGCAGGGTGATATGTTGGCAATACCCTGCTCCAGTGAACAGTCTCGCCACTGCATTTTGCACCAGCTGCAGATCCTGGACCAACTTCAAGGGCAGCCCCACATAGAGAGCATTACAGTAATCCAGCCTGGAGGTTCCAGTGTGTGGACAACAGTGGTCAGGCTATCCTGGTCCATACATGGCAGCAGCTGTCTTATCAGCCGAAGCTGGTAAAAGGCACTCCTAGCCACGGAGGTCACCTGGGCCTCTAGTGACGGAGGTGGATCCAGGAGCACCCCCAGACTACGGACCTGCTCATTCAGAGGGAGTACGACCCCATCCAAAGCAGGCAACTGACCAATTATCTGAACTTGGGAACCACCAGCCCACAGCGCCTCCATCTTGCTAGGATTCAGACTCAGATTTATTTTAAAAAATCCGTTTCTGAAAAATAGCTGTGGACAAATCACTACATAAAAATCCAATCCCCAACGATAGCGAACAAGCAAATTCAAGGAAAATTCTGTACCAAATCCGAACTGGGCTGAATTCTAGCACATCCTTACCCAGAACATAGTTTGCAAATTCAGGGCCACACAGACACTACAAAAGATGCATGTTTTGTCCCAACTGCCGCGAGGTAGACACGGGTTCTGATGAAATGTCTCCTCCAGAAAACACAGCACAGTGGCAGAGTGCATGTTCTGAATGTGTAAGGTTCCCAGAGTCCTTCACGTTCACCTTGGAGTGTGGCTTTGAGAAAAATTAGATCTCTCAATTCGAAGTACAATTTGAGACATCCGTTGTTATTTCCCCACTTCCCAGAGAAGGATTAATTGCCGTTAGCAAATGTAAGGCTTTAATTTTATTTTAATGGCCACCATCTGAGAGATGTTATTTTTACAGCTAATACTAGCCTTGTGACTTAAGGAACACTGCAAGAAAATTGTTAACCTGTCTAATCTGTGCAGATAATTTTGTCCCTTTCCCAGTAAAAATAAATATTGGCCCTGTCATGTCACAGTACAACTGAGCTTTTGTTCTCTTTCCACTAACGCCGTTTACACATTGTCAAGCGTGTTTATCTTTGCCCACAGCCAGACACATGGAAACGGCCTACCATCCTGTAATACAATAAAGAAACAGAAGCAATTTCATAATTTTATGAACTTTTATTTTTTATATATACATGCTAGAGGGATTTCAAATTCTCTTGCTTCAGGGTAGAAAATTCTCAGTCCCTGTGGGGTGATGAAGCCCCTGAAATCTGGTCAACACATCACATAACCTGATGGGGCGCCATAGAACAATTCCCAGAATCCATTGCAAATGCAGATGCCTCACTGTCCAGAACCTCCTGTACATCTGCTAAGAGAATGCACACGCACACACTGTTGTGCTGCAGAGGACTCTGAAACATTGGTAGGAAAATACATACCTGTTGAAATTCAATGCAATCCTGTTCTTCTTCCAAGGAGTGTCACATTTTACCCAGGGTTTCCCCCAAACAGTCAATACAGAACCCCAACCCTTGATGGGATTGTGCATGGGATGAATAAAGTCCTAGAGGTCAAAAGGGATAAAATGGGGCCCAGAGCTAGAAAAATAGTCTATGAAAATTTGAATTAGGTACTCCGAGCCTCAGAAATAAAGGACATGGGCATGTACAGGATGACATGGAGTCATTGTTTTCACTTGTTATACCGCCTTATTTTTAACAGTTTATGATTCCTAGTAAATGTCATGGATGATTAATAAATGTTGATTATATATGGGTATTTCTTGACTTTATTTCATTTACATTCCTAAGAATTTGGGCTGGGGTCGATGACAACTTTTTAAACTCAAAGGGCCAAAGAACTCAAGACGTTTGGGAAACCCTGCTTTATGCTTATATCAACCTTATGAAGTAGGCTACGATGAGAGGGGGAAAAACCACTGGCCCAGGATCACTCAGTTAGTTTCACAGCTGCGACAACTCAGATTTCCTCACTTCAAGCTGGGCACTCTGCCACTCAACACCATACTGTCTCTAAGACTGATTCAAAACATCTAAAGACAGTTAACAGAGTTTAGGTTGACTAATTCATGCAATTAAATCAACAGTTTTGAAGAAAAAGACACAGTTTCTTCATTTTTCTTTAATTTTTTAGCTTACTTACACATTGCATTTGTATCCCACCTTTCCTCCAAGGAGTGCAAAGCAGCCTACATGGTTTCCCCACCCTCCATTTTATCCTCACAACAACCCTATGATGTAGGTTAGGCTGCAAGAATGACTGCTGCCCACAACCTGGAGTTCTATATTATACTTATAAATAATCAACATTATTTAAAACAGACAAACACGCTGCCCTAATAATCAATGCCATCATTTTAGTTGATTTAAAGAGATAACATCTAATTGATGGGCAGAGCAATCCAGTATGCCAGGCTGCGGGAAGTTTGGATTGAGCGGTGGCGCCCCTCTGCTCAGCTCTGAGTCAAAAAAAACCCTAGCCAATGAAAACAGAGGAAAACAAGCGTCATTCCACTGGCATCAGCCTGCCCCTTTTGCCTCCCAAACACAGCAGACAGCCCTGCTGTCCAAAGGTGTTCCAAGGGCACAGTTGAAGTGGCCCAGGATTCACTGGATCCCGAAACAATCTCTGAAACAATCACAGGCTAGCATCAGGCCCAATCTGGACCCATTTGCTCTGCCAGCCTGGAACAGGGATCAGGTCCAATTGACCTGCTCCGAACACACACACAACTTTTGCCACACATATTGTGAGTGCCTGAGCTGTGGACATGACACTGGCTCCGCAATTCTGCAAAGTCCTGCCAGGAAGGAATGAGGGTTTGGATTACTGCGTAAGTTGCAACTCTACTGTTTTTGTCTTTAAAGGCAAGGGAACCCTGTCCTCGGCATTTGGTCAACCTAAGGGCAGATTTGGCATGCTACAAACCGTTTCAGCAAGGGACAGAGCTTGAAAACAGTCTGCATCATCTATAACTCCCTCCCTTTCGAGCATTTCCTCACAGGAAGATCAATTTCACTGCTGATGGTTACAGGAGTCTCCCTATTTGCATGCCTTCTCTGTGCTCCCTGGTTTGCAAACACTGATAAAGCTACCTAGAGGTTTTAACAAATGCAAGGCAGCTTGGTAATTCAATACTGCCAATCAAGAGAACCAGTACAGGGCTTAAATAGGACTAACCAAAAGAGATGAAGAAGCTGCCCAGAATTCTGCCTTTATTAAGAGCCACGTCCCATTCCACATATTGATTTTGCTTCAAACTGGCAAGATGGCATATTAGTAATGGCACAACCGTCAAAGACTGTGCCCCTGATAATGTGCTTAAACTTAGTATTTTAGGCTTTTTTTTTATCCCATAGCTGATATCTCATTGGATTTCTAAAAAGGACAGAAAAAATCTGAGAGTTTTGCTTTATTTGACATGGGGGGGGGTTATATTCCTTTTGCCTCTAAAGGCAAAACAAGAAAAGATTTTACTAGTACTACACTCAGCTTCTGGAAAGTTATTATTTTACTGGTTGCATCCATCACGCCTCCACCCCACCCCCCAAGAAAGTCCCTCAGGATGACCTCTTGGGAGGAAATGGTGGCTCCTATCCCAATGGAGTTTTGTGGAGCTCTGATACGTTTTGCCTCCCCCCTACAAACAAAAAATGAAGGAAATCAACCCCACTTTTCACAGTGAGTGGGTTCACAAAATTGGGAGGGGGCATTTCAACCAGGTATAAATTTTAATACCAAACTGCAGCTATATCCCTGGTGCCCAAGGTCACCAACAGACCAGAAAAGTAAGGAATTAATCTCTGAGCATGACAGCACCTGCACTCTGGAACTAATCACATTAC
The DNA here is from genome assembly GCF_030035675.1 of Rhineura floridana. Classification (NCBI taxonomy): domain Eukaryota; kingdom Metazoa; phylum Chordata; class Lepidosauria; order Squamata; family Rhineuridae; genus Rhineura; species Rhineura floridana. Next base: position 170,777,050 of record NC_084484.1, read on the forward strand.
ACAGGTGCCTTCACTGTACTGTTTTTGGTGCCTACTGATAACTGCTTTGTTATAAGTTGTTAAATAAATTTGTAAAATTCATTTTACAATGTGTGTTCTTAACTGCCGATTTATATTTTGGCATTTTTTCAGGTTAGCTTGTTTTTAACACTAACGTTTATCAATATTTTTAATGTACATTTTATTTTACACAAACCACTTGAGAGGTTTTTACAATTAAACAGGATACAAATTCCATTAACGTTAGTCACTAACATCTACACTGGTAAAGGCACAACAATGGAAGTTGGCAGAAAAGCTGACCACCAGTCTACTGGTGTCATGTTCTACAGACTGCTGTCTTGAGAGTTAACCAACATTTTTTCTGGCAGAGATCTTGCATCTTTAACAACTGTGCAACACTTTAAAAAAAAAGAACCAAACATTTGCAAAGGACTTCACAAGAGCATTCTGGGAACAGGAAAGACAGACAGTCACCAACTCCTGCAGAGGATTAGGGGTGCTAACAGCCAAACCAGTTTTTATTATTATTATTATTATTATTATATCCAGCCCTTCTTCCCAGTAGGAACCCAGGGCAGCAACCACTAAAAACACTATACAACGTCATAAAAAGACATTAAATATATTTAAATAAAACATCTTTTTTTTAAAAAAAAAACTTTTAAAACATCTTAAAAAGTAACTCCAACAAAATGCAGATTGTGATAAGGTCTCTACTTAAAAAGCTTGTTGAAATAGCCTTACTACACCCTGACAGATTACGTCCATCAGGATACAGACGGAGAGCCGGAGGACCTCATGAATCTCCTGGGCCTCTCAGCTACTTTTGATGCCATTACCTATAGTGGAGGTTGTCCAAAAGACTGCTGCAGGGTTCCATCAAATTTCCCATGATGCTTAACATCAGGTAAGATCATAAAGAGGAGCTACGGAACAAGGGAGTATATTTCTAGGAATTTTCCTACAGGCTGGTCATAAGAACATCAGAAAAGTCCTGCTGGATCAGGCCAGAGGCTCAACTAGTCCGGCATCCTGTTCTCATAGTGGCCAACCAGATGCCCATGGAAAGCCCAAAAGCAGGACCTGAGTGCAATAGCCCCCTCCCCAATTGTGATTCCCAGACACTGGAATTCAGAAGCATGATGCCTCCAACACTGAAGGTAGAACACAGTCATCATGGCTAGTAGTCACTGATAGTCTAATCCTCTTGTAAATCACCCAAACTGGAGGCCATCACTACTTCTCGTGGGAGCAAATTCCACAAGGTAACTTCATAAGGTGTGAAGAAGTACTGTATTTTGTCTGTCCTCGATCTTCCAACATTCAACTCCATTGGATGACCCAGAGTACTAGTGTTATGTTCTAGGTGTTATGATGCAGTGTTATGGTCACCTGTTTTGCCCTAAACATGAGATGCTAAGGACCGAATGGGGGGGCCTTACAGCATGCAAAGCGTGCTCTCTACCACTAGGGATGGAAAGATCTATCAATTTCAGTTCTCTCAATTTCTCATTTTTCCAAACTTGATTTCAGTTCTCTACATTTCAGCAGATCAGCTGTAGCGGGGAGTCTGATCGCGCCAGAAGAGAAGATCAGCTGTAGCGCACTACAACTGATCTTCCCCTCCTCCGGTGAGATCAGCTGGAGTACGGGAGTCTTATAGCCCCTGAGATCAGCTGTAGTGCGCTACAGTTTATCTTCATGGGGAGCTCCAGCCCCCCCTCCAGCTGATCGCCCCACTGGCGCCGTATTGGCGGAATGCCAAAAAGCGGGCCGCCAACAAGTGGGGCCCTACTGTACAAATTTCTCATAATAAACACATTTTTGTAGGCAGTTTCAACTACACTTTTTTTTGCAAGCCGTTTCTCATCATATAATGCATTTTTCCATGTTACGACGTTCACTGATATATTCATTTTTGTGCGCTCTTTTCCCTAACGCGTGCATTTTTGTAAACACTGGTTGGCGAACAGCATCATAAATTTCGAGTAAGTGCGAATTTCAAAGGATGGCTGTGTTTCAATTCTCGTATTGTTTCAGAAACTGCGAATTTGATAGACTTGGTTTGAAATCTGAGCTGAATCAAGATTCCACTCATCCCTATCTAACACTCAGCTTTTTCTTCCCTCTCAGTTTCAACATGAAGCACGCTGAGACAGCAGAAGAATCACTACATACCAATAGCGTTCAGTTCCTTCCTATTTTGTTTGCAGAGAGACATTCTTAGATGATACCCTTTCCATTTAGTGCTCGATTATAACCAATGCTGCTGTGTTTGCAGTTCTAACCCTCCTACGCAATTTTATAGGAATCATTAGCAGTGGCTACAGAAAGCTACGTGACACTTGCCGCATGCTTTACACAGAACCTGACCTTGTAAAGCAACTGAGAACTTGGAAATAAAAATGTTCACCAGTTTGTGTCAAACAGTGTCTCACCAGATGCAATAAACTGCAATGAAAGCACTCATGTTAACAGTCGCAATTTGTTTCTTACTCCTTGAACTTGATGTTTGTAATCTCACATTTCCAGATCCTCGCCTCCCTCCTGAGAAAATGGAAGTGGACTACCTTCAAGTCGATCGATCCTGACTTGTGGTGACCCTATGAATAGGGTTTTCATGGTAAGCGGTATTCAGAGGGGGTTTACCACTGCCTTCCTCTGAGGCTGAGAGGCAATGACTGGCCCAAAGTCACCTAGTGAGTTTCATGGCTGTGTGAGGATTCGAATCCTGGTCTCCCAGGTCTATAGTTCAACATTCTAACCACTACACCACACTGGCTGTTCCTCCTGAGAACATCCCTTCAAATCTTTGTTTATTCCTCCACTATTTCCAGTGTCTCGCATACAGTGGTTCAGAGATCCCTCCCTCCCTCCCTCCCTCCCTCTCTCTCTGGGATCCACATTACCTCACCGCTTTCCTGCAATTTCTTGCCAAAATGATTCCCAAGGGAAGTCCAAGATTCACATTATCAGCTGTTAAATTACACTGGCCACCTGAGACTAAAGTCAGTCAACTCTTGGACTGGATTAACTACCACGCCCACTAATAGCAAACTTGGCACTCCCATGCCAACATAAACAGAGCTAAAACAGGGCCACTGAGATACAAGAGGTACCAGCATCGTTGGGATAACCACAAACATGGCAGAAGAAGTAGCAATAATGAGGTGCGCCTGGCGCCGACGCTACTATCTGTTCGGCGCCAGGTGAAAACCTTTTTATACTCCCAGGCATTTTAAAGTGTATTTTCAACAGCATTTCCGTATTTTGGATGTTGTTTGGTTCGTTATTGTTTGTTGTTTTTTATTATTATTATTATTTATTGTATTTATTGTATTTATATATTGTGCTTGTTTTTATCTTTTTGTACACCGCCCAGAGAGCCTTCGGGCTTAGGGCGGTATATAAATTAAACTAAATAAATAAATAAATAAAATAAATAATAAAAACTCTGAACACCAAAGGGGGCAACCCTCTCTCCACAAAAAATATCAGCCCATTGAGGACTGGCCATACTCAAGAGGTCACCAGGAATTATAGAATGTCAAGTTTCAGATGGAAAAATGGAAGAGCAAGAGCAGAGGGGGGAGAGTGAACTGACCTGTCTGAGCTCCTTACACCTCTTATTATTGCAAAGAAAAGCATAGCTGGCTGGCTGGAACCCTGAACAGGAGCACTTTTGTTTGGGGGTCAGGATATATTGCAACATTTTATTGCATGTCCCACTTGTTACACTAAACATGTCTGCTTGCTTTTCTCTCTATCAACTATATTGCTGCTGTCCCCATCGTTTCGCATGCACAGCAATGAAACTCCCAACACTGATCAGTCAAGCAGCTGTGGTGGCATGGAAGGTTTATGAACATTCCAACTGCATTCTCAGAATGTTTGCAGTTTGGTGCTGAGAGGGAAGGTAATACTGTCAGTTTAGCTGAGATTAAACATTCTAACAGGCTGGAGGACAGTAGTAGTAATCTGGGAAAGGGTGAGGACTGGAAAGAGTCTCCAGGAGATAGGGAAGCTAAGGGGCAGGCCTGAACAAAGAGTGCATTGTAGGCAGGGCATTGAGGAATCTGAGAAAAGAACAGGTAGAAAAGGAGGAGGCATGAGGGAAAGGACTGACAAAATAAGTAACTGACTCAAGAAGACACTGATGAGAAAGACATAATGAAGAAACCTCATAACTTATTTATGTCCCACCTTTCCTCTCTTCTCCCACATTTTATCTTCACAACAGCCCTGTGAAGTAAATTAGGCTGTGTATTGGCGACTGGCCCAAGGTTAGTGACCTGCCAGGAGAAGAGGGGATTTGAAACCACAATGTCTCCAGTCTGAGTCCAACATCTAACCATGACATCACATTAGCTGCCATAGGGTAAAGAATCAGATCAGGAGGGGTTCAATACAGGGAACAGCAGGTGACACCAGAATGCTTCAGAATCAAGTCAAGAGTCAAGAGGGGAGGCGGAGGAAGTGAGACAACAATGGCAGTGGTTAAAAAGTAAAGACTTAAGTGGGGTAATTCATGATGATTATGATTTATTTATTTTTTAAAATTTATATCCCACCCTTTCTCCTAAAGGAGCCCAGGGCAGAAAACATAAGAAAACGATTTCACAGCAATGAAAAGAAAAGTATTCTAAGAACAGTTTACAAGCATCCTGAAACAGAGTTACAGTTTAAAAACATTCTAAACACGGTTACAGTTTCAAATAATTCTTCCATTCAGTGATCACCAGGCTGCGAGGAACAGTCCCCTTCAGCAATCAAATGCTGAGGCAAACAGGAATGTGTTCCACTTTTAAGATATTTGCTGTTTAAGATGTTCAACTTATATTATGCACCGCTTAGAGTTTCATTTAAATATCAGCAGTATATAGATTGTTTAAATAAATAAGCAAACAAACTTCCTTCTGAAAATCAACAGTGACTGAGGAGGGCATTCCACACCTAGGGAGACACCATTGAAAAGGCTCTGTCATGGTTCAGGGCCAACTGGCCAACCCCTGGTGATGGCACCACCACCAAGGCCTTGCCTACTGATCATAGGGTCCCAAATAATTGATACTGGGGAAAGTGCTCTTTTAGATACTTACTAATAGCTTGAATTGGGCCCAGCAGCTCACTGGCAGACAGTGCGGTGCTTTCAAGACTGGTAACACAGAATCCCATCAGGCTGCTTCACTTAGCAGCCTAGCAGCCACATTCTACACTAGCTGCAGTGTCCAGACCATCTTCAAGGGCAGCCCCACATACAGCACATTACAGTAGTCCAGACAGGAAGTCACCAGAACACGCACAACTGAGGCCAAGCTATCCCAGTCCAGAAGTGAATCAGGCAAGAAAGACATGGGAGAATATATGAGCTATGGGCCATGGAAGTAAGGGGGGTTGCCAACATGGCATCCATGGATGCATATGTGCCACCAGAGGCCTTCTCTGGCACCCACAGGGTCACCTTCCCCCAACCTGCTACAATTAGGCTTGAAAGAAACGTTCTACTGAAGCCAGTAGAAGAGCATGCCATATGTGCCTGGTTGTATTTTGTATGTGAATTGCCCACAGCAGTTTTGCCAGGTTGCAAATGTGGCCACGGGCCCAACATGATTGGCAACCCCTGAACTGAGGATTATGTGGTTACTAGATCTAACACAAGGTTTCCAAACTGTGGTCCGTAGATCACCAATGGCCCACAAGCTTCACTCAGGTGGTCCACATTATGTGTGTAATACATAAAAACCATACAGCACCTAACACAGTGTGTCATAATTGCTACAACAGGCAGACAAATCATTACGTGATCTGCCAAGGCCTTCAGCAATTTTCAAGTGATCCATTGGGGGGGTGTAGTTTAGGGACCAGTGATCTACAGAAAATAGAACTCAGCCACAATTTCCCAAAGTACTTTTTTTCTCGGGAAAAAAATATTTTTCTTTTTGTGTATCCCCTAGGGGGGAAAAGCTATTTTGCAGAGTTTTCTCCAAATATTGGGCGGAATTCAACACTAGTCCTGCTCGGAGTAGCAGGGCTGTGGAGTCGGTACGCCAAACCTTCGACTCCGACTCCTCTATTTTTCTACTGTCCGACACCGTCTCCACCCAAAATTGCTTCCAACTCCACAGCCCTGCAAAGGGCTTTAAATGTATTTTTAAATTGGAAGCTCTCATAGGAGCATTTTTATCGCTGCCTGAATATGCGCTGATCTTGGCATCACAGCATTTGTCTTCATCTGGGTCCTGTGTCATACACTGACACACAAAATGTTTTCCATCTTGCGTTATGGTGAAATGCTCAACTACAGCTGACTTCATGGGAAGCTTCTTTGACATTTTGAATTTATATTTTAAAAAATTTGTCAATCAAAATTTATTTTGAAGCCGGAGTCGGAGTCAGTACATTTCTACCAACTCCGACTCAACCCAAAATTGCTTCCGACTCCGACAGCCCTGTGGAGTAGACCCACTGAAGTTCATGGACATTACTAACTTAGGTTCATCCATTTCAGTGGGTTTACTCTGAGTAGGACTTAGTTGAATACTACCCATTGTCATGCTTTTGTTCATTTGGGGGTGGGGTGGAGAAAGTGGCAACCATCATTTCCACCTCCATCATGCCCTCCAGAACACCACCAAGTCCAGGGCATGGTGAAAGACAAAAAGTGGTAGCCAGCCTTCCACCACTGTTGTTGGCACCTTTAATGGCAGCCACCCCCACCCCCCAAAAAAACCTTAGGAAAAAAAGAAGCTATCACTGCTAACGGTAAGAAGAAACAGCTAGAGAATGATCACAAAGAAACTGCTGAGAGATTATCCGTTTCTCTGCCCAGAAACAGGGAAAAATTGAATGGCCATTTGCACACTGCTGAAAAAGAAATTATGCCAGTTGTGAATGTTGCCATAGCTCAAGCATTGCAACCTTAAAGATGTCACAGGTGCTGGGGGGAGCTTATATTTCTGTGAGCCAACGCCAGCTCTCTAGCTGCAAGCTCTGTATCTTTACGATGTGTGCGAACTTGATTATTTTCCTTTGGCCGGCAGATTGCAAGATCTTGAGGGAGGCCTAACAGAAGCCATCCAAATAAGCTCTCTTTATTAATGTCCTTCTTTCCTAGGCTACCACAAATGTACGCTGCGGCAAACAAACACACTCCGGAGAGACTGTGGAGATTACAACCAGCATCGATTCCCTTGTACTTTTTTACTTTTGCACTTGATACCGTGTCATTGTGTAACCATCATTGGATTTAAGTTGCACAATGGCACTAGGATTGATCTGAAAGTGCTGCTCGATGGAAACGATAATGGCATTACAACAGCTATCAGCGAGTCAACTTAAAGCTTTTGATTCTCCCCAAATTGATACTTCAGCAGGATTGCTTTGTCTGTTGTTTCCCTCTGTGCGGTGATCAATGAAAAATTACCACCATGAAGAGCAGGACAGTCTGAGCAACAGAGCAACACCTTTTTTCCCAAAAAGTCTTATAAGCGTCAGGCTTTGTTTTCCCAAATTAACATTTCACACCATTAAACCTCCAAAGGCTTATATCTGAGGTGCATGAAGCATTACCTACTCTACCCTCATGTTTCTGCTGGTGACAAGTGAACTCTTCTTGGCAAAGTCCAATTTCTAACAGAGAAAATACAAAATCAGGAAACAATTTGCCAGTTTGCTGTCAGGCCAGGTTCAAAGTACTTGTGTTAATTCACAAAACCCTAAACAACGTGGGCTCAACGTACCTTAAGGACCAACTGATTCCCTATGTTCCATTTCAATCACTGAGATCTTCTGATGGGGCACTCTTACTGGGTCCTCATGCCCCTGACATTCAGATGGCCTCCACTAGAGACCAAGTCTTTCGTGTGACAGGCCCTGCCCTGTGGAACTCCCTACCAATAGAGGTTCAGTGAGAACTTCTATCCAGTAGGCTCTTCTTAACTATCCCTCTTTCAGGCATATCCTGAATATTGAACTTTTTAAACAGGTCTTTTAATATGAACTTTCTTTTCCAACCAATGCAGTACCTATGGATGCTTTTATTTTGTTTTTAATTATGTTCTTATGGTTTAACTCTGTCGTGTTTTTATATGTTGTAATGGCACATAATTTTTATGAAAATTATTTTTTCTGAAAATTGCAGCTTAAATAAATAAACGACAAACAGTTTTGACCCCAAGCTTACTTCCCAAATTCAGACTATATTTGTGCTCCTGATGGCGTAACTGGGAGTGCAAAAGGATCTGAATGCCTAAACACACACACACCATAAGCACGGCATCCCAGCTCAAGGAGCCCTGGGAAATGTAGCTCCCAGTATTCCTGCCATCAATACTGAAGACTCGGGTGCCGAGGGAAAACTATGAGATGCCAGTGAAAGGGAGAGAGAGCCACAGGAAACTGACTTTCAACGTAAGCTGGACTAGAACTTTTCAGAGATACGATGTTGGCTTTGCATTGCAGCTGAGTATCATGAACACAACACAGTGACGCCAAACTTCAGTGACATCACTGATGTTCCACACTTTGGTGACAAGGGAGCCATTGCAAAATTAAGGAACTCTGTTTAGTTCTCTCTGTATACACACTAATATCATAACAGGTCCAGAGCATTTACTCAAAGATAGCATCCCCATAACTTTCCAGAAGCAAGGATTGGAAGTTACTGGGTCAACACAGCGACACCGGAAGCTGCTTTATAGCGAGTCAGACCATTAGTCCACCTAGTGCAGTGTAGTCTACACTGACTGACAGCAGCTCTCCAGGTGATTTCAGGGAGGAATCTCTCCCAATCCTACCTAGAGATGCCAGGAATTGGAACCTGGGATTTTCTGCATGCAAAGCATACACTCCACCAATAAACTATGCAGATACAGATCCTGTTGCGCAAAAGGCATGTGAACTGCAAGATTTGGGATCAGTGGCGTTGCCCTCTAGATCAGTGATTCTCAAACGGTGCGCCACGGCACACTGGTGCGCTGCAAGAGGTGACTAGGTGTGCCACGTATATTATGAAAGTATATTTTAAAAATGAGAAGAAACCCATTTGTATAGTTATTTTTATTCATAGTTTAAAATATATTAATATATTTTTAATTTTGTACATGAAGTGCGCCAGAAAATCTTTATATGTTTTACAGTGCGCCGCGAACCAAAAAAGTTTGAGAACCACTGCTCTAGATACTGAAGAACTACAGCTCCCACCGTTCGTTAGCATTAGTCATGCTTGCACGGACTGATGGGAGTTGGAGTACAACAATATCCTGAGGGCTACAGGTCTCCCCACCACTGTTTTGTATTATGACCCTAGGTAATGCAAACACTAAATTTAGTTGCAACGTAATATGTTTCAATTCTTAAGGAAACCAACTCATATGCATGACTGCTCAGGAAAGATTGAATGAGAAAACTGGAAGCTTGAATTAAATCTCCTTTCCCCCCTTGGAAATATAAAATCAACCCACCTTGTGCAGCTGGCAAGGAACCCCACAGAGAGATTCACCCATCCTACTATGGAATCCCAAAGCTCCTTCTTGTTTTTTTCTTGCCCCAGACCTCACAGCAACTCTCCATTGCGCCCCAGAGGAAAGGCATGCACAGGAAAAGCGCCTGAGGCTGCATACACACCATACATTTAGGAACCTAAGATGCTGCCTTATACTGAGTCAGACCAATGGCCTATCTAGCTCAGTGTTGTCTGCACTGACCAGCAGCAGCTCTCCATAATTTCAGACAGGAGACACTCTTAGCTTTTTCTGGAGATGCCAGGGATTGAACTTGAGACCTTCTGCATGCGAGGCAGATGCTCTGTCCCTGAGCTACGGCCCTTCCCTGCATACTGAAAGCATATTATCTCCTGCAAAGAATCCTGGGAACTGTGGTTTACCACTCACAAAGCTGTAAGTGCCCGTACCCTTAACAAACTACATTTCCCTGGATTCTTTGGGGGAAATAATGTGCTTTAAATGTATGGTGCATACACAGCCTGAGGCTGGGCAGCATCCAGCAATGCTCATTTATTGTCAGCCGGACCTTTTAGGATTCAGGTATCCACAGTCTCTACAATAGGAATAAAATACAAATAAAACGTTTCTGAAGGCCATGCACTGATACGATTTAAAGCAACATAAAACTTAATAAGCAAGTTGGAAAAGAACCCAGATCTATTGAAGTGCCATATTGATAGAACAAACCTTAACTTAATTTTTTTTTAAATGACCTGGTAACGGAATACCTTGCTTTGCTATGCTGTAATCCAGTCTCTAGTGTGTCTTTTCCAAGCTGCTCAACTTGACACTTCCGTCTTGATGTTCGAGACAGAACCTCTCTGATCTAACTACCAGATTAATCATTTCAGCTCTACTTTGAACTGGGCAGACAGCTGTGAAAGAGATCTCTGTTGAAAATTTATTGAAGATGTTAGCACCAGCAAATGCCACACGTGTCCTGGTAAATGGCAAGAGAAAAGGGGTTAAACTGCAGAAGCGACGGTGTCAGAGTAATAGCAGTAAATTGGACACAGGCTGGTAGTCAGCATCTAAATCACTATGTCACCTCCTGATGGGCAGGAGTGCCTTATCACGCTGTCATTACAAAATGATTGCCTATCTCAAACTTGCACAACATCTGACCCACCAAGCTCAACACCGCTCAACCACCTTGGATTATAGATTACCAGGGGCCTGACTATGCACATGGGTTTTCTTATAAAGATGCTTTTCAAGGTAGGCGCCATACACATTTGGGAGGGTGGGTCATAAATTACACAGGCTTAGTCCATCGGTATGTGTAAACTTGTCAGGTCTAGAACTGGGAAGCCACCAGGTCTTCATGTTGATGTTGTTACGTGCCTTCAAGTCGATTACGAATTATGGCGACGCTATGAATCAGTGACCTCCAAGAACATCTGTCATGAACCACCCTGTTCAGATCTTGTAAGTTCAGGTCTGTGACTTCCCTTATGGAATCAATCCATCTCTTGTTTGGCCTTCCTCTTTTTCTACCCCCTTCTGTTTTTCCAAGCATTATTGTCTTTTCTAGTGAATCATGTCTTCTCATTATGTGTCCAGAGTATGATAACCTCAGTTTCATCATTTTAGCTTCTAGTGATAGTTCTGGTTTAATTTGTTCTAACACCCAATTATTTGTCTTTTTTGCAGTCCATACTTTTTCAGTATCTGCTCTCCTCCAACACTCCATTTCAAATGAGTTGATTTTTCTCTCACCCACTTTTTTGTTGGAGCACAAAATCAGGATCAGGGATCGGTACTGCGAGGCACATGCCAAAACAAGGACCCAACTGGGGATCTACTCCAGAATCATAGGATTTCCTGGTTCTCCTCCTCCTCCGTGTTGTTGCCCATCCACCTGCCCTCTCCACACGTAAGAAGCAGCAATAACCTTCACATGTATTGTCTTCTCCTTCTCAAAGTAGTGAGTACTAGCCCAGAGGGAGATGTAAAGGAAAAGGTTGGGGCACCAGTGGCCAGAACAGACTCAGGTAGTGGGCTCCCCTGAAAGCATATTGTCTAAGAACCCTGCAAAGCCTAGAACCTGGACTGTTGCATCCACTCCCAAATGAAGAACCAGTGGCCCTCCAGCTGTTGCTAGACTCCAGCTTAAATCAGGACCAGCCAGCAAGGCTATTGGCCAAGGATGATGGGGGATGGATTCCAACAATCACATCTGGAGGGCCACAGGTTCTCCTGTCATGCCTAGCCCTGACCTAGTACCAAACACGGAGTCCTGATAAACCAGTCACTCCACAAGTTGAGGACCTTGAAGAACAGGGAGAGTCCCCTGGAACCAGTGCTACAGATCCGCTTGAGGAGTCTCCAGGGGTAGATCTACTGAAGAACCCTTAGAACTGACAGAAAAGGAAGTGGTTCCATCCCCAATCCTCAAGAACACCAGCAATGAAAGGTCCAGTTGCGCACTGAAGAGTGACGGTGAAGTATCTGACTACAGACCCAGAATCATTGCCTTGCTTATGAGTAAAGGGTCCCCTTGCAAGTAAGCAATCCCTGAAACTCCATCGCTACCAGCAGCTGATGTTAGGGCGTGGTCTCAGAGGACAGTATATATAAAGTCTCCCTCCTGAGCATTGCTGTTGCTGGAAACAACACAGGTCTCTGTCTCCTTCACTGTGGCCAATTCTAGTCTCCTGTCCTCCCTTTGCTGTGTTGTACCTTGCTTGAACTCCCCATGAGATCGACCCTGGGTCGTTGCCTGACCCTTGCTTTGGACCTAGACTGAATCTCTGCGTTTGACCTTGGTTTCTTAGGACTGCTCATGTAAAACCTTGTCCTCACTGGGAACTGTTTTGCTAAATGGCTTATACTACCTGGAATAAGGACCCTACCCGAGGGCAGCCACTGGAGTGTGACTGACATCCCCATCCCTGCACTAGGCCAATGAAGAGATCCCAGATCGAGTGACTCTTCCAATCCAGCTTGGCCATGTATTCTTCTCAACAGGAAGAAGAGCTGTAAGTTGGATTCCTGCACTGAGCAGGAATGGGTGCATGTTTTTCCCCATTTTACCCTAATTTTTTTGGGGGGGGGTCCTTCAAAAAATTAGGGGGAAACGGGGGATATTTTTCTGGAAAATGGTGGGGGTTTCTGGACCTTCACATCTACATGCTTGACTCAAACCAACATGACAGAAGGAATTCCTGATGCTGTTGCCACAAAGAACAGGTTACAGAGGATCAGGAATCAGGGGCTGATAAGTAAACCTAAGAAGAGCCCTCCTGTATCAGATCAAGAACTTCTGTAGTTCACTATCCTACTTCCCACAGTGGCCAACCAGATGACTCTGGGAAGCCCACAAGCAGAACATGAGCACAAGAGCACTCTCCCCCTCATATTACCCAGCAACAAGTATTGAAAAATGTATTGCCTCCAATACTGAAGATGAGGGCCTGCTGGATCAGGCCAGTGGCTCATCTAGTCCAACATCCTGTTCTCACACTCGCCAACCAGATGCCTTTGGGAAGCCTGCAAGCAGGACCTGAGTATAAGAGCACTCTCCTCTCCTGCAGATTCCAGCAACTGGCGAGAATTTCAATTCAGTTCGCATTTCAAGCACAATTTATCAAATTCACAAAAACAATACAAGTACCGAAACACAGCCATCCTTCAAACTTCGCATTTATTAGAATTTGAAAATAATTTGCAAAAAGGCAAGAAATGATGAGAAACGGCTTGCAAAAATGTGTATTTGTGTACCTTTGTCAAAACTGCATACAAAAAATGTGTTTGTCTGGAGAAATTCGCACTAAAATGGTGGAGAATTTTCAGGAGGATTTTTTTTTAAAAAAAATCGCAGATCGCTGTAGAAATGTAGAGAACTGAATTTAACATTAGAAAAATGAGAAACTGAGAGAACCGAAACAGGCAGATCTTCCCATCCCTAGCAGCTGGTATTCAGAAGCATGCTACCTCTGATTGGGAGCACAGCCATCAGAGTTACTGGCAGGTGAGAAGCTTAAAAGGAACATTCAAGGAGTCTCTGAGAGGTAGGGGGACATTCAGGTCCCAAGTTCCCAATCTCATTGGGAAAACAAGCTAGCTTGTCTTAGACAACTGCCATCCTGAGCTGTGCAAGAGAGTTCGAGCATCACTATCAACATACTCATTTGGTTTGGCAAACCTGTCGAGAAACTAACCTGCTTGATGATTTTATGATCTGACCTTTAGATGGTTCTCCTGCTGTAACACATTAGAAGTCCATTTCGAGATTTTTTAATATATACTAAATATATATATATATATATAACAAGTTTGGAGGCATGAATACAATGGAAAATGCTTCCCAAATTCACTCTTGCCAATGCTATTAGAACATGACAACTAGAGATAAGGTTATTATAGAAAACTATTGCAGAGAAAGGACTGAACACTTCATTTTCTCTCCTTGCTGCCTTGGCCTTCTCAAAGAGAAAAATGCATGTACGGACTGAATGCACTAGGGATCCCCAAGTGTTGGACACAATCAGGAGCAGGGGGGCCCTGCTAAAAGTTTAAAGAAAACTGTGGGTTCTATCTGACTAAGGGAGCAATCCTAACTATAGGAAGCCAGCGCATTCTGCACTACCCAGTCTCGCTACTTTTTGGGACTCACTCTGACCTTGGCTGAGCTAACTTCAGCTGAGCCGGAATGAGGAACTGATGCCAGCATGTCTCTGGCTGAGCCAGGATTGGGGACTTACATTAAAATAGACGCAGCTGAGACAGAGAGCCGTCAGATCCTAACTATCTCATCCTGTATCTTGGGTTTGGATTGCTCTCTACATCATATTCAAAGTAGACCCACTGAAATCAATGGACTTAAGTTAGTCATTACTAGGGATCTGGCAAGCATTTGATTCAGTCCAAGCGAACTTCGTAATTCACAATTTCTGAAACAACCAAAGCACACCCATCCTTTGAAATTTACACTTTTCCAAATTTTGCAACACGGTCCAAAGTAACGTCTACAAAAATGCATATATGGGGGCAAAGCGTGCATAACGAAGCATATATCACAGAAAATAACATTAAAAATGCATTATATTGGGGAAAATGGTTTGCAAAAATGTTCATATTAGGCCAAATTACATGCAAACATTTATGGATTAGAAGAAATGCACACTGAAATGCTGATGAATTTTCATGAGGACTGTTAAAGAATGAATTCACAAAATGCTGCAGAAATGTGGAGAACTAATTTAAGAATGGAGGGGAGGAGAAACTGAGAGAAACCCAAACTGACAAATTCTTCCATCCCTAGCCGTGACCAACTTAAGTTCTTTTATTTCAATGGCTCTATTTTCAGTAAGGCTTCAATACAATGCAACCCTGTGCTGTGACTTTGAGAAACACCCCAAGGCGCAGACACAGACAAAGCAGCTGACCCAGGAATTATCTGCATGCACAGTTATCAGTTATCCCTTTGTAAATGGTTACCTGCATGACTCAAGAGGAAATTATTTACTTATTACATTTGTTTCCTCCAAGGAACTAAACATGATGTACATGGTTCTTCTCTTCCTCTCCCCCCCTCCCATTTTATCCTCACAACCACCCTGTGAGATACGTTAGGCTGAGAAGCAGGGGAAAGCCCAAGGTAATCGGCAAACTTCATGACTGAGTGGGGACTTGAGCCTTGGTCTCTCAGGTCCTAGTCCAACGCTTTAGCCATTACGCTACACTGACTCTAGTCCCACAAGCTGCTGTTAATGCAGCAATTAGAAGCAAAGAATTGAGTAGGGATGGGTTCCGCATTTTGGTGTCAGTTAGTTTTTCGCTGCGTTGAACTTCCTTCCAGAACCGCTTTGTAAGGGATCAACATTCACTATTTGCAATAAATATCAATTTGGGGGTTTTGCCACAAAAAATTGTTATTGTTGTTATGTGCCTTTAAGTCAACTACAACTTATGGCGACCTTATGAATCAGCAACCTCCAATAGCATTTGTTATAAACCACCCTGTTCAGATCTTGTAAGTTCAGGTCTGTGGCTTCCTTTATGGAATCAATCCATCTCTTGTTTGGCCTTCCTCTTTTTCTACTCCCTTCTGTTTTTCCCAGCATTACTGTCTTTTCTAGTGAATCATGTCTTCTCATGATGTGTCCAAGGTATGATAACCTCAGTTTCATCATTTTAGCTTCTAGTGATAGTTCTGGTTTAACTTGTTCTAACATCCAATTATTTGTCTTTTTTGTGGTCCATGTTATGCGCAAAGCTCTCCTCCAACCAGGGCTGTGGAGTCGGAGTCGTGGAGTCGGAAGCAATTTTGGGTGGAGTCGGAGTCGGTAGAAATGTACCGACTCTGACTTCCAAATAAATTTTGATTGACAAGAAGCAATTTTGGGTGGAGTCGGAGTCGGACAGTAGAAAAACAGGAGTTGGAGTTGGACAGTGGAAAAATAGAGGAGTCTGAGTCAGAGTTGAAAGTTTGGCGTACCGACTCCACAGCCCTGCCTCCAACACCACATATCAAATGAGTTGATTTTTCTCTTATCCGCTTTTTTCACTGTGCAACTTTCACATCCATACATTGACATCGGGAATACCATGGTCTGAATGATCCTGACTTCAGTGTTCAGTACATTTTTGCATTTCAGGACCTTTTCTAGTTCTCTCATGGCTGCCCTCCCCAGCCCTAGCCTTTTTCTGATTTCTTGACTATTGCAAAATATATTGATATTAATATTGATTTTGTTAAAAAATATCATCTATCATGTTTTCCTCAAAATATCGGTATTAATATATTGATATTCATTGTCTGCAGTGAGGCAGGTGACTATTGGGGTGAGAGTCTTTTTGGTTATGGTAACTTGCTTGTGCAACTCTCTGCCCAGGGAGGCCTACTGGGTGCCTGCACTAATGTCTTTGGGGTAGCAGGCAAATACTTTTCTATTTTCCCAAATGTTTAAACCTCAGATGAAGTTTTATTCCTGCTGCTGTTGTTTTTAACACTGCTTTTTACCACTGTAGAGAGCCAATGTAGTGTAGTGGTTAAGGTGTTGGACTACAACCTGGGAGACCAGGGTTCGAATCCCCACATAGCCATGAAGCTCACTGGGTGACCTTGGGCCAGTCACTGCCTTTCAGCCCCAGAGGGAGGCAATGGGAAAACCCCTCTGAATACCGCTTACCATGAAAGCCCTAGTCATAGGGTCGCCATAAGTCGGGATCGACTTGAAGGCAGTCCATTCCCATTTTACCACTGTAACCTATTTCACAGATGACTGCTCTTTTATTTTTGTACACGTTATTGCAAACTGGCCTGAACATTTTTTAACTGAAAGACTCTATAGAAATTTGTTCAATAAATAAGCACTTGCCTGTCTTATTTATATATATAATTGGTTCCATTGTTGTACTGCTCTAACAGTTAGGAGGTTTTTCTTGATGCTCAGCCAAATTCTGGCTTCCTGTAACTTGAGCCCATTATTCCATGTTCTGCACTCTGGGATGATCGAGAAGAGATCCTGGCCCTCCTCTGTATGGCAACCTTTCAAGTACTTGAAGAATGCTAGCATATCTCTCCTCAGTCTTCTCTTCTCAAGGCTAAACATGCCCAGTTCTTTCTGTCTCTCCTTATAAGGCTTTGTTTCCAGTCCCCTGATCATCCCTGTTGCCCTTCTCTGAACCCCTTTCAGTTTGTCGGCATCTTTCTTATAGTGTGGTGTCCAGAACTTGACACAGTACTCAAGATGAGGCCTAAACAGTACTGAATAGAGGGGGACCAACATTTCATGCAATTTGGAAACTATACTTCTGTTAATGCAGCCTAAAATAGCATGTGCCTTTTTGCAGCCACATCACTCTGTAGGCTCATATTCAGCTTATGATCAACAACAGTCCCAAGATCCTTCTCGCATGTAGTATTGGTGAGCCAAGTATCCCCCATCTTGTAACTCTGCCTTGGTTTCTTTTTCCTACATGTAGAACTTTGCACTTATCCCTGTTAAATTTCATTCTGTTGTTTTCAGCCCAATGCTGCAGCTTAATAGTCATTTAGATACCAGATAAACCTCTCGGTTTTTACCAGTCTTTAAGACGCTGATAGATTAAATAGTTTTTTAAAGTAATCATTCTGCTAATTATGTTTATGTATTTTATGATAATTACTATTAATGTTCTTGCTAATTATGTATCATGTTTTATATCGCCTGATTTTGTTGTAAACGAGCCTGCCATCATTTTTTATAAAGGGAGGTATAGAAATCTCTTAATAAATCAATCTCTCTTAATAAACAAGATTCATTATATTTATATCTTGCTTTTCCCCTGAAAACCTGAAGGCAGCATACATGGTTCAAGCCCTAGCCATTTTATCCTCTCAAGAACCTTGTGCAGTAGGTTAGGCTGATAGACAGAAAAGGGCCCAAGGTCATTGGGTGAGCATGATGTAGTTTTGAACCCAGTTCTGACTTGTGCTACCTGAAAGTAGACAGAGAGCGAGATACCAATCCTTCAGTAAGTACAGGAAGACTAACTTAGGTTAGATGGTGGAAATAGTATACACCACACAAGGAAGCTACAGAACAAGAATGTCAAATCTATGTCCAAGGTACTGAATGGCCCCACCCCAGACCACTCTCTAGGGCTTTGGGGCTTGAGACTATCTCCAGCCCATATTTTCTTCCTAGTCACACCCCCTAAGTAGCCCCACTTTGCCCATTCCTTCAGTGTTTTTGCCTGGCATGTGTTTTCACACTCAAACCGAGCTTCAGCTATGGGACGGTATATAAATGTAATAAATAAATAAACAATGCCACTTGTTGGCCTGGGTAGAAGATACAGATACAGATACAGAGAGAGAGAGAGAGAGAGAGAGAGAACTAGCCTATTATAAAAAGGTAAACTTTACATTCATGGCTCCACCCACCTTTGCCTCTGGCCTTGCCAACCACAGACATGTGGCCCCTGGAAGGTTATCTAGAGGGAAAAGAGGCCCTCAGGCTGAGAAATTTCCTCATCCCTGCTATAGAATTTTCACCCTTTCCCCCATAAACAATTCCCCAAGGAAGGACAAGTAACCAGCTAGGAGATATGTTTGAGATATGGGCTATCCAACGTTAGGGTAAACAGATCCCAGATTGGAGGCCCTTCCCACATCTCTACAAGGCACCAAAAAGAAGCTTGTTGACCTGTAATGCATGGGGCCAGAACACTTCTACAAAGATCAGAAAACTACTTCAAAGAAGCTGCTTTTGGGGCCACATGGTTTTCCCCAGAGTTGCTGACTTTTTTTGTCTGCATCAGCCCGACATAAGATAATATGACAAGGGCAAGATTTTGCCCTTCAGGCACATCGACTTTTTTGGCTTGAGTGCTGTTTTTGTTTTCTATTTAGTATCGCATTGATCTGCACAGAGGTCCTGCCTCTGTAGTATGTTTTCCATTTTAACTGGAATCAGATTGAGCCAATTGCCTCTTTTTCAGCTTCCTGATGCTAGAGTTGGCTCAGAGTTTGCAAACTAAAGGAGAGGAGGAAAAAATACCTGTTTCTGAGAAGGAATTGCAGGATCAACCAACAACAAAGATGTCATGTTTCAACAAAGGTTCAGAAAAGGGCAACCAAAACTATCAAGAGGATGGAGCGACTCCCCTATAAGGAAAGGTTGCAGCATTTGGTTTTCTCTGTCTCTCATAATACTAGAACTCGTAGACATTCAAAGAAGCTGAATGCTGGAAGACTCAGGACAGACAAGAAAGTACTTCTTCACGCAGCACATAGTTAAACTATGGAATTTGCTCCCGCAAGAGGCAGATTGTCACTAAGTAGGGTTGGGGGAGAATATCTGCTAAATCGGACTTATCAAGGATCCCAACTGAATTCGTCAGTCTGCTATCTTCTCGGACTGGCACTGATTTCTTGCAACGGGCTGCAGCTGTAATCGGTATGGATTTTTTACAGTGCAACACAGCTGTAATCAGCACAGTTTTTTTAATTTTCCCTCCCAAGTTTTACAGAATTGTCTTCATAATTTCATCTAAGTTGGTGCATTTGTAGCGGTGTGTAGGTGTGATAAATAGGAAAAAATAAAGCACCGCAATCATTTACATAGGCATTTACGTTAACAATTATGCAAAATATTTTTGCAACAAAAGAACAGCAGCAGCAGCAGAACGAATTGACAAGTGCCAAAGCAAGCAGGAACAAAAAAAGGGCGGATTGGGATGGAACAACGGACTATCGGAATACAAGCGGATCGGAACTAGGCAGCAAACCCTATCCCTACCACCAAGTTAGATGGCTTTAAAAGAGGATTAGACGAATACAAGAAGGATAAAGGCTAGTGATGACTACTAGCCATGATAGCTACACTCTGCCTTCATGATCAGGATGTAGCATGATTCTGAATGCCAGTTGCTAGAAACTGCAGGAGGGGAGAGTGCTCCTTATGCTTCTGCTTGTGGGCTTCCCAAGGGCACCTGGTTGGCCACTGTGAGAGCAGGATGCTAGACTAGATGGGTCACTGGCCTGATCCAGCAGACTCTTCTTATGTTTCCAGTCCCTTGTTTTGAAGCTCTCAACTTTTTCTCTCTCGTTTGAACATCTTCCTCACCCCACTTTAACCCCATCCACCCCTTCTGAAAGGCTAGTCCACACATCATCACCATCTTCACATGAGGACCACACCATTAAATGATTATCTAGGAAATATATGACCATATACAAATCTTTCAGACTGCCCAACATCATTCCTTTCAACAGAGGGATTACACTTATCAAGTGAGTCACTAAGCAATGAGCATCTATCAGACAGAAGCAAATGCACACACATCCATCAACCCTTATTTTTTCTGTTCCATGCTCTCATTAGACAAAGGAAGCCCATGTTTCACCCTCCAGATGTTTTGGACTACAACTCCCATCAGCCCCAGCCAACATAGCCAGTGGTCAAGGATGATGGGAGTCATAGCCCAACAACATATTGAGGGTACCACATTGGTCACCCAAGTCATAAGTAGGGATGGGAGAGAAATTTGATTCAGGTCGCATTTGAAGCCAAATCTATCAAATTCACACTTTCAAAAAGAACTTGACAATTGAAACACAGCCCATCCTAAGAAATTTACACGTATCTGAATATTGCAATTCAGTGCTCGAGCCAAAGAATATTTCCAAAAATGCTTTTATCAGGGGAATATACTATTAAAAATAAAATTAAAAATGCATTATATTAGGTGAAATCACTTGCAAAAATGTGTACATTAATCAAAACCACATGCAAAAATGTGTATGTAAGGTGCAATTTGCACTACAATGCTGATGAATTTTCACGAGGATTTTTGTTTTTAAAAATTGCAAATTTCTACTGAAATGTGGAGAACTGAACTTAATATTGGAAAAATTAGAAACAGAGAGAAGTTGACAAATTTCCATTCCAAGTGATAAGTTACAATCCACTCTTTGTTTCCTTCTCCTGCTGTACATTTAAAATTCTTCACCCAAAAACCAGCATATAGAAACCAGCAAAGACAAACTCAGCCAAAGGCCTGGGCGAAATGCTAAATTTCTATCTGGCATTCCATAATTGGGGTGCTTGCATCAAGAATGCCCTCTCCTGTGGTGCCGCATCAGAATTAAGGTGCAAATGCAGCACAGTCAAGAGGGCATCTGGACTAGATCTTTGTGAAACAACATTCCACAGAAGATTGCATTAGACCACAAGTCCCTGAAGAAAGCGATGGTCAGTCACTGGAGCGAAGTATTCCTGGTGACCAACCAGCATCAGAAGGCAGCCCACAGAGTTTTGTACCCACTTTCAAGAACGTTACGGAAGTCCAACTTCAACAAATGTTAAGCACAGAGATGCCAGAACAGGTCAAAGAGACAGCAGGTATTTATAAAATCCCTGAATTCTTCCCCATGTCAGATTAAAATCCAAGCTGCAGAATTTCAGCCTCATCTACCCCCTTCCCTTTAAAATGCACTTACCAGGGCCAGGGATAGTAGAGGTACAGCCACCAGCAATACTCCGGCCTCAGTGACAAGGAAGGAGGGAGATTCCATTCTCCAGCCAGTTTTTGATGCGGGCGTACTTCCTTAGGAAAGTGGTCCTCGCACAATATAGCTTTCCCAAAAATTCCTGCAATGCCACTAGATCATGAAAAAGCTAAATTTTCCAAAAGCCAACATGATTATGCAGCACATCAGCATAAGACTTAGTTCCATTGTTAAGTAATAATAATAATAAGTAAACTCAGGATAAGAAATTTCATTATTTTTATGCCTTCTACGTTAAATTTTACCTTTGTAGTCCCTTTAGTACCAATCCCTATGTGTGTGTGTGTGTGTGTCTGTCTGTCTGTGTCTGTGTATGTATGTATGTATGTATGTATAGTATTTTATGTATTTTAATTGTATTTTATGTATTTTAATTGTATTTTATGTATTTTAATTTATTTTAATGTTTTTGTGATTTTACTGTTTACAATTTTATTATGTACGTGTTTGATTTTATTTTTGTAAGCCGCCCTGAGTGCCCTATTATAGGGCAGAAGGGTGGGATAGAAATATTTTAAATAAATAAATAAATAAATTATGCTCAAACATGCTTTAACGGCCTCTTGAGCTGGATTGTGTTGCCTGACCTTCAGTGAGCTTGTGTATGGACTGCCAACGGTTCTCCAATGGCTGGTAGACCAATTAGAGTTTTAGTAAATTAGCAGAGTTTAGCTTAGTGTAGCTTCCTCAGCGCTCTATGTTGCGAGATTTTCCTTTGCTTTAAATCGCTCAGACTTACACTTGGTTTCAAAGTAAGAAAATAAGAAATTATTAATAGAAATACATAACTTGATAGGAAAGGTGCTACTTCTATCTAGCTAACTAAGTTAGAGGCTGCAATAACCATGCTTGGACATTGCCCCTCATGCTAGAGGAGACAAAGAGAACATGGCTTCTTCTCCTCCAGTGGTCTGCAGAGAAGACAGAACCAGGAAGATGAGTCAGAGGTGTGAATAGCTCCCTGAGACATATCAGTTAACATGGAAGGAAGACAGACAGGAAAAAATAAGCACAGGTCAGTGGTAACCTAGGCAGCCATGAGGACTATCTCTCTATCTCCCTCCCCCTGCAAAGAGGACCAAACTGGGAATTGTTCCTGTCCCACTTCGAACATGGAGAATCCCGCTTTTGGACAGAAGGCAATCCAGATTATTTTTTAGTCCCTTCCGAATGAATGACTAAATCCTTAACAGGAAGCTGGGAGTGGGCATTTGGGTGTGTGAAGGAAATGCCCCTTCCCATTGCAACTTAACAACAGCAATAACCAACAACAGCAGCAGATAATGTTTTTACATAATGGCTTCTCTGGTTCTATTAGCATGCAGTTCCTGCCTCTCCCTCCTGTTCGTCCCACCATTTCTTTCCC
Source organism: Rhineura floridana (assembly GCF_030035675.1). Classification (NCBI taxonomy): domain Eukaryota; kingdom Metazoa; phylum Chordata; class Lepidosauria; order Squamata; family Rhineuridae; genus Rhineura; species Rhineura floridana. The sequence continues at coordinate 170,799,926 of NC_084484.1, forward strand.
TATTAAATTGATTATTAACAATCAGGACAAATTCAATTTGGAACCCTATCATAAAATAGGCCTTTCAAGAGAGGGTTAAATTACTTCTCATCTCTCTAAGAACACTTGGCTAATCACGTTCCTTCCCAAAATACTCTTAATATAATGTCACTGTCTAATCTTTACTGACTCCCTATTAGATTGGCTGGCAAGTGGGATGGAATCTATTGCACGAGTCAGGAGGTTAGTAGCTCCTTTTGGAGATAATAATCTGAGAAACTATAATAGAAGGGGGAGAGTCCTCTTTTTCTTCCTCCTTTTGTTTTGCTTCAGTCCCCTGGTGAACAGCTATTTGCTTGCAACATACAGTAGGGCCCCGCTCATACAGCGGGTTATGTTCCAGACCCCCGCTGTAAAGCGGATCCCATTGATTTACATTGACCAAAATGGCGCCCGGTGGCAAAAAACTGCCGTAAAAGCAGAACAAGCGCTGTAAAGCGGGGCCTTTCTACAATTCACAACCGCTGTATTAGCGGAACGATGTAAAGCAAAGCACTGTAAAGCGGGGCCCTACTGTATTGGGATTTATACAACTGGTACTAGCAACTTTCAGCTCCTCCTCCTCCTGTAATTCTGCTTTATATTTTCATGGGAAATTCTGTGTTGTGATTAAGGATAGCAGAGAAATTTGTTTGTTTCTGCTTTCTAAAGCAAACCACCCTAATTCCCCGGCCCCTGACTTATATGTGTATCGGAACGCAACTATCAATTCTATTATGAAAATGGAAATGGACTGCCTTCAAGTCAATCCCGACTTATGGCAACCCTATGAATAGGGCTTTCATGGTAAGCAGTATTCAGAGGGGCTTTACCATTGCCTCCTTCTCAAGCTAGTCCTCCTCAGCTGGTTAGGGCCTGCTCAGCTTGCCACAGCTGCACAAGCCAGCCCCTTCCTTGTCCGCAACTGCCAGCTGGGGGGCAACTGGGCTCCTTGGGACTAGGCAGCTTGCCCATGGCTGCACAGGTGGCAGGGCACATCACCCCTGAGCCACTCACCGTGGAGGTGATCTTTAGCTAGCCCTTGACACCCAGGAGACACGAGCGGGGATTTGAACTCACAGACTCTGGACTCCCAGCCAGGCTCTCCTCCCCACTGTGCCATACCATCTCAATTCTATTATGCACATCTCCAAATTCTGTGATAGAATTCAGTTGAAAATATGGTCAAAACTATGTACTTTATGTAAAAGAAAATATGCACAAAATGTGCACTATTTAATTGTTTTTAATTTTTTTGCTGTGTACTTAACAAATCCACAAAACCGGTGATGGAACAAAATCACAGTTTAGCGGATGAAAAATTGACATGAAATGGAACTAGGCCAATCTGTCCCTCCTTAGTTGGGATGCTGCTCTTTAAGTATCTAGGAACCTTTTCATAAGATAGACCTTGATATACTAGGATAACTGAATGGAACCTCCATGTTCAGAGGCAGCATATCTCTGAATAATAGGTGCTGAGGATAAACAACACTGAAGGTAATGCCTTCATGCCCTGCTTATGAGCTCTGGACATCTGGCTGGTCACTGTAGAAACCGGGACACAGCTTTTATTTGATCCAGCAGGATCTTATGTTAATGCAGAGCTTGGAAAAGTTACTTTTTTGAACTACAACTCCCATCATCCCAATCCAATGGCCATGCTGGCTGGGGCTGATGGGAGTTGTAGTTCAAAAAAAGTAACTTTTCCAAGCTCTGTGTTAATGAGCATACACGTTACAGCTGAAGTGGGAAGTTCCCAAAAATATACAGCAGGTAGAAAGGAGTCCACAGCTTCAGACAATTTTAGCAATCTAACAAAGCCACTTATTTCAAGAAAAGGGAGGCCAATATTAGTCAAGTGATGTATCACACAGACTCTCAACCACATGAATGCACAGAAAACAAACAAAAATCATGTTTCCTTGAAATCAATACTGCTGCATATTTAATCATGTTCACCCTTTTGGTACATGGCACATTACTCTCATTTTTAAGCAACATTAAGTAATGTAAAACCAAAAATATGCTTTTGGATAGAATTAATAAATCAGAAGCTCTACCATGGCATGGATTATGACCAATGCAAGCATTTCAGAACTCAACTCCGCGGGTATATTTCTTACTCTGTTCATTTCAATCAGAATTCTTCAAATCAGAATATCACCAATGTTACTAGTTCTTATTTTGCCCCCAAAACATAAATTGCAGAGAGGAGCTTTACCTCTGCAATGTCTAATCCTAATATATTTGTAATACATGCCTAGACATATGAATAGACACTCCCCTTGTCACCTTATAATTAATAAACTACAAGCCCCATATTCCCAGAGAGGAACTGACATATCATGCATCATTTCCAGCTAATATGACACCATGTCGAGCCGAAGGATGGGGGAGAAATTCAACTCAGCTTGTATTTAAAAGCAAATCTACCTATTTGCACTTTGCAAAACAATAGGAGAATCAAAGCACAACCACCCTTTGAAATTCATACTTGCAAATTCTGTGTTCAGCCAAGTAACGTATACAAAAAAAATGCATAAACTATGGTGAAGCGTACATAAAAGAGTGCATCTAGTAGTAAAAATAACATACAAAATGCACTACATTAAGGAAAATGTAAATATTGGGGAACTATACATTGCAAAAATGTGTACGTTAAGCAAACTTGCTTACAAACATGTGTATGTTAGGAGAAATGTACACCAAAATGGTGATGAATTTTCTTTTTTTGCCCCCTTTATTAATACTATTATTTAAGATATAACAAAACAACCAAAACAGTGGGGTACCAAAACAGGGAATTAAAAATATCTTGATTGCATATTGAGAATCCACAAATATATATATATATACATTTTTCTGCATCTAGATACAAAGCAAAGGGATACAGTACAAAAAAATCACCTTAACAAAATCCATAGATCGTAGAAAACCTTAGGGACTCTTATATTGCTATCTGCCACATTAGTGTAGGAAATAAAACACCACCATTCTGTGGCAAATGTGTCCTTTTGTTTTCTGCCTTTTGCAAACATTATCTTTTGTGTAAGTTTTTCTATTATTGCTAACCGCCAATGTTTTTTTGTACTACGAAAGGATGGAGATGCCCTTCAACTCCTTCCAAACTCGAGCAAAAAGAAACCAGGCTACCACTAGCACAAAACTAATTAGCTGCTTATCCTTTACAGCCAACTTTTCATTTAGAAACAAATTTAATAGAGCCAATTCAGGAGTTCTATATATATTTTTGATTGGTAATCTTTTCCATTTCTGAAAACACTACATTCTAAAACGTCGTAACTTCACTGCGGGTCCACCACATATGGGTGATGAACATTCAAATAAATAAGTAAGTAAATCATGAAGTGATATGGGAATGTTGAAAACTGCTTGAAAATAAAATTGGGCAAAGTAATGTGCTAACTACATTGAACTTGTCAAGGATTATCAATACCTTGGCACAGCCATTAACCAAAATGGAGACAATAGTCAAGAAATCAGAAGAAGGCTAGGACTGGCAAGGACAACTATGAGAGAAGATCCTCAAATGCAAAGATGTATCACTGAACACTAAAGCCAGGATCATTCAGCCCATGGTATTCCCAATCTCTGCATGGATGTGAAAATTGGACAGTGAAAAAAGTGGATAAGAGAAAAATCAACTCATTTAAAATGTGGTGTTGGAGCTTTGAGGATATAAATCAAATAAAAAATAAAATCATTAGAAGCTAAAATGATGAAACTGAAGTTATCATACTTCGAACACATAATGAGAAGACATGACTCACTAGAAAAGACAATAATGCTGGGAAAAACAGAAGGGAGTAGAAAAAGAAGGCCAAACTAAGAGATGGATTGATTCCATAAAGGAAGCCACAGACCTGAACTTACAAGAGCTGAACAGGGTGGTTTATAACAGATGCTGTTGAAGGTCGCTGATTCATAGGGTCACCGCAAGTCGTCATTGACTTGAAGGCATATAACAACAACAATGTGCTAATTCAGGTATTAAAAATATATCGTGGTAAACCACCTCTGAATACCTCTTACCACGAAAACCCTATGAACAGAGTATCTAAAATGCAATGCAAGATAGTGCTGGAAGATGAGACCTCCAGGTCAGAAGGCACTCACCGAGCTACTGGGGAAGAACAAAGGACAAATACGAGTAACGCTGTGACTAATGACGCAGCTGGGTCAAAGCCGAAAGGAAGCCCAGAGGCTGATGTGCACAGATGTGAAAGGAGAGTCCGGAGTTGTACGACGCACATAATAGGAACATGGAACGTGAGAAGCATGAACCAGGGAAAGTTAGAAATTGTGAAGCAAGAAATAGAACGTATCAACATTACAATACTTGGCGTGAGTGAATTAAAATGCTGGAATGGGACATTTTCAATCAGGTAACTACAAAATATTTTATGCAGGAAATGAGAAATCAAGAAGAAACAGGGTTGCTTTAATAGTGAAAAGTGATGTAGCAAAAGCAATTAGGAGCTACAACGCAAGGTCTGAGCGAGTGATATCAATGAGATTAAATGGGAAACCTATTAACATAACCATCATCCAAGTCTACGCTCCAACATCAAACGCATAAGAAGAAGAATTTGAGAGATTTTACACAGAAGTACAGCAGGAAATTGATCACACACCAAAACAAGATATCATGATAATCATGGGGGACTGGAATGCAAAAGTAGAGAACAGAGAAGAACTAGGAATTGTAGGGAAATGGGGCTTAGGAGACAGAAATGAAGCAGGAGAAAGACTTATTGAATTCTGTGAAGCCAATAATTTGTTTCTAGCCAACGCATTTTTTGAGCAATCAAAAAGACGACTGTACACGTGGACATCAGCAGATGGTCAATATAGGAATCAAATTGATTATATAATTGGAAACAGAAGATGGAGAAGTTCCATACTTTCTGCAAAAATAAGACCAGGAGAAAACTGCTGTACAGATCATGAACTGATCATATCGAAAATCAGAGTAAAGCTAAAGAAGAACAACAAAGCAATCATAATGCCAAAATACAATTTAAATAACATCCCAGAAGAATATAAAGATTAAATAAGGAACAGGTTTGAGGGTTTAAACTTAGTTGACAGAGAACCAGAAGAACTATGGACTGAAGTCAGTCTCATGATCAGGGAAGAATGCAAAAAGACAATACCTCTTGTTAAAAAGAGAAAAAGACCTCAATGGATGACTGAAGAAACTCTTAAAATGGTTAAAGAGAGAAGGAAAGCAAAAGCAAAAGGAGATAGAAACACGGCCAGAACCCTAAATGCAACTATTCAACGATTAGTACGTAAGGAAAAAGAAAACTATTACAATAGTTATTGCAGAAATAGAAAAGGACAACAAAATGGGAAGAACAAGAGCCCTATTCCAAAAGATTAGAGAAATGAAAGGGAAATTTAAACCATGAGTAGGGATGTTGAATAATTAATCAACAGGGGAACACACTGACTGACCAAGATGAAATAAAGGGAAGATGGAAGCAATACACTGAAGAACTCTATAAAAGAGATGCCAGAATGACAGATTCATTCACGGAGGAACCATATGATGAAGAACCAGAAATTTTAGAATGTGAGGTGAAAGCTGCTCTTAAAAAACTTGGAAGAAACAAATCACCAGGAATAGATGGCATACCAATAGAGTTACTACAAGCTACTGAGACTGAATCTGTCCAAATTTTGACTAAAATCTGTCAAGAAATATGGAAAACTAAACAATGGCCCACAGACTGGAAGCGTTCAATAAATATCCCACTTCCAAAGAAAGGGGATCCCAGAGAATGCAGTAATTACCGAACTATTGCCTTAATATGCCATGCAAGTAAAGTAATGCTCAAGATTCTACAACAAAGGCTCTTCCCATATATGGAGTAAGAAATGCCAGACGTCCAAGCTGGATTTAGAAAGGGAAGAGGCACCAGAGATCATATCGCAAACATACGTTGGATAATGGAACAGACCAAGGAATTTCAGAAGAAAATCACCCTGTGCTTTATAGACTACAGGAAAGCCTTTGACTGTGTAGACCATGAAAAACTATGGAATGCTTTAAAACAAATGGGGTGCCACAGCATCTAATTGTCCTGATGCACAACCTATACTCTGGACAAGAGGCTACTATAAGGACAGAATATGGAGAAACCGATTGGTTCCCCATCGGAAAGGGTGTGAGACAGGATTGTATTTTATCACTTTATTTGTTTAATCTGTATGCAGAACATATCATATGGAAAGCGGGATTGGACCAAGATGAAGGAGGTGTGAAAATTGGAGGAAGAAACATCAATAATTTAAGATAAGCAGACGATACCATACTCTTGGCAGAAACCAGTAATGATTTGAAACAAATGCTGATGAAAGTTAAAGAGGAAAGCACAAAAGCAGGACTACAGCGGAACGTCAAGAAGACGAAAGTAATGACAGCAGATTTATGTAACTTTACAATTGACAATGAGGACATTGAACTTGTCAAGGATTATCAATACCTTGGCACAGTCATTAACCAAAATGTGGTGCTGGAGGAGAGCTTTGCGCATACCATGGACTGCGAAAAAGACAAATAATTGGGTGTTGGAACAAATTAAACCAGAACTGTCACTAGAAGCTAAAATGATGAAACTGACGTTATCATACTCTGAACACATAATGAGAAGACCTGATTCACTAGAAATGACAATAATGCTGGGAAAAAAAGCAGGGAGTAGAAAAAGAGGAAGGCCAAACAAGAGATGGATTGATTCCATAAAGGAAGCCACAGACCTGAACTTATAAGATCTGAGCAGGGTGGTTCATGGCAGATGCTCTTGGAGGTCGCTGATTCATAGGGTCACCGTAAGTCGTAATTGACTTGAAGGCACGTAACAACAACAATTGTTTAATAGTTTTCACCATAAAGCATACTTAACATGTAATAAAAACAAATGTCTTCATGACATAACATATATCGGGTGAAGATGAAAGGTTTACATAACATCCACAATTACTTATGTGCATATATACCAGTTTCACCAAAAATTCTTACAACAAAAACAAAACTGAAGACAACTTAGCAAAAGACCAAAAAGACCATATGCGTTTTGGCCTTTAGGTCATAAGAACATAAGAACTTAAGAAGAGCCTGCTGGATCAGGCCAGTGGCCCATCTAGTCCAGCATCCTGTTCTCACAGTGGCCAACCAGGTGCCTGGGGGAAGCCCGCAAGCAGGACCCGAGTGCAAGAACACTCTCCCCTCCTGAGGCTTCCGGCAACTGGTTTTCAGAAGCATGCTGCCTCTGACTAGGGTGGCAGAGCACAGTCATCATGGCTAGTAGCCATTGATAGCCCTGTCCTCCATGAATTTGTCTAATCTTCTTTTAAAGCCATCCAAGCTGGTGGCCATTACTGCATCTTGTGGGAGCAAATTCCATAGTTTAACTATGCGCTGAGTAAAGAAGTACTTCCTTTTGTCTGTCCTGAATCTTCCAACATTCAGCTTCTTGGAATGTCCACAGGTTCTAATATTATGAGAGAGGGAGAAGAACTTTTCTCTATCCACTTTCTCAATGCCATGCATAATTTTATACACTTCTATCATGTCTCCTCTGACCCGCCTTTTCTCTAAACTAAAAAGCCCCAAATGCTGCAACCTTTCCTCGTAAGGGAGTCGCTCCATCCCCTTGATCATTCTGGTTGCCCTCTTCTGAACCTTTTCCAACTCTAGAATATCCTTTTTGAGATGAGGCGACCAGAACTGTACACAATATTCCAAATGCGGCCGCACCATAGATTTATACAACGGCATTATGATATCGGCTGTTTTATTTTCAATACCTTTCCTAATTATCCCTAGCATGGAATTTGCCTTTTTCACAGCTGCCGCACACTGGGTCGACATTTTCATCGTGCTGTCCACTACAACCCCGAGGTCTCTCTCCTGGTCGGTCACCGCCAGTTCAGACCCCATGAGCGTATATGTGAAATTAAGATTTTTTGCTCCAATATGCATAATTTTACACTTATTTATATTGAATAGCATTTGCCATTTTTCCACCCATTCACTCAGTTTGGAGAGGTCTTTTTGGAGCTCTTCGCAATCCCTTTTTGTTTTAACAACCCTGAACAATTTAGTGTCGTCAGCAAACTTGGCCACTTCACTGCTCACTCCTAATTCTAGGTCATTAATGAACAAGTTGAAAAGTACAGGTCCCAATACCGATCCTTGAGGGACTCCACTTTCTACAGCCCTCCATTGGGAGAACTGTCCGTTTATTCCTACTCTCTGCTTTCTGCTTCTTAACCAATCCCTTATCCACAAGAGGACCTCTCCTCTTATTCCATGACTGCTAAGTTTCCTCAGAAGTCTTTGGTGAGGTACCTTGTCAAAAGCTTTTTGAAAGTCTATGTCCACTGGATCACCTCTATCTATATGCTTGTTGACACTCTCAAAGAATTCTAATAGGTTACTGAGACAGGACTTTCCCTTGCAGAAGCCATGCTGGCTCTGCTTCAGCAAGGCTTGTTCTTCTATGTGCTTAGTTAATCTAGCTTTAATCATACTTTCTACCAGTTTTCCAGGGACAGAAGTTAAGCTAACTGGCCTGTAATTTTCGGGATCCCCTCTGGATCCCTTTTTGAAGATTGGTGTTACATTTGCCACTTTCCAGTCCTCAGGCACGGAGGAGGACCCAAGGGACAAGTTACATATTTTAGTTAGCAGATCAGCAATTTCACCTTTGAGTTCTTTGAGAACTCTCGGGTGGATGCCATCCGGGCCTGGTGATTTGTCAGTTTTTATATTGTCCATTAAGCCTAGAACTTCCTCTCTCGTTACCACTATTTGTCTCAGTTCCTCAGAATCCCTTCCTGCAAGTGTTAGTTCAGGTTCAAGGATCTGCCCTATATCTTCCACTGTGAAGACAGATGCAAAGAATTCATTTAGCTTCTCTGCAATCTCCTTATCGTTCTTTAGTACTCCTTTGACTCCCTTATCATCCAAGGGTCCAATCACCTCCCTAAATGGTCTCCTGCTTTGAATGTATTTATAGAATTTTTTATTGTTGGTTTTTATGTTCTTAGCAATGTGCTCCTCAAATTCTTTTGCCAGAGTTTGTGTTCTTTTTTATTTTCTTCATTCGGACAAGACTTCCATTTTCTGAAGAAAGGTCTTCTTCAGTGGTCACTATTACAAAATGTTGTGCAATATAATAATAGGCTCCTTTTAGGTCCTATAACCTATAAATAAAATATGATGTAAAGTTGTATCATTTTTCACTTTCAAATATTTATAAAAAACAAAGGAGGAGGAGGTTTCTGCATCTACACCTAAGAAACACACCCAAACAGTATATTGTCTAAGCATCTGTCTTGGTCAGAAAATGGTCAAGGCTGGTCAGTAGATGTATTTACTCTAGAGTAAGTTTAAAAATAAATAATAAAAATTACAATTAAATGACAACTTAAAAAACCTTAATGTTCCTTCTATTTGCATCATGTCATATGGCACTCACCCTTTCTCTGAGCCTTTCTACTTGAATAATTTTCTTATATGCCAGCCAATTTTCTTACGAACTGTGGCTTCAGTATGAGATTATATACATGTCAGGGTGTATTGAAAATTTTTGTTGCTTGGTCTTTCTTAAAGGGATATCCCATGACTATATCTAAGTTTTTGCATATATCCTGCTATAACTTACTGACTGCTGCTCTTAACTTGCTCTGTGTGTACAATCAGAAAAAATCTATTGAACAGTTTAATGTTGAGAACTGGAACATTTATTATCGGAGAAAGGAGAACCTGAGAGGAACTGAAATTGTCAGATTTCCCCATCTCAAGTTGAGACTCCCCTCTGCCCAAGGAAAGTTCTACCATCTGTTCCCCTCACCCTAAGTAAACCTTTGCAGGAAGCTTAGTACAGTGGGCTTGTTGGCAGGGACAGCATGGTAAAGACTGGTGGGGTGCAACCCTCATTTGGTGCCAGGCCTAGTATGAAGGGGGTTGGATCTGACATAATGTGGCAGAGGGTAGTTCTCATTTGGAGTACAGTAGGGCCCCGCTTATATGGCGGGTTCCGTTCCGGACCCCCGCCGTAAAGCAGAAATTGCCGCAAAGCGGAACCCCATTGACTGTAATGGGTCGTGTCACACGAAAATGACGCAAAGATGCCGCAAAAGCGGCTTTAAAAGTGGGGAGGAAAGCCGCTGCATTAGCGGAATGCCGGGAAGCGGAGCACCGGGAAACGGAGCCCTACTGTATCCCCCTTCTAAGTCCCATTCCTAAACAACAATAATAAATGCATGTGTGGCACTTTAAAGCAGAGGTGGCTCCTGTGGTCCTCCAGATGTTGCTGAACTACAGTTCCCATCGTCACTGACCACTGGACATGCTTGCTGGGGCTGATGGGAGGTGGAGTCCAGCAACATCTGAAGGGCCACAGGTTCCCCATCTGCGCTTTGCAGTGTTCAAAGCACTTCACATAATCCTTACAACAACCCTTTTAAGATGAAGGTCAGTATTTGCATTCACCCATAATGCAGAAGGAAGGACTGAGGCTGAAAGAGAAAGACAGGCTTGCCAAAACACCCCCACTAAGTTCATGACAAAGGCAAGGTTCAAAGCTTGCAGATCAGTCTCTTAGCCACTACACTCCACCAGCTCTTACCCTATACCCCTAGCACTGAGGGGCATGAAAATACTATACTGAAAGAAATACATCTCTAGGCCTTGTGTTTGCTCTTGAGCTTATTCATGTTCACCCAGGCTTAAGGTTAAAATCACTTCACAATCATCTCCCCAATACTTTGGTGATGTTTTGCTGGATCCAGAGTATAGGGTTGCCAGGTTCAGGGCCTGAAACTAATCCTGTATCTTTAGGAGAAGAGAAAGTCAGCCAAGTGCAAGTGTTCACTGCGCCAGAGGAAGAAAAAAAGGGGGGAAACCCCCAAGACGCCAAAAAGTGTATTTATGAAAATAATTCCAAAGCAGTTTATTAAAAAGACAAGTTCTTGAACCACTGTAATGGGAAAAACCACAAGGTGGAATTCTCCCTTCCCCCTGTACAACTTTTAAAGATACAGAAGACCTCTTGGTTGCCAGGCCCGGCCTCCAAGAGGTCTTCTGTATCTTTAAAAGTTGTGGAGGGGGGGAAAGAGAATTCCACCTTGTGGTTTTTCCCATTACAGTGTTGCACTTGGATGACTTTCTCTTCTCCTAAAGATACAGGATCAGTCTCAGGCCATGAACCTGGCAACCCTACCACAGTACCAGATCAGCTGGGTCAAATTCACTGCAAGGCAGTATCCTACAAATATATACACACATCGCGGCAGTGCGTATTCTTCTGGAATTAGAGGTCTTAAGAATTCCTCTTGAATTTAGGTTGTCAGATATTTGTCCTACTTTCTGTGGCCCATTTTTCACAGCTTTCACGTGCATAAACATTTCAAAGGAAGCAAACACTTGCATAAATATTTCAAGCCCACCAATCCCAAGACAGTTGTTTACCCTTCTGCATTAATGTTTCTCAGACAGAATTGGAATTTGGTTTGTTTGTTTTTCTGAATAAAGTGCCCCTTGACACTAGCAAGTGTCTTAGGAGGAAGGAGTCATGGAAATCAAAGCCTGGAATCTTTTTCAGCCTACAAGCTGCACCATGAGTCTAAATATTAACTGCTTGGTTGTGGGGGGAAATGTATTTGGCTCTCAGTTTGGTTGAAGCAGGCAATCCAGTATGATAATTCTGCCCTCCCCTATTAATTTGGCTGCTGACAATGTAGGCAAGTCCATTTTGCCCACTTGTGATGCCAGTGCAAACAAAATGCCATCTCCTCCAAGGTCAAACTAACTCCCAACCTATAGCATCATATGGTGTCAAGCAAACAGTCCAAATGGCAAAGGAAGAAAGGAAACACATATAACACACTTTCAAATTATGCTCCAGGAAATTCTGGTACCGCCACAGGCAAAACAATCTGGTGTTCAAAATCTCCTGGCTCACCCATATAGGGTTGCAATGGTTTTGACCACCAGTATAATTATTTCATCCGGCTTCTATAACAATCATGGCCAACAAAAGATCATCTCTGGCTCCCAATGACCCTGCATCACCAGTTTGGTGAAATAACAGTACTGTTAATACAAACAACAACATTATATTAGAACTTTATAAAAATGTCCATCAAATTCTCCTAGTTGTAGTACACCACACAAACAATAAATAACCATACCAATAGCAATGAAACAGCAAGTGCTTCCAAACATGAAATTCTTCATGCAAACGTCATCTTAGGAGTCAAAAACAACGACGCAAAATGGTTAACTTGAGCACGTTTTGTGCCACAGACTGCAACAGAGGACCTGTCCTGCACCTCATCTGCATGGCAATGGTGTGTGAGATAAAAACGAGGGGTGTGTGAGATTTTGTATTCATTCAACTCTGTGAATACCAGGGATTCAAAGAATTCTGAACAACTTCAACACCAAGAAAAGTTACAAGACAGATCACTGGACAGAGACTGAAAGGGGGAATGGGAGAGGGCTTGGGGAAAAAGATAAAATAGCTCCATATTTTTTTAAAGATCATTTCTTTCTTTGAAAATAACAATTGCAAACCTTTCTGCCAGGGGAATACGGGAACTATTTTCTCTCTTCCTGTGTAAAGTTGATCAGTGTGATTTATTTTGGTTGGGCACCACATGAGTCACACAGCGTTTGCAAAGCAATTTATCAATGGAACAGGTTGGATTCGCATGCAGAAAATAATATATGCTGCAGCGTTAAGCTATTTTCTGTTGTTTTCTGCAAAATCCGTAATTTACCTCTATATTTAAGAAAAATGAGGTTTTCCCTCCCGTGTAACTTAGTTGCTAGCAATCCCTGAGTCATAACATGTTTCTTTTTTTAAGCAACTTCTCCATCTCAGTATTTATTACAAAAGATGCAAATGTACATTGGAAGCTTACCAAGAACATGTTAGCCATATTTGCATGGTCCCTCCATGCACAGAAAGAAAATTTGGGAGGGCAGAACCTTCTATTCCAGGGATTCCCAACCTGTGGGTCTGTGGACCATCAGTGGTTCAAGAGCTTTATTCAAGCAGTCCACATCCATCGTATTGAATATTCATATTGATTTTGGATAGTATTTTTATTGCCTCTTTTATTTCTTATATTGTTGTTTATTGTATTACAATTTAAATGCTATAAAATTACAATTACTACAATAGGCAGGAAAATAGTTAAGCGGTCTGCCAAGACCATCAGCAATGTTCAACTTGGATGGATTTGAAAGAGGATTAGACAAATTCATCGAGGAAAAGGATATCAGTGGCTACTAGCCACAATGGCTATATTCTGCCTCCAAAACTCGAGGCAGTATGCTTGTGAATACCCATTGCTGGAAACTTCAGGAAGGGAGAGTGCTCTTGTGCTCAGGTCCTTCTCACAGTTATCTGGTTGGCCACTGTGAGATCAGGATGCTGGACAAGATGGGCCATTGGCCTGATCCAGCAGGCTCTATTTATGTTCAAGAGGTCCTTGGGGGGGAAAGTTTAGGAGCGACTGCTCTGTGCTACCTAGGGATAGGCAAAATATGACAATTTCAGTTTTTCTCTGTATTTTGGATTTCCAATCTTAAATTCAGTTTTCCACCAGTTTGTGATTTTGTTTTTAGAAATTCGTCAGCATTTTAATGTTAATTTCTCCTATTACACTTCTGTATGCATTCTTTGTAATTTTTGCTTGTTTTTTGTACATACCTGTAAGCGATTTGCATACAATTTTGACTGACACAGACATTTTTACACTATGGTATTCACTCCAACAAGAGACAGTGATGGCCATCAACTTGGATAGCTTTAAAAGAGGATTAGACAAATACAAGGAGGAAAAGGCTATCAATGGACACTCACCCTGATGGATACGTCCTACCTCCACGATTGAAAGCAGTGTGCATCCCAATACTAGTTGCTGAAAACCACAAGTCAAGAGAGTATTTTGCGCTCAGATTCTGCTTATGGGTTTTCCATAGATATCTAGTTGGCCACTGTGAGAACAGGATTCTGGACCAGATGGGCCACTGACCTGAGCCAGGAGGCTCTTCTTGTCTTGCAAAACAATTTTTCATAATAAAATGTATTTTGTATGATATTTTCACTAATATATGCAATCATATGCAGGGTTTACCCCAGGTTTTTTTTTCAGACATGTGACTGGAGAACTGTACTGCAAAATTTGGAGAACTGTGAATTTTGAAGAATGACTGTGCTTTGGTTCGCATATTGTTTCAGAAAGGGCCTTTAAATGCGAACTGAACCGAATTTCTCAACCACCTCTAAGGCTAATCCACCCTCCCATGCCCATTCATTTGTAGTGGGTTATCAAAGAGAGTAGCCAGCATGCCACACAACACTGAAGATAGGATCCACTGTATGATCCCACTCTGCCCATCATGTTTTAGTTTTATGTGTAGTGGAAATATGTGAACAAGGAAACTGACATCCTTATAGGGAGTTGGCTCCCACAAGGGGAAGTGAAGGTCACCAACTTGGGTGGGTTTAAAAGAGTATTAGAGAAATTTGTAGAGAGTAAGACTATCCATGCTGGCAATGTACTGCTTCCAGAGTCAGAGACATTATGCCTCAGAATATCTGTTTGTTTGTTTGTTTATTATTACATTGATATACCGCCTTTTCCCAAGGAGCTCAAGGTGACATACAAACATGGTTCTCCCCCTCCCAATTTTATCCTCACCATAGACCTGTGAGGTAGGTTAGGCTGAGAACAGTGACTGCCCCAAAGTCACCCAGTGAGCTACATGGCTGAGTGGGGATTTGACCCATGGTCTCCTAGGTCCCAGTCCAACACTTTAACCTCTATACCACACTGGGAATCACAAGGAGGAAGAAGGATGTTGCTGTCATAACTGCTTGCAGGCTTCCTACAGGCATTTCTATGACCACTGTGAGAACAGGATGCTGACCTAAATGGGCCTTTGGTTTGAATGTATATTAGGGGAGTTTGGAGGTCACTGATTCATAGGGTCGCCATAAGTCGTAATCAACTTGAAGGCACATAACAAAAGGGATTATGTTTGTTTTATCTTGGTTTGGTTACTGTTTGTCAGCCTGCTTGAGTCTTATTTTGAAGAAATAGGTGGCACAGAAAATTTTAAAGTGAGTAAAATAATGAAAGTTAGAATGGACTCCAAGGTTTATTTTCCTGATTGCGTCTCCCTCCCCCTTCCAAACAGAGCACTGGAAGGTGTTGAACCACCCGCATAAATAAAAGCTGTTCCTCAGGCATTCTGAACCACACACTGTGTGATAGGACTATACCACCCAAGGAGTCTGCACATAAGTAGTTGGGATGCTCTTATTCTGTTGTCATCAATACCAGTGGTAACACATACTTATAAGGACAAGAGACAAATAAAATGTAGACGGTATGTCTCAGATCATACACCGACAACAGCTTTTAAAAGTGCAGTAACTTTTAACTGCAACTTTACTTAAATTTTATGGCTATGACTATGTACCAGCAATAATAATATTTATGTTTCAGATACCACATATACCCTACAGTGAAGGGGGGGGGGAATTCCACTATGTGTGTGGTTATGTGGGTATTTATAGAAAACGGAGTCTGCATTGTTTCAAACACCTTTCATTTATATGTACGTTTGTGTGTACATATACGCATATACATACGTCTCACACACACATATTTTATTATCTCAGGGCTCAAGATAGCATCTAAACTGCAATAAGACAGTATATAACAAAAACCACTTTTAAGCATGGTAAGAGCTCCATGCCCTTATATAAGCATCCCCACTTACAAATGCCTGACCAAACGGAGAATTGTCCATTTTCTATAAACACATAATGGTTCATGCTTAAAATCCACCTTCAGAAAAGGAAGGTGGGTGAACATACAAAAATGCCAATGTGTGTGCCATAACACAGTGGACCTCATGTCCCAGTGATTCTACACAAAATTACATGCAAAAAATATGTATATTACATGTAAGAGTCAAGCCCCATGCATAATTTGGAAGAATTAATAAATACGTATTTGTTGAGAGAGAGAGAGACAGAGACAGTTCTGAAAGCAACAAACAGAACTACACCCAAGCTTGCTCTGGACCCCTATAAGAATTCCATTAATCACCTAAAATATATATACATGTAATTGTGATTGTGAAATAAATAAACAGATGTATGCATTATTGTATGTATCTATTTCTATACTCATTACTTTTGGACAGCTGGAGTATAAATGCATGTAATGTTTTGCGTACAATAATGCATATAATATGGAAGAATTGTTTGTATTTTAAGTGTAATTGGTAATTAAAATAACCCAGTCTTTGTTGACATCAAGAAACAAATTGGGAATCATAAAAAGATTGGTGTAGGTAAGCTTGACACTGAGAATTCAAAAACAAAATCCCTTCCTTAGTGGCGTCCCGGCTTATATCAGGAAGACGTGATACCAACTCAGGGTAAGGGTAGCCTAGCACATTTCTTTAACCCTTGTAAACAGTCATCCATTCTTCTGCACCAGACTGCGGTGATGGTACTTTTTTGCACCCAGTCCTCGACAAATCCTAGAAATGGCCCAGGATCGTACAAGTAGTGCAACTCCCTAACAGAGGGGGGGGGGCTACCCTGTGGCCCTCCAGATGTTCTCAAGCCTACAACTCCCATCTTCCCTGGACGCTGGCCATGGGGTTGATGTGAGTTGGAGTCCCAACAACACTGAGTGTTAGCCACTCCTTCTTACTCTTTGAAATAACACTAACACTAACAATAATAATTACGACTGGTTAGCCAGAAGGTCTCCAAGCAACTTATGCCTTATAGAAAGGGGTGGGGGAGCAATCTGTGGTCCTCCAGATGCTGTTGGATTCCAACTCCTAGCAGCCCCAGCCAGCATGGCCAACATCCAGCCACATCTGGAAGGCCACAGGTTCCTCACCCCTGCTTTGCAAGTTAACACCAGCATCATGCACACAGGAAGCTACAATATCCCAGCTCTACAATATCCCAGCTCAGACTATTTGACTCCCTTAAACCAGAACGGCCTACTCCAGCATTTCCCAACTAGTGGGCCACCAGATGTTGTTGGACCACAATTCCCAACTTTCCTGACCATTGGCAATGCTGGCTGAGGCTGATGGGAGTTGTGGTCCAACAACATCTGGTGGCCCACTAGTTGGGAAAGGCTGGCCTACTCTGTCTGGCAGCAACTCTCTACATACATGGAAGCCAGGACCTTCTGCAGGCAAATCATGAGCTCTCGCACTAAGCTGCTCGTCCCTCACTATAAACCGGGCCATGAAGCTTCCTTGCTTTAATAAACTATAGCCGGTTTAAAAAGTTGCCCTCCCCCACCTCCCACTAAAGTCAAGCAAATTAGTATCATTCCCAGGAGCCTTTACTAAGGAAGGACCAAATTGCTATTAAATGCATGTGGACATTTGTCTTCCGTATCGGCATACTGTCTTCCCCCATCAGAATTTTCATTAAAATAGATCAAAGGCACACCAATCTGCGAAGAAGCCACCAGGAAAAAAGGAGCACAGCAGAATGACTGGCGGCGCATACACACACACAAAGATTGTCATAGGATATTTCTGATAAACTCGCGTGCCAGTTCCACTGTTGGTGACAGTTTCCAAACAGCCACCCCAGACGCATCTTATAGGCCTGGTTGTGTGTGCTGAGTGAAGGATTATCTAGGTTGGCAGGAATGATGGAGTGCCATATATATGTTTGTTTTTTAAGAAGGCGCTAAGTGGTCAAGTGAAATGTACTTAAAGAGCAGTGAAACTATCAGGACCAGGAAAAAAGTCACGGAGAAATGATGGAAAGGCTTAGCCTACCCCGACTAAGAGCACCCACCCTGACGAAACACCATCGATAGCCAAACGAGTGAGGGAGGAGGAAAGGGGGAGGGAGAAGGAATTACATGCTGGAATAGCTGCTGAAATTGACGAAGTCCCTAAGCCTTACTGACACACTTCAAGGCACTCTTGAAGCTTAGGCTGTGGTCTAGAGTAAGTGTTAAGATGGTCTCCTCCCATCTTACAAGACCATGAAAGAGGAACCATGCTGTTCTTTTTTAAAGGGCAGGGCATACATTTTACAAGAAGCAAACAGGGGGGGACTCAGAACCCAGACTGTTTGACAAACTCTTCATCCAAGCACTTCTCTTTTTTTCCCTGGATTAAAATTTGAGGTACTCTTATACCACACACACCCCTCTTCAAGGTGGAATATTTGGAAGGGTAAGAACTATCTCCCTCAGAGGTGCCCCTACCCTGTTTCTCTTCATGAATTACTATTCGGGGTGTGCCACCACCACCCCCGTATTTATATATGATCAATTCGTACAATATGACATAGCGGTGTCTAACAATATATATATATAAAAAGTAAAATATCATAAGAACAAAAATGGTCATTAAACTGACTGGCCGATAGGGATGGAAGGATCCCAATTTCAGTTCTCTCTCCGTCTCTCATTTTTCCAGACTGAAATTTAGATTTCTAAATTCCTGCTGCCATGTGCTTTTTTAAAAAAACTCAAGAAAATTCTTCAGCATTTTAGAGTGAATCTCTCCCAATAAACACATTTTGTCTCCATTTTTAAGTAACGTGCCCATTTTTCTAAGCAACTTCCACAAATACAGCACATTTTTGTATGCTATTTTCATGAATATATCCATCTTTATACACGTATTTCTCCAATGTATGCATTCTTGTAAACGTTGCTTGGTTGGAAACCTGCATCACAAAATTTGGATAAGGGTGCATTTTAAGGAATTGCAGTCTTTCAGTTCTCACATTGTTTCAGAAAATGTGGGTTTGATAAATCCGGCTTTAAATGTGAACTGAACTGCATTTCTCCCCATCTTTGCTGGCTGATCAAAACATTTAAACAGTTACATAGGCCTGTCTACATAAAAAGGTCTTTAAGAGACCACTGCAAATCAAAAGCAAGGATGCCTGCCAAATCTCTGCTGTTAGAGTGTTCCACAGCATGGGACCAGTAATATTAAATGCTCAATTTCTTGTTGAGTTCAGTCAGGCCTCTATAAGACAGGGGACAACTAACAGCACTCCTCCAGATGACCTCAGTGATTGGGCTGGAATATAAGGGCTCAGGCGGTCCTTAATGTGTCCTGGAACCAAGTTGTTCAGGGTTTTTATATCAACAGAAAATCCATGACCTTGGCCTAGTAACATATGGGCAGCCGGTGCAGATGTTTTAGCAAAGGTGTTACATGCTTTTGGTTATCTACACTTTCAGCAGTCTAGCTGCTGCATTCTGCACTGGCTGGAGCTTCCAGACCACATAAACACTTCTGAGAACAGGTAATTTTGAATGAGACAATTGCACAGATGTCTCTTAAAATGAACTCTGAACAGACTGTTTGACATAGATATAAGCTGAATGCTATTGGTACTGGATGCTGCCAGTCAAACTACAGGCATATTGTATAGTCATATAAAACACTTGATACACTTTATGCTTTAATTCAGGGTTGATGAAGCCAGCTTCTTAGTAAGCATTAGCCTCTCCGATTCAAACAGAACAGCAAACTGAGGTTAACTAAAAGCAGAAACAACAGTTTCAAAATCCTCCTCTCTCAGACATGCAGGAGAGAGAGGCATGCACAAACCCAGAATGAGGCAAGACTCATTCATGCAGTGCTAAACCACGGTTTAGCAGTCTTCCCCAACCTGATTCCCTCTACATGGTGCTTGACTGCAACTCCCATCTGTCCCAGCCTGCATGGCCATTTATCAGAGATTACGGGAGAAGCAGCACTAAATTAAATTGCAGTAAACCATCGTTTAGCATAACATCCCCCAACTTATTACCCTCCAAAAGTTGTTTGGCTACAACCCCCACAGCCCCAGCCAGCATGGACAATTATCAGGGATTATGAGAGCTGCAGTCCAACATCTGAAAAACACCAGGTTGGGCAAGACTGATTGGGGGTTATGATGAAATGTGGCAATAGCGTTTGCCAATATCCTGGCTAGCTGGCAAGCTGCACTTAGCTTGGTGGCTCACAAGTTGTGCAAGCCACACTCAGAGATTTCACAGTTGTAGATTTACAAGACGACAGTTCTTGATTACAGCGACTGATCAAACATGGCTGCAAGCAACGGTGGAACACTGGATGTAGTGGGTCTGCTTTGCGCTAATTTGCTATTAACCTGACAATATTCACCAGATTGATTCTGCTGTCAGTTGTATTTTCAAGAGTACCCATTCGTTCCTGCTGTGTCAGGAGGGGAGGATGAGCTCTACCGAGAGCGCAAATTACTTAGGAATCACAAAAACTAAGGGAGGGAGGATGAGTCGTAAGGTCAAGCCTCAGAATATCATAAAAAATATGACATGAGCACATAAATCTGTACCAGAAGCCCACAAAGAACCTCAGCAAGACAGAGAGCAACATTAAAAGCGTGGAGGGTCAACACAATAAGGTTTTGAAACACTGACAGGGTAACTCCACAAACAGAAGACACCATGTGTATATCTCAAGATTAAAGAAGGCCGCGGTGTGTTAAATCATGAGTATCAAAGCAGAAAGAAATACCCTTTCAAGGCAGTTCTGCCAGTTATGATTAACCTCTAACAGCTAGGAGATAAGTGTCTGAAGGTACCTGGAACATTTCCACTGAAGCTAAGTGGGTCCAGACCTGGAGAGAAAACTGGCTGGGACCACAAGTCATGCTGCTTTGACCACTTTGCTGGAAGAGTGAGATACAGATCTAAATAAAAAATACTTCTGGTCAGATGTTCAGCCCTGCTAGTCCAGCAAAGTAGGTAACGGAAAAAGTGTCATCCACATTGCAATGCTGCCACTGGGTTATGCTTGGGGGCTGCTGTTAGGGACCTGGGAGGGAAATTTCCCAACTAGTGGACCCCCTTTTTGTATAAGGATCCCCTCCCCCAGAACAAAACCTCCATCTTCTCCCATTACCCAGCCTGACGAAATCTCCAGGACAGCCTTCCCCAACCTGGTGCACTCCAGATGCTGTTGGAATGCAACTCCAATCATCCATGATCACGGCGGTGCTGGCAGAGACAATGTGAGTTGGAGCCCACCCACATCTGGAGAGCACAAGTTCGAGGAGGGGTACTCCAGGCTAACTGTGAAGATTTCAAATGTAATTGTTATAGTTATTGCTGTTACTCATGATGTTTTCTAAGTAGCTTTAGGCACAATCTTGTGAGCAAGGACACCAGAAATTTAAAAAATGGATAAATGAGTATTAGCCGGATAAGCATTCTTGAAAGAAAGCTTGCCCAGCGATTGGGACGGGTGAATCTGTCACTTTCTGTTTCTCTCAGGTTCTTGTTTTTCCAGTCTTAATCCGGTTCTCCATATTCCACATCAGTTTGCATTTTTTTTAAAAAAAATAATTCGCATTTTAGTGTGAATTTCTCCTAATAAGAACATTTTTGTATGCATTTTTGCATAATATATACATTTTTGCAAAGCAATTTTCTGTAACACAATGCACTTATGTGTGCTATTTTCACTAACACCTGCATTTATATGCACACTTTACCCTAAGATATGTATTGGTACACTTGGCTGGAAAACTGCATTGCAAAATTCGGAGAAGTGCAAATTTCAAAAGGGTGCTTCTGTTTGCATGCTGTTTTGGAAAATGCAAATTAGGCAAGTCCACCTTTAAAGGCAAACTGAATCAGATTTCTCCCCCACCCTACCCACCAACTGCTACTAACCCACCCGTACAATTCACAAGAAGCAAGGAGTGTTGTGTTGACCTGTTGCACTCTCCGTTTACATGGGCTGATTACGAGGCCCAACAGGGCTCATCCATGCGCTGCCTGAGTACATTGTGCGGCAGGAGGCACTCCACAGAATGCCCTGCAAACGCACAGGAGGCCTGTGCGTGTCATACAGGGATAAACTGATTTGGAAAGGCAGTGTGCTTACAGGCAGAACATTTGAAGACTTCTAGGCGAAAAGGTCATCATCTGCCATAGTCCACTAACCATGACTGGGAAATAAGCTCCAGTCCCAGAATCTGTGAGAAAAGAGAAAGCAGGGTTTGATGGATACTCATTACACTTGGAGTAGTTCTGGACACTGCCACCAAAACCGCAAGGATAAAAGGTGCAACTGCTAAACCACAGCCAAATATCTGCAGGTTATTTCAAGTGAATGCAATAAAATTCAGCCTTCCTCACGTCTGCATTCTCTAGCTATGTGCACTTCTCATCTTTGCTCACTCACTCCACATTTTCCTCTCCGTGTTCCTCTTGACCACTGCTTGTTCTGATGTTGTTCTTCCAGCCCATCAATGTTGCTTTCTTGGCCATGCTGCCTTCTTAGGTTCTTGCTTTCTCTTTTCCTCGGCCCTGCAGCCTCTTCTCCCCTCGAACCATCTGTCTGCTCCACCCTTTTCTAGGATCACAGCAACCCCAAACAGCAACAGACCTTCTGTGACAACACCACAGTTCAGCCAATGACTGTGAGATAATTCTTACTGCATCACACTAGTCTGGGGAAAAGGGAAATATAGATACGCTCCTAGTCGAAAGAGTCCCAGGCCTCTGTGTTACCTCTCAGTGTATTCTACTCCTAGAAAAGTAATTAAAGCAAGCCCTAAATATTCCTTCAGCGTATGCAACTCATTTTTAATTAAAACCCAAACCAGAGACTTGCTAAGCATTTCAGTTGGAAACCAGAGGGAGTTGGATAGTCTAATTGGCCTCTGATACCTCAAGCTATGTGCCACGTTAGTGGGAGATTGTATGCTGTTTTCTGAAAGCGCTTGCGGGAAAATAATCAATTATGCACAAAATAAATCTGCTTCAGCTCTGTTTATATTTGGCCTAGCTCACCTATTATTTGAACTGAAAGATCCCCACCCCCACCCCAAAACCTACAAGGGCAGGTTGTCCCAATTGACAATGCTGTTCTTGGCATGGAATTATGACATACAAATCTGCATCTCATGAGATCGAATCCTTAGTAGGTGTTGCTATTCTGCACTTACGTTTTAAAGCTTAACCATCATATGTTTTAAAGGGATTGCATCTGAATTTTAATAAAGCAGCAACAATAGTTTCAATGTAGTTAGCTTTGGGGGCAATCCTAAACACACTTACCAGGGGCTGAGGCTGCAAACCTAGAGACAGACAAGTCTGTCAATTCCACTTTCCCCGAGTTTCTCATTCTTCCAATCTTAAATTCAATTTGCAACATTTCCACGTCAGTTTGTGATTTTTTTTAGTCATCATGAAAACATATCAGCGTTTTACCAATCAAAACATGTACACATATATGCATATAGTGGCAAAAGTGTCCATAAAGATGCATATGTTTGTAACAAAGACATGCAAAAGTGCATTATATTAGGCATTATATTATTTCTGGCCAAAAAAAAAAAAGCTGTGTATTAGGAAAAATGTGCACTACAACGCTGATTAATTTTTGTGGGGCCTTTTAAAAATTTGCAAACTGATGTGGTGAACTGAACATGACTGGAAAAATGAGAAACAGATCCCCTACTTCACATGGACTAAAATGGAAGGCTTTCAAATCCAAGCATTCACATCGGGAGCTGTCGGCCAAGCTCAGGGATCGCTTCTAAAACCCAGGGGCTTCCCCAAGCTGAGTTCTGTAGCCCAAGATTAGGGACTGAACAGTTGCACCCTTCGAAATCAGCCTTTGAGGCTTTTGAACTGCTGGGATTAGTGCCCAGGACTTTGAGGGCGGTGGGGGGGGGGAGGAGAAAGAAATGTTGAATGGCAATTGAAAACTCAGTGGAAAATGGTGGTATTTTTTAGGAACTGATGTTAAAGGGGGAAAAAAATCCTGAAACGCCCATTCCAACATTTGGATCACTCACCAATAAAGCTGGTAAGTGCTGAGCCCATTCCAAATGGAGTTGAGTTGACCCATCTCTGCTAAGGAGACTTACTAGTGAAGGGGTCAACAACCTTTTTGGACACATGAGCAAACCAGAGAATCTGTCGTTGGCACCGTGCACACACCGCAACCATGAGCACGCTGCAACATCACATGCCTGCACTACAACCATGATGAGTTTTTTCTCTCTTCCCAGAGAAACAGAAGCATTCAGAATCCAAATATGTCAGATCCCAAATCTCTGCATGACTATATGACAGTATTCACTTTGGCATAAGTAATACTAAAGGAGCATGCATGACTGCGCTGAAAAGATGGTTGCAGGCTCCATAACAGGCGCGACGCAGGCCTCTAAATGCCCATCATCCTCAATGTCTCCAATTTCAGAGTTATCTGCTGATGCCAGTGATCTAACGAACGCTCTTTCAGACAGTATATTATCTACATTTTCAGAAGAGCACAAAAAGTCCTTTCTCCATTACTGGGAAAATGTACAGAGATTTATTTTATTTGCAATAAGAAGCAAAAGACATAACTGATGACAAAATTGCCTGGGTTGTTATTTATGCAACAAATTCATCACACACTACACAAACACACACACTACACACACGTGTCACTGATACAGTCTGGTAATTTTATGACCAAGGTATACTCCGTCTCAGAGTAGATACAGTAGGCAAATTGATGAATAGAGCACATGAGAGAGAAACTGGACACCATGCAAAAAACTATCAAGCGAAAAATTGTTAGCCTGGGTCCTGATGGAGGGTGGGGGGAAGCAACATCCACAATGATCCAGTAATGTACACTTATGTGACAACAGGGGAGCGGACTGTCAGTTTTAAAGGAATAAGTGATATATCAAGAAATGCACATGCGAGGATATCGGAAAGACATAGCAATGAAAGGAATTAATGCACGCAAGAGTCCTGTGACACCTTTAACGCGCTAACAAGTCTACCGTGGCAAAAACATTCATGGACCAAGGCTATTAACAGATGTGTGAAGCTGTAACAGATTACAAAGAAAAATGCAAATGAAACATGCCAAAGCATTAAGAGCTCTGCTGGATCAGACCAAATCACCAGCATCCTGATTCCCGTAGTGGCCAATCAGATGCCGCCAGGAAGCCCGCAAGCAGGGCTTGAAGGAAGTAGCCTTCACCCATTATCACAGCCCAGCAAGACATATTCAGTGGTATACTGCCTCTGAATATGGAGGTTCAATTAGGCCATTATAACTGACAGCCACTGATAGACGCATTCCCAACAGAAACCTAGAAGAAAGCAAAGAATACTATGAGCGAACTGTTGCTCAAACTGAGGAGACAGGAGCTGTTAGCTGCCACGTTTTGGCCTTCCACAGTGGTGATGCTGAAGTACTGCAGAGCATAGGCCACAGTGGCACAGCAAACAAGGCACCTGGGTTTGGATGCTGCAATGGACAGTTTTGAGAACCATAGTGCCATGTGTACTATCCAGGGAAGGGAGGGCCCGGCTTGTATGTTATTTCTGTGTGTTTTGAACTATTTTGAAACACTCCTGACATAAAGCAGGATGCTAAAATCTGCAACAATTTGACCATTTAATCCTAAACCTTTCGCTCATATCAGAGATGGGCAGATCTGGATGGCAGTTCCTACCGTCTGAGACAACTGGCCATGCGAGCTGGGACTGATCAGCATCTGGAGTGGCACATAGGAAGATACCATTTTGCAGAGCTTGGAAAAGTTACTTGTTTGAACTACAACTCCCATCAGCCCCAGCCAGCATGGCCACTGGATTGGGCTGATGGGAGTTGTAGTTCAAAAAAGTAACTTTTCCAAGCTCTGCCATTTTCCTGGGAGTTATATCCTCTTACCATGGGTACAGGATTTGCTCCTTTCCCACTGTGTCCCAGTTTGCAGCTAGTTAAACTGAGAATTGAGAATGCTCCTATCTGTACATGATCAGACATCATTTGCATAGCCCGACCCCTGAATTGTGTTTCTGGGTCACACAAAAATGTGACACTAGAGCGGGACAGAACTCTGCAAAGCAGTTTTTACATGTTTCACATCATCCAACGGGGAACTCGGGAGTAATTACCATCCTAATAATCCCAATGAAAACAAATACTGGATTTTCTGTAATTCCACACAGACCAAAGACCTCAGCAAAAGACACATTTAAATATTAGAAGCCACTTTTGTTCCTGATGGGGTGCTTTTTTACCATGTGATATGTGTGTTGTTCAAAACACTTTTGTTTTTGTTTTTTAGTTATAACCCTTAAGGTTATTTTGGTTGTTATAAACGTCTTAATAAATTACAGATAGTCCCAATCAGTACTGTACCAAGTAAGAACTGAAACCAAAACGAGATGCTGATAAAAAGAGAGAGGTATCAGCTTGTTCAAGGGAAAGCCAAGACTTGTAGAGAAGCAAAAAACAAAGCAAAGCCCTTTCTTAAAAACCTAAAGGGGCTACCTCAAGAGCCCCATGAAGGCTTTTACCAAACATGCTCTGAAGCTTCACCATTCACATTCACATTCACGTGGTGGTGATGAAATGCCTTGTGCTACCATTTTACTACAGTAAATTTGTGTTTACTAGTTAATATACATTTGCCATTTATGAAGGAGTCAGAGTCAGTAGAAAAATAGAGAAGTCGGAGTCGAAGTTTGGCGTACCGACTCCACAGCCCTATTGGGCAGTCCACAAACTTATGCAATGGACTCTAATTCTCAATTGGCTCCAGCCAGCACACGTGAGCTGGCTGCAGCTCATGGGTATTACAGTCCTGAATATGTGGATGGCACCAGGTTGGGGGAGGCAGATTTATAATATTTATATACCAACCTAACAGCATAGGAAGCTGCTTTATAGAACACTGGTCCACCTAGCTCTGTATTGTCTACACCAACTGCCAGCTGCTCTCTGGGTTTCAGACCAAGGTCTCTCCCAGCCCTACTAGGGTTGCCAGGTCCATGGCCTGAGACTGGTCCTGCATCTTTAGGAGAAGAGAAAGTCAGCCAAGTGCAGGTGTTCTTGCAACTCTGTAATGGGAAAAACCGCAAGATGGAACTCTCCCTTCCACCTGCACAACTTTTAAAGATGCAGAAGACCTTTTGGTTGTCAGGCCTGGCCTCCAAGAGGTCTTCTGTATCTTTAAAGTTGTGCAGGGGGGAGGGAGAATTCCACTTTGTGTTTTTTCCCATTACAGAGTTGCAAGACCACATGCACTTGGCTGAATTTCTCTTCTCCTAAAGATACAGGATCAGTCTGAGGCCATGGATGTGGCAACCCTAAGCCCTACATAAGAAGAGCCCTGTGGGATCAGGCCGAAGGCCCATCTAGTCCAGCATCCTGTTTTCACAGTGGCCAACCAATGCTCATGGGAAGCCCACAAGCAGAACCTGAGTGCAAAGAGCACTCTCCCCTCCTGCAGTTTCCAGCAACTGGTATTTGGAAGCATATTGCCTCTGACTATGGAGGCAGAGCGTAGCCATCATGGCTGGTAGCCATTAATAGCCTTTTCCTCCATGAATTTGTCTAACCCTCTTTTAAAGCCAGCCAAGTTGGTGGCCATCACTGCCTCCTGTGGGAGCGAATTCCATAGTTTAACTATGCACGGTATGAGCAAGTACTTTCTTACCTGGAGATGGCGAGGATTTATTTATTATTTGATTTATATCCCGCCCTTCCTCCCAGCAGGAGCCCAGGGCAGTAAACAAAAGCACTAAAAACACTTCAAAACATCATAAACACTGACTTTAAAATACATCAAAACATCTTTAAAAACATTTTTTTTAAAAGCTTTCAAGACATCTTTTTTAAAAGGTTACAAACATACTGTTTTTAAAAAAAGGTTTAAAAATGTATTGGGTTAAAAAAAAAAGGTTTAAAATCATATTAAAAAGCAATTCCAGCACAGACTACAATAAGGTCTCTACTTAAAAGGCTTGTTGAAAGAGGAAGGTCTTCAGTAGGCACTGAAAATATAACAGAGATGGCTCCTGTCTACTATTTAAGGGTAGGGAATTCCACAGGGTAGGTTTCCTATGTTGTGTGGAACGGACTTCCTGATAAAGATGGTATCTTACCTGGAGATGGCCAGGATTAAACTCAGGATCTTGCGCAGGGAAGGCGGATGCTCTAACCATTCAGCTACAGCCCTTCCCCCAAAGCAGATTTCAGAGCAACTTACAACAATCCAAGTTGACATCCACCTCATGTCTAAAAGGGGTAGGGTGGGGATCAGCATACAATCTTAAAGCACAAGCAAGCACAGGCATCCATGTGGATTGCTTGTGATGAAAAGGAGGAAGGAGCGCTCACTCGTCTGCCACATGAAGAGGATTGCCAGCCTGGTAAGCACCAGTATGTCCCCAAATAAGCGCTTGGAGGCCATGTTCTTAATACCATCTTAAAACAACCAGAAGCCAGCAAATGTGGCTTGCAATTTTGTGGTTACAAACCCTATCTCGAGGCAGCAGGCAAAAGAAGGTCACGCGCTGACTTAGGTTGCAATCCAATACATGTCTACTCAGAAGAAAGTTCCATTGGGTTCAATGGGACACTCCCCGGTAAGTGAGTATTGGATTGCAGCCTTAGCCTCTGTAGAGGAGGAGGCAAGAAAGCAAACTCTTGCTAGCTACAAGAAACAACTGTTGGCTACCAAGCCTAACCAGAAATGTGTGGGCCCCTATGAACAACATTACTTGGAAGTGCGAATGACAACACTTTCAATAAGCTGTCCTTACAGAGAAAGAATTTTTGTGTCATGCACTTACCACACCCAAAGGTGCGAAAACTCCATGCAGCCCCTCTTCAAGGATGCATTTATCTTTCAGTAGGTTGCTAAACCACACCATTCATGCACATCTTTGTTTGGCATCACACAGCATCCACACACCACAGGAACATAGGAAAGCAATTTATATCAAGTCAAACTCACTGGCAGAGATATGAAGGCCGGAGGGGGGGGAACAGAAATTGGGAGAGATACAGGTTTTTTTCCCCTTTTTTCCCTGAAGCCTTTTTTTTTTTTTTGAAAAATTGAAAAAAGTGAGGGAAACTTTTTTTCACATCTCTACCCACTGGTCCATCCATCTCCGTATGTTGACACTGACTGGCACTGGCTCTCCAACGTTTCAAACAGGGAGCTCTCCCAGTCCTACCTGGGACTTTCTGCATACAAAACATATGTGCTACCATTGAGCTACAGCCCTTCTCCTAATTGTGCCCTTCCACTTGGCACACTCAGGCAATTGCCGGGGTCCACATGCCTTGATATAGCACCCAAGGCCAACACCTTACCACAGCTTGGAAAAGGTACTTTTTTGAACTACAACTCCCATCAGCCCAATCTAGTGGCCATGCTGGCTGATGGGAGTTGTAGTTGTAGTTTAAAAGAGTAACTTTTCCAAGCTCTGCACCTTACCTAAGCCACCACTGCCATCCTCCTCAGCATGGCACAATCTCCCACTGTTGCTTGGGGCCCACTAGCAGCTGACAACACCAGTCACTCCCTTTCCCTAAGTGAGCTTACCGCTGGGTCTATAATGGGGTCAGGAGCAGCTTTCATGTTTCTCCCACGCAACCTGGCATTCAGCAGATTGCAGGTGTTGCATTATGGGAAATAAAACAAGGCAGCCCCCTGGCACCCAGCAGCTGTTGGGCTTCCATCCCATTACTGGAAGCACTATGCCAGGGTCCCACTCAAGCTTGGCGCTGGCCCTGCCCAAAGCACACGAAGAAGTTGCCAAGTCGGATATGAAGAGTGCTAACCTAACCCTGGAAGGGACTGTATCCAAAACTTCAGTCTTAAACAGCATCAAGAGTATCAAGGACACCTTTTAATCAGAAAGCTATTGAAATGATCCGCCCTGCAGCACAGCACAGCTCTTCATTCTTTTACGACTGCTTAAATGCCACAATAATTTGTATATGCAAAGCAAGATATGATTGGAGAGCCCAGTGTGTAAGAGCATCCTATCCAATGGCAGACCTGCACTCTCAATATGTGCCCTTCTAACTCGGCACTTATAAGTGCTCAGGTGATTATTTATTTATTTTATTTTATTTCATTTTTAAACCGCCCATAGCGAATAGCTCTCTGGGCGGTGTACAAAAGATTAAAAGTACAGAAATACAAAATATCACAATAAATAAACTGAAACAAAGAGATTTAAAATTGTAACATTAAACGCATTAAAATGCCTGGAAGCATAGCCAGGTCTTAACCTGGCGCCGAAAAGATAGAAGCGTCGGCGCCAGGCGTATTTCTTCGGGGAGGCTATTCCACAATTCGGAGGCCACTACAGAAAAGGCCCTAGATCGAGTAACTGTCCTCCGGGCTTCCCGATGGGTTGGTACCCGGAGGAAGGCCTTAGACGCTGAGCGAAGTGACCGGGTCGGTTCATAGCGGGAGAGGCGTTCCACAAGATACTGCGGTCCCACGCCGTGTAAGGCTTTATAGGTCAAAACCAGCACCTTGAATCTGGCTCGGAAGCAAATAGGTAGCCAGTGCAAACGGGCCAGAACAGGTGTTATATGCGCTGACCGGCTGGTCCTCGTCAGCAGTCTGGCTGCTGCGTTTTGCACTAGCTGAAGCTTCCGAACTGTCTTCAAGGGCAGCCCTACGTAGAGCGCATTACAGTAATCCAACCTAGAAGTTACCAGAGCATGAACAACTGAGGCGAGGTCATCCCTGTCCAGATAGGGGCGTAGCTGGGCTACCAACCGAAGGTGGTAGAATGCATTCCTTGCCACCGTGGCCACTTGCGCCTCCAGAGACAAGGAAGGATCGAAAAGAACCCCAAGACTACGAACCTGTTCCTTCAAGGGGAGTGTAACAATGGAGAGTCCAAGGAGTTGAGCAATGTTCCCCAAGTACTACCTTCTGGTGACGATCCGCCAAGTAGGAGCGGAACCACTGCCAAGCAGTGCCTCCAACTCCCAACTCCGCGAGTCTCCCCAGAAGGATACCATGGTCGATGGTATCAAACGCCGCTGAGAGATCAAGGAGAATCAACAGAGTCACACTCCCTCTGTCCCTCTCCCGACAAAGGTCATCATACAGGGCGACCAAGGCTGTTTCAGTGCCAAAACCAGGCCTAAAACCGGATTGAAACGGATCCAGATAATCGGTCTCATCCAAGAGCACCTGGAGCTGACCGGCAACCACCCGCTCCAGAACCTTGCCCAAAAAGGGGACATTCGCCACCAGTCTATAGTTGTTCAGGTCATCTGGGTCTAAGGAAGGTTTCTTTAAGAGAGGTCTTACTACTGCCTCCTTGAGGCTACTAGGGACTACTCCCTCACTCAAGGAGGCATTTATCACTTCCTTGGCCCAGCCGGTGGTAGTAGTCCTGCTAGCCTTCACTAGCCAAGATGGACAAGGATCTAGAGCAGACGTGGTCGCCCGCACCAATCCAAGTACCTTGTTCACTTCCTCAAGCTGCACCAACTGAAACTCATCCAATAATGAAAGACAAGACCGTGTTCTGGACACTTCAATGGATTCGTCTGTCATAACATTGGAGTCTAGGTCCCTACGGATGCATGCGATTTTATTTTGGAAGTGCCCTGCGATGTCGTTACAGCGAGCTTCAGATGTTTCAATAGTATCTTGAGGACCAGAATGTAAGAGTCCTCGTACAACCCTAAAAAGCTCTGCAGGGCGGCAGAAAGATGTCCTGATAGAGGCAGCGAAGTGAAGCCGCCCTTACCGCTTTTATATACGACTTAGTAGAGGCACTTACCAAAGCATAACTGCATCCGTCTGGAGTTCGTCTCCATCTGCACTCCAGCCTCCTTCTCTCTTGCTTCATCACTCTCAGCTCCGGGGTATACCACGGAGCTGTATGAGCTCTGCATCGAAGAGGGCGCGCGGGAGCAATCGTGTCAATAGCCCGGGCCATCTCCGTATTCCACAGTTCGACCAAGGCCTCGACAGGAGCGCAGTACTATCAGCTGGAAAAACTCCCAGAGCCGTCTGAAAACCAATAGGATCCATAAGCCTCCGAGAGCGGACCAACTTAATAGGTCCCCCACCCTTGCAGAGGGAAAGAGTCGTCGTAAGTCTAAAACTCAGCAGGGGTGATCTGGCCATGACAATGGAGTAGATGAAAAACACCCCACCTCCAGATCACCATTTCCATGACCAGTGGCGAAGATCAAATCAAGAGTGTGACCCGATACATGCGTTGGGCCAGTAACAAATTGAGACAGCCCCATGGTTGTCATGGAGGCCATGAAGTCCTGAGCCGCCCCAGATAAAACAGTCTCGGCATGAATGTTGATGTCCCCCAACACCACAAGTTTGGGGGACCTCAGCAACACCTCCGAGACTATCTCTGTCAGCTCAGCTAGGGAAGCTGTTGGGCAGCAAGGTGGGCGGTACACCAACAGGATTCCCAGTCTGTCTCCTTGACCCAGCACAAGGTGGAGGCACTCTAGACCAGTCGCCATCTGGACAGGATGCCTGGTGAGAGAGAAAGTACTCCTATAGACCACAGCGACCCCGCCTCCCCGACCCTCAGGTCTACCATAGTGCTGCACCGTATACCCAGGTGGACAAAGCTGAGAGAGAGCAACTCCTCCCTGCTCACCCACCCAGGTCTCGGTTAGACATGCCAGGTCGGCACCCTCATCCACAATTAAGTCGTGGACAAGGGAGGTTTTATTATATACCGACCTGGCATTCTAGATCTAAGGGCTGGCTGATAGAACAACCAGCAGTTCTGTGGCCTTGAGGAGAACCGGAACAAGGCACAGACACAACTTGTCTGGGGCGAGTTCCCCTTACCTGGCACGTTCTCCTCCTAGCGCCATACCTCCCATAACCCGTCACTACGCTAATTGGGCCCCCCGAAAGCCTCCCCGTTAAATGCAAAATATGCTCTCCCAGGCACATATTTAAAAATACTAAAACACAACAGGCACATTCACACAACAACACATAAAATACACATAAACGCACACAAACACATCCACACAATCTCATTCACACGCACAAACAAACTAACTAACAAGTTAAAATACACCCAAACATCAACACTAGCAGCCGGTATTAAGAATACTCCTCCTCATCAAGCTTCGTCCATAAATAATATCTGCAAATAAAGTTGTAAAATATCTGCCCACGACCCAATAAACAAACAAACAAGTAAGCAAGCCAAAAGGGTAAAACACGCCCCAAGCAGCGAACTTGAATGGAGTGGCGGCAAGCAGGCAGAAAGCCACGATGAAACAAAGACATGGGAGCAGGCAGAAGCAACGGAGCCCAGCAGCAACGATCCAGCGATGAAACAACAACAAGGAGCAGGCAGAAGCAGCCGAAAGAATGTCCGAGCAACAGCGGCACGAAGGCCCCGGCAGCAGTGGAAAAGCAATGGGCCCGGCCGCTACGATGATGTTCCAGCGGCGACACGGCCCGCGGCGGCGGGGGCGGCGGCGGCAGCACAAGCCGCAACGATGACGACCCGGGCGAGAGCACAGCCCACAGCGGCAGAGGCGGCGGTCACAACGCCCGCACATGGGCGGGCCCGCAACAACGGCAGCGACAACACCAGCCGCAGCGATGGCGCCCCGGGCGGAGACACAGCCCGCAGCGGCACACAGGCGGGCAAGCGCCTGTAACAGCAGCACAGGCCGCGACGAAAAGCAACGGCCCAGCCGCTGCGACGGCACTCCGAAAAGCAGCCCGACCGCCGCAACGACGGCACCCCGGCAGCACGGCACAGCCCGCAGCGGCGGCGATGAAACAGAGCCGCAACGCCCAGGCAGCAACACAACCACGACAGCGGCAGGTGGGCAAGCGGCGGCAGCGGGCAGGCGGCGGCAGCGGCACAACCCAGCAGCGACGCCCACACACAAGCAGCAGCAAAGCCCCAGGCAGCACAGCCCGCAAGGACGACAACAGCGGATAACGGCGGCGACAACGGCCCCAGGTATGCAGCAATATTCAGCCCGTAGTGACAGGCAGACAAACCGGCAGATGATAATGATGGTATTGATGGCATTGAAGTTTTTTAAAGATGTTTTTAAGTTGAAGCGCGGAGCTCCCTGCTAAGCATCCGCCTCAGTCGCCATCTTTTTTCCTTTTTGTTGCATTAGAACTTCATAAAAAATGGCCATTTATTACAAAACTTTGAATGCTAACAAATGGCTTGGAAAGATGTTTAACTAGGGGCAGGCTTAGCAGCTAATTCCATCTCTTTTCTCACTCATTTGGCACATAGTCATAGATCCATTCCATCACATTGCATGCCACTGCGTCCCATCCCCTTACATGGCATTGCATCCTCTCCCATTGTGTTGTGTGCATTTTGTATCCATTTTGTGCACTTTTCACATAAAATACACCCTTTTTGGCAGAGCTTGGGAAAGTTACTTATTTTGAACTACAACTCCCATCAGCCCAATCCAGTGGCCATGCTGGCTGGGGCTGATGGGAGTTGTAGTTCAAAAAAGTAACTTTTCCAAGCTCTGCTTTTAGGTGCATTTGCCAGTAAAATGTACCTTTTATATGCAACTTTAATGTAAAATACACATTTTTGTGTGTGCTTTTTGCACTCCAAAAACACACTGCAAAATCCCAAGCACACAATCTGACTAGAAGTTGTGTTCCGGTCTGCTGTCAAGTTCAGAAGCATTAAGTTGCTCCACTAGGAAAAGCAGACCAAACAAATTCTTCCTCCAT
This sequence comes from Rhineura floridana, assembly GCF_030035675.1. Taxonomy (NCBI): domain Eukaryota; kingdom Metazoa; phylum Chordata; class Lepidosauria; order Squamata; family Rhineuridae; genus Rhineura; species Rhineura floridana. The sequence continues at coordinate 170,834,572 of NC_084484.1, forward strand.
CCCCATGTTTAAGTGGATGCAGTCTTATGAGGAATATGCTTGGAATTTGATTCACGTAGTCCAGAAGCTGCAATTAAAACTCACTGTTTGCCACTCCAAACTATGCTACTTTGAATAGCTAAAGCTATCTTTGAAGCTTGCAAAGAAACGGGAGGTGGGGTAGCAGGTGTACGGTGAAAACGACTGAAATATTATTTGCAATCCGATTACAACGGGCAAGTAGCAGCAAGCTTTATTATATATTTTCAACACCAACATGTAACACATCATTTCTCACTAACACTCTTCAGAATAAACAGAACTCCCAGCCTGCTCCACCCAACATGCACATGTGTAGCTAGATACCAACAAGTCGTTTTGTCCGGGCAATCCCCATTTTGCTGATGCCATCGTGCAAACTCTGTCGGTGGTAAAATTCCTTTTGTTTCCAGTGGTTAGAGAACCAATACACGCCACTATTTTAGCACTGGAAGGATAAAACTATCAATACTCCCATAAAAGAAAATGCACACGTAAAATTATCCCACAACAAAGTATTTATCATCTGATCCATCCCTAAGGACTGTTGGAGCAGGCCAAAAATTCATAGAGGCCTGTCCATTCACAGAGATCTGCAGATCAGGGCCTTCTGGTTCTTTCAGCATCTGCAGAGATATATATATACATGACAGCAACCGAGGGGGAGTGCACTTTTCCACCATGGCGCCCAGTCTTTGAAATCACCTCCCCTTTGAGGTGGGACAGGACCCATCTGTGGCATCATTTCAGAGTCCTTTGAAGACTTTTTTGTTCACCCAAGCATTTGCCGACTTTTAATTGCCAGGCTTTGAGTGCTGATATGTTTATTTGCTTTCTGCTGTAGTTTGCTGTTACTGTAATATTGCATATTAATGTATTGTAATTCTAGATTTTAATGTGTTTCAATTCCTCTTGTACACCGCCAAGACTTTTCTGATGAAAGGGCAGTACATAAACGTTTCCAGTAAATGATAAACAAATCAGCCAAGATGGCGGCAGAGGCTTCAGCCCCTTAAGGAAACCTCGGCCGCCATCTTTATTGATGGCAAATCTGCGCGCTGCAAAAAATGGAAAGGTAAAGCGGGGAATAGCGGGGGAATGGCAGTCCACGGATGCTTCCGCGGATCATGGAAGGAGAGCGGAGGACCCCCTGTAGCTCCAGGGGCCCTCAGGCCAGTGCCCCATGGGCCCCCAAGAGCTCCGGGCCCCTAGGCTTCAGCCTACTAAGCCTAATGGATAAGTCATATATAAACCTAAGCCCACTGATTTTGATTTCACTGGGTTTATTCTGACAGCAATTAGTGTTGGATATTATCCTAAATCAAAGATGGAGAATTGCACCCTTCCAGATTACGTCACTCCTCACCAAGAGCCATGTTAGCGAAGACTGATGGAGTTCTGGCCTTTCAGATGCTCATCCCTGCTCTAAATCTCTTCCAAAGCCAAACTAGACAAGACAAGGTCAGTTATATTTATTGTTCCTATTTCTGCCAAGTTCAGTTATAAAAATAAGGGGCAGGGGCAGTCTAATTTTTACCGCAAACGGTGCACACAGGGGGAGTTCTCCTTCCTCCGCTACCATACACTCTGGCCCCATCTGCACTATACATCTAAAACAGTACCACACTTTAAACAGCCATGGCTTCCCCAAAGAATCCTGGGAACTGTCATTTGGTTAGGGTATTGAGAGTTCTTAGGTGACCCCTTACTACCCCTCACAGAGCTACAATTCCCAAAGTGATGTAACAATCAATCCCTCTTCCCAGGGAACTATCACAGCCGATGGTCAGGGATGATGGATATTTGGAGGGGGAAAATTGGTCTACTTTGACCAATTCATGGCCATTACTGCATCTTGTGGCAGTCAACTGACAATATGCTGTGTCAAAATCTGTTGCAAGCCTACTTAATGGGGAAAGCCAAGCTCTACTGTTCAACAGAACAAAACCTCTGCTATCAATCACAGGACTGCATCCATTGTAAGAAGGGAAGAGGGTCTGAAATATTCCAGGGGGAAAAGGAGTGTGGGGTTAGGGACACCCAGATAAAGTTGTGTTGGCCAGTGGCATTGTTGGCTTTTAAAAACATGTATTATAATTCATGGTCTACTAACAGCTATCAACTATGATAGCCCAAAGATCCCTGTAATCCAGTATTTTTACAATAGTGACCTATAAGATGACTCGTGAGCAGAGATGGATGGAAACAGCCTGTCCCAAGCATCCAATACTGTGAGATATCCTGCCTCTGAACATACAGGTTGTATTAAGATATCTTGATCCTCTTCAAGCTTCTAGTCCCTTTTATATTCAGCGAACCACAGGAAAAGGTGCAGGCAGCATTCAGCGCAGTTGCTCAGTAACAAGTAAATCTGCTTCAAATTAATGGTGGGTAGATGGCATTCGTTTTTTAGAAAGCTGAATCAAAATTCAAGTTGGCAGCATTTAAATAACTTCATACATTAAATAACTTTAAACATATTAGACCACTCCTATTTAGATTGCTACTTAACTTGAAATATCCCCCCCCCCCATACCAACAACAACCCTGGTGTGCCCTTATTCCACTACCACCAAATTCCTGGCAAGATGCCCCAGCTGTCATTTCTATTTTCTATCCTTGCTGTAAAACTAGAGCTCTTTGGCTCTCATCCAGCGCTTGACACCAAAGAGAAAGAACACTGAAACGACAAGACAGGGCAGCTTGCTTGCATATGCAGGAAGATAACACACACAACAGTTAACTGATGGCAGTGAACTTCAGAGCGTGAACTTCAGAGGGCCAGTATATAAAAGTGTCAGAAGAGAGCTAGTCCACTTCTGTTCTGGAACTCGCCAACTATGTTTCTTTCTTCCTGCTTTAATAGTAATAGTAAAAAAAGTTCCTCAAACCCACCAGAAATACTTTCACAGCCAGTCCTTTGAGGTGTTCGGAAAACCATCAGCGCAAAGATAAACGCATGAAGAACGTTTGTTGTTGTTATGTGCCTCCAAGTCGACTACGACTTATGGCGACCCTATGAATCAGCGACCTCCAAGAGCATCTGTTATAAACCACCCTGTTCAGATCTTGTGAGTTCAGGTCTGTGGCTTCCTTTATGGAATCAATCCATCTCTAGTTTGGCCTTCCTCTTTTTCTACTCCCTTCTTTTTCCAAGCATTATTATCTTTTCTAGTGAATCATGTCTTCTCATGATGTGTCCAAAGTATGATAACCTCAGTTTCATCATGTTAGCTTCTAGTGATAGTTGTGGTTTAATTTGTTCTAACACCCAATTATTTGTCTTTTTCGCAGTCCATGGTATGCGCAAAGCTCTCCTCCAACACCACATTTCAAAGCAGTTGATTTTTCCCTTATCCGCTTTTTTCACTGCCCAACTTTCACATCCATACATAGAGATCGGGAATACCATGGTCTGAACGATCCTGACTTTAGTGTTCAGTGATACATCTTTGCATTTGAGGACCTTTTCTAGTTCTGTCACAGTACTGTAGAGATATTCAAGAGGAATATGCAGGAATCTTGGGCACGCTGTGACTGTTTTCCTTGCAGTCCTCCACATCATCACACAAAGATACCCTGCTGGCCACAGTCCTTGATGTGGAATAAATCGGACCACCCTACTGGGCAAGCTTGTTTAAGCCAATGAGCTCCCCCAGGCAAAATCATGCAACACTTTAGGATAGGGGTCACCTATGTGGTGCTCACAGGCACCAATGTGCCCTCCAGTGCCTCCTATGATGTCTGGGATAGATCTCAGTAAATATCCCCTGAAAAATCCACAATGCATGAGACACTGTCTCCATCCCGTTGACCACTACTGTTTTCTAGAGTCCCATTCTCCACAGGACCTTTACAGACCAGACAGCCAAAGATCACATGGAAGGGATGTGTTTTAGTGTCTTTTTAGTTTACAGTTGATTTTAATTATTAATTGTACGTATTAATTTTTTATTGATATTTTTAAAATTTCTTCCAAACTGCTTAGAGGTTTTATTACATTCAAACGGTACACACATTTTGTTAATTAAACAAAGGGATATTCCATGGTTTCTGCAGCAAACAAGACAGATGGTCATAGAGAATGACCTCTGCCATAGGTGATTTCTTGCTTGGAGATGCTTCAGTTATACAGCAGGTAGATAGTGGGAAAAGCTTTGCTACTAGGGGTTGGCCCTGACACCTGCAGCGGTTTGATGCACTTCTACGCTGGGTACGGAGGAAGGGGCTTCCCTCCTCTAGCAGCCCCCTGGACCCAAAGGAAGGAGGAAAATGCCCCACTCCTTCTCTGCTGGCCTATTCACTCATCTTCACAGAATTCCTTGTCACCTATGGCGACCAGGCTATGCTTAAATAAAAAAGTGCTTTGAAGGAACAGAAACGCTTTTGATTCTTTCTTTTTTTAACAAAAGAAAGAAAAACCTTTGGCCACCTTGTATTTAAAAGAGAAGTTATTTTAATTCCCCCACCCCTTCCAAAAACTACAAATGGGTTGAATCCTTAAGAAATGGCAGTTGGAGAATGTATATATATTTATGTTGTTACGTGAATCTCACCTTTCCTCCCAGGAGCTCAAGGTGGCATGCCAGCTTTTCCTCCTCTCCATTTTATCCTCACAACAACCTTGTGAGGTAAATTAGGCTGACAGATAGTGACTGGCCCAAGGTCACCCGCAGGGCTTCATGGCTGAGCGGGGATTTGAACCCTGGTCTACCAGTTCCTAATCTGATACCCTAACCACTACACCACACTGGCTCTAATGTCTGCTATTAATGTTTATCAGGGATGAGGAACCTACGGCTCCCCGGCATTTGTTGGACAACAACTCCCATCATCTCTGACCACTGGCTATGCTGGCTGGGGCTGATGGGAACTGGAGTCCCTAGAGTACATGATACCAAACGAGCTGGCAACTTCAGTTGTGACATGAATGAATGTCACCAGTTTGATCCACTGAGCAATCAAGCCACAAAGTTAACTAGTTTGAGGTTATCTCAATCTGCACAGGATGCAATCTTGCAACTAGAATAAACAGCCTCTTTCCTGCACGTCCAAGCTTGGCTCTTCCATCTGCCTTCACGCATCTGAAAAAAAAAAGTCCCTCCCTGTAAGCCTGAGCATCATATTATCACTGTTGATTTTTACTTGTGCTTTACTAACTCCAAAGGTGACTACATTAGTAGCAAGATAAAGAGCGAGATGCCAGCTGAGGCAGAGATTCAGGCCCAGAACTCTTTCACAATTGCCCTGTTCATTGTATCATTCAGACATCATCCATCAACCAGGTTGCAGCAGGTCCCAAAACAATAAATGGCATTTGTGGTGAAGACATGGGCAGCGGGGTAGAGTGGCAGAGTATCAAAAAATATACTGGCAACACAGGCAAATAACTTAAGGACAGCACTGCAGCCATCCCCAATGTTATTACTGCTACTAAATAGCACAACAGGGCCACTTCTAAAGCAACATTTCTCTTCCACAGCGGAATACCCATGAATTATGTTAACAGGGAGGTGCAATGCCCACAGAGACTTTGCAAGGAAATGACTGATGCACATGAACACACTACTGATCTGTTTTTCCCCCTCTAGCGTTGCTCCTGCAAAATCCACACTAATTCTGCACTCTTAATGTAATGCAACTTTTTCTTCCTCTTCATATGGACTCCTCCATGGATTTTTCTCTAAGGATTTGCCAACTGTCACAGGAAGAGGTCGCAGTACCAATTAATACTATACATCCCTCTAATTGGAAAAAGGCAACAACAAAAAAAACCAGCAACTGCCAACTAGGATCTTATTCAGCTCTGATTATATACAATTAATAATATTAATAATATGGACTGCCTTCAAGTCGATCCCAACTTATGACGACCCTATGAATAGGGTTTTCGTGGTAAGCGGTATTCAGAGGGGGTTTACCATTGCCTCCCTCTGAGGCTGAGAGGCAGTGACCGGCCCAAGGTCACCCAGGGAGCTTCATGGCTGTGTGGGGATTCGAACCCTGGTCTCCCAGGTCGTAGTCCAACACCTCAACCACTGTGCCACACTGGCTGTCTAATATAATACTACGAATACTATGAATAATAATAATAATAATAATATCCCATCTTTCCTCCAAGAAGCTCAAGGTGGTAGATATAGTTCTTCATCTCCATTTTATCCTCACAACAACCCTGTGAGGTAGGTTAGGCTGAGAGACTGTGACTTGCCCAAGGTCACCCAGAAAGCTTCGTGGCTGAGTGGGGATTTGAACCCTGGTCTCCCTGGTCATAGTCTAACATTCTAACCACTCCGCCACACTGGCTCACAGTCTTATACATACATATATAACTCTTTTGTTCCTCTTTCTTCTCCTCCCACAGATGCCCCTCCACCAGCAGGGGCTGAAGCAGGTGGAGCACCACCACCAACTCCTATGTTGCAGATGAGACCTCCAACATCAATGTTGGCCAAAGCCTTTGCAAACAGACCAGGCCACCCTGGGCTCCTACTGGGAGAAAGGGCAGGATATAAATCTAATAAATAAATAATATATATATTGGACAGTGCACATGGAACACGCCTTATTACCTAAGTTTCCACATCTCACAAATGACTTGTATCCATAATACAGAGATAATAATACTTGGCCTACCCTGCAGGGTTGTTGTAAGGATTACTATCAGTTTATGTATGCATATGAAGGACTGTAATTGATATGCTAATGGCTTTCATTATGATGTTATTGACATTTATATCCCATTTTATCTCCCAAGGAACTCAAGATAGCGTAAATGGGTTTTCACTCTCATTTCATCCTCACAACCACCCTGCGACATAGATTATGCTAAGAGATAGTGACCGAGTTCAATGTCACTCAGTCAAGTTCATGGATTTGAATTTGGGTCTTGCCCAATCCTAGTCCAACACGGTAACCACCACAAGACATTGGTTTTTTCTTTCTTTCTTTAGGCACCAGCTGAAAGCAGTTTTATTTGCTAGGTTCAATAAATTCAGTCCTCTTTTTCTTCTCCTGCTGTTTTACAGATGTCTTGTGGGGTTGTTTCTTATCCATTTGTGCCACTTCATTGACTATTTGTTATTATTTTAAATAATGTTGTACACTACCCTGAAGGGTTTGTGTCAAACATCAGGGGCACAAATATTTTATTAAATAAATAAATAAGTGCAAGATATTTTTTATTAGTATGATTAATACCTAACTGTCATCTAGTCCCACACTCACAATATATGGATTAGAATCTGCACTCTGCCCATCAGGAATCACTGGCTGAAGTGGGAAACTACACACTCGCATCGCTATTCAACTATTTAGCTTCACTGTGCTCTAAGGCCCCAATCCATTTAAAGCAGTATCATACCACTTTAAACTGTAGAGGGTTGCCCCCCCCCAAAAAATCCTGAGAACTATAGTTTCTAAAGGGTACTGGGAGTTGTTGAAAATGGAAGTGGACTGCCTTCAAGTCGATCCTGACTTATGGAGACCCTATGAATAGGGTTTTCATGGTAAGCAGTATTCAGAGGGGGTTTACCATGGCCTCCCTCTGAGGCTAGTCCTCCCCAGCTGGTTAGGGCCTGCTCAGCTTGCCACAGCTGCACAAGCCAGGCCCTTCCTTGTCCACAACTGCCAGCTGGGGGGCAACTGGGCTCCTTGGAACTAAGCAGCTTGCCCACGGCTACACAGGTGGCAGGGCACATAACCCCTGAACCACTCACTGTGAGGATGATGTTTAGCTGACCCTTCGCACTGAGGAGACACGAGCAGGGATTTGAACTCACAGACTCTGGCCTCCCAACCAGGGAGACCCTTATTCCCTTCACAGAACTGCAATCCCCAGAGTTCCCTGGAAGGAGGGACTGTTAAACCATTCTGAGAATCATAGCTCATATATTTAAGGTAAAATAAAACACTTGGAAATTCACCTACCCTCAAAGATTAGTCCCATCTTCAAGGAATAGCCCCTTCTTCCCGGAAATTTGAGGAAATCACTGGACTGAACACTACTGCCGGTCAACTTAACAGTCAGCTATACAGTCAAATCCTGAACAGTCCATTATGGTCAACTGACTGCCTATCATTGGATTGTGATCAAATATAAGCAAACATCAGTCCACAGCCTCCGTGGTGGAGGGGGAAAGGGGAAAGAGATAAAAGGCAGGGAAAAACACATTTTAACATTTCACTGGCAGGGTCTTTACAAAACAGAAAATAAGTGCATAAAATAAGGAAGAATTCGGCAATTTGCTCCACAATTTGCACAGGCAACTACTCCAAAACAGTGAAACCTAAAATGGCCCCTCTTGCTGGGAGGAAAATCAGGGCTGACCAATAACTTGTATTCACAGTACAAGTGCTCGCTCCAGCTCACAGGAGCTTCCCGTGAGTTTGCCAGAACAGCCCCCTGTCCAAGGACACTCCCCTTTTTATTGCAGTCCCTTTACCCTGCCAAGCAGAAACGGCAGGCAAAGGGAAAAGTTCTCCCAGTGACGGTGGCTTTCACTACTCTTTATTTTACAACTCAACTCACACCTCATTCAGCTGTTGGAGACCTTTTTCAGCTCAAGGGCCACATTTGCTTCTGAACAGCCTTCCGGGGGCCACGTGCCAATGGTGGGCGGGCCCAGAGGCAAAAGTGGGCAGGGCAACAAATGTTAATTTTACCTTTGTTAGGTAGGCTAGTTTTTACACACGCTCACACTCTCCTCTGTATTCTCCAGACAAGCAAGAGTTCATTGCAAGAGTTCAGGCAAAAACATTTCAAGAGGGTGTGAAAAATGGCCACCAGCACGTGTGTTTGCAGAGTCCCAAGGGCCAGAGAGGCTTAGAGCGCTGGGTAGGGTTCCCAACCCTCCCCTAATCCCTTCCTCTCTTGGTGTGAAGAGCATCAAAAGTTTCATCAGAGTTTTCCCTTGATGTATCTCAACTGCCAACTCCCAAAGATGAGACCGGATTGGAACAGGAGACCCAGAGCATCAGCTGCAACTCATAGTAGCTGTAAAGAGTCCTTTGCCTGTGTCTTACGCTGAGCTTAGACAAGTTACTTTTTTCGAACTACAACTCCCATCGGCCCAATCCAGTGGCCATGCTGGCTGGGGCCCATGGGAATTGATGGGGTGGAGGGAAGCCTTATGAAGTTTGCGGATGATACAAAACTGGGAGGGATAGCTAACACAATGGAAGACAGGAACAAAATCCAAAGGGACCTGGATAGACTAGAAAATTGGGCTGAAATTAATAAAATGACATTCAATAAAGACAAATGCAGGATTCTGCATTTAGGCCACAAAAACAAAATGCACGGGTACAGGATGGGAAATACCCGGCTTAGCAGTAGTGCGTGTGAGAAGGACCTTGGAATTGTAGTGGATCGCAAGTTGAACATGACCCAGCAGTGTGATGCTGCGGCAAAAAAGGCAGATGCGGTTTTGGGCTGCATAAACAGAGCTATAGTTTCCAGGTCGAGGGAAGTAATAGTCCCACTATATTCTGCATTAGTCAGGCCTCATCTGGAATACTGCGTTCAGTTCTGGGCGCCTCATTTTAAGAAAGATATAGACAAGTTAGAGCGGGTCCAGAAGAGGGCAACGAGGATGATAGCCGGTATGGAGAACAAATCTTATGAGGAAAGGTTGAAGGAACTTGGCATGTTCAGTCTGGTGAAGGCTGAGGGGCGACATGATTATACTCTTTAAGTACCTGAAGGGCTGTCACATAGAGGAGGGTACAGATTTGTTCACTGCTGCCCCAGAGGGTAGGACTAGGTCTAATGGTTTTAAGTTGCAGAAGCGTAGATTCAGATTGGACATTAGAAGGAACTTCTTGACAGTAAGGGCAGTTCGGCAATGGAACCGACTGCCTAGGGAGGTGGTGGGATCCCCTTCGCTGGATGCCTTCAAGCAGAGGCTGGACAGCTATCGCGGGAGATGCTCTAGCTGTGGATTTCCTGCTGTGAGCAGGGGGTTGGACTCGATGGCCTACAAGGCCCCTTCCAACTCTATGATTCTATGAGTTGTAGTTCAAAAAAAGTAACTTTTCCAAGCTCTGGTCTTACACAGGAATCGCTGTGTGGAACCTCAGCAAGTTGCGATACACACTAGTAGGCAAGGGGTCAACAAGCCCCTTGCCCGTGCCTTTCTCTTATGCAGGCCTGTGTGCGGGGGCAGTGCTGCTAGGCCTCCATCTTTTGCCCCAGAAGTGGAGGGCCTTCTTCAGCCGGAAGACCTCATTCCCAACTTTCCAGAGGCCCCATGCCAATGGTGGGCAGGGCCAGAGGGAAACATGGGTGGTGCAACAGCTGTAGATGTTACCTTTGTACAGTAGGCTTGTTTCTACACACACTCACACACCCTTCTCTATCCTTCATCCAAGCAACAAAGAGGCGTTATGAGAATTCCAAAACAGATACCAGCCAAGCAAACATATTCAAGGTATGAAGTAGGGCTGGTGAGGGGTGTGGCCTTGGGAAAGTCGCAAGGGCCAAACAGAGGTCTTCAGAGGCGCATTTGGACTCTAGGCCTGAGCTTAGGCCTGGTTTGAGCAGTTCAAAATATGCCTCCTCCTTTTAAATCTTTTTTGTGTTTGTTGTTTCCTTCAGTGTTACAAGTGAGTAAGTTAGTAATGTGCAGTTATGAATGTGCTGTTCCTGCCTCACTGGTAGGGGTTGGGCTAGATGATCTTTACAGTCACCTCCCATCCCAAACCGCTCCAACTCTTTCTTAATACATTGTCACTTAACAACAGATCCGCTATGCAGTAGTAGTGAGTAATTCAGACTAGGGTGATTCAAATCCTCCACTCAGCCATGGAGCTCATTCAGTGACCTTGGGCCTGTCACCATCTGGCCTACCTCACAAGGCTATAGTGCAATGATAAAAGGGATTAACTCCTCTCCCATATGTTCTACCCCAAGCTCTTAGGACAAAAGATGGGATTCTTATATAGATATATTGCTGGTGACCCAGCTACGCCCCTATCCGGACAGGGATAACCTGGCTTCAGTTGTCCATGCTCTGATAACCTCCAAGTTAGATTACTGCAATGCACTCTATGTGGGGCTGCCTTTGAAGACAGTTCAGAAACTGCAGCTTGTGCAAAATGCAGCAGCCAGATTGGTAACAGGGACCAGATGGTTTGAATGTATAAAACTGATTCTGGCACGCTTGCATTGGCTGCCTGTATGTTTCCGAGCTCGATTCAAGGTGCTGGTTTTAACCTATAAAGCCTTACACAGCTTAGGACCACAATACCTGATGAAACGCCTCTCCCGACACGAATCCACCTGTACACTATGCCAGAGCTTGGAAAAGTTACTTTTTTGAACTACAACTCCCATCAGCCCAATCCAGTGGCCATGCTGGCTGGGGCTGATGGGAGTTGTAGTTCAAAAAAAGTAACTTTTCCAAGCTCTGCACTATGCTCAACATCCAAGGCCCTCCTCTGGGTGGCTACTCGGAGGGAAGCTGGGAGTCTGGCAACAAGTGAGAGGGCCTTCTCAGTGGTGGCCCCCAATTTATGGAATGATCTCCCTGATGAGGTGTGCCTGGTGCCAACACTGTTATCTTTTTGGTGCCAGGTCAAGACTTTCCTCTTCTCCCAGGCATTTTAGCATGTGTTTTTAAATGGCTTTTAAAAAATGTGTTTTTTTTTATTTGTGTATTTGTTTTTAATGTTTTTAATTGTTGTATTGTAAACCGCCCAGAGAGCTTTGGCTATGAGATGGTATATAAATGCAATAAATAAATAAATAAAATATTGCTGTACATCATTCTAATATTCTGTCCGATGGCAATATGCAAGTATGATTAGACAGACATCTCATCCAGGCACCAGGCACTGTCGTGGGGGGGGGGACACGGTTCAACAAAACTTGTGTTTTCAGCATATTGGAAACAACAACCAGATGTTAGCAATAATTTAGATTTAACTTCCCCTCTTTTGTGTATCTGAAGTGCCACCTTCACACATGCATTTTCTCACTGCCAGTTGCCCTTATTACAGAAGCAGGATAAGCTAAGAGTTTGTCTAAGGCCCTCTAGTGAGCTGCTCAAAGGAGATCTCCCACAACATCAAACAGGTATTACACAAATTCAAGTAAGTTTACACAAGCTAATCTTTTTTTAAAAAAGCAGAGCAACACCCAAAATGTTTGACGGTGATTTCATTTACCTGGAAATGCTGCTATGTATAATCTCTTGTCTGTTTTCCCCACCCTTTCATCAAGGGGGCTGGAACAGCATACATGGTGCCCCTTCCTCTTATTAAGCTCCACAACAGCGCTGTGAAGTAGGCTCAGCTGGGAGAAAGCAACTGGCTCAAGGTCACCCATAAACTTTGCAGCTGAGCCAGGATCTGAACCTGGGTTTGCCAGATCAGAGTCCAGCAATCTTATCAGTGGACCAGCACGTGACAGCACAATCCTGACCATGTCTACTCAGAAGTAAGTCAAATTGAATTGAGAAGTAAATCACGTTGAAATCAAGGGGCTTACTCCTAGGTAAGTGGGTTTAGGACTGCAGTCTGATTCTTTCTTTGCTTTCTTCTCAAGGAGAGAGGCAGACAGCACTCCTAGAGTTTGAGCGCTCAGCTTTTGCAAGAAAACAGTTTCAGTCATCAGCTGTTACTGAACAGTTGATAATTTCTCTCTTTCTAAATTCGGCAGAACTCCCTCTTTGCAGCCTCTTGTACTCAACCAGCAGCAACCTGAACAATCATTCAGAAAGTTAGAGCTAGGCAATGTATGTGTGTGTGTGTGTAATAAAGAGAAAAGCCCTTGCTAAACAATGAAAGATGTTCAATGCCTTGTGCCTGTGGAGAAAAAGCCAGGATTGAAGCAGGTTTAGATATTTTGACAGAACACCAAAGCCAAAAGGAAGCTGCATAAACCAGGCTGTTTGATAGCAATGAAAGGAACAAACAGGAAGCAAACAGAGAAGGTGCACTATTGTCCTCAAGCAGTTTCTCTTCAATAAAGTGAACAGGGCTTGCCCTGCATGCCTATTATTATTATTTCTACTTTTACGTTCCTTACACTTGCATTTATTTTAATTGGATCTGACACCGAGAGAACAATTGTTCCCAATCCCTAGAATCCGCCAAGCCATAAAGAAAAAAAAGGTATAAAAGGTATAAAAGAAAAGGAAAAAGATCTACAGAGGGTTTTTTTTGGGGGGGGGATTTAGCTTTGTTTCTTTGTATTTTCTTGCTCTGTCTTTTTCAAAATCACAAGACTGCGATCTTATATTCACAGTTACCTGGGAGAAAGCCACACTGAATTCAGAGACACTTGATTCTGAACAAACACTGCACAGCATCCGGCTGTAAAAAGTTTTTTTTTAATTAAATATCTGAGAAAAAAGATCCATGCTTGAAACCGCAGACATGGCAGGTTTGCTCCTTTCAAGTCAACGTTTACCAACAAGTTACAGCACCATCTGGAAAACCAGTTACTTTAGATTTGTTTTAACTGGGCTGGATTCCTCTCCTCACCTCCCCCCTTTTTTTCTACATAGAAGTTTTATCCAAGCTGAACAATAAATGCATGAGGGGGTGGTGGTTAGGAATTGCAAGCAAACCTCACAAGATCCTTTTCCTCAGCCCTGTGGATGTTAGCTGCTAAAATCATTAACTGCAGAAGCTTCACGGGGACTCTTATGGCTCCCACTAAGAATGGCTGCTGGGGGCAATGACCTGGCAGCTGCCATTCACTCCCCCTCCCCAAATCTTCCTCTTCCCAGCCTCCATGCCAAGTCTGTTTTTTTTTCCCTTACTTGCTAAGGACGCCACCCTATACACACACTTAACTGGGAGTAAGTGCACACTAACACAACAGGGTTTACTTCAGAGTATAGGATTGCGCTATGACGCCCCAATTTCCTAGCCACACTGACACCCCCAGACAAACACACTGATTTCGACGGGGAGGGGAGTTATTTCCGAGTGCAGCATAACTAAAACTCACTTCCCCAAGCAATGCTTCACTTCTGGAGAGAAAAAGATGCTGGTGCACCCTTGCAAAGTCTGGGAAGTCTCTTCTCCGCCTCTGATTCGGCAAAGCCTTCCACCTTCGACACACGTCCCCGACAAAAAAGCACTCTGCACCAGCTCAGGGGCAAGTGAGATCTGTTTCTGGCATGTTCCAGAAGCGCAAGCTCTGGCATTGGAAATAAACGCCAGGGATGGTCGCCTGTCTTTCCCTGTCCCTGAATCAGTCCGCCCAGTTCTACGGAGAGCGCGGGAACACAGCGTTCAATGGGGGGGGGATTAACCGTTGGGCATTCACGATTACAGTCTCCACTCCCAAGTATTTCCCCCTGCTGCGCGATTCCCGCAGGGGAATCTCCGGGAAATGAATTTTACCTCGCTCCCTACGGAAGCCGCAGCAGGCAGCCACCTCCACATCCTCGGGACCCCCCCCCCGAGTTTCCAGCCTCGCAAGGTGCAAACTGGCTCCAGCAGCCGCTGTTTCGCTTCCCTGGACGCCGCAACGGAGATAGCAAACATGAAGCGGCTGATTCCCACCTCTCCCTCGCCCACGCCACCACCTTTTCCAATGCAGCATATGCGTTTCTTTCTGGGCTCTTTTTGCATACAAGAGAGACAGCCACCGCTTCTCCCCTCCTAAGAGTCCCCCCCCCGCTTTCCGGCTTCCCTGCCTCTGCCCACCCCCCAGAGCGTCCAAAAGCCCATTCCAAGCTTCCGAGCGCGTTTGAAACCACCGGCGCACAGAACAAAAACGGAGAAAAAGAAAGCCAACGGCAACAGCCGCTCTGCACCTTGCATTGCCAAACGCGGGGGTCTCCCGTTTGCAAAGAGCACCGCACACGCGGCCAGCACAAGCTGTGAGAGCGAGAAGGAAATTAGCAGATCGTCCAAGCAACCGGGGGGGGGTCGGTGGGTAAAAAGGGGGTTATGGAATAGATGTTCTTGGTTGTTGATGGGGGGGGTTGGAGGGAGAATATAACAGGGAAACAAGCATGAACTTTTTTGCAACTTGCAAATATACACAGAAAACAAACAAGCCCTCCACGTTGCAGGGAGACGACCAGACGCTCCGGTTGAACGCGGGGCTCCAGCGCTTCCCACGGCAGGAGCCGGGGAGACGGTTGCTTTGCAAACATTGGCAACTTCGCGACAAAAAGATTGGACGGGGGGAAAGTTTCCCGTCCAGCTTCTTTTCTTCTCTGCCCCTGACTCAAGCCCGGCTCACCCCTCCCTCCACCTTTGATAGAAGCAAATTAAGAAGAATTGCTAATTAAAAAAAAAAGATATAGAAAGGTAGTAGATCACACACCCTTCCAACCGATCGATCAGCTCCGGAGCTTCCCAGCTTGCCTGGTGCATAACGTATCCATGGACGGCGGCGGAGAGAGGGAGGGATGGAGCCGGGAGTCCGCCGCCGCCGCCGCTCTCTCTCGCCCCTTCCTGGTGCAGCGTGCAGCGCGGGACTGGTGCCGACCGGCGAAGCGCTCTCGGTAGCAACTCCTAACTCGGGGTGAGGGGGGGCTCCTAGGGGAGGGAGGGGAGGAAAAAAGGAGGCGATTCCCAGCCCGCGGCGCCGATCACAGCGCAGCCTACCGGGAGGCCGAGAGTGCGCCGGTTGCTGCAGCCGATGCTGGGAGCCGCGTTCCCTCTCCCAGCCGAGCCGAGAGAAAGAGCGCGAGGCGGCAGGAAAGGCGCTCTTACACGCCACGCCGGCGAGAGAAAGGGGCACCTTCCCGTGCACACACGCACGCACAGAGACCATGCAGAAGAGCGGGGTGCTGCGCCCGCTGCCCGGGATCAGATGCAGCCGGCGGCCGCCGCATGCACCGCTCCTTCTCCTCCCGCCCAGCCCTGCAAAAAAAAAAAATCTTCCTGCTTCTCCTGCCCCTTCGTCCCTTGTGCGACCAAGAAGGCAGCTGGCTCGGTGCCAAGCGTGTGTGCAGGCATACCTACATAAGAACATAAGAGCCTGCTGGATCAGGCCAGTGGCCCATCTAGTCCAGCATCCTGTTCTCACAGTGGCCAACCAGTTGCCTGGGGGAAGCCCGCAAGGAGGACCTGAGTGCAAGAGGACTCTGCCCTCCTGAGGCTTCCAGCAACTGGTTTTCAGAAGCATGCTGCCTCTGACTAGGGTGGCAGAGCACAGCCATCATGGCTAGTAGCCATTGATAGCCCTGTCCTCCATGAATTGGTCTAATCTTCTTTTAAAGCCATCCAAGCCGGTGGCCATTACTGTGTCTTGTGGGAGCAAATTCCATAGTTTAACTATGCTCTGAGTAAAGAGGTACTTCCTTTTGTCTGTCCTGAATCTTCCAACTTTCCGCTTCTTTGAATGCCCACGAGTTCTAGTATTATGAGAGAGAGAGAAAAGCTTTTCTCTATTCACTTTCTCAAGGCCATGCATAATTTTATACACTTCTATCATGTCTCCTCTGACCCGCCTTTTCTCCAAACTAAAAAGCCCCAAATGCTGCAACCTTTCCTCGTAAGGGAGTCGCTCCATCCCCTTGATCATTCTGGTTGCCCTCTTCTGAACCTCTTCCAGCTCTATAATATCCTTTTTGAGATGAGGCGACCAGAACTGTACACAGTATTCCAAATGCGGCCGCACCATAGATTTATACAACGGCATTATGATATCGGCTGTTTTATTTTCAATACCTTTCCTAATTATTGCTAGCATGGAATTTGCCTTTTTCACAGCTGCCGCACACTGGGTCGACATTTTCATCGTGCTGTCCACTACAACCCCGAGGTCTCTCTCCTGGTCGGTCACCGCCAGTTCAGACCCCATGAGCGTATATGTGAAATTCAGATTTTTTGCTCCAATATGCATAACTTTACACTTGTTCATATTGAATTGCATTTGCCATTTTTCCGCCCATTCACTCAGTTTGGAGAGGTCTTTTTGGAGCTCTTCGCAATCCCTTTTTGTTTTAACAACCCTGAACAATTTAGTATCGTCAGCAAACTTGGCCACTTCACTGCTCACTCCTAACTCTAGGTCATTAATGAACAAGTTGAAAAGTACAGGTCCCAATACCAATCCTTGAGGGACTCCACTTTCTACAGCCCTCCATTGGGAGAACTGTCCATTTATTCCTACTCTCTGCTTTCTGCTTCTTAACCAATTTCTTATCCACAAGAGGACCTCTCCTCTTATTCCATGACTGCTAAGCTTCCTCAGAAGTCTTTGGTGAGGTACTTTGTCAAAAGCTTTTTGAAGATCGAAGTACACTATGTCCACTGGATCACCTCTATCTATATGCTTGTTGACACTCTCAAATAATTCTAATAGGTTACTGAGACAGGACTTTCCCTTGCAGAAGCTATGCTGGCTCTGCTTCAACAAGGCTTGTTCTTCTATGTGCTTAGTTAATCTAGGTTTAATAATACTTTCTACCAGTTTTCCAGGGACAGAAGTTAAGCTAACTGGCCTGTAATTTCCTGGATCTCCCCCTGGATCCCTTTTTGAAGATTGGCGTTACATTTGCCACTTTCCAGTCCTCGGGCACGGAGGAGGACCCCAGGGACAAGTTACATATTTTAGTTAGCAGATCAGCAATTTCACATTTGAGTTCTTTGAGAACTCTCCGGTGGATGCCATCCAGGCCCGGTGATTTGTCAGTTTTTATATTGTCGATTAAGCCTAGAACTTCCTCTCTCGTTACCACTATTTGTCTCACTACTTTGTGGAATATGCCCCATTGAACTCCATTGTTTTAGAGTAAACATGCAAAGGGTGCCTGCCGTGTTTTTTTAATCCCTTTGTTTTGTTTTTAATGCTTCTCTTCCTCTAGGCAGCCCAAGGAGGCGTCAATGGTTCCCGGCTACCGCTCAGCACTTCATTAGCCTCACAACCACCCTGTGAGGTAGGCTAGGGCTCCGAGAGAGGGATTGGTCCAAGGGCAGCACCCGGTGTGTTTCATAGCTAAACAGGGATTTGAAACAAGCCTGACCAACAACTGCAGGAGCTGGTTCATTAGGGCAAGTGAGTCACCGCCCCACCGACTTCAGTCTGCCCTACCCCAGCTCCCACCTGTCTGCCTTCTTACCTACAACCAGTCCAGGGGGCGGCATTGCCTGGCAGCTTCCTTTTCCTTAATCGTTTTGTTGAGCCTTGTAGAACTCAGCAGGGAGGAAGGGGGACAAGACTAGGATTTATTTGGCTCTGCCTCTCATTGGCTTGGGCTCCACCTACTGATCAGGCTCCCTGCCTTCCGCCCCACCAGGCTCCGTGAGCACCAGCCATGCCTTTACCCTGCCAAGCAACACTGAGGGTGCTGAAGTGGAGACTCACCTGCCCCTCCACCACTCTTTCAGAAATCTAACCTGCAGCACAAGTCTATTCTCTCTCGTTTACCTATGCACTTCAGCCCTTCTATTCCCCCCCCCCATATTTTTTATACGTATTATATAGAAACCTAATGAAGTTTGCAGGTCAAAGGGAGGGAAGGGAAGTGTTAGAACAGGGAGTGATGGAGATGTGATGAATGTTGCCAGTAGTCTGACATTCAGCGGTAATTAGTTGGCACTGGAAGATCCAAGCATTTTCCAGGGGCTAGCCTGTAAAGCAACAATGAGGATAGGTACGAAATCAGAGCAAGGACTTAAGATAAAAATACTATAGGTTGGCCTTTTAGAAAACACTTCTTACATATTGCTCAGGCCTCAGGATAGCCATAGCATTTTTTATTTTTATTTTTGCTTACTTGTAGAGCTGGTGTGGGCAACCTTGGGCCCTCAAGATGTTGCTGAACGACAACTCCCATCAGCCGTAGCAAGCATGACCAGGGCTGATGGTTGTATTTCAGCAACATATGGAGGGTCGAAGTTTTCCCATCCCTGCCATGCAGCATGCAAAATAGTAATAGTGCCTTTGAGCATGCACAGAATGCATTTATCTCACCCACTGTGTGCAACCAGAACTTAAACATCTCAGAATGGGGAAAAGGAACATCTGGAGGACAGGGGGCATGATTATCAAGCAGGCCTGAATCCCAAATAATCCCTTTTAGGAAATATTTATGACCCTAAAGGAAGTACTTTTCAGTAAGGGGCGAGCCTCTCTTTGAATGCCTGCAAGAATCTTGTTCCTATGCATCACCTGATGAGAGCTCCAGGAATGTATCCAGCCAGCACTGGAACACTCCTGGGCAGTTGCCAGCTCTGGTTTATGCACACTTTTTTTTTAACTGGGTAAGAATGTGCCTGTTTTGCTAAGAGAGGTAATTTACTACTATGCCATCATTCTCTGTAGCACTTTCTCCTTACCTGCCCTTTATGGATTCTCTTCTCGTCTGAATCTTTGTGTTTCACTATTGCATACTTTGGCTTGCCTGCGATCGAAGTGAAACAAATGGTTTCTTAGCAGCAAAGTTTGAAATCGGCAATTTTAGTACAAGCATATCCTAAGCAAAGAAGTACCTGGATTCCCCCCCCCTTCAAATATGAAAACAAAAAAACTATCCTTTGTTTTGACTCCTTTTTAACTGGAGTTGCTCTCTTTCTGTCAGTTGTGTGCTCACACTGTTGTGTGGACCGGATGTTGAGAATATTACTATTATAGCACATTTCAGAAATACATTTACTGATGAATCTTAAGATTTCTGTTTCTTAAGAAAGCCCAGTGGAAGTGTCTGAAATTGTGTTGTGTGGCTTATTTCTTACATTTCAACTCAGTGGCATTGAAAATGTGCTTCACCTGAAAATGCTATGTAGACATTTATTAGAGTCAGCATTTTGTTGTTCATGTTGGGTTGTTGTTGTTTTTACATTTCCTTCTAGGTGTCTTGAAGACTTACCCATAAATGCCAACATTCACATTTCTGACACTTACTACAATATGTCCGGGATGTGTGTAATTTAGGGTATGGCTTTACTTTATACCTCTGTCCCTACTCCCTTGTAATAAATTCAAGGAAGCCCACTCCATCGTTCACAATATATTAGCTTGTGGGTGGTTGAGGCACTATCATCAGACAGCTTCAGCAAGAGAGCTAAGCTGAAATGCAGAAGCTTTAGCAAACTTTGTAGCCGTGCACATTGATGTTAACCATCTGTCAGTCAATGAGAGAGGTGGGTAGGAGAGGTGCAGTTCACTTATTTTGGCCTCTGGATTTAATGGTCTTACATTTGGGGCATATTTAGGTGTTCATATGTATTACTTACGTTACTTCAAACAGTGGTAAGCCAGCCTGACTGCATTTGCAGGCCCTCCTGCTGGGTGGGGCCCTGGACCTCTGCCCTAAACGCCGGCCTGATGGCACCAGGGCGGGCATTCATTCATTGGCGATCACTCATGACCAAGTAAGATTGTCTTCCAAGATAAAGTATTTAACGGTGGGTCCGTAAGTGACTGTGGAGGCCAATTCTGGATCCACACAGCCTCCCACAGTAAGGACATAGGTTTTCAGATGGAAGATGGTCACGATGAGGATTTGACGTGCCTTCCGCTTAGTTCATTTGTCCCTTTCGCCCTGTACTCGTGCTTCTTCAAAGTCCATAGCACCTCTGATAATGGCCGACCTCCAATTGGGACGCTCATGGGCCAAGGCTTCCCAGTTCTCGATGCTTATGTTACCTTTTTTTAGATTAGCTTTGAGAACATCTTTAAACCTCTTTTGCTGTCCACCGATATTTATTTATTTATTATTCAATTTATTAGTCACCCATCTGGCTGGTTGGCCAGCCACTCTGGGCGATGTACAAGATAAAAACTGTACATTAAGCATTAAAATTTAAAACATAACAATAAAAGCCTAACCCATCCTAAAAGCTTTCCTGAAGAGCCAGGTCTTCAAAGTCCAGCGGAAGGTCATCTCAGAAGGGGCATGACGGAGATCATTTGGGAGAGAGTTCCATAGGGTGGGGGCCACTATTGAGAAAGCCCTCTCTCTAGTCCTCACCAGTCTCACTGTTTTTACCGGTGGGATCGAGAGAAGGTCTTCTGAGGCTGATCTTGTTGAGCGGCATCCCTGACGATGCTGGAGGCGCTCCTTCAGATAGACTGGGCCAAAACCGTATAG
Organism: Rhineura floridana; assembly: GCF_030035675.1. NCBI lineage: Eukaryota > Metazoa > Chordata > Lepidosauria > Squamata > Rhineuridae > Rhineura > Rhineura floridana. The sequence continues at coordinate 170,855,601 of NC_084484.1, forward strand.
GGTTTTAAAGGTCAAAACCAGCACCTTAAATTGGGTTCGGTAAACAACCGGTAACCAGTGCAACTCCTTCAACACAGGAGTGATGTGATCTTGCTGGCTGCTGCCCTTAATCAGACAAGCCGCCGCATTCTGTACCAGTTGCAGCTTCCGGACCGTTTTCAAGGGTAACCCCACGTACAGCGCATCACAGTAGTCTAGGCGAGAGGTGACCAAGGCATGTACCACCGGTGGGAGCAGATGGTTGGGAAGGTAGGGGCGCAGCCTCCGTATCAGATGGAATTGATACAGCGCCCTCCGGCTCACAGCCGAGACTTGAGCCTCCATGGACAGCTGGGAGTCCAAAATGACCCCCAGGCTGCGGACCTGGTCTTTCAGGGGCAAACGTACCCCATTGAGCACCAGGTCCACATCCCCCAACCTTCCCTTGTCACCCACAAACAGTACCTCGGCCTTATCCGGGTTCAGCTTCAGCTTATTCCTTCCCATCCAGCCACTCACCGACTCCAGACAATTTTGACTTCTGTTTTACCTTTTTTTTTTGCCTTTGTCTTCCAGGAGCCTCGCGGGATGCAAGCGATACAGGAGACAGGAATGCTTTGTCTTCCATTTTATTCTGTTATCAGGAGCAGCAGATAAAACATTCCGTTTTCCATCCTTAAGTTGGGAGTAAAGTAGCTGCTTTGGAAGACGGTGATCAGGCATTCGAACAACATGGCCGGTCCATGCCAGCTATAGGAGTCCCACAGAGTGAGGGCTGCTCCAGACTGGTGCTATATTGGAGGTGTATTCTGCCATTTGTTCTTGACAGAATAATTACTGATGGATTTGTTCTGATTTATCAGTTGTGTGCAGTGCTTCCTAAATGCTACCACATTATTGCTGTCCGGAGGGGCTATAGTGCAACAAAAGCAGGACATCACACACACACATCTGTAGTATGAAACAATACAGGATTTCAGCAAGAAGTTACAAGATATGCACTGACTGGAAATAAAGCAGTGTGGCCGCCCCAAACCTTTTGCAGGCACAAAGAGTACTAAAAGTAGGATAGGAAATGACTGCCCTGATAGCATCGTGAGCACAAGTAATCATGAATGTGCAGTAAAAAGGGAAGTGTGAAGGGGCCCTGAGAAACAGACAGCAAGTGAAACATCTGCTGCTCCTGATAAAGAATAAAATGGAAGACAAAGCATTCCTGTCTCCTGTATCGCTTGCATCCTGCGAGGCTCCTGGAAGACAAAGGCAAAAAAAAAGGTAAAACAGAAGTCAAAATGACGGTGCAAGCAAAGCCCGAACAATCATTCGAAACCCAAAACTGAGCAGAAAGAGAGAGACACACATGAGATTCATCTAAGGCTGCAGTACCCATGCTTTGCCAGAATAGTTCTGTGGCAGCATATGAAGGCATAACGGAATAAGGAATGTTGTCACTCTTTCGCTACAACAATATACCTTGGTTTTTATACAAGTTTTCTTCTTCTTCTGACATAGAGTTGTACCCTACTAATTTAGGAGTAAACCCATTGCAGTTAATGGATCTAAATGAGTAATGTCCATTAATTTTAATGGGTCTACTCTGAGTAAGACTATCATTGCATGCAACCCATAGCAGCTATGTGCTTTTACGGCAACTAAGATTTCCTTTATACTGGAAGCATTGTTTACTTATAGAATCATAGAGTTGGAAGGGGCCTTGTAGGCCATTGAGTCCAACCCTCTGCTCACAGCAGGAAATCCACAGCTAGAGCATCTCCCGCAGACAGCTGTCCAGCCTCTGCTTGAAGACATCCAGCGAAGGGGATCCCACCACCTCCCTAGGCAGTTGGTATGTGTTTTTTTTGTTTTCAAAATGATTTTAAAGCAGTCCCTCAATCAAGGCTCCTCAGCAAATTTAGTAATCACAGGTTAAAAGGATAGATCCTATGGATGGAATGGACAGTTCTTGCAGCGGAGAGATGTAATCAAGAATCTGTATTGAGAGTGGTGCTTTTTAACATTACCTCTTTAATTTATTAAAAGCATTTATAATCTGCCCTTCACCCAAAGGTGAAATATGCATGGTCCAAGCCAAACATTAAAATTAAAGCGAAATGCAGAATTCAGTTGCAAAGGAAAGCAGCAGCGGCTGCAGAAATTCAGATGCCCAGTACACCTAACCCCCCGTCCAAAAGCCTGAGCAAAGAGATGCATATTCACCTGCCAATGAAATGACATCAGTGTTGTTCATGGTGAGATGTGCTGGAAGTGTTGGGATGCATCAACTTGACTTGGTGGGTTTATATGGGGAAAGAGAAGAGAGAGAGGAACATCCAAGTTTCCCAGACTATCTTTCTGACCTAACCTGTGTTGACCTTCAGATGTCAATGTATACTCTTAGACTGCTGACCTTCCCTCTCTGTTTATCCTTCTATGTCTCATTCTTGGGAGAGGAGACATATTTGCTTTGTCTCCCTCTCCAGCAGCAAGAGATCATACATCAAGCATTGGGTCTTTGCATCTTGAACTTAAAACTAGGAACTCTTTTCTATCAAGTATGTATTTCCTAAAATAAATAAGCTTTCTTGGTTTGCTAAGCCTAGAGTCTACCTGCGATTATATCCAGGGACAAGATGTGCTATTTCAGGTAATAATAATAATAATAATAATAAATTTAATTTTTGTGTCGCCTATCTGGCCGAAACCACTCTAGGCGACGTACAACATTAAATTCAACAATACATAATAATACAATACATAATAAAATACAATGCAGTCAACAATAACCATTTTAAAAAGCGGCAGTACAGGGCCATCAATAGACAATTTTAAAACAATATAAAGAAATTAGCCCACCCCGGGGACCCCAAAGGCCTGTCCAAAGAGCCATGTTTTCAAGGCTCGGCGAAATGTATCTAGGGAAGGGGCATGGCGAAGATCGAACGGGAGGGAGTTCCAGAGAGTGGGGGCCGCCACTGAAAATGCCCTCTCTCTAGTCCCCACCAACCTAGCTGTTTTCGTTGGTGGGACGGAGAGAAGGCCCTGTGTGGCTGATCTGGTCGGGCGGCTTAGTTGGTGGTACTGGAGGTGCTCCTTCAGGTAAACTGGGCCGAGACCGTATAGGGATTTAAAGGTTAAGACCAACACCTTGAATTGGGCCCGGAAAACAACTGGAAGCCACAACTCAGACTCTGTGCTGTTAGCTACTCTGCCAATAAAATGCACCTGAGAGGACATTCCAGAGGCAAAAGGCCACCACAGAGAAAGCCCGCCCATGGGCCCCAACCTCACAAATCTCATTAGCATGGGTACTACCAACAGAACTTTCCATGTAGATCTTTCAACTCAGGCAGATCAGTATGGGAGGAGGTGTTCTTTCATAAATGACCTAGAGTTAGGACTGAGTTGTGAGGTAGCCAGGTCTGTCAAATTATTTAAGGTGGCTGAAGATAGCAAAGAGCTCCAAAAGCCTCTCCAAACTCAGGGAATTAAAATGGCAAATGCAGTTCAATGTAAGCAAGTGTGAAGTGATGTAAATGGGGGGGCAGGGCAGTGAATCTCAAAATGATGTAATGACAGCTGCCAACTTGGACACCTTTAAAAGAGACAAATTCATGGACAGTATGGCTATCAATGGCTACAAGTCATGATGGCCAATATCAAAAGATGTGTGCCCCTGGAGTACATCAGTTAGAGCAGGTTGTTGCCCTCATGACCAGCTTGTGAGCTTCCCATTGGCATCTGGGTGACCACTATGGGAACAGAACACTGGACTAAAGATGGGTCTTTGGTCTGATCTAGCAGGGCTCTTCTTACATTCTTATCCTGTCTCTCCACCCACCTATCCACCCAGGACAAAATGTCTGCGGGCCTGGTAATTACCATTTCTGGTTGACCCTGTCGCCAACAGTGCAAATATCAGATGGTCTTCATAGCATGAGAACTATGAAAACTCTTAAGGACCTGTTTTCTTATCTGTTGCTAAGATGTTAGGCTAAGGGACGGGCCTTTTTCAGTGGTAGCCCCATATTTAATGGAATGCCCTCCCCCTGGAACTACTTTGTTGTTTGTGTGCCTTCAAGTCGATCACAACTTATGGCGACCCTATGAATCAGTGACCTCCAATAGCATCTGTCATAGGGTTGCCAGGCTCAGGGCCTGAGACTGATCCTGTATATTTAGGAGAAGAGAAAGTCAGCCAAGTGCAGGTGTTCTTGCAACACTGTAGTGGGAAAAACCACAAGGTGGAATTCTCCCTTCCCCCTGCACAACTTTTAAAGATACAGAAGACCTCTTGGAGGCCAGGACTGGAAAAATCTGAAACTGAGAGAAAACTCTTTATCTCCCTCCTTCTCAATGTACAGTATATTTAGAGGTACGGTTTATAAATGCTATTAGTAGGAGTAGTTAATTCAGTTTTCCTCAGTAATCAATCCCCTTGGCCCTGTAATTATTTTTTGGGGGGAGGGGGTTGCTCTCTGAACTGTCTCCAGCAGAGAGGGAGTTCTGTTGATTAGCAGCAACACTCTGTATGCCTATGGGATATGTTCATTTCCAGATCTCTGCCTGGTAGAATAGTCAACAAGCACTTTTTTAGATGACAGTATGGTAATTGCATACAGTTAAGCATGCAGCTTGAGGAATACGGAAGGATTTTCAGGAACAAAGGGAGGAAACCCTTAGGTCAGGGATGGGGAACCTGTGACCTTCCAAGTGTCGTTGGACTACAGCTGCCATCATCCCAGAGCACTGGCTCTGCTGGCTGGGGCTGATGGGAGTTGGAGTCCTACAACAGCTGGAGGGCCACAGGCTCCCCATCTCTGCCTTAGCTAATTGTGGGTCATGCTAAATAGGCTTTAAAGGAGGATTAGACAAATCCATGGAGAACAAGGCTATCAATGGCTACTAGCCATGATTGCTATACTCTGCCACCACAGTCTGAGGCAATATACTTCTGATTACCAGTTGCCAGTAGCCATAGGAGGGGAGAGTGGTCTTGTGCTCAGGTCCTGCTTTTGGGCTTCTCATGGGCATCTGGTTGGCCACTATGAGAACAGGATGCTGGACTGGATGGGTCACTGGCGTGTTCCAGCAGGCTCTTCTTGTGTGCTTAGAGCCAATTTAAAAGATTCAGGTGCAGTAGCTATCAGGTGGTAATCTGTTTGCGGCAAGGCAATAAGAACAAGCCACAAACTGCAGATCATTTTTTAAAAAAAATATTTGTATTACTTACGCTACCCTTCAACCCGTTCCCAAGATGGCTTACAAAAGTTAAAATGATAATAAAACAAATTAAAGCAAAACCACTGAAACAAGAACATCACAATATAGGAAGAGAAGTCGAAAAGCGTTCAGCAGAATTAAAAATGAAACACCAAACAGCATAAAAGAAATGTAAGGGTTTTTTCAAAAAAACCCTGGGAAAATAAAATTTTGGCACCAGAGTGACACCAAGGTAGGTGCTAGGAGAGCCTGAAGGGGGAGAGCGTTCTGCAGTCAGGGTATTCCCACTGAGCCCTCCTGGTGGTGAGGGCATCCAAAGTGGAGTGGCACTCAGGACTGTGGGCCCAATGTGGCCCTTTAACCACCTCTGTCTGGCCATCAGGACTTTTTCTCAGGCCACACCCCCTCACCCGCCCTGCTTCACACTCTCTTGGCTGAAAATTGGAGCCCTGAATGTAAATGTTACCTTTGTGCAATAGGCTAGTTTTTACTCACTCTCATGTACACCTCTCCATCTTCCACCCAGGTAAACAAAGACTGATTGGAGTTCAGGGACACATCTCAGGCCGGCACACAAGGGGGTATGTGCAGCAAGGGCAGTGAGGGGTGTGGCCTAGAGAGAGAGGGTGTGGCTTGGGAGGCATTATGGCCCAGGAAGGGCCAGAAGGAGAGGTCGCACTTGGCCCTCAGGGCTAAAGTTCCCCGCTCCTCCTCTACAGTTTGGCTGTGCTTGTGTGACTAATTTATTCAAGTGATCAGTGTAGTGTGAGGAAAAAGAACTCACACATTCCTGTGGTTCACCTCCCATAAGCAGATGATGTTCCACTGCTGAACATAAGAGCCCTGCTGAACCAGGCCAAAGGTCTATCTACTCCACAGTCCTGCTTACTACAATGACCAGTGTGATCTCTCTGGGAAGTCCGCAAGCAAGTTGTATAGGCAGTAGCCCTTTCTCTCAGAGTCTGATATTCAGAGGCATTCTCCATCTGATCTTGGAGGCAGTATATAAACATCATGAGTAGTAGCCGTTTACATTAATTTGTCTAACAGAGGATTCTCTCCTGGAGGTGTGGGTGTATCGTATGGGGAGGCCCAAAGCTTAATTTGAGTGGACTGCCTTCAAGTCGATCCCGACTTATGGCGGCTACCCTATGAATACGGATTTCATGGTAAGCAGTATTCAGAGGGGGTTTACCACTGCCACAGCTGCACAAGCCAGCCCCTTCCTTGTCCGCAACTGTCCCTAATTTGAGTACAAGTCCTTATTCTCTTCTACATATTGTGGCCGCTATTGACATAGAGAGGCCATGCTTGACAGTCTAGTGCCCAAACAACACATTGATCTAGGTGTTTCCATGGCATCTTGTGGAAGACATTCTCCTGGAGGTGAAGGGATATCATTTTTGGTTTCCCAAAACATACTTTTGGATGTGCATCCTCAGTCCTTATTCTTTTCTTAAGTATTTTGGCTATTATTGGCAACACATCATATCATACCATGCTACTATTTAAACACCCAAAGACTTGTTGTTTGACACAAATTGTATAGACGTAAGTGTAATGGCCCATGAGATAAGTGTTGTGTAAGGATGGTCAACGGCTATTTTGGAAAATGGCTTTCGTAGACTTTTGCCAACCTGCACATGATGTCTAGCCAGTTTTCCCCCCATTACAAACCATGGTAACTATGTCACCCATATGCTACCAGGCCAAGTTCAAGGTTCTAGTTTTGGTGTACGAAGCCCTACACAGCTCGGGACCAGGATACCTGAAAGACCGTCTTACCCCTTATATACCCAGTTGATCACTGCGCTCTGTGTTGGCGATTGCGTGTATAGATCAAACGTGGTTTGAATTCAAGCGCCGTATAGAACAGGAATAAGACAGGCCAGGCAAGTTTCTTGTAAGAGTCTTTACTAGGCAAAGACATTAGACACAGCTCTCTCCATTGACATTTCTTCCCCCACTCTGAGTTCCTGCAAGTTTCCCACCTTATCACACTCCCAGCCAGCCACTGACCTTGATTGTCTGGCACTCTGTTCTCACAGCTTAACCCTTCTGCTTCAGGTTTCTCTCTCTCTGCTAAAAACCTTGTCTGTGAGTCTCACAGCCTGCGTCACTGACCAACAGCCCCCACCTGAGACTTACAGACTACAAAACTTCATGTTACAATTATTACATTTCTACAACATTAACTTTTCATTACAAATACATTTCAGTACATGGTTTGTTTTCTTACAGTTTATATTTACATTTTCAGTTCAGTTCAGTTTCTCTTTATTCTTTATTTACACAAGTTTCACAGATTCATGTTTGTTCACTTTCATTTGATAATACATTTATATTTCATTCCTCAACACAAAACTTCCACATTAGATCCATTGTTTCTTTATCTATTGGTCCCTCTTTTTCCCATTCTACTGGATATTCATCTGTTTCATTATTCTGTTGTGTAACATTAAATGCAAATCTCTGAGGAGGTTGACCTTTCGTTTTTCTCTCTGATTTCCTGACATTATTTCCATTTCTTCTTCACTCTCTATTTTACTCGGACCTGCACCACTGGTACTTGGCATTTCTGTATCATGTGTTGTTATGTCTTCACCTCTCAGTCTTTTAACAGTACGTTTGCCACCGTGTATTAAATCTGTTAATGCAGTTTTTAATGGAATTTGCTGCCCGAAAGGAACATCCGCAGCTTCCTGCTTGTTTGCACTATCTAGGATCACTGTTTGACTGTCTCTCCAAGGTTTATCTATCACCTTTATGTTTCTGCTTAACACTACTTGTTTCTCAGGCAACCAAACTCTATAATATGAATTCTGAAATCCCAAAATGCGTCCTGCCTGAGCTTTTGACTGTTTTGCAACATGTACCCAGCATTTTGCCCCAAAACGTTCTATGTGTTTCACCCTGGGTTTTCTTCCAGTCAGTTTCTCATAGGGAGACATGCCTATTGTTCTGTGCATTAGGCGGTTCTGAATATAAACAGTGTACAGAATACATTCACCCCAATAAGTGTTATTCATATCAGCATCTGCTAGCATTGCTCTCAATGAATCCTCCAATGACCGGTTCCTCCTCTCTGCCGTTCCGTTGGAGGATGGGCTGAAGGGAGCAGTGAGACTATGTATTATTCCCTTCTTTTCCAAATATGTTTGAAATGAATTACTGGTAAATTCACCACCTCCATCTGATCTGATATTTTTGATAACAACCCCATGTTGTGTTTTTGTTCTCTGTATGAATGCCTTTAATTTCTCTTCTGCATCACTTTTCTTTTTCAATAAGAACACATGTGTAAATCTGGAGAAATCATCCACAATCACTAAATAAAACCTTGCTCCACCTTTTGAGCACTGAAAAGGTCCAGCCAAATCCACATGTATGAGCTGATAGGGTTCAGTAGTCGTGCTTTCACAGCTCTTATTTACTGGAGTTACTGTCATTTTTGTTTTATAGCATACCTCACACTCATCCACATGCTCACAGTGTGTTAATTTCAAATCTTGACTATGCTTTGGTGTGTTTTGTATCTTTTGAAAATGTGTGTGTGCCAGTTTTCTGTGCCATTCATGGATACAATCATCATGTTTCTCTTTATCTACTGCTATCCAAGCGCACATGTGTTTATCAAGCTTGCACTCAACCATAAACATTTGATTCTGTAATTTCCCTTGCATGCATATTTCACCATCTTTTCTCACAAAACATCTATCCCCTTCAAATGTAACTTTGCAACCTATTTGAGCCAATTTTCTCACTGATAGAATGTTATATTTTAAACCAGAAATCAATAATACATCTGTTAAAATTCCCAAATTACGCATCTTCAGCGTTCCTCTCGCAGTCGCGTCCTGAGTCGATCCGTCAGCCAGATAAAGCTTCTCCTGCGTCGGCTTTGAAGTGTAAAGTAAACTAGAGTCTGTGATTAGGCAATTAGACGCTCCACTGTCAAGAAGCCATTTAGAGTTAATGAGTTTATTGCTCTCCTTAGAAACAAAGTTCACGCTTGTTCTCTGACTTTCAAAGTCTCTGTTATTCCTCTTCTTTAAACAATGTCTCTGTATATGACCACGTGATCCACAAAAATAACATGTTTTAGTCTCTTGCCTGCTTCTTTGATTTCGGTGTTGTACAGACACAGTCTCAGTCTCTTTTAATTCTATTTTCTTATTCTCTTGTCTCCTATACCACTCTTGTTGAAGTTTCTGTTCCACAAAGTCCAAAGTCAGATTCCCATCAGGTTGGGTTTCAAGACTAGATACCAGCACGTCCCATTTTTGATCCAATGAAGATAACAGGAGATAAACCATCTGTAAGTCATTATGATGCACGCCTCTATCTTGCAGCTCAGCATTTAATCTACGAAATTCAGCCAAATGCTCTTCCATAGTCACTTCATCTGTAAAACGCATCTGATAAAGCTTCCGTGCTAAACACAGCCTGCTCCCCGCAGTTTGCTGTACATGTGCGGCTCTTAACTTTTCCCACATCTGATTAGCTGTCGGCTCATTACTCACCAGCAACAGTTGTGAATCTGATAGCCCCAGAGTAATAAAAGCCTTCGCTTTCTCGTCTTTCTTCAGCCACGCTGCTGAAGGAGCTGCCGGAGGGGGGGTTTTCAACGACATCATTCAAATCCTCTTTAATCAGAACTGCTCTCATTCTCCACTTCCAACTGGAGTAGTTTACAGCATTCAGCCTCTCCATCGGCATCCCGGATAACAGATTTACAGCCATGTTGCCCACTCTTACTTGCCTCTCACTTGCGCTTTGTTTCTCTCTGCAACAACGCCACTTCACCGGCTCTTGAACCCGCTACCACGCCTGATAAGCTGGGCCCATAACCCCTGTTGGCGATTGCATGTATAGATCAAACGTGGTTTGAATTCAAGCGCCGTATAGAACAGGAATAAGACAGGCCAGGCAAGTTTCTTGTAAGAGTCTTTACTAGGCAAAGACATTAGACACAGCTCTCTCCATTGACATTTCTTCCCCCACTCTGAGTTCCTGCAAGTTTCCCACCTTATCACACTCCCAGCCAGCCACTGACCTTGATTGTCTGGCACTCTGTTCTCACAGCTTAACCCTTCTGCTTCAGGTTTCTCTCTCTCTGCTAAAAACCTTGTCTGTGAGTCTCACAGCCTGCGTCACTGACCAACACTCTGCAGGTGAGGGCCTCCTGCAGATATCACCTTATCAGGAGGTCCGTTCTGCACAACATAGGAAATGGACCTTTAGTGTGGTAGCACCTACCCTGTGGCATTCCCTTAAATATTAGGCAGGCGACATCTCTGCTATCTTTTCGGCGCCTTTTGAAGACTTTCCTCTTTCAACAAGCCTTTTAGGTTGAGACCTATCCCAGTCTGCGTCTGTGTTAGAATTGCTTAATATGTTTTTTAATGTTTAAATGTTTTTAACACTGTTTTGTTTTAATGTATTTTAAGATCTGTTTTTATGATGTTTTAAAGTGTTTTTAGCACTTTGTTTGCCACGCTCCTGCTGGGAGGAAGGGCAGGATACAAATTAAATAATAAATAAAATAAATAAACATAGGAAGCTCTCTTATATTGAGTCAGGCCATTGGTCCATCTTGCTCAGCACTGTCTCTACACTGACTGGCAGTGGCTCTCTAGGGTTTCAGGGGAGATGCTGGGAATTGAACCTGGGACCTTCTACATGGATATCAGATGCTCTACCACTGCGCTATGGCCCTTCCCCTATCCAAGCAAAAACTGCCATCGTTAACTACTTTTCTACAGACATCTATTACAGGTACAGGAATATATAGCTTTGTGAGCTATCTAGATTCTCAGGTCTTAAGGCCTTCTTCAGGCAGAGATGGGAACAGCAGTGTGCAACATCAGCCTCAGCAATTGGCAGGCAGAATGGAGCCCCTGGATTGGCCAGGCCTGATATGAATGCTGGGAGCCTACCTTTCTGTGCCTGAGCTCAGAAGCCTTGCACACACACTCAAACATACACCTGGAGTCTGTGAGTCATGCTTTCCACCCTAGGGTGCTATGTACATAGCCCTGATTGATGTGATCTTTGCTCCCCTACATTCTTTGGAAGAGGAAGGACTATGCAAACTGGCCATTGTGTACTCCTTGCATATGTGTTATTAGGGAAAGCAGAACAGTGCAGACAGACAGTCAGACACCCACCACAGCAAGAGATCTTCAGCCAGGAAATCTGTCTGAACCAGCCCTGAAGTAATATTTGCTGGGGTTACTTTTTTTCCCATATGAATAAAGATTATTATTATTAGTAGTAGTAGTAGTATCAGTATTATTTATTTAATAAATAATATAATAATAATTGACTAGAAAAGACAATAATGTTGGGGAAAACAGAAGGGAGTAGAAAAAGAGAAGAGATAGATTGATTCCATCTTTGTGGATACCATGGACTGCAAAAAAGACAAATAATTGGGTGTTAGAACAAATTAAACCAGGTCTATCATTAGAAGCTAAAATAATGAAACTGAGGTTATAATAATTTGGACACATAATGAGAAGACATGATTCACTAGAAAATACAATAATGCTGGGGAAAACAGAAGGGGGTAGAAGAAGACCAAACAAGAGATTGATTGATTCCCTAAAGGAAGCCACAGAGCTGAACTTGCAAGATCTGAACAGGGTGGTTCATGACAGATGCTACTGGAGGTCACCGATTCATAGGGTCGCCATAAGTTGAAATCGACTTGAGAGCACATGACAACAACAATAACAATAATATTTATTAGTTGCTTGTTACCCGAAGGTCTCCAAGCGACTTACAACACATTAAAACCATACATATAATGCCATAAAACCATGAAAACAGAGCAAACAACCCTTGCAACAGCCACAGGAACCTCGCCAGCATACAAATAACAAAAACATCATCTCAGTCTATCAAATGCCTGGGGGGAGGAATCTTTATCCGCACTGAAAAAATGTCAATAGATGTGCCAGTCAGACCTTGCTGGGGACAGCATTCTACAGACAAGGAACGACAACCAAAAAGGCCCTCCCCCTTGTCACTTCACACCACCCTCTGAGCCTCCCAGAGAGGGGGTACCTGGAGAAGAGCCTCAGAAGAAGGTGTAAAGGTCCAGGTAGGTTCATATCAGGAGAGGCATTTCCAGAAGATATTATTAAGGCTAAAATCCTATACAATCCTATACAATTACAGACACACTTGGAGGAAACGGATTATTTAGATCCATACCAATCGGGTTTTAGGACTGGTCATGGTACGGAAACAGCCTTGGTCGCTCTGGTAGATGATATGCAGAGGGCATTGGATAGGGGTGAATACACCTTCCTTGTCCTCCTGGACCTCTCAGCGGCTTTCGATACCGTTGACCACGGTATCCTTTTAAACCGCCTAGAGGGATTAGGAATAGGAGGCTCTGTCTTGCAGTGGTTCCGTTCCTATCTCTCGGATAGGCAGCAACGGGTGGCATTGGGAGATGAGGTTTCAGACCCTTGGCCTCTTCATTGTGGAGTGCCACAGGGTTCTATCCTCTCTCCCATGCTATTCAACATCTATGTGAAACCGCTGGGAGCAATCATCAGGAGTTTTGGGTTGCAGTGCCATCAGTACGCAGATGACACTCAGCTCTATCTCTCCTTTAAGTCCTCACCGGAGTTGGCTGTGAATACCATGTCCAAGTGCCTAGAATCCGTAAGTGGATGGATGGGAGAGAATAGGCTGAAGCTGAACCCCGACAAGACTGAGGTATTACTTGTGGGAGATAAAAGGAAGTTAGGAATTACTGACCTGATGCTTGATGGGGTAAGTTTACCCCTGAAGGACCAGGTCCGCAGTCTTGGGGTCATACTTGACTCCCAGCTGTCCATGGAGGCTCAGATTACAGCAGTGAGCCAGGCAGCTTGGTATCAATTACATCTGATACGGAGACTGCGTCCCTATCTTCCTGTTCACCTGCTCCCTCAGGTGATACATGCCCTGGTCTCCTCTCGCTTAGACTACTGCAATGCGCTCTACGTGGCGTTACCCTTGAAAACGGTCCGGAAATTACAGCTGGTACAGAACGCGGCGGCACGCTTGATTACGCATAGCCGTCGCTGGGATCATATCACCCCAGTGTTATTAGATCTTCACTGGCTACCAGTTGTCTACCAGGCCCAATTCAAGGTGTTGGTGTTGACCTTTAAAACCCTATACGGTTTCAGCCCAGTATATCTGAAGGAACGCCTCCAGAATCACCCATTGTGCCGCCTGACGAGATCAGCCTCGCAAGACCTTCTCTCGGTCCCACCGGTGAGAACAGCTAGGCTGGTACGGACCAGAGAGAGGGCATTCTCTGTTGTGGCCCCCACCCTCTGGAACTCTCTCCCTTTCGATCTCAGACATGCTCCCTCCCTGTCCAGCTATCGCCGAGCCTTGAAGACCTGGCTGTTCAGGCAGGCCTACAAGATTGGGACAGATTAATTTATGTTCTGAATTAATGAATGGTTTTTTAGCTTAAAATTTGATTATGTTGATCTATATGTATTGTTTTTATTCTTGTTGTTCGTCACCTAGAGTGTCCCTAACCCGGACAGATAGGCGGCTGAAAAATAAAATTTATTATTATGGTTTATTATTACAAACCCGAGAGTAAGTCTCACAGAGTTCAGCAGGCCTTATTTCTGAGTAGACAGGAATAGGATTGTGGTGTAAATATAACTGTGGCCTATAGTTTTGTTATATGCTAATAGTAGGTTATATTAGTATGATAGATGGTGGTGCTTTTGACCAAACACAAACCTAGAAATTAAAATCAGAGACAGGACGGAGGCTTTCAAACATTCCAGGAAATGCCTCACTGTCTTGGTCTCAGATACAATCTTAGTTGAACCTTCAGCAGTACCTCTGCAAATAGATCTCAGCATACTGTCATGAATTATGAAACATTGACATTTCATGTTGAATTAATGCAAAGGGCTCTTTAAGGACTAGAGCCAAGTAAGTTGCCAGGCCTGCTTTTTTTAAGAACAGGAAAAAAAGTATTTGCATAATGAAAATGACCTATTAATACAGATCCTTCCCCCAGGGAAGACAAGGGGAACTTGTGCTGCAAAGGTGATCAGTTTGCCACAAATCACCAATGCATTTGTTTCAAAGTATGACTAATCAGTTGTCTTATAATGTTCTCCCATAGATGGTGGTGATTAACTGTGACTAGAAGAGTATATTTTTATACTTGTGGTGGGGCAGAGCTGCCCTTCCATCATTGGCATTGATGTAGCTTACCTGGATGGCAATGATGTCTAGTGCCCATTGGGATTAGTAGGGCAGAAGGCAGACAGCCCAACAGTAGGTGGAGCAAGAACCAATCATAGGTAGAGCCACTCTCAGACTGGGGCTGGTAGATTCTGGCTAAGACTGGTGGGGCAGTGCCCCATTCACCACAATGGACCGCTGTCTGCTGCTGGATGGGGCTGGGCTGGGGCACGGTGGCAGTGAGGTCAGGGCTGTGCAGATGCACTTGTTGGGTGGCATCCATCCCTCTGGTGCACCAGCGCAGCCCAAAACTTGACATTGCCCTGCCCTCCCATCTAGTTAAGCAGCAGTGTTATCAGTGTTAGGAGAGCATCTCCACCCCACCACACACGCCACTACTGTGTATTTGTAAAGTAAATACAGTAGCTGATTAATTAAGATACTAATATTAGGGCGCTATGCTCCCCTGCTTTCTTCACCCACCAATCCCCACTCCAAATACACACACCTCACACTCACACACACAAACATACACCAGGCACCTCCAAACATCCCCAGGCACTCCCAAACACATGCACACACACACACACACACACACACACACACACACACACAGGGACTCTCACATACACATGGATTCCCAAACATACACACTTGCAAATGCATCCCCCATGCACTTGCAAATGCACCCCCATGCACTCGTGCCCCCAGACCTCCCTGGTACCTTACTCCCCTAGTCACTTCCCTTGCAATTCCCCCTTGCCTCCAGGCATTGGTGTGTGCTAGCTACCATGGGCCCGCTAATGCTCTTCACGTGTTCCTGCATGATACCACTACCTGCACCGTTAACCCACACCACCACTTCCTCCTTGACAAACGGTGCTGCCATGCTGCTCTGCACAGTACACCTAGGCTGCCTCCCCACCCTGGGCATTTATCTTGCCCAGGCTGCTGCCCCCGGCCACTCACCCTGCCTTCCGGCTGCTTGCCTGCTCGCTCCACACCTTCCCACTTGCCTGCCTGTTCGCCCCACAGCCACCCACCCTCCTCACTTGTCATACACCCGGCTGCCCCACTTAGTCACCCCCCAGCCATCCTTGCTTCCCTCATGCCCTCGCCTTCCTTGTCGCCCTGCCACCGCACCCCTATGTGATGCTACATGATGGCCTGACTGTGTGACAGAGCAACAACTTCGGAAATTATTAGATATTACTTAATATAGTTGATTAATCATATACCTTTAGGATTACTCAGTGTGTTATAATTTTAATTTAATGTTAATTGAGGAATGTTCTTATCCACCTTGGAAGCTTTTGTTGAAAAGTGGGCATAGAACTCTTTTAATGAATGAATGATGTAATAATGACCAGTGTGTGTGTTTTTCAATCTCAGCTTTTGACCTTTCCCCATTGAGTTTCTGTTACCATTTAGAGGGAGGAAATAGGTAACTTTTCTATGAACAGGCACCATTCTTGTAGACTGTGGGAATGCTGTGGACATAATATATCTCGACTTCAGCAAAGCATTTGACAAAGTGCCCCATGATATTCTGATTAGCAAGCTAGCTAAATGTGGGCTGGATGGAACAACTATCAGGTGGATCCACAATTGACTCTAGAATCATACTCAGAGTGCTTATCAATGGTTACTCTCAAACTGGGCGGACGTAACGAGTTGGGTACCATAGGGCTTGGTCCTGGGCCCAGTGCTCTTCAACATTTTTATTAACGACTTGGATGAGGAGGTACAGAGCAGAAGACAGAAACAAAATTCAAAGGGACCTTGATAGGCTGGAGCATTGGGCTGAAAACAACAGAATGAAATTCAACAGGGATAAATGCAAAGTTCTACACTTAGGAAAAAGAAACCAAATGCACAGTTATAAGATGGGGAATACTTGGCTCAGCCATACGACATGTGAGGATCTTGGAATTGTCATTGATCACAAGCTGAATATGAGCCAACAGTGCGATGTGACTGCAAAAAAGGCAAATGATATATCAGGCTGCATTAACAGAAGTATAGTTGCCAAATCGCGTGAAGTATTAGTTTCCCTCTATTCAGCACTGGTTAGGCCTCATCGAGTACTGCATCTAGTTCTGGTCTCTGCACTTCAAGAAGGATACAGACAAACTGGAACAGGTTCAGAGGAAGGCAACAAGAGTGATCAGGGGACTGGAAACAAAGCCCAGTGAGGAGAGACTGAAAGAACTGGGCATGTTTAGCCTGGAGAAGAGAAGACTGAGGGAAGATAATGATAGCACTCTTCAAGTACTTGCAAAGTTGCCACACAGAGGAGGGCCAGGATCTCTTCTCGATCGTCCCAGAGTAGAGGACATGGAATAATGGGCTAAAGTTGAAGCCAGATTTTGACTGAACATCAGGAAAAACGTCCTAACTGTTAGAGCCATACGACAATGGAACCAATGACCTAGAGAGGTAGTGGGCTCTCTGACCCTGGAGGCCTTCAAGAGGCAGCTGGACAACCATCTGTCAGGAATGCTTTGATTTGGATTCCTACATTGAGCAGGGGGTTGGAACTGATGGCTTTATCGGCTCCTTCCAACTCTACTATTCTATGACTCTCCTCTGTTTCAATGCATGCTGGAGAACATTCCAGTTTATCACCCCAAAGCTCCAAAGTAACAGACAGCCTGTCAATTAAAATACATGGTCTGTGATGGTGTTCGAACAGGAGTGGTGTTCTAACAATCTTGCTCTGATAAATAAATAAATACATACAGTTTGGAAACAGGGCTATGCCTCTTGCTTGGATCTCCTTTGAAATAACCTCCTTGAAAAGATCTGGATCATAACCAGGGCAAATTTTACCAGCTGTCCTATAAGGCGGAAAACTCCCAACCTCCCTTCTTGGCCCAAGGTTAGTAATAAATAGCTGGGTGTTCATAAGATTTATTTTAGAGTTCACATGTTTTCAATTGCTGTAGACATTTACAGCACCTGTTTCTTCCTTCTTCTTCTCCAAAACATACATAAATAATGCCTTTCAAAATGGGAATATTTTTGTACTCATTTCATAGCTGCCATCTCAGATTAGAAGAGACATCTCTCAGTGAGGGATATAAGCAGACCTAACTTCTCTTCTGCCCCTGCCGCTTGTCCCAGATTCTATTGTTAAAAGAAATCTGGAATTAGAAACTTTGCAGAAACCAACTTGATAATGAATAAATTTATTTTGACATATCTTGCTTTCCTTGTTGTTTTTCAAATGTGTCTCTTTTCTGTATCTGTATCAGTGACAGGTTGGCAGGTAAAAAATAGCATTATTTGTTGATTCTGTTGCCACCTACCTCCATCTGCCTCCAGATGTGCCATTCTTTAGAACTTCTTGTGTAGATAACTAACTCCTGTGCAACCATTTTTAATATGATAATATTTTGAGAAGAAGCGGTATGTGGTTGTGTGATGGAAATGTTATAGGGAGAATAATGGAACACATAATAAAGTCTTGCATGAGCCATCATCGGTTCTCTTATCCCCAGGCATAGGCTGAACTGCTGTGACATCATGGAATATTCATTCTAACTACTCATGGGAATGTATAAGGTAAGGAGTGCATAATGTATAAGGAATGAACAACACATTGCTAAATAGTGCTGCTTTTGGGAGGGCAGGGGAAAATAAGATTTTGCTAGGGTGGCGGTGGTGGTGAAAACTCACCTGTAAGTCCAGCCTTTGGACAGGAAGGGCTGTATACTGTTGGGAATAAAGTGGGGCAGAGCACATGGCAATGAGGAGATGGGGAGGCCAAAGGCAGCAGAGTAAATGGACAAGGGTTCATACAGTCATTGAAGGAAAGCCTCAGCAGGATTTTTAGGCAGCCTGTGCACAGCACAGGATTGCAGCAAAAACCAGCTGCAAGCTTGAAAAGCTCCAACGTTCCCCTGTTTATGAGGGTCAAGAAACCGGCAAGGTTTCACCCTTTCTGTGAATGCACACGATCGAAGATTCTTGGGTAGCTGGGGAAAGGTTTTCGGTCAAACTGTGCAACTGCATCTGTTGAGCTGTTGATATAGCTTGCTAAGAGCAAAGCTGTGCTTTTAACACATATCCCTGGTTAGATATTATCATTATCATCATCATTACCATTACCATTGTTTGAATTTATATCCTGCCCTTCCTCCCAAAGGAGCCTAGGGCTTCATGTGCCCATATGTTCCTTAAAATCTTCCCCCTGTGGAAGGAGGCTGAGGATCTAGAGCTGTAAAACAAGCTGGAGAAGGAGGACTTGTTAACAAGAAGGTAGGCAGGGGGAAAAGTCAGGTACAGCAAGGAAGGATGGAGACATCTGAAAATGTACCAGCACGAGATGAAACTGCTTTCGTTTTTGAGTTGCCTTCCTGTTGCATCTCTGTAGTCAAGTGATTAGCAAGAGCGGAGAGCTGCAACAAGCAAAGTTTAGACCAGGATACCAAGTTTTGGACATGATAACAAACCAGTCAGCACAAACCAAGATTCACAAACAAGAAGAACCTAAGAAGAGCCCTGCTGGATCAGGTCAGTGGCCCATCTAGTCCAGCATCTTGTTCTGGCAAGGACCAATCAGATGTCATTGGGAGGCTCAAAAGCAGGACCTGAGTGCCACAGCACTCCACCCACTTGTGGTTCCCATCAACCGGTATTCAGAGCCATGATGTCTCCAATAGTAGAGGCAGAAGACAGCCATTGTGGCTAGTAGCCACTGATAGCTATATCCTCCATGAATTTGTCTAATTCTCTTTAAAGCCATCCAAGTAGGTGGCCATCATGTGGGAAGGAACTTCAAACCATGGTTTATGATACTGGTTTGCTGGCTCCAAACAAACTATGGTTAGTGGGTCTGGTCAGGTTCATATGTCCAAACAAATCACGGCTTAGAGTTGCATTTGAACCGGACTAGCCTGTAACTTGTGGAGATGGTGGGAATCATGAAATGATCTTTGGTATGAGAAGAAGGGCATTGTAATCATGCCTCTATTTTCATCTGTGACATGCTGGAAGGTATAAGTTCAAATGTCAACTACAGGAATCCTTCATCCAGGCATTCAGCTCATCTGCCTTATATTGGGCAGGACCACAGCACAAAATTAATGAATCCAAACATGTTAAAAAGTACAGTGAGATACAGCCTATGACTTAGAAATGCTTTCTAAATTCCAGGATTTTTGGGGGGTGGGTGGGATGGGGGTAGTATTTGCTAGTTGTTTCACAACTTTCAGCATAATTCTAATAAAAACACACACACAACAAAAAGCCTAGTAGATCATAGCAAATTATTGCTCAAGGATAGAAGCAAAACCCTAATTAAATCAGAAAGTGATAACTGATAGTCAGGTCTATTATACCTGCTTGCATACCTAAACAGGCAAGCAACTTCCCTGTTCAGCAGTTCAGACATTGCAGCAGGAACTTCCAAGACATCCCTGGCTCTGTGTACCTCTAGGTACTGTGAACCTCTAGGTTTTCACATTTTTATTAATTGTATATTTATCCCACACACTTAAAGCTAGTGCTTTAGGTGTGTCCTGACCCTATTATGGCTGTTCTCACTCTGAATGGGGCCAGGGAGTTACTCTGCAGAGGCTTCCCTCTGCTTTCCTGTAATGCCATCTTAAAGAATACACCCAGGATGAAACCTTTTGTAAAGGGCAGGTGTAAGTTACCCACATCAAGAATTATGGAACGTCCAGATATAAGAAACACAGGTCAAGTAACACAGGTATAAGTAACACGTGTCAAGTATTATGTAATGAGCAGGTATAAGTAACAGAGGTCAAGCAACATAGCTATAAGTAGCAGAGGTAAGATTGCATTAATTAAAGGACAGAAAAGAGCCTGTTCCAGTTCCTTCACTGGAGCCAGGCTTAATTAGATCTGGCCTGATTGCTTTTAGACCCACCCAGGTCCCTGGTTCTGCAGGATGAGAAGAAGCAAAAGGAGACTCTAGTGGCAAGCTGCCTCCGAACATTGGGAACCATCACCGATGTCGCCCAACCTGCAGAGGAAAAGGCGGAGGAGGCAACGAGGAGCTGCTGCTGCTCTCCTTGCACTTCTACTGCTCCTTATCTTGCTCCCCAGGGAAGGACGGAAGTCAGCCCTTTTGAACCCACCTATTATGGATTCTGACAGCTACCACTTTACAAGGTTCACTGGAGCGACAGCACAAAGTTCCTGCCTGGGAGCAACTCTGTTTTTGTCGCTGCTGCCTCCCCTGCTTTTCTGCCTCTGACTCTCTGGTGCCTAGGGAGTCCTGCCCCAGACAGTACCATTTCTCCAAGCACTGTGGGGCAGCATATGCAGTGCTATCTCTACCCCACTGGTTTTAACTTCACAACAAGTTCATTGTGAGCCTGCGGGGGCGTCTCATTTTGCAATGGAATGTAGGAATATAGACAGCTGCCTTTTGCTGTGTCAGGTCATTGGTCCAACCAACTCAGTATTGTCTACACTGACATGATTATGTTATTTGCCCTCTTTTTTTTTTTTCAATTAATTTTTATTCAAATTTTCAAAACCAAAACAATACAAAAAGAAAAAACACAAATTAATAACTAATACAATAAAAAAAGAAAAAAAACTATTGACTTCCGATTTGTCGTAGTTCAGCTATAAGTCTATAATATATAACAAGCCTGTCTCTTAATAGATTATAAAATCACCTTCCTCCAGCGGTTATCTTAGTTGGTATCAAATCTCATTAACATCATATCATTTTATTCTTCCACAAAAAGTCAAAGAGAAGTTTCCAATCCTTGAGATATATGTCCATCAATTTTTTTCTAGATAGACATGTCAATTAATCCAACTCATCAAGTCTACTAAGTCCAGTAATTTCAAATCGCTCTTCTTCCATTATCCGTGTTGGTTCCATCTTCCATCTTCCATCTTTACGCACCCAATAATCTTGCTGTCATAGTCATATAATAAGAGTCTGATAGGAATTTCCTTTATCACAGATATTTCCTTGCCATCAATTCCGAACGTATCACTGAAGTATTGTTGCAAAGCCGCATCTCTGTTCCTCTTTTTTACAGAATACACTAGCACATCTCTTGAAGGTTTTTCCATTGACACAAAACAGGGATTAATTCTGTAAACTTTCTCCATTTCAAGTTCCATCAAATCCTTCCAGTCCAATAATTTTTTCGAACCGATAATATCTTTATCTCCAATCTCTTCATCAATTCCTTCAGGGACAGCGCTGAGTTCCAAACCGTAATATTTGTCTCCAGGATCCATCACAGCCAGGAAATCCAAATCTTTTTCCAAGTCCATATTTAATCCAATCTCCATAGTTTGAACCTTGCCTTTAATTTTTCTTTCATCCTTTTTTGGTTTTCCAGATCTATCTTTATTCTCCTTTCTCATAGAATCCCGAATTTCTTTCAGCTCCTGTCTCATTTCGCAAAAATCAATTTTCAACGCTTGTCTGTTATTTCTCAGTTCTTGTTTTGTTAGCTTAATCCCATTCATTATTTTCTGAAACATATCTAAAGATAAAGTCCCTTCTTGTACATCCATGGTCTCAACCATCTTCTTAATTGTCATTCTTAAAACCAAAGGAACAAAACTCCTTCAATTTTCAATGTCCCAAGCAAAGAACAGTTTATTTCTTTATCCAGTTACAAAGGAGTTAATCTTTCAAACCAACTGACGTCACACTCTAGACAGCAC
This sequence comes from Rhineura floridana, assembly GCF_030035675.1. Classification (NCBI taxonomy): domain Eukaryota; kingdom Metazoa; phylum Chordata; class Lepidosauria; order Squamata; family Rhineuridae; genus Rhineura; species Rhineura floridana. The sequence continues at coordinate 170,877,699 of NC_084484.1, forward strand.
GGACTTCCTTATCTCTTATATGTCCAGAAGTGCAAAAACAGCTTTAGTTCACAGCATCCAAATGACTAGTAGCAGAAAGAATGAGCAGATTCATCAAAAAAGAAAAAAAAAGAAAAAAGTAGACCGGAAAAAATAGTCCCAGACATATATTACTCAAAAGTCTTATAAATAAAAAAAAAATTCTCTTCCAATTAGAAACCCCTCATCCGTTTGTAATCTTTATAATGCTGATTTCCATGCCAGCTTTTTGCAATTAAAAAAAAAGATAGGCTATTTTTATTTTCTTCCCCTTAGTTCCGTGAATAAAATAGAAGGTTGTGACTCACCCAGGGTTTCTTAATTGCTGGTTCTTTGACAAATCTCTTTAGCTATATAGATAACAAAATAATGAGCGTAGACAGGAGAATGCTTGCCTGTTAATCCGTTTTTCTTTGAAGAAAAAAAAATGGCTCACTTAATCAGCTGAGCTAGCTAGAAATCCTAGCTCCGTCCGAGCTGCTGGAAGACCTTCTTTCACAGACAATTCTAATGAGTTCCAGTCTCCAACAAACACAACAAAGCTGTGTGGGAAATCTCTATGTTTCTTCCTTATCCGGAAAAAATTATCCCCAGTCAAAATGCCCTTCTGACTGGTTTTAAAACTGAAAAAGTTTCATCCAAGACGGGAGCCCGTCTCAGAGGCAGCACAGGCGGAGTGATCCTCCTGGGAAGTCCGATTATGTTATTTGCCCTCACAACAGCAACCCTTACTGTGACTAGTGGCGCCAGAGAGGGGGCACAGAGAGAAGGGAGGGCGAGGAAACTACCTCGTAGGGAGTCTCACTCCCCCCTTGCAAAACCTGGCAAAGTAGCCTCAGGCGATCGAGATTTGCACGCGGACCCGGCGGCTGGATTGTGCAATGCCTCAGGGAAAACGAGCGTGGGCGGGAGATTTCTTCTATTTTTTGCACGCGGTTCTGTGCGGGGAGGGGCTGGGCCTCGACGACGGCACCGATATGAAGGCCCCGTCTCTTTTTGTCACCCACCTGAACTCAGAAGATGGGAGGTCCTCTGAGCAAGGCCTCAGAGGAAGATCTCAGTAATTGGCCAGCTTCTCCCCCCACCCTCATTTTCTTCCAAGCTGTGGGAGTGATCAGAAGGCTAAACTTCTCAGGAGGCCACTCTGGGGAAGAGACCTTGGTTTCCAGTCCTCATTCACAGTATCCCACCTGTAGCTGCTGACCAGGGCTGTTCACTGGGTTCATTTCATCTCAGAACTTACACCCTTAGATACAGTGGTTGGAAGCAAAGTGTGTTCCCTAAACACTCTGGCAGACTAACAAGCAGTGATTCAGTTGGAGGTGGATGGCCCATTCAGCTTGTCAATACGCTCCAGCCAGACTGGTCTTTGGGATCTGGGTGTAAACAGACGTGCACCATTAAACACCCCCACATGCAACTTTTTATTTCCTTTTTTTATTATTATTAATTTTTATTCAAATTTTCAAAGACAAAAAAAAACACAAAACAAAAATAATTAAACAATAAAATGAAATGTTGACTTCCGATTTGTCGCAGATCAGTTATAAGTCTACAATATATAACAATCCTGTCTCCTAAATTATATTATAAAATCACTTTCCTCCAGTAGTTATCTTAATTAATCATCAAATCTCAAACATTACTTTATTCTTCCCACAAAAAGTCAAAGAGAGGTTTCAGTTCCTTGAGAGATATATCTTTCAATTTTTCTCCAAATAAACATGTCGATTAATCCATCTCATCCAAATCTGTTAGTTCCAATAATTTCAATAGCCATTCTCATTATCAATGTTAATTCCATCTTCTATCTTCAATAATCCTATTAAGTCCAATAATTTCAGTAACCATTCTTCCATTATCAATAATCCTATTGAATCCAATAATTTCAATAGCCATTCTTCCATTATCAGTATCCCATAATAATCTTGTTGTCATAGTCATAATCCAAATAAATATATAGATTATCTGTCTCGCCAAACCTATTTGAGCCAATAATTTCAATAGCCATTCTTCCATTGTCAATATTAATTCCATCTTCCGTCTTCAATAGTCCTGTTCAGTCCAGTAATTTCAGTATCCATTCTTCCATCATCAGTATCCCATATTAATCTTGCTGTCATAGCCATAGTCATATAGTAAGAGTCTGATGGGAATTTCCTTTATCACAAATATTTTCTTGCCATCAATTCTGAATATGTTGCTAAAATATTGTTGTAAAGTCATATCTCTGTTCTTCTTTTTTACAAAATGCACTGGCCCATCTCTTAAGAATTTTTCCATTGTCACATATCTGTAGTCCATTCCATAGATTTTTTCTATGTCAAGCTCCATCACATCATTCCAGTCCAAAAAATTATCCAAGACATTAATAACTTTATCTCTATTATCTTCATTAATTTCTACAGAGACAACGTTGATTTCCAAACAGTAAACTTTATTTCTAGTATCCATAAACTCCAGATCTTTTTCCAATTTCACATTTGTTCCAATCTCCAGAGCTTGCATCTTCCCTTTAGTTTTTCTTTTTTCATCTCTAATCTCATCAACTATTTCTTTAAACTCCTGCGTCATTTTACTAAATTCATTTTTCATCTCCTGTCTACCCTGTCTCAGGGTTTGTTTCGTTATCTCAATCTCATCCATTATTTTCTGAAACATAATTTCTTCCATGGTCTCAGCCACTTTCCTGATTGCCATTCTTAAAACCACAAAAACAAAAATTATTTCAGCAACAATTGGGTTAATATTCCAGGCTTGATGAAGTCACAGTGTAGACAGCACAGCCTGCCTTATCTCTTATATTCAGGAATACAAAACAAATTTAGTTCCCAGCTTCAAAAGAGTTAGTAGCGTCGTGAACAAGCAGATTCGTCAAAATGAAATAGACCAAAAAAAAATAGTCCCAGACGTATAATGCTCCAAAGTTCATAAATCAAATTTATTTATTTCTTTTCCCTCCTCGAAATAGAAATCCCTCTTCCGTTTATATCTTTAGAATGCACTTCCCGGCCAGCTTTTTGCAATAAAAACGAAGATAGGCTTTTTCAGTTTCTTTCCTCCTTAGTTTCGTGAATAACAGAGAAAATTTTTAACTCACCCAGCAGTTCTTATATAGCCGATTCATTGACAAATCTCTTTTTTGCTGCAACGATTTAAACCAAATGAAAAAAAAAATATAGAAAGAAGGATGCTTGCTTGTTTAAGTTCGTTTTCTTTGAAGAAAAGATAAACGTGTCACTTAGTCAGTTAGAGCTTGATGGACGTCCTCCGGCATTGCTGGCTGAACCTTCTCTCATAAATTAATGAGATCCAGTCCTCCCAAACAAAAACAGGCTTTAATGGTTAATCTCTACGTTTTTCCCTGCCCGGGAAAAAATCATCACCAGTCAAAAAAGAACGTTCTGACTGATCTATACTGAAAAAGTTTCTTCTGAGACGAGAGCTCGTCTCAAAAAGCAGGCACAAGCGAAGTCATCCTTCCCGGAAGTCATCAACTTTTTATTTGCTGTGGGACCCATTTCTCAAGGCAAACTAACTTAAATATTAGACAGGTGCCATCTCTGTTATCTTTTCGGCGCCTATTGAAGACCTTCCTCTTTCAACAAGCCTTTTAAATAGAGACCTTATCCCAGTCTGCACCTGTGTTGGAATTGCTTTTTAATATGTTTTTAAACCTTTTTAAAAAATATATGTTTTTAACCTTTTTTTAAAAAAAGATGTTTTGAAAGCTTTTTAAAAATGTTTTTAAAGATGTTTTGTTTTAATGTATTTTAAAGTTTGCTTTTATAATGTTTTAAAGTGCTTTTAGTGCTTTTGTTTGCCGCCCTGGGCTTCTGCTGGGAAGAAGGGCAGGATATAAATAAAATAAAATAAATATATAAATAAAATGAGTGGCTTCACTTTTTTCCAGGCCCCTGGATCAGCAGCACACACAGAGTCAGATGTCTTCCTTTTTCACAATATCTTCTGTGCCGACGATCATATGTGGAAAAAAATGACAAGCTCCACGTCTACCTGGGAAGATTATCCATTTACTCCTTACAGAGAGGCAATGCGTTGGCCTACATGTCTCCAAATGTCAGACTGCCCAGGGCAGTTCCATGTAGCAGGGAGACACATCGAACACAGCTGCAAGGAACTCCACTGTGAGTGAAAAATGCTTCCTCTGCTCTTAAAATCACCCCATGTGGCTAAAGTAGAGAATGTTTTACAGCTTTTGGTTGGGTCTCATTTACTTACAGATCTGCTTACTGTTGAGTTGTTTATCTGTGTGCAACAAAAAAGGGAAAGGATAATAATGTGATCGTGGAAATAGCTTGATAAGCAATTTTGTGTAAACGGATGGCAATATTTCGGTCACAGGCACAGTTGGCCAACTGGTCCTGTATACTTGCATTGTCTTATAGTTTTACTCTTATTCCAGTTCTAGTACTTTTGAAATTTTGTTCCAGGGAATGTCTGAGTTCCTTGGAAGCAGAGCTTGGAAAAGTTACTTTTTTGAACTACAACTCCCATCAGCCCCATCCAGTGGCCATGCTGGCTGGGGCTGATGGGAGTTGTAGTTCAAAAAAGTAACTTTTCCAAGCTCTGCTTGGAAGATTGTGCGTGGTCTTAGTTAAGAAGATCAGCAATAGCAAACAAGCTTCCCTGGAAGAGAGCATGCCTCCCACAGCCTGTCTTCTCCTATAATATATAATATGTATTGTTCAGCAGTGTGGTAAAGGTAAAACACCCTTGGCTCCTACTGGGAGGAAGGGTGGGGATATAAATAAGTAAATAAAAACACCGCTCTGATTTCGGAGGAAAAGTGGGATATTAGTAAACAGATGCAAATACAGCATCAGCTACTTCCACGTGCGCTGCGAAAAATGGCATCTTCTGCAAACATGTTACTCTGACTTTACAATGTTTATGTGAGTAAAACGGGCAGACAGAATTTTGACTTCAGTTGTATCATCTGATTGCTAAGCGCATTTCTGCTGCTTGCTTGAATTCCTGCAAAGGATGCTTAGGTGGACCGGGCAGGTTTTAATCTAATCCAGGGAGGCAGTGCCTATAGCCTTAAGCAAGAGTACACAGTCAGGATCATTGAACAGCTTTGGAAATTGTGACTATCCACACTTGGTTTGTACATTTTAAAACATGCCCGTGAACTTGAGGGATTCTAGAAAGAAAGAGAGCACACAAGACAGAAATCAGCCCACCCCTGGAAGAGACAACATGCAAGAGCAGTTATTTGCACATATTAGATTCAAGATTCATGATGTATGAAACAGCTCTTAGTGTAAACTTCCCTTGCTTGGGGAAGCTGTGGTTCAGTTATGTCATTTGGATGGAATGCTTTGGAGGACACTCTTGAGTCAAGTCTAGTTTTCATGATGAGACATAGAGTGGACTCTCTGATTTGTGTACCAGGTAGGCCTTTGCAGTCCTTGCTGAGGTGCCCCAAAATATCTTCATTTGTAGGTTTAAAATGTGCGTGGGGCAGATTTTGCCTCTTTGTGCCATATAACCCAGTGGGAGCCATTTAGAACTGAGCTCGGTGGTATCTACAGAAGCCCCACTCCTTCATCCGCATATCCCAGCTCTGGGTTTTATTTTTTGATGTTATGTTAGAATGTTTCATCGTCACTATACAGTTAAAGCAGTATCATGCCACTTTAAACAGTCATGGCTTCTCCCTAAGAATCCTGGGAGCTGTAGTTTGTGAAGGGAGCTGAGAATTATTTATTTATTTATTTATTTATATCCCGCCCTTCCTCCCAGCAGGAGCTCAGGGTGGCAAACAAAAGCACTAAAAACACTTTAAAACATAATAAAAACAGACTTTAACATACATTAAAACAAAACATCTTTAAAAACATGTTTTAAAAAGCTTTCAAAACACCTTCTAAAAAAAAGTTTAAAAACATTTTTTTAAAAAGGTTTAAGAACATATTAAAAAGCAATTCCAACACAGATGCAGACTGGGATAGGTCTCAACTTAAAAGGCTTGTTGAAAGAGGAAGGTTAAGACATTCCTGTTTCCCTCATCGAGGTACAATTCCGAGAGTTCCCTTGAAAGAGGGTTTAACTGTTAGATCACTCTGAGTCTGAGAACATGACTGTCTAAAATCTGGTATGATACTGCATTAAATGTATAGTGCAGCTAGGGCCAGAATCTTGAGGAATGGTTTATTTATGAGCGAAGTGCCCATCAATATGACAGGGTGTTAATAAATGTATTATTTTTAATACTTTTTTAAAGTTGCTTTGTTTTAATACGTTTTTAAAGATGTTCTATGCAGATAGAAAGACAAATAATTGGGTGTTAGAAGCTAAAATGATGAAACTGAGGTTATCATACTTTGGAAACATCATGAGAAGACATGATTCACTAGAAAATATAATAATGCTGGGAAAAACAGAAGGGAGTAGAAAAAGAGGAAGACCAAACAAGAGATGGATTGATTACATAAAACAAGCCACAGACCTGAACTTCAAGATCTGAACAGGGTGGTTTATGCTATTGGAGGTCACTGATTCATAGGGTCGCCATAAGTCAAAATTGACTTGAAGGCATATAACAACAACAAAGGGTGCTTTTAGTGTTTTTGTTTGCTGCCCCGGGCTCCTTCTGGGAGGAAGGGTGGGATATAAACAAACAAACTAACTAACTAATTAATTAATTAAATAACCCCCCCTGTCCAAGAAAGCTTTCAGTGAAGACCAGGCTACTTAGTGCTGCTGGAGATAGAATCACAGGTTTTGCCTTTAAATGTCATCCTTCTTTTTCCCATAACAGTGAATAATACCCATCAAGTTATATGGAGACAGATCCCACAGAAAGTTGCTTTATATCAGGACAGGCTATTTGTGCAATTAGTCCAATACTGTTTGTCATGATTGGCTGTAGCTCTCAGGCAAGGGTCTCTTTGATTGCCTACTACTTTATAACCTGGAAATGGCAGAGATTGAACCTAGAACGTTTTGCACGCAAATAATGTGCTTTACCACTGAGCTATGGCCCCTCCCTCCCACCATTAGGATGGGGGGCAAATCTGTTCCTTACTTCATCAGCTGATCCCAGTAATGGTTAAGAATCAATCCTGCTCCTAGCTACCCTTTAACCAGCATAGCCCCATCCTAGTTTCTATTTCTTGGTCACTCTCAAATGTGACGGAATGTCAGGCAAGTGTGATGGAATGTTGGTAACTGGCTCTTATATAGATAGTATGATAGGCACAGCAGTTTGAAAGTTGGCAAGCTGAAACAAAGCGTCCTTTGCTTTTTATTGAATTACTTATTGCTGGCCTGCTTTGCATCTGGAACTGCTGCTGTTTGCTCTCTGGAACAAAAGGAGATTGAACTGTTGACCTTTAGTGGAAGAAGAAAGCGGGTCTACAGCTCAGAGGGTTTTTTTTTACATCTCTGCGTACTGAGTGAGATCTGAAAAAGATGGTACGTTTCTTTCAGTAGAGGGGAAAAAAGAGAGCTGTAGAATATCAAACAGCTGGTGGCAGAGAGAAAAGTAGGCTAGAGTCTTGTGAACATTAGTGAGTCATTCCATCAGGCTATCTTCCAGCCCAGCAGGCTCCGCAAGTGCCAAAAGTAAGAAGACTTGCATCGTTTTCTTTCATTAGGATGACCTTACCGTGAAAGGAAAGATCTTGATATTTGAATGGCCTATCAGGAAGGAACAAGTATCTGTTTTCGCTGCAATATGGCAAAAGGCTGGCCTGTGGTTTTTTTTAGGTGCAGGGAGATAGGATAAAGTGGAGATCTGAAGGAGGAATGGGGCTATTGACTGTACCTGTGTGTGCAACTCCTGTGAGATGACAGCAGAGAGATATCCTGTGAGATAACAAAGAAGCTCTATTTCTGTTCCAGACGGAAAGTGTACCTCATGGAAGGAAGACCTGGACGTGAGCTGGGACAGTCTTATGCAACTTAACTTTTCTTAGCTGTCCATAAAGCAAGAGTGGCCAGTGTTGTGATGTTCTCTAGATACTGCGGACTACAACTTCCATCAGCTCCAGCCAGCATAGCCAATGGCCAGGAATGATGGGAGCTGTAGCCAAGCAACATCTGGAGGGCACCAGGTTGGCTGTTCCTGCTCTAGTGTATCTTCATTTGTCAACAGCTGCTGGGTGTTCTGAATGGGGAAAAATCCTTGGAGCCTCATTGCCCTATCTGTGGCATAGGATGTCTTCAACTAAGTCCTACTCAGAGAAGACCCACTGAAATGGCCTAAGTTAGTAATGTCTATTAACTTCAATGGGTCTCCTCTGAATAGGACTCACATTGAATAAGTAGCAAGGGTTTGTGGCATATGGTGATGGGATGTGGAGCAGTTGTGAACCTTGTTATAGCAGCATCAGGCCTCCATTCCTGTCTGCATTTGATGCTGTACAGCTGCCTGCCTCTGAGTTGACTACACTGGAGTGAGACATGGGGTAGTACTAACTCAGACTCTGGATACTGTCCAGTCCCAAAATTGTTGGCTGCCACTTCATTATGTGAAGGTGATCAAGATGTGTTTGAGCTGAGCAAAGCAAGGCCTTTGGTCTTATCTACGTGCCTTTCCAGCCATTTATATGTTTATTGTTCAATGATATCTCCACTAGGAATCATAGGAAGCTGCTTTATACTGAGTCAGACCATTGGTCCACTTACCTTGGTACTATCTACACTGGCCTCTCTAGGATTTTGGGCAGGGGTCTCTCCCAGCCCTATCTGGAGATGCCAGAGATCGAACCTTGGACCTTCCACATGCAGAGCAGATCCTTTACCCCTGAGATGCTCTGCCACCCATGGTGGCTGTTGGCTCCATGTCAGTGGGGCAGTGGAATCAGCTGTGGGTTTTCATTCGAACTTTCAAGGACCTGTCCAAGGTGCTGCACTTAAATAATCAAATTAATTAAATTAAATTAAAGTAATAGCTTGATCAAAAATCTCCATGCAAAATCCTAAACTGAAATGGCAGGAGACACATTTGCCTCTTCTACCCTTTAAATTAGCACGCAGTTTCACCGAGGTTGCTACAGTATTGGTTAGGTGTCAAGAGCCAATTGAGCCATAAGAAGAGCCTGCTGGATCAGGCCAGTGGCCCATCTAGTCCAGCAACAAGAGGTTGGCCAACCGGATGCCCAGGGGAAACAGGACCTGAGTGCAAGAGCACTCTCCCTGTCCTGCGGTTTCCAGCATCTGGTATTCAGAAGCATGTTTTGTTTTAATATGTTCTTAAATATATTTTGAAGTCTGTTTTTAGTATTTTAGTATTTTGTTTGCCACCCTGGGCTCCGTCTGGAAGGAAGTGCAGGATATAAATTTAATAATAAACAAACAAATTAATAAATACTACTTCCGAGTATGGAGGCAGAGCATAGCCATTGTGGCTAGTAGCATTGATAGCCTTATCCTCCATGAATTTGTCTAATCCTCTCTTGAAGCCCCCCAAGTTGGTGGCCATCACTACTTCTTCTGGGAGCTGGAATTTATTCCAGTCTCAAATTGCTACGGGTATAATTGTGGACCAGACTGAAGCCCATATTAACCCTATTAATGCCAACAATATATATTCTGCATGAAACCATATATGCACTGTGCCAAAAGATATTTAATCATTATGCTGCTGGCATTTTTCAACCTTTATCAGTTAGCCATTGACATTTAACAAGAGCTTTAGGTCAGAATCGTATCCTTTTGGAATAAAAAAATCTTCACACTGAGTTTTGCAAGAAAGGCTACAGACGTAATTGGTTACAAGACACATAACAAATCTAATTGCAAGTCTTGTATATGCTGCCACGGGAGAATCAGAGAAGACTTGGCGTTGAGAAATCTGCTAAAGAGCATCATTTTCTTCTCCAGAGCTGTTAAAATTACGTGTACAATCTCTCTCTTTGTGTGTGTTCTGGCCCCATTAAGCCTGGTTCTGCTCAGTTGTACCATGAGGCCTCTTGGCATAAATATTAATTGCACTAGCTTCACTCAGATGGCTTTTCAGACAAGTCTTTTTTTAAAAAAGCTTTAAGAATAGGTAGCCTTACTAAGGCTTTGAAAAGTTTATGCTATGTTGATGGCATCAAGAGAAGCTTCCGAAAAAATAATTCCTTAGAAATTTTCAGGAGTAATTCTCCGATGTCAACTGCACAGGTTAGCTCAGCGGTGGAGAGTCACCAGCCTGGGGCCTAATTAGGCCTGCCAGGTCTCCACATTTGGCCTACGAGGTCATTTCAGCCAAGCCACACCCACCTGTCCTACATCTGTTGTCAGGTGTGAGCAGGTAAAAATATGGATCTTCTGATTATCAGCGCCTTAGAAGCCCCTTTGAAAGGCCTGTGCAAAATGGTGCATTGAGAGAGACTTCTGAAGATGTGTTTTCAAAGCCTTCTCATCTTTCCTCCCAACCTGCTTATTGTTGTTGTTGTTGTTACTACTATCATTATTTTGAGTTACTTCCTTGTTACCCGAAGGTCTCCAAACAACTTACAACACATCAAAAACATAAAAATAAATACATATGCCATAAAAGCAGAACAAACAACTCCCATAACGGCCACGGGAAGTATAGCACCACTCTATTAACAAAACAATACCATCTCAGTCTGCCAAAGGCCTAGAGGAAAAATATGAGGCTTTACCTGGCACTGAAAAGTTGCCAGCGAAGGTGCTAGGCAGGCCTCGGTGGAGAGAGCATTCCACAGATGAAAAGGCCCTCCCCCTCATCCCCACACTCTGAGCCTCCCTCAGAGGGAGGACCTAGAGAAGGGCTTCAGAAGAAGACCTAAGGGATACACTCCCCTGTCACACATTCATTCATGATGTAGAGTTCTGCGATTCCTTTTTGATATTTTTTAACTGGGACCCCTTGACTGGGACCCCCTGCCTGACCCTTGCTCCAGAGAGAGGCCTCTTGCATCAACTCCTGGATGGGTCAGGAGGCATAAAAGCCCTGCTGCCTTTGGAGAGCCCCTTAGGGAATTCTGAGGGTTAGGGCGCTACCCTCTTCTATTACTTTTCCCCCTAACCAATCTGGATGAGATTAGTAGTGGGGAGGGCGTATGGCTCCTGTGTAGTTCCTGTGCACAGGGTGAGAGCCTGTGCAGTGAACTGAATGATAGGAGAAAGTTGCCAGATGCCTTCAGAGTGAGAGGCTGTAACTGGCAGAAGGCTGGCCCTCCCTGGGTGTGAGACAGTGGGAGTAGATGTGCCCTGTGTAAAAAATATTGAGTGAGTCTGACTGTTCCCAATTCTCACAGAGGCCTAGTGGGATAATTGGCTCAAGTAGGCTTTGTTGGTGGGCTTTTGTTGGGTCCATATCAGGTGTTTAGGAGGACTCTTAGTAAGGAGAGACATGAGTGATGCCACCCCAATTTCAGTGATTATGGGTAGAGGGAAGTATAGCCATGGGGAGGTGGTGAATTACCATAGAAGACAAGGACAAGGCTAACTACGCCTTGTTCCTTGCTCCCACTCCTCTCATGGATGGGTTCCTCATCGTGCATCTGTTTTGCCCACTGGCCTGTGTTTGTTGTTGTTTAACACCAGATCAGTACACAACAAGACCACACTCATCCATGATTTGATTGTGGATGAAGGTGCCAATTTGGTGTGCATTACCAAGACCTGGTGAGTGAACTGGGAGGAATTGATCTGACACAGCTTTGCCCACCTGGATACTTGATGCAACACCACCACAGGCTACAGGGATGTGGGGGAGGAGTTGCTGTGGTGTACAGAAATTCCATCTCTGTCACCAGGAAACCACTCTGTCTTGGAGCTGGCTGTGAGGGCCTGCACCTGGTGTTGGGTCAAGGAGACGGTAAAGTAGGGTTGCTACTGGTGTACCATCCACCCTGCTGCCTGGCAGCTTCTCTGACTGAGCTGGCGAAGGTCATCTCTACTGTGGTACTGGAGGAGCCCAGAACGATTGTCCTGGGTGATTTCAATTTCCACACTGAGGCTGCCTCTAGTGTTCCGGCTTGGGACCTCATGGCCTCCATAACAACAATGGGGCTGTCTCAAGCTGTCACCGGCCCGACACATAGGACAGGGCACACCCTTGACTTGGTTTTTGCACCAGATGAAGGGGTGGTCTGGAGATGAGGGGGTTGATGTCACCCCATTGTCATGGTCAGACCACTTCCTAGTGAAGTTTAGACTTATGGCTCTGATCCTTCCCTGCAAGTGTGGTGGACAGATTAAGACAGTCTGCTCCCGGAGACTAATGGAACGATGCCCTGGGGGAGTTCCCAGTAGATAGAGCAGGTGACTCTGCTGAAGCGCTTGTCATGCTGTGGAACAGTGGAGCACATTGGGCTCTGCACAGGGTTCCCCCGAGTGCCCTCTCTGGCATTGTGGAGCCCGGTCTGCACCTTGGTACACCAGTGAACTAAGGGCAATGAAACAGGCTTGACAGCAGCTACAGAGCAAGTGGCGAAAGATGTGCTGTGAGGCTGATCGGGAACAAGTAAAACATCATAACTGTGCTTACTGTGCAGCGGTGAGGGCAGTGAACAAGGCCCACTTCTCTGCCTCCATCACATCCTCAGGTAGCTGTCCAGTGGAGCTTTTCTGTATTGTCAGGGATCTGTGGACATCAACTCCAGGAAATGGAGTTTTAGACCCTTCAGATGCCCACTGTGAATTGTTTGCAAGGCACTTTGAGGGTAAAGTTGCTCGCCTCCATAGTAGTCTTGATGCCCCATCCACATCTGCTGCAACTTCTTGGGAACAGTTTCAGTTGATGTGGCCTGACAAGGTGCTTGCGATGATGCATCCAGCAACATGTCCTCTCAACCCTTGCCCTTCTTGGCTTATTAAAGCTTGCCTTGGCTTATTAAAGCTTGCCTAGGGGGTTTGACTGACTGAATCCAGGGTGTGGTCAATGCATCATTGCGGGATAAAGTGGTTCCAGCCACCCTGAAAGAGGCTGTGATCCAACCACTCCTGAAAAAGACCACCCTGGACCCATTGGTCTGCAACAATTACTGACCGGTTGCAAATACCCCCTTTTTAGGGAAGGTGATTAAGAGGGTTGTGGTGCAGCAATTGCACATACTCTTGGATGAAACAGATTATCTTGACCCATTCCAGTCTGGGTTCAGGCCTGGTTATAGGACTGAATTGGCCTTGGTCGCCCTGATGGATGACCTTTATTGGGAGAAGGACAAGGGGAGTCCACCCTCTTACTCTTACTTGATCTCTCAGCTGCTTTTGATGTCATTGACCATGGTATCCTTCTGGGCTGAGATGGGTATTGGAGGCACTGTCTTAGGTGGCTCCGATCCTATCTCCAAGGTTGCTGTCAGAGAATAGCATTGGGTGATTGTCTTCTGGCTCCATGGCAGTTGTGCTGTGGGGTGCTGCAGGGTACCATCTTGTCCCCCATGCTGTTTAACATTTATATGAAGCCCTTGGAAATGGTCACCAGGAGATTTGGGGTGAGGTGTCAGCAGTACGCTGACAATACCCAGCTCTATTTCTCTCCAACTTCTGAATCAGGAGGGACCGTGAAAGCCCTGGACCGGTGCCTGAACTCGGTGGTGGGCTGGATGAGGGCCAATAAACTGACTCTCAATCCTAGCAAGACGGAGGCGCTGTGGGTTGGTGGTTCCCGAGTTTAGATAATTGGTCAGTTGCCTGCTTTGGATGGGGTAGTACTCCCTCTGAAAGAGCAGGTTCGTAGTCTGGGGGGGCTCCTGGATCCATCTTTGTCACTAGAGGCCCAGGTGAGCTAGGTGGCTAGGAGTGCTTTTTACCAGCTTCGGCTGGTAAGACAGCTGCGGCCATTTCTGGACCTGGATACCTTGACCACTGTTGTCCATGCACTAGTAACCTGCAGGCTGGATTACTGTAATGCGCTCTATGTGGGGCTGCCCTTGAGGTTGGTCTGGAAGCTGCAGCTGGTGCAAAATGGGGCAGCAAGACTGCTCACTGGGGAAGTTATTGCCAACATGTCACCCCACTGCTGAAAGAATTGCACTGGCTGCCCATTTGCTACCGGGCCAAGTTCAAGGTTCTAGTTTTGGTGTACAAAGCCCTATAGAGCTTGGGACCAGGATACCTGAAAGACCATCATACCCCTTATATACCCAGTCGATCACTGCGCTCTGCATCTTATCAGGAGGCCCGTTCTGCACAATATAGGAAACAGACCTTTAGTGTGGCGGCACCTACCCTGTGGAATTCCTTACCCTTAAATATTAGACAGGCGCCATCTCTGTTATCTTTTTGGCATCTATTGAAGAACAAGCCTTCCTCTTTCAACAAGCCTTTTAAGTTGAGACCTTATCAGCCTGCATCTGTGTTGGAATTTCTTTTGCTTTTTAATATGTTTTTAAACCTTTTTTTTAAAACCAATATTATTTTTAACCTTTTTTTCTTTTTTAAGATGTCTTCAAAGCTTTTAAAAAATGTTTTTAAAGATGTTTTGTTGTAATGTATTTTAAAGTCTGTTTTTATGATGTTTTAAAGTGTTTTTAGTGCTTTTGTTTACCGCCCTGGGCTCCTGCTGCGAGGAAGGGCTGGATATAAATCAAATAATAAATAAAATAAATAAATAAACATGTAATGCACTCACTGAGCCTCCAGGCTGTTGCAGAAGGCTGGCGTGAGTATTGCCCACTTCCCCAGTTGCTGCGGAAAAGATACAAGCACTTGTATCTTTGTCCCTAGTGACAGTATAAGCAGGGAACGAAGAAGCCATTTTCAGCAGAGGAAAAGATAAATAAATTAAAGGGGAAAAGTTTTGGAACCTGCCAGCTATTACTTTCACAGATAAATTCAGGCCCCATCTGTACTATACATTTAAAGCAGAATCATACTACTTAAAACAGTCATGGCACCCCCCATGAATCCTGGAAACTGTAGTTTGTTAAGGGTGCTGAGAATTGTTAGGAGACTCCCTATTTCCCTCACAGAGCTACAACTTCCAGAGTTGCCCTGGAAGAGGGTTTGATTGTTAAACCACTCTGGGAATTGTAGCTCTGTGAATAGGGCCATAGCTGGTCGCTGGGCTGGGGTTTACCCACCTCTGATACAAATAAACAAACAATAAACATAAAAGGGCATTATCCTGTGCTGCCATTCTGCTTGTACAATGGAACTTCCCTCTCCCAGAGGGGACCCTCTGAAACAGATTTGGGGGGTTCCCAGGGAGGGGAGGGAGGGGAAGTCCCATTGCAGAATGCAACCTGTGTGACATTGGATGCAACACAAGGTTTATTTATGGGACTGGCTATATAAGTGAGAAGAAAAATTAGCAATGATTCCTGTCTTCAGTGGCAGAAGAGGTGCAAAAACAACTCAGGGCTATCTATACCAAGCTCGTCTCAGACACACCTCATATTATTCACTTTTCTCAGTAAAAATAATTTCCTTGAATTATGTAGCTAATAAACAAAGGAAGTCCATTTGCAGAATGATAAACAGAACTCTTTTTTTTAAGTGAATAATTTCCATCCCTAGAAAATAATCGTTGCACACCAGAAACTCTAAATTTGATTAATCGTGTCTATTATATATTGATGGGGGGAATAATTACATATTAGTCCTGCATTCTGATTACCTGTGAAAGGTTCCACTTTTGATATAATTAAGAGCAGCTCTGCTGGAGTGGTAGGTGGGTGGCTGTGTATATACATTCCCTCTACTGATGGAACTTGAGGTATTAATGAAAAAGGCCACCTTTTAGTTCCTGCACTTAGAATGCAGAGAAACCTTGTGATTACAGTACTTATATTATTAATTTACTGGTATCTTGCATTCCTGGATGGAGAGGAAATGCCTTTAGGGTGCAGATTTTGAATGGAACAGATGATAGCTTTTTCAGAGGCTTGAAGACCATTTGCAAGGCATATAAAAATCACCATGCTACCCTGTATGAAAAAACTCCAAAGTCCACAGTTGGGCAATACCCGATTAGGACTAGGGATCGGGAAGACATTCAGTTTGGATAGGACTTTAAGGCAAATCTACCTGATTTGCATCTCCTGAAATAATGTGAACCAAAATTCAGCTGTCCTTCAAAATTCACACTTCTCCGAATTTTGTGATGCAACGCTCCAACAAAAAATTATGCAAAAATGTGTATATTAGGAGAAAGTGTGGATAAATATGCATGTAAGTGAAAATAACATACAAAAATGCATTATATTGGGGAAAGTTGCTTGCAGAAGCATATACTAGGCACAATTGCGTATAAAATTATGTGTATTAGGAAAAATGCACAGTAAAATGCTGATGAACTTTCATGAGGATTTGTAAAGAAATAGATTTGCCCATTTTCAAGTAGGACTCTTCATCAGGCACAATGTTACAAAACTGTGAAATCCATAACTGGATAATACCTACATAAGGAGGAAGCTAACAGTAGCAAACGTTCTCCAGAACTCTTCATCAGGCAAGATGTTGTGTAATGAGTTCTGGAGAACTTAAAAGCATGCCACTCTTTGGTGCCATTTCGGTTGGTCCTAATAAAGATTCTGGAATGTATAAGACAGTTTGCTGTTTGTGGTATATGCATTCCCAACCCAGTTTCATTTTGCATTGAACTTAAAGCGTCACCTGGAAAGATTTTTTCAAAAATGGGGAAGGGATTATGGAAGAAAAAAGGGGAAAAATCAAGAGGTTTTGGGGGTGGTTGGGAGAAAATTGAGACATTTGGGAAGAATGGGGGCTTTGCAGGACATGGAGCAGTGGTGGAGGCTTTTCTTCTTTGAAAACTTTGGCCAACTATTCGTGGCCCCCATTCCTCCCTCTAGGAACAGTGCAGTATAATAATGTGGCAACAGGGCCTGCCCTCTAATTAAGCAGAGTGAGGCAATTTGGAGGGATACATAAGCCGGCTGGCTGAGGTGGCCTGGGAGACCCAGTGCCTGCAGGAAGAAGAGACCATTGCCCAAGGGAAGGAGAGGCTGCTGCTGCTGCTACTGTGCTGCTGCTGCTGCTGTGGGACCACCACTTCACCACCCTTCCCTGTGGGACTTCTGCCTGGCAGGACCAGGCCCCAGGTACCCAGCCAGCCAGGACTGATTCTCACCACCTGTCCCTCTTTGGATGGATACATAAGCCGGCTGGCTGAGGTGGCCTGGGAGACCCAGTGCCTGCAGGAAGAAGAGACCATCGCCCAAGGGAAGGAGAGGCCGCTACTGCGCTACTGCGCTACTGCGCTACTGCGCTACTGCGCTACTGCGCTACTGCGCTACTGCGCTACTGCGCTACTGCGCTACTGCGCTACTGCGCTACTGCGCTACTGCTTTCTTTCTTTCTTTATTAATTGTATTTGTGTGGTTGTTGTTCTGTGTGTTCTGTGTGTGTGGATTAGTGTGGTGTGAATGATTTGTATGATTGTTTTGTGTATGTGTATTTGTGTATTTTTATTATGTGCCTGGGAGAAAGGATTCCATCCTTTGTGGGGGGACTCTCGGGGGCCCCAATTAACATAGTGACGGGTAATGGGAGGTATGGTGTTAGGAGGAGAACTGACCAGGTAAGGGGAACTCGTCCCAGACAAGTTGTGTCTGTGCCTTGTTCTGGTTCTCCTCTTCCCACAGGATTGCTGGTTGTCTTATCAGCCAGCTCTCGGATCTCCACGTGCTGCTCTTGAATGCCAGGTCGGTACATAATAAAACCTCCCTTGTCCATGATTTAATTCTGGAGGAGAGTGCCGATCTGGCATGTATAACCGAGACCTGGGTGGGTGATCAGGGAGGAGTTGCTCTTTCCCAGCTTTGCCCACCCGGGTATGCGGTTCAGCACTGTGGTAGATCTGAGGGCCGGGGAGGGGGAGTTGCTGTGGTCTATAGGAGTACTTTCCCTCTCACACAGCACCCTGTCCAGGCGGCGACTGGTCTGGAGTGTCTCCACCTTGTATTGGGCCAGGGAGACAGACTAGGAATACTGTTGGTGTACCATCCACCTTGCTGCCCAACAGCTTCCTTAGCTGAGCTGACGGAGATAGTCTCGGAGGTACTATTGAGATCCCCTAGACTTTTGGTACTGGGGGATTTCAATGTCCATGCCGAGGCTGTCTTATCTGGTGCAGCTCAGGACTTCATTGCCTCCATGACAACAATGGGGCTGTCTCAATTTTCTACTGGCCCAACGCATGTGTCGGGACACACTCTTGATTTGATCTTCGCCACTGGTCATGGAGATGGTGATCTGGAGGTGGGATGTTTTTCATCTACCCCATTGTCATGGACAGATCACCGCTTGTTGAGATTTAGACTTACAGTAGCTCTTCCCCTCTGCAAAGGTGGAGGACCTATTAGGTTGGTCCGCTCCCAGAGTCTGATGGATCCTCTTGGTTTTCAGAGGGCCCTGGGAGATTTTCCGGCTGATAAGACTGGTGCTCCTGTCGAGGCCCTGGTCGCACTGTGGAATACGGAGATGACTCGGGCTATTGACACGATCGCTCCTGCGCGCCCCCTCCGATGTAGAGCTCATACAGCTCCGTGGTATACCCCGGAGCTGAGAGTGATGAAACAAGGGAGGAGGAGGCTGGAGTGCAGATGGAGGCGAACTCCCAACGAATGTAACCATGCTTTGGTAAGTGCCACCAATAAGTTGTATATGAAAGCGGTAAGGACAGCAAAAAAACTTTATTTCGCTGCCTCTATTAGGTCATCCTTATGCCGCCCAGCGGAGCTTTTTAAAGTTGTGCGGGGACTTTTACACTCTGGCCGTCACGATATTATAGAAACATCTGAAGCCCACTGCAACAAAATTGCTGGACACTTTCAAAATAACACTGCTTGCATCCGTAGGGACTTAGACTCTGACGTTGTGACAGATGAATCCAGTGAAGTGTCCGGAGCACGGCCTTGTCCTTCATTATTGGATGAGTTTCAGTTGGTGCAGCTCGAGGAAGTGGACAAGGTGCTTGGAATGGTCCGGGCAACCACGTCTGTTCTGGATCCTTGCCCATCTTGGCTAGTGAAAGCTAGCAGGACTGGAACCACCGGCTGGGCCAAGGAAGTGGTTAATGCCTCCTTGAGAGAGGGAGTAGTCCCTAGTAGCCTCAAAGAGGCAATAGTGAGACCTCTTTTAAAGAAACCTTCCCTGGACCCAGATAATTTGAACAACTACAGACCGGTGGCGAATGTCCCCGTTTTGGGCAGGGTTTTGGAGCGGGTGGTTGCTAACCAGCTCCAGGTGCTCTTGGATGAAACCGATTATCTGGATCCGTTTCAATCCGGTTTTAGGCCCGGTTTCGGCACTGAAACAGCCTTGGTCGCCCTGTATGATGACCTATGTCGGGAGAGGGATAGGGGGAGTGTGACTTTGTTGATTCTCCTTGATCTCTCAGCGGCGTTTGATACCATCGACCATGGTATCCTTCTGGGGAGACTCGCGGAGTTGGGAGTTGGGGGTACTGCTTGGCAGTGGTTCTGCTCCTACTTCGCGGATCGTCGCCAGAAGGTAGTGCTTGGGGAACATTACTCGACACCCTGGACTCTCCATTGCGGAGTCCCTCAGGGGTCGGTTTTGTCCCCCATGCTTTTTAACATCTACATGAAGCCTCTGGGTGCGGTCATCAGGAGTTTTGGAGTGCGTTGTCATCAGTATGCTGATGACATGCAACTCTATTTCTCCTTTTCATCTTCTTCAGGTGAGTCTGTTGATGTGCTGAACCGTTGCCTGACCGCGATAATGGACTGGATGAGAGCTAATAAACTGAGACACAATCCAGACAAGACTGAGACACTGTTGGTGAACGCCTTCCCCGCTCAGATGGTGGATGTGCATCCTGTTCTGGATGGGGTTACACTCCCCCTGAAAGAACAGGTCCGTAGTTTGGGGGTCCTTTTTGACCCTTCCTTGTCTCTTGAGGCTCAAGTGGCCTCGGTGGCACGGAACGTGTTTTACCATCTCCGTTTGGTAGCCCAACTACGCCCCTATCTGGATGGCGACGACCTCGCCTCAGTTGTCCATGCTCTGGTAACTTCGAGATTGGATTACTGTAATGTGCTCTACATAGGGCTGCCCTTGAAGACAGTTCGGAAGCTTCAGCTAGTGCAGAATGCGGCAGCTAGACTATTGACGAGGACCAGTCGGTCTTTGCACATAACTCCTGTTCTGGCTCGCCTGCACTGGCTACCTATTTGCTTCCGGGCGAGATTCAAGGTGCTGGTTATGACCTATAACATCACCACCCAGGGAAGGAGAGCCTGCTGTTGCTGCTGCTGTTGGAACACCACCTCCACCACCCTTCCCAGTGGGACTGCTGCCTGGCAGATGTGCCTCCTGCAGGACCAGGTCCCAGGTACCCAGCCAGCTGTGACTAATTTCCATCACCTGTCCCTCTTTGGAGGGATACATAAGCCGGCTGGCTGAGGTGGCCTGGGAGACCCAGTGCCTGCAGGAAGAAGGAGAACATCGCCACCCAGGGAAGGAGAGCCTGCTGTTGCTGCTGCTGTTGGAACACCACCTCCACCACCCTTCCCAGTGGGACTGCTGCCTGGCAGACATGCCTCCTGCAGGACCAGGTCCCAGGTACCCAGCCAGCTGTGACTAATTTCCATCACCTGTCCCTCTTTGGAGGGATACATAAGCCGGCTGGCTGAGGTGGCCTGGGTTTTTGTCTTTTGTTTTGTTTTTTGTTTTTGTTTGTTTTTTCTTTTGGGTTCCATTGGTTTTAGCTATGGGTGGGTTCGGTTTCGTTTTATATTGTAGTTCTTGGGTTTTTATGTAGTTTGTATGTTGTATTTTACTTTATCTTGTACGCCACCTAGAGTGGCCGCTTGTGCAGCCAGATAGGCGGCCTAGAAATAAAATTTATTATTATTATTATTATTATTATTATTATTATTACATGGCGTGGGACCGCAATACCTGGTGGAACGCCTCTCCCACTATGAACCTACCTGCTCACTTCGTTCAGCATCTAAGGCCCTCCTCCGGGTACCAACCCATCGTGAAGCCCGGAGGGTGGTTACTAGATCTAGGGCCTTTTCTGTGGTGGCCCCCAAGTTGTGGAATAGCCTCCCCAAAGAGGTACACCTGGCGCCTACATTATTATCTTTCCGGCGCCAGGTAAAGACCTTCTTATGCTCCCAGGCATTTTAATCTTTTTAATCTTTTTATCTTTTTAATCTTGTAATACTAATCCTTTTATCATCTTATATTTTGTTTAATTGTATTTTGTTTTCATTGTGTCTTATATGTTTTGTGATTTTATTATTATGATGTATGTATTTTATCCTATTCTGTTTACCGACCTGAGAGCTACTTGCTATGGGCGGTATATAAATGCAACAAAATAAATAAAATAAAATAAATAAATTGTCTTAGGCAGCAGATGCTGGAGGTGGTGGCTAGGGATGGGGAGAAATTAGATTCAGTTCACATTTAGAGCTGAATCAATCAGTTTTGCATTTTTTGAACCAAAACCCAGCCATCCTTTGAAATTCGCACTTATCCAAATTTTGCAATGCAGTTCTCCTACCAAGCAATGTTTACAAAAATGCATATATTAGGAGAAAGGGGGCATAAAAACAATATAGTCATGAAAGTAACTTACAACATTATTGTGTTCAAAGAAGTTGCTTTCAAAAAATGTGTACCGTAGTCAAAACTGCATACAAAAACGTGTTTATTAAAAGAAATTCTCACTAAAATGCTTAAATATTTTCATGAGGATTTCCCCCCTTAAATTAACAAACTGCTACAGAAATATGGGGAACTGAGACTGGAAAAATGAGAAACTGAGAGAACCGAAATGGAAAACTCCTTCCATCCCTAGTGGGGGCAGCAGTCCTTGGGTGTTCCTCCTGAGCCCCCCTCCCCCAGCAGCCATTCCCCTATGTTAGGCCGCCGAACCTGGTCTACTGCCTCAGGTGCAGAGGGGAAGGCTATCCTGTCACTAGTGTTGAAGTAAGATTCAGCTGCCTGTCCAGCTGGCTTCTGTGCGCAGATGTCCTTTTATTTACTTACTTACTTACTTACTTACTTACTTACTTATATCCTGCCCTTCCTCCCCGCAGGAGTCCTTTGCCTCAGGGACCAAAATATCTTAGGCCGTCCCTGTGTAGAAGACTAGCGGCACTTCCCCAAAACAAAATATTGCCTTTCACCGTGGAATCATGATCCCTCCTTTTTTTCTTGGAAAAGTACTTGCCAAGACACTGGAAAGTATTCTTTCTTTAAAATGAAGTGCCAGCAACTGCCTCTTTAAAAGAGGGTGAATAGATCCCTGACTGTGTCCCCTCCCCCCAAAAAAATATTGGAAGAGGGCTTTTGGCAGGAGAAAGCACATCCTATGTCGATTGGAGCCCATATAGCCTTCCCTAGTCTTGAAAACTGCCCCTCCTTTCAAAGCAACATAAAATGGCAACAGCCTTGAGTGGCCTTCAAATGAAGGTTTGTGCAGCCTACGTATCCACATTCTATTATCTTTTTCTTTTTTTACAATACATTTCTAGCCTTTGTGGTTACAGAGTCAGCTTGAAAATGCATTAGCAAAGAACATAAGAATTGCCTTACTAGGTCAGACCAAGGTCAACCTAGTCTTCACATTCTGTTTCCAATTTATAGTACCATTGAAGGGTCAAACCAGATGAGGCAGAAGAGTGTAAGAAGACCCTGCTGGATCAGATCAATGGCTTATCTTGTCCGGCATCTATGGTGACCAGTGAAATGTCTCTGGGAAGCCCACCAACTGAACATGAAGGCAATAGCCACAGTTAGCCTTTGAGAGCCTCTGATTCTGGAAGCTGTACATAGCCATCATGACTAGGAGCCCTTGATAGCCTTGTTGTTGTTATGTGCCTCCAAGTTGACTATGACTTATGGCGACCCTATGAATCAGCGACCTCCAAGAGCATCTGTCGTGAACCACCCTGTTCAGATCTTGTAAGTTCAGGTCTGTGGCTTCCTTTATGGAATCAATCCATCACTTGTTTGGCCTTCCTCTTTTTCTACTCCCTTCTGTTTTCCCCAGCATTATTGTCTTTTCTAGTGAATCATGTCTTCTCATGATGTGTCCAAAGTATGATAACCTCAGTTTCATCATTTTAGCTTCTAATGATAGTTGTGGTTTAATTTGTTCTAACACCCAATTATTTGTCTTTTTCGCAGTCCATGGTATCCGCAAAGCTCTCCTCCAACACCACATTTCAAATGAGTTGATTTTTCTCTTATCCGCTTTTTTCACTGTCCAACTTTCACATCCATAGAGATTGGAAATACCATGGTCTGAATGATCCTGACTTTAGTGTTTAGTGATACATCTTTGCATTTGAGGACCTTTTCTAGTTCTCTCATAGCTGTCCTCCCCAATCCTAGCCTTCTTCTGATTTCTTGAGTATTGTCTCCATTTTGGTTAATGACTGTGCCAAGGTATTGATAATCCTTGACAAATTCAATGTCCTCATTGTCAACTTTAAAGTTACATAAATCTTCTGTTGTCATTACTTTAGTCTTTTTTGACGTTCAGCTGTAGTCCTGCTTTTGTGCTTTCCTCTTTAACTTTCATCAGCATTAGCGATCATCAGCACATTTTGTGGCAGTCAATCCCACGAATAGATTATGTGCTGTGTAAATTCAGGACAGCCTCTTGTCTGTCCTGAATATCTAGCCCAGGGATGGTGAACTGTGCCCTCTGGATTTTATTTATTTATTTCCTTTTCTCCCAGTAGGGGCCCAGGGCAGCAAACAAAAGCGCTAAAAATACTTTAACACATCATAAAAAGAGACTTTAAAATATATTAAAACAAAACAACCATTAAAAACACATTAAAACAAAACATATTTAAAAACATTTTTAAAAAGCATCTTTTTTAAAAAAAAGAAGGTTTAACAACATATTAAAAAGCAATTCCAACACAGGTGCAAAAGGTCTCTACTTAAAATGCTTGTTGAAAGAGGAAGATCTTCAGTAGGCGCTGAAAAGATAACAGAGATGGCACCTGTCTAATATTTAAGGGAAGGGACTCCATCTCCCATCAACCGGAAGCAGTGGGGCCAATAGCCAGGGAGGATGGGAGCTGTAGTACAACATCATCTGGAGCACAACCAGTCCCTCTTCCCTGCTGTAGCCAAATTCTTAGATTTGATGGTTCCCGTGTCCTCCTGAGATGGTGGAAGATCTACAATAGGAACTTCCACACATTTTTTAAACATAAAAAACAACCACAGAGAGGTTGAATCAGGGTAAGCCCAGCCCATGACTCTCTATATTTTCCCCTGTGGGACAAATAGCACCTTCAATAGTTTTGAATCAGGAGAACAGCGTGGAGGAAAGATTAGTCCCTTTATACCCCAGTGCCATGCCCTGATCCAATCTCTTCATTAGCAGCTGCTTGTAAACTTTTAAAAAAACAACAGCAGTTTATCCATTCATAGTTCCTCTATGTTCTAATCTAGTGTAGACCTAAGCCAGAGTCCATCACCATATCTGTGGCAGATAATTACATAAGGAAATTAATTGTGTGTTGTGCAAAGTACTTTTTTTGCCATTTTTGACACTACTGCCAATAATTCCACTGGGAGGACATAAGAAGAGTTTGTTGGATCAGGCCAATGGCCTATCTAGTCCAGCATCCTCTTCTCACAGTAGCCAACCAGATGCCTGTGGGAAGCCCACAAGCAGAACCTGAATGCAAGAGCATTCTCCCCTCCTGTGGTTTCCAGCAACTGGTAATGGGAAGCATACTGCCTCCAACCATGGAGACAGAAGATAGGAATCATGGCTAGTAGCCATTGATAGCTTTATCCTCCATGGTTTTGCCCAATCCTCTTTCAAAGCCCTCCATGTTAGTGGTGAAATGGGCCCAGCCCTATATAGGCTTAATATTTGCTGAATATTGCTGTTATTGCTTACACAGAATGTCAGTTTTATAACCAGGCTGTCATATTCATAGATTGCTCTCTGAAAGGGTTTCTTCTCTCCCTCCCTTATAAGTTGTAGTGAAGAGAGTCAGCTAGCAGAGCACATGAAGATAATGCTTCTGGAAGGCAGCCAACACTCGCATAATGTTTGTAAATACATGATAACACCCCAGGCACTGGAAGGAATTCCATATAAGACAATGAATTGTTGTGACCTTTGGGAGATGTTATTAGAGAGGGCTATTAGATAGTTACGACATTGGTTAGGATACTGGATGAGGGAACAAGAGCCCTCAGTGAGTGTATAAGTGAGTATATACATCAATTTCTTTTATAATGATTTTGTTTTCTTATTTTCTGTTTCTGATATGACAGCTAGAGCCATTTAGGGCATGTTTAGTAGTTTTAGTGTGCAAGATATGAAAAAACAGCATATTATAAGAATATTCTGCTGTCTGACTCCCCAACTAAATATTTCTGATACCTCCCAAGACCGAAGAATCCTTGGGTGGGGTCGCAAACCATCACTTCCTCCTACTCAGATCACTGCTGTTGGAAACCTGCGAGCTTCAGTGAGCTAACATCTCACAGGTAAGGGCTCTGAGTAGATATGTGTAAAGGGGAGAAAGCAAGAATCCTCGATCCTGTGCATTCACAAGAAGAGGGCCAGACTTGCCAGTTTCAGTGGCCATCACTGCCTCCTGTGGGAGCGAGTTCCATAGTTTAACCAAGCGCTGTGTGAAGAAGTACTTTCTTTTGCCTGTCTCGAATCTTCCAACAGTTACTGGGAGACTGGGTGTTTTGATTTTATGAGAGAGGGTTGTGAAAATGCCCTTTCTCCACAATGGTCTTAGGTAAGTAATAACTCTATAAATTAATTTTCACAAGTTCAAGGTTCTAGTCCTGGTGTACAAAGCCCTATACAGCTTGGGACCAGGATGCCTGAAAAACCGTCTTACCCCTTATATGCCCAGTCGATCACTGCGCTCTGCAGGTGAGGGCCTCCTGCAGTTACCATCTTATCAGGAGGTCTGTTCTGCACAACTTAGGAAATGGACCTTTAGTGTGGTGGCACCTGCCCTGTGGAATTCCCTCCCCTTAAATATTAGACAGGTGTTATCTTTTTGGTGCCTATTGAAGACCCTCCTCTTTCAAGAAGCCTTTTAAGTTAAGACCTTATCCCAGTCTGTGTCTGTGTTGGAATTGCTTTTTAATATGTTTTTAAATCATTTTTTTAACCAATGTGTTTTTAACTTTTTTTAAAGATGTCTTAAAAGTTAAAAAAAAATATTTTTAAAGATGTTTTGTTTCAATGTATTTTAAAGTCTTCTTTTTATGATGTTTTAAAGTGTTTTTAGTGCTTTGCCGCCCTGGGCTCCTGCTGGGAGGAAGGGTGGGATATAAATCAAATAATTTTATTTATTTATATTCATTATTTGATTTATAAAATAAATAAATAAATAAATAAATAAATTTGCTCTCCCGTTTTTGAAAGAGCAGTCTCTATCACAATGGTTTATCTGCTGGTTGCCAGCTAGGCAAGAGTCGTCTAATTCAGCTTTACCTCAATGTCCTCCAGAAAGGACATGATATTATAAAAGAATAGAGGTGCAGGGCAGAATCCAGTAGGAAGGGTTAGGATCCCAAGAATCCCTTCAGCAGTACCAGCACTCCTTCAGGCATACTAGGGCCAAAGTGAAACACAACAGCAGCAGCAGCTGAAAATGCCCACTTTTTAAAGGCAGTTTCTAAAAGGAACATGTCTGCTACTCAATCACACTCTGCCACTGTCAAGTGAGTGAGTGTGTGGGATATAAGAAGGTGCCATCTATAGAAGACAGGGGCAAGTGACAACCTTCCCCCGGGGAAACAAGAGAGTTGGCTAAACACAGGATGTTTTACCAATAGGTGAAAAGAAGCAAAATAAAGTCAGCTTTAAAAGAGGATTAGACACATTCGTGGAGAATAAGGCTATCAATGGCTGCTACAGGGTGGCTACGTTCTACCTCCACCATCAGAGGCAGTGTGCCTCTGGCAGAGCTTGGAAGTAACTAGTTACAAGTAACGAATTACTTGTAATTTATTACTTTTTTGAGTAACGAGTGGGTAACTTCATTAGTAGTAATACAAGACCACCTCATGTCAAACAGCTAAGCCCCGCCCCTTTTGAGTTTGTTGGATGACGTCAGCGGAAGTCCCACCCCGGAAAGCCCACCCCGGAAGGCCCACCCCGCCATTTCCGGTTAATACACATGCAAATAATCACTCTACAAACCTGCATGTGAATGTTTCCTGTTGATACCGTCTTCCACAGGGCTGTTGGACATGGCTGGGTACTAGCAGAGTTTTCAGTTACTGAAGATCCCTAGAAGAGTAAGGATGTGTTTTCACATTTTTGCCCCAGCTGTATTTTGCAGTTCTCCATGCATGTAGTTTACACTTAAATCTTACCGGCATTACAGCGTTATCTGTTGCAATGGCCTCCAACATGTTGTTCCACATTTGGCTGTTCTCTTCCTCTTTTAGCAGTTTAGTTTGTGAAAAACGCTCATCTTCATTAGAACTTGTGCTAATAAAGCGCTTTCGAGGGTTAGGTCTCTCTGCGGGTGGTGGTATAGTTAATTCCGTAGGACTCATAGGGGTGCTGGCTGGTTCCATGTTCAATCCTCAGAGCGTGTCTGGGCGTGCAGAACGCACTTCTGTACCAGGTCTCTCCGTCCCCTCTCCTGATTGGTTAGGGATTCAAAACCTCCCCCTATTGTGTGACGTAGCTGTAGAGGGGAGCTAGAGGGAGCCCCAGCTGACAAAGCGTCAAGGCGAGTTAAGCAGCAGAGCGAGTTCGGCAGCAGGGCGAGGAGGCCAGGGCCCCCCACTCTGCCCGTCTGTTCCCTGACCTCAACTAAACCGCAGTCTCCAACCCATTGACGTAATAAACCTTAAACAAAACTATGCAGGTAAGAAGCCAGCAGGGGTGTGGGGGCTTTCCAGTGTTTTGCACCGCCTGCAGCATGTACGACTATCTGCCTGTTGGACAGAAGTCGTGGGTATGCTCTCAGTGCAATGAGCTCCTGGCTCTCCGGGAACGACTTCATTTCCTTGAGGCCAAGGTGGCAGACCTGGAAAAGCTGAGAGAGGCAGAGAGGTGTGTGGAGGAGGCCTTCAGGGACGTTATAGCTGTGTCCCACTCCAACGATGATAGCTGTCCTGCTATCATGGAGAACGATGGTCTCGGGGAAGGAGAGCATCCAGCTGAGGAAGAGGGAAACGATCCCTTAGAAGGGACCCATTCCTTGGGGGATGAGCAGCTATCCTCTCGTGCCGAGGATATATCTCCAGGGGCTGGAGGGATCCTTGTAGTGGGTGATTCGATCATTAGGAACATAGACAGTGGGGTGTGTGATGGGCGTGTAGACCGCAAGGTGTTTTGCCTGCCTGGTGCGAAGGTTGCGGATATCGCCCGTCGTTTAGATAGTTTGGTAGACAGTGCTGGGAAGGAGTCAGTGGTCGTGGTGCACGTTGGCACCAACGACATGGGGAAATGCAGCCGTGAGGTCCTGGAAGCAAAATTTAGGTTGCTAGGTAGGATGCTGAAAGCCAGGACCTCCAAGGTGGCTTTCTCTGAAATGCTACCGGTTCCACGCGCAGGACCAGCCAGACAGGCCCAGCTTCGCAGTATCAATGCGTGGATGAGATGATGGTGTTGGGTGGAAGGGTTTGGATTTGTTAGGCACTGGGGAACATTTTGGGACAAGCCGGGCCTGTACAAAAGGGACGGGCTCCACTTGAACCAGAATGGAACCAGACTGCTGGCACTTAAAATTAAAAAGGTGGCAGAGCAGCTTTTAAACTGACTGAGGGGGGAAACCCGACAGGAACTGAGAAAGGTCCGGTTCGGAATAAACCTCCCCCCTGGGATAAAAACCAAAGAAATGATGAAATTTTAAAAGGGGTAGTCCTAGAAGTAGGCATTGTGAGAGCAGGGGCACAGGATATAAATTCAGAAGAGCAAAATTACCACAGGCCTAACCACAAGTGCCAAAGACACTTGAAGAGAGACACTGCTTACAAGTGCCTGTACGCTAATGCTAGGAGCCTCCGAACCAAGATGGGAGAACTGGAGTGCTTGGTCTTAGAGGAGAGCATTGATATAGTGAGCATAACCGAGACCTGGTGGAATGGAGAAAACCAGTGGGATACGGTTATCCCTGGATATAAACTATATTGGAAGGACAGGGAAGGACGTATTGGTGGCGGAGTCGCTCTATACGTGAAAGAAGGCATTGAATCCAGCAAGCTCGAAACCCCAAAAGAGGCAGACTCCTCCACAGAATCATTGTGGGTGGTGATACCATGCCCCAGGAGGGACTTAATACTGGGAACAATCTATCATCCCCCTGATCAAAATGCTCAGGGAGACCTTGAGATGAGATATGAAATTGAGGAAGCATCCAAACTAGGAAATGTGGTAGTAATGGGTGACTTCAACTACCCGGACATAGACTGGCTGCATATGTGTTCCACTCATGACAAAGAAGCAAAGTTTCTAGATATTCTAAATGACTATTCGCTAGACCAGTTGGTCATGGAACCGACCAGAGGGACGGCAACCCTGGACTTAATCCTCAGTGGGGACCGGGACCTGGTGCAAGATGTAAGTGTTGTTGAACCGATTGGGAGCAGTGACCACAGTGCTATTAAATTAAACATACATGTAACTGGCCAATTGCCAAGAAAATTGCTGATCTGCTAACTAAAATATGTAACTTGTCCCTTGGGTCCTCCTCCATGCCTGAGGACTGGAAAGTGGCAGATGTAACGCCAATCTTCAAAAAGGGATCCAGAGGGGATCCCGGAAATTACAGGCCAGTTAGCTTAACTTCTGTCCCTGGAAAACTGGTAGAAAGTATTATTAAAGCTAGATTAACTAAGCACATAGAAGAACAAGCCTTGCTGAAGCAGAGCCAGCATGGCTTCTGCAAGGGAAAGTCCTGTCTCAGTAACCTATTAGAATTCTTTGAGAGTGTCAACAAGCATATAGATAGAGGTGATCCAGTGGACATAGTGTACTTAGACTTTCAAAAAGTGTTTGACAAGGTACCTCACCAAAGGCTTCTGAGGAAGCTTAGCAGTCATGGAATAAGAGGAGAGGTCCTCTTGTGGATAAGAAATTGGTTAAGAAGCAGAAAACAGAGAGTAGGAATAAACGGACAGTTCTTGTTGTTCAGTAAGCAAGTTATGAGACTCACAGACAGGGTTTTTAGTAGAGAGAAGGAAACCTGAAACAAAAAAGTTAAGCAGAGCAGAACAGAGTGCCAGGTTTGTCAAGGTCAGCAGCTGGTTGGCAAGGGCAACCGGGTAGATAAGAAGGGAACGCACAGAAGCTCTGATGTGGGGGAAAGTCATTTAGAGAGAGAACTGTGTTTAATGTATTTTGTCAGTAAAGACTCTTACAAGATACTTGCCTGGCCTGGCTTATTTACTGGATCTATTCAGCACCAGAATTGCTTACTTGTTCGGTATCTATACGCACGCATCGACAGGGGTTATGGGCCCAGCTTACCGTACAAAGTAAGGGGTTCAGGTGTCGTTTACGTGACGTTGTCGCAGAGGAAAGAAAGTGCAAGAAAGAGGCAAGTAAAGAGTGGATAACATGGCTGTAAACCTGTCATCCGGGATGCCGATGGAGAGACTGAATGCTGTAAACTACTCCAGTTGGAAATGGAGAATGAGAGCAGTTCTGATTAAAGAAGATTTGAATGACGTAGTGGAAAAACCCCCTCCAGCAGCTCCTTCAGCAGCGTGGACGAGGAAAGACGAGAAAGCAAAGGCTTTTATTACTCTGGGGCTGTCTGATTCTCAACTGTTGCTGGTTTGTAATGAGCCGACAGCTAATCAAATGTGGGAGAAGCTAAGAGCCGCTCATGTGCAGCAAACCGCAGGGAGCTGGCTGTGTTTAGCGTGGAAGCTTTATCAGATGCATTTTACAGATGAAGTGACTATGACAGAGCATCTGGCTGAATTTCGTAGATTATTTGCGGAGCTTCAGGATAGAGGAGTAAATCATAGGGACATTCAGATGGTCTATATACTGTTATCTTCATTTGATCAAAAATGGGATGTACTGGTCTCTAGTTTGGCAACTTTACCAGACGGAACTTTAACTCTGGACTTTGTAGAGCAGAAACTTCAACAAGAATGGAATAGGAGACAAGAGAGTAAGAGGACTGAGTTAAAAGAGACTGAGGCTGTTCAACAACAACAATATCAGAGAAACAGGCAAGAGAATAAAATATGTTATTTTTGTGGGTCCCGGGGACATATACAGAGACATTGTTTAAGTAAGAAGAGAAGTAACAGGGACTTTGGACATCGGAAACAAAGTGTGAACTTTATTGCTGAGGAGGATAATAAACTAATTAACTCTAAATGGCTGTTAGACAGCGGAGCATCAAACACTTTGATTAATGACTCAAGCTTGTTTTACACAACAAAGCCAGTGCAAGAGAAGATTTACCTGGCTGATGGCTCGACTCAGGACGCAATTGCAAGAGGCACGATCAGGTTAAGTAATTTGGGAACTATATTGACAGATGTGTTATTAGTTTCTGGTTTAAAATATAACATTCTATCAGTGAGAAAACTAACTCAAATAGGTTGTAAAATTACATTTGAAGGGAATAGATGTTTTGTGCGAAAAGATGGTGAAATCTGTATGCAAGGGAAATTGCAGAACTTAATGTATATAGTAGAGAATAAGCTTGATGAACCCACGTGTGCCTGGATAGGAGTAAATAAAAACATACATGAGAACTGTATACATGAATGGCACAGAAAATTAGGGCACGCACATTTTGAGAAAGTGAAAAATACCCCAAAGCATAGTCAAGATTTGGAACTAACACATTGTGAGCATGTGGATGAATGTGAGGTATGCTATAAAACAAAAATGGCAGTGGCTCCAATTAATCAGAGCGTTGAAAGTACTACCACGAAACCTTATCAGCTTATACATGTGGATTTGGCTGGACCTTTCCAGTGTTCAAAAGGTGGGGCAAGATTTTATTTAGTGATTGTAGATGATTTTTCCAGATTTACACATGTATTCTTGTTGAAAAAGAAAAGTGAAGCAGAAGATAAATTAAACGCATTTATACAGAGGACAGAGACACAATATGGGATTGTTATCACAAATATCAAATCAGATCAAGGAGGAGAATTTACCAGTAATTTGTTTAAAACATATTTAGAAAAGAAGGGAATAATCCAAAGTCTCACTGCTCCCTTCAGCCCATTTTCTAATGGAACTGCAGAGAGGAGGAACCGGTCGCTGCAGGATTCAATGAGAGCCATGCTGGCTGATGCAGACATGAATAACACCTATTGGGGAAAATGCATTCTGTACACTGCTTACATACAGAACCGCTTTGTGCACAGAATAATAGGCATGTCTCCCTATGAGAAATTGACAGGAAGAAAACCCAGGGTAAAACACATAGAGCGTTTTGGAGCAAAATGCTGGGTGCATGTTTCGAAGCAGAAAAGACATGGTAAATTGGCCCCAAGAGCTCAAGCAGGTCGTATTTAGGGATTTCAGAATTCATATTATAGAATTTGGTTGCCTGAGAAACAACAATTAGTGTTAAGTAGAAGCATAAAAGTAGTAGACAAACCTTGGAAAGATAGTCAAACAGTAGTACTTGATGATGCAAGCAAGCAGGAAGCAGCAGATGTTCCTTTTGGGCATCAAATACCATTAAGAGCCGCATTGACTGACTTAATTCAGAGTGGCAAACGTACTGTGAAAAGACTGAGGAGTGAAGACATAGCAATGCAAGATAAAGAAGTGCCAGGTACTAGTGCAGGAACAAGTGCAGACTCAGGTGCAGGACCAAGTAAAATTGAGAGTGATGAAGAAATGGAAATAGATAGTGTTAGATGGTCAGAGAGAAAAACGAAAGGAAAACCACCTCATAGATTCACATTTAACGTTACACAAAAGAATGATGAGACTGCTGTTGTTCAGTAAGCAAGTTACTTGTTTGGTATCTATACGCACGCATCGACAGTTCTCCCAATGGAGGGCTGTAGAAAGTGGAGTCCCTCAAGGATCGGTATTGGGACCTGTACTTTTCAACTTGTTCATTAATGACCTAGAATTAGGAGTGAGCAGTGAAGTGGCCAAGTTTGCTGATGACACTAAAATGTTCAGGGTTGTTAAAACAAAAAGGGATTGCGAAGAGCTCCAAAAAGACCTCTCCAAACTGAGTGAATGGGCAGAAAAATGGCAAATGCAATTCAATATAAACAAGTGTAAAATTATGCATATTGGAGCAAAAAATCTGAATTTCACATATACGCTCATGGGGTCTGAACTGGCGGTGACCGACCAGGAGAGAGACCTCGGGGTTGTAGTGGACAGCACGATGAAAATGTCGACCCAGTGTGCGGCAGCTGTGAAAAAGGCAAATTCCATGCTAGGGATAATTAGGAAAGGTATTGAAAATAAAACAGCCGATATCATAATGCCGTTGTATAAATCTATGGTGCGGCCGCATTTGGAATACTGTGTACAGTTCTGGTCGCCTCATCTCAAAAAGGATATTCTAGAGTTGGAAAAGGTTCAGAAGAGGCAACCAGAATGATCAAGGGGATGGAGCGACTCCCTTACAAGGAAAGGTTGCAGCATTTGGGGCTTTTTAGTTTAGAGAAAAGGCGGGTCAGAGGAGACATGATAGAAGTGTATAAAATTATGCATGGCATTGAGAAAGTGGATAGAGAAAAGTTCTTCTCCCTCTCTCATAATACTAGAACTCGTGGACATTCAAAGAAGCTGAATGTTGGAAGATTCAGGACAGACAAAAGGAAGTACTTCTTTACTCAGCGCATAGTTAAACTATGGAATTTGCTCCCACAAGATGCAGTAATGGCCACCAGCTTGGACGGCTTTAAAAGAAGATTAGACCAATTCATGGAGGACAGGGCTATCAATGGCTACTAGCCATGATGGCTGTGCTCTGCCACCCTAGTCAGAGGCAGCATGCTTCTGAAAACCAGTTGCCGGAAGCCTCAGGAGGGGAGAGTGTTCTTGCACTCGGGTCCTGCTTGCGGGCTTCCCCCAGGCACCTGGTTGGCCACTGTGAGAACAGGATGCTGGACTAGATGGGCCACTGGCCTGATCCAGCAGGCTCTTCTTATGTTCTTATGTTCTTAGGGGTTACTTATCCCTATTGCGCTGTTCTGGAGAGGAGGGGGTGGAAATGGACCCCTTTGGGATCCATTTCCGACACCCTAATTTCACCTATGGGTTTTAAACCTCTTCAGATTGGTCCCCAGGCATCCATGTGCTCGTAGAGGGGTCACATGCCTCTATAGGGAGCAGTCTGGAGAGGGGGGCGGAAATGCACCCCAAAGGGGTGCATTTCTGGTACCCTGCTTTTACCTTTGGGTTTTAAACCTCTTCAGATTGGTTCCCTGGAGACCATGTGCTCATAGAGGGGTCACATGCCCCTATAGCGACCAATCCAGGACCCCGTTTTGAGTAAAAATACGCCCATTGGTCCAGTGAGGGCCATGTGCTCCTGGGGGGGTCACATGGGTACCGTTTCTGGGGTGAGGCATGAGGGCTGGGGCGTCTGGGGGACAGGATATCCGGTGAGGTCATCAAGGGAACCGGAAATGGCGGGGTGGGCCTTCCGGGGTGGGACTTCCGCTGACGTCATCCATCAAACTCAAAAGGGGCGGGGCTTAGCTGTTTGACATGAGGTGGTCTTGTATTACTACTTTCATTACATTTTGCTGGTAATAGAACGAGTAGTAACTTCATTACTTTTGAAGAGTAATTGTAATGTTTCCAGCATTACTTTTGTGCATTACTTGGGGGGGAGCGGGGAAAGTCTTCTGCTCCTCTGATCTGTGAATAAAAATCATATGCTTCAAATTGGGCTTCTGTGCAGCATTGTTCTTCCTTCATGTTCTATGGGTGCTTAGGAGGCGACGAGGGAGGAGATGGAGAGCGAGACGGGGTGGAGAAAACAATTGTTTAAAAATTGACAGGAGTGGAAGGAGAAAAGAGCTGGAGGCAATATATATAGACAAAAAATATGTGTGTTGGGGTATCATCATTGCTGGGGGTGGGGTGAGGGGATGTGAGATTCTGTTATGCCATTCTGTTAATCTTATGGATAAAAATATATATACTACTACCCTCTGTGTGTATGTGCTTATTTTTAATGTTGTTTTAGGCTACTCAGATGTGCAGCAGCCAAGACCAACACCTTGTAGGCAATTTTTTTTAGAAAAAGTAACGAAAATGTAATTGTAGCAATTACTTTTGAGTAAAAGTAAATTAATCAGTTACTTTCAGAGCAATTGTAATTGTAACGGTAATTACTACTTTTGGGGGGCCATGTTACTGTAACTGTAATTGATTACTTTTAAAAAGTAATCTTCCAAGCTCTGGCCTCTGGATACCATTTGCTAGCAACTGCAGGAGGGGAAAGCGCTCTCGCACTCAGGTCCTGCTTGCGGGCTTTCCATAGGCATCCGGTTGGCCACTGTGGGAGCAGGATGCTGGACTAGATGGGCCTTTGGTGTGATCCAGCAGGGCTCTTCTGAACTAAAAAGTTGGAAGAAGGTGACAAGTGGCAGAGGAGCCAGAAGAAGAAAAATGGGGAAGGTCAGAGTCGCAAATCAACAATAGGTTCCTAAAATAATCTCCCCTCTCTCCCTTTTTATCATAATGCTTTCAATCATCCAATAAATCCGTATGACACACGACAGATAAAATATTATGTACATATTATGTCCAACCGATATTGGATTGGTTTGTATAACGAGGGGACTGAGGCCCATTCTGTGCTATATATTTAAAGAAGTATTATACCACTTTAAAAAATCATGGCTTCTCCCAAAGAATCCTGGAACTGTAGTTACAATTCAGAGCTACAATTCTCAGAGAATTTACAGTCAATCCCTCTTCCCAGGGACCTCTGGGAGGGAAATAGGGGGGTCCCCTAACAACTCTTAGCACCCTTAACAAACTACACTTCCAGGATTCTTGGGTGGAAGCCATGACTGTTCACAGTAGTATCATCATGCTTTAAATGTGTAATGCAGATGGGGCCTAAGATTGAGGAGCTGTTATTTATGGTTGGTGATAAAATTCCTTTCAGTTGCTGTACTGTTTGTAATTATCTGGTGGATTTTATTTACTACAATGTTGATTATGATATTGTTAATTATAAATCTACATTTGATTATGAATTTATAATACCATTTATATATTTTTCCCTTAAAGCAGATGGATACTGGGATTCTTGGAGTGAATATGAACATGAACGGGAGGGGGGGAGGCAGAAAGATGTCTGGCACAAGAATCTTTGTGTCTTCCCTGAGCAAACCTGGATGCCAAGGTTATGAAAGCTGCCTGGCTTAGCGATTCTGTGGGAGGTGGATGGGGAATATACATTTTACCCTATTCAAAGGCCAGAGAGGATGAAGAATAATTTGGAGGGAATGAGTGGGAGGAAAAGCTTTAATCTATTACTAATTAAGACAAAAGAGAAAATAAGAGTAGCTACTGCTAAACACGGCCAGCTGTGCTTTACTGTACAGCATGTAAAGTACCCAATCAGACTTTTGACTTCTCTTCATTTGAGCCACAGCCAAGCGCTGGGAGAACAGACTGGAATGCCAAATGATTGGAATATGATTTCTAATTGTTTGAGCAAATGTCACTTTTCAAAATTCCTGTTTTGTTAAAATGTGCACAGGTAATTGGCAAGCCCATGCCCATCACCACATTTCATCAGCAGGTAGGAGTTACTTACTTATTTATTTATTTATTATGTATATATTTCTCCACCACCACCACCTCGTTTTTTAAGCATCTGGGCAAAACTGTTAGGTCAATGCCAAGTCATCAAAGTGTGCTTCAGGAAAGGGAGAAATGTTGTGATATCTTGTTATGAAATGTTTATATAAAAACCACAGAGCGAGTGGATAGGGTTTACTATTTCACATGTTATGTGAATGGGTTTGGAGTGGGTAGTAGCATATATCCTTAAACAGAATTCACATCACTTTTTTTCTGAAAAAAGATGCAATAACTGCAAGAGGGCCAAGCTATATTTCAGGGGTAGCCCTCCAGATGTTGCTGACCACTAGAGAAGGAGTATCCTTGTTGATTACGTTCCATTATGCATTCTGACAGACAGAATTAAAGTTACAATTCGTCATTTCTTCCTGATCTTTTGTTTTTGTGAATGCTGATCCTCTTTTTATTTTTCTGTCGCAAAATTACACAATTATTTCCATAATTCCTAAAGCTGCTGTCATTCTTTCTACTGATAGCTGCTACAAGTCAAACTTGGAATGAAAAATGCCTAGATTTGTGGATTATATCAATTTTCAGTACAGAATCCAAAAATTGTGAATATTCTCCCCAACTAGTGACCACTGGCCGTGTGGATGATAGTTGGAATCCAACAATATCTGGCAGGCACCATTCTGACTACCTCTGCTGCTATATTTGATGGTAGCAGATCTATATTTTTAAATGTGGATCTATTTGAGATGATGAATAGTGTAGGTGAGGGTACAATTTCAATGGGCAAAACAGGTTGCATGGCAGGAAAAGGATGTTCAATATGCTCTCATTCAGGACTTCCCCTCCTGCATCCCTGAATTAATACCCCCTCCAGAACCGAGCACATCTGGAAGAAAAGCAGCTGTGGATAAGGGCTGTCGGGAGCAATAGGTGTGCATGTGTGGGAGGGGTGCTTAGTTTTATCTACTCATGTTTTAAATTGCAGGGTTGCCATTGTGAATATTATATATTATTATGCATTGCTTATTATTATGAATTGTATTTACATATCCAATCTTTTTGTATTTTATGGATATTATTTACATTATGTTACTATGCTGGAAAATGGCTGTGTTGCTTTTTGAGAAGGGTGGTATATAAATGTAAATAAATGGTACTTCTGTTTGTTACTTTAAACATCAGGTGTAGGGAACCTGTGGCCCTCCAGATGTTGCTGAACTACAACTTCCATCAGCCCTAGCAAGCATGGCCAATAGATAGGAATGATGGGAGTTGTAGTTCAGCAACATCTAGAGGGCCAAAGGTTCACACCTTTTATACATGATTGGAACAGGTCTCAAGTCATGGGTTTACTGCTGTCAGACATTCTTTGGTCCAAAGGCACTTTGAAGGATGCCAAAGTAGTTTTGGCAGCCATTTGAATTATACAGTAATAGCTCAGTTAACAAAGTACACTGCACTCCTCCCCAAAGCTTCAAAGAGCAGGAAAGGACAAAGGAAGCATATTAGAAGACTCTTCTTAGTGGCTTACACTCTCCCTTTTCATGCTGATTGGCTCATAGGATGCTGGAGACATAGGGACCCTGCTGGGACCCTGCTCCTTAAAAAAGTGAGGGGTCTAAGACTCCATGCTATGTGTGTGTGTGTGTGTGTGCGAATGAGTGAACAAGTGAGAGAGGCCCTCTGTCTGTGTGTCCATCTGTGTGTGTCTCTGTGTGTTTAAGGGTACCTGGTGTGTGTGTGTGGGTGCCTGGTTTGTGTGTCTGGGGGTGGGGGTTGGTGAGTGAAGCTAGCAGAAATAGAAATGCATTTTGGGAAAACTGGTTGCCCTTTATACAGTATCCCTGGTCAGCCACTGTGTGGACTAAATAGGCCTTTGGTCTGATCCAGCAGGACTCTTCTGATGTTCTTAACCCCACCATCAAACTGCTGGTTGACCAAAGTTCCATGCATCTTGGCAACTTCTGATTTCAAAGATCCATGACAGAAAGGAACAGTGTGTAGATTGTCATAATAAACCATCTGGCAACAGACTGGCAGATAAATCTCTCAGATCATTCAGCCCAAATACATATTTGCCATCGTCTAACGTT
The DNA here is from genome assembly GCF_030035675.1 of Rhineura floridana. Lineage (NCBI taxonomy): Eukaryota > Metazoa > Chordata > Lepidosauria > Squamata > Rhineuridae > Rhineura > Rhineura floridana. Next base: position 170,916,459 of record NC_084484.1, read on the forward strand.
GGAAAGTGAAGTCTTACATGTGATTTGGAAGCAACTGCTCAGCTCCACCAAAGGAGGCCAAGCTTGAAATCCTGTGCTCAGTTCCACTTAACAAATGGCATGCTAAAAATGGAAAGCGCAGAACAGAAGGCAACCAGTGTAAGAGAGACAGAGATAGAGACTGGTTCTTCAGGAAGGATGGAGAGACAAGAAAGGAATCCCAGCAGTGAAGTTTTTGAAAATCAAGAGGTAAACAAAGGACCCCGTTAAGGTAAACAAAAATTCATAAGGGGAGGAGAAAAGATAAACGCTAGCCGGGTTATTATTAGCTCACGTCAAATGCAAGAACAGTAGGGACGTGCAGATACAGCGCAAGAGCTTCATGGAGTTTAAGTGGAATTCCTTGCACACAGTGCGGTTAATAGATGGAATGTGGCATCACTGGCAGCAGGAGAAACAATCAGCCTAAACAGCCTGCAGAGCTATTAGGAGGTGAAATACATATTGTGGAAAGAGAGACAACAGGCTGCCCAGTCCCATGCGTGTTTGCTTAGAAGTCAGCTCTGCTGAAATCAGTGGGACTTGATCCCAAATAAGCATGCAGAGGATGGCAGCCTTAGAGGCAGAAAGGACCAAAAAATAAGAAATCCACCCTGGCCCACACAATAAAAACTAGGGATGGGCTGATCAGTTTATTTCCAGTTCACATACCTTTTGCATCCATTTGGCATTTATTATTTATTTAAAATATTTCTATCCTGCCCTTCTACCCTATAATAGGGCACTCAGGGCAGCTTACAAAAATAAAATCAAACATGTACATAATAAAATTGTAAACAGTAAAATCACAAAAACATTAAAATAAATTTAAAATACATAAAATACAATACACACACACACACACATACACTAAAGGGACTACAAAGGTAAAATTTAATGCCAGGCTTGGCAACCAAGAGGTCTTCTGTATCTTTAAAAGTTGTGGAGGGGGGAGGGAGAATTCCACCTTGTGGTTTTTCCCATTACAGAGTTGCAAGAACACCTGCACTTGGCTGACTTTCTCTTCTCCCAAAGATACAGGATTAGTCTCAGGCCAAGAACCTGGCAACCCTAGACTGTTCCTATGGGAGCCTGTCGGCTGCCATTTTGTTTCTCACTAATCCACTGTAATGATGTACTGTCCCCAGGGAATTCTGGGAAATAAAAATGGTGCCTCTGCTGCCGGCTGGAGGAGTACAAATACTCCTCATCATGACTGGGGTGTTTCCAGCTACTCCAACATTCCCAGCTTTTGGAATCCTTGTAAGAAGTTGCTGCAGGAGTTCCGAGTGACATTAGGCAGGCTTTTGGGGTGGGCTAGATTTTATCTTCATTGTTTTTAGATTTTCAATGTCTAGGTATTATATGCCTATGTTGTACGTTGCCCAGAGTAGCTGGACAGCCAGCCAGATGGGCGACTAATTAATTGATTAATTAATTAATTAATTAATTAGTAAATAAATAAATAATGGGCAGGTTGTTTCTAGGAGCAAAGTTAAAACTGTTGAATTCCCTTTTTATTTTTGCTATATTGCCAGGAAGTGCAATGTTGTCTGCTAACAGATGTAATGTTGCTTTATTTATAGTATAGAAATGCTGTTTTTGGTTTTTTTCTGTGATATTTGCTGTTCTGTTACTGTTTTATTATTTTCGTTATTATGAAACTGTTCTTGTAATTGCTGTTCAATTTGTAGTAAGCCACTCTGAGCACTTTTTTTGTGGAAAGGCAGCATACAAATAAAATGATGATGACAATGATGAAACGCTTCTAGTGCTAGCGCTGCAGTTGCCACCCTCATTTACAGATCGTCGCCTGCATTTACGGTCTCCATGCAAAACCACTGCATGCCAGGGTTTCTGCATGCTTACCAAGAGAAGATATAATTGGTGCTGTCCCTGAATTCCAGATGTTTGAGAAACTTTGACTTAAGAGCTATCGGGGGGGGGGACAAGGGAACTGGAAATAAGAAGAGTTCTCACATGAGTCCCAACGTGCCCTGAGGCTCAGGCTTGGGTTGGCAGGCACTGGAGGAAGATGAGGAGAAAAGGGGATGATTGGACGGAAGAGGACAAGACACTGGAACAGAGGCTGGTGGAGGGAGGTCCTCCCCCTCCCTGATTCCAGCAGTTCTGGATAGAGAGGTAGGAGTTCTGGCTCTTCCCTTCCCTTCCATGGAGAGGACAGCATCATCAGGATCTGGGGAGGGCACTGACCCAGCACTTGGGGTGGGTGACCAGGAGTGGGAAGCATGGGTGTAGTTGTGTGGAGTCTTGAGGGGTCTTAGACCCTTTCCTTTTTTGGGAGCAGGGTCCCAGTGTCTCCAGCATCCTACAAGCATGAAAGGGGAATGTGTTAGCCACAGAGAAGAGTCTTTTAACATGCTTCCTTGTCCTTTCCTGCTGACTGGAGCCAATCTGAGTGAAAGGAGGTGAGTCAACCACTGAGAAGACTCTTTTAAGTAGCTAACGCTCTCTTTCATGCTGATTGGCTCCTACACATTAACGAGGATTTCATTCTCAACCCTACTGGGAAAAAAAAGCAAAAAGCAGGGGGGGCATTTTGGGGTCCTGCACTTCTGAATTTGCCACTACGTTACTGGTCAGAAGGGGAGGTGTGCTCAGTCTTCCCCCCAGGACTAGGCAATGCCTCAGATGACAAGAACAGATCCATCCACCTTGGTGTAGTGTGTGTGCCTGCATGCTTGACATTCCCGCAGGGCATTGGAATCTTGTGAGTAGGCAAGCCACACCTCAACTTTAAAAGCTGGGGTGGGTCGGTGGGTGTGGGACTTGGTTGAGACAACTCCGTAGCTCTCATGTGGTTTTGAACCTCTTGCTTTGCTCCTGAACCTTTGAAATTTGCCTCCTGCTGCCAGCCTGGCTACTCCTGCCATCCCATCTCGTAATAAGAGACTTGGAGTGCTATAACTCCTTGCCTGCTGCTAAGTCTGTACTGTTACTTTGCTTCAATAAAGATGTCTTTCTGATTTCCACATGAAAGCCTGTGTCATGTTTTGGGCAGGATCCAGGGCAGTTTACAGGAACCCCTGCACATATAGAGAGAATGTGTTGAGAGGGTTGTGGAGTTGTGCGGGGCCACTCAAACTAGCACCACATTATGCCACCATGCCAGCCCTTGCACTCCCTAACATTAACATGTTCGGCGTATGTTGGAAGGAGTTGTATGTGCTCACTGCAGAGCTCATCCATATCAGTTTTCCTGCTAGCTTAGAAGAGCTCTGTGGTTGTACATTGGTATGTGTTATGGTGTTCCCATGTTACATGCAATGAATGTGCAACCTGTGTATACAAACAGATGAGCTGTATACTCACACAGTTATTCACAAGTAACATTCAATGAGCGCTCTGTATATATGTGGACTCATTAGCCGAGCTGTAGAAAACAACAAGCATACACTCGCATTTGTATATGTGTAGAGACAGCATGCACCTGTATTCAGCGTAACATGTGAACAAGCATTGCGGAGAACCTCCTTCCAAAATGCATGTCAATCATCTGGACGTTGGCTGCTGCTGCAATAATGCTGGTGGGAGGTAGCAGGGCTTACCTGCATGGCCCCATTCACATGTTCTTTCAATCTGTGGAGGGGGCAGCGTGAGCTCTCCAATAGGGATTTGCTTTTCACTGGCACCAACACTGTGAGTGCAAAATGTATTTCCACCCTTAAATGGTTTTGCAATTTTGTTGCCTACTGCTGGTCTTATGTGAGTTGTGAGGGTTATTGCTATGTAATGATTGTACGTACTGTGCTGGTTTTTGTGTATGAGTGATCCGAAGACCCCTGGCAGTCTGAAAAGAGCAATGTAAACACAACCCATCAATAAGAATGGAAACAACAAAGCAAATGTCTGCTCATTTGAGCAGCTGAGCTGTGCTACAAATGCCATTACTGCATATCTCACGAAGAAAGGAAAACGAGTCTGGGATCTCAACTGATAACTTGCACAAGCTTAACTGTCAGGGCTCATTCTCAAAGCCAATCCCTTCTGCAGCTGCACCGAGCATCATGCAGCCATTCTAGCACCAGCTGTGTGCTTTTCTCACTGCTGTGAATAATTACTAAGTCACCAGCCCTCATGATTTTTTTGAGGAAATTGCACCATGCCTGCTGTGCCTGGATGCAGCAAACGCATTGTGGACAAAGTACTCATGTCTTATCTGGATATACCTCTACCTATGACCTTTATGTATCCCTTAAATGATTGCACACATTCTCCCTGGCAAGGAGGGAAGATCTGTCAATTTCAGTTCTCTTCATTTCTCATTTTTCCAATCTTAAATTCAGATCTCCACATTTCTGCAGCAATTTGCTATTTCTTTTTATTTAAAAAGTCATGAATATTCTTCAGCATTTTAGTGTAAATTTCTTCTAATACACACATTTTTATGCAGTTTTGACTAATGTACACATTTCCGCAAGCAATTTCTCCTAAGATAATGCATTTTTCTTGACTATATTCATTTTTATGCACACTGTCCCCTAATATGTGCATTTTTTTGTACAGAGAACTGCATCTCAAAATTCAGAAGGATGGCTGTGTTTGGGTTCTCATATCGTTTTGGAAAGTGTGCAGTCGATAAATTTGGCTTTAAATGTGAACTGAATTGAATTTCTCCCCCATCACTCCCTACTGGCTTCCCTTCAGGCCTGGAACTCTTTTCGCCATCACCACTATGACTGCATCTCTCTTCCTTCCCTCCTCTTACCCCATCTTTCCCATGAAGACTTTGGCTTTCCCCCATTGTCTTCAACCTCCTAAAGAAGCTAAGCCTATGTACGTGTAACTGCATTTGTGAATTTTCATCCCCTATTTATCCTTGCCTGTGATGTCTCCTTAAAATGAAGACTGTAAACTGTCTGTAAAAGGCACAGACCTGCCTTTTGCTGATATTACCCCATAAAGTGTTATGTACACAGACGTTGCTATATAAATTAAAACACAATTCTCATCATATATACTAAAAGTGATCTCAATTCTATTAGTGCTTGTCTTTATGGAGCCAAAACAGCACCATCAGTGTACAAGAGGAAACTACCAGCAGGCTTGAAAGAACTCCAGTAAGAGCCAGTGTGGTAGATTGGTTAAAGCGTTGGACTGTGACCTAGGGGAACAGGGTTCAAATCCCCACTCTTTCATGGGTCTTGTGGTGAGTTATGCCTGAGCAATCAGGAGGAGGAGGAGGACAGAGATCCCAGGGAGGGACCCAGTGGGCTGTAACAGAAAGGGGATGAACCAGGAGAAAACTTCAGCAGCTTAGATGGTGACAGCTGTGCCCACTTAATTCCAGTTGCATCTGGTGAAGCAATGTCTGACAGTGAAGTGGACCCTGTCCCACCTGTCAGCCCTGTTGTTGTGTGAGCCATCACTTGCTCCTCCCCCTGAGGGTGAGGAATCAGAGGGTCAACCAGAGGCTTGTGTCAGAGGAGGAGGTAGCTGAAGTACCTCCACCCCCATCATCAAGGACATGCTGGCAGGTGTGCAAGTGTGAATAGATAGCACCAGCTTTTCAACCTGTTCAGAGGAGGTTGCTAACCCAGTCCCGTTTTGAGAAACCATGCAAATAGAAAGCTCATCCCAAGCCTACTTAAAGGGTCTCAAGGGGAATGTCCAATTGCTGTGACAGCACCTTAGCTTGAGTAGTTATGCGGTATAGAGATGCAGAATCCTGTGTAACCTGTAAGCTGATCTGTGAAATGCTCGAAGCTGAAATTCCACATTAAACATAAAGGAGAATTCACTAATAGGCAAAAAACCTTGTGGTTTAAGAACGTGCCTATAGCCCACAGCTTTATCAAACTTGAAAAAGCAGGGAAATTGGGCATCTATAGTGAATGCACCAGGGAAGCAGGAGACATAACCTCCTCTCTGAGATATTGTACTTCCCTACAAAGTTGTCAAAATGCAAACACAATTTGGGTTGGTCTTTCACAGTCCAATCCAATTCCTGTGTAGCTTGGAAGAATTTGGTAGCATGTGCCTCTGAGCATATGGTGAGTGGTGGCAACACCAGCCATCTCCAAAGATGGAGAATTATATTTTTGTATGTTTGTTGGTGTTCTTCTTACTTTGCTTCTTTCCTGTGTTACTAATGTTTCTACAGAGAATCTAATCTAGAAATTTTTATCTCTCATCTTTCATCCTAGAAATCTGTGTTTATTTTAATTATTTTAATTAATTTCAACACCTTTTTATTGGTCAATGTCATATGATGGTGAAGACCAGGGCCAGCCCCAGACATGCTGGGGCCCTTGGGCATCAGCTTTCCCTGGGCCCTGGTGTGTATGTGTGTGCGCTTGTGGATGCGCATGGCCCCCCCATGACCCCCCTACCTACCTGTTGCCTGTCTTTTAGCATTGCCATTAATCAAGATGGTGGCTATGGTTTCCTTAAAGGGATGAAGCCTCCGCCGTGATCTTGGTTGATGGCATGCATGCGTACTACGTACTAAAAATCAGCCAGGCATTTTTTTAACTTTTAAACTGCAGAAGATGAAGGTCAGAGTATGGGGCAAGATCAGTATTAGGATTACAGGTACTCTGTGAACATGGCTGATTTTTAATGAATGTCAACAGATTATGAGAACTCTGACAGAAACAAATCCAAAAGGGCTCTGGGTTTTTTTTCTCTCATTTTAGACTTTGAACTTTCTATTCTCTCTGACTGTTTTGTGTGTTGCCATGAAAATTTACAGGATTGTTAAGCCACCGTTTCTGAGTTCAGGACTATAATATTTGTAAGGTTTTGTTTTGAAATGAGCTTTTGGGAAGCATCAGAATGGCATGGGGGTATTTTCAATTTAACATTGCGGAATATGAAAAATCCATGCTGGCTATAGTATATAGCCACTCTCGTAACTGTATAAAAACACACCAGTGACTCAGAGTCTGACTCCAACAGGGTTGGCCAGGACACACTCAGCCATGAAACCCGCTGGGTGACTTTGGGCCAGTCACTGCCTCTTAGTTTAACATACCTCACAGGGTTGTTGTGATGATAAAATGGAGAGGAGAACTACATACACCATCTTGAATTGCTTGAAGAAAAGGTGGTGTATAAATGCAATAAATAAATAAATAAATAAAATATTTGCAGAAGCACAACCAATCCTTAGAAAAAGAATCCTAAAAGGGGAGGGAACCCCAAAAGTATCCCCATGAAGACTGATCATGCTCAGTGGCCATAAAATAGTGACTGACTATTCAGAAAGAGGAAGTGGGATGGAATGGAGTGTCATGAAAAAGGGTGTGGCTGGCCAGAACCTTGAAAATGGAGCACTCCACACTACATCATTTTGCTGCTTGCTTTGATGATAACATCAAAGCTTTGATGATAATAAATGCCTGTGTACTTGCAACAAGAAACTTGATTGGACCCAGGTTCACAGATTCACAGGCATAAATGTTTAATGATGTGACCATACTGTTGAGTTTGTGGAGCGGTCCTTAGAAATGGAAGCCTAGAACAGACACTGCATCCCTTTTGTCTTCCTGAAACATCGGCAATAATGTCCTGAAAAGATTTCTGGCATTTTGCTGGGTGGAAAACATACTTTCCCCTGTTATTTTGTGAAGTAATAGGGTTATTTGCTATTGGTATTTCTTGCTATAGTTCCACTGTTATTCTCAGGGCTTCAAAAATGCAGCTGATTGATTTTTTTCACCATGGTAGGCCGGTCCCATGATTGTAATAAGAGCCAACTGCTGGAGTAGTATTGGGATGAACCATTGATTAAGTTGACACTGCAATCTATTTTCCTGCGCGTTGTAGGCTGAATTTACAGTGTGTGCACACCCACATTTCTGACATAGTGTTGTATGTGAATAATTTTGCCTTGGCGACTTTGCCTGTACTCAGCTGTTATTAAGATCAGAATTCTTCTCAGAAGTCTTGAAAAGAATGAAAGGGAAGGCTGAGGAAATCACACCAAAGCTTGTTTTCTCAAGGAATACATTGAGGAGAAGTAATGGAGATGTTCAAAATGGCCACCTGAAAAGGCCACACTTTCGAAACACAAAGACAATGGGCACAATCCGTACACCTGTATGTGATAGGTTGTTTTATGGTGCATATTTTGACAACCTACATTCTGCTTATTGCAATGATGGTTCTTGGCAGGACTTGTGACTCTGTAAGTATGGGGCTTGGATTTTATTTTGTATTGATATTTTATTTTTGTTTTGAGTTGTAGTCATAAGATGACTGCAGACAAATTGGGGTCTGGATATCCAAATGGCACAAAGTGAAACAACATAAACTGGTTGTTATAAACCTACTTTATGTCATAAATAGAAACAAAAGCAAAAAACATACCCCAAATTGCTCATCTCTGTAAAACTAAAGCAAATGCATTTCATCCAGTGGTCTTCTTCCAGTGGCCTCTGATAAACACATGTACCATATATGACACACACAAAAATATGTAAATTCAGAATACTTCATACGGTTGAAATGAACAGAAGCTATGGCTTATAATCATGGTCAGTTTATTTATGTACTGGATTTGGGCTCAAAGTGGTTTGCAAGAAGTAAGTCTAAATACAGTTCAATAACCACAAAAGATAATTAAAATTATAATGTCACTACAGCAATAATGAAGATGATGATTATAATTATAATATCACTACCGCAACATCAACAACCACTACAGTACAAGAGTTCAACAATGAACAATTCATTTAAAAGATATCAAAGAAAATTAAGTGAGCATAAAGCTTACCAATAGGGCAATAAATATCCCAAAGTAGCCCTAGAGCTAATGACAGTAGTAATGAACATTCCCTCCCTCCACAACCTCTCTACATAGGTAAGAAATTCCCTCGCAATTCTTCTGGCATCTGTTCATTGAATTACAGCTCTTAGCATCCCTGACTATTGGCCATGCTCATTGTTATTATTATCTATTGAATATACATCCCACGCTTTCCCCAAAAGAAGCTCAGGTAGCAAACACATCAACAAAACATTTTTTAAAAAAATAAAAAGCATTCTAAAAAGAGTTACAGTCAAAAACATTCTAAAAACAGTTACAGTTAAAACATTCTTTCCTCCTGTGATCTCCAGGATGCCAGGAACAGTCTCCTTCAGTCATCAAATGCCTGAATGATTTAAACAGGAATGATTTCAAATTCCTCCTAAAAGTCAGTGGAGTCAGATGCACCTTACTGGGGAGGCCATTCCACAAATCCAGAGCCACCACTGAACATTCCCAGTCATGGGTCAATGCCAGCTGAGCAGCTCCCCGCATGGGACTCATGGGAGTAGCAATCCAATAACCTCTGGAGGGTCACAGATTCCCTACCCCATACTTAGTAGGGACGAGGAGAAATTCAATTCAGTTTGTATTTAAAGGCAAACCTACCTAATTTGCACTTACTGAAAAAATAATGAACCAAAACAGTCATCCTTTGAAATTTGCACTTCTCCAAATTTTGCAAGGCATTCTCCAGTCAATTAATGTGTACAAAAATGCATAAACTAGGGCAAAGTATGCCTAGTATAGAAAACTGAACATTGTAAAAATATGAGGAAGTGAGAGATGACAAATTGAAATATTCACCCATCCCTAATACTTAGGCTGTAACCCTATTGGCATTTGTGGGCCAGCCACACTAAACGTATTGCAACACACTCCTAAGCAGTAGCGGAGTGGCAAATTCAGAAGTAAAGGGTCTCTGTATGATAGTTACAGCCACGCCCCCTCTAGGATTGCTAGGTTCAGGGCGTGAGACTGATCCTGTATCTTTAGGAGAAGAGAGAGTCAGCCAAGTGCAGGTGTTCTTGCAGCACTGTAATGGGAAAATCCACAAGGTGGAATTCTCCCTTCCCCCTGCACAACTTACAGAAGACCTCTTGGAGGCCGGGCCTGGCAACCAAGAGGTCTTCTGTATCTTTAAAAGTTGTGCAGGGGAAAAGGAGAATTCCACCTTTTGGTTCTTCCCATTACAGTGTTGCAAGAACACCTGCACTTGGCTGACTTTCTCTGCTCCTAAAGATACAGGATCAGTCTCAGGCCCTGAACCTGGCAATCCTAGCCCCCTCTCATCTTTTTTTTTTTTGCTGCTGGATTGAGAACTAGATCTTTGTTAATTCTTCTCCCACAACAACAGGAGCCAATCAGCATGACAGGAAAGAGTGTCAGCTACTGAGAAGAATCTTCTCAGTGGCTGACTCACTTCCATTCACTCTGATTAGCTCCAGTCAGCAGAAAAGCACAGGGGAGCATGTTAGAAGACACTTGGAATGGCTAACAAACTCCACTTTCATGATTATTGGCTCATAGGATTCTGGAGACGTAGGGACCCTGCTGGAATCCTACTTCAAAAAAAGTAAGGGGTCTAAGACCCCCCGAGTCCCTGGATAACTACACCCCTGCTCCTAAGTAAATGTGCTGTTACAGCCATGTTGGAACTGGCTCTTATATATTCTAGACTCCTAGGATGAGACTGCATGTTACAAAGAATATGAGTCTGCCACCCAAAATGGCAGCATCATATTGAGTTTCCCTCTCACCCCGTCCCCCGTAATCTTTAGTTCAACTTTCCCCATGTCCTATCATTGTTACAGTTTGTGGTTCTATGCTCTTGCTCTATATACCATCCTCAGAACCATTCACCATCAGGTCCCAGGGCTGGTTACAACAATTTCAAATTCAATATTAAAAACAGTTCAAAACATATTACAGTCATAGGAATAGGGTGGATCCCTGTGTGTGTGTATATATGGTCTTTCAGATATTTGGTCGAAGGGTGGGATATTGATTAATAAACAACAACCTGTGTCCCTCCAGATATTGTTGGACTTCAACTCCCATAATCCCTGACCGTTGGCCAGGCTGGCTGGGGCTGATGTGGAGCACCCCAGGTTCCTCATTCCTGAAATGCAAAGTGGAGAGGCGGCAGGGGGAAGAGACTCAAATGGAGCTTGCCATGGGGCCATAGTTCTGTTGCAGGGCGACGCAGAAATCTGCCCTTTTCTCATGAAGCTAGAAATGCCCACAGTCAACTTGGCACGTCCACCCCAGCTGTCACACACAACATAAATGCAGACTAGATTAAAGTAAGACCCAGACATGAAGGATGACCTCTCCCGGCCGCAGTGCGTTCTCCTTTAAATCCTTGGCGAAGATCATTAGTATCTTGTCGTAAATGCAAAGCTAAAGGTTATTGTTATTGCCAGAGCTGTCAATCCTCTTTACAAATAATGAGAGCAATAGGGGGAACAGAACCAACAGTGGAGTGCCGCTTGAAACAATTGGAATCTCACTGTGCTCTTACATGCTTCCCTTTTTTGGGAAGGAAAAAGAGCTTTCGGAGCCGTTGCAAATGGCAACAGATCTCTGTAGCCTGTCTGGCTCCAAGGGCATTTAACTTATATACTAGCACATGCAGCTTGAATGAGAACCGACAACGGAAGCTTGTTATGCGTGGAAATGTGGAAATTCTTTATACTTGGTGTGTAATATGTCAGCATGGAGGATCATGGGAAATCAAGGGAGTTTTTTTTTAAGATAAAAAAATTAGTTGCACAAAGCTAATAGGTGCAGAATAATCTGAAACAAAATAAATACAGACCACTGTTTGAGAGGACTCTTCTCAGCCATGAAAGGCTGGTGCAGGGCTGATCCCAGAGGGTTGGGAGGTTCGGCAGCTGTTGAGTCCACAAGATTGGGGAAGAATGCCCCACGGCCACAACACTGCAAAGTCAGAGGCAATGCAAAAGAATTGTTCACACTTGGTCTGCATGCTCCACTCTTCCAAGGAAAAGGTTACAAAATTTGGATCTTTTTCATTTAGAAAAAAAAACAAAAGGGGGAGAGTATAACAGAGGGATGGGGAGAAACTCGATTCAGTTTGCCTTTAAAGGTGAATGTGCCTAATTTGCATTTTCTGAAAAAATATGTGAACTGAAATATGGCCATCCTCCGAACTTCAGCACTGCTCTGAATTTTGCATTGCAGTTCTCCAGCCAACTAATTTGTACAAAAATGCACGTACTAGAGTAAATTATTTATTTATTAATTAAATTTACATCCTGCCCTTCCTCCCAGAAGGAGCCCAGGGCGGCAAACAAAACACTAAAAACACTCAAGCATCTTAAAAACAGACTTTAAAATATATTAAAACAAAACATCTTTAAAAACATCTTTTTTAAAGAAAGCTTTAAAAACATCTTAAAAAGCAAGTCTAACACAGACGTAGACTTGAGATAAGGTCTCTACTTCAAAGACTTATTATTTATTTAGTCTGTTTCCGTACCACACACACACACAAATGTCTCTAAGCGGTATATAGAAGAGTAAAACAAACCACAAATGTTATAAAATGATGCAACAAAGCCATAATACAACTCACCCATATATCACACATAACAACACAAATTGACAAATAAATGCCAAAACAATTCCTTTGCACTTCCCCACTCAACATCTCTCAGCCTCCTGGCTCTCACCCAGGATTCAACCCAGCCACCCTGGCTCTCACCCAGACACAAATCACACCCAACAGACACAAATCAGGCCCATAAATCTCATGAGAAGGAAGCTTCCCAGGGGATCCTACAGATGGCATATGTTAGTGAAAATAACACACAAAGTGCATTATATTAGGGGAAGTTCACACCAAAATACTGGTTAATATTCATTTTTAAAACTTGCAAACATTGCAAAAATGAGAAACGATTATTGACAGATTCTCAAGTCCCTGTATCTAGTGCCTCTCTTGCAGGAAGATAAATTTTCACCCAAGCTAGTATCTCCATGGAATAGAAATGGCATGTTTACCTCTCAATTGACAGTATATTTTCACTGGAAAAAAATGCAGTTTCTGTCTGCCGCTGTGCTATATCCATTGCATTTTAGGAAGCTGAGGAATAAGAGTCTAAGTGATGTGTGTGCTCAGAACACTTAAATGCTATCCCAAAAATGCCTCCAAGGAAGAACTCTGTAGAAAAATGCCGAAAAGATTGCAGGAAAGCTGTAGCTTCCTTCCAGTGGCAGCTTTGCAGGGGGAAATGGTGGCCTTTGCTGCCCTACTGGAAAGTTGTGATGTCATGATGTAGCATCCCTCTGCAGAGTTACTGTGAGGCAAATGGCCCCAGAGAAGCACTAGGAACACTGCAGCCGCTTGCTGCCATAGACAGCACTGGCAAGATGCATATTTAAAGAGAAAAAGGAGGAATGGTGCCTCTGGAGTCAATTAGATGCCAATTTTGCTAGCCACCGCCGAAACTGGCAGAAAGTGTCTTCCCACTTGGGGGAGGGCAAGACAGTTATATATTGTTGCACGCCTCCCCAATCTTTGAGTGGTGAGATCTCTGGGGTCCCTGTGCTCATCCAGGGTTTGGTTTCCTTTGGGAAGAAGGTCAGCGGAGACTGTGGTGTCTTTATGAAATATGGTTTATTTATTTACACACATTCCAACCTGAGCTTAGGATGGAGGGGTTGAAGGCATCAACAGTCCAATATCCAGCTTTTCCATCAGTGTTACAGGAGGCATCTTAAAGCCATCATGCAGAGTGATAGCCTCTCTGCCTGCCTCCAGTCCCCAGCCTTTCTCCAGACAATTCTAAAAACACTCAAAGCACAAACTTCTGCTAGCTGCCAGGAAGTGGGGGAAAGGCTCTCCTGAAGAGTTTCAATGACAAAAGGATCTTCCTGGCCCATTCACCAGTTGCTGGACACCTAATAGGCCCATTAACTACCTGGCCACGCTATTAGCTTAACAAAAGAAACTCATCTAGCCAGCAGAGCCAGTCCCTCCCCCTAGGCACAGGATTCCAAATCAGAGGCTGGAAGGGGACCCACAGGAATCATCCATTCCAACCCCAAACTCACAACACTATATTTAAGAACATAAGAAGAGCCTTGCTGGATTAGACCAGTGGCCCACTTAGTTCAGCACTCTGTTCTCACAGTGGCAAGCCAGTTGCTCAAGCAGGACTTGAATGCACTCTCCCCACTTGTGATTCCCAGCAAGTGGTATTCAAAGCCATACTGCCTCCAACAGTGGAGGGAAAACATAGGCACAGCACAGGAGTATCCGTGGGGGAGGTCTCCCCCCCCCAGAATTCTAAATGTGATGGTGGGTAGAGTGGGTTGCCAATGATTTTAGTAACAATTCATAGACCTTGCCCCCTCCTACAAAATATTTCTACGGACACTCCTGACATAGTGGTTAGTAGCCACTGAATTTGGCCAGTCCTCTTCAAGTCATTCAAGTTGGTGGCCGTCACGACATCTTCTGGGAGTAAATTCCCACAAGAATTGTTATAGGATGGCAATGTGACTTTTGTTGTAGATGCCATTTCTATGGGTTGTAAGGCCTTTTCTGTGGTGGTCCCTCAGTTGTGGGATGCTCTCCCCAGAGAGGCTTACCTTGTCACTCTTCTGATACTAGTCAAATATGTTTTTATTCCCCCGGGCATTATATAGCGCTAATGGTCTGGCTTTTGGTTGTTTACATCTGGTTTTCATCCTTATGTGGTTGGGGTGGTTATTTTATGCTGCTTTTGTTGATGAATACTTTTAGTATATCTGTTTCATTTGATCTGATTTTTATTGTATATTTTGTATGTATATTATCTGGATCCATCTCAATCGGGCTTCAGGCCTGGACATGGGACTGAAACAGCCTTGGTCGGCTTGGTGGATGATATGAGGAGGGCGTGGGATAGAGGCGAATGCACCTTCCTTGTCCCCCTTGATCTCTCAGCGGCTTTTGATACCGTTGACCATGCTATCCTCTTGGACCGCCTGGAGAGGTTAGGCGTAGGGGGCACTGTACTGCAGTGGTTCCACTCCTTCCTCTCTGGTAGGTACCAAAGAGTAGAATTGGAGGAGAAGGCGTCGGATCCTTGGCCTCTCACTTGTGGGGTGCCACACGGTTCCATCCTCTCTCCAATGCTGTTTAACATCTATATAAAGCCGCTGGGGGCAATCATCAGGAGTTTTGGGCTGCGGTGTCATCAATATGCGGATGACACGCAGCTCTATCTCTCATTTAAATCTTCACCAAGGTTGGCTGTAGAAACCCTGTCCAAGTGCCTGAAGGCGGTGAGTGGCTGGATGGGAAGGAATAGGCTGAAGCTGAATCCAGACAAAACTGAGGTACTGTTTGTGGGAGACAAGGGAAGGTTAGGGGATATAGACCTGGTGCTCAATGGGGTACGTTTGCCCCTGAAAGACCAGGTCCGCAGCCTGGGGGTCATTCTTGATTCCCAGCTGTCCATGGAGGCTTAGGTTTCGGCTGTGAGCCGGGCGGCGCTGTATCAACTCCATCTGATACGGAGGCTGCGCCCTTAACTTCCCAACCATCTGCTCCCACCAGTAGTACATGCCCTGGTCACCTCTCGCCTAGACTACTGTAATGCGCTGTATGTGGGGTTACCCTTGAAAACGGTCCGGAAGTTGCAACTGGTACAAAATGCAGCGGCTCGTCTGATTAAAGGCAGCCGCCGGCAGGATCACATCACCCCAGTGCTAAAGGAGTTGCACTGGTTACCGGTTGCTTACCGAGCCCAATTCAAGGTGTTGGTTCTGACCTTTAAATCCCTATACGGTTTCGGGCTAGCTTATCTAAAGGAGCGCCTCCAGCATCGGCAGGGATGCTGCTCAACAAGATCAGCCTCAGAAGACCTTCTCTCGATCCCACCGGTTAAAACAGCCAGACTGGTGAGGACCAGAGGGAGGGCCTTCTCAATAGTGGCCCCCACCCTATGGAATTCTCTCCCAAATGATCTCCGCCATGCCCCTTCGATGATGAGCTTCAGCCGGATTTTAAAGACCTGGTTTTTCAGACAAGCCTTTGGGTTGGGTTAAGTTTTCTACTGTTGGGTTTTATATTTTAACGTTTTAATGTTTAATGTATTTTACTTTGTACGTTGCCCAGAGTGGCTGGACAACCAGCCAGATGGGCGACTAATAAATAAAATATAATAATAATAATATAATAATATATTGCACCTGTAAATCACTAGAGGACTCCCTCTGGCAGTGTGAAGTGACGTATGAATTGAATAAACCAAAAAAGAATTGAATCAACCACCTTGAGTTGAGTAATATAGAAAAGTGATGTATGTTTTTTTAAAAGACAGGTGCTGAGAACACAAGCCTGCCATCAGTGGTAACTTCAAGCCCTGCTTGGCTGGACTGATTGGGAGGTGGGCACCTGTCAGAATGGCCCACCAACAGAAGCTGGTCATCCTCCTCTTCTCTTCTCCCACCCCCCACCCCCCGGGGCTAAAGGCCTCTTGCATCTAAGAATATGGAATCCAAGGCCAAAATACTATCTGACATGACAGTGGCCAATATGCAGAGTTGTGAGTTCTTTGGAAGTGTGAGTAACTCATTTAACAGAGTGGTCGCTATTTTAAGTAGTGATAGACTTTTAATTCCCCCTCTTAATTATATCTTAGGTTGTTGCTGTTATATATGCATGACATTTTACAGTTGGACCCGAGATAAGCAGGTAATAATAACTTACGTTGTGAGACTTTGTATTACTGAGTATTTCTCATTATAATTGCTTTAATTTTTATATTGTATAGATATTACGTTAAGTATTGATATATATATATTGTTTCTTCTGTTCTGTGTTGTAAACCACCCTGAGGTCCCTTGACGAAGGGTGGTATATAAATGGAATTAAATAAATAAATAAATAAATATGAGAATCTCCATCTCCTACTCTTAGGCCCCATCTGCACTACACATTTCTGTACAATGTATATCTGTACATAGAGCACACACATATGCACAGCACCAGAGCTTGGGAAAGTTACTTTTTTGAACTACAACTCCCATCAGCCCCAGCCAGCATGGCCACTGGATTGGGCTGATGGGAGTTGTAGTTCAAAAAAGTAACTTTTCCAAGCTCTGCAGCAGACTTACAGCTCCTTGCAATATACACAGGTAACTACAATTTCCAGAGTGGTTTAACAGTCAATCCCTTTTTACAGGGAACTCTGGGAACTGTAGTTCTGAGAGGGGAGCTGGTATCTCTTTGATGACTCTCAATACCCTTAATAAACTACAGTCCCCAGTTTTCTTTGCAAGAACCCACAACTGTTTAAAGTGATATATGATACTGCTTTAAATGTGTAGTGCAGGTTGGGCCTTAGACTATAGTTACACCATATGTCACTCTGGATAAACACAGCATGAGCTTAGAAGCACTCTTTCTTTCAGTATATTGGCTCAAATTAAGCCATATTTAAGCTTCGCTCTGTAGATTTATACCACCTCACCAAACTATTTATTAGCCTGCTTGCTTATCTGTTTGCTTGGGTTTTACTATTTTTATGATCATTCATAAAATAGGTGTTGCTTTATAAAAAAAAATACATTGTGTTTTACATCACTTTGTAATTTTTAAATGGAAAGTGGTATATAAATATTTTTAATTTACATTTTGTTAAAAATAAATTAATACAAAATATAAATGGGGCCAGGAAGGGGAAGCCCTTTTGGCCCGGCTCTAGAAAACAACAGGAAGGAAAGGTGAGCCTGGTTCTTCTGGTTCATTGCTTGGTATCAATGGGAGATGTTGCCTGTCTGATAAACCCAGCCCTCTCCATCTTCAGGGCCATTTGCCTTGGGAACCAAGTTCACGTGATGCTATCACAGGATGATTTATAGCCCGTGCCTCTCATCTGACATTTTGCGGGAAAGTTTTCATTGTTCATAACCGGCTTGCAAACAGCAGCAGACGTTGCCTGCTCCTCTGCAGGTGCAGCAGAATTTTAAATGTGAGGGCAATTAAATGGGAAGTGGAATGCCAGTCGCCAGCAGGATGCTCGCAGTAATAATACAGGAGAGTGGAATTCTCTGCAGTATTGATCTCGTGATGTTTCAGTGCGAGGATGCTTCAAAACACTGTTGCTCCATAATAGCATATGGGCTCTTTTGTTGTTGTTGTTGCCACTGCCGCCGAGATACTTCCTTTACTGCAAGGATGCACTGTGCCAACACCTCCGTGGCATAATTGGATCAGCTGTATGCTACAAGCGAAAGAAGAAAAAAACCCTGCTTCCTTGATTGTTGCTTAAACTCTGTGGATATTTCCCTTCTTGTCCCTTTGATAGATTCTGCTCGTTCTTTGTGTGTACATAATGTACCTCTCAAAAACAATTAAGAGCCTACAGGGCTGTGGGGAGGGAAATGGGGTGGTGGAATGAATATATATGCAAAGGGTATAAGTGAACAAAGATAGAGGTTTGTGCAAACAGCATTCTTTCAACCTCCAAGGCGAGGCACTTGGCCAAGAATTCTGCCAGTGGAGCCGTGCCATCCACAGTTGAGCTGTCTATATAAAGGCACACCGCATGAAATATAACAAGTTACATTTGCAAGATTTATTGTGAAGAGTCTGGCAAATTTGATGGCACAGAAAATCATGCACACCTAGTCAGCATAAATCGGAGCTGGGTACACGAGACACTAGAATCATCTATTGTTGTACAGCTAATACTCCACATTGCTTTGAATCATTTTGTTTTGTGCCTTCAAGAAGCAGGTAAGGGGAAACATCACATAACATAAGCAGCAAACACCATCCGTCTGTTTCCATCCAAACACAGTGAAATGGCTCAGCTGATCTCTGTTCGCAAGGAGTCACCATTGACTTGGTAGCACTTACACATTTTCAAACATTGTGTTCTGGGTGTGAAACGTCTGCCCTGCAGGCTGAAATTATGCCTGCAAGGGCTCCCCATTTGACCCACTTGGCCATTTTAGCCAAGCCACGCCCACCTGCCCTACTCCTGATGTCATATATTATGTCAGGTGTGGTACAGGTAAAGTTGCTGGGGCAAAAAAGGGGGGTTGCAGGCACCCTGATCAGCTGATTGGCACCACCTGCAACACCCTTTGCAAGGTACTCGGAAGCTCCAGTTATCAGCTGATTGTCAAGGCTTCAAAGCACAGTGCAGGGCTCTCTGCAGCTACTAATGATCAGCTGATTGGCCCAAAGAGTCAGGGAACTCCCTAGTGTAGCTAAGGGGCTGGAGGAAGCTTCCCACCCCTGATCTAAAAGTCTTCCTCACCATCTTTAATCCTCCTCCACATGTCTGACCACTATGTGACATCCCACCCTCCCAATCCATTTTTCTTCTACCCTCCCAATCCATCTTCCTCTTGTGTCATGTCTTTTTGGATCGAGGGCGGGGATTGTCTTGTTTGTAGTAATCAGGGTGTTGCTGTGGGAGATGAAGAGTGGGATGACAATTATTTAAACCAATAAATACATTAAAATAAATAAACCCAAAGCAGCCTTGGGCAGGCTCCTTCTGAGCAACAGAAAGTTGGGTGGATGAGGAAGAGACTGCCAAATTCATGGAGGAAAAGCTACCAATGACTATTAGCCATTACGGCTATGCTCTGTCTCGATAGGCAGAGGCAGTATGCTTCCAAATACCAGTTGCTAGAAACTGCAGGAGGGGAGAGTACTCTTTGCACTCAAGTCCTGTTTGTGGGTTTCCCATGGGTGTTTGGTTGGGTACTGTGAGAACAGGATGCTGGACTAGATGGGCTATCTGGCCATTGGCCAGATCCAGCAAGCTCTTCTTATATTCTTACGTTCTCTACTGGGTTGTGTTTGAGCTCAAAATTACTCTCCCCAAGCTGGCTTTTTCATCCATGGAGGGAAGGATATGAGCTCCAGGTGGCCCCATATCATTCCACTCCACGGAGAAAGAAAGAAAGAAAGAAAGAAAGAAAGAAAGAAAGAAAGAAAGAAAGAAAGAAAGAAAGAAAGAAAGAAAGAAAGAAAGAAAGAAAGAAAGAAAGAAAGAAAGAAAGAAAGAAAGAAAGGGCTCATCTATACCATGGTTTAGATGCTACTCACATCTCCTTTTAATTTGCATGGTTCGCATGATGTGGCTGGCAAACAGCAGCTATCACAGTTTCCCCCTGTAAATCCATACTAACCCAGTCCTCTGATAATACCAAAAGGGAAGAAAAAAAATCTCAACTGCGCTACATTCCTCCTTGTAGGCGCTTTGCTCCAATGCTTTTAGGTGGGTGTGTCAGTTGTTCCCACTCCCTCTTCCTCCCTTCGTTCATTTTGTTTCCTGAGGGCTGAGAAGCAACTCCTGGCTGCTCTGCAACTATCAGCCCCTACTTAAAGTGATTGATCTCAGTGTGAATAGAAACAACGTGTTTGCAGCTAGAATTGAGCCCTTACTGTGGACAGTACAAATTGAAAATGGAGGTTAAAAAAGCATCTTTTATACAAACTAATGCCCCCATGTGGATTAGCCCAAAGAACGAACGAACGAACGAACGAACGAACGAACGAAAGAAAGAACGAAAGAACGAAAGAAAGAAAGAAAGAAAGAAAGAAAGAAAGAAAGAAAGAAAGAAAGAAAGAAAGAAAGAAAGAATGTTTGGGGCAATCTGTGAATCTTGAACTGGAAAAGTACTACAGAGGAAAGAATTAAGTGTACTCTTTTCACTTATGCTTTCCCGAAGTTGACTCTGACTTGCAACCTGTTCAGGCCCTCTGGGATCCTTTAGGTTTTAAAAAAATGCTCATGAAAGAATCAGAATTTTTCAAGATATGTAGGTAGAGCTTCAACCTGCATTGCACAATGAATAATCAAAGCTGGTCTCCTTCAGACATTTAAAAGTTGGGAAGGATGAATCTATCAATTTCAGTTTCTCAGTTTTCCAAAACTTAAATTCAGTTCTCCCCATTTCTGCATCAATTTGCATTTTTTTTTAAAAAAAAATCTTCATGAAAATTCACCCCCATTTTAGCATGCATTTCTCCCAACGTACACATTTCCATATGCAGCTTTGACTAATCTACACATTTTTGCAAGCAATTCCCCAGAGTGAAATACGTTTTTATATGTAATTTTCACATCTGTGTGCATTTTTATGCATTTTCCCCTAATCGATGCATTTTTGTACACATTAGTGGGACTGCTTTGCAAACTTTGGAGATTTCAGAGGATAATTGTGTTTCAGTTTACGTGTTGGACGGTTTGAGAAGAAAGGAGTAGCTGAGCTTCTGGGTTAGAGGGTATGACTCTGAAAGGCACAGCCCCTGGCCTTTGCCATTTTACAAATTATGCACTGCAAATACAGCATGCAGGTCCTTAGCTCTTCAGCCCAATCTAAAATGAGATGCAGTGGCCAAACGGTCCATCCAAGGCAATTATCTTTGAACCCAACTTCAATTTTACTGTGAACTGCAATCTGGAATTGAGGATGTTTTGATATAACCAACACTTGTTTGCACAGCAGTGCTCCTAATTAAGCTGAAATGTCACCACATTCATATGCCTGTGTAACATCTTATATTCACTTATTTTAAAGGTCTCTCCCCACAGGAAGCAACCTCATTTGAAATGTAACCAAAGAGGCCTCTTTGTAGCATCGTTCCAATAAAATGGTACGGTACATTGGAAACTGCCTTCACCTGAGTTCAGACCATTGGTTGATCTAGTCCAAGTCTATTGTCTGCTCTAACCAGCAACAGCTCTCCAGGGCTGCAGAAATGGATCTTGCCCAGCCCTATTTGCAGATGCCAGGGATTGAACCTGGGACCTTTTGCATACAAAGCATGAGCTCTATCACTGTCCTATAGACTACTCCATAGAGCTTGGAAAAGTTACTTTTTTGAACTACAACTCCCATCAGCCCCAGGTATCACGGCCACTGGATTGGGCTGATGGGAGTTGTAGTTCAAAAAAGTAACTTTTCCAAGCTCAGATTCATTTATGCTGTTGTATTGTCTTCTGTGTAGCTCATTTCCTAAGTGTGAGCTTGAGTGTGTGGCACGGAAGTGGTTTAGAAGCTATCTATTGAAGATACAGGCTACAGGGTCCCAAGACCTGGAAAACCAGGCTCTCTTCTTGATCAAAGTGGTGGTGACATCTGAGATGAGTTAAAATGTTAACATGGACTGTTGTGCAAAAAAACGTGCTGTTTACTGTGGTCTAATCAGCTCATCAGTTGCTGGGCATAGTTGCATGCCTCTGACTTTCTCCTTCCTCAGTGGCAGCACTCACATACGCTTTACTGTAGTAGGCTGCAGAAACAGTGAAGATCTGCAGTGGTGCTCCTTTTCCTGTTATGTGGACCTCCCTAAGCTTTGAGCAAGCTCATGCATGACTTTCCCCTCTGCCAACCTCAAGAAGGTGTCTTTAAGTATTTCACTTTTTTAAAAGGTGGATTTTGTTGCCCTCTCCAGATTGCACCAAGAGCTGGGGTGCTCCAATATGAAGGTGTTCAAGAGGCAGCTGGACAGCCACCTGTCAGGTATGCTTTAACTTGGATTCCTGCACTGAGCAGGGGGTTGGATCTGATGGCCTTATAGGCCCCTTCCAGCTCTACAATTCTGTGATTTTATGAATCAACCACACTCTAGTCACATTGCTGATTTGCCTTCTGCCCAAACAAACACACATTGAAGAAGGTGAGAGTTGAGAACAACCCTTGGGGCCTTCCACCATACTCCACTGGTGGTGATATTACTGGTGAGCCTCCCACCCATTTGGTGAGGGGATGGGGGATATCTGTTCCAGTGGAGTGATGTTAAGTATCTCTCTGTAGGTGCTGGGAGGCTGACTGAAGTGATAGGAGACATGCTACAGCCCAGTGTTAGCGGTGGGGGGTTGGATAGCAGACTTAATGATTTATTTGTAATTGATGGAATTGTTTTTGCTTTGTTGTCATTGGTGGATATTTTGTTAATATGATAATATGTGAAATGGATTCTTGAATTTTGCTAATTTCTTTTATTTACATTTTGAATTTTTATAGGAAAACAGTGTGATTTTTTTGGTATATTTTGTCATGTCTATAGTTGTAAACCGATATCAAAAATTTAATATGTATATGAACAGTCAGTACAAAATCCCTGTAAATATTTTCATATAATAATAAAAAGCCAGCAAAATAATAGAAAAATCAGTGCCCATGTACAATAAAATACAAAATATATGATATAGTCAAGATAATATCAATGTAGAGATAAAGGGCAACTTGTGAACAGTGGCCAATATGCATAAGTCAATGCCCATATGTAATAAATTGCAAAATGTATAACATAGCTATGGGATACATTTTGCAATTTATTACATATGGGCATTGACATGCGTATTGGCCACTGGCTATGTTCATATACATATTAAATTTTTGATATCATTTTAAAATTATACGTCTGTACCTTAACTTTGTTTGGAGCACTGTGTTTGCGTTAAGGTAGATTGTAGCTTCACAGTTTTTATAGTTGTAAACCACCTTGAGTACAGTAATGTAGAAGGTGGTGTACAAATTAAAAATGGAAAAAATGAAAGATGAACCTTCCTTGGGAATTTACTCTCTCTGCACTTCTCTTGAGCAGAGCTAAGGAAAGAATTATTTTGTGACCTTTTCTCTTTTTAACTAGGTTTTGGGGAGAGGGGTGATGGTGAAAGCTGTGCCTTTCTCACAGCTGTGTGTTTCTCTCACAACTGAGGGTTTGCTCCACAATCCTGCACATTCTTGTTTCATGACATAAGAAGTGTCCTGCTGGTTCAGGCCAATGGCCCATCTTGGTCCTCACAGTGGCCAACAAGATACCCATAGGAAGCCCTCAAGCAGGACCTGAGCACAACAGTGCTGTCCCCACTTGCGATTCCCTGAAAATGGTTTTCAGAGGCATACTGCAACAGCAGAGGTGGAACATTACCAAAATGCTTCCTCTTCAGAAGACACCAGAGTGCCCTTACTCTGAACTGGATTCACAATGATGACAAAACAGAGTGAGGGCAGGAGCAGGAAGCAATCTCACTTGGGTGTCATTTGCAGAGGTAGCATTAAGGAAACATAGGACTAGCAGCAGCAAAGAGCACCCTGTGAGCAAGCTGGTGAAAATGGTGGGACATTTGGCTCAGCACTGCTCTGTCAGTTTGGGGGCCATTGCCCTAGAGAAGACAGTACAGCAACTCCCTTTTTGAATCTTAAAGTCAGAGCTTAAGGGGGTGGTGGCGCAAGGGGGATCCTGCTTCAAGCAAGTATGCACAGCTCCTCGAATACAGGAAAATTAACACCTTCTTCAGCATTCTTCTGACTTCATAATCATTTTTGTGTATGAATGATGTACATCGCAAAGCTATGCAAAGAATGCCTTCTAGCCAGGACAAGCTTAGCAGAGATCACAATCATAGTTATCACCCCTTTTCATTATGTCTGATTTGCCAAGTTAGGCAGAGTTGGGATTAGACCTATACAAAATGCTACAGGGAGCACAGGCATCGCAGAGTTTTCACACTGAAGTCCTAGAAAAAAACAGGATGTTGGAGCACTCAAGATCTCTTTTAGCAGGGTTCTGAAGTTTCAGGACCTTCTGTTCGAGTGGTTTTGAATCTCCTATTGACGCACCAGGAGGGATGGGAGAATCTCTCCTTTTTGGTTTCTCTCTGTTTCTCATTTTTCCAGCCAGTTCAGTTCTCCGCTTTCCCACATCAGTTTGATTTTTAAAAAAATCTCATGAAAATTCATCAGCATTTAGGTGCAAATTTCTTCTAATATAAGCATGTCTATATGCAATTTTGCCTAATATATGTATTTTTGCCAACAAATTTTGCCTGGTGGCATGCATGCATTTTTGCACACAATACTTGGCTGGAGAACTGCATTGCAAAATTCATAAAAGTGCAACGTTGGAAGGATGGCAGTATATTTTTCCAGGAAGTGCAAATTTGGCAGATTCTCTTTTAAACGTGAACTAAACCAAATCTTGTCTCCCCGCCAAAAAAACCTACGTACCAGCACATACATTGGACACTGACTGTAGTTTTAAAAAGAAATGCCCATTCTGTGTGCCATTACCGTATCAGTTTGTCTGACTCCTTTTCCAAGCCGAAATATGCAAGAGATTTCAAGCTGCATTTTGTAAAATTAACAGTATTTCTGATGTACGGATGTTGTATCTGCAACTTGCTTGTACCCACTTAGGTGCTTATCTTCCATGGCACAGTCTCTACAAGGCAGCAGAGCATGCAATATCCTTGATCTGCTGCTGTTTTGAAATGGGTATCTGAGAACATTTAAAAGCGAAACCATGTTCTTTGTGATGGAACTATATGTAAAAGCAATTCGACTCTGATAGATAAGTAAAGCATCGGAGATCATAGATCACAGAATGGGAAGCCTTTAGGGAAGGGCCATAGCTCAGTGTTTAAAACATCTGCCTTGTATGCAGAAGGTCCCAGGTTAAATCCCTGGCATCTCCAGGTAGGGCCAGGAGAGAATCCTGTCTGAAATCCCAGACAGCCAGACAATACTGATCAGCAGGGACCAGTGGTCTGACTTGGTTTATGGCAGCTTCCTAGTTCCTCTGCATGCAGATTGGAAACATCAACATACAAAAAGCCAACCAAAACCCCCACACTCATTAGTACTGTGCATGAAGGCTGGTATTACATAAAGCATATTACTCTCTATGATTTGCAATGGAAAGGGTGAGATGGTTCCGCTGAAGAAGGTTGCCTGAGAGGCAGCATGAAGGTTCTGTTTGTGGTGTGTGATTTGTGATGACTCAGGCCTGGCCTACACAAAGAGCAGAACAAAGAGGTGAATCCTGAGATGGGTGAAGCCAACTGGATCTCTAGACTGCAGGTGTCGGATGCTGTTTTTGAATGCTTCTGGACATTAAACAATAACAGTTAAAACTATGAGAGTATGGTATATATTGTAGCAGAGTGCTGAAATAAATAGTCTGGTAAGACTGTTGGTTGAAAGAATAAAGAAAGTTAAGGTTTATTACTCCTGGGAAATAAAGTCATTCTGACTGCAGACATACATGTAGCTATTGTCGAGCCGTGAGGTTTACACTCATAGACAAAACCTCTGTCTGAATAGAAAGGAAGAGGAAAGAAGTAAAGCCTGAGGAAAAACAAACAAATAGTTACTAAAGAAGTAATCAGTGAAGGAAGAATAGGTTGCCTTTTTGCCTGTGTCCCATAGCGGTTAGACTGTTGGACTACGACCTGGGAGACCAGGGTTCAATCCCCCACACAGCCATGAAGCTCATTGGGTGACCTTGGGCCAGTCACTGCCTCTCAGCCTCAGAGGAAGGCAATGGCAAACCCCCTCTGAATACCGTTTACCATGAAAACCCAATTCATAGGGTCGCAATAAGTTGGGATCGACTTGAAGGCAGTCCATTTTCCATTTCCCCATCCCCATTCACATTACTTGTTACAAGTGTTGGTGCTTTACTCCCAAAAAACCAAACTCATCTGGACTAAAGTTATGAAGTGAACAGCTCCTTGCTGTGATAGATTTCCATTTGCAGGGATGTCCCCCCCCCCAGTGTCAGGGCTCAGCCCTGCACAGACCTGGAGCCTGGGGCCTCCTCAGAAGAGGACTAGGGGGAGCAACAGGCCGCATTCCCTTCTGGGTAATCTTCCAGGAGCCACATGCTAGTGGTGGATAGGGACAGGGTCAAAAGTACAAAGCAATGAATGTGAATGTTACTTTTGCACAGTAAGCTAACCCTAACGTTTAGTGGGTCTGTGGGGAGAGGAGAGAACACAGTCCTTTGGATATAACCTCTTTTCTTTAAAAAGGTCCTCATGAAAATTCATCGGCATTTTAGTGTGAATTCCTCATAATGCACAAAGTTTCTATGCAATTTTGCCTAATAGATACAGATTTGCAAAGAATTTTCCCTAGTATAATGCATTTTTCGGTTATTTTCTTGGGAATGTGCATTTTAACATACACTTTGCCCAAATATATGCATTTTTACACACATTACTGGACTGCAGAACTGCACTGCAAAATTCAGAGAAGTGCCAATTTTTCTGATTTGGTTCATGTTTTGTTTTGGAAAGGATTTACTAGGCGGATTCACCTTGAAATGTGAACTGAAGAGAAGTCCTTCCTCGTCCCTGGCTCAGGCCTCAGGCTTGGTTTACACATGCAGCAGAATGAGATGGCTGATTCAGGTGGAGAATGGACTTTACCACTTCTGTGTAAAGTGCGAATGTCCCTAAAATCCCCACAAAAAAACTCTCAGTGAGGAGGAAAACCCCTGTAAAACACCAGAGGGAAAGTTCCAGCTTCATCTGCTTCCCATTGTACTAATTTTTACTTGCTGGCAATTACATTACAACGGAGATCATTCAAAAATGGGACCCCCTCCTATAATTGGGAATGGTGCAATCCATTCTGTCCCATTCCCTTGCATAAAAGTTTAGATTATAACCTCCTTGGGGCAGGGACCTGTCCTCACGTACTCTGTAACCCCCCACGGACAGTGATGATGTAACAACAACATAATCAACATTGATTATGTGAATTCATTTATCCCTTGCCCTTGTCACCGTCTTAGGCTGTTCAATACAATCGACTTTGAAGATGGCACTTTCTGAAATTTCATAATCATATTATTTCAGTGACAGGCAATTTGTGTTTGCAACATGAATGAGTTATGTGACAGGTCTGAAATCCTCTTGCAGAAATGGGTAGCTTGACTTCTGTGTTTCAAGGAGGATTTGTTTTATATGACGTAGTAATTTGTTTTATATGACATAGTAATGGTAATTCTGCATATTTAAGGGCCAAGCTTGATGTAATGTTTTCTTTTCTTCCAGTTATTGCTTTTGGAAGGATCCAAACATATATGGGAGTTTTGCAAGAAAAAAAAGCATTAACAGAACTTGCCAGAGACTTTGTGTGAGCTGAATGGGATTTGCTAGTTTTGACTTATAAAGCCTTACACGGTGCGGGACCACAATACCTAGCGGAACGCCTCTCCCGATATGAACCTACCCGTTCACTATGTTCAACATCAAAGGCCCTCCTCCGAGTTCCGACTCACAGAGACGCTCGGAGGGTTGTAACGAGATCTAGGGCCTTTTCAGTGGTGGCCCCCGAACTATGGAATAGTCTCCCCGACGAGGTTCGCCTGGCGCCTACACTTCTATCTTTTCGGCGCCAGGTTAAAACCTTTTTATTTTCCCAGGCTTTTTAAATATTTTAAATTTTTGTTGTTACATAGACCAGGCTGTTAATTGTTTAACATATATGCTTAGTGTTACTATTGTCATTTTAATGTATTTTTATTGTATCGTATTTATGCTATGCTGTGCACCGCCCAGAGAGCCTCTGGCTTCCGTCGGTATAAAAATTGAATAAAATAAATAAAATAAATAAATAAAATTTACTCCTTTGTAAATATGCTTAGGACTGCAGTTTCTTTGTTTAATTTCCATGCAATCATATATTTCCTATGAATGATTCCAGAAAATGAAATAAAATGGTGGATACTTGAAGGGGGTATTCTGCTTCTCAGGGGAATTGCATAGGTGCAGCACTGCCTTGTAAGAAGCAGAGGTTGGAGAAGGCATGTTGTAAACCAGATGCAATAAATGCAACAGTGAGGATGGCAGGGCTGAGGAACCTGTATGTGGTTGGACTCCACCTCCATCAGCCCCAGCCAGCATGGCAAATGGTCAGGGATGTTGGGAGTTGTAGTCCAGAAACATCTGGAGGGCCATAGGTCTCTGGTATATGAGTAGACATGCAACAGAGCTCTACTTCCAAACTGGGATGTATGAGTTTCAAGGAGCTCATAATGTTTGCCTCAAAGAAGACTTTGAGGATATTATCAGAGATTGGGAAAGTAACTTTTTGAACTATAACTCCCATCAGCCCAATCCAATGGCCATGCTGGCTGGGGCTGATGGGAGTTGTAGTTCAAAAAAGTTACTTTTCCAAGCTCTGGATATTGTGATCCCCAAATTCTTCTCTGGCTACCCATCCGCTACTAAGCCAGGTTCAAGATCCTTGTATTAATTTACACAGCCCTGAACAACTTAGCTCCAGGGTATCTTAGGGACCACCTGCACCCTTATATCCTAGCTCGATCACTGAGAACATCTGCAGGAGTGGCTTTGATCATCCCCCAAGCTGGCGAGGCTCATTTTACATTGACACAAAATCGAGCCTTCAGTGTCATTGGCCCAGTTCTCTGGTATGCTCTGCCAACAGAGATTCAGCAGGTGCCTTCTGTTTTAACTTTTAAGCACGTGCTAAAAACCTTTCTGTTCCACCAGGCTTATACAAGCAATTAAGAAGATGCTTTTCCCCCGCAACAATTGACCTTTGTTTTTATTGTATTTTTTTAATTCTGTGATTGTTGTTAATGTGTTGTAAACCGCTTTGATGTTTTTAACGAAATAGTAGTATGCAAATATTTGTATAAATAAATAAATAAATAAATAAAAAAGGGATGGGTGAATCTGTTTACATCTGGTCTGTGTTATTTTCCCATGTTTTTACCCACAATTCCATTCCATTTCTTCATTTTTAAAAATTATTTACACACATTCACAGCCTGAACATAAGATGGAGGGGTTCAAAGCATCAGCAATCCAACAGATCTTGCTTTTCCATCAGGCTTATAGGAGGCATCATGCCACTTACAGGTCTCTCTGTGTGTCTCCAGTTCTCAGCCTTTCCTCTGACCAGCTAAAAACACAACTGTTTCTTTTGGCCTCAGGAGGGGGGGGGCTCTCCTAAAGAGTTTCAATAAGAATAGGATCTCCCTGATTCATTTGCCAGTTAACGGGCACATGACAGACGCATTAGCCAACCTGGCCCTTCTATTAGACTAACAACAGAGACTAATCTGACCAGCAGAGCAGATTTCTCAGCTGCAGAGCCCACCTCCATGTGCAGGGTCCCAAATCAGAGGCTGAAAGGGTACTCATAGAAATCATCTCTCTCAACTCCCAAACCCATAACACTATTGAGGAGTATGTGAGTGTGTGTAGAAGCTAGCCTACTGGACAAAGGGAAAATTCACAGTCACTGCCTTGTCCTGTCAATGGCATGTTGCCCCTGGAGGGGTGCTCAGAAGGGAATGCGGCCCTTGTGCTGAAAATGGTGTCACATCCCTGGCATGTGGTACATCTATTGTAGAATGTGTAGCAAAGGTTGGGTGCAGGCTGGCACACTTCTGTGGAAGGACCCCCCCTCCAAATCCTGTTTAAATGTACTTAATTAGTTTAGTGGTTTTCATTTCATTTAGATAATGAATTTTGTGTTCCAGGATTCTTAATATGGTCTCTCTGTTTGCCTTTTTTGTTGGCGTGCTATCCTTACCCTCTTCCTGCCTCCCCCACTCCCAGCCTACCATTGCATGCCATCAGCAAAGAACAGGTGGCTTTATAGAAGGTGCTTGTTTTAGCTGAAGGATTTTCAGATTTCCTAAGAAAGCTTTCTCTCCCATGACTTGTCAGCCATCCAAAGGAATTCTTCCCTGGGTTTTAATTTGATGTCTCTTGGATGAATCCAATCCCCAAAGACATGGCTACAGGTTTGGCTCCCTGTTAATCTGTGTCATCTCTTTAATTGCTTGTAAGATATTGCCCCCCCTCCAAACTGGGAGGATGCACTGATGTTCCCAAAATGTAAGAAATGTAGTTCCTTAGCGGGGACGATGCTGCCAGGAGTTGATGCTTGGCTTTGTTCCCAGTGAATGTAATTTAATAGGTTAGAAGTAAAATTTGTGTGTGAGATGATAGTGTGATAGTCTAAATTGAAACAAGATTGGACAGAAGTATGGTTTTTTGGGGGGGAGGGGGAGTTCACTTGGGACAGGGCTGAGTTTTTTTCTTCTTCATCTTAATCAATTCTGTTTTTCAAAAAGACGGTGCACATATGTGTGTGTTATGTTTTGGAAATTCCACAATTCAGATACACTATAGATATTGCACATTTCCCCATTAGGCCTTTCGTGTTCTCTGGCCTCAATCCCCCTTCAAGCTCAGAGGGGGAGGAGGTGCTTCTCAGGGAGCCATTGTCCCCCCCTCCCAACCTTCAAAGCTATAAGATGTAGGTTACCAGACTACTAGGCCTTGGAAGACACACTCCCATTGCAAACCTCACCACCCTGCTGCTGTAGGAGCCAACCGTAATGGCCCTTTAAGAGAACTGACACCTCCTCAGCAGCAGGACCAGACTGGTCACCCTTCATAAGGCCTCTGCCTCTTGCTCAGGAACAGTCAATTTGGTGCCCTCCAGATGTTGTTGGACTCCAACCCCCATCAGTTGCAAACAGCATGGCCAATGATCAGGAAAGATGGCAGTTGTAGTTCAACATCTGGAGGGTTATCCCTACTGGACGGGGGACATCTGCTTTCAAGCATGTCTCTTGCACACACTCTTTACATGTTATTTAAGCCAGGGGTGGGGAACCTTTTTGGGTCCATGGGTCAGATCCTTATCCGATTCTGCCTTGCAGGCTAAATTTGACAGGTGGATGGGGCTACTCACTTCTCAATCACCTGATGCCACAAATGACATCATGTGCCCAATTTAAGCTGGATTGACCTCCCCTTGCATCAGACAATGTGTCAGAAGGTCAGTCCTGCTTAGCACTGGGGTTGAGTGCACAAGAGGGTTCCCTGCAGGGAGTTTGCTTGCACACCCAGACCAAGCAGGATTGAGATTTCTTCATATCAGCTGATACACAGGAGGCTGAAAATCTTGCTTTGTACAATGCTTCAGAAGCTCCTGACAACCAGCTGGTTCCCCACCCCTGATTTTGCTGCCAAAAACCAAAATGCAGAGGTAGCCAACAGGGTGCACTGCAGACAGTGGTAGCTGGTGGCTCCATGTCATTGGGGCAGTGGAATCTGCTCTGGGTTTTAGTCCAAACTTTCAAGGAGCTGTCCAAGGTGCTGGCACTATTTTGAAAAGTTCAGACTAAAACCCAGCCATGAGACTCCACTGACCCCAGCTGTTGTTAAGCTCCAACTGCCATCAGTCTTAGCCAGCATGGCCAATGTCAGGGTTTATGGGAGTTGGAGTCAAACAACATCCGGAGGGAACCACGTTGGCTACCCCTGTCCTTGCTTAAAAAACAGCTCTTCTTGTGTGAGTGAGAATGCTCCAGCCACAACTACCCACAGTGCTTTCCGCAGGGTCCTGCTCTGACGCTATGCTACCCGTATCTAACTCTACTGCAGTCAGCTTCCCCAGTGAGCCTTGATGGGAAAGGGCAGGGTCATCACATGGTGGGACCTTTTTGATCATGCAGCTCCTTATCACCTGATTGTCACCAGTGATCCTAGCCAGGGAACAATTGCATGCTGTGAGCTTGCTGCTCCTGGGGCAACAGGTCTTTAAACGTTACGGCAGCACTGTGCAACAAACTCATAGGGAAATGTCATCTTTGCTGGCAGGGCATCACTATGGGGCCAAAACCCAACCCTCAGTTCTCAGGCTGTGGTTGGATCCTTGTCCATATGTGCACTAGAGATTATCCTAACACCAGTTCTGATAATTAAGAATGCCTCTGTTATGTGATTTCTGCTGTTGTATGGTTGCAACAAAACTAGGGGTGTAGTCATCCAGGATCATGGGGTAGAGGTATAGTCCCCTTACTTTTTGGGGATCAGAGTCCTGTGTATGAGGCTATCATCATGAAAGGGGAGTGTCTTAGCCACTGAGAATAGTCCTTGTCCTTTTGTGCTGATTGGGGCCAATCAGGGTGAAAGGAGGTAAGTCCACCACTGAGAAGGCTCTTCTCAGTAGCTAACACACAAGACTCCCCTTTCATGATGATGGGCTCTTAGAGATGTCTGTTGTAGTGGAGTGTGTGCTCAGAGATGACACAGAGAACAAGAGAAATGAGGGAAAGTAGAAAGGGGTGTGGCTGTGACTATCATAAAGGCACCTTGCACTTCTGAATTTGCCACCACACTTCTGAGCTCAACTTGGAAGCATTTTATTTATTGAATGGAATTTGTATGCTGCTTAATTGTAAAAAACCTTTAAGTGGTTTACCTAAGCTATAAAATATACATTAAGATTATCAGTAAATATCAGAAGTTAAAAACAAGTTGACTTAAAAAACCTCAAGATATACATGATAAAACAATATATATTAAAATGCATGTCAGTTTATATAACTGAGCACCAGCCAATCATGCCCTCTTCCAGGATACTCCAATCCATTTCCCTTTGTCCTTGGTTTACTCTCCACCCACCCCACAACAGACACTCAGCATTCCATGGCTACTGAGCATGCCCAGTTCTCACAGGGCTGTTTGATGGGCTTTTGGGGGGGGGTTATTTCCCCTCCCCCACCATTCTCTCCTTTATTTCTCAGTGGTCCTGGTTTGGCTGCAATCCTGTCATCATTCAACAGGAATGGCAAGCCAAGTTGATTTTGATCTTTTCTTCTTCCCATGTGCTATCCATTACTTGCAATAATTGTATTTGTACCTGGAATCTTTTCAATAACATTCCAGTTTAAAAGAGCATTTATTTGTAACTTTTATACGTATGATTTTTTTTAAAAAAATAATGAATCTTGAATTCCATTAAATGCTTTCTAGAGTTCCCCCCTCTATGCTACACATTATTTTTTATGTGTGTGCAAGAAATGAGTTTGTAGATCATATCATTAAAGTATCGTAAAAGAAAGGTTTGTTTGAAAGGATTCCACTGTGTTAACATTATCCCATAAGAATGACTCATTGGCAAACCTATCTCTTCTAAAGGCTTCCCTAATTTCTTCCTGCATGTTGACACAGCCCTTCTCCATGCATTGTTTTAGCTGGGTTTCTAAAGCATTTTATCGATTTGCTAAAGTGATGTATTGATATGCTGGAAAAGCTTAAGACGTGTTAACGATCAAGCAGGAAATAGACTCTTCATATCCATCCATCAAAAAGAAGACGATGAAGAAGAGGACCAAGAAGAAGCTCTCCTGGATTCTCTGCTGGTGGAGACTTGAAGATGGAAGAGAAATTTGGCTTGGTTCACATTTAGATGCACGCCTACCTATTTTTGCTTCCAAAAACCATACATAAACTGAAATGTAGCTAACCTTAGAAATTTGCACTTCTCTGAATTTTGCAATGCAGGTCTCCAGCCAAGAAGTATGTACAAAAATGGATACACCAGGCTAAAGTGTGTATATAAATGCATATAATAATGGAAATAACATACAAAATGTATGATATTTATATTAGGGAAAAGAGCTTGCCAAAATGTGTAAAGTAGGCAAAACTGCACACAAAAAATTGTATAGTACAAGAAATGTGCACTAAAATGATTACTTTTCATGAGGCTTTTTGGCAAACTGAAGCAGAAATGTGGAGAACTCAACTTAAGACTGGAAAAATGAAAAACTAAAATTGGCAGTTTGGCGCATCCCACGCTGTTACAGAGCATTTCCTACATAGAGGTGGGCCACATAATGCTGTCTTCTTGTATCACAACAGCTTTTAGCCAATATGTATCAATCACATTGACAATAGTATCCTTTATGCCATGTCCTGTATTGCATGTAATTCTTTGCACATTTATCTCTCAGTGTGATGGATCTGTTTGGAGGGTATACAGAATGTCATAAATGCCCTCTTGTCCTCTAAAGCAGGGGTTCCCAAACTGGTCCATGGACCACCAGTGGTCTGAGAGCATCATCCAGCTGGTATGTGGCCTGTCTGTAAAAATACAATTAAAAATCATGCCACATTTAGCACAGCACATTACAACTGCTATGACAGGCAGAAAAATCATTAAGTGGCCCGCTGAGACCCTCAGCAATTTCCGAGTGGTCCGTGGTGGAAAAAAGGTTTGGGAATCATTGCTCTAAAGCAGCCTTTCCCAACCAGTGTGCCTCCAGATGTTGTTGGACCACAATTCCCATCTTTCCTGACCATTAGCAATGCTGGCTGAGGCTGATGGGAGTCGTGGTCCAGCAACATTTGGAGGCACACTGGTTGGGAAAGGCTGCTCTAAAGGGTGTACATGAACCAGTTGTGGATGAGAAGGGAGTGTAATGTATCTCTTTGCAGTGAATCCAGAAATGCATGGCATCCCTACCTCCTCAGGAGATGCATATCTTTCTCCCCCAATTGTCCCATGGCAGCAACATGGCACCCTATAAGCCAGGGGTAGCCAGAGTGGTGTCCTCCAGATGTGGCTGGACTCAAACTCCCATCAGCCTCAGCCAGCAAGGCCAATGGTTGGGGAGGATGGTGGGAGTTGTAGTCCAGCAACATCTGGATAACATAACATTGGCTAACCCTGCTATAGGCATCCTGCAGGAGAGGAATGTTTTACCTCCACTGTTGGAGGCAGTATGCCTCTGAGTACCAGTTGTTGGGCATTGCAGGTGGGAAGAGTGCTGTTCTGCTTCCCATGAACATCTGGCTGGCCACTGTGAGAACAGAACGGCTGGCCTAATCCAGCAAAGCTCTTCTTATGTTCTTAAGGCATGGCAGGGACTCGTCCTGATGTAACTCATCAACATGGTTTCAGAGTTACCAACTGTCCACTTTTGGAAAAAGAACTGGCAAATTCTGCTTAAACCAGAGGAACCTTCCAAAGTAGGGGAGGAAGGATGGGGAACATCTGGAAACCTTATTCCAAAGTGCACACTGTGCATGCTTTCACATCCAAGCCTGTGCCTTAAATGTGTCGAGCTGAGCCCAGCACCTCAGGTTACTGGAAGAGCTTTCACTGCATAATCCCCTGGCTGTCCGAGAACCACTTTCATTTAGGCTTTGTCCATTTGCTGTGAAAAGCGAACAGGAGCCAGATCAGCCAGCCCCCAAACTGATGATGATTTTACATTGGCTGGAGAGAGAGGGATCATAAAGTGGGATAAAAGTGGATAAAGTCACTGGATACCTCAGCACTTTCAGCGCTATTAATCTTTGGCCGTTCCTTTACTTCACCTTAAGCTTGCCTGTTCCCCTCTGGTTTTCATGATCCTTATCATGTTGCACTCGAAGCACTTTAATGCATGTTCATCTGTCCCTTCTTTACTGCTGCAGCTGGTATCCTTCTCAATAATATCTGAAGGGGTCCACGTCGTGCCCCAGACACTTACTAGCTTGATTAAGGCGGGGGGAGAGACTGTGTCTGTGGAGAGCTGTTGGTTACTGATGGAGTGAATCCTTGGAAGTGAATTCTATGAAAGTTTTGGCCATTTGGGGGACTGAGAAATCTTTCTGAAACAGCTCAGGAGCTTCTTGTCCCACTCCACCAGTTGCTTGATTCCTACATGATGCCAGCAAGTTGTTTTCTCAGCTAATGCGGGTCTGTATAAGAAGCAGAATGAGGTGGGCAGGAGGTGAGAGAATGAGCAGCATCTCTTCTAGGTACTGGTGGGGAAGGGCTGTAGCTCAGTGGTAGAGCATCTGCTTTGAATGCAGAAGCCCCCAGGTCCAATCCCTGATATCTTCAGGTAGGGCTGGCAGAGACCTTGGCCACATTCATACCATACATTTATTCCACATTTACTCCACTTTCAACGGCCATGCTTTCCCCCAAAGAATCCTGGGAAGTGTAGTTTGTGAAGGGTGCTGAGAGTTGTTAGGGGACTCCTGTTCCCCTCATAGAGCTACAATTGCTAGAGTTCTCTAGGAAGAGGGACAGACTTAGAAACCACCCTGAAAATTGTATCTCCAGGAGGAGCATGTCTCCTAACAACTCTCAGCACCCTTCACAAGCTACACTTCCCAGGATTCTTTGGGGTAAACCTTGACTGTTTAAAGTGGAATAATAGTGGAATAAATCTGTGGAGTGAATGTGGCCCTGGAAAGTTTCTTCTAGTCAGTGTAGACAATACTAAGCTGAATGGACCAGTGGTCTGATTCAGTATACGTCAGCTTCCCAGGTCATACCACTTTTGAATGCTCCCCCTACGTTGTTATGTCCCTGTAGACAGAAAATTAGCACATCACAGAGAAAGGGTGTCATCCACTGTGCTAGTTTTTTCTTTGCAGGGAGTGAAATGCAAAGCATGCAATAGCTATGCAATCAGTGAATATGGTGGGCGGAGGGGATGGAACTGCACTCACTGGCAGGGGTGTAGTGGAGGACATATGCAATGGAGTGCAGCCTTGGGACTTTTTCAGAGCAAGGGTGGTGATCACATCTACTGGAGCACCAGGATAATTGATGGGCCCTCCGTACTCTGGCGAAGCAATGAGGTGATAATGAGGCATTCAAGTTTGTTTGTGTCAGATTAGCACAGACGAAGTCAGAGAACGTTGGAAACAGTCCGAGTCTGGATACTTCTTTTGTTTGTTGGGATTCCTACTTCTAGCTATCAGTTTAAATGGCAACACTTCTTTGTAGTATTGC
Source organism: Rhineura floridana (assembly GCF_030035675.1). NCBI lineage: Eukaryota > Metazoa > Chordata > Lepidosauria > Squamata > Rhineuridae > Rhineura > Rhineura floridana. Next base: position 170,953,612 of record NC_084484.1, read on the forward strand.
CTGCAGTTCTAATTAAATGCTAAAGGTTGCATTTCAGCTGGCTGGATGTTATTTTTTGTTAAAGCTCAGTGTAGTTGACAAATTAAACCTATGCAGTGAGAAGTAAGCACGACTGAGTTCAATGGAGCTTACTCCCAGGAAACTATGCATAGACTTGCAATCAAGCAGATCCTAATAAACTGGTATTATGCTATGTTCTTTCGTTTTTTGGTGTGTGTACACATATGTATATAATAGATCAATGCATTTTTGCGCCCTGCATTTTTGGACTCCCCAGAGGGTGTTGCTATGGGGGCTCCCATCATGAGCTCCTGTACATCACAATTTATCACTACCAACTGCCCACTAGCCATACCCCCCCGATGGTGGTGCGCTTGTTTTTTCTCCTTATTTTTTTAAATTAAAATGCAAACATAATGAAAGAAAAACAGGGGAGAAAGGGAGAAAAAAAGTCAGGTCCCATTAATAATAAGAATAATCAAATCATAAAAGAGACATAAGAATAATCCATCAAACCTAATTTAAACTTATACATTAATATAAGATGGCCATATGTCCAAATAGGTACCAAGGAGGAAACTATGTTAATTCTACTTCTAGGCACAGGGGAAAAAAATATCAACACCCTTCTACCTGCCCATTTGTAAGGCTGTGAGTGAGCTGATCTCACAGTGGTCACCCAGGGTAACAGTTGTCTTCTGATAATAGGCCATCAAGGGCCCCACAGCCTCTTTCAACATGGAGACCAATTCGCTGGTCAAATGGATAAAATGTATTCACTGTGCCTTAACAATGGAGAAGGAGCTAAAAGGTGCGTTTATACCATATGCTGAAGTAATCGCAAATAGTGGGTTGAAGATTCTCCATCCTCGCCTCTTGTTTTCTATTTTGCCAGTAGCTAAGCAGTTTCTTTGCCCACAGTCTTTGTAAGCATCAAATGCATTGTTTCATTCTGAGCCTACAGTGGAAAGAGCTGAGCATCTTATAGGGCAAATATCAAATGCGCCTGTGCTCCATCCATCATCAAAAGCAAGCCTAAGGGAGAATCATGGAAAGAGGAAAACTCTCTCACAAATATCTATAATCAAGATCCTTTAATCTCTCCACAAGCACTGAGGCACCTCCAAGTCCTTCAACCACATTTTAGTCTTCAGGAAGAATAGTGTATAACTCCTCTTCTCTCTCCCCCCTTTCCCCTCACATTTTCCCCACAGCTTTTCCAATACCTTCCCACGCATCATAAAAAAAGCAGAAAGCACTGGAAGGGAGCTGAAGAGAAGGATGGTTGCAGGGAACACAAAATGTGGCAGAATATAAAAAATATCAAGTTCAGCACAAGATAAACAATCCTGGTAAACGAGACCTTAAAAAAGAAAGAAAGAAACGATTGTGGAGATATTTATTCCACTTAATTTACTGGCATAAGAGAGTGTGATTTGACAAATGCTCCCAGTGTGAAAATAATTTCTTGTCCACTCAGGTGAAGGTCATACAATCATCTCTAGCAGAAGACATTGCCACCTAGCGCATATCCATATTATATAATTGATTTAGCAGCCATCCTAACTTCCCAGGGAATTGTGGCAAAATACACTTCTGTGTGGGAGAAAGGAAGCATGTGAAATACACTTCTGTGTGGGAGAAAGGTAGCTTGGTGACAGAGCATCTTCTTTGCATGTAGAAGAAGGCCCCAGGATAAATCCCCGGCATCTCCAGGTAGGTCTGGGAGAGACTCGTTGCCTGAAACTATGGAGAGCTGCTGCCAGCCATTGTAGACAATACTGAGTTAGATGGACCAATGGGTTGAGCCATTATAAGGCAGCTTCCTGTGATTCTAATGTTTCTAAACAAATAGTGTCCAGCACCACTGCCATTTGCCAAACTACTCACCCTAGGAATTTTGCAAGGAGCCGTTAAAGTGGTATAAAACCAAAATAGATTTGCAGTGAAGATATTCTCTTAGTGGCTCTTCTTATTCCCAGGAATAAGCTTTCTTGTAAATGTGCATCTAGAAGGTTAGGTTTAATATGTGAACAGTGCCTGAAAAAGTTAGTTCCTCCCACCACCCCACAATAATTCTTCACACTCACATTCTGTAAGGTGTCTGTTAAATTTATTACCTGCCTTTCACCGGAAAGTCTCAGGATTGGGTCACAACAATATAAAATACGTGTTCATATGTTACATTCAACGAGTGCACAACCTGCATACCTGTGTACTCAAATAGTTGAGCTGTAGGGTCCTACAGTTACTCACATATCCTGTTCAACAAGCGTACAGTCTGTGTACCTACGGACACAATAGCCGAGTCAACAAACACACACCCTTTCACATGCACATATGTAGAGACGACTTTTACCTGTGCTCAGTGTAATATGTGAACAAGCCTCATTTGATGGCTACACGCCTGCATCAGGATTCAATCCGGCCTGGATCTGGAATCCGACTTCTCCCCAGAGGAGCAGAAGGAGAGAGAGCAGAATGCCCCAGCAGATGTCTACTCTGCCAGTGACCCTGAAGAGACATTGGTACATTCCAGCTCCAGGGCTGGAGGGCCCCACACCGGCTGCCTGGGCTGAGAAGATGGTGAGCTTAGGAAGCCGTTTCAGGGACATTTCTGAAGTGCCTACTAGCTGCATGTGAAGCTACTTGGAAGAAGTGGTAAGTGCATGGAAGCACGTGCCTGAATCAGGGCCTAGTGGAGAGCCAGGAATGGGTGGAGACTCCAGCTCCTGTGTAAGCTCCCAGTATGAGCTAATTCACTGTGGAAACATCCGTTCTCTTCCAAGCTCCAGCCTTCCTGAATTGGGGAGCCGACATACAGGTCTGCTCCAATCGTATCATGTGCTTGTGCATGCATACTGTGGTGGCCCCCCAAATTTCCTCATGCTGTGACCATCACTTAGCCAAGTTGCCCCTCCCCCAAACCTGCTATCAGCTGTGCAGGAGGAAACATATGGACATAAACGGCTATACCCTGCCCTCTTGCAGCCCCGATCCAGACTGTGTTTTGCTGCAGCTGCTTTTACAAAAAGGAATTCATGTTGGAAGTTCAGAAGTAGTATTGTATTGGTTTATTGCAGTCAAAGACCCAAGAAATATAAACGTTTACCAGTAATACAGCAACTATAAAAACATTATAAATCATTAGTACACATATACACTTTAAAACGAGGGAGATTTTCTTAGCCTCTGCACTAGATTAAAAAATTTGGCAACATATTGTGTCGATATCTTATCAACATCTGACATGAGGTAATGCAAATACCAGTTGGAGGACCTACCGGGGAAGCGGTTAATAATAGGAAAGATAAGTCTAGATCGTTCTGCGTCATACAAGTTACAATGGAGCAAAGTGTGGGCAAGGGATTCAATCTCAGTAAAAGTACAAGAACAAAGGTGCTTCGCCAATGGAATACCTTGAAAGCGAACTTCAAGGATAGCAGAGGGGAAACAATTAAATCTTGCTCTAGAGAATCCCAGACAATAAGTGGAGGTAGTTAAGTTTGCCAAATAGGCAGCATGGTTGGGAAAAGCGAAATTCAAGCCTAACGACAAAGGAGAACAAGTGGTGTTGGCCCTCGATCTAGAGTATTGGAGATCAATATCTTTGATACGTTGTTCTATGGTGTGCTTGGCTAAGGACGGATCCATAACAGATAGAAAGTCTATTGAAAGGCCAAGCATCTTTAATTTATTCTGAAAGTTCTTTGACCAAGAACTGGTAAAAGGGTCTTTCCATAGAAGATGTAAATAACCCTTCGAGGGATCAGCATAAATTACTTTAATCCAATATCTAAAGGCCATAAGCCACGCCGTGCATTCAGTGGAGTGGAGCCCAGCCTCAAGACGGAGAGCAGCAACAGATGCACAGCGGGGCATACCAAAAATAGATCTCAGAAAGCGAGATAAAACTGATTCCACCTTGGGATTAAAGCCCGGGGCCCAGATCGGAACTCCATATAAAAGTTGAGAAAATATTTTGTATTTAAAAACTTGAATCGCAGCAGGGATATATTGCCCACCCATGGTAAAAAAACCCCGGAGTATAGCCTTGGAGGTGTTCAAGGCAATTTGAACCGCAGAGGAAATATGGGCAGTCCAAGAAAGTGTTGCCTGAAATATAACTCCCAGATATTTAAACTGCCTGACTTGATCGATAGAATGGCCCTTAATAATCCAAGGGTGTATAGAGGTCCGGCAAGAAAATACCATGATCTTAGATTTAAGAAAATTGATAGTTAACAATTTTCGGAGCAATAGCTCATGAAAGCACGTAGAAGCCGTTTTAAGCCAATATTCGATAAAGACATTAAAACGGCATCGTTGGCATATAATAGCAAGGGACATAAAATTCCAGCTAATTTGGGAGGGTGAAAATTATCAGACAAACAACAATTACTCAAATCATTAAGAAAGAGGTTAAAAAGTGTTGGAGCCAGGATACAACCCTGATGCACCCCCCTAGAGGCCAGAATGGGATTAGTCATGTTGGAAGTTCAGAAGGCTCAGAAAAAGGGCAAGTGCAATGATCAAAGGGTTAGAGCAACTCTTGGAGCCTTTCTTCACAGGGGAGTCACTCCATCCCCTTGATGGTTTTGCTTGCCCTTTGAACAATAGCCTTTCTGAGGTGCGGCAGTGACCACTATTCCAAGTGTGATCATACTAGAGATTTTGATAACAGCATTCCTTGGCCATTTAAATCTTTGTGTGTGTGTCCTAGTTTATCCTTTTTTGTTTTGTTTTTACTTACTTTTTTGTGCATGGTGATGCCTCCCATTTCTCAACCATTGGGGCTTTGAAGACTATGTCATGTGCTTTGGTTGATGCTGATAATGATTCCAGCAGTTTGCGTCAAGGTGATAATCTTTTCTTCACTCCTTTTTAAAATCAGCACCATTCATCTGCGTCAACATGAGTGCTAAGAATACCACCTTCAATGCAAACTAGCCTGGTGGATGTGTTGAAAAACTCAGCTTTTTTTAACAAATCTCCCCTCTTTTAATATTTTAGTCATGATTTTGGTGCTCTTATCCACCCCCCCCCTTAACCTTCTATTCAAGGCAATTTCCACACCGATGATTAATGTGCCTAATCATTCTCCATCAGTTAATTGGCAAAACCATAGTCTTCTGCCACATTGGATTGGACTATATATCTCATCAGACTCAGCCAGCATTGTCTATGGTCAGGAATGGTGGGAACTGTAGTTCAAAACATCTGGAGGATGCTACATTAGGGGATGCAGCATTAAGCTAAGGTGTATAATAAGAGAAGCCCAGTGGAGCAGTAGCCACACTAGATACAGGGAAGTTTCACTGGCTAGAAGAGAGTTGCATGTCTCCAAATTTTGTGATGTAGTTTTCCAATCAAACAATGTGCACCAAGTGCATATAATGGAGGGAAATGGGCATTAACATGCATATATTAGTGAGAATCACACAGAAAAATGCATTATAGTACAGGAAATTGCTTTGCACAGATGTGTATATTAGTCAACACTGCATACCAAAATGTGTTTATTAGAAGTTCTCACTAAGTTGCTGAGAAATTTTCATGAGGATTAAAACACAAATTAGCAAATTGCTGCAGAAATTTGGGTGGAACTGAATTTAAGTTTGGAAAAATGAGATTTTTTTCTGGAATGCTTCATCCAGCCCTAATCCAAATGCCCCTGGACTACACTGGCCGGTAGTGGTTCTCTAGCGTCTCAGACAGGGGTGTTTCCATCATGTTCTACCTGAGATCCCTTTAACCAGAAATGCCAGGGAATGGACCTGGAACACAGGAAGCTGCCTTATATCAGGGCTGCATTCAGACATAGGATTCATTGCATTAATTTCCCTGGTGTTACCTGACCCTGAAATGAGTGCTAAACTTCTGCTAGATTCTGCTAGATTTCCAGAAATGGCTTTTATGTCATGTGAAAGATCAGATAAAACATGAAAATTAGCAGGCAAGGAAGCATTGGGAAGATGGAATAACATGTCATCTGAATACGGCTCTCCAGGGTTTAGGCAGGGATCTCTACCATCCCTACTTGGAGATGGCAGGGATTGAACTTGGGACCTTCTGCATGGAAAGCAGATGCTCTACCACTGAGCTACAGCCCTTTCCCCACTTGTAACCTGAACAGGGGTAACTCACTCTGGCACCTCCTTCCCCACCTCCTTATGCTGACCCAGCATTAGTTGGAAAAACAATTTTCTTACATAATGTAGGAATGAAGCAAATTGGTGGAGAGGAACAAGAAGTTTCAAAGAGCTGCTTCAAAAAGATCAACATAGGAAGCTGCCTTATAGTGAATCAGACCATTGGTCCATCTAGCTTAGTATTGTCTACACCAGGCTTTCCCAACTAGTGGGCCACCAGATGCTGTTGGACCGCAATCCCCATCTTTCCTGACCATTGGCAATGCTGGCTGAGGCTGATGGGAGTTGTGGTCCAACAACATCTGGTGGCCCACTAGTTGGGAAAGGCTGGTCTACACTGACTGGCAGCGGCTCTCCAGGGTTTGAGGCAGGGAGTCTTCCCCCAGCCGTACAAGGTGATGCCAGGGATTGAAACTGGGACCTTCTGTGTGCAAAGTAAATGCTCTGCCACTGAGTTATAATCCTTCCCCAATGTGGAATGTGTTACATTATTATTATTATTTTATTATTATTATTATTATTCCACATACCAAGCAATGGGCTCTGTCACTGGGTGATAGCCACATCATGCATCTTGCACTAGGTTCCTATCAGTGGTGGCCTGATATCTAGTGCCAGAGGTGGGTGGTGGATGGGTCAGAGTTTTGGCTCCAAGTGCAGCACTTTCACGAGAGTGAATAGCAGCCATTCAGTTTTAGGGGAGAATCTAAAGGAGCATTGCTGGGGTAGGGATTGAAGTTACTTTCAGTGATATCAAGCTATGTTTAATGGGGGGCATTTTTCCTTCCTTTTTACCCATGTTGCAAACTGAAGCTCATGGGGCACATTTGGGCAAGGGGAGATCTTTAGACTGCAGCTTCTAACTGGAAAAAAAGTAGATACTTCCAATATGTTGAACTTGTCAGAAATATTGTGAGTTTATACTCTTCCCTCATAAGAACATAAGAAGAGCCTGCTGGATCAGGCCAGTGGCCCATCTAGTCCAGCATCCTGTTCTCACAGTGGCCAACCAGGTGCCTGGGGGAAGCCCGCAAGCAGGACCCGAGTGCAAGAACACTCTCCCCTCCTGAGGCTTCTGGCAACTGGTTTTCAGAAGCATGCTGCCTCTGACTAGGGTGGCAGAGCACAGCCATCATGGCTAGTAGCCATTGATAGCCCTGTCCTCCATGATTTTGTCTAATCTTCTTTTAAAGCCATCCAAGCTGGTGGCCATTACTGCATCTTGTGGGAGCAAATTCCATAGTTTAACTATGCGCTGAGTAAAGAAGTACTTCCTTTTGTCTGTCCTGAATCTTCCAACATTCAGCTTCTTGGAATGTCCACGAGTTCTAGTATTATGAGAGAGGGAGAAGAACTTTTCTCTATCCACTTTCTCAATGCCATGCATAATTTTATACACTTCTATCATGTCTCCTCTGACCCGCCTTTTCTCTAAACTAAAAAGCCCCAAATGCTGCAACCTTTTCTCCTAAGGGAGTCGCTCCATCCCCTTGATCATTCTGGTTGCCCTCTTCTGAACCTTTTCCAACTCTATAATATCCTTTTTGAGATGAGGCGACCAGAACTGTACACAGTATTCCAAATGCGGCCGCACCATAGATTTATACAACGGCATTATGATATCGGCTGTTTTATTTTCAATACCTTTCCTAATTATCCCTAGCATGGAATTTGCCTTTTTCACAGCTGCTGCACACTGGGTCGACATTTTCATCGTGCTGTCCACTACAACCCTGAGGTCTCTCTCCTGGTCGGTCACCGCCAGTTCAGACCCCATGAGCGTATATGTGAAATTCAGATTTTTTGCTCCAATATGCATAATTTTACACTTGTTTATATTGAATTGCATTTGCCATTTTTCTGCCCATTCACTCAGTTTGGAGAGGTCTTTTTGGAGCTCTTCGCAATCCCTTTTTGTTTTAACAACCCTGAACAATTTAGTGTCATCAGCATACTTGGCCACTTCACTGCTCACTCCTAATTCTAGGTCATTAATGAACAAGTTGAAAAGTACAGGTCCCAATACCGATCCTTGAGGGACTCCACTTTCTACAGGTCTCCATTGGGAGAACTGTCCGTTGATTCCTACTCTCTGCTTTCTGCTTCTTAACCAATTCCTTATCCACAAGAGGACCTCTCCTCTTATTCCATGACTGCTAAGCTTCCTCAGAAGCCTTTGGTGAGGTACCTTGTCAAACGCTTTTTGAAAGTCTAAGTACACTATGTCCACTGGATCACCTCTATCTATATGCTTGTTGACACTCTCAAAGAATTCTAATAGGTTACTGAGACAGGACTTTCCCTTGCAGAAGCCATGCTGGCTCTGCTTCAGCAAGGCTTGTTCTTCTATGTGCTTAGTTAATCTAGCTTTAATAATACTTTCTACCAGTTTTCCAGGGACAGAAGTTAAGCTAACTGGCCTGTAATTTCCGGGATCCCCTCTGGATCCCTTTTTGAAGATTGGCGTTACATTGGCCACTTTCCAGTCCTCAGGCACGGAGGAGGACCCAAGGGACAAGTTACATATTTTGGTTAGCAGATCAGCAATTTCACCTTTGAGTTCTTTGAGAACTCTCGGGTGGATGCCATCCGGGCCCGGTGATTTGTCAGTTTTTATATTGTCCATTAAGCTTAGAACTTCCTCTCTCGTTACCACTATTTGTCTCAGTTCCTCAGAATCCCTTCCTGCAAATGTTAGTTCAGGTTCAGGGATCTGCCCTATATCTTCCACTGTGAAGACAGATGCAAAGAATTCATTTAGCTTCTCTGCAATCTCCTTATCGTTCTTTAGTACACCTTTGACTCCCTTATCATCCAAGGGTCCAATCGTCTCCCTAGATGGTCTCCTGCTTCGAATGTATTTATAGAATTTTTTGTTGTTGGTTTTTATGTTCTTAGCAATGTGCTCCTCAAATTCTTTTTTAGCATCCCTTATTGTCTTCTTGCATTTCTTTTGCCAGAGTTTGTGTTCTTTTTCATTTTCTTCATTCGGACAAGACTTCCATTTTTTGAAGGAAGACTTTTTGCCTCTAAGAGCTTCCTTGACTTTGCTCGTTAACCATGCTGGCATCTTCTTGGCCCTGGCGGTACCTTTTCTGATCTGCGGTATGCACTCCAGTTGAGCTTCTAATATAGTGTTTTTAAACAACTTCCAAGCATTTTCGAGTGATGTGACCCTCTGGACTTTGTTTTTCAGCTTTCTTTTTACCAATCCCCTCATTTTTGTGAAGTTTCCTCTTTTGAAGTCAAATGTGACCGTGTTGGATTTTCTTGGCAATTGGCCAGTTACATGTATGTTTAATTTAATAGCACTGTGGTCACTGCTCCCAATCGGTTCAACAACACTTACATCTCGCACCAGGTCCCGGTCCCCACTGAGGATTAAGTCCAGGGTTGCCGTCCCTCTGGTCGGTTCCATGACCAACTGGTCTAGGGAATAGTCATTTAGAATATCTAGAAACTTTGCTTCTTTGTCATGACTGGAACACATATGCAGCCAGTCTATGTCCGGGTAGTTGAAGTCACCCATTACTACCACATTTCCTAGTTTGGATGCTTCCTCAGTTTCATATCTCATCTCCAGGTCTCCCTGAGCATTTTGATCAGGGGGACGATAGATCGTTCCCAGTATTAAGTCCCTCCTGGGGCATGGTATCACCACCCACAACGATTCTGTGGAGGAGTCTGCCTCTTTAGGGGTTTCGAGCTTGCTGGATTCAATGCCTTCTTTCACGTATAGAGCGACTCCGCCACCAATACGTCCTTCCCTGTCCTTCCGATATAGTTTATATCCAGGGATAACCGTATCCCACTGGTTTTCTCCATTCCACCAGGTCTCGGTTATGCTCACTATATCAATGCTCTTCTCTAAGACCAAGCACTCCAGTTCTCCCATCTTGGTTCGCAGGCTCCTAGCATTAGCGTACAGGCACTTGTAAGCGGTGTCTCTCTTCAAGTGTCTTTGGCACTTGTGGTTAGGCCTGTGGTAATTTTGCTCTTCTGAATTTATATCTTGTGCCCCTGCTCTCACAATGCCTACTTCTAGGCCTACCCCTTTTAAAATTTCATCATTTCTTTGGTTTTTATCCCAGGGGGGAGGTTTATTCCGAACCGGACCTTTCTCAGCTCCTGTCGGGTTTCCCCCCTCAGTCAGTTTAAAAGCTGCTCTGCTACCTCCTCCCCCAGTTAGACAAAAAAAAGTATCTCATAGAGAAATTGATGTATGTTACTGCTTGAGCAGGAAATCATATACCTAAGAAAAGAATTAGTCAATTTCGATAATATACTGGAATGACAAGTATAGGGAGAACAATGTGCCAAGTTCATTATTTTCTCTTTTATAGTTGATTCTTGTTTTTTATATATATATACATGTGCTTTTTTGTTAATAAAAAAAGGAAGGAAGATCACAGACATGGCTATTCTACACTCATGTTTGTTATTATTTTTCAAGATTTCCCCATTTATATTTTAAAATTATTTTTCTCATTTGTATCCCAACCTTCCTCCAAGGAATTCATGATGGCAAATGTATATTTAGTACATTTTTACTGCACTTTTCTTCTGAGGAACTCAAGGTGGCGTGTGTGGCTCTCTCTCACATTTCTTCCCATCTCAACAAGGTAGGTTAACCTGAGAGATTGTGACTATCCCAATGTATGCCCCCTTCCTGGGCATTCAGGTTTCTGAGGTACCAGAGAGATGAAGAAGGCAGACTGAGTCTCAGGTTTACTTAAAGGGAGACAAAGTGTTTATTGGGTAACTTTCAGCACTCAGGCGCACCCAACGTGGAACAGACTGCATGTCTTGCACAGAGCGTGACCAGTTCTGAACCACCTACTGGGCACAAGAAGCACTTTTATAGGATACATGTTTACCAGCTCAAAGAGGAGATTACATAACTGATTGATTATTGTAAAGCATTAAATCATCGCATCTCAGCATCCCAGGATCATACAGCATAACAATAATTGATAAGCAAAGCCTCTTAATTGCCTGGTGGGGCATTAACTGCTCCAAGGTCTACACTATATGCTAAACAAGGCACATTCCCAGCATCACACAGACACTCTTGGCAGAGCATCACACCGAATGCTTGTTAGGAGCCCCAGATTAGACCCCAGGTGGCTCTGAGCTCACATTGGCCGTCCTTGACCCATCTCCCTGCATGCTTAGATGCTGAATGCTAAACTAACAAGAACTAAGGCTGGGGGGGGATACAAGCCCCCCTTGCCTACAGGTAGCTATTCTGCTGATATAGCTGCTGAACTTGTCCACGGGCCAATACACCCAAGGCCACCCAATGGGCTTTGGAAGTGAGTAGAGCAGCAAACTGAAGTATCCCCATTCTGTCACAGGCACTCTATTTAAGGAGTGATGACCTTTTCAGCTCAAGGGCCACAATCCCATCTGGGCAACCTTCTGAGGGCCACATGCCACTGGTGGGTGGGGCCAGAGGCAAAAGTGGATGAAGCCATATATGCAAATTTTACCTTTGTACAGTAAGCTAATTTCTACACATACCTCTCTGTCCTCCATCCAGTCAAGCAAGTGGATTTTCAGGCAAAAACAGTCAGGGCTGGTGAGGGGTGTAGCCTCAGAAGGGTGTGTGGCTGAGGAGGGGTGTGTCTGAGAAGGGGTGGTGTGTCTGGGGAAGGGTGTGGTCTGGGGACAGTCCCCAGGGCCAGATAGAGAGGTCTGGAGACTCTCTATTGGCCCTCTAGATTTGAGGTTCTCCACGCCTCCTCTATTTGCTGCTCCATGCTGATGTTCTGGTGTGAGTGTTCTTTTATACCATGCCTTTGACAATGCCTTTAGACTATTCTGCAAAAATTAAAATATGATGATAGCCCTTTGCCGGGGTTGGGTCATGGGTGGGCCAGGAACCGAAGCCACAGGGCAAGCCAGTATTCAGGGCTGAAGATAACCACCTATTCAGGCAACAGCCACCATTTGTAAGAGCTAGCACCTCAGCATTAGAGCGCTTTAGGTGTACACTGTGCTTTGCATGGTTCTGATCACCCACCCACTTGTGTGAATCATAGCCATTGTAGAAACAACCTCTGTGTGAGGCCAGCTCTCCTGTGCACCTGACAGAAGCCCCCCACAGCCCTAGTATGCATGGAAAGTTGTGTCCATTTCACTTCTTTCAGTTTCTCATTTTTCCAATCTTAAACTCAGTTCACCACATTTCTGCAGAAATTTGCATTAAAATCCTATGAAATTTCTTCAGCATTTTAGTGTAAATTTCTCCTACTAAACACATTTTTGTATTCATATACACATTTTTGCAAGCAGTTTCTCCTAAAGTATTTTTGAATGTTATTTCCACCAATATGTTCATTTTTATGCGCATTTCTCCTGAATATATGCACTTTTGTACCCATTGTTTGGTTGGAGAACTGCACTGCAAAATTCAGAGAAGTGGGAATTTGGAAGGACGGCTGTGTTTCAGTTTGCATATTGCTTCAGAAAGTGCAGATTTACTAGATTCAGCTTTAAATGTGGATTGATCCTAATGTCTCCTCCATCTCTGCCCCTAGCTGCATGCACAGGGTTGCCATTACATATCATGTGGACATACATCTCTGTCTCATATCATCGTTGTTCAGCCCCACGTGTTGACTGGGCCATCTGTGTACAGACCCCAATTCTTCATGTTTGCATCAAGGGGATCTGTGTAGTTTGCAAACATTATGTGCCTGAACATGTGCCTGGGCTACCCCAGAAATCCATATGAAAACACCTTATATCAGGGCACATCCCACTTGATACTTTTTACATGCTGAATGAACTATTCATTAACCTGGGGACTGCAATCTGATCAGGAATGGGTTTTGTTTTTTGTTTTTAGTGATAGTACTAATGTGGTTTTGGGTTCAGAAGCCTTACAATACTTTTGCAGATTTGTTTCCCTTTTTTTAAAAATGGCATTGTGTAAATTATTTATTTATTTATTTTATGTCCTGCCCTTCCTCCCAGAAGGAGCCCAGGGCAGCAGATTCAGAGCCTGCTGTTGATGAAATCCTGTAAACTACTGGGAGCAAAAGTCATTCTAAGTAATGTTTGACATTTCATGCTCATTATATAGTCAGTTCCTCAAAATCTTGCCTGTTACGTTTGCGCACCAGTGATCAGGAAACTGTACTGTAAATAATTGGCAAAATGTCTTGCTACCGTCGACGGCTGGAGTCATAACCACGGCATTCTGATGTTTATTTATTTATTTATTTATTACATTTATTAGTCACCCATCTGGCTGACTGTCCAGCCACTCTGGGTGACGTACAAAATAAAAACATACAAATACATTAAAACATTAAAAATCTCAACAACAATAATAAAACCTAACCTACCCCAAAAGCCCGCCTGAAGAGCCAGGTCTTCAAGGCCCGGCGGAAGCTCATCACAGAGGGGGCATGGCGGAGATCATTTGGGAGGGAATTCCACAAAGTGGAGGCCACAGTTGAAAAAGCCCTCTCCCTAGTTCTCACCAGTCTAGCTGTTTTAACTGGTGGGATAGAGAGAAGGCCTTTTGAGGCTGATCTTGTTGAGCGGCATCCCTGATGTTGGGGGCACTCCTTCAGATAGACTGGGCCAAAACTGTATAGGGTTTTAAAGGTCAGAACCAACACTTGAATTGGGCCCGGAAAACAACCAGTAACCAGTGCAACACCTGCTCTGTCATGAGGAACATGAACTCTGCCCCATCACCTGCATGTCAGTCAAGGTTAGCATGATCTGGACACAGTGGAGGCATATTGAACGTACAGATTGCACAAGCATACCTTCGGAGCCCATGGCAACCTTGGGCTGCTGCAGAAGCTCCACTGAGTTAAAAAAGGGGTTATCCTGGGCTTCCTTCTTAAAACTGGCATGCTGATTGCCATCAGGCAGCTGCCATTTTACATAAGAACAGCCTGCTGGATCAGGCCTGGCCCATCTAATCCAATATCTTGTTCTCACAGTGGTCAACCAGATGCCTATGGGAAACCTGCAAGCAGAACCTGAGTGGAAGAGCACTCTCCCACGCCCCGTGGCTTCCAGCAACTGGTATTCAGAAACATAATGCCTCCAACCATGGGGTCAGAGCATAGCCATTGTGGCTGGTAGCCACAGATAGCCTTATCCTCCAGGAATTTCGCTAATCCTCTTTTAAAGCCATCCAAGTCGGTGGCTATCACTGCCTCCTTTGGGAGCGAACCCCAGTTAAACTATCCACTTTGTGAAGAAATACTTTCTTTTGTCTGTCCTGAATCTTCTAACATTCAGCTTCATTAGATAGTCCCAAATTTTAGTGTTATGGGAGAGGGAGAAAAACTTCTCTATCCACTTTTTCCATGCCATGCATTATTTTATACACTTCTGTCATGTCGCCTCTTACTCACCTTTCTCTAAAATAAAAAGCTCCCAACTGCAACCCCTCCTCATAGGGGTGTTGCTACATCCCTTTGATCATTTTGGCTGTCCTTTTCTGACCCTTTTCCAACTCCACAATATCCTTTCCGAGGTGAAGTTAATTTCTCTCCATAATCTAGAGCAATGCAACAACATGGGTGTTGTGGGAAATTAAAATGGCAGCCTCTTGCTGTTATTCAGAATGCTGTTGCCCACTGCTACTGCTTCTAGGGACCCCCAGATGTTGCCAAACTACAGCTCCTGTCCTGACTCCCCCCTCCCCCAGCAGAGTCAGACTCAGGACTCTCTTGCTCGGTTATTGCCAGTGGCTTTAATTCACAGGTTAGCACAGGACTGGTACATAGGTCAAGTTGCTTGTTGTTGTTGTTGTTATTTATTAAATTTATATCATGCCCTTCCTCCCAATCGGAGCCCAGGGTGGCAAAGAAAAACATTAAAACACCCTAAAACATCATAAAAACAGACTTTAAAATATATGGAAACAAAACAACTTTAAAAACATTAAAACAAAAGATCTTTAAAAAATATTTTTTTAAAAAAGCGTTGAAAACATCTTAAAAAGCAATTCCAACACAGAGGCAGACTACGATAAGGTCTCTACTTAAAAGGCTTGTTGAAAGAGGAAGTTACAATTCACACAGCATCAAAGTCAATACAAGGCACTACACTGCATGGCTACTCAAGTGAAGACATTGTCACAACATTTGACCCTCCCAATCCCCTTAATAAAGGATGGGGCAGGCATGACTATTTGCACAGGACTGTTCAGCTTGGGACTGGACAAAGAAGCAGGCATTCCTACAAATAGGCTGGTTAATAGGCTCAGTTGGTTCACACCTGCACAGCCAACTGTGTGTTCCTGGTGACGGAAGCAGGGATGACTCTGGCAGGACCTCCACCAGCCCTGCCTTTGGCATTCCCTCCTGGGCTGAGGACTGGCCACCAACAGGAGGCTGGCTTGGCAGTGCATCAGCTGCTGAGGGCGGTGCAGTTGGATGGACTGACAGCACAACCCCCTTATCTGCATCAACCAACACCTCAGGGGAGGAGCTGTTGAGGGACAGGTCACTGGGCCCCTCTCCAACATTCTCATCTGCTGCTCCCAGACCACTGGGCTTCTCATCTGGATCCCAGACCTCCTCCTCCTCCTGAGACGAGTCCTGCCAAGAGTTCCCCATGGGGCTCACAATAACTCCCATCATGCCTCCCTGTTGGCCATGCCAGCTGAGGCTGATGGGACAGCAACATCTGGAGGGCTACAGATTAGCCACCAAGTCTGGAGCTGGCCCTGTCTGAGTCAAACCACTAGAGTTGCCTGTTCCAGATGTGTACAGATTTCAGGCGTATGGGGCCTACTTTGTCTTTCACTGGCACCTCGAGGTCCATCAGCTGGAGCCAGGTGCAAAACAGTGGCTCAAGGAGGACATAGAATGGAGGAGTTACATGGATCTGAGTGCGTCCTCAGCTCAGGAATGTTGAAACATGCACACAGAGATCCTTTCATACACACACACACACACACACACACACACACACACCTACTTCTGTCCCCCCCATCCCACCTTTCATGATTTTAGCAGTAAGGGGTTGTAACCAATATAGCACTAAGTGTCCCATCAGTGCAAGAACTTTGGCTTTTGCAATGGGACTTTCCCTCCTCTCCTCTCCCTGCGCACCACCTAAATCTGTGACAGGGATTCTCCCAGTTGTCCAGAACAGATTTGGGAAGGGTGTGGGGTGGGGAGGAAAGGGGAGGAAGTTCTGTTTCGCAAGTGGAAATCTCTGACCAGACAAGCTAGTGAGTATTGCCCATAATTGAGAAGGGGGAAAAAGGCATTTTGTTGTCAGCATTGTCAAGTGAAAAACCCTTGCTGTCAGCAAGACCCCTTCAGACCTTTCCGCACAATGTGGGAAAGTTGGTGGTGGAGCTGACATATCCAGTGCATGCAGAAGGTAATGCTTGCATGCGCACCCATGGCCCTCCCTCCTTTCAGCCCTTGCATGATGGAATTCTGGATGAAATTCTGGGATGGGCTAATATCTAATACAGACATGCAGTATGATCAATTCAGCAAAACACCTTCCCAAGATGCATGATGCAACTGAATCATGCAGGGCTTTCAGTTTGGCTCAGAAGCATGCTCCCATATTGCTCGGGATGAATACGGGCTGGACCAGCATAACCACTTGACCTGGCAAAAGTCTAACATCTGAAAATATGAGCATAGGATGGGAGGGGCAAGGGAAGCAACAATATCACACTTTGCTTCAGCTATTGTCTCCTGGAGATGGCGGACGGGGGATGAAACTACACAGAGTTATGTTAGAACTGGCCAAGCATCAATCCTTATGATATAAGGTGTGATTTCAGCAAACCTGTTTCTCTTCTGCCTGTAAAAAAGCTTGCGAGCCATCATTATCATCAAAAATTGGAGATAAGCTGTCAGCCACAGCTCGAAGCTGTTTGACGCTAACAATACGTTTGAGAACCATCATGGATTTTTATATCACTTCATTTATTGTCAAAGTTCTTATGGTCTTGCATTTTCCATTAGGTGATCCAGATATTTCAAGTCAGCACACCACAAAGGTATGTATGGGCTGCATTAGTGGGATTGATTGTTTATCCATGTCAGCTGGCTGTTATCGCCCATCCATTCTGGAAGCTGACTTAAGATATCTACCAGGCTTTGGAGAGTTTCTATTTTGTCACATAACTGGAGCTTTGCACGTTATAGCCCTTAATTGCATGCCTTACCCTGACATCTTTGTCTTCCAAGGAAATAAAATGCAAGTTGGAAGAGCCATTTGCAATATGGCATGTGGGGAGGGGAGGACAGGGGAGAAAAGTCAGCCTAAAAATCCTGCTGCTGATGTAACAGGAATACACTTGAGTATGTGTTGGTTCAAATGAAGTAATACCCTTTTCTTGTTTTGCTAATAGCTGTGGTGTAGTGGTTAAGGTGTTGGACTATGACCTGGGAGACCAGGATTCGAATCTCCACACAGCCATGAAGCTCACTGGGTGATCCTGGGCCAGTCATTGCCTCTCAGCCTCAGAGGAAGGCAATGGTAAACCACCTCTGAATACCGTTTACCATGAAAACCCTATTCGTAGGGTCGCCATAAGTCGGGATCAACTTGAAGGCCATCCATTTCCATTTCCAACTATAGTTACATCCACACCGTACATTTAAAGCACATTTATACCACTTTAACAGTCATGGCTTCCTGCAAAGAATCCTGGGAATTGTAGCTTAACAGATAGAGATCTACAATTCCCAGCACCCATTACAAACTACAGTTCCCAGGATTCTTTGAGGGAAGTCATGTGCTTTAAATGTGCTTTAAATATATGGTGTGGATGTGACCTATCTAATGGGCCCTGATGGCTAATGAAATAGCATTTATTTATTTACGGGCCTTTAAAGAGTGCCTGAAAATCAAAAGCAACGATGCCTGCTGAATCTCTGCTGGAACATTTGTGCCAGAGCTTGGAAAAGTTACTTTTTTGAACTACAACTCCCATCAGCACTATCCAGTGGCCATGCTGGCTGGGGCTGATGGGAGTTGTAGTTCAAAAAAGTAACTTTTCCAAGCTCTGATTTGTGCCACAGCATGGGACCAGCGACACTAAATACTCAGCTTCTAAAGGAAGGCTGTTAGGCCTCTGTAACACGAGGGACAACTAACCTCGCTCATACCCATCATACCAAGTTGCCTCAGAAGGATACCATGGTCAATGATATCAAAAGCTGCTGAGAGATCAAGTAAGACTAAGGATTGCATTCCCATGTCCTTCTCCCTATAGAGTTCATCCATCAGGGAGACCACGGCCAATTCAGTCCCATAACCAGGACTGAACCCAGATTGGAATGGGTCAGTATAATCTGTTTCATCCAAGAGTACTTGCAATTGCTGCGCCACAACCCTCTCAATCACCTTGCCTAAAAAGGGGGTATTTGCGACAGAGCGGTAGTTGAGAACTGAAAAACAGCCATCTTTTGAAAGTTGAACTTATCCAACTTTTGCAATACAGTTCTCAAACCAATATTTACAAAAATGCACATATTAATGGGAAGTATGCACAGAAATGGATAACAAAACGCATTACAAAATGCAAAACAAGCCTTTTCAGTAATCTTATCCCAGTCTGCATCTGTGTTGGAATTGCTTTTTAAGATGTTTTCAAATCTTTTTTAAAAAGATGTTTTAAAAAATGTTTTGTTTTAATACGATTTAAACATGCTTTGGTTTTAATATATTTTAAAGTATGTTTTTATGACTTTTTAGAGTGCTTTTTGTGTTTTTGTTTGCCGCCCTGAGCTCCAGCTGGGAGGAAGGGTGGGATATAAATTTAACAAACAAACAAACAAGGGGAAATGGCTCTGCAAAAATGTGTATATTAGGTAAAATTGCATACAAACATTTTTTCTTAGGAGAAATTCACAATCAAATGCTGAAGAATTTTCATTAGGATTTTTTTTTAAAAAAAATCACAAATTACTGCAGAAATGTGGGAAACCAGATTTAAGAATGGAAAAATGAGGACCTGAGAGAACCGTAATGGACAGACCCTTCCATTCCTAGTTTTAACACTAGGCAACAGAACTCTTCCAAGAAATCCACAGACATGAAAGCAATAGCATCACTTTTCTAAATGTCAAAAACAGGGAGGGTGGGGCCATGAAGGTGAATAGCGTTGCACACCTGGCTTCTGGATACAGTGGCATGGCAGCAGGAGCAGTGGGTTGGCTCTGCGGCTGCTGCACCTGAACTGCACCTCATTCCCCTCACATCACCCCATAGCCCTTGGTAAACAGCAGTGTCTCGTTGTCTGGAAGTCAAGTACGCAATACCAGCTCATCTTCACTGTTCCAGTACCTGCTCCTGTTCCCAGATGAAGTTGAGTTGCAACTGTCATCATCTCTGTACATTGGCCACTCTTGCTGGGGCTGAGTTGGGGTACAACCATATCTGGAAGACCACAAGTTTCCCATCCCTGGTCTAAAGCATTTGATATTTAGAGGGATAATGCTTCTGAACATGGAGGTCCCATTTAAGTTCCATGGCTAAAACTCCTGGTAGATGTATCCTCCATATATTATCTAATTCTAGCCCTTGGCTGAACCCCCTTTTTTGGGGAGGGGGAAAGAATTGACTTCCCCATTTATATGTACAAGAACCAGACCCTTACTTGTGGCCTTTCTCAGGGCTTGGCTAAGGCCTGACATACATTGGCTATGGGTATATTTGCCAGATAAGCCAAAGAGTGAAAAGTAATATTGCAGCAAATTATTTGCTAACTGAAATGTGACTCTTTCCTGCTTAAAAAAGAGAAAAATCTCAGAATAATTAGGTCATGATGTCCGTTGTTGATATTCGTCCTCCAGTAATTCATGGTTGAGAGTTTAATTGAATTTTCATATGTATGAAGTCGAGACGATAAGCTCACTCCCACACCAGCAGAAAGTAGTGACTCATTTGGACTTACAGTATAAAAGCACTTTATTTTTCTTTTGTTCCCACATTTGTCTGCAGTTTGAGCACCCACTGATTTTTTCCCCTATTGTCTCATCTGATTATGAGCATTGACATCAGTTAGAGGATTTATGCCTTTAATTAAGTGGCTTCCAATAGATAAGCTTCAAAATAATATGTGGAGATATATTTTCAAGCCGTTATATGACTTTACATTACTTTTCTTAATCAAGAGGTATGAACAACGTAAGCTAATTGCTTTGTTTTCCATAATCAAGAAAAGTTTTTTTTAAAAGAAGATAATGAAAGCCTATCTGAATCTAAAGCAGTAATTTAGATTAAGGGTTTGCTTGTTGAAAGGTTAGCAAATTTATTTGTTTATTTATTAAAATATTTATGCCCCATTTTGTAGTCTGAAACACCCCAAGACATATCTAACAATCAAATTAATACTGTTAAGAAATATATATATGTCTATGCTACGCTAGTCCTGACTTGTAACAACTTTACATTCAATGGAGAACACTACCT
Organism: Rhineura floridana; assembly: GCF_030035675.1. Taxonomy (NCBI): domain Eukaryota; kingdom Metazoa; phylum Chordata; class Lepidosauria; order Squamata; family Rhineuridae; genus Rhineura; species Rhineura floridana. Next base: position 170,974,194 of record NC_084484.1, read on the forward strand.
GCAACTGCAAGGCACAGCTATGGGGACTCGCATGGCTCCATCATATGCGAATCTCTTCATGGGTAAACTGGAACAGGGGATCCTCAAAAAGGCCATCAACAAACCACTTATATGGTGGCGATACATTGGCGACATCTTTATGGTCTGGACAAATGGTAAAGAGAGTTTGGAACAATTTAAAAATTACATCAACTCTATCCATCCCTCTATTAAGTTTACATTTAATAGTACAAATGACAATCCGCACACCCCTTTTCTGGATGTCTTTCTCACCATTGAAAACAACAAAATAGCCACTGATCTCTACAGCAAACCCACTGATGCCCACACCTATTTAAACTGGAAATCCTGCCATCCTAGGCATATAAAGAAGAATATTGTGTATAGCTTAGCTCTGAGAATCAAACTTATTTGCAACACTGAAGATAAATACCAGAGAAGGATCAGTGAACTTAAAGAACACCTTCTTCTAAGAGGATATTCTCCACATATTATCAATTGCAACATCCACCGAGCCTCCATTCTGTCCAGAGAAAACCTCCTCCATCATACTGAGGTGTCAAAGAGCAGAGAGCAACGGATTCCATTTGTGGTAGATTTCCATCCAGCATCTCCTATCACTGAGCAATCAGGGAGAGATACCCATTGCTGGCAAACTCTGAACATCTTGCTAGAGCCATCAGCAGGCCTCCTGTTGTAGCATTTCGCCAGCCTCCTAATTTGGCCAGACTGTTAGTGAGAGCTGTGCTTAAGCCACCTATCACCAATCCTGGGTCTCATCCTTGTCACCTGTGTGTACCTCAGGGAGACAGCTTCTTTCACAAGCACTAGGACAGGCAGGACATATTGCATCAAACAGAACATCACCTGCAGGTGCTGCAATATAATTTATGTCATTGAATGCAAAAGACCAGGATGTCATATCCAATACGTAGGAAAGACCACAACTGACCTATGCACGCGCTTCAGGAACCACAAGTCGGCAATCTTAACCAAAACAGTGGAGCAACCAGATGCAAAACATTTCAACATTGAGAGTCACAGCCTGTTGGACTTTTCTATAACAGTGATAGAGATGCCAACAGATCCAGCAGCATTGACCAAAAGGGAGAACTTTTGGATATACTCTCTGGACACATTGGCACCACATGGCCTGAACCTGGAGGACAGTACCACCACTACTTAGCTTCTGCAAATGAAGCCCCTCTGAGCATTCCATCCTCAAAACTCTATGACTACCACCTTGGTAACAGCATTTGTATGTTAGCAGCTGATGAAGGCGGAAGCTGAAACGTTTTGTTAATACAATAAAAACCTCTGTTTGGTTAATCACAATTATGTTCATATATATATATATATATATAAACAGTAGGCAGAATGGGGCAAGGTACAAGCTGCCATTCTCTACACATGTACTTGGGTTTGTGGGAAGGAGTGTACAGTTGTTAATTTGTACAGCTCAACTACTTTGTACACAGATAGGCAGACTGTACACTTTTTATATGTGAATTATGATTTGTGTACATAAGTAGACAGACTGTACACTCGTTGGATGTAATGTATGAACGCCCCTAGGGAGCAGTGGTGGCTGGTGGCTCTATGTCAGTGGGGCAGTGGAATCTGCTCTGAGTTTTACTCCTAACTTTCAAGGAGGTGCTGGAGGTGCTTCACCACCAAAGCACCCTAAAATATGTACCTTTTGGAACTGAGAACTGTATTGCAAAATTTGGAGAAGAGTGCTGCCATATGAAGGGCAACTGCATTCTGATCCCTGTATTAGTTTGGACAGTGATGGCTGGTGGCTCCATATCTGTGCTGCGTGGAATCCACTTTGGGTTTTAGTGTGAAACCACTTGCTGCTGAAGCGCCTTGGACAACTCCTTGAAAGTTTGAACTAAAACTCAGAGCAGATTCCACTGCCCCATGGACATGGAGGCATCCGCCGCCACTGAGTCTGGGAAGTGTGAATTTGGTTGGTTAACCTCCATCCATTCCCCTTCCTCAGATCTTCTGTCTGCCTGGTCCATTGAAACAACTCAACTCAGTGAAAGACAAAGAGTGCTTCCAGACTTCAATCACATACAGGCAAATCTAGGTTGTACCATTAAAGTTGATTTGGAGCTCTTGCACCCCCCCCCCCAAATTCAGGTTTTTGCTATAAGGAAAGTGGGGTAAATGCATTGGGCAATGTGGGATAACATTTGCTTGGCTTGGACCACATTTACACCATACATTTATTCTACTTATATTCCTCTTTAAACAGTCATGGCTTCCCCCAAAGAATCCTGGAAAGTGTAGTTTGTGAAGGGAGCTGAGAGTTGTTAGGAGATACCCTCTTCCCCTCACAAAGCTCCAGTTCCCAGACTTCTCAGATAAGAGGGATTAACTGTTAAACCACTCTGGGAATTGTAGCTCTGTGAGGAGAATAGTAGTCTTCTAAGAACTCTTAGGACCCTTCACAAACTACCGTTCTCAGGATCCTTTGGGGGAAGCCATGACTAGGGATGGGATCCAGTGGCCAATGGTGGTTCAAAAGCATTCCTTCAACCTGAGAGGCTGGTATTGATTCAGATTTGTTCTTTGTCTGCTAGCTGCTGCTTTTACAAAAAAATATTGATAGTAACATAAATATTTTTAAAGGAAATATCAATAGTTTTAAAGGAAATATCAATATTTTGAAAAGAAATTTTGGGAAATGACAGGAAATATTGATAAAATTACATATTTAATATCAAGACAGGCTTTTTTTTTAAAATCTGTTTTTGAAAATAGCTGCAGAAAATTGCTACATAAAAATCCAATCTGCAATAACAGAGAACAAGTGAATTAATGGAAAATTCAATACAAAATCTAAACTGGGCAGAATTCTAGCACATCCCTAGCTTTAAAGTGGAATAATAGTGGAATAAATGTATGGTGTGAATGTGGCCTAGGAGTCTCCTAACAACTCTCAGCCCCTTTCACAAACCACCTTTCCCAGGTTTCTGAGGGGGATACCATGTCTGTTTAAAGTGGAATAATAGTGGAATAAATGTATGGTGTAAATGTGCCCAAAATGTCATCTAACCTTCCTGTAAACAAATCAGAATGATAGCTGATGTTGTCTAATCTCCCTGCAAACAAGTCAGGATGAATGCTCAATAAACCACTTGCCTGGAAGCAACCAAAGACTCTTCAAATAATCTTCCACCACCAGCCCAAAATGGTACAGTCTGAGAAAAACTTTATTGTTTGAATCTACTGTTTATATAAACTGGCGCTGTCCTTGCTCCCAAGCCCTTACTCTCATTGGTCAGAACATTAGAAGATGTGGATGGCTTATTGTTCATCACTCCCCAAAATTCTTCACATCTACAATCTTGGGTGTGGCTTCTGTGTTTTGAAGGGGCTTTTCAGCTTTATGAAATGAGCAGATCTAGTGATCTGGAAAGTGGAAAGGGTTGTATGTAGTTAATTATTAACCATTTTAAATAATGCATGTTTTAATTTTCAAGTGTAATTTAAAAAAAAGAGACTTAGCTTAATGTGATATATTAAAAATAGGCTTCCATGAATAAACTACTTGAGGATACAAAGCCTTTGGAGCAGTAGTGTAGTGGGAAATTCAGAAGTGCAGGGTGCCTTCATTATAGTCATAGCCACCTCATCCCTTTTTTCTTTTGTTGCTGGATTGGGAATGAGATCCTTGTTAATGCCTTCTCCCACAACAGACGCCCCTAGCAGCCAATAAGCATGAAAGGGGAGAGTGTTAATGACTGAAAATAGTCTTCTCTCTGGCTGACTCATCTCCTTTCACTCTGATAGGAGCTCCAATCAGCAGGAAAGGATAACGAAGCATGTTAGAAGACTCTTCTCAGTGGCTAACACACTCCCCTTTCAGGCTGATCAGCTCATAGGATGCTGGAGACATAGGGAACCTGCTGGGACCCTGCTCTGAAAAAATTGAGGGGTCTAAGATGACCCCAGACGACTACACCCCTGCTTTGGAGAATACAACAGTTGCTACAAGAGGACAAATGAGAGTAAGGTAGTCAGATGCACAGTCCAGTTTTCTTACTGATAGTTTTTCAAAGGACTGATAAGAAGATAAGCACAAAGGAAGAGCCTTGCTGAATCTAAGTCCATCACCCCATTTTCCACAGCAACCAATCAGATACATCTGGAAATCTCATAAGCAGGACATGAAGGCAATAATTCTATCCATGGTCGTTCCCCAGCATGCTGCCTCTGGTCCTGGAACCATCTTGACTAGCAGCCACCGATAGCCTTATCCTCCATGCATCTGCCTATAGGCAAGTCCTCTTATTGGACAAGAAGTGCACAGGCTTTTGAGATGTGAGGCATGGAGCGATATTCTAAGGTGCATCTGCTGATCCAGTCAGGGCAAAGCTGGAAGGGACACTCGAGACCTGTGACTGGGATCTCCCACTTTCATTTCAAAAACAAAAATTGAAGCACAAACAAGCCAAAGGGTCTGACAATCAATAGCCCAATAAATGTACAGGCTTAATCTGGGCTAAAGGGTCAAGCCTGCCAACATGCCTGGCAAGGAGGGAACTAGCTACCATACTTGGGAGTTGGTAAACGAAAGCTTTCTAGCATAATGTCTAGAGGACAGTTACCATAACAGATCAGTATTTGGTAGCTAACGTGTGGTATTTTTCATCTTAGTGTCTTTTGTTTGGATGAAAAGCAGCCTCAGATGTATTATGCCACATTCCCAATGACTCTCATGCACTCACTTTCCTTATCAGCAAAATGAATTTAAAATGAACTGGAGGGGTGGGAAATAGGCGCTCCCTGTTTGAGCAATGCATATTGGTTAGCCGTTCATTTGACATAATTTTGTGGTTATTTCTTTCCTGTTATTTCTCAGGGCTCATAAGATTTGTCATGTAAATAGCCGGCAGACTTCTTTATAGACCCAGCATGCCAGCATTTTCTGATGCCAGGGGAAACAGTGATCAGCTTAGCTATAAAGTTGGGCTTTTTATTTTTAAAAAAAGGAAGAATCAAGCGGCAAGGTTTTGAAAGAGGCATGCAAGGTGACTTTACAGTAAGAGAGTTATCAAAGAGCGGTGATGTGACTAGAATTCACAAAGGAAGAAGCTGAAATGGCAGGGAAGTCAGCCAATGTGCAGTTGACCTGCACGGATTTCCCTGGAGTAGACGTGGCCTTAGAATTTGTTTGTGTGTTCTGTAGCTATTGAAAGAGAGATGTTTCATCTTGGCATGCCAAGCAGGTTTTTGTTCTGGTTGCAAGCACAGTTCAAATATAAAAATGTTTGTACATTGTATGGGAGGGAGGGGAAATTGGTTTGGGCTGCATTTTGAAGTGAATTTCCTCATTTGCAAGACCCGGACTTAAATGTGGATCAAAATACAGCTTTTAATGGGATTATGCACTTCTTTGAATTTTGCTATGGTGTTTTGGTTTTTTTTTTGGGGGGGGAAGCACACAAAAATGTGTGTTTTATGGGAAAATGTGTACAAAATGCATATCTTAAGGAGGGGAACATACAAAACTGCATAGTCCAAGGGAAGATTGTGTACTAAATGCACAGAATGTAAATGCAAACTTTAGTGCATTTTTAGCAACTGCAAAAAATGAGATGGAATGGATCTATAATTAAGCCCATGCCAACAAACACACAACGGAAATAGGCTGCTTTCACACATGGGGCTGACTGAGTTAGTTAAACGGATTAAAAAGGCAGCGCTTCTGTCCTGATTTCTAAAATTCCTTTCACACTGCAGTACCTTTGCATTAAGGAACAGCAGCTTTTTCAGCCAATATACCAGCATTAAGTGCTACTGTCTTTCACATGGCTTTTTTTTGTCCTTCACCCATTATACACATGTGTACTGTAGTTCCCTCATAATTCACTACTTGAGTTAGTGTCGACACAGGGGTGTGTATGATAAAAGAAGGAAGGGAATGCTACTACCCATGTCTATGTCGGAATTCCATTACAATTTTCGTCAGACAGAAAAAAAGGGCACACCTAAATTGGAGGAATGCACTGCATGCTGGGATGCCTGTCATGTGAGCGGCTGCAGCTAGCACAAAACTCTTGCAATTTTGCGGGTTCCCAGCCTTTCAAATGGATTATTTCTGGTATTATTTATCACAGAAATTAGTGCTGAACTTGCACTATATTCCATTAGAATTCTGGAACTAGCTTGTACGTCATGTGAAAGGTCAAATATAATGCACAAATTAACAGGTAAGAAATCTTCAGAATAATGGAATAAAATGCAGTGTGAAAGCAGCCCAAATCTGAGATTCTTTTAGGAATATAGGAAATACTACTACTACTTTATTTATCTGTCACTTTTTACAATAAAAAGTCTCAAAGCAACTTGACAAAATGAAATAGAACACATAGAATCAATTTAAAACCTGAAAAATTTACAGTGACAACATTTATAGTTACAAAAAACAAACAAAACCAGTGACAATACCAAGTCAAACCACTGGTTAATCTTGGTGAGTATTGTCTATTCTGGGTGATAATAGTTCTCCATATTTTCAGACAAGGGTCTCTCCCAGCACTACGAGGAGATCAGAGGGTTGAACCTGGGACCTTTTGCATGCAAAACATGTGCTCTTCTAAAGAGCATAAGAACAACCCTGCTGGTGGTAATAATAATAATAATAATAATAATAATAATAATAATAATAATAATAATAGATCCCGCAAGTCTGAAGTCTGCCCACCCCTGGTCTAGGGCAGGGATGAGGAGCTTGTGACCTGCCAGATGTTGTGGGACTCCAGTTTCCATTTGCACGGCCAATAGTCAGGAATGATGAGAGCTGTAGTCCAGCAACATCTGGAGGGCTATAGGTTTCCCATTCCTGGGCTAGGGGTGTGATTAGGGATGCTGGATAATTCTGACAGAAATGGGAACAGAAATTACCGATACTCGCTTATTTACTGATGCTCCCTTATTCAACCTATGACTGGAACAGAAAACAACAATCTAGTATTTGCTGTTGTTTTCAGTCCACAATTGATATATAATTGATGACTCCACCCCCCGCATTGCACTTCCTTTGCAATGGTGTGGAATAATGTAACAGCACATAAAATTCTACCGCAGCAGAGAGTGAGCCGAATAATGTAGTTTTTGTTGGAAGCCGAAATGCAGCGGGATGGAAACAGCAGGACAGAAATTATTTATATGTCTCAAGGCAATGTACAAATTATAATAAAGAACAGTTAAAACAGCACAGAAAATAACGGGAAGTGAATTTTAAAAAGGAAAGAAAAAAAAAGAAAAAAAGTAGATAGCCATGGCAGAGAACTATTCATCCAGCTGGGAAAGCTTGTTGAACCAAAAATGTCTCCAATTGTTTCCAGAAAGAGCAGATAGTGGGTGCCTGCTGTATCTTGAGAGGAATGCTGTTTCAGAGAACAGGGGCAACCACACTGAAAGCCCTGCTCCAAGTTACTGTGGAGTGGGCTTCTGATCCGGTTTACAAAAAATTAAAATGCAGAGCTTGGCAAAGTTACTTTTTTGAACTACAGCTCCCATCAGCCCAATGCAGTGGCCATGCTGGCTGGGGCTGATGGGAGCTGTAGTTCAAAAAAGTAACTTTTCCAAGCTTTGTTAAAATGTTAAATAAAATGTTGAAACTGTGCTGTTTTAACTGTTCTTTAACTGTTTTTATTATATTTTGTACATTGCCTTGAGACACATAAATAATAATTTCCGTCCCGCTGTTTCCGTCCCGCTGCATTTCAGCTTCCAACAAAAACTACATTATTCGTCTCACTCTCTGCTGTGGTAGAATTTGATGTGCCGTTACATTATTCCACACCGTTGCAAAGGAAGTGCAATGCAGGGGGTGGAGTCATCAATTATATATCAATTGTGGACTGAAAACAACAGCAAATACTAGATTGTTGTTTTCTGTTCCAGTCATAGTTTGAATAAGGGAGCAACAGTTAAAAACAGGTATTTAAAAAGTTTTTAAAAGTAATTAAAATCAACAACAAGCTAATACAGATTAAAACACATGCAACTTCTTCAAGTCTGGATAGGCTCGCCTAACAAAAATTTCTTAAGCTGGTGCCGGAAGGAGTTCAGTGAAGACACCTGCCTGAGCTCGAAAGGCAGGCAGTTCTAAAGTGTAGGTTTCATTATGTTCTTATGATGCCACCCTCCACTTTGGTTTCCACATAGTTTAACAGAATGTAGTTGCCCCTCTTGCCTCAAAGGTTTGCTGCTACATTGCTATGTCGGTGCAAACTGATGGCTGTAAATCCCTCTAGGAAATCACCAACAAACACTTTCAAAACGGTAGCTGCGTCAATCTCTTGCAGCAAAACCAACACACCCATTTATTATGGGATGAGCTTCTGTGGACTAGAGTAAGGGTTCGCAAACTGTGGTCTGTGGACCACCAGCGGTCCACAAGCATCATTCAGGTGGTCTGCTGCATGTCTGTGGATTTGTGGTTGAAGACGGGAGACGGCACATCCGTCACATTAAGTATTTGTATTGATTTTAATTGTATTTTATTAATTACAGTTGAATTCTAGAATGCAATACAAAATAAAAGAAGTAATGCAAATACAAATATAATTAAAATCATACAGCATCTAGCATGGGGCATTACAATTGCTATAACAGGCAGGAAAATCATGAAGTGATCTGCCAAGACTCTCAACAATTTCCAAGTGGTCCGTGGGAAAAAAACCAGTTGGGCTACAGTCCATTTGCATCTGATGGTGGGCTCTACTCAGTGAATGCTTATGCCATAATAAATTGGCTAATCTTTAAGGTGCTACAAGACTCTTCGTTGCTTTTTCATCAGCTACTCATAACGTATCATGGGTCTGTGAAACAAAGCATGCTCTTCTGATATATTTAATTGTAAGTATAAAGTGTCTGTAATATTGTCTGTAATACCGTGCAATTCATTGCAAGCTCATAAACCTTGTCTACCAGTTATATGACCCCCATTGGCAAATGTTATTTTTGATACAGTAATGTTGTGCCGTGCTGAGAAATACATCTGAAAATATTACAGAAACTATGTACATTTATGACACTCAGGAGCACAGCTCTCTGTCAATCAGACACCAATCATGTACTATCCATTTCCATTTTATTAGATTTTTGTGAAAATTATGCGAATAAGAAGTCTCTCTCTCTTTCTCTCTCTATATGTATGCTACAAATAATAGTAATAAAGTGAGACAATTTGCTTTTCCTAATGACCATGTCGTTTCTCTTATGTGGTTTTTCAAAATGAAATGTTAACATTTATTGTCACACATGTTTGCCGTTAGTCTTTCTTGACAGGCCAAGAAGTTAATTTCTGACATTACTGCTGCACCCCATAATTTAAACAATCATTTCTTCATATTTTTCTAAGACTACCAATATCTGTTCTCAGACTACTCAAGCTGAAAGTAACATTACATGTTAATTCAGCAGCTTTGTTGTCTATTGTATAATTTACACGTTAATAAATATATTAATGGATGCAATTGGCAGCATGTCCTGTTGATTCCTTGATTATTTCTGACATGTTTCTAGTAATTCATAGCCATTTTGATCCTTAAAGCTTTCAAAAGCTGTGCTGGAATGGGTTTCCTGTCTCTGTTATTTTCTTGGAGCTTGGTGTGCGTGTGAGATCTTTTTCTGTGGATGGGTGGTAGCAATTGTTGGGTCCCTAGTACGGATGGGGAAGAAATTCAATTCAGTTCGCATTTAAAGCTGAATGTCTAAAATTCAAATTTTCCTAAACAACATGATGATCAAAACAGAGCCGTCCTTTGAAATTTGCACTTATTCGCATTCTGTGACGCAGTTCTCCAGCCAATGATTACAAAAATGCACATTAAGGGAAAGTGTGTATAAAAATAAATATATTAGGGAAAATAACATTAAAAATGCCTCATATTAGCAGCAATTGTTTGCAGAAATGTGTATGTTAGTGAAAACTGCACACAAAAATGTGCTTATTAGGGAAAATGCTGAACAATTTTCATGAGGGTTTTTTTAGAAAAAAAAAACAGAAATTGCTGTAGAAACCTGGAGAATGGAATTAAAAACTGGAAAAATGAGGAACTGAGAGAACCAAAACTGACACCTTCTATCCTTAGTCCCTAGAGTAGTGAAATAGGGCTAATTTCAGTTCTGCTGTTTGCAAAATTATTTTTTGCCAGATTGTACTTACATTTGAATTGCTATTGATATACAACAGAGATAGTGCTGCTTCAATACCGCAAATCATTGGCTAGCTAGTATTCAGTATAGGGAAGGGATTAGGGAACCTGTGACCCTCTGGATGTTGTTGGAGTACACCTACCGTCAGCTTCTGGCAGTATGGCCAATGGTCATAGATGATTAAAGCTATTTTCCAGGAATATCTGGTCGTATTTGACAATGTGTATTTGACATTTTGAGCTGTCTTAGGTGGGTTATGCACAGAAGAATGGCATAGAAATACTCTTATAAACTAAACGAACATTGGTTACATTCATGTGTGTATATATATCCTGACATGTTACTTCTCATTGTGTATCACAGAATTCTCAGTAATTCATAAGGTTGTTCCTTACTCGTCACCCCTTATTCTCAAACATAACAATTAGATCACTTTTCAATAAAGGGGAAAGGATGTGTCTCAGTGGTAGAGTGGTAGTGCCATGTTGGGTACTTGACTTCTCTGAGTAGGGATGATTCAAGGAATCATACAATCGTAGAGTTGGAAGGGGCCTATAAGGCCATCTGGTCCAACCCCCCCCTTCTCAATGTAGGAATCTAAATTAAAGCATTCCCGACAGATGACTGTCCAGCTGCCTCTTGAAGGCCTCCAGCGTTGGAGAGCCCACCACCTCCCTAGGTCATTGGTTCCATTGTCATACCGCTCTAACCGTTAGGAAGTTTTGCCTGATGTTCAGTCGAAATCTGGCTTCCTGCAACTTGAGCCCATTACTTCGTGTCCGTCAGTCTGGGACGATCGAGAAGAGATCCTGGCCCTCCTCTGTGTGACAACCTTTCATGTACTTGAAGAGTGCTATCATATCTCACCTCAGTCTTCTCCGGGCTAAACATGCCCAGTCTCTCCTCATAGGGCTTTGTTTCCAGTGCCCTGATCATCCTTGTTGCCTTCCTCTGAACCTGTTCCAGTTTGTCTGCATCCTTCTTGAAGTGCGGAGACCAGAACGGGATGCAGTACTCAAGATGAGGCCTAACCAGTGCTGAATAGAGGGGAACTAGTACTTCACACGATTTGGAAACTATACTTCTGTTAATGCAGGCTAATATAGCATTTGTCTTTTTTGCAGCCACATCACACTGTTGGCTCATATTCAGCTTGTGATCAACGACAATTCCAAGATCCTTCTTACATGTCGTATTGCTGAGCCTAACAGTTAGGATTTTTTTCCTGAAGTTCAGTCAAAATCTGGCTTCCTGTAACTTGAGCCCATTATTCTGTGTCCTGCACTCTGGGATGATCGAGAAGCGATACTGGTCCTTCTCTATGTGACAACCTTTCAAGTACTTGAAGAGTGCTATCATATCTTCCCTCTGTTTTCTCTTCTGAAGGCTGGCAAAAGTTTCTGCTGGTGAGCTGCTGCCAGTCAGTGTACACAATGCTGAGCTAGATGTACCAATGGTCTGACTCTGTACAAGGCAGCTTCCTATGTTCCACGCTCACTAATCTTCCACTGTTTCATACAACAGCCTAGAATCTGTGGACGAAGGGCAGTCACAAAATATTTAAAATGAAATCATAAAAGCATCTTTCTGCCACGTTTGCTTGAGTGATGCTCCATGGAGGCGTTCAAAGCCTCACATGACTAATGAGGGCTGCCCTCACTGACCTCGCCCTTCCTCTGTCCCATCCCCATTGCCTGGCATGCTGCCCTCTATATGTTCGAGGAAGAGGTCTGAAATGGTGTGGGGAGTCTTCTCCCACAGAACACACTTCTTGCGTCAGGATGGTATTCTTCTCTCATCCGGTATTCACCACTAGTCTTACTCAAGCTAGACTTACTTGAAGTTAATGGACAAGACTAACTTAGGTTCATTAATTTTAGTGGGTCTACTCTGGGCAGGACTTAGCTGAATACCACCCTCATTTTTTAAATCTTAAAATTCAGTTCTCCACATTCATGCAACAATTCATATATATTTTTTAAAATCCTTATGAAAAGTCTTCAGCATTTTTGTGTGAATTTATCCTACTAAACACATGTTTTGACTAATGTACGCATTCTTGCAAGCAATATCTCCTAATATAATGCATTTTTGTATGTTATTTACATTAATGTATTCATTTTTATGCACACTTCCCCAACACAGGCATTTTTGTAAACATTGCTTGGTTGGAGAACTGCATCACAAAATTCGGATAAGCACAAATTTTGAAAGATTACTGTGTTTCGGTTCTCATATTGTTTAGGTCACAGAGCTTGGAAAAGTTACTTTTTTGAACTACAACTCCCATCAACCCAATCCAGTGGCCATGCTGCCTGGGGCTGATGGGAGTTGTAGTTTAAAAAAGTAACTTTTCCAAGCTCTGGTAGAAAGTGAAAAATTGATAGATTTGGCTTTCAATGCAAACTGAACCGAATTTCTCCTCCACCCCTACACTCATTACAGTTAGATGAATACCACACCTGAATCTATCACTCACCACCTGCCACCAGTTCATTAATTTATATGTGCAGAGCTTAAACATATGTAATCTTGGAGTCCTATAATGAGCCAGAATCCAGCTAATACCATTTGCATTTTATGTGTACATAATATTCATTAAATTAGCATGGTGGTGCCACACCATGGGTTATGATCATATTTTATCCACATGCTGTAAAATGAAGATAAGGGAATAAGAAAACAAATAAAACTCTTTAAAACTGCCGACAAGAAGAGATGTAGAAATGATGACTGTAAATTACTTGAAGAGATAAGCTCTTGGCATTACTACTGCGATGGTTTTAATTCTGTTTTAATTACAGTTTAATATGATGGTTTTTATTACTCTTTAATATGATGTTTTTTATTGACATTCGCCTTGACTATTCCTCTAGTTGAAAAAGCAGATTAGAAATCTGCAAAATAAATCAGCTGATATTTTTAAAATTATTGTTGTAATCAACATCTAGTGCCCTCTTTGGTTGGTTTAGATAATGTAAATATAAACAAGTCAAGTTAAAGGTCTAAGGCAGAGGAGGTCTCAATACTGTGCCCTCTAGATGTGGTTGGAGTACAGCTGCCATTAACCCTGACCATTGGCCTTGCTGGGTTGGTTTGATGGGAGTTGTAGCACAACAATACCTGAAGGTCATCACGTTGGCATCCCCTGGTCTAAGGTTGAAACACTTTCAATGCAGAGGTGAAGTGTGCCTGTACATTTCTCCCACTGAAAGCAATGGGGTTCACAAATGCTTAACTGTGGCTGGATCATGACCATTATGTGCATTTTGGATGCTAAGATTATAAAAGTCAACTTGCTTCTCCAGAGAGAAAAAATGCCTGCAATAGTTACAGTGCATTGTCTATGTGGTCCACAGCACAAAGAGCAGAAAACTAGAGTTGACAAAGTTTTGAGTGGTTTGCAAGATCACGATGGATGAAAAGGGAAATTAGCCAAGGGCTGAGGAACATGATCTGGTTGAGAAATGCTTGATATCAAAATCTCACAGAGATTTAGTGCAGATTAAATGAGAGCTAATGAAAGGGCTGTAGGTATAATTTTCCACTGATGATTAATCACTGTTTTCAACTCTGAATTCATTATAAAGTCAGCCACCATGTTCAGCGGACTCAGATTTCTCAGACAGATAAGAGTTTTGGGACTTTTATTCAAAAGTGCTTTGCTCTGATTTTAGCCACCGAACAAAAATCTCATGATGTCATCAAAACTCACAGTTACCTGATTTGGAGTATCAATTTGGCACTCTTGCATTGCCCACCAGTATTCTAAACCAGGCACCATTTCCCAGATTGCTCTTCTTCAGTTTGTATTCCAGTCCCAAGCTAGAAAAGAATTTCCCACTTGCAGAAGTCAGTTCATATCAGAAGACACAAATATCAAATTCCTCAAGTATCTTGATAGAGCAGCCTTCTCCAACCTGGTGCCCTTCAGATGTTTGGACTATAAATCTCCTCTGTTCTAGCCAGCATGTCCAATGGTCTATGTGGTTGTGTTTTGCAGATGCCTTAATGGAATTAAACCCTTAAAGTGTAACCCTATGTGCATCTAAGAAACAAGTCCTACTAAGTTCAATGGGTCTTACTGCTAGGTAAGTGTATGTAGGATTGCAGCCGTACTGGCTGTTTTCATTCTTTTAAAAAAGAAATATCTAGCTTTCTTAAGCTTTCCAGTGAATTAATGCATTTCCTTTGGAACTGTATTGATGTTGTTTATATTCTGCCCATGTAGAAAGAAGAGGGATTGGCTTTTGATATGCAATTTTTATTCATGTCCAGCTTTTTGTGATTACCTTGATAGAAAGAAGAGGGGGGGGAAACCAAGCTCATGCTAGAGAAGATGAAAACAATACCTTCTGTGTTGATTCTGTCAATGAACACAAGATACATTAGCCACCGAATTTACTCAACAGACAGAGAAATGGCCAGCAGGGATTGTTCTCTGAGAAGCAAGTTTGTTTTACAATGTCTCGGCAGAATAAAAGATGGTTTTATCAAGTGCCTTTCATTTTCAAGGTGTCCCAAAGCACTCTGGAATAATGAACTCTGTACTGACAGTGTACCAAGTGACTTGCGACGATGGAGAAATATGACCGGCACTGCATTTTCAACAGCTGTCCATAACCTTGGGCCTTCCATCCATCTTAGCGACATGTGTAGCCCCAAGTACTGTCGGTGTGTGCGTATAGAGATCATACAAGGAAGAAATCCAAGTGTCGCATAGAACAGTAAATAAGCCAGGCCAGGCAAGTTTCTTGTAAGAGTCTTTACTAGCAAAAGACATTAGACACAGTTCTCTCAACAAACGACTTTTCCCCCACACTGAGCTTCTGCAAGAGTCCCTTCTTATCTGCTTGCCAGCCAGCTGCTGACCTTGGCAAACCTGGCGCTCTGCTCTGCTCTGCTTAACCCTTTTTCTTCAGGTTTTCTTCTCTGCTAAAAACCCTGTCTGTGAGTCTCACAGCATGCTTTAATACATTAATTCCATGCCTGGACCAAGGGCATCCTCCACGAGTGGACCTTTTTGGGGTAGGATGAGTGATGTGCACCCAGGTGTGTGTGTAGCTTTATAAAGTTACTTGGAATTTGTAAGGAAATGAATGTGCCTGCATGAAATATCTGTGGCTAGTCACCAGGATATTCATGGCTTGGCTTGAGATTGGCACTATTTATTTATTTATTCATTCAGAATGTTCATCCTCCTTTATTAGATACTGCACTTTTTCACAGCAGATAAATCCTATAAAGCAAGGAGAACAATAAAAACAATGTTAAGAATTATAACACAGTAGAGTTAAAAAAGCTGAAAGCAAACAGGGAATAGGCTCCATCTTAGCCCATACCCTAGCTACAGTCACACAGGCTGTAGAAGAGGACTTACTAAGAATATGTAGTGGTTGCAGGTTTGTGTCTGGGCCCAATTCAAGGCACTTGTATTAGCGTTTAAAAACCAAAATGACTTCGAACCCAATGCTTCCATCCCTATAGATCATGTTGGGTATTAGGATGAGCAGAGGGGGTCCTATTGGTAGTTCCACCACATACTGTCAGAGGGCAGTGACAGTCTAGGAGAGGGCTTTGGACATTGAACTTATTTATTTTTTATATATTTATTTATTTCATTAAACTTATAGACCGCCCCATAGCCGAAGCTCTCTGGGCGGTGTACAAGAACCAGAACAACATCAGAAATACAATACAATACCTGGGCACAGTCATTAACCAAAATGGAGATGATAGTCAAGTAATCAGAAGAAGGCTAGGACTGGGGAGGGCAGCTGTGAGAGAACTAGAAAAGGTCCTCAAATGCAAAGATGTATCACTGAACAACAAAGTCACGATCATTCAGACCATGGTATTCCTGATCTCTATGTATGGATGTGAAAGTTGGACAGTGAAAAAGGCGGATAAGAGAAAAATCAACTCCTTTGAAATGTGGTGCTGGAGGAGATCTTTGCACATACCATGGACTGCGAAAAAGACAAATAATTGGGTGTCAGAACAAATTAAACCAGAACTGTCACTAGAAGCTAAAATGATGAAACTGAGGTTATCATACTTTGGACACATCATGAGAAGACATGATTCACTAGAAAAGACAATAATGATGGGCATAACAGAAGGGAGTAGAAAAAGAGGCAGGCCAAACAAGCGATGGATTGATTCTATAAAGGAAGCCAGAGACCTGAACTTACAAGATTTGAACAGGGTGGTTCACGACAGATGCTCTTGGAGGTTGTGAATTCATAGGGTCGCCATAAGTCGTAATCGACTTGAAGGCACATAACAACAAACTTCTTCACACAGCACATATTTAAACTATGGGATTTGCTCACACAGGAGGCAGTGATGGCCACCAACTTGGAGGGCTTTAAGGGAGGATTAGATAAATTCATGGAGGGTATGGGTATCAAAGTCTACTAGCCATGATGGCTATGTTCTGCCTTCATAGTTGAAGGCAGTATGATTCTGAATACTAGTTGCTGGAAACCACAGGAGGTGAGACTGCTCTTGTACCCGACCTTGTTTCTGGTTGGCCAGTGTGAGAACAAGATGTTGGACTAATGGGCCATTGGCCTGATCCAGCAGGGCTCTTAGGTTCTTATGTTGTTCTAGCATTGTTGTTGTATAGCCTGCACCCTGTGCTCAATACATATCTCTTTAACCTGGCCTTTGACAGTTAAGGCATTTTGTTTTGTGGGACCTACCTCTTTTACTTGTTTTTAGCCCATTCTGGGATCTTATGTTGAAGGGCAGGTAAGAAATCTAATAAACAGACAAAGAAAGGTATACTAATATTTATCTCATTTAGATCAGGAAACGTCCGTGCTTGGTTCAAAAGCCCAGGGATAGCATGGCTCCCATCTCAAGTATCTGGATCTTCCCTGAGTGTGGCTCTTTAAAAGACATGTTTCTGGGGAAATTTCTCAACCACTTCTTGCAAAAGACGGCCGCTCTGCAGATTTTTCTCCAAGTATTCTCTACCATTTTTGCGTGGGGTGGTTGGCCTTGGTCTCTCTCCTTCTTCACCCCACAATGCCATGGCATGAAACTAACTCTAGAGCACTGCAAAGGATTGGCAAGGCTGCCAACACTGAAAAAGTTATAAAACCTTAGTGGGAGGGATGGGGGAATAAGATGCTGTGCTGCTGGTAACAGTGAGCCTCATTTGCCATAAACTGCTGGAGAATTTATCTTCTTCCTGGAGAAATTGGGTGAAATGGTCTCCTCTGATTTCTCTGCCCAAAACAGGGACAGAGAATTTCACAAGGCCATTTGTGCATAATTCTCGGTTTCTGTCTCAGTTGTTCAGGAGCTGTGTGGTTCCTAGATCATTAAAAATCTGCCGAGCTCCATCTGACCTGTGATTAATTTTGAGGACTTGGATGAGAAACAAATGGTGTTTTGAGTGGCGATTGAGAATGGATTGTGCATGTGCTAAATCTCTTTTATTTTCAGGCTGGGGAAGAACTGAGAGTCAGGGGCACTGTGCCTCTCAATACCAGTTACTGGGAATCAAGTAAGTAAGTAAGTAATACTTTATCGCTCATGGCCAAAGGCCGCCGCAATGACATACAAGTACAAAGAACAAACACCAATGTAAAATACACGTATCAGTCAACAATAAAAATAGTCAACCAGGTTAAAATTATACACTAAGAGGAGAATTTGAACCATCCTATTCAAAAATGAGAAGTCCATATCTAGGATCTACAAGGGAACAAAACCAACCAGATAAAAGCGTGGCTGAGGCCCAGTCATGCCTACGTGTAACAATTTAGGAGGGAACAGTATCCATTGGACGTGGCTCTGCTTCCTTTTGGTACTTAGCTCTAATTTTCCCTGCAGCAAAGGCAAAGTTTGCCACTTGTCGGGTTACAAAAATGTCCGTGCCCGCTAAAAGAACGCATACCTGTTCAAGGATCGGCCTATTGTTAGTCAGTTGACTGATGGGAGAATAAAACTTAGCCCTAAGGGTATTATAGAAAGGGCAACTCAGCAAATAATGAGCAATGTCCTCCACTTCGCCTGAGTTACATATACAGCAACATTGGTGAAATGGGATGTTTCCATATCTCCCATCAAGGAGGGCAGATGGCATTGTTTGAAAACGTAAGGTGGTGAAGGCTTTTCTCAGCCAAGGAGCCTCTAAAAAGAAGAAGTAAGGTTCCCTAATAAAAGAGGTTTTAAACATGGGGAACCAATGGGAAAAAGTTGTCTGCGTAGCAGCATAAATATCCCATCTTTTGGAATAGAAAAATATTCTGTCCTTCATCAACGATTTAACTCGTGTAGAAACATAGGCGGTAAGGGACTCTAAGCTTATCCCATAGCAGGCAAGGGTAGATTTAGTCCTATTTAGCCAGTTGATTTGTGAGGGGTTTTGTGACTGTTCCAGAAAGCATTTTTTTGGCAACCGGGTGTCATTCATAGGGACTAATCTTAACCAGTAGGAAACAAGAGCCACATGGGCTAGGGCTTCTACCGGATAAAGACCTGTCTCTGACCTCAAAAAGGGAACGGGAGTTCCCTTTGGTGCTGCCAACACCCTACAAATGAAGGCGTTTTGGATTTTCTCTAGCGACTGGATGTTAGCGTGGCCCCAAATCTCAGCGCCATAAAGGAGCGTAGGTATGATTTTCCTTTGGAACACCTCCAGTACAGGTGGAACCAGAGAGCCTCCTTTGAATTTAAAAAAACACAAAAGGAGTTGGATGGAATGGAAGGCCTTCAATTTAGCTGATTCAACATGTGATTTCCAAGAGAGGGTGGAGGCAAAAGTGAGGCCCAGGTACCTAAAAAAACATTGTTGCTGTATAGGTGTTTCATTTAATTTCCAAGAATGACGCTTAGTTTTCTTGCCAAAGACTACAACTTTGGTCTTGGAGTAATTAATTGTTAGATGTTCCTTCAATCAAAAGGAGCCCAGGCTTCTTAGAAGCCTCCTCATACCGATTTGCGTAAGGGAGATCAGGGCTAGGTTGTCGGCATAAAGTAACACTGATGGGGTAGCATCTAAAATTGAGGGGGGAAAAAAAGTAGGGCCCGAGAGTTCTTCAACGATGTTATTAATGTAAAAAATAAAAAGAAACGGAGCCAAAAGGCAGCCTTGTCGTACTCCTCTCTTTGTTGGCACATCATCTGATAGAAGGCCTTTGGCTCCCAACCTAACCCTAAGGAGCGTGTTTGTATGGAGTATTTGTAGGAGGCAGCGTAGGCATCGGTCGATGTTTGTGGCAGCTAATTTCTGCCAAAGCCTCTCCCTATCAATAAGGTCAAAGGCAGCTGGAAAATCCACAAAGGTAACAAATAATTCTCTTCTCTTATGAAGGGAGTATTTATGGACTAGATGGAGCAGTGTAAAACAATGGTCCAGAGTTGACTTGCCCTTAACAAATCCTGCCTGTTCTTCCACAATAATCATGTTTTCAACTGCCCAAGAGAGCAGTTTCTCCAGCAAGTATTTGGCATACAACTTCGCAGCGACATCAATAAGGCTGATAGGTCTAAAGTTTTTTGGGTCAGACTTGGAGCCGCTTTTATGAATTGGAATCACTGTGCTGGCCGCCCATCCCTTCGGGACTGAGCCGCTGTGGTTGATAAAAGTGAACAGCTTGGCAAGGACCGGAGCCCACCAGTCGGGGTTGGCTTTGAATAATTCCGCGGGGATCATGTCCTCTCCCGGTGCTTTTTTAGTGGGAAGGGCATTGATTAGATAGCATAATTCTTGGGGGTCCACAGGCTCCCACTCTTTACATACCTGTAGGGACAGAGGTAATAGACTAAATTGAGTATCCCTAGTGGGGGAGGCCGTGCCCAAAGAAAAAAGGTTCGCAAATAAGAGCACCATTTGCTCAACGAAATTAGATTTTCTATACAGAAATGTTCCCCTTTGAACCCTCTCGAAATAAGGTCCCAGAAATTTGCTGAGTTAGTGTCCATTAAGGCTAGGGCCAACTCCTTCCATTGTTGACAAATAAAGTTTGCTTTTTTTTTTACATGATAGGTTTTTATAGGCCCTACGTAAGAATATGTACAGACTAAAATTTTCTGGTGAATCTTCCCTTCTTAGGGATCTTATAGAACTAGCAAGTTTATTTTTGGCTTCAACACATTGACTATCGAACCACCCATATTGCCTTCGGGCAGGGGGGCGGCAAGTCGTCAGCATGGGCCTTAGATCTTCAATTAGGGACTTATAGCAGTTGAGAGGGTCTGCCGCATCTAAGAGTTGCTTTCGACGCATGAGAATGGCTGGAGAGTTTAAGTAAGAGTTCAGGTCATCTTGGAGCCTCGCATTCCATCTAATCCTTCTCATACCAGACAAAAACAGATTTTCCTGGGGAATAGTGCCAGAAAGTTGAACACTTGATGTGATGGACAGTAGCAGATAGATTGGCATATGGTCACTTTCTGGTCTAACCAATATGGTAAAGGCCTCTAAGTAGGGCATTAAGGCAAGGGAGAGGATCATAAAGTCGATCACACTCATTCCTCTGGGTCCGTAATATGTATATGACTCCGAAGCCGGGTTACTAGGGGAATCATACGTTGGGTGAGTGCTCCGGCACTCAGGACCTGTTTGCAGGCTTCCAATGGGCATCTGGTTGGTCCCTGTGAGAACAGGAGGCTGGAACAGATTGGCCACTGGCCTGACCCAACAGGGCACTTATTATGTTCTTGTGGGGCAGCAATGCTCTACTTGTAAAACTTCTGAACATTACCAACTGTACAAGTTTCTTAACGAGATAATTAAAAGTTATCTTCAGTGACACTACTCAGAACCCCTGCTATAACCCCAAAGCCTTTCTAAAAAGGAATTATCTAGATCAGCAGTGGGGAACATGTGGCCCTCAGATGTTGCAGGAATTCATCTCCCATCATCCCTGAACACTAGCCATGCTAGCTGGGACTGATGCAAGTTGGAGTCCAGCAACATCTGGATGGCCATAGGTTACCCATCTTCGATCTTTGCTCCATCTGCACTATAGTTTGCAAAGGGTGCTGAGACTTGTTAGGAGAGTCCTGTTTTCCTCACAGAATACAATTTCCAGGGTGGTTTAATAGTCTATCCCTGTTCCCAGAGAACCCATGCCAGACATTTATTCCTCTTTAAACAGTCACGACTTCCCCCAAATAATCCTGGCAAGCATAGTCTGCGATCTTTTTGGCGCCTTTTGAAGACTTTCCTCTTTCAACAAGCCTTTTAAGCTGAGACCTATCCCAGTCTGTGTCTGTGTTAGAATGGCTTGTTAATATGTTTTTTTAATAATGTTTTCAACCCTTTTTTAAAGCATTTAAAAAATTTTAAAGTTTTGAAAGCTTTTTTAAAAAAATGTTTTTAACGTAGTTTTGTTCTAATGTATTTTAAGGTCTGTTTTTATGATGTTTTAAAGTGTTTTTAGCACTTCTGTTTGCCACCCTGGGCTCCTGCGGGGAGGAAAGGTGGGATATAAACCAAATAATAAATAAATAAATAAATAAATAAATAAATAAATAAATAAATAAATAAATGTGCTAAGTGTTAGGAGTCTCCTATTCCCCTGGCAGAGCTCCAGTGGCCAGAGTGGTTTATGTCAGCCCCTTTTCCCAGAGAATTCTGGGGATTGTAGCTCTGTGAGGGGTATAGGAGTCTCCTAACAACTCTTGGCACCCTTAACAGACTACAGTTCTTAGTTTTCTTTGGGGGAAGCCATGATTGTTTAAAGTGCTTTAAATTTATAGTGCAGACTGAGCCTGATATTCAGAAGCATTGTGATCCTGGATGTAGTATCTAACTGGAAAGGCTGGTGTAGACAACACTAAACTAGTTGGACCAAGAATCTGATTTGAGAGAAGCAGTTTTATACATTTATGCATGCACTGTGTTGCAAGCAGGTTTCTCATCTGGAAGGACTTCTTGAAAAATGGTAGGGTGATGGGACTTAATTTCAGAGCATCAGTATTAAGTCTGATGGAGGTCATATATTCTGGAAAGGAAAGAGAGAGAGAAGTATTGAGAGCAATATCCAGATATGAAAAGTGATACAATCTGTTGTTTTGGGGCAGTTGGTTATCTACATGGAGCTCTTCTGCAGAAGGCACAAGCAGAAGCAAGTAACTTTTTGTTTTATTTTTGGTAAATTATTTTGTCCTAAAAAGTTGCTTAATCTGATTCTTCTTTTTATCCTATTTTTTTTTACTGTGTATTAATTTGCAAACAGAAACATCTCCAGGTTGTAAAACATCTTGTTATGCCACTTCTAACAAGCCGATGTGACAACTTGCAAGATGAGACAGCTTGGCCCATATACATTAGGAGGAATTATATGTCAGTTAAAGATAGGTTAGGACAAGTTCAGGAGGGAAAAAATCATACTAATTTATAACACCTAATATTTTTAAATTGTCAGAGTGTCTGGCTCAGAAATATGAAGCAAATGTAATTAAATAGTCAATGGGGAAGAAAATCAAAGTCAAAAGTGAAATAAACTTGCTGGCTTATTACTGGGACTGACTGACACATTAAAGGAAAACACTGGGCCATTCTGCTGCCTTGTCTACAGCTGAGAAGGAAAGAAAGAAAGAAAGAAAGAAAGAAAGAAAGAAAGAAAGAAAGAAAGAAAGAAAGAAAGAAAGAAAGAAAGAAAGAAAATTGAAATTTTTAACTTTGGTGGCAGTTGGAATAGACAGATCTGTCCCATTCCATCCCGTCACGTTGCTGCCTGAGAATGGTTTAAAGTCCATTGCATCCCATCAGGGATGGGTGAATTTGCCAATTTCTGTTTCTCACCACTTCTCATTTTTCCAACCTTAAGTTTAGTTCTCTACGTTTCCACAACAGTTTGTGATTTTTTTTAAAAAAGTCCTTATGAAAATTCACCAACATTTTGGTGCAAAGGTCTCCTGATCTACGTATTTTTGCGAAGACAATTTCCCCTAATATCCTGCATTGAAAACCAGTCCTTGTTGCTAACTATGCATTTAGTGTAACACCTAGTTCAACCCTAAAAGAAATATGAGCAGCTAAGATTGTATCTCCAAGCTAGGAAATGCAAAACTTGGTGATATCTCTAGAAATTTGGATGTTCTTCCTCAGGTGAAACACCTGAAGAATTTGAAGTAAAGTGCAATGTGTCTAAAAATGTGTGGCAAAATTGGTCAGGGGATTCTGTATCTCTAGGTTGCTACCAGATTTGTCCTAAACTGAAGCCTCTACAAACATTCTACTTGCGTGTAGAAACAACATATGAACAGGGAAAGCATGCACTAATCTCCTCTCCATTAATACATAATTAAAATGCACAATACAACAATCCCATCAAAGCACTACAAACTAGGGCTATGCACCAGACCTGACAGAGTCCTGGCCTGAGTTGGGCAGATTCAGGAGATTTGGACATTGCTCCAGTTGGGTTGAGACAGCCCCGGATTGCTCTGGATCAGGTTAGGAGGCCCAGAGCAATCTGGGGCTGTCAGGGGGTGAGGTGTCAAGAAGGAAGGAGAGGCAAGCTTTAGTCAGGAATAAGGAGAAAAATTGCACTGAGAGTGACAGACCTACCTGGCCAGCCCGTCCTTCTGGGAGAAGGTAGGAGTTCTCATCTGGCCTGCTTCTTCCCACCCTTTGCCCTGCCTCTTGAAGCAGTATAGAGCAGCATGGAATCCTTTTCTTGCCTGCTGGTAAATGGAGGATTCAATCCTGCACAGCGCAGGTAGCTGCTATTTGCAAAGAACTTCCATGCAGGATAGGTGCTTGTAAACAAGCAGCACCCTGCAAGTTTAACTTCCTCCTCTCAGGAGGGAGAGTGGAGAGGAGAGGTAGCATTTTATGTATTTTATGTAAGTTTTTTTTTACAAAAACTAATTAAACATTAGCCCTGCCCTCAAATGGATCCAGTGCTGGATACTGGGTGGGGTGGGTGGCCCCCAGGGTGGCACAGGGCCGGTCTGTCCAACCCAGGGACCATTCATTGGGAGGGTCTCTTAAAACATCCATAATTAAAATAGACACTAATAAACCAAGCCAGTTAAAAAGCATAAAAATTAAAACAATTAGATCAGAAAGTTCAAATTCATGGGAATGCTTGCCTAAACAGCTGTGTCATCAAAAGCCGGTGGAATGCCAATACTGATGGGGTCTCTCCTATTTCAGTAGAGAAGGCATTCCAGAGCACTGGTGTTATCAGTGAAAGAACCTGCCTCTGTGTTATCACATGAATTGGAGGGTGAATTTCTGAATTAGGGAGCCTTCTGTGGAGGATCTCCCAAGTGATTTAGAAACCTGAAGGATCAGAGTTCTAAATTCAACGAGAAGCCTCTGTGAATAGAGGCTGTCCACTTCAGAAGTTTTCCCCTTAACCCATGGAGGGTGACGGGGACAGCAATGAAGGGGCAAAGCTTAGCAGGTGGTTGTTATCTGTAAGTAGAGGGCTTCAGTTTGCCATGAATATGGTATGAGAATTTTTTAAGGATGTTTAGTGAGTTTCCATAATAATTTGTTGTGCCTTCAAGTTGATTACGACTTATGGTGACCCTATGAATCAGTGACCTCCAAGAACATCTGTCTTGTGTTGCATTTTGGATACTCTGTTCATAGGGTTTTTGTGGTAAGAGATATTAAGAGGTGGTTTACCATTGCCTTCCTCTGAGGCTGGATGCCTCTTAGTCTGGTGTCTCAGCTTTGACCATTTCGCCTTGGGTGCCCCTGCTAGGATTGTAGCCTCTTGGTCTAGACTCCTGACGGCATTGCTCTCTGCTTCTTCAACACTCTCAAACCCCCTTACCACGTTAAGGTGTGCATCCTAAAGGGGGTCAATAATAATAATTGCATAATTTCTCAGGCAGGCTGCACGCATCACTAAGTAGGAAGACTGGATGGGACACTAACCTTTGGAAGTAGCATAGCTAACAAATTTTTACCCAAGGTGGAATTATGGATACAAATCTTAGGTTTGGCCATCTGAGACCTTAATTGAAGGGAGTAATTGATCATCTCAAAAAAAGAAAAAAGAACTGGTGGTGGTGGGGGAACAGAAATAGCTGAGATCCAGAAAGGCGGAAGGATTTTCCATAAAAATTCCTTAAAGAGCTCTTTTCAAAAATCTAAAGGTCTGTAAGGCAAAGTCTTGGTCTCTCCTGCAAGTTTCTACAGACACTCACATACATCTCTCTAGCTTCCATCCAGAGGATAGCATAAAAGTAAATTTTACATTCATTGCTCAACCCATTTCCCCCTCTTTCCCCACCCACCATTGGCACGTGGTCCCCAAAAGCTTGCCCAGAAGGGAATGCGGCCCTTGACCTGAGAAAGGCTCCTCACCCCTGCCATAAGCACTGAATTTGGTTCAGTTTCTATGATACTTTTTAATATTTATCAGAAGAAGATACCAAGAGTCATTATCAGACTTCAAGGGCACATCCCAGCAGGCAAAAACACTCAAGGAAGGTGTGAAGCAAGACCAACAAGAGGTGTGGCCTGGGAAGAGAGGGCATGGCTAGTGAAAGGTGGTAGGTAGGGAGAGTCCCAAGGGCCAGGTTGAGAGAGACAGAGAGGCACTGAGGCCCCCGATTATGGTAAAGCCATGAAGCAGCTCTGATGTGGATGAAAGAATAACAGGAAGGCCTTATACACCTGGATCAAGGTGCCATTGTAAACATGCTTACATTCTCTAAATACAAGGAGAAGCGGCTACAAAAGAGAATGGGCCACACAGAAGGATAATTTGTGAAGAACCACATCAATTAAGTCTCAACAGAAGACAAAATGACACTGATGATATCAGCCCCCCCGATATTATGCTGCTTGCTAATAAAAGTTGTTAACACAATATTCCAATTCTATTAATATATTCAAAGTGCTAAGCTTCCATCGTGTCTTGGCTTGTACAATTGTTATCACTCTCCTAACAACAACAACCACCACAACAACAAAAGTCTAGGTGTAAATAGAAACTCATTAAAATCTCTGTCACAATGTGCGACAACCCCATTTATCTGAAGGGCCTAAAAGCATTCAAAATGGGCTTGCAGCTTATCAACAGGGGTGTGAGCAATGGAATATTACTTTGACATTGGGCTGCTTGGGTAGAAGGGAATGGGAGGAGGAAGACTCCACAAACAATAAATTTGGATAAACCTGGTTGTGATTGGGTGCTCGTGACCTGAATTTGTTTTGTGGAAATCTGCAAACATTTTTTAGAGCTGCAGCTTATTTTGCTTGCCTCTTTTTGCTTACTCCAGCTGTTTCTGACTCCTTCATCACCACAGGCTATGGTCTGAAGGCACATAAGGCCAGCTCCCCGCTGAAGCTAAGCAGGGTCAGGTCTGGTCAGTGCCTGGATTGGAGATCGCCTGGGAACCATATGTAAGCCCCCTTGGGTTTCTACCATGAAAAGAAAGGTGAGGTATAAATAATAAATATGTCTTATGTGGCTTTTTGGGCATGGCCCCCAAAGTAGATTAACACAAATGGAAATACAATAAACTACAGTAAATACAAACACAAAAGGACAATGCTATATATCAAACCAATAAAAAGATAAAATAGCAAAAATCCAGGCTCGCCATATGTCATACTATTATGGGTTTGGGAACTGAGAGAGATGATTTCTATGAGTCCCCTTCCAGCCTCTGATTTGGGACCCTGCACCTGGAGGTGGGCTCTGCAGGTGAGAAACGTGCTCTGCTGGTCAGATGAGTCTCCTTGTGAATCTAATAGAATGGCCAGGTGGGCTAAAGGTTCTGTCAAGTGCCCATTAACTGGCAAATGGGCCAGCGAGTTCCTATTGTTATTGAAACTCTTTAGGAGAGCCCCGCCTCCTGGGGCTAAAAGAAACACTTGTGTTTTTAGTTGGTCAGAGGAAAGGCTGGGGACTGGAGACACACAGACAGGCCTGCTCCCTGCATGATGGCTTCAGGATGCCTCCTATAAGCCAGATGGAAAAGCAAGATCTGTTGGACTGCTAATGCTTTGAACCCCTCCATCTTAAGCTCAGGTTGAAATTTGTACAAATAAAAACCTTATTTCCTAAAGGCACCACAGTCTCTGCTGATCTTCTTTCCATGGAAACCAAACCCTGGGTAAGCACAGGGACCCCTGGAGATCTCTCACCACTTAGAGATTGGGGTAGTGCGTAACAATACTTTATACATTTATGAGTTGCGTTTGTGCTCTCACCACATCCCAAACATAATTGATAACACAATTGCCCATACAATAGGCTTTTCCTTGAAATAGCTACAACTGTGGTAACATTCTTACAGTTGCTTTCTGGGGGGAGGGGGGGCTAGCAGGCTTAACCTTCTGGATCCTCATCAGGCTGCAGTTCTCCAGATGTAGTAAAGAAGGACTGGAGAGGCTAAAGTTAGTATTCACCTCCCAGTCTATGACTGCTACCATTCAGGAGCATGTTCTGAACCCCCTGCCTTGCCTCAGTGTGTAGCACCATTTCAGCACCATTCTGGGGGAGGGGGGGGGGAGAAAGTCCTGAATGCCACCTAATGCACATCCCATTTATGAAAATGGTCCGATTTTGTGGGTCACAAATGGGGCCACCAAAGTGGGACAGATTTCAGTCCAGGTCTAAAGGAAGAATATTCGGGGCTTTTTAGTTTAGGCTCTTTAGTTTAGTTTAGTTTGTTGTTACGTGCTTTCAAGTCGATTACAACTTGTGGATACCCTATGAATCAGCCACCTCCAAGAGCGTCTGTTATAAACCACCCTGTTCAGATCTTGTAAGTTCAGGTCTGTGGCTTCCTTGATGGAATCAATCCATCTCTTGTTTGGCCTTCCTCTTTTTCTACTCCCTTCTATGTCTTCTCATGATGTGTCCAAAGTATGATAACTTCAGTTTCATCATTTTGGGTTCCAATGATAGTTCTGGTTTAATTTGTTCTAACACCCAATTATTTGTTTTTCTCACAGTCCATGGGATCCACAAAGCTCTCCTCCAACACCACATTTCAAATGAGTTGATTTTTCTCTTATCCATTTTTTTCATTGTCCAACACAGAGATCAGGAATACATACATTGCACTCTGGGTGTGCTGACCCCTGCATTTTCCCCAAATGCAGGAAACTTGACTGCATAATTGTGGTATTCCCATTTAATCTCATTGATATCACTTGCTCAGACCTTGCATTGTAGCTCCTAATTGCTTTTGCTACATCACTTCTCACTATTAAAGCAACCCCGTTTCTTCTTAATTTCTTACCTCCTTAGTTTCGTGTAGAGAAGCTAAAATTGCTTCTTTGCTTATCACAGTAGGACTCATGGACATCCAGTAAAGCTGAATGCTGGAAGCTTCAGGACAGATAAAAGAAACAAGGGACAGATAAAAGCTCAGCCATTTGAGCAAGTGCAACCTTATGTCAAGGTTTAAAATTTAATTCCAAGCAATCTCCCTGTTTTTCTTCCTGCCATGCATCCCACTACTAGCAACATTCTGGTCTAGGTGAAATAATTCCTTAAGGAAAGGCTAGGTGTGGGGGAGAAATTTGATTAAGTTCGCATTTAAATGCCGATGTAACTAATCCTCACTTTCCAGAACAATATACGAATAAAACACTGGCACCCTTTGAAATTTGCACTTCTCCAAATGTTGCAAAGCAATTATCCAGCCAAATAATGTGTACAAAAATGCATATACTAAAGTGTGCATAAACATGCATAAATTAGTAAAAATAACATACAAACACATATATAACACACACGGTTTGCAAAAATGTGTATATTGGAGGAAATTGCCTACTAAAAGGTGTCTGTTAGGAGAAAAGCTAAAATGCTGATAAATTTTCATAGGGACTTTTTAAAAATCGCAAACTCATGTGGAGAACTGAATTTAAGATTGGAAAAATGATAACTTGACAGAAACTGAAATTGGCAGATTTGTCCATCCCTAGGAGATATAAGACATGTAGCTATGGAGTAAGTGAAGAGAAGTGGAGTGGAGTGGAAGGGAGGATGGACTGGCTAGGTGAGATGCTCGGAATTCTTCTCCATCTCAGATTTTAATCCAAGCTGGAGAAGATTGCCAGGGTTTGTAATTTAACCTTCTCAGAGCTCGGCTTGGAGAACATTGCTTCATCTCCAGTAAAGATTAGGGTAATTTTGGCTGGTGGTGAGGAATTGCAAGCATTCAAATCTTTCTATGTACTTAATGGATATTAGATTTCCATATATCCGCCTGATCCTGTGAGTCCCAGATTTTTCAAAGTTTCATAGTCTGGTTGATGGAGGCTGAGGCTGGCGTTCCAATGCCTTGATGCTTAATATCTGTTTATGTGCCGACATCCCTCTAGAATGTCCTTGAACAATTTCTTTTCTCCGTAGCACAGACTGTATAATTTACAGAGCATATAGTCTATGCTAATGAGGTACTGGAGATATCAACAGCGTTTGCAAATTAAGAATTAGAAATAAGCTGTGCAAATGAGCCTTTGGAATGCAATGTATATTTGCAAGCCTGAGTGTACGTTGTCTGCCAACTATCGATAACAAATATTGTTTTATGCTATAGATTTCATTTAACAGACATTTATTTGCTCCCTTAAAAGGCAATTGTTATATATTATCTTTATTGCAGTTTTCATCGGAGGAGATGTTGCTTACTGAAAAGCACATGCTCTCTTGCACAATTTGAGTTGCAGTCAGCCGGAGCTGCTTCGCTGCGATACCAAAGCAGTGAGAGAGAATGCCGAAATAACCTTCATGTCTGCTCCCAGGTGTTTAGGAGTGCTTACTAAGAGAAACTCTCCCATCTAGATGGATGCATTCCTCATGTGGTTTACAGATAGTGATTATGTGTCTCTTCCCCCCCCGCCCCGCTGCCTTTGCATGACACCTCTGTAGTGTATTGGGCCAGTGTTGTTATGACTGTGATTGTTTGAGTATGTCTCTTTAATCTATTGTTCTGTCAGTGATTATTTAGGGCTGCCTGGAAAACACATTTAGGCATACCCCCATGGGTTTTTCTTCCTGTTCTTTCTTCTTGTTCTAGAACATTCAGTAAAGAAAATGCTGGTAGTAGAAAACTCTGACTCCTGTGTCTTTTTCATCTAAAGGGCAGCAGGAGGACTTAACAATCTCCAAAGGGGAGGAAAAGGATGTGAAGCTCTCTTGTGCCTATTCTTTCTGTGTGGCTCTGCCCCATGCAAAGCCAAATTTGCAGGGCCTGCCCAATACATTTTGTTGCCAAAGGGCAAGACTCCCCCCCCATTAAATGTACCAAGGCCAAAGGGACTGGTAGCTGCAGTACTTGGTGATGAGACAACATCCTCCACCACCCCTGAAGTGTGCTTTGCTTAGGGCAGTGGTTCTCAATCATTTTCGGTTCGCGGCGCACTGTAAAACATATACAAATTTTCTGGCGCACTTCATGTACAACATTAAAAATATATTAATATATTTTAAACTATGAATAAAAATAACTTAATAATAATATACTTTCATAATATTCGTGGCACACCTAGCCACCTCTTGCGGCGCACCAGTGTGCCCCGGCACACCATTTGAGAATCACTGGCTTGGGGGGGGCAGGCTAGCTTGCATAACAGACACTGTTCTGTTTTCCATCACTCATGCTCTTGTCTACCCCCAGTAGCTTCTGCCTGAGGCAACTGCTTCACTCTGCCTAATGGCAGGGCCTATGCTGCGATTTTAAAGGAAACATCCAATGTATCAAGTGCAGCCTTTCACACCATAGTTCTTTAGTGGCAGGGAAAGCAATGCCAACTTAATTACTTTTTATTATTATTTTATTTATTTATTTATTTATTTAATTTGTATCCTGCCCTTCCTCCCAGCAGGAGCCCAGGGTGGCAAAGCACTAAAACACTTTAAAACATCACAAAAACAGTTCTTAAAATACATTAAAACAAAACAGCATTAAAAACATTTAAAAAAAACAACTTTAAAAAAGGGTTAAAACATTATTGAAAAACATATTAAACAATTTTGACACAGATGCAGACTGGGATAGGTCTCAACTTAAAAGGCTTGTTGAAAGAGGAAATTACTTGTCTAATTAATTGCATTTGCATTCCACCTTTCTGCCAAGGCACCCAAGGCAGTTCATAATTTTAAAGTTCTAAAACAGATAAATGATATAAAAGATAGAGCAACAGAGATCTCTTAGCCTGAAGGATGCTCTCTTCAAGAGCTCATGGCACAAGCTCTTTATGTGAATTTGTTGGTTCACAGGCCAACTCAGTAACTGAGTAATCCAAATCCCCTTTGAACCGGGCTGGTGGAGTTTGAATTGGTTGCAGGGATCCCTGCCTGCAGCAGTCAGCATGAAACCCCAAAACAGGGTTTCAGGGAAAGGAGCAAGGGTAAAGCTGAGTTGCCCCAGATTTTCCGGGGGTCAGGGGGCAGGGCTGAGATGGCTTGGCCCCACTGTCTGTCCTCCACCTTCAGCCCCAGTTCCAGTAGGTGGCCAGGTTGGGCACTGGTCGAGTGCCCCTAGAGTTGAGGGGGCCCCTGGTGCTAGGGCTGGGTGGGTGAAACTCCTGCTCCACAGTCTGCACTAGCATTGGGTCATGGAGCATGTGCCCAGTGACCTGATGCTGGCGCAGATTGCAGGGCAGAAGCCACCCTCCCAGGCAATAATTCCTGGATGGGCTGGCTGCACTACTTCCCGTGGCACTGTGGCGCCGCATCTACGAGTTGTGCATGCATGCTTGCCATCACCCAAGATGGCGGCAGGGATGTCAACGCGCCACCTCCAACATCTTGAGTGTTGGTAAGGCATGAACACGCAGCATGCTAATCTGCTCAAACAACTGGGCCTATTTAAGCCCCTGCCGGCAGCGGTAGTAACTCTGCCGCCTTCAAGGGTCCCTGCAGTCTGGTGCCCAAGGTCCTGCTGCAGTCTGGTGCTGTCCCTGCCAGCCTTCTGCCCTGTCCACCATGCACAGAAGGGCTGTGGATGTGGCAATGAGATGGTTGCCAGGTTCAGGGTCTGAGACTGATCCTGTATGGTAAAGGAAAATTTTAGCCCTTCATAGTCCAAAGTACCTGTTTCAGAATGTTTGCTAAAGTAAAGTCTAATGCCTTAGGATTGTCTAAAGACCTAATGATTTAAGGAATTTTGCTCAAGATGTTTGCTAACTATCTGTCTCCTATTTGCCTTGTAAAGCTGGTAATGCATAACCACAAGATGTGTGCAAGAAACAGAAACAGAGTGATCAGCAAGGCAAAGGGTCAAATATTGTTTGTGCTTATGAAGTAGAAATGCTAACCATTGGAAAAAGGAGGGGGGGCTCTAACATGATGATTAACTTGAGTAATTTGTTTTGCTAAGGGTATAAAAATCCCTGTTTTGGGGGGCTCAGTGATCTCTCATGCCTCACCCCTTGTGTGAAGTGTATGGTTAGCCTTTACTGCAGTAAATAAATAAATAAGGAGCCTTGAACTCGATTTACCCGCATGTGTGCGCGTGTGTGTTATTATTCTCCACCTGGGAGAACCCGTAGCATTTTTGCTGCAACACTGTATCTTTAGGAGAAGAGAAAGTCAGTCAAGTGCAGGTGTTCTTGCAACACTGTAATGGGAAAAACCACAAGGTGGAATTCTCTCTTCCCTCTGCACAACTTTTAAAGATACAGAAGACCTCTTGGAGGCCAGGCCTGACAACCAAGAGGTCTTCTGTATCTTTAAAAGTTGTGGAGGGGGGAGGGAGAATTCCACCTTCTGGTTTTTCACATTACAGCATTGCAAGAACACCTGCACTTGACTGACTTTCTCTTCTAAAGATACAGGATCAGTCTCAGACCATGAACCTGGTAACCCTAGGCAGTGACCCTAATGTTTGTAGCCTTAGGAAGTAAGTAAATAACCAAGGTTTCCTCAACAGTATCTATTGCATGAGATGTTATCAAAAAAGGACTCCAAGAAACTTATAACATATTTGAAAACATAAGCATAAGTAAAACACATTATAATATAGACACATTCACACAAAATACACATGCAGTTCTTAAAAAATGTACATACTGTAACGATACGTGGAACTAAGTGAGAGAGTCAGGAATCAGAGAAGAAGGGAAAGCCAGTGGCACAGAGGAACGGCACAGACTGAGGGAACACACCCTCAAGAGTGAAGTGACTCAACAAAACACAAGAACCAGGAGAGGGAGGGATGAAGCAGAGGAGAAAATATGTTTATTTTGTATAAATAAAGATACCAGTTTTATATAAGTGCAGACTCTTCATTAACAACAAATCCTTTTTTAAACATGATGCCCAACATTTACCTAAACAGGACTCGTCCTGGAGCATATTAAGGCTGCTTAGAGAGGCACCGCGTGAGAGAGAGCGCAATTGAGATGTTGCATCAGGGAGCAAGGCTAGAAACCCATTGCCTCTCTAGATTTCACTGTGCCTAATTTGGCTCAGGCATGCCAGCACTGAAAACAGGAGTTTGAAATGGATCTGGATCTTGCCTTCACCCAAGAGGAAGGCGAGCTAAAGGTAAAGCTGTTGTATTACCTGATTGGAGAAAAGGGGCAAGAGATACGCAGAACTCTTGGGCTTACTACTACTCATCTATTAAAAGGGCTGGATGTGTACTGCATGCCTAAACAAAATGAAACAGTGGAACTCTACCAGTTAACAGTGGGACGCTACCAGTTCTTTGTGAGGCAGCAGGGTGCTAAGGAGAGGTCCAATGCTTATGTTACTGCAGTAAGGACATTGGCAGCAAGCTGTAATTTTGCGGGTATCACAGGCTCCCTCATCAGAGACCGAATTATCTGTGGGACTACAGATCAGCATCTTCGTGAGCAAGTATGACGAGAGCCAGTTTGGACATTGATTCATTGTCTGGAGATTGGCAGAGCATCAGGAGCCTCTAAAGGGCAGCTCAGGACACTAGAAGGGACCCATGCAGTGCAGACTTATGCAGTCCAATGCCAGTCAGGTCTCTACCGTGAACATGGCAGGCAGCCTCATGGAAGACTGCTTAGGAAGCAATGCATATACTAGGGGAAGCAACATGAAAAAAAAGAAAAGAAAGGTGCCCAGCATATGGACAGAAGTGCAAAGGGTGTGGCAGATCTCAACATTTCCAAAGTTGGTGCAGGAGTGAGAGGAAACCTCACAGGCTGGCTGTGAAAGCGATGCAGGCTGAAAGGGATGAGCCAGAAGGTTATGAGAATGTCTTAAGCCTCACTCTGGGATCAATGGATCACAATGTCCACATAGTGGGAGATACTGGGATGAAGACAACTTAAGAGTTATGTAACTTTAAAGTTGACAACGTGGACATTGAACTTGTCAAGGATTATCAATACTTTGGCACAGTCATTAACCAAAATGGAGACAATAGTCAAGAAATCAGGGGAGGGCAGCTATGAGAGTACTAGGAAAGGTCCTCAAATGCAAAGATGGATCACTGAACACCAAAGTCAGGATCATTCGTACCATGGTATTCCCCATCTCTATGTATGGATGTGAAAGTTGGACAGTGAAAAAAGTGGATAAGGGAAAAATCAGCTCATTTGAAATGTGGTGTTGGAGGAGAGCTTTGCACATACCATGAACTGCGAAAAAGACAAATAATTGTGTGTTGGAGCAAATTAAACCAGAACTATCACTAGAAGCTAAAAGGATGAAACTGAGGTTATCATACTTACGGACACATAATGAGAAGACAGGATTTGCTGGATAAGACCATAATGCTGGGAAAAACAGCAGGGAGTAGAAAAAGAGGAAGGCCAAACAAGAGATGGATTGATTCCATCAAGGAAGCCACGGACCTGAACTTACAAGATGTGAACAGAGTGGTCCATAACAGATGCTACTGGAGGTTGCTGATTCATAGGGTCACCACAAGTCGTAATTGACTTGAAAGCACATAACAACACACTAAACTAAACTAAACTAAAGAGCCTAAACTAAAAAGCCCCAAATATTCTTCCTTTACTCTGATTTTCGATACGATCAGTTCATGATCTATACTGCAGTCTGCTCCTGGTCTTGTTTTTGCAGAAAGTATGGAACTTCTCCATCTTCTGTTGCCAATTATATAATCAATTTGATTCCTACATTGACCATTTGGTGATGTCCACATGTACAGTCTTCTTTTTGGTTGTTCAAAAAATGTGTTTGCAAGAAACAAATTATTGGCTTCACAGAATTCAGTAAGTCTTCCCCTGCTTCATTTCTGTCTCCTAAGCCCCATTTCCCCACAATTTCTAATTCTTCTCTGTTCCCTAATTTTGCATTCCAGTCCCCCATGATTATCAGCACATCTTTTTTTGGTGTGTGATCAATTTCCTCCTGTACTTCTGCATAAAATCTCTCCAATTCCTCTTCTTCTGTATTTGCTGTTGGATCGTAGACTTGGATGATGGTTATGTTGATAGGTTTCCCGTTTAATCTCATTGATATCACTCGCTCAGACCTTGCATTGTAGCTCCTAATTATTAAAAAGATTATTAAATCCAATGGGACTAACTTCCAAATAGACATGCATAGGATTGCTCTTTAAGGCTGTAATCCTATGTACATTTACTAGGGAGTAATACCCAATGGATACAGTGGGTAAATCCAATAATGGGCAAATGTGTATAGGATTTAAGGCTCAGTCGTAGAAAGACGCTTACGGGCAACTTTATCATGAGCTCTGGACCTGGAGTCAGTAAACTACAGAGGGAAAGAGCTGTTTCAGACAGTGTGCTCATCAGCTGATGTGTGAATGGTCCAGCTCTAACACCCACAGATGGAACTTTAATATTCCTATTGACAGCTATCAGCCATGATAGCTAAAATGGAACCTCCATGTTCAGAGGCACTATACCTCTGAATACCATATGTTGAACTTTTATCAGAGATTCCACTTGGTGTCTATGCCGCTGAGACTGGATATGTTGACCCCTCTACTGTGGATTTGGGGTTTTATATATCATTGCAGGCATAGACAGCAGATAGAATTCAAAATGATGGTGCCTAGGCCAACAGTCGTGAATACAGTCTTGTTGAGATGGGCAAAAAAACAGGAGGAGGATTTCTGGAGAAGATGCTTGGATCTGGGTGAACCTGTAGTTGTGGCTTATCCTATTTAGGATGGAGTTTCTAAAGAGTTTCTATCTCTTGCTACAGGATATAGGGTTGGAACTTGTTACTCAGGAGATTCTTTTCTGCTCCCTGTCTCAAAAGTGCTTTGAGACCTACAGTGCTGTCCAAAAGCAAAGCAGAAAGAAGGATCATGATTAATTTTTAACAAGCCCACAGAAAACTTATGAAGATAAATACCTGGGGGGCAGTTAAGGCTACCCAGAAGGTAAGGTACTATATCTCTGTAATGTTTTGTGGATCTGTTTATTGACTAAGGAGGCCTGATTCATTTTTAATTCTTAATGTGAGCTTTTGACTTGGCTGTTCATGCCCGTGGTATGTAGACATCTCTGCCTCCCCCATGGAAGGAGGATGATGATGCTGGGGCGGGGGGAAGAGACAAGTGCAAATGGATGTGCCAGGAAACCTTTCAGACCTTAAAGTGCATTCTTCCTGGAAGAACATGAAGGAGACCTAATTTTTCCTTGAGATGGACTGATGACAGCAGCAGCATACAATGGAGGATATCATCAAAGTATTTCCTGCATCAAGACAATGTTCTGTTATGTACTGCTAGGCTTGCTCACACAGGGAGTTCATCAGAACATCATGTCAAGACATAAGAGGCAAGCCAGTTGGCAGAGTTTGGGAGGGCTGTGCAGGAGCACCTTCCTGGTGAGGGGCTTTAGCTCAGTAGCAGAGCACATGCTTTGCATGCAAAAAGGTCCCAGGTTTGAGCCTTACTGTTTCCAGGTAGGGCTGAACTCCTGGAGAGCCACAGTCGACAATACTGAGCTGGATGGACCAAGGACATAAAGCAGCTTTCTATGTTCTCTGGCATCTCTAACTGAAAGGATCAGATAGCAAGTGATATGGGAGCCACCTCGCACTCTGTGACACCAGGAAGGGTCATAGCTCAGTGCTAGAGCATCTCTTGGGCATACAGAAGGTCCCAGTTTCAATCTCTAGCATCTCCAGACAGGGCTGGAAGAGGCCTCTGTCTGAAACCTTAAAAGGCCGCAGCCAGTCAGTGTTGACAGTATTGAGCTAGATGGGCCAATGGTCTATTATGTATTTATTTATTATATTTATATCCCATCTTTCCTCCAAGAAGCTCAAAGTGGCCTAGGTGGTTCTCAACCCTCTCCATTTTATCCTCACAACAACCCTCTGAGATAGGTTAGGCTGAGAGACTATGACTGGCCCAAGGTCACCCAGCAAGCTTCATGGCTTGAGTGGGGATTTGAACCCTAGTCTCCCAGGTCACAGTTCAACACTCTAACCACTACACCACACTGGTTTCCTTATAAAGCGGCTTCTTTCTAGTAGAGGGATCTTCTGTACAGGTAGCAGGAAAAGTAAGTTACTTATAACAAAGGGTGTTCTGGTACAAAATCTTACTAGGGAAGTTGAGCAGAATTGCTAATGTTTTGTTATGCTGACTTGCACAACTTGTAACTCAGACAACTGGGCACATTCCACCAGCCATACCTTGTGGGCTTCTGAATGCTGGACAATTTCAACAGAGGGACATAGGAAGCTGCCTTATACTGGGTTTGCTGGACGGGTGGTTAAAAGGTCCTAGCCTTATTTTGTAGTGTTTTCTTCTGTGAGGCTGTGGAGATGATGGTACCACAGGGACCTCATTGTTTCAGTCAGAGGATGGTGGCAGGGTGGCATCATCCAGCTGGGAAGGCCTTGAAAAAGGTATTGGCCTGAGGAAGTAGCCTGAATCTCATCCTCATCAGAGTTCTCTGCCATGCTGTGAAAGGTCCCCGGGTTGTTGGTTAAGAAGGTTTTTGGGATACCATGATGGGACATAAAAATTAAAAAAGGATACATGTCTTAGGTTTGGAAGACTCAAGCCTCTTCTAATGTTTGGATCTCAGCAACAGAGCTATGGTTTATTCCAGTAGAAGCTGAATTAGGATTAGGGATGGAAAGATCTGTCACTTCCAGTTCTTTTGGTTTCTCATTTTTCCAATCTTAAATTCAGTTCTCCTCTGCAGCAATTTGCAATTTTTTAAAAACAAAAATCCTCATGAAAATTCTTCAGCATCTTAGTGTGAATTTCTCCTACTGAACAAAATTTTGGATGCAGGTGTGACTAATGTACACATTTTTGCAAGCAATTTCTCCTAATAGAACACATTTTTGTATGTTATTTTCAGTAATATACCATTTCACCAATTTCCACCATTTCTATGCATATTTTCCCCTAAAACATGCAGTTTTGTAAACATTGATTGGAGAAATGCATTGCAGAATTTGTATATATTCAAATTTTGAAGGACGGCTGTATTTCCGTTCTCATACTGTTTTGGAAAGTGCATGTTTGATAAACTTGGCTTTAAATGAGAAAACTGAATTTCTCTCCTATCCCTATTGTTGAGACACCATGGTGGGACATAAGAATTAAGAAAGGAGATGTGTCTTAGGTTTGGAAGAGTCAAGGCTTTTCTTACCTTTGGAACTGAGTGACAGAGCTATGGTTTATTCCAGTAGAAGCTGGATTCGGGTTAGTTCAGAAGGCAGGCTGAATAACTCTCTTCCTCCCCTCCTACCCTGGAACATAGGAAACTGCCTTATACTGAATCAGACGATTGTAAGGATAAAGTGGCTCACCAGGTGGGACAGAACCATGATGCTAACTTCCTGGCAGATGGGCAGAGCAGTGGAGAGGTCATTGTGGTGCAAATGCACCAGCAGGAACACCAGATTTGGTACCTGCAAGCTGCTTCTGAGCAAGGCGTGCTTCTATGCAAGTTACGTTCAAGTAAATGTGCATAGGATGAACTACCTTTATGTCATCTTGCTTAAAAAACAGAAGAACTTGTTAATTTAGAACATTGTCCCTCCCTTGAAAAGCAGCCAGAGAAACACTGTCAGGGAGTGATCCAAACCTGAGATAGGAACATAGGCTGCTGCCTTATACAGAGTAAAACCATCGGTCCATCTAGCTCAGTATTGTCTACACAAGCTGACAGTGGCTTTCCAGGATTTCAGGCAGGAGTTCCTCCCAGTCCGATCTGGAGATCCCCCAGGTTGAACCTGGGGACGTTCTACCACGGGATATCATTCTGAGACCTGTTGCAGTGCACTGGGAAAGAACTACAGTGTTAGTAAGTTTGGAGTTCTCATAAATAATGGGTTGCAATTGATTCAGAAAGTAATTATGCCTTAATGTGAACTGGAACAAATGTTACATGGATTTTAGATACTGCATTCTAGGTCAACGACAAGAAAGATGAGGAAGATGGGTATGGTGCATATAAACCAAGCAAGATAATTATTTTGCTGTCCACAGCACTGCTGAGGCAATAATTGAAATACTATGTTTTATTATGAGCCCAGAGCTTCCCTGGAGACTTAGACAAATGAGAAGCAACTCAGGCAAGGGATAGGAAATCTGATTTGAAAAAAAGTTATACGGTTCCGATCCACAGAAGGTCAGTCATGCTTAAGGCCTGTTGAAAACAATGGGAAACATTCATCATGACGAATTTAAGTCTAATCCAGGGATGGGGAATCTGTGGCCCTCCAGATGTGCTTGGACTCCAACTGCCATCAGCTACAGCCTGCATGGTAAATGGTCAGGGATGATGGGCATTGGCATCCAGCAACATCTGCAGGGCCAAAGGTTCCCCACCGCTGGCCTAATGGGTTTCAACAGAATTTTGGAAGGGATGACCTTTTTCTGGCAACAAAGATTAAAGCTTAGTTCCAGCTAGGTAGGAGACTCATGGACTTATGTGCTTTTAGACGGTACCTTGGGGGCAATTTTAGTGCTGCAAGTGTCAAGCTGGAAATGTAGATTGTGATGGTTATTGTTATTTAACTCTTGTAAATTGTGTTTTGTAAATCATATTGCTTTATTGTATTGCTTTATTGTTTTATTGATGTATTCTTATATTGTATTTTGATATTTGTGTCTTCTGTAAGCCGCCTTGAGGGCCTTGGGCTGAAAGGTCGGGTATATATATATAAATAAATAAATAAATAAACAAACAAACAAATAAATAAATAATAATAACAACAACAACAACAACAATAAAGCCCAGCAGACAACATGCTGTAGAGAAGATGCTTCAAAAATTAAGCACACACATTGAGTTGTAGAGGCAAGGTTGAGCATTTTAATGGCGGTAGTGTAGTGAGGTCCAAATGGGAGAAGTTTTCTTATCATGGTTCAGACTGTTGGTCAATCTAACTCAATATTGTTTACACTGATTGGCAGTGGTTCTCTGGGATTTCAGACAGAATTCTTCCTCAGGTCTATTTGGAGATCCTGGGAATTGAACTTGGGGCCTTTTGCATGCAAAGGATGTGCTCTGCCACTAAGCTACAGCTCCTGTTGCACTGCCAATGTGACAAAATGCTTTACCATCTAGTTACTTTTGCTTCCTTGTTGACCTTTCTTTCACGGTGTGTCCTTTGATGGGTTGTGTAACTCTGAGCTAAGCCAGACTGTTTGTAATGAATGTAGCGGCTGCTTAACGTTTCTGATCCTTTGTTCCTGAAAGGCCTAGGCTGCATTCAGACAAGGGGTTTATTGCTTTAGTTTTATTGATTATAATGGTAGCACTTCTGTCCTGCTTCCTAACATTTCTTTCACATCGCACTACCTGTTGCTTATGGAATGGTGGCTTGTTGATTGATATACTGCCGTGTTGCCCTAAATTTTGTTTACACTGGTTGGGTGTGTGTGATGCAACAGTGAACGTCATTGAGCATGTCACTATTCCCCCATCCTTTTTGCACATGTGCACTTCTGTCCCCCCAAGATTCTCCTATGAAAACAGCGGGAAAGGACTGTACGTCGGGATACCACCCCAAATTTTGTTACTTTATTCAAATGATTTTCTGGGTTAATGGAATTGCAAACAGATTTTTTTCTGGAAGCAAACAACACGGAAACAAGTGCTAAACTTCCACAATACAGTATTCTGCTAGATTTCCAGTTCATGTGAAAGATCAAATAAAATGCAGAAATTATCAGGTAAGGAAATGTTGGGGAAATGGAATGAACTGCTGTCTAAATGCAGCCCTAGACTTCTGGCTTGTTCACGTGACACTCTTGAGCCTATGGAAAACCATGCTTTTTTCTTCCATTGTTCTACTGACTTTCAAGCTGCTGCCAAAGAAATGTCCCCCAATCCCATGCATTGAACTCATCATGGATGGCTTCACCACTCTAGAACAGTGCTGAGTTCAGCAGTCACAGGAAGGCTATTAAACCTGGTGAAAAGCCATGGCTGCCAAAGGTATAAGGACCAAGTCAATTAGAGCAGTCATGGATATTCTCTAATTTCTATATTTGCTTTAATGCATACAAACTATCCCCAGCTACACACACTTTCCTCATTGAAATGTTGAACTGGTTTGTATCCAGCTAAGTTATCCCCAGAGTAGACCCATTGAAAACCATGGAATCAGATTAGCCAAGTTCATTGATTTCAATGGGTCTACTCTGAGTGTGACTCAGTTGGATACAGCCTATTGTTTCAATGCTGTCTGGACGGTTCTTTGGGGGCCGTTTTCCTCTGTCCTCTTGGACTTCACTCTCTTTTGCCTCATTGGCTCATGCTGCTTTTTCATCTGGTTGCTGAAAATTGCCCCAAACCATGCTTTTCACTCACAGACACACAAAAGGAGGCAAGTAGCCTTGGCTCGTTTAAGATACACCCTCAAATAGACTTACATCAGCCACAACTATGGATGGGTGAGTCAGTCTACTTTTGGTCCATACCCCTTTCATTGGG
The DNA here is from genome assembly GCF_030035675.1 of Rhineura floridana. NCBI lineage: Eukaryota > Metazoa > Chordata > Lepidosauria > Squamata > Rhineuridae > Rhineura > Rhineura floridana. The sequence goes on from NC_084484.1 coordinate 171,016,177, forward strand.
GAAGGCCCATAGCTTAGTGGTAGAGGATCTGCCTTGCATGCAGAAGGTCCCAGGTTCAATCCCCAGCATGTCCCGGTGGGGCTAGGTGAGGGTCTCTGTCTGAAATCCCACAGAGCCATTGCCACTCAGTGTAGATAATACTGAGCAAGGTGGCCCAATGGTCTGACTCAGTATAAGCCAGCTTCCTATGTATTCATCCTTAAATTCCATTTCATCTGTGATTTTTTTAAAAAAGATGAACATTCACATTTAAATAGTATTTTCAAATGTATTTCTTTGTAAAATATCCTCTTTCAACAAGCCTTTTAAGTTGAGCCTTTTAAGTTGAGACCTATCCCAGCCTGCATCTGTTAGAATTGCTTTTAATATGTCTTATTTAATAATATGTTTTTAACCTTTTTTTTTTTTAAAAAAAGATGTTTTTAAAGCTTTTTTAAAAATGTTTTTAACGTTGTTTTGTTTTAATGTATTTTAAGGTCTTTTTTGATGTTTTAAAGTGTTTTTAGCATTTCTGTTTGCCGCCCTGCGCTACTGCTGGGAGGAAGGGCGGGATATAAATCAAATAATAAATAAATAAATAAATAAATAAAAGTATTTTCTGCTCAAAATGCACATGTTAATGCTATCTTTTAAAAAAACAATAATGGTGTTGGGAAATTCAGAAGGTGTGAAAGCCAGCGGGTTACTGAACTCCAATCTGTATATTCGTCTTGGAGGTGTAGATCAGGTCAGCTCATATCCGAGTTCGCCAAGTTCAAATTCCTCAAGCATTCTTAGCTACAACATTTTTTGGTCATTGGATTTTATTTTGGCTGCAAGCACCTAAGTCTGAAGAAGAGTTCTGTATAACTTTAAAGCTGCTTTCATATACACAGACTGATTGAACAAAAGATGTCCTTACATTTGCTTTATTTTTAATTAGAGCTGAGAACCATCACAGGATACAGCTGTCTTGAGTCTATACCTCCTCAAAATGCAGTTTTTTGGGGGGATCATGTGGTTGATTGGTCCCACATGTCACAACTTGAATGTGCAACTGGCTGTACCTCAGTGGTAGAGCATTTGCTTTGCATGCAGAAGGTCCCAGTTTCAATCCCTGGCATCTTCAGGTAGGGCTGGGAATGTCCACCGTCTGGAACCTTGGAGAGCTGCTGCCAGTCAGGGTGGACAATACTGAGCTAGGTGGACCAATGGTCTGACTCAGTATAAGGCTGTGTTCAGAGCTTGGAAAAGTTACTTTTTTAAACTGCAGCTCCCATCAGCCCCAGCCAGCATGGCCACTGGATTGGGCTGATGGGAGTTGTAGTTCAAAAAAAGTAACTTTTCCAAGCTCTGCCTGTGTTCCTGCACACAGAAAAGCAGTACGTAAGGAAGAATGTAAGGCTAGAAGCTAGCTCCCTGATTGATATGCTGGCTTCCCATTATCAGTTTTGACATGAAACAGCACCTCCACCAGCAGTGATGTGGTACAATCTAGGAAGAGTTGTGTCCCATGATAGGAGCATACGCATAAGAACATAAGCTAAGTCTGCTGGATCAGGCCAAAGGCCCTTCTAGTCCAGCAGGTTGTTCTCACAGTGGCCAGCCAGATGCCTCCATGGGAAGCCCACAAGCAGGACCTGAGTGAAAGAGCACTCTCCTCATTTGTGATTCCCATACTGCCCCTGACAGTGGAGGGGGAATGTACCCATCAGGGTTAGTAGCCACTGGTAGTCTTATCCTCCATGAATCGGTCTACTCCCTCTTTTAGAGCCATCCAAGTTGGTGGCCAACATTACCTCTTGTGGGAGCGAATTCCGTGGTTTAACTATGGACTGTTGCGTGAAGAAGTCCTTTGTTTTGCCTGTCCTGAATCTTCCAGCATTTAGCCTCATTGGAAGTCCGCATGCTCAGGGATATCCATGAGTTTTCTGGATGTGGACATCTTTCATTTGCAGCATCAAGAGCCGGAATATAGGATGGCTTTGCATAGGCACCGGTGTGATGCATAGAAGCATGTTACTATGGCAACATGTGATAACAGAGCGTCAAATGAACGCTTTTTTTCTATAGTGACGGCACCATGTTAGAAAAAACAAAACAAAAACAAAAAAAACTAATAGTGTGTATGACACATTAAAGATGTGTACAAAACCACCTTAACACTTTGTTTTAAAATCTCAGTTGAAACAATTCAGTATCATAAACAGAGTGAACAGTTATGCTTCTTTTTAAAAGCTATTTGAAGTGAACCCTCGCAAGAACACATCTGTATTAAGAACTGCAGAAATGCTGTTAAATACACAGCTATCTCTCTGGAACTGGTGTATAAATATTAATTAGAGATGGAAAGAAAGCAGCATCTAAACTGCTTCTATTAATTTTTTGGCTTGGATCCAGTTTTCCCCACAGCATATGGGCTTTCTTCCCCATTTACATTCTGCGAACAATCTGTCTATAGCTTAATTTTAGACTGCAGAAGGAATCTGGAAATCAGTAAAAATTACTCAGCTGTACAACCTGCATTTCCTTGGGAGGGAGGGAGAAATCTCTACATGGATGGCCAAATAGTTTATACAACCCGCTGGATGATAGATTCCATTTCTGCCCTGTAAGCCCTAAATTGCCCTTTGGAAAAAAAACAAAACCAAAGGTTTTTCCATTTCCATTTCCATTTAAAACAAAAGAATTGCTTCAGATACAACAATTAAGTTTCACATGGTGATTTTAGAGATGAGTTTGTTAAAAAATGCTCCTCAGCCTGAACTAAGAGAGAATCTGACATCTTCATATCTGTGTTCTCACCAGATGTGCTTAAGGGTGAGACCAGGATCACAGGGTCTGTATGGAGATCTGAGGTACGCAGAGGCCTCTCCACAGGGAGGTTAAGACAAAATGCCTCACGGGTTGAAAGAACATGTGAGGGGGTTGTGGGGTCCAGCCCAGTCTCCTTCATTGCCAGCACACTAACTGGCTATATTGCCAGATGTATGCTCAGCACTCGTGTGTTGGAAGTGGGGCAAGAGCAACTCCTGTTTTGTTCTTTTGTTATGTTCCAGAAGGGAGATAGAGTTAGGGTCCTCCAGATGGCTAAACTTGACTACTTTTACCTGTGATGCTCTTACTGACTTCCTTCTGTGGTTAGACTGATATGCTTAGGGAAGCTTATCTTCCCCGCCCTTTCCTTTCTTCTCTTCTTCGACTGTCCGAGAGAGAGGAGACACCTTTGTCTCTGCTCTCTCCCTCCTGAGCCATGAGGGCAACTCCCAAACCTGGGCGTTGCGCCACCAACTTAGTTAGAACTAGGTATGCCTTTCCTATCTACTATGTATTTCTATGATTTGAAATGAATGCTGATGAAAGTTAAAGAGGACAGCACAAAAGCAGGACTACAGCTGAACGTCAAAAAGACTAAAGTAATGACAACAGAAGATTTACGTAACTTTAAAGTTAACAATGAGGACATTGAACTTGTCAAGGATTATCAATACCTCGGCACAGTCATTAACCAAAATGGAGACAATAGTCAAGAAATCAGAAGAAGGCTAGGACTGGGGAGGGCAGCTGTGAGAGAACTAGAAAAGGTCCTCAGATGCAAAGATGTATCACTGAACACCAAAGTCAGGATCATTCAGGTCATGGTATTCCCAATCTCTATGTATGGATGTGAAAGTTGGACAGTGAAAAAGGCAGATAAGAGAAAAATCCACTCATTTGAAATGTGGTGCTGGAGGAGAGCTTTGCGGATACCATGGACTGTGAAAAAGAGAAATAATTGACTGTTAGAACAAACTAAACCAGAACTGTCACTAGAAGCTAAAATGATGAAACTGAGGTTATCATACTTTGGAGACATCATGAGAAGACATGATTCACTAGAAAAGACAATAATGCTTGGAAAAACAGAAGGGAGTAGAAACAGAGGAAGGCCAAACAAGAGATGGATTGATTCCATAAAAGAAGCCACAGACCTGAACTTACAAGATCTGAACAGGGTGGTTCATGGCAGATGCTCTTGGAGGTCGCTGCTTCATAGGGTCACCATAAGTCGTAATCGACTTGAAGGCACATAACAACAACATGTATTTCTATAAATAAAGTAGCTTTTCTTATTTTACTAAGCCTCAGTGATCTCAATGCAGGGTAAAAGCCTGCCACTTAGGTAAACACATACGCTGGCACACATGCATCTCAGAGACCGTTGATGATCTCTGCTAATATCTATACAAATTTACATAACAAAGTGAAGGGACAGGATAGTCTCTCATGTAGAGGAGCTGTGCATGCATAAAACATAAGAAGGGTTTTATCCAATGTTGTATGAGCAGCATTCCACTTGTGCAATAGAACTTCCCCTTCATCTTCTCTCCCTGTCCCCCCCCCATCTGCTCCAGAATGTCTTCCAGTGCTCTGGAGAAGTTTTTGAGGGTCCAGAGGGAGCTGCAGGGGAGAGGAAGGGGGAGGTTTCTTCCACAAGCTGTAGTCTGTTGTGCAAGTGGAATGGCACCATTGAATACAACCCTAAGAGCCTGCTGGATTTGACCAAAAGGCCACCTAGACCAACATCCAGGTCTCACAGTGGCCAACCAGATGTCTACAGGAAACCCACAAGCAAGACCTGAGCTCAGCAGTGGTCTCCTCACCTCTGAATCCCAGCAACTGAAAAAGCAAGGTTCCCAATTGAGGAGAGAGAGACGCCATGGAGACATTCAACTGAATGCATGTAGCTTCCTCCTGTGCATGCACTCGGTCATTCTGGGTGTGTCCTAAGCACAGGTTGTATCAACGAGGTCTGCTGAAAAGCTGCCAAATTTCCTTCGTGGACGTTATGCTGAGCCATTTCTAATGTTTTCTATACACAGGGAAGACTCTCATACATGAAAATAAATTGAGGCCAATTGTGGGATTCTAAGGATCTTGTTGCTGAAATCCCCGCTGCTCACACAGACCGCCTCTCCTAGAAGATGTACAATGCCCCCTTCCTTGCTGGCTGTTGTGTTGTAATGCCACATTCAGGGATAAACAAATCGGGTTTATTGCTGGTCCATGCCTGTTTCACATGTATTTTAGCCATAATCCCATTGCATTCCATTTCTACAATAGGGTTGTAGTCCTACTCAGAGTAAGCCCATTGGAATTAATGAACTTAAATTGGTCATGTCTATTAACTTATCATACAATCATAGAGCTGGAAGGAGCCTATAAGCCCATCAAGTCCAACCCCCTGCTTAATGAAGGAATCCAAATTAAAGCATACCTGACAGGTGGCTGTCCAGCTGTCTCTTGAAGGCCTCCAGTGTTGGAAAGCTCACCATCTCCTGAGGTCATTGGTTCCATTGTCATACTGCTCTAACAGTTAAGAAGTTTTTCCTGATGTTCAGTCGAAATTTAGCTTCCTGTCATTTGAGCCCATTATTCCGTGTCCTGCATGCTGGGACAATCAAGAAGAGATCCCGGCCCTCCTCTATGTGGCAACCTTTCATGTACTTGAAGAGTGCTATCATATCTCCCCTCAGTCTTCTCTTCTCCAGGCTAAACATGCCCAGTTCATTCAGTCTCTCCTCATAGGGTTTTGTTTCCAGTCCCCTGATCATCGTTGCCCTCCTCTGAACCTGTTCAGTTTGTCTGCATCCTTCCTAAAGTGGGGTGTCCAGAAATGGATGCAGTAGTCAAGAAGAGGCCTAACCAGTGCCAAATGGAGGGGAACCAGTGCTTCACATGATTTGGAAACTATACTTTTATTAATGGGTTCAATGGGTTTGCTCTGAGTAGGACTAGAAATGAGTATCTTACTCTCCAATTTTTTAAAAAAACACCTAAAATTGTCTCAAAATATATATTTATGTATGTGCCTTTCTTCTGTCAAACATTCATTTTATTGTTATTATGGAGAAATATCTAATACTCTGTTTTTTGTAAGTCCTGAATCTGTCATGTTGCCATTTGCAGTGTCATGGACAAGTGGTGCTACGCTCTGTGGCACTGCAGACTTCATTGTCAACCTGGGTGGTGGACAGAGGGACAGTGGGACAAGGGCAGGCAATGGCCTGGGGAAGCCATGGAGCGATAGGCCAGGCCAGCTCCAGGATGCCTCAGCAATACTACCACAAGACCTCCACAGCAGGAAGATTGGGGGCCCACAGGGGGAAAGCTTTGCAACCCGCATAGAGAACAGGAAGAGTGGCAACCTGTTTGTCTGTGTGCAGAAAGCTTGCTGATTCATGGGGGGGGGAGTGCCAGAGCATGACCAAAGTGAGCAGCAAAGTCAGTGGGCAGTGGCCTGTGCATGTGACAAGCCAGGGCACCTCCGCCAGACCTCGCCATCGCTAGGAGGCATCTTGGCAACCTGTTTGTGGAGGGAAGAGGAGAGGAAGCATCAGTGCCTGCAAGCACCTGGAGGCAGTGGGGGGGTATTGCGAGGGGGGTTGGTGAGGGGAGCGGGATGTCTGGGGGTGTTTGAGAGTCCCTGGTATGTGTGTGTGTGTGTGTTTGGAGCTAAGTTCCAATTTGCACAAAAGTCCATCAGGTGCACATCGGGACATTTCGTACAGATCCTCATAGAGCAAATTCCTCAAGCATCACTCGCCACATGGCCAGTTTTCTTCCATCAGCAGTAGCCATTGACTTGAATATGCCTTACTGTGTAAAAGTACTATGTGCCGGGCAGTTCACAGCTGGCAGGATCATGCAAGCTGTACAGACCTGCCATAACCTCTCCTCTGTGAAGTATTCCCACAACAGCATGGCATATTATTTGCTAACCCTGAAGGGATAGGGAGTGAAAGAAAACTGGAGGATGCAGCTCAAGTGACCTGCATGTCAGCAGTGTGAGTGAGTGCACACTGTTAGCTGTGACCTGTCACCTCTCCTCTGTGCCATGCCTGGAGCACAGCCTTAGTAGCTTGTCACTGACACAATGCAGGTGGGGGTCTTCCACTTCACTGCCATGTTCTCTGTGCCACTGACCAGGGGCAAATCCTCGTCTTAATTAATAGCCCTCAGCTTCTGATGCATCATGTTTTAAATAAATGAAATCTCTCTCTCTCTCTCTCTCTGTGTGTGTGCGTGTGTGTGCGCACGTCTGAGAGGGAGCGAGGGAGAGAGAATGTATATATTCTCCTGCAGGCTGTTTGAATTTTCACTTGATGTTAAAATAATTCCCATGTAGAGATTTATGATTCCTCCCCAACTTCTTTTATGCTGGGAAATGCTTCTCAGCTTGACATTTCATGCTGTCGAGCCCAGCAGATGGGTGCATTTATTATGGCGTCCTTCCTTATCCCAACGGTTCAGGGTGGGTCACGAATTTAGGGGTGTGTGAAAGCTGACTGATTTCTGCCTTCCCTATGGTCTCGACAAAGCGTCTCAGTATTTTTGCTTTTAGGAACTTTGGCTGTGGATTGGATAAGTGTGAGCATTATTGTGTAGTCTAACATACCAAACAAATACCCCCCCCCACACACACACATTCAGATTTACATCCACATAGAAGATGAGATGACAGGGGAAAGAGTTTGAAGCATTGGTCTGTATCCTACTTAGAGTAGACCACTGAAATTAATAAACTAATGACTAATGGGTTCATTAATTTCAATGGGTCTTCTCTGAGTAGCAGGAGCATTGGATATACCCTATTGTGTTTTCTATGTGCAAGGATTTTAAAAAATGGAGAAATATTCGTATATGAGCTTCCACTTGCAGTATAAAGTGGTACAGCCTTGGGACAGACCATAACTGCAGAATGAAGCAGAGCCCTGGTTGCATACCTCTATGTTGCAATCGTGAAATAGGCTCTTCTGCAGGGAAGGGACAAGTGTTTGATGGCAAATGACAAGAGGTAAAAAGTTAAATCTGATATGTTCATTTGGTCAGTACTTGAAATGAACTAGTTTAGTTGAATGAAGTGCTCTGAATTAGTTCAAAAATCTCTGAACTATACCTGAAAGTAGTTCCTGTAATTGCCAGATGAAATAAGGTGAATTAAGTCCAACTTTTAATTATTTCTGGTTTATCTTCATGTTCATTCCCTACTACCATCACCCGGCCCTTGCACCGATGCAGGAGGCCTGGACTACTAACTTTCTTTAAAAAAAAAGAAAAGGAAATAAATTGGCCATCTATAAATAAAATTAGAAAGCAAAATGTGGAGGCAATGTTCTAAGGCAGCCTTTCCCAACCTTTGGGTCCCCAGATGTCACTGGACTACAATTCCCATCATTCCTGACCACTGACCATGCTGGCTAGAGCTGATGGGAGTTGTAGTTCAGCAGCATCTGGGGGCCCAAAGGTTGGGAGACTGTTCTAAGGCTTATTAAGCAGATGCAGAGGTACTGCTGTTGCAAAGAATGCTTAGTCACTAAGCAATCAGGAGGAAGGAATTTGGGGCATTCCCTATGTCTTCCCTGTAGAAGACATCCACTCTTTTCCAAAAGGAGCAACTTGCAGAGAACTACAAGTAGAGAAACAAAGCAAATGTTGCCTTGTGCCTTTAACAACTGTATTTCTAGTATGGAAATAATTATAATTATTAACAACAACAATTAATTAATTAATTAATTAATTAAATTTATATCCCACTCTTCCTCCCAGTAGAAGCCCAGGGCAGCAAACAAAAACTAAAAACACTCTAAGGTATCTTAAAAACAGATTTTAAAATATATTAAAACAAAACATCTTTAAAAACATATTAAAACAAAACATCTTTTAAAACATATATTTTTAAAAAGCTTTAAAAAAATCTTAAAAAGCAATTCCAACACAGATGCAGACTGGGATAAGGTCTCTACTTAAAAGGCTTGTTGAAAGAGGAAGGTCTTCAGTAGGCACTGAAAAGATAACGCAGATGGTGCCTTTCTACTATTGATGGGGAGGGAATTCCAAAGGGTAGGTGCCACAACACTAAAGGTCAGCTTCCTATGTTGTCCAGAGTGGACCTTCAGATAGGATGGTATCTTCAGGAGGCCCTCACCTGCAGAGCGCAATGATCAACTGGGTATATAAGGGGTAAGAGAATCTTTCAAGAGTCCTGGTCCCAAGCTGTATAGGGCTTTGTACATCAAAACCAGAATCTTGACCTTGGCCCGGTAGCTAATGGGCAGCCAGTGCAATTCTTTCAGCAGCGGGGTGACAATTATAAGGAAAGCTCCATCTGTTGACATTCTGTCAGTCAGACACCTTATTGCTCATGTGTGGCCCCAATCTAATGCTGGATCCAGCACAGCAGGTTTTGATATTTTGAATGCTGATTTTGTTTTGCTGCCAAAGGTGAACCTTTTATGAACTAAAAAGTTCATTTTGAACTATTTTGTTTTGTAAAAGGACAAACTTAAACTGGAACTTGCTCCCTTTTGGATAGGATGAACTTGAACTTGAACTAGTTCTTTTTAAAATGAACTTTCTAAACACAGCTTTTGCTGGACATTCAGAAATGCAGGGCTTAACGTAGAAAGGGTTTCCTATGATGTAGGGTTGGTAATGGGCTCCCTATCTTTTCCCATGGCTTCAGGTCTTTGCCTGTTGCATTCTACTTAATGTTCCTGTGACACCTGCCCAGGGGATCTCCTTGTATCAAAGCCTCACCATGTTACTTGGCTACACTGGCTCAGAGTACAAATCCAATCTCCAAAGCAGCATCTCTGAAGGTCTAAACTCAGCAGCTGGAGTTGAACCTTCTCTCTGCCTCAAGGCAGTTTCACCCTTTCATATCTGTTATCCTGCCCCCTGGCTATATGATGCTTCTGGAAGTTAGTTACCCATATGGCTGACGCTGGTCATGTGATGTTCCTGCCAGTCAGCTGACTGTCTGGCAAGTTTCCTCATGCTACATTAGGCCAACTGACTGTATGACTGTAGTGCGTATCTCCATGGCTCCTATTAACAAATTAATGAATTATGTACTAATGAGTAATCAACCAATGAAAACGATTCTGTGCCCATTTTCTTTTTAAAAAATGAATGATCCATATACAGATTCATGTAGGGAAAAATTACAGACACACATTGGTTTTTGCATTGTCTCTTTCCAACATTCACAAGTGGCAATCTTGGATACACCGGCACTTGCACAATGAGAATTTCAATTCTTGAACCTGTCCGCTCCTCTTGGTATCAGTCCAGATGATAGAGGACCCTATGCAAGTCATCATTTAGGAAGAGATCAGTCTCTGGTGACCTCTTTCATTCCTCCAGCTTGCAGAAAAGCACAGGACACATGTATCAATGAGGCACAGAGAATGTGGAAGACCAATAAATAATATGTTCAACAGAGTGCCAACGCAAACAGGTAAAATTATTGTAGTGCCTCTTTAATATTTCCTAAAGTTTATCTTACCGAAGCAGAACTGTTCAGACAGGCTTTTAAATTGCTCTCTTAGGAATATTGGAAGCTGCCTCATGCCAGATCAAAGTGTTTGCCCGTTCAGTCCAGGATTACCTACCTAATCTGACTGGCAGAAGTTCTCCAGGGCTTCAGACAGTAGTCATCTAAACTATGTGATCCTTTTAATTTGGAATGTAGGAATCTGCCTTATACATTTGGTTTATCTAGCTCAGTGATGCTGACACTGACTGGCAGTGGCTCTCCAGGGGTTTCAGGCAGGGGTCTCTCCCACTCTGACCTGGAGATGCCAAGGATTTCAGCTGGGACCTTCTAGATGCAAAGCAAATGCTCTACCACTGAACTACAGCCCTTCCTGAATCATAGGTGCTTACACTTGAACCTCAGCCCTTCTGCATGCAAAGCACTTACTCTACCCATAATGCTACCCAGTTTGGACCAAAGAGAAGCCTTCAGTGCGGTCAGGCTCATATCCTTTCCCAGTATCACATTTCCAGGCAATCTAAAATATGAAACTAATGGAAGTCAAAAGTCGCCACCTTTTCACACTAAGCTCCCCAAGTCTACAGGAAAGCCCTGCCCCTCATCTTAACACACAACAGGGTCTCCAACGTACTGTTTCTATACTGTCATTTTTTAAAAAATTGATCATTTAAATGTTTGAGCTCCCCATCTAGTGGTAAACACTGGAAGCATAGACCGAAAAATGAGCAACAATTTTCAAAGAATTTCACCCTTCCTTTTCCTCAGTGAAACTTAAATAGGAATGAATGGGCACAAAAGCGGCATCTCCCCCCCCCCCCGGCATTGGATATTTCACAATCATTTTTCAGGTCTCCCTTCCCTTCAAGGGACAGGCGCAGCCACCCAGGCCTTTCAGAGGTGGTCTGTTAAGCTGAACGGTAAAGTCATCATTTTAAAATCTTGCAGCAGTTACTATTCTGCTACCCCCTTTCCTTTCTCATGATTAATTGGATGCATACTGGGTAGTACTTTAGAGAAGTTTGCCTGCAAGTCCCTAGACACAGATCACTGCCTTGTATATAGCTGAGAGTGAATTCCAGACAGTTCAAGGACTTCAGCACTGCTACTTGACCCTGTAAGCTGGAGATGCCATACTGCATTCTTTGGAACATTTTCTACATAAAATATGTAATTTTAAACCTGAATTTAATGCCAGAAGATGAAGCCATGTTCCCAAGAGCAAAGAGATCGTGACCACCACCTCAAGTTCTTTGGAGGCAGGGTAGCATAAGGATGTTTTTAATAAACATCATTAATCTAGGCTATGCCATTTTATGCCGTAGATCAGTAACGGGGAACCTGCCGCCCTTCAGATGTTGCTGGACTACAACTCCTACCACTCGCAGCCAGCATGGCCAAGGGTCAGAGGTGATGAGAACTGTAGTCCAGCAACATCAGGAGGGCCAAAGGTTAGCCTTAGAGGATGTTCAGGTATCTACAAATGCCATTCCAACCCAACAGAGCAATCCTATCTATTCAGAAATAAGTCTTATTGAATTCAGTGGGGCTTTCCATGTAGGTGGGGTTAGAACTGCAGCATTAATTCCTCCATAGAGCTCTTTTTTATTTTATTTTTTGCTTCTTGCCAGTTTCAGACAGGAGACATTCCCAACCTTATCTGGAGGTGCTTGGTCTGGAAACTGTAATTAGCACAAAATATAGCAGCATGATTGGTTACAGGACTAGAAGTCTGTCAGCATGTTACACTTGTGCTCAAAGACCTGCACTGGCTGCCAATTCACCATCAGGATGAGTTAGAAATAGAATCGTACAATTGGAAGGGGCCTATAAAGCCATCAAGTCCAACCCCCTGCTCAATGCAGGAATCCAAATTAAAGCATACCCGACAGGTGGCTGTCCAGCTGCCTCTTGAAGGCCTCCAGTGCTGGAGAGCCCGCTACCTCTCTAGGTCATTGGTTCCCTTGTCGTATGGCTCTAACAGTTAGGAAGTTTTTCCTGATGTTCAGTCAAAATCTGGCTTCCTGCAACTTGAGCCCATTATTCTGTGTCCTGCACTCTTGGGCGATCGAGAAGAGATCCTGGCCTTCTGCGTGACAACCTTTCAAGTGCTCGAAGAGTGCTATCATGTCTCCCCTCAGTCTTCACTTCTCCAGGCTAAACATGCCCAGTTCTTTCAGTCTGTCCTCATAGGACACTGTTTCCAGTCCCCTGATCTTCCTCATTGTCCTCCTCTGAACCTGTTCCAGTTTGTCTGCATCCTTTCCTTAAACAGCTAGTTGTAGACTAGCTGTTTATGATGTGATATGATATATTTTTAAATATATATATTTTATGTTTATGTCATCATTTTTATTATATTGGGACCCTTTGATCCCTCCTCCACATTTGATTTCCAGAGACTCAGTGCCGGCTGGTGCCCTTTGGGACTGGCAGGGCAGTAGGCAGAGCCAGAGCAAATGACAGGCGGATCTAACTAATTCTAGTTTTGTTGTCCCCATTCTCTTCCCTCTTGAGTTTATACAAAGACAATACTGAGGCTAAGGAGGAGGGAAAGGATTGGCTGTAAGTCAATAAGTAAGTAAGAAGGCAGGCAGGTGGGGCCTGGCTGAGGCAGGTCAAGATTGGTAGGGCGGAGACCCCTTTGTCCTAATAGGCCAACCGTCACTTAGACAAAACCATAAGCATTTAGGGAAAACTGCCATAAACTGTTTCATACCCATGACACAGAAGAAGACAGAAACCAACCAGCCATTGAATGAATCATTGAATCAAATACACTGACAGGTAAATAAATTAGTAACTTCAACCGTAAAGCTGACCAAAAGTTAGAGGAACATTGCCAGGATGTCATTTTTAATTTTCATCTGACTATTCGTAGGCTTTGTGTGGCGTTAAGAACCCCCCCTCCTGACTGCTGCTTCGTTTTCATTTCTTAACACTCATCTGGCGAAAGCAACGTGAAAATTACATGGTAATGAGGGAAACAATATCCAGAATTGCACAATGTTTCAAGTCCTCTACAATTCAGGCCAATAGCACCATTGTCCTGAGTAAGGCTGTGCACACATCATATCTTTAAAGCACATTCAAAGCACATTTCCCCCCCCAAAGAATCCTGGGAACTGTAGTTTTTTAAAAGGATGCCAGAAATTGCAGCTCTGTGGGAGATTTCTAAGGATTCTTTAGGGGAGGGAGGGAATGTGCTCTGAATGTAAGGGTATGGTGTGTATGTTGCTAAGAAAAAGCCAGTTTTTAAAGCATCTTTAGTTTCAGAAACTGTGCGCTCTCTTAATGCATTTAAGAAGTCCAGCATTCTGGTTAACTGCCACTGCTTGCAACAAGGCGCTGAGGAAGATGGCATGTTTGCTAGTTTTACATTCTTGGGATGAAAGCCGAGGGCTCTGATAAATGACAAATAGTTTAATCTTGTCTCTTGCAGATAGAGAGTTTCCTGTGTAATATAGTGTATTAATTTGTCCAGTGAGCAGTTAAAATATGAAAAGCTGGGGAGCTCATGAGGTGTGATGGCATTTGATATAGATCTCTGAAAATAAATATCTTAGAGCCCTAAACATATGTTTGATCCATAAAAACCTTTCATCTCAGTTTCAAAAATATGCACCATAAATCATTTCAAGACTTAAAGATAAGTAAGATTTTTGTTGATAAAAAACTTAATAGGATATATTCTCTTTGGCAGCCAGAGGAAGCAAGCAGGGAGGAAAAAAACCTTCCCTGATGTGTAATCTAAAGAAATAGCTCAATTTACCCTCCCTGTCCTGCCAAGATCCCCATAAACCCTTATGGAACAGGGGCTCCAGAAAACAAATTGCTGAGCCTCTGTAGCACGAACCATGTAGAACAAGATTGAAATGACTTCCAAGTGTCCTTGTTCAGGAGGGAAACATATGGAGAATCCCAAGTGGAAGGATAAAATAGTTGATATTCCAAAGGAGCCTTTTGGAAGAAGGACTGAAAAAAGGTCTATTTTTTTTTAAAAAAAACCCTGCAAACACAACAGCTCCATAGACATGTATCCGGTGGGCTGACCTTGGATGTTTATTGTTTCTCAGCTCCAAATCTGTACAGTGAAAAGCTAACAAGGATGGTCATTTATTACATGGGCATTTGTCAGCTATCATTCACAAAGAAACCAAAGCATGTTATTCATAGAGTTAATTTTAAGTCTTTTGATAATATTAGCCTCCACAATAACCTGCTGCTTTTTCACATACTTGATTGTTAGGACATCAGAAGTGGAAAGAACAAATCGTGGTGCTGTTTTGGAAGTCATGACTGTTCCGTTCTGGAATACTAGACAGAACGCCTGATAGATTTATCCACTAGAGCAGGGATGGGTAAACCTGTTGGCCTCCAGATGTTGCTGGACTACAACTCCCATCAACCCTGACTGTTGGCTGTGTTGGCTGGGGCTGATGGGAGTTGGAGTCCAGCAACATCTAGAGAGCCACAGGTTCCCCACATCTGCACTAAAGAATGGATTAAATATGATGGGGGGGTAATTTCTGATTTCTGGTTGCTTTGCACTCATTTGCATGAGTTTTTTCTCCTTCCTGCCTTCAGTCATTAGTTGGCATTGGTTGGGCATAGGAAGGAAAATTTAATTCAGTTCACACTTTTAAGCAAATTGACCTAATTCACACCTCCCTGAGTGATACATGGATTGGAACATAATTATCTTTCAGATTTTGCACTTCTTCAAATTCTGCAATACAGTTCCTGGCTTAAAAAAACCCAGTGCCAAAATGCATAAAATTATTATTATTATTATTATTATTATTACTATTATTATTATTATTAATCTCAGCTGTTGAAGGCCAGGGTGAATAGGTGCACCTTCAGCATTTGCCAAAAGTTGTCCAATGAAGTTGCCAGACGCACCTCGGTGGGAAGGGAGTTCCCCAATTTACAGGTTGCCACAGAGAATGCCCTCTCCTGGGGGCCTCCCCCCAAAGCTTCTGAGGGTGTATTTTTGGATAAAATATGTATAGAAATAAATAAAATGTGTATTTTTAGGATAGCATATCTATAGAAATGCATACATTGAGAAAAAAGTATGTATTTAAATACATATTTTGTAATAAAATATGTATTTAATATATTTGTATTTAAATGTGACTTTTCATATGGATTTTTTAAATAGCAGATTCATGTGGAGATGAGATGGAACGGATTTATGAACTGACACATGCAAAACTGACATGGATCAGAAACAGATTCAGAACATGAGAGCATAAGAAGAGCCCAGCTGGATAAGGTCAAAGATCCATCCAGTCCAGCACCCTGTTCTCACAGTGGCCAACCAAATGCAAGCAAGACCTGTGTGCAACAGCACTCTCCCCACTTGGGATTCCCACGAGACTGATTAGTCAAGCTATAGTTGGCAGAATAGGTGGGGCGGCTGTTTTCTCAAAAGATGTTGAATATGTTGTTTTTACTTTGTTGGAGGGAATGATGTCAAATCTTATGTCAAAACTCACTGTGGGCATTGTTCTTAGTAACAGCAACAAATTTAGGCACATGTCTTCATTGCTGATGACTGAGATAATACAATGATTCTCTGGTGGGTGACAGACAGGAATAGCAATAACAGCTCCTCCCTTCTGCACACACCTGCTGATGACCTTGAAGATGTATTGCCATATGGCCTTGCAAACATTATAATATATCAATGCTTGTTTGCCAGATGTTGTTGGATGCATGGAGACAGTGGTTCCAGAGGCACAGTGATGATTTAGTTAGCACAAGGAATCTGGCTAAATTGAAATAATTTCCTTTTGGCTTGGTATTTGCTGGGCAGGTTTCTCAGCTGAGACCAGAGAGGGTAGAGGAATGTTAGCTATTTCAAGTGCTGTAAATTTACAGTACTGGGCAAATGTTGCATAGAGGATTGGCACATTAATCTATTTCTTCCACTGAAATGAATGAGGACCCCTCAACTGGCAGAGGAACAATCTTTGTGCGTTAGACCACAATATTATAAGCTGGGATAAGGGAGAAATTAGATTCAGTTTGCAGTTAAAGGTGAACCTACATAATTCACACTTTCCAAAACAATACAAGAACTGAAATTCACAGTTCTTTGAATTTTGCAATGCAATTCTCCAGCCAAGGAATATGTACAAGAACGTGTACTGGGATAAGATGTCCATAAACCTGCATATATTTGTGAAAATAACATATAAAATGCATTATTTTAAGGAAAATTGCTTTGCAAAAATGTATTTATTAGGCAAAATAGAACACAAGCATGTGTCTGTTAGGAGAAATTCCCATTACAATGGTAATGCATTTTCATGAGGAAAACAATTCACCCACTGATGTGGAAATATGGAGAACTGAATTTGAGACTGGAAAAATTAGAAATGGAGAGAAACCAAAACTGACAGATTGGCCCATCCCTTGTGGTATGAAATGGATGGATTAGGATGGCATGTTTATTTCAGTCATATTGATGGGAGGAGGGGTGGTTTTCAGAACACAGTATTGGCTCAGAGAGTAAACTGAAGAAAGAAATCCATAGCTTACATTTTGCTTCTGTCATAAAGATCAGTAGGTCACCTTGCACAAATCACAATGTATTTATTTATAATATTTGTGTGTGTGTGTGTTTGTGAGAAAGGAGGATAAGGCTATCGGTGGCTATTAGCCATCATGCCTGTGCACTACCTCCTGCATCAGAGGCAGTATGTCTTTGAATACCACTTGCTGGGGAACACAAGTGTGGAGAGCATTTTATTCTCAGGTCCTGCTTGTGGGATTCCATGAGCATCTGGCTGGCCACCATGAGAAAACTATGCTGCACTAGACAGGCCTTTGAACTGATCCAGTAGGGCTCTTTGTATGTTGTTATCTTCCAGGCATCTTACCACAGATTGTAATAAAGCATACGTATGCACAAACTTCAGACTTACACACACAGTCCAGCAGCCCTTCAGGATAAATGATCCTGATGAGAATTCCCGCTTCTAAAGCGATATTCAGCTGATGTTGTGTGAGTAGGTTGTGCAAGTACACCTTATGCTGTAGCGTTCTCTTTCTGTATTAGGCTTGTCTTTCAGATAAAGAGCTGTTTGTTCACCGCTCTGTTGTCGACTGGGTACATCCAAGAGGTTACCCTCACCTTTCCTTGAGACTGAGATAGTCGGATGGTCTAGAGCAGGGGTGGGGAGCCTTTGGCCTTCCAGGTGTCACTGAAGTACAGCACCCATCATCCTTAGCTGTTGGGCATGCTTTGTGGGGCTGATGGGAGTTGTAGCTGTAACAACATCAGGAAGGCCAAAGGTTCCCCAGTTTTGGTCTAGAGGGAGCGATCAGAACAGGCATATATTATAATTCGACTAAAATCAAACACCTTCCCATAACAGGTGAGAGCAAATTATTATCCTTCATCATCTGGCTGCTGAACAGGGCCAGTGCTGGCTTTCCTTCAGTTCAGCAGTCCTATGACAACTGGGCAGCTGGAGCGGAGTGTTCTTTCTGGCAGTGAGTGAGGGGGAGGGAGGAGCAAATTCTTTGCAGCGCTCCTTCTCCGGCCAATAGCTGGAGCCAGGCTGGTTGCCTACTTGGCATGATGTTCTTCATGGGAGGCTGGGGATAAAAGCTCTAAGGGACTCTTGGCCCCCAGGCCAACAGCAGAAGCTCGGGTTCTCTTCAGCTCTATAGTCCCAGTTCAGTTGTTAAGGGCCTTCCTTTAAGGCTTGTTGTAATTATTACTGTGGCAATGTATACAGCATATTTTGTGTGCTCCAAAACACTATATGAATACCAGGGTGTGTTTTTTTTTTGGGGGGGGGATGAGATGTTCATTGGAAAAGTCAGGCTTGGGATTTTAGTTCTTCTTCAGACTTCTCCAAAGGGGGGAATGGGTGGAGGGTGCAATTTTAAGCAGAGAAGCAGCAAGTGGGGGAACAATTGTTAACTCTTTCTCCACTTGCCACTTCTCCCCTCCTTTCTCTGCACCAAATTGCTTTTCCAAAGTTGGGGTACCCAGATGAGTGTTTGCATGCAGCCACTTCATGTAACTGGGGCTGGCCCTGCCATTCAGCATGGTGGAGCAGTGGAAGTATTCGGGTGAATGGGGTGGAAGCAGTGAGTGTGTGTGTGAATCTTTTTATAGACTGATAGATCTGAGACTAGAATTCTAACATGTGGGATAAAGCTTGTCCTCCAAGAAATGCACTTTACTCTCCCCAGTCTGAGCCATATTATATATATGGGCCTGGTGAACATTATAGCTGAACAGGGTTTTGAATCTGGGTCTTCTTTGTCCAAATGCAGCATTCTTGCCACTATATTGCCTCGGTTTCCAGGACTGGCCACCCATACAAAGGCTCATCAGACTTTATAGCTTAATCAGGCAGGACGCTAAAGCCATTGTTTATTTATTTTATTTTATTTATTTATTATTTGATTTATATCCTGCCCTTCCTCCCAGTAGGAGTCCAGGCTGGCAATTGTTAATGCATTGCAAATAACATCGGCACATGCTGCTTTCCCCTTATTAGGGTCTCTCTTTATTGCCTCTTTATGTGAGTTGGTCTCTCTCCTCCCCCCCCCTTTTTTGCACATGTCCTCTACTGACCCCGTAAGAGCCTTTTGTACCAAACAAGAGTTTACTTTTCTCTTTTGGATGAGGCATTGGTGCCGAGCGATTGTTTCTCTTTAATTATGGAATGACTTTACTGATGAGGTGCGCCTGGCGCCAACACTGTCATCTTTTCGGCGCCAGGTCAAGACTTTCCTCTTCTCCCAGGCATTTTAGCATGTGTTTTATATTGTTTTAAATTTTTAAATTGTGTTTTAAATTGTTTTTTAAAAGATGTATCTTAACATGTATTTGTTTTTAGTTACTGTAAACCGCCTAGCGAGCTTCAGCTATGGGGCGGTATACAAGTATAATAAAATAAATAAATAGGCCGGTTTCCATTGAAGGTTGCCAAAATCAGCAGATTCATTTTGTTTGCCCCCCTGATTCTGCAAAGTGATGGGACCAGGGATGGTGGCACTGATTAGGGATGGAGGAGGAACAAGTTCAGTCTGCTTTTTGCAGCAGAGGGACCCAATTCAACAGTTCAACAATTCAAGACTGTGCTTTGCAGAATGGAACACAACTCCCAAGTGGATTACACATTTTTCCGGTGCCATTTTGGTGTTCAATAAACACACCCCAAAATACATATTTTAGAGTTAAAGAATGCATAAAATATGTATTTTACAGGAAAGTGCATAAAATATGCATTTTGGGGAAGTGTGTGCAATAATGCATATAATATTGCATAAAATTTAAATGTGAACTTTTCATGCAATATTTTAAAAAATCCTCAAAAATGGGAGGAATGAAGCTAAATGGTTGAATGCCAGCTAGGGCTGGGAGAGAAATTTGATTCAGTTCACATTTAAAGGTGAATCTATCAAATCCACCCTTTCCAAAACAATATGAGAATCGAAACACAGCCATCCTTCAAAATTTGCACTTACCCAAATTTTGTGATGCAGTTCTTCAACCAGTGTTTACAAACACACATATATTAGGGGGGAAATGAACATATAATTAAAAATAACATACAAAAATGCATCTTATTTATTTATTTATTTATTAAATTTATATCCCACCCTTCCTCCCAGAAGGAGCCCAGGGTGGCAAACATAATTTTATTAGGATAAATTGCTTGCAAAAATGTATAAATTAGTCAAAATTTCATAGAAAACTGTTATTGGGAGAAATTTGCACACAAATGCTAATGAATTTTCATGAGGATTTTTTAAAAGAAAAAAAATCACAGATTGCTGCAGAAATGTGGAGAAGTGAATTTGAAATGGAAAAATGTGAAACTGAGAGAAACTGAATTGGACAGAACCTTCCATCCCCTGTGCTAGCAAAAAATGAAACAAGATGGAATTAAAGTAATCTGTCAATTCCTAAGCCTCTTGAACTCCAGCTTCCACCATCTCTCACAATCAGCTATGCTATCAGGAGGGTCACAGGTTCCTCAGCTCTGGTCTAGAGGCCTCAGAGACAATACTGCAGGAAGTCTGTGGCTGGGTTTATGTCCCATTTTTCCATAGGTGTGATGAGGATGCATGAATGCTTCCATACTTGGAAGATTGCCTCACTTCTGAGGCATTCTGGGAAGTGCAGCCAATGGAAGGTGGTGTGACGCTCTCTCCACAACTCCCCACTAGCTGCACTTCCTGGAAAGCCTTGGGAGGGGTGCCGCACCACATCACACCACACATGCCACCCCCATATGTCACATGAAGGCATTCTGGGAAGTGTGTCTAGTGGAAGCCATGGGGAGGGCCTCTGATACAGAAACATAGAAAGCTGCCTATATACTAACTCAGACCATTGGTCCACCTAGCTCAGTATTGTCAACACAGGCTGGCAGTGGCTCTCCAGGATTTCAGACAAGGGGCTCTCCCAGCTCTACCTGGAGGTGCTGGGAATTTAACCTAGGGCCTTCTGCATGCGAAACCTGTGAGCAGCTCAGGACCCTTTTAAGGATTAAAAAAGCAAGGGAAATAAATAAAAAATGCTTGGCCACCGTGAAAGCTTTAGTAAAGTGAGCACCCCCCAGAAAATTTCAGTGGATTCCCACCCCCCAAGAATGGAGCAGATATTCAGATCTTGTTTTCATGGAGGATTTCCCCCCAACCTGGGAAAACATACAATTTCAGCCCAACTTTACCTGCAACATGCAGTGCAGTCATATGTGTAGGTCAGGGGTAGTCAACATGGTGGCCTTCACCTGATCTTGGACTACAGCCCCCATAACACTTGACCACTGGCCATGCTGGCTGGCGCTGATGGCAGTTGGAGTAATGGAGGGCACCTTATTGTCTATCCCATTACAGACTTTAAAAAATGCTTCCCTTTCAAAAACAGGAAAGGAGAGATAATGCAGATTGTCCACACATACAGCTGCATGAAACATTATGTTGGAAATGTGGTGGGACAGCACATCATTCACCTTTTCTCCCCCCTATAACTTGGAACCCATCTATGATCTGGACCAAGGATCCAGTTGCATATCCAATAAGAAGATCCATTCATGAGAAGGGGGCAAGGTGTAGCGAAGCTGGAAAGGAAAGTGGAGTGGGTTAGAACATCTCCCTAGAGTAGGGGTGGGGATCCTTTGGCCCTCCAGACATTGCTGAACTACTACTCCCATCAACCCCAGAAATCATGGCTGCTGGGAGTTGTAGATCAGCAACATCTGGAGGGCCAAAGGTTCCTCATACCAGGTTTAGAGGCACCACTTGAAGACCATAACGTTTAAGCCTCCTGACCACAATATTTAAGCCTGTCCTCTCAGTGCTAAATGAGAGAATATCTCAGTGCTTGTGGGCTGTCACTGAAAATTCAGGGATGTTCTCTCACTCAGCACTGGGAGCATTTTTTAGCCTGGGGTCTGGTCTGTGCATGGCCAATCTGCTCTTGCAGGGTTGTGATGGTGAGACTTGCTTCTGGGCTGAAGAAGTTGGTTGCCCTTGAATTCGATAATCTTTTCCCAGTTGTTCTTCCTTCACACACATCTGATTGCCTCCCCCCTCCACATCTGACTGCTTTGTAACTAGGTGTGTGCATTGCTTGCTACATGGGAAGGAACCATAGCTCAGTAGTAGAGAGCACATGCCTTTGCATACACATAAGTTCAGTTCACAACATCTCCAGTTAAAAAAGATCAGGTAGTAGGCAGTTTGGGATGTGGCCGTGGTTCAGTGGTGTTTTGCATGCAGAAGGTCCTATGTTCAATTTCCTCATAAGAAGAGCCTGCTGGATCAGGCCAATGGCCCGTCTAGTCCAACATTCTGTTCTCACAGTGGACAACCAGTTGCCCATGGGAAATCTGCTTGAGATGGGAAACCCATCTCTAGGTATTTATTTATTTAAAAAGTTTATATCCCGCTTCAGTTCCAAGGAATTCTAAGCGGCAAACAATAGCATAATAAAACAACATAGTACAGTATAACATACCAAACAAGTTATAAAACATTATAAGAAATATACAGTATATCACACATTACAATTCAAAAGCTAACCGAAATAAAAAGGTCTTAACTTGGCGACGGAAGCTAAACAGAGAAGGGGAAGAATGAATTTCCTGCGGAAGAGCATTCCAAAGAGTTGGTGCCCCCACTGAGAACAATTTATTCCTAATGCCCGTCTGGTGAATTTGGGAAAAGGAGGGAATATTAAGACCAGGGTCTAAAGAAGATCTTAAAGGATGGGCCGGTTCATAAAATGACAAACGATTTGATAGATAACTAGGACCTGAGCCCGATAGAGCTTTAAACGTTAAAACCAGGATTTTAAACTGAACTCGATAGGAGATTGGAAGCCAGTGTAGTTGTTTTAGAAGCGGAGTAGTGTGAGCTCGGACGTCCGCCCCAGTTAGCATCCTAACAGCTGCTCTCTGAACCAATTTCAATTGGCGGAGTATTCTAAGGGGAAGACCTAAATAAAGTGAGTTACAATAATCTAGTTTAGACGTGACCAAGGCATGGGTAACCATGGTCAAGTCAGAAAGCTCCAAAAAAGGACGCAATTGGCGAACTAGCTTCAGGCGGGCGAAAGCGCTTCTAGAGATTGCAAGAACATGAGCCTCTAGAGTCAAGGCCGAGTCTAGGAGAACACCGAGACTACGGACTTGAGTCTTTAAAGGGAGTACAACTCCGTCTAATATCGGAACATTCCCTGTTTCCAACTTAGTTCGATGTCCAACCACCAGCACCTCTGTTTTATCTGGGTTTAGTTTAAGTTTATTCTGCGTCATCCATGTCTTTACTGCTGTTAGACAATTGTTTAATGGGAGGATGGCATCTTTCGTATCTGGAGGAAAGGAAAAATAAAGCTGGGTATCATCAGCATATTGGTGAAATCGAATTCCAAACCTCCGGATGATCTCTCCTAGCGGTTTCATGTAAATGTTGAATAGCATCGGTGAAAGCACCGAGCCTTGTGGAACTCCACATGATAACGGCCAGGGATCAGAACTAAAATTCCCAAGCAATACTCTCTGTGATCTGCCCTCCAAGAACGAGCAGAGCCACTGAAAAACAGTGCCTCGCAAGCCCATCTCAAAGAGGCGGTCTAGGAGGATGTTATGGTCGATCGTGTCGAACGCTGCAGAAAGATCGAGGAGAACTAGTAAGGACACATTCCCCTTGTCTAGCTCTCTCCGAAGATCGTCTACTAAGGCCACCAATACAGTCTCAGTTCCATGACCTGGCCTAAAACCAGATTGAGATGAGTCAAAGTAATCTGTCAGCTCCAGAAAACTCTGGAGTTGTGCGGCTACAACTCTCTCAATGATTTTACTTAAAAAAGGTAAGTTAGAAACAGGACGAAAACTGTCTAAACAGGAAGGGTTCAAGGAAGGCTTTTTTAATAATGGAATAACAATTGCTTCTTTTAAGCTTCCTGGAAGGTGACCTTGCTGGAGGGAGGCATTGATCAACTCACTGATCCAAATTGCGAGTCCCTTTCTGGACTGTTTTATAATCCAGGAAGGGCAAGGGTCAAGTAGACAAGTGGTAGGTCTCATCCCTTCCAAAAGGTTATTTATATCTGCTGGATGTACGATCTGAAAAGAGTCTAAGGTGGCAACGCAGACATGAGTGGCAGGGAGGGGGTTGGAAATTATAATATTCTTAGTGTCAAGGTCGAAACGGATCTCAGCAATTTTAGTACTAAAGTATGTGGCTAGTTCTTGGCAACGAGAAGCAGAATGATCAGGATTCGGCTTATGCTGGTCTTGGTTAAGTAAATTCTTAACCACCCGGAAGAGTTCTTTTGGTCGGCCATCAGCAGATGCAATGGTGGCCAAGAAAAAGGTTCTTTGAGCCGTAATTCTAGATGACATATAGTGTTTCAGAAAATTTTTTGCCTGAAGATGGTCGCAGGGGCTCCGTGTCTTCAGCCAACGGCGTTCTAAGCCCCTATAGGTCCGTTTCATATCAGCCAACTCCTTAGAGAACCATGGGGCAACTTTAGATTGAGAGTGTGTGAGAGGGCGTAACGGAGCAATAATATTTATAGTTCTGGACATTGTATTGTTCCAGAAATCTACTAGATCAACAATAGACTCGTTAGGTCGAGGAATTAGGAGTTTTTCAGCAGTAGATAAAAAAGTTGTTGGATTTAATAATCTTTTTGGATGAATCATTTTAATGGGATTCTTTCCTGTAGAAGGGGTAAATAGTGGTGGAATTTTAAATTTAATTAAATAATGATCCGTCCATGGTAATGGATGAATAGATAAGTCAGAGACTGCTAAGATCTCTTCATCTGATCCTGTGTAAAAAACAAGATCAAGAGTGTTTCCAGCTCTATGTGTAGGTTCCTTAATTAGTTGAAGAAGTCCTAAGGTCGACATAGTTGTCATAAACTCTCGAGCCGCACCATATAAAGAAGAATTAGCATGAATGTTGAAGTCACCCAATACTAACAGTTTGGGGGACATCAACATTAATTCCAGGATCGAATTTGATAGATCCTGCAATGTGGATGTGGGGCAGCATGGAGAACGGTAGGTCAATAAAATTACCAAATTATCCTGGTTGCCAGATTTTAGACTAAGGACTTCGAATCCAGGAGGAGATGAAAGGGGGATCCTAGTTAGGGAGATAGTCTCTCTCTATACTATTGCCACCCTGCCTCCAGGATCGCCAAGTCTAGGTTGATGTATAATCACGAAGCCAGGCGGGCAAAGACTAGTCAAATTAATTCCGCCAGCTTCATCTAAGCAGGTTTCAGTAATACATAGTACATCTACTTGTTCGTCCACAATGAGGTCTTGGATAATCACCGATTTCTTATTTACAGATCTTGCATTAAGGAGTGCGATTTGGGATCCGAAAAAGTTGTTTAAGGCAGGAGTCTGTCCCTCTTTTTGAGTTAATTGTACAGGGGCAAGTAGATGGTGATGTACTATGCCTTCTTTGGAACGAACATATGGTGTTAATTGGTTGTACTTCCTTCTACCTAATATCGTAGGAATAGGGTTGCTATCAAAGACCTTCGGTAGGTACCCGCCTCGATTCTTCAATATCAATTGCGATAGAATTCAAAGAGGTGGCAACATCAGATTCTAATGGGGGTCTGTATTTAGGGGAGTCTGTCTGAGATAGGTAGGGCTGGGAAAGACTCCTGTCTGAAATCCTGGAAAGCTGCCATTTATCAGTGTAGACATTACTGAGCTAGAGGAACCAATGCTCTGACTCAGTATAAAGCAGTTTCCCATGTGCCCATGATTTGCCTGAGACCACCTTGGAAACCTCCTGGCACGCCAGGTAAACAATACTGGGCTAGATAGGCAAATGGTCTGGTTTAAAGCAGTGTCCTCTGTTTGCTGTACATCAGTGACATTCACTGTCTAATGAGGATCAATCTGGTAAGAAAGAAATTCATGTGAGAAAGGTTACCACACAGAGGAGGGCCAGGATTATACAGCCACGAGGCCTCTCAGACTCAGAGGAAGACAATGGTAAAACCACC
Organism: Rhineura floridana; assembly: GCF_030035675.1. Taxonomy (NCBI): domain Eukaryota; kingdom Metazoa; phylum Chordata; class Lepidosauria; order Squamata; family Rhineuridae; genus Rhineura; species Rhineura floridana. The sequence goes on from NC_084484.1 coordinate 171,042,000, forward strand.
TCTAAATGCTGTTTACCATGAAAACCCTATTGATAGGGTCACCATAAGTCGGGATCGACTTGAAGGCAGTCCATTTCCATTTTCAAACATGATTGCACAGAAATAAATCCCATTGAACTCAAAAAGTATATGAATGATCAAACCCACCTTCCCTTCCCCTCCCTCCTATCCCCTCCCCCTTGCCCCTTCCCTCCCCCTTCCTTTGCCCTTCCCTTCCCTCCCCATCCCCATCCCCATCCCCTTCCAATCCCCTCCTTTCCCTCCCCCTCCTCCCCCTCCCCTTCCTCCTCCCCATGGTCAGTTTTACCTGTCTTAAGCATGATTGCACGGAAGTAAATACCATTGAACTCTATAAGCATGCAAATGATCGAACTTGCCCTTCTCTCCCCTTTCCTTTGCCCCCCTCCAATCTGCTCCTTTCCCTTCCCCCTCCTCCCCCCCATGGTCAGTTTTACCTATCCTAACTATGATTGCATAGGAGTAAATCCCATTGAACTTAATAAGCATGCAAATGATGACCTGCCTTTCCCCTCCTTCTCCTCTCCCTTCCTCCTCCCCTCTGCCCTTCCTTCTTCCTCCTCCCCTGCCCACTCCAGCCCTCCCTCCCTCCTCCCGGTCAGTTTTACCTATCCTAAGCATGATTGCACAGGAGTAAATCCCACTGAACTCAATAAACATGCAAATAATCAAACCTGTCCTCCTCCCCTCCCCCTCCTGCCTGCTCCCATCCCCCTCCTCCCCTCTGCCCTTCCTCCCCTCCCTCCCTCCCTCCCTCCTCCTCCTCCTCCCCTCCCCATCCCATGTGGTCAGTATCACTTATCCTAAGCATGATTGCAGGGGAGTAAATCCCACTGAACTCAATAAGCATGCAAATGATCAATCTATTCTCGGCAAACTTGCACAAGATCCCATTTCTTACCTCCCGGATTAAAAAGCAGAGAAATCCAGTAATAGGCAAAAAACTTTGCAGTTTAAGAATGCACCTATAGCCCACAGTATATAGATCATCTTAATACAGAAATAATTGCTCCAGACCTATTTTCCCACCCAGGCGGGGGTAGGGGGAGCAGTGCTACCAGGAGGGATGGACAAATCTGTCAATTTGGGTTTCTCTCAGTTCCTCATTTTTCCACATTTGTGCTTTTTCTCCACATTTCCATATCAGAGATTGAAATGAAGCTTGCTTATATTGGGACTTGAGAGCCTTTATGGGCCAATGAGCTCATTTGGAATTCTGCCTGGTGTGGGGAGGCGGGACTAGTCACAAAATGGCAGCTGAAGGGGCATGGCATAACACAAAATGGTGGCCACATCTAAAAGAGCAGAAACAGAGACAGGACCACATAAACGTGTGAAAATGCCCCCCCAATCAGTGGGGGAAAGGCGCCTACATCAGCCACCATGGCAGCCATTCACAGAGAGAAGATCTTTGTACCTCTCCTCAGGGTGGGTGTCTAGTCCTAGCATCCAATGAAATGTGAGTATAAGCGGGCCTGTTCAATGTAAGACAGTCTGAGCCAGTACAAACAGGAACTGAGCAGGAAGAGGAAGAAGTATCTTGTATATTGTGGATTTTTGAGGGGATGTATACTGTACTGAAACCTTTTGCAGGGACAATAGGAGGTATTGGCAGGCACAATGGCATTTGTGGGCACTGTTGGAAATCCCTGCCTTATATGTTCTAAAAGTCATCCTTTGGGGGGCATAAGACTATAGCATGCCTCCCATTTGAATTCAGAAAACATTGTTCCTCAGAAGTTTGGGAGACCTTGGCCTAGAGTCCTGCAGCAACCGTCATTTATAAATCATGTTCCAAGGAGGCCTTAACAGAAACCAGTACTCTGATCCAACTTAACTGAAGTAACTTGATGGTTTGACAGTTAATGTGCTGCTTGAGTGTGAACAAGACACATTCATTTGCTGACATGTTTTGGCAACTCATCATAACTGACAACTGCGTGGAGGGAAAATCATGCACGCCACATGTGTCTGGATCAAGGACAGCCAACTGGCAGTCTGTGGGCCAGATGCCCCCCCCCTGAAATTGTTCTCTGGATCCTGGTAACCTTACCAAAAACAGTTTCCAATGGGGGAAAGAAAACAGGAATCCACACTTCCAATAGCAACATTCATCTGGAAGCACAGATGCTCAACAGTGTGCATAAGGGCAACACGTAGACAGGGGAAACATAAAGGAAATCCTCCTTCTTCCACATTCTCTCCTTGACACTGCTATCAGATGACAACTTAGATTCACAGAATAGTAGAGTTGGAAGGAAGGGGCCTATAAGACCACCAAGCCCAACCCCCTGCTCAGTGAAGGAATCCAGCTGAAAGCATACCCAACAGGTGGCTGTCCAGCTGCCTCTTGTAGGCCTCCAGTGTTGGAGAGCCCACCACCTCATGAGGTAATTGGCTCCATTGTTGTATAGCTCTAAAAGTTAGGAGTTTTTTTTCCTGAGGTTCAGTCAAAATCTGGCTTTCTGCAACTTGAGCCCATTATTCCATGTTCTGCACTCTGGGACGATCGAGGGAGAGATCCTGGCCCTCCTCTGTGTGACAACCTTTTACGTAGTTGAGCAGTGCTATCATATCTCCCTCAGTCTTCTCCTGGCTAAACATGCCCAGTTCTGTCAGTCTTTCCTCATATTTTGGTCATATTTTGTTGGATGAGTTTCAATTGGTGCAGCTTGAGGATGTTGACAAGGTGCTTGGACAGGTGCATGCAACCACCTCTGTGTTAGACCCTTGCCCCTCTTGGCTAATAAAAGCTAGCAGGGATGGCACTGCCGGTTGGGCCAGGGAAGTGATTAATGCCTCACTATGTGAGGAAGTGGTCCCGCACTGCCTTAAGGCAGCAGTGGTGAGACCGCTCTTGAAGAAATCCTCCCTGGACCCAGATAATTTGAATAACTATAGGCCGGTAGCAAATGTGCCATTCCTGGGCAAGGTTCTGGAAAGGGTGATTGCATCCCAGCTCCAGGCACTCTTGGATGAAACCGATTATCTGGATCCATTTCAATTGGGTTTCAGGCCCAGTTTTGGTACGGAGACAGCCTTGGTCGCCCTGTATGATGACCTCTGTCGGGAGAAAGACAGAGGGAGTGTAACTCTGTTGATTCTCTTTGATCTCCCAGCGGCTTTTAATACCATCGACCATGGTATCCTTCTGGGTAGGCTTGCGGATTTGGGAGTTGGAGGTACTGCTTGGCAGTGGTTCTGCTCCTAACTGGCAGGTCGTCTCCAGAAAGTAGTGCTTGGGGAGCACTACTCGATACCCTGGGTGCTCCAATATGGAGTCCCGCAGGGATCAGTTCTGTCCCCCATGCTCTTTAACATCTATACGAAGCTGCTGGGTGCTGTCATCAGGAGTTTTGGAGTGCGTTCTCATCAGTATGCTGATGATACGCAACTCTACTTCTCCTTTTCATCTTCTTCAGGTGAGGCTGTCAAGGTCCTAAACCGATGCTTGGCCGCGATAATGGACTGGATGAGAGCGAACAAACTGAAGCTCAATCCAGACAAGACTGAGATGCTGTTAGTAAATGGATCCCCTGACCAGATGGATGTTCTACCTGTTCTGGATGAGGTTACACTCCCCCTGAAGGAGCAGGTGCGCAGCTTGGGAGTCCTTCTGGACCCATCCTTGTCACTTGAGGCGCAGGTGGCCTCGGTGGCACGGAGTGCTTTTTACCAACTTAGGCTGGTAGCCCAGCTACGCCCGTATCTGGACAGGGAACATCTTGCTTCAGTTGTCCACGCTCTGGTAACCTCAAGATTGGACTACTGCAACGCACTTTACGTGGGGCTGCCCTTGAAGACGATTCAGAAACTGCAGCTTGTGCAGAATGCAGCGGCCAGATTAATAACTGGGACCAAACGGTCGGAACATGTGACACCGATTCTGGCCCGCTTGCACTGGCTGCCTATATGTTTCCGGGCCCGATTCAAGGTGCTGGTTTTAACCTATGAAGCCTTACACGGCACGGGCCCACAATAACTGATGGAGCGTCTCTCCCGATATGAACCTACCCGTACACTACGCTCAACATCGAAGGCCCTCCTCCGGGTGCCTACTCAGAAAGATGCCCGGAAGGCGACTACAAGAAAGAGGGCCTTCTCGGTAGTGGCCCCCGAACCATGGAACACCCTTCCTGACGAGGTACGCCTGGCGCCTACTTTACTATCTTTTCGGCGCCAGGTGAAAACCTTCCTCTTTGCCCAGGCATTTTAATATTTTAATATTTTAATATTTAATATTTCAATCTTTTAGTATTTTAGTATTTGTATCAATGTTGTAAATGATAGCTATATGTTTTATCTTTTTTTTAATTTGTATTTAATATGGGTTATTATGTTATTTTGTCCTTGTAGTATGTCTAAATTGCTGTCTTGATGATTAGGTGTTTTTTAAAATTGATTGTATATATTATATTTGAAGTACACCGCCCAGAGAGCCTTGCTATGGGCAGTATAAAAATAAAATAAAATAAATAAAAATAAATAAAATAGGGCTTTGTTTCCAGTTCCCTGATCATCCTTGTTGCCCTCCTCTGAACCTGTTCCACTTCATTTTCACTTAACACCCTGAGGTTAGCATAAGTAAAAGGGCAGGTTGTGCCTCTGAGGATGGGAATGGTGGGGTGGCACCCCACCCTCACTATTTTTTGATGTCGCATAGGGAGGGCAAAGAAATTGCCTCATTTCTGGTGGGAGACTGAATGATCTCACTTGTCCGCACACATGCCTGCCTGCACATTTCCAGCCAGCACCTAGCATTTTCATTGTACATCTTTCGCAGTATGCTGAAGATCCACCTCTATAGCCTGGCCTTTGACAGTTAAGGTATTTTGTTTTGTGGGACCCACCTCTTTTGCTGAATTCTTACTGTTCTGTTCCATTGGGAATGGTTTTATGTTTTTTTATAATTGTATATTGTATTGTTGTAACCTGCCCTGGGGTGTTATGTTGAAGGACCAGTAAGAAATCTTAGAAATAAAATAAAATAACATTCGCCCACACTTATTGTGTTGCAGTATTTGCAGAAAATAACTTCTAAGCACTACTTGATCTCAGGCGAACCCAGCAGAGGAAAGATTGTTCCTAGTTGCGAGGGAAAAGGGAAGAGCAAGCTGTGGAGTTTCCAAAGACTAAAAAACCCCCCAAAAAACAGAAGCAGGAAAAGTGCACTAAAAAGGAGGAAAAAACAGCAGCTCTTCAGGACCTCTTGGTTTCCTGTTGCCTAATGTGCAAACAACTCAATCACAGCTCTGACTTCACTCATTGACTAATAACACTGATAGGCAGGAGCCTTTCACATTACAGGTGCTTAGAAGGGTACCTGCACATTTTGCTCCATAACTTTCTTTTTTTTTTTTTCAATAATTTTTATTCAGATTTTCATAAAACATACAAGACGAAATCATAAAACATTCGAAGACAAAAAACAAAATCAAAAATAGTTAAACAAAAAGAAAAAAAGAAAAAAAAAACAAAAATAAAAAATAAAGAGTAAAATATTGACTTCCCATTTGTCAAAGATCAAATCAGTTATAAGTCTATAATATATAACAATCCTGTCTCTTAAGTCATATTATAAAATCACTTTCCTCCAGTAGTTATCTTACTTAATCATCAAATCTCATAAACATTACTTTATTCTTTCCACAAAAAGTCAAAGAGAGGTTTCAATTCTTTAAGAAATATATCTATCAATTTTTTTTTCCAGATAAGCATATCGATTAATCCATCTCATTACTAATTATGATAATCTTATTGTCATAACCATAGTCAAAATAAACATTTCAATTAATCCATCACATCAGAATCTGTTAGGTTCAATAATTTCAGTAGCCATTGTTCTATTATCCCTATTAGTTCCATTTTCCATCTTCCATCTTCAGTAGTCTTGTTAAGTCCAATAATTTCAGTATCCAATCTTCCATTATCAGTATTCCATAATAATCTTGCTGTCAAAGCCATAGTCATATAGTAAGAGTCTGATGGGAATTACCTCTATCCCAAATATTTTCTTGCCATCCATTCTGAATAGGTTGCTGAAATACTGCTGTAAAATCATATCTCTGTTCTTTTTTTCAAAATACACTGGGTCATCTCTTGAAAGTTTTTCCATTGTCACATGGCTGCAGTTAATTCCATAGATTTTCTCTATATTGGGCTCCATCACATCATTCCAGTCCAGAAGATTATCCATGCCATTGATAACTTTATCTCTAGAATCTTCATTAATTTCTTCAGAGATAACATTGAGTTCCAAACAATAGATTTTATTTCTAAAGTCCATAGACTCCAAATCTTGTTCCTGTTCCACGTTTGTTCCAATCTCCGGGATCTCCTCTCTCACAGGGACCCCTGTTCCAGTCTCCAGGGTCTCCTCTCTCACAGGGACCCCTGTTCCAGTCTCCAGGGTCTCCTCTCTCACAAGGACCCCTATGTCTTTAATCTCCTGTGTCTCCAAACAATAGATTTTGTTTCTAAAGTCCATAGACTCCAAATCTTTTTCCTGTTCCACGTTTGTTCCAATCTCCGGGGTCTCCTCTCTCACAGGGACCCCTTCCAGGGTCACCTCTCTCACAGGGACCCCTATATCTTTAATCTCCTGCTTCATTTTACTCAATTCAATTTTCAGCTCCTTACAACCCTGTCGCAGGTTTTGTTTCGTTATCTCAATCTCATCCATTATTTTCTGAAACATAGTTATTTCCAGATTCTCAGCCACTTTCTTAATTGCCATTTTAAAAGAAAAATATAGGAAAACCACTTCTTATTTCAGCAACAATTGGGTTAATACTCCAAACTTGGTGACATCACAGTATAAACAGAGCAGACAGCCTTATCTCTCCATGCTTAAGTAAACAAAATGTAGTTCCCAGGATCGAAACAATTAATGGCGGTCGTCAGGAAACAGATTCGTCAAAATAAAATAGACCAAAAAGAGAGTAGTCTCAGACAATATAATATTCTTCAAAATAAAAATCTGGAATAGAAATCCCTCTTCTGTGTATATCTTTAGAATGCAAATCCAGGACAGCTTTTTGCAACAAAAACAGAGATAAGCTATTAATTAGTGAGTAGCAGAGAGAAGTTATGGCTCCCCAGTGAGATGTCAAAAACCGATCAATCTGGCAAATCTCTTTTAAACAGCAACAATTTAAGTCAAGTAAAAGAAAAATATAGAAAGAAGGGTGCTTGCCTGTTAGTGCGTTCTCTCTTAGAAGATAAGATGAACGTTCGCTTTATCAGATAGAGCTTGTTGTTGAAAATCCGTCCCACCTTCGTCGGCTGGACCTCGTCCCATAAATTAATGAGATCTGGTCGTCCCAACAAAAATAGGCTTTGAGGTTAATCTCTTCGTTTCTCCCTACCCGGGAGAAGTTTAATCAGTCAAAAAAAAAAAAAATCTGACTGATATATCTGAATAAGCTTCTTTTGAGGCAGGAGCCCGTCTCAAAAGCAGGCACAGGCTAAGTCACCCTTCCCGGAAGTCTTTGCTCCATAACTTTCTTTCTAGGATGGCTAGGGACTTACTTTAAAAAGGAAATGAAAGCTTAGATTCTGGGCTACCTGCTGGGAGTGTTATTGAAGGGCGATGGGTTGGCAACCTTTGATGTACAATATAAAAATAATATCCATTAAAACAAAAATATACCTGATGTTTGCTCCTTCATGTATGGCAGAGGGAAGGGTTTCATGGTCAAGCAGAGATTTGAACTCACATCTCAGGTCATTCTAGTCCAACACTCTAACCACTGCACCACACTGGCTAGTGAGTAACTAAAAAAGCTAGCAGAGAAGTAAATTCCAATTCCCACATTAGTCCAGGAGGTGTGGATCAAGTCAATCTATATCATAAGTGAATCTGTTGAAGATTCTGACTGCTCCCCTGAGCACCTTGAGTTCCCCATCCACAAAATGATGTTGTTTTGCTAGCCTCATATATTTTGTTATAATGAACCCGCATAGCTACCTGATTTTGTTCTGTACCATCTCTTTATGCTTTTAATCAGGGCAGGGGGAGTTGTGTTTTTTTTACTTCTTTCAGCTGTATATATTATCCAACTGTTTATATTAATTATATTCAACATGCAAGGGTGTGTGTGTGTGTGTGAGAGAGAGAGAGAGAGTTGTATGTGCTGTATGTGTGTGATTAGAGCCATAATCCCCCTGTGGTGAAGAGCTGCTAACATGCCTTGCTTCTCTGGCATTAGAAAGAAGCCAGGAAGCCGCTACTAATCATCTAGCACTACCTCATCTCTTCCGCACTGATGTGCAGGGATACGGTTATGTGCCAGCTTCCTTTCCCAGGAGGCTGGCATGTCGTCTCAATCCAGCAGCGTTGAATAAGAGGAACCATCCTGAAAAAATCAACTGCATCTGTTTCTGAAAGAATCCAGTGTGCCCCCATCTGTACCTTAGCAGTACTTCCATTATAAAGAAGGTGTGGCAGGAGCTGCCCTGTCAAAAGAACAGAGTCCTGTTGGAGGAGGCTGAAGAGTGAAATCCAGCATCCTCTTTCAGTGGCCAACCAGATACCTATGAGAAACCCACACGCAGGACCTGCGGTCAATACCACCCTCCCCAGTTGGTATGCAGAGGCATACTGACTTCAACACTGGAGTACAACATAGCCATCAGGGTAGTAGCCATTGATAGCCTTATCTAGGGATGGAAAGATCTGTCCATTTTGGTTCTCTCCATTTCCAATTTTTGGAAGATTTTCCAATCTTAAATTCAGATCTCCACATTTCTGCAGAAATTTGCTATTTTTTAAAAAAAATATCGTCATGATAATTTAACAGCATTTTCATGCAAGTTTCTCTCAATAAACACATTTTTGTACGAAGTTTTGACTAATGTGCACATTTTTGCAAGCACTTTCTCCTAATATAATGTGGGTTTGTATGTTATTTTCACTAATATATTCATTTTTATGCACACTAGCCTCTAATATATGCATATCTGTAAAGCATTATTTGGTCAAAGAACGGCATCGCAAAATTCAGATAAGCAAGAATTTCAAGGCATGGCTGTGTTTCAGTTCTCATGTTGTTTTTGAAAGGGCACATTTGACAGATTTGGCTTTGCATGTGACCTGAATAGAATTTCTTCCCCATCTCTTGCCTTATTAGTCATGATTTTGTCTAATCTCCTTTTAAATCCATCTAAATTGGTGGCCGTCATTGCTTCTTACAGGAGCAAATTCCATAGTTCAACTATGCGTGGTGTGGAGACATTCTTTTTTTTTGGTCTGTCCTGAAACTTCGAACGTTCAGCTTCATTGAGTGTCCCCGGGTTTTAGTATTATTCACTAATAGGCAAAAAACCTTGTGGTTTAAGAATGTACCTATAGCCAACAGATGTTTCTATCAAACTTCAAAAAGCAGGGAAATTGGGCAGTTATAGTGAATGCACCAGGGGAACTGACCTTCTCTCTGAGATATTGGGCTGCCCTACAAAGTTGTCAAAATGCAAACACAATTTGGGTTGGTCTTTCACAGTCCAATCCACTTGCTGTATAGCTTGGAATAATTTGGTAACATGTGCCTCTGAGCATATGGAGAGTGGTGGCAATACCTGCCATCTCCAAAGATGGAGAATTATATTTTTGTATGTTTGTTGGTGTTCATCTTACTTTGCTTCATTCCTGTGTTACTTTTGTTTCTACAGAGAATCTAATGCAGAAAATTTTATTTCTCTCATTATTCATCCTAGAAACCTGTGCCAAATTTATTTTTTATTAATTTCAAAGCCTTTTTATTGATCAATGTCATATGATGGTGAAGACAGCCTTTTGTGTTTCAAATTGGAGGTTATGTTCTATTTCTATTTTGGGTGCATTAACAGTGGAATCTGAAACTTCAGTTTGATGTAAAATCAGACTGATTACAATATGTTGCTACTTCAGCAATTGCTCTAGTTGTTGGGAAAAACAAACTTGGCCTGCCCAAGATGCATGTTGTCAGGCTGGTATGTTTAAACCACTTCATTTAAAGCAAGGTGGGCATGGTCAATTAAAAACATAGAGCACACCTAGAATTTTGCTAGAGTATGTTGCACCTCCCACTGTTTTATCTTGTGCAAACTGAGACACTCCTGATGTCCACTGGAGACTATTCTGCAGAATAGTCAGTGCCATTATTCCACAATTATTTTTGGAGTTTTTTTAGTGTAAATTTTGCAAAATGTTGCTGTACTTCACATATTCACAGAAATAGAAGCAAAAGAAAATGATTTCCTAAGGGAAACTTCACTAAAATTGCAAGGTAAATCAGACATATTTAAAGTGACCATCTGAACTATATCAACTGTCTTAATAATGTTGCTTCCTCCCTGCTAAAACAAGATCAGGGCAGCTTTTTAATCTGGGAGGTAAGAAATGGGATCCTGTACAAGCTTGCTGAGAATGGATTGACCATTTGCATGCTTATTGAGTTTAGTGGGATTTACTCCCCTGCAATCATGCTTAGGATAGTTGAAACTGACCACAGGGGATGGGGATGGGAGCAGGAGGAGGAGGAGGGAGGGGAGGAAGGGCAGAGGGGAGGAGGGGGAGGGGAGCAGGCAGGAGGAGGAGGGGAGGAGAAGGGTAGGTTTGATCATTTGATCACTTCTGGAGAGGCTTGCGGAGTTGGAAGTTGGGGGTACTGTCTGGCAGTGGTTCCGCTCCTACTTAGCGGGTCGTCTCCAGAGGGTTGTGCTTGGGGAACATTGCTCGACACCGTGGGCTCTGCAATGTGGAGTCCCGCAGGGTTCGGTTCTGTCTCCCATGCTTTTCAACATCTATATGAAGCCGTTGAGTGCGGTCATCAGGAGCTATGAAGTGCGTTGCCACCAGTACGCTGATGACACGCAGCTCTATTTCTCCTTTTCATCTTCCTCAGGTGAGGCTGTCGATGTGCTGAACCGTTGCCTGACTGCGATAATGGACTGGATGAGAGCTAACAAACTGAGGCTCAATCCAGACAAGACTGAGATGCTGCTGGTGAACGGTTTCCCGGATCGGATGGTGGATATACACCCTGTCCTGGATGGGGTTACACTCCCCCTAAAGGACTGGGTTCGTAGTCTGGGGGTTCTTTTAGATCCTTCCCTGTCACTTGAGGCCCAAGTGGCATCGGTGGCACGGAATGCTTTCTACCAGCTTCGGCTGGTAGCCCAGCTACGTCCCTATCTGAGCAGGGAGGACCTAACTTCAGTCGTACATGCTCTGGTAACCTCACGACTGGACTACTGCAATGTGCTCTACGTAGGACTGCCTTTGAAGACAGTTCGGAAACTACAGCTTGTCCAAAATGCGGCGGCCAGATTAATAATGGGGACCAGGCGGTTGGAACACATAACACCTGTTCTGGCTCGCTTGCACTGGCTGCCAATATGCTTCCGGGCTAGATTCAAAGTGTTGGTTTTGACCTATAAAGCCCTATACGGCACGGGACCACGATACCTATCGGAACGCCTCTCCCGATATGAACCTGCTCATACACTACGCTCCACATCGAAGGCCCTCCTCCGAGTTCCGTCTCATAGAGAGGCTCGGAGGACGGTGACAAGATCTAGGGCCTTCTCAGTGGTGGCCCCCGAACTGTGGAACAGTCTCCCTGAAGAGGTGCGTATGGCGCCGACATTGTTCTCCTTTCGGCGCCAGGTTAAGACTTGCCTCTTTGCTATGGTGTTTTAATATGTAACTCGTTTTAGTTTTAAATTTTGTTGTAATTGTTTTTGATTTCTTGTTTTATATATGTTTATGCTGTATTTATTATGAGATCTGAGATGTTTTGTATTTTTATATTCTGTTGTTCACCGCCCAGAGAGCTAATGCTAGTCGGGTGGTATATAAATCTAATAAAATAAAATAAATAAATAAATTTATTGAGTTCAGTGGGATTTACTCCTGTGCAATCATGCTTAGGATAGGTAAAACTGACTGGGGGTGGGAGAGAGGGCTGGATTGGGCAGGGGAGGAAGAAGGAGGGGAGAGGCTGGATTGGGTCAGTGACCCATCTAGTCTAGCATCCTGTTGTCGCACTGGCCAACCAGATGCGCACAGGAAGCCTGCAAGCAGGACCTGAGTGCAATAGCACTCTCCCCTCCTGTAGTTTTAAGCAGCTGGTATTCAGAAGCATAATGCCTCTGACCTAAAGTGAGAATGTGCTCTGAAGTTCCCATAGTTGAGGGTTAGCCCTCAGTTTAGGGAGGGCCTTCCTGGATCAGAGACTGAATGTGTCATTTCCAAACCTCTCAAGTTTTACAGTACATGAATTTGAACTCTGATGTGTGACAGCACATGTGGATTATGGGACTGGAACATCACACCAGGGTGTCCTTTTCACTGTTAATATTTAGGGATCTTTTTATTGTGATCCCCTGAGCACATTTCCTGTTTGACTACATGAGGGTCTACTTGGATTCTCTGGATGTTCTTTCATTGAAACTGTATGATATAATGCTTTGATGGTCCCTAAAGGGGCATGCAAACCCAGCTGGCACAATCCATTACAACCCATTATTTCTCCATTCAAGTAAATGCAGATCTCCAGCATGAATGGCACCCCATCAAAGGCTTGGTGTAACCCCTGCCTGCCCCAGATTGCACAAACAAGGAGATTGTCAAACATCTGCATGGCCACAATATAAACTAGGGGTGGCCAGAGAAGCCTAATTCTGTCCCATTTCAATCTCACTGATGCTTGGGCATAGATCCGTCATGCTCCATTTTGAGTAGAGTTTTTGAAAGAACACACAAAAAGTCTGCTTCAAATTATATGCATTTTGTACACATTTGCATGCACCTTTATATAAAATACACACTATTTTATGTACAATATGTGCTTTTCAGTGCAACCATGTTCAAAATACGCATTTTGTGTTCATCTTTCAGGTAAAATACATATTTTTGTGTGCACTGCCTTGCAAAGTCTGGAAAAGTGTGCAATGCAACTGGGGCTTGCACTCAGATTTGTGAGCAAATTCAGGAGCACAGGACCTGTCATCTGTGAAAAGTCATTTGAACAAATTCCTTTGCCATCCTTGCTATAAATGTGCTGTCTGGTTGCTGCAAAGGAGTGTGGGGTTTGGACAGAAAAGAGTTAGGAGGCCAGGAAGGACTGCTTAAAGTTCCTTAGGTAGAATGCCACTGAATGTTCTGAATGAGAGAAACCATTGGTGTAGGGGGTGTACCTCCCCCCATTGGCTAAGGATGATGTAATTAGGAGTCTGTGTGTAATTAGGATTTTGTCTGTCAGCAGAAAACCAGATTCCTTTGCCCAGTTTGGAGCAATTCCCCCCTTCCACAGCAGCCCCATATGAAATAGCCCACAATGTTTGGTTGGTCAATGTTTGGGGGGGGTGATACTGAAGGCTGCGGTGGGGAAGATCTGTTGCATGAGTTGTCTTCTGCTCATGAAAGGTTGGGTAATGTTGTTGTTGTTATGTGCCTCCAAGCTGACCACGACTTATGGCGACCCTATGAATCAGCAACCTCCAAGACCACCTGTCATGAACCACCCTGCTTAGATCTTGTAAGTTCAGGTCTGTGGCTTTCTTTATGGAATCAATCCATCTCTTGTTTGGCCTTCCTCTTTTTCTACTCTCTTCTGTTCTTCCCAGCATTGTTATCATTTCTAATGAATCATGTCTTCTCATTATGTGTCGAAAGTATGATAATCTCAGTTTCATCATTTTAGCTTCTGGTGATAGTTCTGGTTTAATTTGTTCTAACACCCAATTATTTGTCTTTTTTGCAGTCCATGGTATCCGCAAAGCTCTCCTCCAACACCACATTTCAAAGGAGTCGATTTTTCTCTTATCCGCTTTTTTCACTGTCCAACTTTCACATCCATACACAGAGATCGGGAATAGTATGGTCTGAATGATCCTGACTTTGGTGTTCAGTGATACATCTTTGCATTTGAGGGCCTTTTCTAGTTCTCTCACAGCTGCCCTCCCCAGTCCTAGCCTTCTTCTGATTTCTTAACTATTGTCTCCATTTTGGTTAATGACTGTGCCGAGGTATTGACCTTGTCCTCGTTGTCAACTTTATAGTTACATATGAGGTGCATCCCAGTTTTCGGTACAACAACCACTGCAGCTTATCGTGGGGAGGACAAGAGCCACAATCAGATATTTGTTGTTGCTGTTATGTGCCTCCAAGTCGACTACGACTTATGGCGACCCTATGAATCAGTGACCTCCAAGAGCATCTGTCATGAACCACCCTGCTTAGATCTTGTAAGTTCAGGTCTGTGGCTTTCTTTATGGAATCAATCCATCTCTTGTTTGGCCTTCCTCTTTTTCTACTCCCTTCTGTTTTTCCAAGCATTATTATATTTTCTAATGAATCATGTCTTCTCATTATGTGTCCAAAGTATGATAACCTCAGTTTCATCATTTTAGCTTCTAGTGATAGTTCTGGTTTAATTTGTTCTAACACCCAATTATTTGTCTTTTTTGCAGTCCATGGTATCCTCAAAGCTCTTCTCCAACACCACATTTCAAATGCGTTGATTTTTCTCCTATCTGCCTTTTTCACTGTCCAGCTTTCACTGCCATACATAGAGATCGGAAATACCATGGTCCGAATGATCCTGACTTTAGTGTTCAGTGATACGTCTTTACATTTGAGGACCTTTTCTAGTTCTCTCACAGCTGCCCTCCCCAGTCCTAGCCTTCTTCTGATTTCTTGACTATTGTCTCCATTTTGGTTAATGATTGTGCCAAGATATTGATAATTCTTGACAAGTTCAATGTCCTCATTGTCAACTGTAAAGTTGCATAAATCTTCTGTTGTCATTACTTTAGTCTTTTTGACGTTCAGCTGTAGTCCTGCTTTTGTGCTTTCCTCTTCAAATTTCATCAGCATTCGTTTCAAATCATTATTGGTTTCTGCTAGTAGTATGGTATCATATGCATATCTTAAATTATTGATATTTCTCCCTCCAATTTTCACACCTCCTCCTTCTTCTTGGTCCAATCCTGCTTTCCGTATGATATGTTCTGCGTATAGATTAAATAAATAGGGTGATAAAATGCACCTGTCTCACACCCTTTCCGATGGGGAACCAATTGGTTTCTCCATATTCTGTCCTTACAGTAGCCTCTTGTGCAGAGTATAGGTTGCGCATCAGGACAATCAGATGCTGTGGCACCCCCATTTCTTTTAAAGCATTCCATAGTTTTTCATGATCTACACAGTCAAAGGCTTTGCTGTAATCTATAAAGCACAGGGTGATTTTCTTCTGAAATTCCTTGCTCCGTTCCATTATCCAATGTATGTTTGCAATATGATCTCTGGTACCTCTTCCCTTTCTAAATCCAGCTTGGACGTCTGGCATTTCTCGCTCCATATATGGCAAGAGCCTTTGTTGTAGAATCTTGAGCATTACTTTACTTGCATGGGATATTAAGGCAATCGTTCAATAATTATTGCATTCCCTGGGATCCCCTTTCTTTGGAATTGGGATGTATATGGAACGCTTCCAGTCTGTGAGCCATTGTTTAGTTTTCCATATTTCTTGACAAATTTTAGTCAAAATTTGGACTGATTCAGTTTCAGTAGCTTTTAGCAACTCTATTGGTATGCCATCTATTCCTGGTGATTTGTTTCTTCCAAGTATTTTAAGAGCAGCTTTCACCTCGCATTCTAAAATTTCTGGTTCTTCATCATATGGTTTCTCCGTGAATGAATCTGTCATTCTGGCATCTCTTTTATAGAGTTCTTCAGTGTATTGCTTCCATCTTCCTTTTATTTCATCTTGGTCAGTCAGTGTGTTCCCCTGTTGATTATTCAACATCCCTACTCTTGGTCTAACTTTCCCTTTCATTTCTCTAATCTTTTGGAATCGGGCTCTTGTTCTACCCTTTTTGTTGTCCTCTTCTATTTCTGTACGGTAACTATTGTAATAGTTCTCTTTGTCCCTATGTACTAGTTGCTGCATTGTTGCGTTTAGGGTTCTGACTGTGTTTCTATCTCCTTTTGCTTTTGCTTATCTTCTCTCTTTAACAATTTTAAGAGTTTCTTCAGTTGTCCATTGGGGTCTCTCTCTTTAACTAGAGGTATTGTCTTTTTGCATTCTTCTCTGATAACATCTCTGACTTCATTCCATAGTTCTTCTGGTTGTCTGTCAACTAAGTTTAAAGCCTCAAACCTGTTCCTTATTTGATCTTTATATGCTTCTGGGATGTTATTTAAATTGTATTTTGGTGTTATGATTGCTTTGTTCTTCTTCTTTATCTTTGCTCTGATTTTCGATATGAGCAGTTCATGATCTGTACCGCTGTCTGCTCCTGGTCTTGTTTTCGCAGAAAGTATGGAACTTCTCCACCTTCTGCTACCAATTATATAATCAATTTGATTCCTATATTGACCATTTGGTGATGTCCACGTGTACAGTCGTCTTTTCGGTTGTTCAAAAAATGTGTTTGCAAGAAACAAATTATTGGCTTCACAGAATTCAATAAGTCTCCTGCTTCGTTTCTGTCTCCTAAGCCCCATTTCCCCACAATTCCTAATTCTTCTCTGTTCCCTACTTTTGCATTCCAATCCCCCATGATTATCAGCACATCTTGTTTTGGTGTGTGATCAACAATCAGATATAACATTAGATTAAAAAAGAAACAAAGCATGAATACAAATATACATACACAAATTAGTACATATGTCAATAATATCTATTATTTTGACTTTTCGCCCTTTGACACAACTGGCATTGACTACTTTTCAAGAATGTGTCAGGTTAAACCAGGCTGTCAAAATGTCTGAGGGCGCTTCCAGACTGTCGTGATTTTGGAGAGGGATTCAGTCACATATTGGCATATTCGGGTTGCACAGTTATAGTTGACTGAGAGGCTTTTTTCAACAAAGATGCTTCCAAAAAAGATCTGACTTTTTACAATAAAGAAAGTGATGGGAAAACACACTGGAAAGTGTGGGATAACATTTGCTTTGATGCACTGTCATCTAACTTCCCTGCAGACAAATCAGAAAGAATGCACATTAAATAGCCATCATCGTCTAATCTCCCTGTAAACAAGTCAGGATGGATGTTCAATAAACTTGAAGTGTCCTGACTCTTCAAGCCAAATTAAAACACCAGGCCTTTATTATTATGGCTGGCAAAGTGCTTGCCACCCCACTCCAGGAAGCTGATCAGGAACCCCCTGCCCTGGGGTGGGCCATCAAAACACAGACTGGTGGGCCGTGTTTAGTTTGGTTATGCAGTTCTGGGGTTATAGGGGTCAAAGCTAATCTGACAGTTCTTATGCATGTGAGAACTGAGCCCAGCAATGGCTGGGAAGGAGGCAGCGTTAGGTTAATATCCTTTACTTTGAAAAGTGAGGGGGTGGATGGGAGAAAGAGGGAGTCAAAGTCATAATTCTTTGCCTGGCTTAACTCAATGCTACACATTACAAAGAGGGAGATGCTTGTCCACTGGGACTTTGCGCCAGCTCATAGGCTGCTAGAAAAACTCCAAGCAAGATCATTTTTTCTTCTTCCAACAAAAAAAGAAAAGGAAAAAGGAAAAGGTGCATTCTCAACAGCTGACTGCCTTTTTGCCACTTTAATTTGATACTACAGATGTTTTATTAAGTGAATTGTAATATCCTCTTACCTAGAAAGTAAAACATCAGGTGGTGATGTAATGGGAAGCCGCGCTTTTTATGTTCCTCCTGCTCCTTCTTTTCTTGGCCTTTATTCGTTTAAGTGCATAGACAGGTGTTTTAAATAAGTCAGACACACAGCTTTTCATGCACTTTGAATCTCACATTCCTTGTTCCACAGTTTATCCAGGACATATATTAACGTTCTTGGCAGGTCTGGTCCCCAAACTGGGGGTTGGTTGGGATGAACCTGGAATGAAATGTTATGGTTCATGGCTTAATCATGCTCTTTTGTTTTGTTTTGTTTCGACCTTCTGCTAAGGGTTGGAGGCCCAGTCGCTGCTACTCAAGGAGTTCCTTGCATGTGGAAAACTAGCACAACAGGTTTGCTTATCACTATTATATCTTGTTCTTTTTCCTCTTCGTTTCATTTCATTTTATTTATAACAGTATTTATATACCACCCTCTCACAAAACATCAGGGCGGTGTACAGAAACAATGAAAGAAAACTTTAAAAACAGTACAGAACAATCATTAAAATGACTGGCTACACAAGAAAACATTTTAAACAGCTACATAGGCCTTTTGGCATAAAAAAAAGTCTTCAAGAGACGCCTGAAAGTCAAACGTGAGGGTGCCTAGAAGAGTGTTCCATTGAATGGGACCAGCTATACTAAATGCCCAACTTCTAGTTTATTTATTTATTTATTTATTGAACTTGTATACCGCCCCATAGCCGAAGCTCTCTGGGCAGTTTACAGTTCAATAAAGGCTCAAGTGGTCCTCAAGGTGTCCTGGACCTAAATTATTCAGGGCTTTTATATCAACCTGGCCTGTTAGCACAGAAGCAGCTGGTGCAGGTGTTTTAGCACAGGTGTCACATGCTGTCGACTGTCTGCCCCCATCAGCAGTCTAGCCACTGCATTCTGCATCTGCTGGCGCTTCTGGAGTAGGCCCAAGGGCAGCCCCACATAGAGCACACTGCAGTAATCCAGCCTTATGTTCATATAGTGATTTGTGAATCACCTTCCTATGAAGAATCCCAACACAATTTCACAATACAATAAAAACATAGGTAAAACTATTACATATATAAACAGTTAAAATGTTTGTGCATATAAAAACACCTCCTCCTCTAGGATGCACACCTTAATGTGGTGAGGGGGTTTGAGTGTGTTGAAGAAGTGGAGAGCAATGCCGTCAGGAGTCTAGACCAAGTGGCTACGCTCCTAGCAGGGGCACCCAAGGCGGAATGGTCAAAACTGAGACACCAGACCAAGACGCATCCAGACTCAGAGGAAGGCAATGGTAAACCACCTCCGAATACCTCTTACCACAAAAACCCTATGAACAGAGTATCCAAAGGAGGTCACTGATTCATACGGTCACCATAAGTCGTAAT
Organism: Rhineura floridana; assembly: GCF_030035675.1. Taxonomy (NCBI): domain Eukaryota; kingdom Metazoa; phylum Chordata; class Lepidosauria; order Squamata; family Rhineuridae; genus Rhineura; species Rhineura floridana. The sequence goes on from NC_084484.1 coordinate 171,061,019, forward strand.
CGACTTGAAGGCACGGAACAACAAAATATAAAACCAATTCCATACAAAAAAACCCAATTTCAGGTCCAATATAAATACTGAATGGAATAAAAATCTCCACTTAAAAGGTTTGCGGAAAGTGTCTTCAACGAATACAGGAAAATCAATAGAGACAGCAGCTACCTTGTATGTAACAGGAGGGAGTTCCAAAGGACAGGTGCGACCACAACATCCCGATTCCAATATCATGTGGAACAGACAAGATGGTATCTGCATGATGCTCTGTTCTGCAGACAGCAGTGATCAGCTGGATATATATAAGGGATGAGATCATCTTTTAGCCCAATCTTTTCCCCTGCTGTGCACAAAGTTTCTCCATGGGATGAGTTCCTCTTTGTAGGTGGGGAGATAGCATTCTAACTGGAAATTCCAATCTGCTGTTTGACACAGTGGCATCCACTCATATGGAGTGCTACTTTTGAATGAGCACCTTGGTTCTTGCACATTACTTGTGCGAGTGAAATGAGCATGGGTATGGCGGAGAAGCATTGTGGGTATTGCAAGAGAAGAGGTGGTCCAGTGTTCTGTTAACAAAGTGTTGGTTTTGTTTTATCCCCTACAAATGAAAGGGAGCCAATGAAATATGTTTCTGCCTTATTTTCATAACTCAGCCTTGTATGTATGTATTCATGTATGTATGAAGAGATTTCTATATGGCCCTTCACAAAGATGGTTACAGGGTGCTTAACAAAAATGTGGGTTCCTCCCCCTTAATTTATATGTGGCGTAGTGGTTAAGGTGTTGGACTACAACCTGGGAGACCAAGGTTTGAATCTCCACACAGCCATGAAGCTCACTGGGTGACCTTGGGCCAGTCACTGCCTCTCAGCCTCAGAGGAAGGCAATGGTAAGCCCCCTCTGAATTCTGCTTACCATGAAAACCCTATTCATAGGGTCGCCATAAGTCAGAATTGACTGGAAGGCAGTCCATTTCATATGCTTTGATTGTATCAGCTATACATGTTCGTACATGGTAGTAGGTATCAATATTTCTTTGAAGAATTTGATTTGTACATTTAAGAAATTGAATAAATATTTTTAAAAAGATAGTATCAAACATAATGCAAAACATTAACATGATTCTCATAAATTACATAAAAACATAATTAGCAGCATCATTAAAACTGACTTACCCATCAGCCTCTGAAGTGGTAGCTTGGCATCACTGTTGCTGGTAAAAATAAGCCCCCCCCCAACTTGGGAAATTTTGCTGACACCCTGAAATAATCCTCCAATTTTAGGGGCCCCTTTTCTGCCCACACCCAATGTTGAGCCAAAAGGTCTCCTTGGAGACCTTTTGCCTCAGTTTGTCTGTCTGTCTATTTGATAGCATTTTTGTACTCAACAATGATCCTATGAACAAACCACTCCCGTTTTACAGATGGGGAACTGAAGGTGGGAGATAGCAATATGCCCAAAGTGTTGGAGGGTCTTCAGCCTAGGTTCCCCCATGTTCCAATTCAACGCTCTGTCTACTTGATACAAATTGGCTCTTAATGAATTAATGGGGAGGAAACAGGACACACACAGGCACTGTTCCTGTTCTTTGTGTGTTAATTGTGCCTGCCTCTATAAAGCATACATGCATGGGCTTTGTGTGCACAGTCAGGGATGCTCCTCTGTAGGCATGCTCAGGGCCCACATCCAAACCCATGCATGCATTGTACAGAATTGGACAATCATGTGGAATAGTCTACTGAATTATAGACTACTAGTCCTTATAGTTTTGCTTTTCCTATTGCTGGGGTGGGGAACCTGTGGCCTTCCAGAAGTTGTTGGACTCCATCTCCACCATCTGTAACCATTGGTCATGCTGGCTAGGGATTATGGTAATTGGAGTCCAACAACATCTAGAGAGACACATTTCCCATCCCAGATCTATGGGGACACAACAGATTTTCAAGACTTTCACAATGGTCATCACCCATCCCTATTCCTGACATCCTTATTTACAACGTTGTGTTTTTCCCCCATAGGAGAGCATTCCACCATGTGAGCACTGTACCACTCTGAACTGGTGCATCCCAGATGGAGGCTTACCAACTCATTGAGAGCTGAGGCACCGTCTTCAGTGCTTGCTGAATCAAATCGGAAACTATGATTAGTATTTTATTTTTCATGCCATTGGCTGCAAAGTGTGCTCTCAGTTTTAGAAAGACACATCTTGGCCACATGCAATAAGGAAGGCTTCCAGTATTTAACACAAGAGTAATTTCTTCTATGAGAAGAAAACAAGGATGTCATGTATTTCTTTAGAAAAAAAAACTTTGCAAGGAGCAATGCAGAATTTAACACAAAACATGGCAAATTGAAGAAGGAGATGATAATTACTGCTTGAAGTTTCTCTGACTTGTGCAATAAGAGAATGGGACACTTTCACCTCCATTTACATTCTAATTTTCTCTCCAAATAAGGTCCATTTCTTCTGACCCTCAAATATATAAGATGTGCTTGCTTAGGAATATCCATCTTTTGCGTGCATGACAGAGGAAGAGCAAAAAGGGATGAAAAAATGGTGCTAGGATCTAATCCTGGTTGAAACAAATAGACAAGTAGATTGGCACCTAATTTCACCCAAAGCGGAATGTGAGGCCAGCATGGGAGATCCCCACACTAAACACAATCCACCACTCATGCATGGCATCTTCCTAGGATGGATGAATCTGTCAATTTCCGTTTCTCAGATTTCCAGACTTAAGTTCAGATAGCCACGTTTCTGCTCCAGCTTGCAATTTTTCTTTTTTTAAAAACTAAGATTCATCAGCATTTTAACTGCACATTTCTTCTAACACACACTTTTCTGCAATGTTATTTTTATTTATATATGCACTTGATGCACTCTTCTCCCTAAAATAGACATTAATAAAATAATAATTATTAAAATGCACCTTTTTTTCATTGGAAAATGGCATCACAAAATTTGTAAAGTGCAAATTTTCTAGTATAGCTGCATTTTGGTTAATGTATTGTTTTGGAAAGTGTGAATTCAGTAGGTTCATGCCACAAAAAATGAATTCAACTGCATTTCTTCCCCTATCTTGATATATCAACTTCCTGGTTTTTGCTGTTGGTCTGAGACTTCAGAGATAAGATGGTGACCTAGCAGGGCACAATGAATAGCCAGTGGACTATTTAGTAGGTCACAAGTTGTACAGGCTTTAAATGTGAATTGAACTGAATTTCTCCCCCATGCCTACTTTTAAGGATTTCAAACATTCTAGAGTCCTTGATCCACTCCACATCATTGACAGGCCAGTATGTAGGCCTATATGAGGTCCTCATCTAGATGCGGAACTGTGAAGAACAACAGCCCTAAATACTAAGATTAAATGGGAACATATGGTAGGTCCTTTTACTACCTGCCATAACTGTAGGTTCTGCAAATTATGTGTATGTGTGTTTTGGAGCAGAGCCATTCAGATCTATCCATCTCTAGTAGAATTGCAGCAGAGGAACCTTTTCCTGGCACAAAGCAATGGGAAGAGCTTCACTTCCTTTATTACTGCATGTCAGGAAGCACTGCTAATAAAAAAGTAGCAAATCTAGAAATGTCTTCCTGATGAAGTATGGGCAATGATAATTCTTACTGCTTGGCATTGATTTTGGCAAAGCAGTGGAAGAAAAGGAAAGAAGGGTTCTTTTGTCCTTGTTGAGAGGGTTACATTGCTTTAGAATTACAGTTATGATGCATTATTTGTATAGCAAGCATCAACATGCAAGATACTTCACAGTAGACCAGTGGAGGCTGGCTCATTTGGGTGAATGGCACACTGCCCCACCAACCTTGGTCAGTCCTCAGTCAACCCCATCTGCCTGCCTTCTTATATACTACCAGTCCAGGGGGTGGCATTCCTCTTCCTCCTCATTTTAGAATGCAGCAGCGAGGAGGATGGGGTCAAAACTAGAATTGTTTCTGCCTGTCATTAGGTCTGGCACCACCTACTGTTGGTCTCCTGGCTTTCCACCCTACCAGTCCCAGTGGATACCAGCTGCCGTTGGAGTACAGGTCCTTGTCCCAAAGAGCTTCCATCTAAAATTTGACATAGAGGAGACTAGAAAAGTAGGGGAGGAGGATATGGGCATTGAACAGAACCTCCCCACCATTTTTCTATGTACAATCTCCCTGAGAGCGATGACACATCCTCAGATCCTGTGACTCCCAGGGGAATTGCTGTATATTCCATATGAGGAAAGAGGGCAACATCTGAAAATATTTGGTTTAGGAAAAAGATGAGTAAGTGTGTGTGGGGGGGGGGGGGAGAAAGGGGACCTGATAGAAGGGTATAAAAGATATGAATTAGGTAGGTTCACCTTTAAATGTGAATTGAATTGAATTTCTCCCCTATCCCTAGTGAGGACTAAGGTGTTATTTTTTAAAGAAAAAAAAATCCTCACCAGGATAGGTAAAATACATTTCTTAAAAAAACACCCTTTTCAAATACTCTGCAAGAAGTAGAATAAATAACCATCATGTTTGTGCTTTCTAATGGACTTAAATGAACTATAACTATATGCCTATAGTTTATTGTTTATTCCCACGTCCCCCTCCCCCATTGCTGGTTAATATCTTAATAAAAAAAAGCAGTCTTGATTCAACTTTCTCCGTGTGTTTCTTTGGAAAGTTTGTGCTGCCATTTCAAATCAATCATCGGATGAATTGGACAACATCCAGGAGTTTTGTTTTTATGGGCTCTGGGGAGATCTGCAAACAAATGGAGGGAGTTTTCTTGGCAAGAAAGATGCTACCAGTCCACTCGTTTTAGACTTTACTCACAAAGTCATCCTAAATTAACAGCTCTTGCTCTAGAGGACATATTTGGCAAGTGCTACAGGCAGGCGCCTTGAGGTTCGCAGGGCTGTCGGGCTCGTTAGCCTCTTGCATGCTGTAGAGAAGCACACAGAGACAGAACCTCTGTTTATCTCCATAAGCCGGCTCATTGTCTCATTTCTGGCTATCGTCTGTGGCAATGGTTGGCACGGCGTTCTTTTGGGTAAAAATGTTAATATTTATTGCACATTGCAACGAACTCCTCTACCTCTTTTTGCTGAGCAAGAAACACCAAACATCTCACTTTTACTTGGTGCAAAATGAGACTTTCACTGCTCTTCTGGGTGGCCCCCCACTCAAAAGCCCCTATGTTGATTCCTTGAATGCTGTCTCTTCTGTTTGGTGGTTCTGCTTTTGTATTTGGTTGGAACAGAGAAGGGACTGGGTGGGCATCACATCCACACTGTGCCAGCAAATCTAAACAAAAGCCTGTGGTTATGGGGCACAGACTTTCCCTTTCTTTCTCTCTGGGTCTTAAAGGTGTGGCATGTCGCCAGACCACCCTTTTAAGAGATGAACCAGCTTTTGCAAACATGCAAAAGGGGATGTTAACCTGGGGATTTTAGACCCAGTTCCAAACAGTGCTAACTTCTGGGGTCATTTATTTTCAGCTCATGGAACAGGTTATAATTGGGAAATGGCAAATATTTATTTTTATTGACTTTGTCATTTAACGGCCCATTCTTTGAGCATTCTGCATGTGCACTTGTCAGAGTCTCACTTCTGATCAGTGGTTTGAATTCTGAAATATTCTGAAAATGTATATCTCAAGAGTCAAAGGCCAGAGTAAAGAGGTGCACCTTCAGTATATGGCAGAAACTATACAATGAAGGTGCCAGACATGCCTTATTGGGGAGAGAATTCCACAACCTAGGAGATGGCTCAGAGAATGCCGAGATGGGCTGCCACCCCCTGATCCTCTGAGGGCAGTAGAACTACCATGAAGGCCTCCTCTGCTGATTTTAACACCCAAGAGGGTCTGCAAGGAAAGAGGTGGTCTTTCAGATATGTGGGTCCTATGGATACTAGACAAGAATCTCTACTTTCTTCACATTAAAATTAATAGACATATATCTTTACATCTTATTAAAATGAATAAAAGAAATACCTATTCAGGTATCTGAGAGTAAGTCCCATTAAGTTCAATGGGACATTTCTGTCTAGACATGTGTAGGACTGCCCTGTTAAAGTCTTTTCCATAATGAAAGCTCACCCACCCAATCATGCTTTGTGCCCTTTGCTGAGATGTAGAAAGTTCCAGGAGTTGTTACAGGGGCTGCCCCCACTGGATTATGTTGATTTTGTGATATCTGTTTATTTACAAATATACATGTTGAACATTGGAGGTGGGGAGAGCAGGCTGGCACTCAGAAAGACAATGCAAGTCTATATGGTAGCATCAGTATCCCCCAAACAAAGGAGCAGACACATGGAGGTCCCCAAGACTTCTGACTGCCAGCTGCAAAATTCAGATTTTTGTCTACAGAACAATGTCCAAGCGATGACCTTTTTCACATATAACGCTAAGCCACAGTTAATGTTAACCATAGTTTATAAACCATGGTTAAAGCTGAGGCACCTTGCAGGCAGTTCCTCAAACCATGGGTTGTTTTGATGCAACATAGTTTCTCCATCCCTCACATGAGCATGTGGGGTGTGTCCTATTGAGGTGCCACCAGCTCATCATGAATTCTAGCCATCAACAGCCATTGAGCAAGCATCTTCAGCTAGTTCTGTAAAGAGCAACTGACCATCATTGATAATAGAGAAGCAATCAATCAAGTTATATAAAAGATCACCATCTTTTTGCTTGGCACCAGACAATAGCATTGCAATTACAAGAGAAATCTGAACTCAATGTGTGCCAGGTTGGTTGAAGATGCGCTATATGCTTGTAGCATATACATACATATTCTCCATATAAATTGTTGACAGTGGGAAACATCTATTCCCTTTACTTCACACCACAGCTCTATACAGAAACAAAGCCCTCTAGCCTCTCATCAGGCAGGGAGCACAACACTCATGCATACTGAAAAATTAATGAAAATAATTTACATTCTTTATTAATACATGTTTGGGGACGTCCAACACATGCCTGGCATTCCATTGGATGGTGTTCATGAAATTTCCAGAAGTAATACCAGCCGGCAGCGTCAAGCATGCAAGACTTTTTGTTTTGAGTGAGGCAAATAGTGACCTGCCTAGAGAATGTATAATAATATGCTGGAATAAAAAGCTTCAACAGTTTATTTACAACGTGCTAAAGCACATCAAGTGTTCCTCGCACGTTGTGATCCCCAGGGCAGCCAAAAGGAATGAAACTGGAGAGCAGAACATGTGTTCATTTCTATTGCAAAATGCTGGCTGTTGGCATCACACTCATCCATCCTGTCTGCTCATCTGTCAACAGTGTGCCCTGCTTTCCCTCCAGCAGTGATTGGCTGAACTGCGGTGAGGTCACAGAGGGGTTGAGCAGCAGATGGGAACCTACATGTTCACAGCTGGGATCGCTGAAGGAAAAGAGCAGAGAAAGCATTGGACTGAGGAAAGAGAGCTGGAGGAGGAGGTGTGATGGGTGAATGGACCTTTAAGGAAGGAAGTGGGCTGGGCCAGAAAAGAAGGAGGCTTTAGAAAAGAAAGAGTGAAAGAGAGTGCTTCCACCAAGAGCAAGGTGAAGAGGAGAAAGAAAGTGGGAGGAAGCAGAAGGAGAGGGAGAGAAGGTCTGGGTTTCAGAGAGAGGGAGTCCAAGAGAGTGAGATTCACATGAATGGTGTGAGGTCACACACAGCTTATTGACCTGGTTGGCCAAGTGTACACCCATAAATCCATCACCAAAAGGCTTCCAAGCAGTGGTGGCAGGGACCAGTGGGAATATGCAGTGGAGGCTGGTGGCTCCAATGTCAGTGGGGCAGTGAATCCATTCCAGGTTTTAGTCTGAACTTCCAAGGAGCTGTCCAATGTGCTTTCAGCTTGAACTGTTGCGCTGTGTGTGTTTGTGTTGCTTAATTTCGTTTAAAGCAGCACCACAGCGGCAGAGTAACAGCAGATGTTGAAATGCGAGTGTGCCAGCGTGTGTGTGTGTTTACATAAGAAAGCAGGCTTTTACCCGGCATCAGGATCACTGAGACTGGAGACTTAGTAACATAAGAAAAGCTAGTTTATTTATAGAAATACACAGTAGATAGAAAGGCATACCAACTAGCTAAGTTGGAGGCGTAAATCCAAGGTGCGGGAATTAGCCCCATGCTAGGAGAGAGCAGAGACAAAGGGATGTCTCCTCTCTCCCGGACAGTCAGAGAAGAAAGAAGTGGAAAGGGCGGAAGGAGGAGGGGCAGGTAAGGTTCCCTAAAGACGTCACAGTCCAGCGACAGAAGGAAGTCAGTCAGAGCATCACAGGTAAAGGTAAACAAGCCTATCCATCTGGAGGACTCTAGCTCTATCTCCCTTCTGGAACATAAACAAAAGAACAAAACAGGAGTTGCTCTTGTCCCACTTCCAACATGAACAGCTTCTTGATAGTCCAGAAGAAAACCCCACAGACATTGGAGCCACCATCGTCCGCTAGGAATATGACTTCAAGATAGTGACACATGCATCGCATCGCAATATTTCACTCACATGTTCACGGCAATGGCTGTAGGGTCTGCATGTGTATGCAGGGATGCATCCATCTCCCAATTTGCTCTGAATCAAAGTAGGAGTTTGGGGGAAGAATTTAATGAAGCACAGATACTCGATGATGTGGTTCTTGTGCTCAAGGGTCAAGCCCTGAACAACTTGGGTCCAGGATACCTTCAGGACTGCCTGAGCCCATGTATCTCAGCCCAGTCACTGAGATCATCTCGAGAAGTGCTGCTAGTTGTCTTCCGTGTTACAGAGGCCTGAATGGCCTCAAGTAGAAGGCATCTAGTGTTGCCAATCCCTTCAGGTGTCTCTTGAAGATTTTTTTGTGTGCTGACAAGCCTGTGCAGCTGTTCAAAATGTTTTTTGAGTAGCCAGTCATTTTAATGATTGTTTTATATTGCTTTTAAATGTGTTTATGTTGCTGCACACCGCCCTGATGTTCTGTGAAAGAGGTTTATACTTTTATAAACAAACAAACAAACAAATAAACAAATCCTCTTCACCTTGCCTCAAGCTCCCAGTCCTCTTTGGAGAAGGGGATGCGCTAATCGCTGCTTCACGTGGCTTTCGATGTTTGGGTGTTTTAAACGGATGGTTTCAATTCTTGCTGTTAGCTACACTGGAAATTCTTTGGAAATAGGTAGGATAGAAATCTTTTAAAGAAGATCAATCAATCAAACAAACAGGTCTTGGAGGTGCTGCAGCCATTAGGTAGGAATCAGAGGAGCAGATGAGCATTGTCTTGGGCAGGTGGGATTGGAGGCATCATTGTGTACTTTGTTAGGTTAACCTTGGACCAGATAAACAAGCCCAAAGACATGTTTTTAGTGGGTGTTATGCAACAAAGTCATACTCAGGATAGACCCATAGAAATCAATGGACTTCCATTACTACCCTCACTCAGAATAGACACATTGATTTTAATGGATCTAATCTAAATATGATTTAGTTAGACATCATCCACAGCATTGTTCTTCCAACTTGGGTCCCCAGATTTTGATGGACTACAACTCCCATCATCCTTGACCATTGACCATGCTGTCTCAGGATGATAGGAGCTGTAGTCCAACAACACCTGGGGAGTAAAAGTTGAGGAACAGGGATCCACAGGATTTGGGGTGGGGGGAGGCTGGGGAGAAAGCAAAGCTGTATTTTCTTTAAATCTTCTGTTCTTATCAGGAGCCATCCTGAAGGTACTCTTTCTTAATGTGTGTGTGTGTGTGTGTGTGTATGTGTCTTGCAGTTATAGATTTAACAATGTGCATATTGTTTTCCTAGGGAGGAAATGGGTCTCTGGTTATTCTACAAGCCAATTAAGGGTTTTTTTCCATATTCATAATGAATAAAATATGTAATTCCAGTCTGAGTAACTTTCAGAATAAGTTCAAGAATGTGTCCAAGAAAGACACATTTTTCTACATGAAGGGAACGTGTGCATCTGAATGGATCACCACATTTAACAGACTTGCTGTTTGAGGAAGAACAGTGCGGTAATAAAGTACCAGAATATTTCGGGGGGGGGGGAAATGATCCCTTTACTTGTCCCTCATGTAGGGAGGGGGGAGAAAGTTGATTCAGTTCTCATTTAAAGCTGAATCTGACAAATTCACACTTTCCAAAACAATATGAGCACCGAAACACAGGCATGCTTTGCATTTCACACTTCTCTGAATTTTGTAATACAGTTCTTCAACCAACCAATGTTTTCCAAAATGCATACGTTAGGGGAAAGTGTGCTTAAAAATGAGTATCTAAATGAAAATAACGTGCAAAAATGCATTTTATTAGGAAGAACTGCTTGCAAAATATGCTTATTAGTCAAAACTGAAGACAAAATGTGCTTATTAGAGGAAATGTGCACTAAAATGCGGAAGAATGATCATGCGTATTTTTAAAAAAAATGTAAATTGGTGCAGAAATGTGGAGAACTGAATTTTAGATTGGGAAATATGAGAAACTGAGCCAAACCTGACACATCTTTCTATCCTTCTATGGTAGCATCATCACTTCACTGATGAATACCTTCTTTACCAACTCTGTCATAGGCACTATACATTTATACTATACTGTACTTTTAAAGCAGCATTATACTACTTTAAACAGTCATGGCTTCCCCCAATGAATCCTGGGAACTGTGCTTTGTAAAGGGTGCTGAGAGTTGTTAGGAAACCCTGCTCCTCTCACAGAGCTGCAGTTCCCAGACCAGCCTTTCCCAACCTGTGTGCCTCCAGATGTTGTTGGACCACAATTCCCTTCTTTCCTGACCATCGGCAATGCTGGCTGAGGCTGATGGGAGTTGTGGTCCAACAACATCTGGAGGCACACTGGTTGGGAAAGGCTGTCCCAGATGGTTTAACAATCAATCTGGGAATTGTAATTCTCTGAGGGAAAGAGTGGTCTCCTAACAACTCTCAGCACCCTTTACAAAACACAATATCCAGGATTCTAGTTGTTGTTAGATTCCAACTCCCATCAGCCCCAGCCAGTGGGATGATTGGAACTATAGCCCAGCAATATCTCTGGTTACTCAAACCAGATCTAAATATAAAGCCAAACCTAAATAACTTCCTTTATTTCACAGAAGGAAAGAGATGCAAAAGAGATTTTATAGAGGTAAGCATAGATTTCATAGGTTAACAAAGGTCTTGCTTACACTTTTATGTTCGTCACCTGAAGACTACAATGCAATGTGATGACTTGCAATGTGTGAATGGGCTATTTTAGATCATAGTTCTTCAACTGTGAGTCCCCAGGTGTTGTTGGACTATAACTCCCACCATCTTTGGCCACTGGCAAAGGTGGCTGAGGTTGATGGGAGATGTAGTGTAATAACATCTGGGGACCCAAGGTTGAAGAACTGTGAGAGTCACAGATTTCCACATCCCTGCTGTAAAGCACCATGCAAACTGATCACTGCTTTTGGAAAATTTCCCCTCTGGAGAATATTCACTGAAATATTCAGTTTCACTCAAAATGGTGGAGAATCTTGGGAGGCTATTTTTGCAATCCTATGCATATTTTCACACAAGTAAGTCCCACAGTGATCAGCGATGACTATTCCCAAGTAAGTATTCATAGGATTGCAGTATAAGTTTTTTTTTTTTAAGTAAGAAGTACGTTTTACTGACTTCATTAGGCATTACTGGCTTCCTAGAAAGTGTGGACAGGGTTGTAGCTTTGGTTTCAATAAAGCACAAACTTAGTCTCTGGACAGTCTTGTCTCATATGAATTCTAAGGCACAACTTTCCAAAAGATAACTAAAGTTTTGACAAGGGCAGAGCAATCCAAACTATAGGAAGCCAGTGTCATTGCCGGAGTAAACTATGCTGGTGTAAATTACCCCTATTCCAAACTCCATTCAGGAGCAGGACTACTGCTGAACTATCTCAAACCTAGCAGAGGAATAGCAAGCCTTTAAAATAGAGGTTGACTTACACCACTCTTTTTGCCAGTGTAATGTCCACTGGGTTGCTAGTTCATGTGGCTGAACTGAACTTGGAACAGAAGTCTCCCTGTGCACCATCCCACCCCTGCGATGACTAAAAGATCATCTTATCCCTTATCCCTTTGATACCGTTGACCACGGTATCCTTTTAAATCGCCTCGAGGGATTAGGAATAGGGGGCACTGTTTTACGGTGGTTCCGTTCCTATCTCTCAGACAGGCATCAACGGGTAGCATTGGGGGATGAGGTTTCAGACCCTTGGCCTCTCAATTGTGGAGTGCCACAGGGTTCTATCCTCTCCCCCATGCTATTCAACATCTATGTGAAACCGCTGGGAGCCATCATCAGGAATTTTGGGCTGCAGTGTCACCAATATGCGGATGACACTCAGCTCTATCTCTCATTTAAGTCCTCACCAGAGTTGGCTGTGAATACCTTGTCCAAGTGCCTGGAGTCTGTAAGTGGATGGATGGGAGAGAACAGGCTGAAGCTAAACCCCGACAAGACCGAGGTGTTGCTTGTGGGTGACAAGGGAGGTTGGGAGATTTAGACTTGGTGCTTAATGGGGTGAGATTACCCCTGAAGGACCAGGTCCGCAGCCTAGGGGTCATTCTTGACTCCCAGCTGTCCATGGAGGCTCAGGTTTCGGCAGTGAGCCGGGCAGCTTGGTGTCAATTACATCTGTTACAGAGGCTGCAACCCTACCTTCCTGTGCATCTGCTCCCACGAGTGATACATGCCCTGGTCTCCTCTCGCTTAGACTACTGTAATGCGCTCTACGTGGGGTTACCCTTGAAAAAGGTCTGGAAATTACAGCTGGTACAGAATGCGGCGGCACGCTTGATAAAGCATAGCCGTCGCCGGGATCATATCTCTCCAGTGTTGGTAGATCTACACTGGTTACCAGTTGTTTTCCGGGCCCAATTCAAGGTGTTGGTGTTAACCTTTAAAACCCTATACGGTTTCGGCCCAGTTTATCTGAAGGAACACCTCCAGTATCACCAATTATGCTGCCAGACAAGATCAGCCTCACAAGACCTTCTCTCGGTCCCACCAGTCAAAACAGCTAGGCTGGTGCAGACCAGAGAGAGGGCATTTTCGATTGTGGCCCCCACCCTTTGGAATTCACTTCCTCTTGACCTTCAACATGCCTCCTCCCTGATGGGTTTTTGCCGAGCCTTAAAGACCTGGCTATTCAGGCAGGCCTATAGGATTTCTGGGGTGGATTAGTTTTTATGATGTATTAATTGAAGGATGGTTTTAGATTAATTGATGATTGTGGCTTTTTGATTGTATATTGTATTTATATTGTTGTACGTCGCCTAGAGTGTCGGACAGATAGGCGACTAACAAATAAAATTTTATTATTATTGTTATTACTATTATATACTCTGAAGGTGAGGGCCTCCTGCAGATACCATCTTATCAGGAGGTCCACTTCACACAACATAGGACGTGGACCTTTAATGTTGTGGCACTTTGTTGTTGTTATGTGCCTTCAAGTCGATTACGACTTATGGCGACCCTATGAATCAGCGACCTCCAAGAGCATCTGTCATGAACCACCCTGTTCAGATCTTGTAAGTTCAGGTCTGTGGCTTCCTTTATGGAATCAATCCATCGCTTGTTTGGCCTTCCTCTTTTTCTACTCCCTGCTGTTTTCCCCAGCATTATGGTCTTGTCTAGTGAATCATGTCTTCTCATGATGTGTCCAAAGTATGATAACCTCAGTTTCATCATTTTAGCTTCTAGTGACAGTTCTGGTTTAATTTGTTCCAACACCCAATTATTTGTCTTTTTTCTGGTCCATGGTATCCACAAAGCTCTCCTCCAACACCACATTTCAAATGAGTGGATTTTTCTCTTATCCGCCTTTTTCACTGTCCAACTTTCACATCCATACATAGAGATCAGGAATACCATGGCCTGAATGATCCTGACTTTGGTGTTCAGTGATACATCTTTGCATTTGAGGACCTTTTCTAGTTCTCTCACAGCTGCCCTCCCCAGTTCTGGCCTTCTTCTGATTTCTTAACTATTGTCTCCATTTTGGTTAATGACTGTGCTGAGGTATTGATAATCCTTGACAAGTTCAACGTCCTCATTGTCAACTTTAAAGTTACATAAATCTTCTGTTGTCATTACTTTAGTCTTTTTGACGTTCAGCTGTAGTCCTGCTTTTGTGCTGTCCTCTTTAACTTTCATCAGCATTCGTTTCAAATCATTACTGGTTTCTGCTAAGAGTATGGTATCGTCTGCATATCTTAAATTATTGGTGTTTCTCCCTCCAGTTTTCACACCTCCTTCATCTTGGTCCAATCCTGCTTTCCGTATGATATGTTCTGCGTACAGATTAAACAAATAGGGTGATAAAATACACCCCTGCCTCACACCCTTTCCGATTGGGAACCAATCGGTTTCTCCATATTCTGTCCTTACAGTATAGGTTGCGCATCAGGACAATCAGATGCTGTGGCACCCCCATTTCTGTGGCACTGACACTTTGTAATTCCCTCCCCTTTAATATTAGACAGGTAACATCTCTGTTAACTTTTCAGTGCCTGTTGAAGATCTTCCTCTTTCAAGAAGCCTTGTAGAGGCCTTACAAGTAGAGATAAGTAGACACCTTATTCCAGTCTGTGTCTGTGCTGCAATTGCTTTTAAATATATGCTTAAAGATGGTTTTAGGATATTGTTTAAAAATATGTTTTTAAAAATGTTTTTTTTAATATCTTTTACAGCCATTTTAAGAGGTTTTAAAGTACTTTTAGTTGGATTTTTTTGCTGCCCTGGGCTCATTCTGGGAGGAAGGATGGGACATACATTAAATAAATATGCCCCAGAATACCTCTTTTTTTTGAGACTCAGCAGGATGGGGGTCTTACGCTGGTGTGTCTCTGGTTGAGCTGGGATGAAGGACTTCAGCAGGCTCAGCTGGAGAGCCACCTATTCCAAGCTCCACTCATCCTGGAGGATCTTTGGGAAGGGCCATAGCTCAGTTGGTAGAGCATCTGTTTTGCATACAGAAGGTCCCAGGTTCAATCCCTGGCATCTCTAGGCAGGGAGAGACTGCTGTCTGAAATCCTGGGGAGCACCTGCCAGTCAGCGTGGACAAAATTGGGCTAGATGGTCCAATGGTCTGACAGTATAAGGCAGCTTTCTATGTTCCTATCTTATTTATTTATTAGATTTATATCCTGGCCTTCCTCCCAGTAGGAGCCCAGGTTGGCATTAGGGTTAGGATTGCTCCCAATAGTTGCTCATTAAAATGGAGAGTATTGCTCTGGCTGCTTTTCAAGGGAGTGAAAACGTTCTAAATTAACAAACTCTTATTTTTTTAAGCAAGATAAGAACAAGAATAGTTCATTCAATGCACCTTTACTTGAAAGTAAGTTGCATAAAACTTAGTGAGCCTTACTCAGAAGCGGCTTGCCGGGTGTTAATCTGATGCTCCTGCTGGTGCGTTTACACTGCGCTGACCTCTCCGCTGCCTTGCCCATCTGCTGGGAAACTAGCACAGTGGCTCTGTTCCACCTGATGAGCCACGTCTGGCCTTACATCTAACTAAATATGCATGGGATTGGATTGTGTCGTTGCAATCCAATGGAAACATACTTGGGCATAACCCCCATTAAACTCAATGGGACTTCTCAGTAACCATACAAAGAATAAGACTATAAAATATGTAGAGTCTTCACAAAAATCCAGAAAAAATGGAGTATCTTAAATACTTCTACTTCTAGCAGCTTAACAAATGTTGTAACACGGTCATCTTTCTTTTTGAAGCAAAAATAGCCTCTCACTGAATTCGCTTGAACAATTTCCGCAACTGTTTGCAAAATGTTTTTAACTATCAACAGGCAGCATATGCAATTCTCATCTCTTCCAAATGGCAACAATCCATTTCACACAATCTTTCTTTGCATCACTTTTACAAAAGGAGAAACCTGATGACGTGGATAGGACATGCAAAGTCAGACCTTGCCATCCTGCAGTATTTAAATATATCAGAAAAGTAACTCTTTTAAAAGAAGTTTCTTTTTCACAGAATCGGCCTTTTGAGCAGGACTTGAGTGCCTGTATTTATAGCAAAGTTTTTATAGTAAGTTGCTGCTAAGGCAGAAGTGGAGCTACAAGAAAGAAACCTGCCATATGCCACAATAACGAGTGTGCTAATATTATAGACAGTGCTGTCTGTCATTTTTAAATCCATGCACAAGCTGGAACTGCATGTGGATTTGAAGAAGGGTTATCAGCTTTTATTTTAAAAGTAGTGTACTAATTTTTAGCATGAATAACACCATTTTGAGGAGCGATCAGAAACCTGTGACCCTCCAGATGTTGTTACATAAGAACTTAAGAAAAGACATGCTGGATCAGTCCAAAGGCCAGAATTCTTTTCTCACAGTGGTCAACCAGATGCCAAGGGAAAGCCCACAAGTAGGACCTGAGTGCAACAGCTCTCTCCCTACTTGTAATTCCCAGTAACTGGTATTTAGAAGCAAACTGCCCACAACAGTGGACGTAGAACATCATCATCATGGCTAGGAGTCACTGATAGCCCTACCCTTCTGGGTCCAAATCCCATAGTTTAACAATGCAGTATCTGTCCTGAGTCTTCCAGTGTTCACCTTCATTGAATGGTCCCCAAGCTCATCCCATCTGACTCCATAAGTAAAAGCAATGGTCAGGGATGATGGGAGTTGAAGTCCAAGTATATCTAGAGGGACACAGGTTCCCCATCTCTGAATTAAACACTTTCTATGCCATGAAGCACACTCGGTGACACTTCCAATGAGACATAGGTAAACACTTATGATATTGGAGAGAGTTTTAAAAGCTTGCACACGCATGCGCGCGTGCACACACAATGCTTTCTTTAAAGCAGGGGTGGGAAGCAGTGGCCCTTCAGGTATTTGTTGGAATATGTGGTTCAACTCAAATTGGTGGGTTGGATCTGCATGGGGTTAAAAAGGGTAAATAGAGTGGAGACCTCATGATTCCTAGGCTATATCTATCCTTCGATCTCCTGCTAACCCTTCCTGTGTAAACAGTTATTCTTAGGATGCTGATCACATCTTCTGGCTTCTTCTCTGTTCTCCTGAGAGGGAGAGAAGACATCTCTTTGTCTGTCTCTTTCCTCACAGCAGGAGGCTTAATGTGTGCATCTCCAACTTAGCTACTTAGCTAGATGTAAGAACTCTTTTTGATCAAGTATGTACTTTCAGAATAAAGTAGCTTTTGTTATTTTGAAGCTTAAAGTCTCAGTGTGACTAATTCCAGGGAAGGTGTAATATTTAGCGAGGGTTCAAATGCAAAAGCTCACTCAGGTGCTTTTTTGCCACTCTGCAACAGGAACCTGACTCCTGTCACCCTAACCCAGCACAGCCAATGGTCCAGGATGATGGTAGTCAGCATACAATAACATCTGAAGGGTGGCAGGTTTCCCATCTCTGGTTTAGATAACGGTCACATCTAATCTCTGATTTATATAATGGTCACATCCAAAAGCTCCTTGGATAACTGATGCAAGTAGGTCATGCAACGTTCTGGTAAATGGTGGGAATATAAACACTGGTGCCTTCTGCAAAGTGATGGTTTGCTTCTTCCCGAGAAGGCAGAATTCAATATGAGGATGGGGGAGAAATTTAATTCAGTTTGTATTTAAAGCTACATTTATCAGATTCTCACTTTCTGGAACAATATGAGAACTGAAAAACAGCCATCTTTTGAAATGTGAACTTACCCAAATTTTGCAATGCAGGTCTCCAATCACGTAATGTTTACAAAAATGCATCTATTTGGGGGAGTGTGCATAAAATGAATATGTCAGTGAAAATAACAGACAAATAACATACAAAATGCATTATTTTAGGGAAAATTGCTCTGCAAAAATGTGTATATGCGTTTTTATTAGGAGAAATTCATAGTAAAATGCTGAAGCATTTTCAGGAGGTTTCTTTTTTTTTTAAAAAAAATGCAAATTGCTGCAGAAATGTGGAGAACCGAATTGAAGAATGGAAAAATGAGAAACAGAGAAAACCAAAACTGACAGACCCTTCAATCCCTATTCAGTACACATCTCCATTAATTCATAAGGCTAGAGGTGGGCTCCAGAGACACGCAGTCATGCAGCCAGATATATCTTGTAAATAAGGACCCACTTAGTAGCCTATCTGGATTTGTACTGGCTGTTCTTTTACATTCCTGTTCTAATCCAATTAAATGACTTGAACCAGATGTTCAGCTACGGCGAAGAGCAAAGCTGGTTGAAATCAATGGGAACTATGGCAGTTTCCACCATTTGGGAATTGTGCTCTGCTGAGCGCCGACAGATGCAAGGTTTTCCAACTCAGGAAGCATCCTTGTGTTATGCCTTTGACCCAATAAAAACTATTTTACATTTGGGAAGTGTTATTATGGATATTAATCCTGCTTCCCCTGAATTGGGAAATAAACAAAAGGAAGTTAGATCTGTTGCTATAAATAATGGAACAGTTCCTCCCAAGCATGAAACCACACAAGGTTCCTCCTACAGTCAAATCTCAAAATCCAAAATGCTTTCCCAGTGGAGGTTGGCCTATTAGGGTGAATGGGGCAGTGCCTCACCTCAGTCTGCGCTCAGCCAGCCCCCACTTGCCTGCCTTCTTAAGAACATAAGAACATAAGAAGAGCCTGCTGGATCAGGCCAGTGGCCCATCTACTCCAGCATCCTGTTCTCACAGTGGCTAACCAGGTGCCTGGGGGAAGCCCGCAAGCAGGACCCGAGTGCAAGAACACTCTCCCCTCCTGAGGCTTCCGGCAACTGGTTTTCAGAAGCATGCTGTCTCTGACTAGGGTGGCAGAGCACAGCCATCACGGCTAGTAGCCATTGATAGCCCTGTCCTTACTTACATCCAGTCCAGGGGATGGCGCTGTCTGTCAGATTCTTCCTCTTTAATCTTAATGTTGCTGTTATAGAACTAAGCAGGGAAGAGGATGGGGACAAAACTAGAATGCATTGACTCTATCATTGGCTGTAGCTCCATCTACTGTTGCGCTCCCTACCTTCCACCCACTGTGATATAAGAATGTGCCTACCCATTTACTTGTATGCATATTGTTGTACTCATTGCAGATGGGAAAAAATGTATTTAAGAAAACCCAGAGAAAGCTTGGAGAGTGGTAATGAGAGAACAAATAGTCTTCCCATTCCCCTGACATGCTCCCCAAAATGTGGGAGCAGTCCTGGAGCTGGCACATGCATTCTTGAGGGGCATTATTAAAAAAAACCAGAAAAGAAATGGACAAGGAAATATGATGATCCACCCTCTGTCACACCTTAAGGACATCAAAAGACCCCTGCAGCCATCTAGTTGAGCATCCTGTTTTCACATACGTCTGTGGGAAGACCACAAACACAACAGCTTGAGTACAACCACAACCACCTGTCAGCTCTGCACCAAGACAGCAGTGCAGGCGGGGGCTGGAAATTCCTGGGTATTTACCAGGGCGGGAAAGTCCTTAGCTGGCAGCCTGGTCGTAAATCTGCCAGGCTAACAAAGATGAAGCGTGATAAGGGCAAGGCCCTTTCCAAGCTTACGTGCCAAGCCAGAAGTCCAGAAGTGCATGGGATATTAAGGCAATAGTTCGATAATTACTGCATTCCTTGGGATCTCCTTTCTTTGGAATTGGGTTGTATATTGAACACTTCCAGTCTGTCGGCCATTGTTTAGTTTGCCATATTTGTTGATAATTTTTTCTCAAAATTTGGACAGATTCAGTCTCAGTAGCTTGTAGCGGCTCTATTGGTATGGCATCTATTCCTGGTGATTTGTTTCTTCCTAGGATTTTATGAGCAGCTTTCACCTCACATTCTAAAATTTCTGGTTCTTCATCATACGGTTCCTCCGTGAATGAATCTGTCAGCCTTGCATCTCTTTTATAGACTTCTTCAGTGTATTGCTTCCATCTTCCTTTTATTTCATCTCGGTCAGTCAGTGTGTTTCCCTGTTGATTGCTCAACATCCCTACCCTTGGTTTGAATTTCCTTTTAATTTCTCTAATCTTTTGGAATAGGGCTCTTGTTCTTCCCTTTTTGTTTTCCTCTTTTATTTCTATAGAATAACTATTGTAATAGTTCTCTTTGTCCCTATGTACTAGTCGCTGCATTGTTGCGTTTAGGATTCTGACTGTGTTTCTATCTCCTTTTGCTTTTGCTTTCCTTCTCTTTTTAACCATTTTAAGAGTTTCGTCAGTCGTCCATTGAGGGCTTTTTCTCTTTTTAACTACAGGTATTGTCTTTTTGCATTCTTCCCTGATAATGTCTCTGACTTCAGTCCATAGTTCTTCTGGTTCTCTGTCAAGTTTAAAGCCTCAAATCTGTTCCTTATTTGATCTTTATATGCTTCTGGGATGTTATTTAAATTGTAATTTGGCATTATGATTGCTTTGTTGTTGTTCTTTAGCTTTACTCTGATTTTTGATATGACCAGTTCATGATCTGTACCACAGTCTGCTCCTGGTCTTGTTTTTGCAGAAAGTATGGAACTTCTCCATCTTCAGCTACCAATTATGTAATCGATTTGATTCCTATATTGACCATTTGGTGATGTCCACATGTACAGTCGTCTTTTTGGTTCCTCAAAGAATGTGTTTGCAAGAAACAAATTATTGGCTTCACAGAATTCAGTAAGTCTTTCTCCTGCTTCGTTTCTATCTCCTAAGCCCCAATTTACAACAATTCCTAGTTCTTCTCTGTTCCCTACTTTTGCATTCTAGTCCCCCATGATTATCAGAACATCTTGTTTTGGTGTGTGATCAATTTCTTCCTGTATATCTCTGTAAAATCTTTCCAATTTCTCTTCTTCTGCATTTGCCGTTGGAGTGTAGACTTGGATGATGGTTAGGTTAATAGGTTTCCCGTTTAATCTCATTGATATCACTCGCTCAGACCTTGCATTATAGCTCCAAATTGCTTTTGCTACATCACTTCTCACTATTAAACCAACCCCGCATCTTCTTAATTTCTCATTTCCTTCATAAAATATTTTGTAGTTGCCTGATTCAAAATGTCCCATTCCCGTCCATTTTAATTTACTCATGCCAAGTATTGTAATGTTGATACGTTCCATTTCTTGCTTGACAATTTCTAACTTTCCCTGGTTCATGCTTCTCACATTCCATGTTCCTATTTTGTGTGTCGTACAAGTCCGGACTCTCCTTTCACATCTGTGTGCATCAGCCTCTGGGCTTCCTTTTGGCTTTGACCCAGCTGCGTCATTAGTCACAGCACTACTCGTACTTGTCCTTTGCTCTTCCCCAGTAGCTCGTTGAGTGCCTTCTGACCTTGGGGGTCTCATCTTCCAGCACATGTTGCATTTTGGATACTCTGTTCATAGGGTTTTCGTGGTAAGAGGTATTCAGAGGTGGTTTACCATTGCCTTCCTCTGAGTCTGGATGCATCTTAGTCTGGTGTCTCAGCTTTGACCATTCCGCCTTGGGTACCCCTGCTAGGAATCTAGCCTCTTGGTCTAGACTCCTGACTGCATTGCTCTCCGCTTCTTCAACACTCTTAATGCCCCTCACCACATTAAGGTATGCATCCTAGAGAGGGAGGGAAAAAAGTAGTGTCATAAAACAAAAAATCAAGGAACCAGACAGCATAAAAGCATGTCTAAAGAGGAGTGTCATGACATCTTTCTAAAAGGTGGGATGGAAGTGTGTGTGTGTGTGTGTGTGTGTAAATGGATTTAAGGGAAGGGATGCAGCTTAGCGGTAGAGCATCTCATTGCCATGCAGGAAGTCCCAGGTCTGGTCCCTGCGTCTCCAGGTAGGGCTGGGAAAGACCTGTGTTTATCACTGGGGAGCCAATGCCAGTCAGTGCATTACTAAGCTACATAGATCAATGGTCTGACTCAGTATAAAGCAGCTTCCTGTGCGCAATGTCTGTCCTTTTTCATTTGGGTCATGCTGATATCCTACTTTGTGGTGTTGTATCCCCCCTCTCTTTTAATGGAGCTGAAATGAGCCAGTGGGGAGACATCCATTGTTGAGCATCTTGTTGAGAATGAGCGTTTGAAGGGAGGGGGTGGGTGGGAAGGTTGCCTGTAATCCTTTCCTTCTGAATGCCGCTAATGCAGCACATCCTTATTTCTGCTCTTTTACCACCGGAGTACCAAGAACGACATGAAACGTATCTCACATTTATCAGCTTCCTTATCACGGTGTCTCTCACTTAGCTATGCCGCAGGGGGTGAGATGTAGTGCGGCAGGATATGCCACTACAAGATCGGTAAGTCAGACTACATTAACATCTACAGTAAAGCAGAGCTCTTGGATAGCACAAGAAAGCGCACTTGGAAAAGCAACTATGTTTCTTGTAGGAAAGAAGCAATGAGGGATCTGGAGGCTCTTCCCAGAATACCAGAACCTTGTTTATCCAAACCTTCCCATTGGGAGCTGCGTAGCATTGGATTTCCAAATAAACTCTCTTGCATCCACATGGGAATTACTTCCAAGTAGGCAACAATGCTAGGAAAAACAGAAGGGAGTAGAAAAAGAGGAAGGCCAAACAAGAGATGGGTTGATTCCATAAAGGAAGCCACAGACCTGAACTTATGAGATCTGAACAGGGTGGTTCATGACAGAGGTCGCTGATTCATAAGGTCGCCATAAGTCATGATCGACTTGAAGGCACATAACACACATCTGTCCATTTTGGTTTCTCTCTGTTTTTCATTTTTCCATTCCACATTTCCACATCAGTTTGCATTTTGTTTTTTACAAAGAGTCCTCATGAAAATTTGTCAGCATTTTAGTGCAAATTTCGCCCAATATACCAATTTTTGTATGCAATTTGGCCTGATCTATATGTTTTGCAAGCAGTTTCCCCTAATACATTATGTGTTATTTCCCCTAATAGATGCATTTTTATGCACACATGCCTCTAATACATGTTTCCCCTAAAATATGTGTTCCTTGTATATTTCCTGCCTAGAGGATTTATTACATCAAGTAGTATACAAATTTTGTTAAATAAATAAATAATATACACATTTATGTACACATTCCTTTGTTGGAGAACTGTATCACAACATCCGAAGAAGTGCAAATTTCAAAGGGTAGCTGTGTTTTGGTTTGCATATTGTATTGGAAAGTGCAAATTATATAGGTTTGCATGAAAATACAAACTGAACCGAATCCCTACTCTCCGATAAGAGAGTTTAAGATTGTAGCCTAAGTATGAAATGCATCATACTTAACAAAGGGTTGTTAACTTTTTAACAGACAGGAACTCTGTATCTCTGAGAGCTGCATGACAGGCAGACATGGAGAGTTGGAGCTTTGCCCATTGTGGTAAAAATTCACCTGTTAATTGCCCTAATGAATGCACCCAAACTCACCCAACTCGGCCAACCCAGATGTTAGTTATATTATATTGCCTGAGCCCAATCTAAGGTAGGTCTCCTTGTAATTTTAATATCAGTAATCAATATAATATGGGATCCTGCTAGGAGGAAGGGCAGGAGATAAATCAAATAATAAATAAATAAAATAATATGATCTGATTTAGATGCTGGGGACCCCAGAAGGTATAGCCTTGAGACAAGTTTTCCCAGGTTGCCTTTAGACTGTCAGTAATTAGTGGAATACCAGAAATTTAGGTTTGCACAATTGAAGTGGATTAAAGCTCACTATTGCTGGAGCACAACAAATCCACTAAAACAAAATAAAACACAATGGACTTTTTGTAGTTAGAAAATTACTTTCCTAACCGCAAAAAAGTCCATTTCTCTTTTAGAGTGAATTTGTAGTGGTAGGGTGACAGAGTGCTTTGATCTACTTCACTTGCACAAACTTGAAGTTCCAGTCTGTGTCTGATTCACTTTTTATGAGCAGGACAATCCTATAGTCTTGTGCTGGTGACACGGACACTGGCATTACCCTGGTGTAAGTCCTTGACCCCAGAGTATCTTCAGGCTCCACTGGTGGAAAGGGACTGTATACGCTTGGCACTCTATACACTTCCATCTGGTACAACTGGAATATAGGATGCTGTTCTATTATCATCGAAACTACAGAAGTCAAGATGTTCTCCCTGTAATTTATTCCCCTTCCCCCTTTGAAAGGGAGAGACAACAGGCTCACTCCCAGTCTTCTCGATCGTACACCTTCTCAGAATGCTTTCAAATATGGCTTTATTTTTAGAGCTCTCTGTCATGAGATCAGTATTCATTTGAATCAGGTATTTTAAATTGGATTTGGCCTTTTAGTCCTAAATATTTTGATGGGTGTTCTCTTTAAGTGCCTTGACACAGTCAGAAGTGGACACACACACACACATGAGTTTTTGTGTGTGTGAGAGAGTGTCTTTCTGTAGCTTGGTATAGGAGACTAGATTAAATTAACCAGCAAGCAACAACCCAGGAATAATTAATTAAAAGCAATGTTTGGATGTTGTCTGAGACACATACTCTTTTTTGGGGGTGGGGTTTACCTCATCAGCTTATTTACCTTATCAACAGAGCAATTTATGGAAGTACCAAAAAGGCTGAAATGTTGAGTGCCTCACCAGCCGCAAGCCCATGTCTTTTTAGCATAGTACCATACATGTAGCAATTCTTTTCATTATCTTACTTTTCGTTGTACAGAAGAACTTCCAGAGTGTGCAGCAATTTCCTTTCCATCAGCCTCTTTTATTCCTTAATTAAGTGTCTCATTGAGATAAAGTGTGGCTGTAATCATTTACATGCAGAAAGGAAGCAAAAAAGGATCCAAAAGGTAATTTAGAATTTAACTTCCAATAGATGTCATGTGTACTATTAGTAACTAAAAGTGCAACCCTGTGCTTGTTTATTCTCAAGGAAGCCCTCCCCCATAGTCAATGAAACTTACTCTCTAGCAAGTGTGCATAGAATTGCAGCCTTAGGTTGCAATCCTATACCCACTTACCTGGAAGCAGAGCCTCTTGAACTCAATGGGACTAACTTCTAAGTAATGCATAGGATTAAGAACATAAGAAGAGCTCTGCTGGATCAGGTCCATGTCCCATCTAGCCCAGCATCTTGTTCTTGCAATGGCCAACCAAATGGCCATGGGAAGCCCACAAAGAGGACCTGAGTGTAGGGTTACCATCATTTTGTCATTTCAGAAAGAGTACATTTGGCTTCAATAAGTGTATAGTAAGAGTATGCTGTTGCACCATCTCAAAAAGAGTACATGTAACCCTGCCTGAATGCAACAGCAATCTCCCCACTGATGATTCCCAGCAACGGGTGTTCAGAGGCCTCCAATACTGGAGGGAAAACACAGCCATTTTGGCTAGTAGCTGTAGCTGTATCCTCCATGAATTTATTTTAATCCTCTTTTAAAGCCATCCAAGTTGGTGGGCATCACTAAATCTTGTGGGAGCAAATGCCAGAGTTTAACCTTCCTCTTTCAACAAGGCTTATAAGTAGAGACCTTATCCTAGTCTGCATCTGTGTTAGAATTGCTTTTTAATATATTTTTTAAAAGTCTCTCTTTTTTTTTTTTTACAAAAAGTTGTTTTTAAACCTTTTAAAAATATTTTTAAAGAAGTTTTGTTTTAATATATTTTAAAGTCTGTTTTTTATGATGTTCTAAAGTGTTTTTATTGCTTTTGTTTGCCGCCCTGGGCTCCTATTGGGAGGAAGAGCGGGATTAAATGAATGAATGAATAAATACAATGCACTGTGTGAAGACACATTTTCTTTTGTCTGTCCTGAATCTTTCAACATTTAGCTTTATTGGACAGTAGGTTTAATTCTACTAGATCCAAATTTTATCCAGATCCCTTGGGAAAATGAAGTAGGTGTTTGTCTGCAAGCTTTCTCTTTTTGTTTCTCTGTAGGGGGAAGCTGATCCAGGGGAGAGACCAGAGAAGCTGGCACCCACAGCACTTGCTCAAAAATCAAAATGGGTTCATAGGACTAAAAAGATAAATGACCCCAGGAATAGGGAACCAAATGTGGCCCTTCAGGTATCTCTATCGGGCCCTTCCCATCTCTCTGTCTGGCTCTTCCTAGATCATACCTCCTCCCCAGCCACCCCTCCTCTCTCTAGGCCCTGGTCTTCAAGAGCTCTGCCTCCCACCCTCTCAGAGAGTTTTGCCTGGCCGGAACAGGCCCTTGAATTCTGATAAAGCCCCTTGCTTACCTGGACAGAGTATTGAGAGCACTGTGTCAGTGTTGCACAAGTTAGATTTGTTGCTCTGCCCCCTTTTGCCTCTGGCCCTGCCCACCACAGGCACGTGGCCCTTGGAAGGTTGCCCAGGAGGGAATACGGCCCTTGGGCAGAAAAGGTTTCCCTGGCCCTGATGTAACCATCCAGAGGATAGATGGGTGGCAGAACATAGATGGTTTCCTCCATGGGGCACAGAGTTTCTGCTAGGAGCTGGAGCAAGCATGATGAGCTGTGTGAGCATTTCTCACCCTTCTTTTTAAGCATTGGAAATGATTTGCTCTGCAGTATCTCACCTTCAATAAATGTTGCCATGCCAATGAGGGTGCACATTGGTAAAGCCCCACTCAGGACAGCCCTCTTCCATTCTGAGAAAAAGCTGCTTTGCTATCCCCGCCGACTGCCACTGCAAAGGGATCGCATCATGAAACGGTTTTTGAGGCCCCTGGATAATGAACAGATGCTCCAGTTTTACACTGACATGCCTGCCTTTGTAATAGATCCTGTTATACTGTTTGACTGTTGGCTTTTATGGAGATGTTAAAGTGCTGCCATTTGTTAGACACTCTTAGCTGCTGTTGAAACAAAAACACAGCACCGATTTCTTCTGGGGAATATTGCAAGAGCAATTGTCTCCTCTCTGCTTTCCTCCTGCAGTGGAAAAGATTGCTCTCAACCCTCCCATTTGTTGTTGTTATATGCCTTCAAGTTGATTATGATTTATGGCGACCCTATGAATCTTTTTGAATATATTCATGGGTTTTCATGGTAAGAGGTGGTTTACCATTCCTTCCTCTAAGCCTACAGCACCCGGTATTCCCAGGCTGTCTCCCATCCAAGTACTAACCAGGCCTGACCCTGCTTAGCTTCCAAGATCAGATGAGATTGGGAGTGTTCAAGGTAGTATGGCTGTAGGCACCCTCCCATTAGTAAGTGTTAATTTTATCTTTGATTTTGGGGTGGTGGAGGAAAACTCCAGTTTGTCTGGAATGCTGGAAGATTCAGGATAAGACAAAAAAAAAAGACTTCTTCACACAGCGCATAGTTACACTATGGAATCCGCTCCCACAAGACGCAGTAATGGCCACCAATTTGGATAGCTTGCAAAGAGGATTAAACAAATTCATGGAGGATCAGGCTATCAATGGCTACTAGCCAAAATGGCTATGCTCTGCCTTTATGGTCAGAGGTGGTATGCTTCTGGATACCAGTTGCTGGAGACCACAGGAGGGGGGAGAATGCTCTTGTCCTAGTTCTAGTTGACCACCGTGAGAAGATGTTGCTGGACTAGATGGGCCACTGGCCTGACTCAGCAGGGCTCTTCTCACATTCTTATACTTTGGCCCAAGAGACACATAAGAACATAAGAACATAAGAAGAGCCTGCTGGATCAGGCCAGTGGCCCATCTAGTCCAGCATCCTGTTCTCACAGTGGCCAGCCAGGTGCCCGGGGGAAGCCCGCAAGCAGGACCCGAGTGCAAGAACACTCTCCCCTCCTGAGGCTTCCGGCAACTGGTCTTCAGACCAGTTTTAGCTTTTTAGTTTAGAGAAAAGGCGGGTCAGAGGAGACATGATAGAAGTGTATAAAATTATGCATGGCATTGAGAAAGTGGATAGAGAAAAGTTCTTCTCCCTCTCTCATAATACTAGAACTCGTGGACATTCAAAGAAGCTGAATGTTGGAAGATTCAGGACAGACAAAAGGAAGTACTTCTTTACTCAGCGCATAGTTAAACTATGGAATTTGCTCCCACAAGATGCAGTAATGGCCACCAGCTTGGATGGCTTTAAAAGAAGATTAGACAAATTCATGGAGGACAGGGCTATCAATGGCTACTAGCCATGATGGCTGTGCTCTGCCACCCTAGTCAGAGGCAGCATGCTTCTGAAAACCAGTTGACGGAAGCCTCAGGAGGGGAGAGTGTTCTTGCACTCGGGTCCTGCTTGCGGGCTTCCCCCAGGCACCTGGTTGGCCACTGTGAGAACAGGATGCTGGACTAGAAGGGCCACTGGCCTGATCCAGCAGGCTCTTCTTATGTTCTTATGTTCTTATGTTCTTAGAAGCATGCTGCCTCTGACTAGGGTGGCAGAGCACAGCCATCACGGCTAGTAGCCATTGATAGCCATACATCAGGTATGCTTTAATTTGGATTCCTGCATTGAGCAGGGAGTTGGACTCAATAGCCTTGACCTACTCTACGGTTCTATGATTCTATGACCCTTGGTCAACCCTAGGGGGGGGCACATGGCAAGGGTGGCTGTGGCCGAAAGTTAGTATGCCCACCTCACACTCTGTATGCACACTAGGGATGGAAAGATCTGTCTGTTTCGGTCCCCTCAGTTTCTCATTTTTCCAATGTTAAATTCGGTTCTCTGTATTTCTACAGCAATCTGCGATTTTTTTTAAAAAAAATCCTCATGAAAAGTCTCCATCATTTTAGTGCAAATCTCTCTAAATAAACACATTTTGTAGGCAGTTTTGACAAAGGTACACATTTTTGCAAGCCATTTCTCAACATTTCAGGCCTTTTTGCATGTTCTTGTCACTCGTGTATTCATTTTTATGCACACTTTCCGCTAATATATGCATTTTTGTGAATGTTGTTTAGTTGGCGAACTGCATCCCCAAATTCTAATAAATGCGAATTTCGAAGGATTGCTGTGTTTTAGTTCTCATATTGTTTCAGAAATTGTGAACTTGATAAATTCTGCTTGAAATGCAAACTGAATCAAAATTCTCACCCATCCCTAACGCACACATCCACGTGTACACCCAGAAGCAGACATGCATGAAGGCTCACAGCCATCCCTCCTCATTGATCTGTGCAGATAAGGTGTGTGTGTGGGGGCTGGGATGGCCAAATGGCTTGCCCCTAGCTTGGATGGCATCAGATTCACTAATAGATGCACACAGGCTTGCATACCCTGCTCCTGCACATATAATTCCCCTCTGCAGGTTTTCTTCAGGCTTGCTTCAGGTTTTTACTTCAGTGTTAAGATTTAATAAAGCAGCCCATTAGTCAATTCCAATTCTGGTGTCTGTGTCTTATTTCAACCCCCCCACCACAAAGGTCATTACTTACGTGAAAGGCGAAAGAGGCAGTGGGGTGTAGTGTGTTTAACCTCACCTCCAAAGTTGCACAGCTCCCCCTGCCATGGTGGGACATAACGTCTGAAGTGGAAGCTTACTCTGCGAGTGGGCACTTCCTGCACAGTTTAGCACCCCTGGGCGATGGCTGAGCCAGGGGAAGTCATGTGACTTTCTGGGCGCGGCTAAACCCACTGCCCACTTTCCCCTTTCGCTAAGCTTGCCCACATAATGCAGGTAATGGCTCTGTGCTGCAGGGTGTCTAGTCCTCTCCTCTACATCTTGTCTCCCTAGTTCTGCAATGTTGAGCCCATTTCAGAAATGCAATCAGGAAAGGAAAAAAAGGAAGTTGAAGAAGCATGGACTATCAACAAAGTGTAAGTCAACCATCAACAAGGGGAAAGGTTGTGGCTCTATTGCAGATCACCTGCTTTGCATGCAGAAAGTCCAAGGTTCAGTTCCTGGCATCTTCAGGTAGGTCTGGGAAAGTCTACTGTCAGTCCAGTGCAGATAACTGTGAGCTAGATGGCCAGTGGTCTCATTCAGGATAGGGCAGCTTTCTGTGTTCCTCTTTTCAGTGATTATAAAATCACTTTGGAGCCTGCAAATGGAGGGCAACATAAAAGTTGTTTATTTCTAAGTATATTTTAATTGGTGCCATAATAGCAGATGATCTAAGATCAACATCATAGATGTACAAATAAAATTTAATTTAGCATACATGGAATAACCAATATGCAAGAATATCTCAAAACGCATAAAAAGCATTAGTGAAGCATAAAAGGTAATGATGACTTCAGCAAAAGTGTCACCAAAGGACAATAACCCAATGTGCTAAGCTCCTTTCAATCTTGTTATTCAATATAAACAAGTAGATAGAACATATGGATTAAATCATAACCTTCACTGTGATATAACCCAGGGAGTCATAAGGCCATCCCATAGCACTTTCTCAGCCCAGGTACAGAGCTTAACCAGCTTTTCCACATATGGCTCATGCTACATCAAAGCTGAAGGAAGCAATTTTCAGCTAAATATTAGAGGAGTGGGATTAGAGTTCTACTCTTTGATCCATGGAACCTGATGCACATCAAGGGGCATGAATGTTCTGTCTTCAAATAAGAAAGCAGTTCACTCTCAAAACCCACACAAACTAATCATTTTTTAAAATCTTATGTCATTTATTCAATCTATGTTTTGGAAAGTTGTCTGTCTTGTTCCCTATGTATTCAGACAGCTCTTAAAATATCAGCACCTAGTGCTTTTGAGTACTGCATCCAAGTCTGGACACTTTAAGGATGCAGACAAACTGGAATGGGTTCAGAGGAGGGCAACGAGGATGATCGGGGGACTGGAAACAAAGCCCTATGAGGAGAGACTGAAAGAACTGAGCCTTGAGAAGAGAAGACTGAGGAGAGACATGGTAGCACTCTCCAAGTACTTGAAAGGTTGCCACACAGAAGAGGACCAGGATCTCTTCTTGGTCATCCCAGAGTGCAGGACATGGAATAATGGGCTCAACTTGCAGGAAGCCAAATTTTGGCTGTACATGAGGAAAAACATCCTAACTGTTAGAGTGGTATGACAATGGGACCAATGACATCAGGAGGTGGTGGGCTGTCCAACACTGGGGGGCTTCAAGATGCAGCTGGACAGCCACCTGTCGAGTATGCTTTCCTGCATTGAGCTGGGGATTGGACTTGATGGCCTTAGAGGCCCCTTCTAACTCTATGATTTTATGATTCTATCATTCTCTTTAACTTGTCATTTATTGAGAAGTAGCCACCAAATGGTCTGAAGACATCACCTTACTGAACCTAGGCAGCTTTAGGTCTGGTTAGTACCTGGATGAGTGACCACCTGGGGACCACATGTATGGAACCATTTCCAAGCCTGGAAATGCATCTCTCAGTGGAATCTCTAATACTCACCCTTGCTTTAATAAGGAGTGTCGGGGGGGGACTCCTTGTTGTGGCAACTTTCCATTGTTGCTTCCATATGCCTAGTTCTGTATCCTCATTCATGCCTAGAATGCCTGATGCTGCATTCCTGTATTGACTTCTGAAATAAAGCTTTGTGCAAAACCCAGTCTCCAAGTCCTGAGTCTGTTTCTCTAATTGGGAGCCAGGACATTCAAATTCCCCATCCTTGCCCTACTGGTTATCCTGTCTGGGTCCATGTTGCAGCAGGGATAGTAATGTGTGGCCCTCTATCTTCCAAGGCAGGTCATTCGCCATTACTGATCTTCTCACTGTGGAGCTCCTGATAAGCTTCCAAAGAACTCCAGGGTTTCTTTAGCACTATTGGAAAATCTCTGCATTGTGTTGAAGACTCACATTCCAATTTGGTTACCATGCTTTAAATCACTCACTCACTCACACACACACACACATGCACGCACACACACTATAACCAAATTATGGTATCAATATAAATTTTCCATTTCTATTTAAAATAGCAATTAATTGTCTTTCCACTGAGTGCTCAAAGCTCCATGAAATACAAGGGGAAAAAATGAAAAAAACCTGGGCAGCAATAAAACTGTTGCTAAAAAAGCCACAAAGATCATTGGAAGGCTAACCTGTGAACGCTTTGGAGAAGATATAGGGTTTCTTCTCTGGCAAAAACATAACTCCTAAAGTTCGTGAATCAGAATATAGTAGACCCGGGCCACATCTGCACCTTACATTTAAAGCACTATATTCTACCAATCG
The DNA here is from genome assembly GCF_030035675.1 of Rhineura floridana. Classification (NCBI taxonomy): domain Eukaryota; kingdom Metazoa; phylum Chordata; class Lepidosauria; order Squamata; family Rhineuridae; genus Rhineura; species Rhineura floridana. The sequence goes on from NC_084484.1 coordinate 171,092,942, forward strand.
TAGCTTCCCCTAAAGAATCCTGGGAAATGTAGCTTATTAAAGGTGCTGAGAGTTGGTAGGAGATTCCTATTCCCCTTGTGAACCTATAATTCCCAGAGTGGTTTAACAATCAGTTCCTCTTTCCAGGCTACACTGTGGTCTTTCCAGGGAACAGGGGTCTCCTATCAACTCTCAGTACCCTTTACAAATGCCAGTTCCAGGATTCTTTGGGGAAGCCATGACTGTTTATATGGTATAACAGTACTTTAAATGTATGGTGCAGGCATGGCCCTGGTGTCACCAAGCAATTGTACCTTAATAGCTGTAGCGCACACTGGGACTCGGCATACAGATATAAAAAGTGTGGTGCTTTCCCTCTTTCTCAGACCTTTTTGGGGATTTCCCCCCCTTATATTGATGAATACTTCTTGGAAAATTTGGTTGGTGCCCCAGAAGCCACTTGAAATAGGTTGCCTACTGACCATCCCCAGTTTCCCAAATCCTGCCTCTTTCCTGAGAGATGCACTATGACTCTTGAGGCTCCTTTCGGCTCTATGCAGTCAGGAGACACAGCAGCTGGTCATGTGGCTGTACGCTCCCATCCTTGCAGGTGGTTCTTAAACCATAGCAGATGGCCAATGAGATTGCTCAGGTGAGAGCTTTGGCATCTGTGCCTCATTTCCATTCTTTCCCTTATTGCCGAGAGGTGGAACATGATTCCAAGACAGTGCTTTCCAAAATATTGACACATGGGGCCACAATTTATTTTCTGGATTAAATTTGGAAGCACACTTACCTCATTATACTTAAAAAAAGGTAAGCATGCAGTTTCTCAACCCACACCCAGAACGAGAGGCAGGCATCCACTCTGCAATTGTAAAGAGAACCCAGGTGATACAGCCACCCAGCATTCCATCTTCCCTTTCCTTCAGTTATTTGCCCGTGCTTGCTTCAGGGAATTCTGCTTTTCTTCCTTGAAAAGAGGTCCATCTCCATATATGGGTGGAAAAGTTTGGACATTGGTGTAGAATGAGGTTACCCTGCTCTGAGGAGCGACCTGGTTTAAGCAGTTCTGGATATGACACCCAACTCTCTCTTTTCCATGTGAGGGAGGTTGTACAAATCCTGAATCAATGTCTGAGTTCAGTGATGGGCTGAATGTGAGCAAAGAAACAGATATATAATCCGGAGGGGGGGGGGACAGAGTTCTTGGGTTAGTAAATTGCCCAGTCTGGGATTAAGTGTACAACCTGCATTAGTGGGATTGCATTTCCCATTAAGAATCAGAGTCACCCTTTTGGGACTGCTCCAGGACCCAGAGATGCACCTGGCTAGCCAAGTAGTGGCTGTTGTCCAGCTCTTTATAGAATCATGGAAACATAGAATAGTAGAGTTGGAAGGGACATGTAAGGCCATCAAGCCCAACCCCCTGGCCTAAGCAGGAATCCAATTTAAAGCATACCCAACAGGTGTCTTCTAGCTGTCTCTTGAATGCCTCTGGTGTTGGAGAGCCCACCACCTGCCTAGGTAACTACTCCCTTACTTGAAGAAAGAGGAACAGGGCATTGTGACTAGGGATGAAAGGATCTGCCAGTTTCCATTCTCTCAGCTTCTCCTTTTTCCAGTATTAACTTCTGCAGCAATTTGCTTAAAAAAAAAATCCTTAGCATTTTAGTATGATTTTTTCCTAACAAGCACATTTTTTACTAATAAGCACATTTTTGCAAGTAATTTTCCTAATATAATACATTTTATGTTATTGTCACTTATCCATTCATTCTTATGTACACTTTCCCCTAATACTTGCATTTTTGTAAACATTGGTGGGAGAACTGTATCACAAAATTTGGATTTATGCAAATTTTGAAGGGTAACTGTGTGCTGGTTCTCATATTGTTTCAGAAAGAGTAAATTTGATAGGTTTGGCTTTAAATGTGAACTGAATTGAATTTCTCCCCCATCCCTAATTGTGACACACGCCTTAGTGACAATCAGATTAGGGCACTACTAGTCTAAACTAGGTAGTGGCCTTTGCAAAGTGTTCAGAAACTTCAGCTAGTGCAAAATTCAGTTGTCAGAGTCTTAACACCACTATTGTACCAGTGTCATTGACTGCCAGTTTGATTCCAAGCCCAATTCAAAGTGTTTGCTTTGAGCAACCTTTCATTTGCTTTAATTTGGATTCCTGCATTGAGCAGGAGGTTGGACTCAATGGCCTTAGAGGCCCCTTCCCACTCTATGATTCTGTGATTCTATGAACCTTTCAAGATCAAGCAGTATGGCATCTCAATAGATGAAGGAGCACCTTTTCCCATATCAGCTAGGACAATCATGAAAAGATCTCTTCCAATTTACAGGGAGTAAATTCAAGGAGGGCATGTTCCTCCCCAAATTGCTGAAGCAAAGCATTTTGATGAACCAGATAACAGCTCTGTTATCAACCTAGCTGAGCACTTAGATCTTCAGTTGAAGCTCTGTATTCTGCCATTGTCTGGGGTGTGGTGGGTGTATAATAAGGCAGGGCCTTTTCATTGTTGGCACTCATGTTTGGAACTCTCTGGCTCAGGTTGGCTTCCCTCTTTGCCTTTAAGCACCAGCTGAAAACACTGCTTTTTAGATGTGCATTTGACCTGAGTGAACATTAAATGCATTAAACGCCCTATATTTGTGGATGTCCTTGCTCGGTGGCGCTGATTTGTCCTGTGGCATAGTCTGAGGGCAATAATGCAGCCACTTTGCTTTGTCTTGGCCTGGTCAGTGCCTGATCACCTGGGAACTCCGTATTTGCTGCTTTGAGAAAGGTAGGATATAAATGTACTGAACGAATAACTAGATGTCTGTTTTTCGTGCCAGAGATTGTCGGGATGTACTCCTCACCAGGGCCATGACGAGTGCCGATGACTGCTGGACAGATCACCGATTAATTCGATCCACTATGGCCATTAATATTGTTCCTCAATGTAGGCTCCAAGGAAGAAAACCAAGGCGTAAAATGAACATCCACGCCCTTCAAGGTCCTATTAAGCGAGCTTGCTTTCACGTTTTTACTGTTCTATTGTTTATTGACTGATTGTACGATTTCTTTGTGTGTGATTGGTATTTGGAATTATTTTAGAAAGAAAAGCGGGTAGCAAATTTTCTAAAGAAATTAAGAACAACAAAATGGTGGGGTGGGGTTTTTCTCCCCGTTGTTCATAAGCTTTGCTTTCACTTTAGATGAATTTTCAAAATTGACTATTAACTTTGAATGGAGCATTAGAATATTGGATGATTGCCTCCTTAAGCATCTCAGGATAAGAACGCGAGAAATCAATGAGAAATAAAGAAAATGGTGCTTAATATCGTGGTTTGATGTTTCAAGACATACTCCAGCTAGGCAATTTTAGACCCTGGACTTACATCTCCTCTCTCTTTAGATGCCCATCTATATTACTTCTGTTATGAAACACACACTTAACATCTCTCTCCTCTCCCCCTCCTCCTCATTCCATGCTTAACAACTGCGCCTACATTCCTGATATGTTAAAGCAAAACACAGGCTGCTTTCACATATGGGGCTAATAGCGCTAGTTTTACGGATGAAAAAGGTAGCGCTTCCATCCCGATTTCTAAAATCACACTGCAGTACCTCTTGCGATAAGGAACAGTACTTTCACACGGCTTGTTTTCGTCCCTCCCCCATGCACACTGTTCCCCACTGTGTAGGAGGTCTAAGATCTTGTCCCATCACCATGCAAGCCCTCTCCCTTCAGGATCTGACTTTTTAAATTGTTTTAGTTGTATCAAGGTGGAGGTGTGTGGGAAATGCTGCTGCTATCTGTGCCGATGCTGGAATACCGGTACAACGTTCATCAGGGGAAAAAAACCCTGCATGACTAAAGGGCGGGAACGCACTGCATGCTGGGATAAAATAAGCATACTTTGAGCGTGTGTTCCATCACATTTTAAAACTCACTTAAATCACAGCATTGTCGTGACTGCAGGAATAAAATGGGTTTTTGCTCCCGCTGCTCTTGATAGTGAACACATTCACTTGGGAATAAGCACAGTTTTTTCCTTGTAGAAAAGGATAATATATTTTACAAATAAATATAACAAAACCATCAACTGTGACCATGCACATTCCCAGCAGGCCACTTCCTAACTAGAAAACATTCTTCATAATAAGACAAAACAGGTACTGGGGTGACCAGCATTAATTCTGATATGAATGCCGGCCCAGGTGCTGGTGCTGGGCTTGTTTTCTGTTGCCTCTATCTCCTGCTGTTCTCTGGGGTAGTCATTTGCCCCCCTCTGGCTACAAGGCCCTCTGTTTGGCCCAAGTGTTTAGCCCTAGCTGCATATCTGAGCCCTGGGTTTAGAACACTCTTCTCCTCTGGCCTATCATTTGAGAATCACTGCTTTTCTTTTATTCACATAGTTCATAGTTAACCTACGCAACTCACTCCCACAAGAGGCAGTGATGGCCACCAACTTGGATGACTTTAAAAGAGGATTAGACAAATCCATGGAGGATAAGGCTACCAGTGGCTACCAGCCATGATAGTTATGCTTTGCCTCTGTGGTTGGAGGCTGTATGCTTCTACTTTCTGGAAACCACAGGAGGGGAAAGTGCTCTTTTGCTTAGCACCTGCTTGTGGGCATTCCATAGGCATCAGGCTGGCCAATGTGAGAACAGGATGCTGGACCACCTGGGCCATTGGCCTGATCTAGCAGGCTCTTCTCATGTTCTTACGCTCTAAAAGGATCCTTCACAAATTAGCACCCATGACTGAAATTTGGAGAGCAACAAAATGGAAATGGACTGCCTTCAAGTCGATCCTGACTTATGGTGACCCTATGAATAGGGTTTTCATGTACGCGGTATTCAAAGGTGGTTACCATTGCGTTCTTCTGAGACTGAGATGGAGTGACTGGCCCAAGATCACCAGTGAGCTTCATGGCTGTGTGGGGATTCGAACCTTGGTCTCCCAGATCATAGTCCAACACCTTAACCACTACACCACAAGAGAGACTCAAAGAGGATTCTGGATGCTAGAAGTTAAGATCAAAACAGGATATAGCAGTAACCCCTGGGATTGCAATGATGAACTGCTTATATCTTCTATGAAACAGAGGATGTGCATGCCTTTACTCTTGGGCATGTGCCAGACTTTGAAGGTGACCCTGAAAATTTGGTGCGCCTCCCAACACAGTGCGCCTCCCTGAAAACACAGCCAATTTCTCTGGCAGCATAAACACACTAGGGGATAAAAAGAACCAGGTCACAAATCTAACTATTAATATGGAACCTCTATGTTGACCCGTCGCTGGGGGATGCCTTTCCCCCCTCCCTTTGGGGAATACTAATGGCCACTCAATAAAAGGTACCAGAAGCAGCAACATTTCAGTTAGGTGAGAGCAGGATACTCTTGCCAGATTATTATCCAAGTAGCTTGTCCAATCTCTCCCCCTTTATACTTTTTGAAAAATCCTGTTTCATTCATTAACTTCAGGTCTCCAATTAGGAACAAATCTCCAAAGAAGAGAGCTCAGTTTAGCGGCCTGCTTACCCCTCTTACGCTCACTCCATGAGCAGGATTGTAAAACCGTTAAGGCAGTCTTTGAAGTCTGAGCAACGAGGAGACGTTTGTTACAGAACATTAGATCACCAAATGCCAGAGAACAAAGACGCAATCAAGTTGCAAGCTGAAAAGTTGACTCTAAAAGTTTTATTTCTCTTTGCAGAGCTTTGATAATTAATTGCCATCTTTTTTCCTTTTTTTCCTTTCCTTTTTTTTTTTTTTTTAATAAAAGATGAGTTGCATAGAAAAGAGAACTGTGTGCTAATGGCCTCTTGGAATTCACTGTCCTATTTGTGGGCAGAGAAACTGCGAGGGAGAATTGCACTGGATTTCTCCAGGGGGGAGGAGAAATTCTCTAACAGTTTATGAGGGATGGGCTCACCATGAGCAGTGCCAGTAGCACCAACTGCTTTCTTTTTCCTCTAAGGCTGGTTGGTTGGTTATTTGTTTATTTGCTGTTGCAAGTTTTATGTATACTTATAGGTGAATGGATAGTTTGGAAAGCTAGATCCGTGAACCTTGATGCCATTTTAAAGTTGCTAGGTTTACTCATGTTGTTTTCACATGGGCCAATGTTATGTGAAATGCTTTTGGATCGGAATTGAATGTCTCCCCTCTCTCTACTTGCATTAAACTGCTGCAGCACAATGTAAAGAGCTTGCATGTCAATAGAGCACAGGCTGCTTCTATGATCTGTGGAATTTCAGTCAAGTTTGAGAGGCATTCCTAGCAAACTACTTTCACTCACTCACACACACACACACACACACACACACACACACACACACACACAGAGGGAGGGAGAGTGAGAGAGAGAGAGAGAGTGAGAGAGAGAGAGTTTAATGACTGAGCTGTTAATCAACCCAGTAGCTTCCTATTATTTTCCAGGTAGACCCTACTAAGCATCTTGTCTCCTGTTGATTTGCCCAGTTATTAATCAGAAATGCCCACCTAAATAATCCAACTCAGTCTTCAGATCCATGCAACTGACAGCTAAAAGCTGGCAGTTGGCTTTGTGAAAGAAACACAAGGGGGAACACATAATTTATGGGGGAAGCGGGGAGGGTGCAGGAGACAGAAATGAATACTGTGTTGCATTATTCATATAGTTCTGCTACCAAACTCACAGAGTTTCATCAACTTGTGTGGGGTTTGTGTGTACATCTGCATATGCACGGATATGTGCAAGGTTTCGGAGGAAGATATAGCCACTGATAGCTCTATGGCCATAATGTATAGAGGCAGAAGGTGGAAGAACCTCCCCACCTCACCCAAATTTTAAACGTAGAGGGTGTGATGAAGGGCCCCTGTTGCCTTTTGGGATGGAATGAGCATGCAGTTCTGTAAGGGCCGTAGCTCAATGACAGAGCATTTGCCTTGCATGTAGAAGGTCTCAGCTTATGCAATGAATTCAAGCCAGATCATAGTTAGGGTGGTCAATGAGAGAGTGATGGCAGAACAGCTTGAAAAAGAGACCAGCAAGTCCAGGCTTTCCCAGATGTAAGTCAGCTGTAGTACTTGGCTGATGAAAACATTTATTTATTTATTGCCTTATTTATATTTATATATATATATATCCTGCTTTTTCTCCCAGTAGGAGCCCTGGATGGCAAATGAACATTGCCATGAATGAAGTTGCCATGTTCTTTGAATATGCTCCATTTACCTGTAAATTGGGACTAAACTATCAACCCTAACTTTTTGGAACTTGCAATGATGCCCACCTTTTGCAAGGTTTTTTTTTGGGGGGGGTACTGTGGATATGGCTGAAGTTTGCCCATTGTTCCAGAGAGAAGGGAGGGCATCCCTGTGTTGCCAAGGCAACTTGGAGACACTCCACCCCTTTCACATTCAGCACAGCACCACCCAATTGCTTAGATAAGTAGCATGCAGGGGCACCCACTGCCTTTGGGCCCTGTGGATGACTTGCAGCTAGGCATGGATGAATCTGTCAAATTTGATTTCTCTCTGTTTTTTGTTTACCCCTTCCTAAAACCTGTTCTACACACTGCTGCAACGATTTGCATTTTTTTAAAAAAAGTATCCTTACGAAAATCCAACATTTCATGCCAGTTTCTCCTAATACATACATTTTTGCAAGCAATTTTCCTTAATGTAATGCAGTTTCTACATTATTTTCTCTGTGCATTTTTATGCAGCCCCCATATATGCATTTTTGTACACATTGTTTCACTGGAGAACTGCACCACAAAATTCAGAGATGTGCAGAATTTGAAGCATAGCTGAGTTTTGGTTCGTGCATTGGTTCAAGAAGTGTGAATTAGTTTGTCATTAAGCTGCAAACAAAATTGATTTTCTTCCCTATCCCGACTTGCAGCACAGTGCGAGAGGTACCACTAGCTAGGGAGTGTCATCCACTCGCTTAGGCCATTTGGCGGCACTCTGTGCAGGGGGCCATGAGGAAGGCGTGGAAATGGTACCTTGCTTCTGATGCCTTGCTTCTTCCCTGGCTATGAACTGAAGAGATGCTTTCAGGAGGGCTAGGGTGACATTTCATACCTCTTGTCCCCGCTGGAGACTGGTGGCTGCAATGTCAGAGGGGCAGTGAATCGGCTCTGGGTTTTTGACCAAATGTTCAAGGAACTTTCACGACCTTGTACAGCCCCTTGAATGTTTGGACTAAAACCCGGAGCAGATTAACTGCCCCACTGACGTTGGAGCCACCAGTCTCTACTGCTTGTCCCTAATTATTCACAATGAAGTTCCTCAGTGATGCTATGCCGCACTTGTACTCTGTATTGCGGAGATAATGAGCATGCCATTGTTTGCATTGTTGCTCATCGTAAGATGAAATCAAAGGAAGAGGCCAATCCATAATTAACCAGGGATTTAGGAACACAGGAAGCTGGACCATTGGGCCATCTACACTGACTGGCAGCGGCTCTCCAGGATTTCAGGCAGGAGTTTCTCCCATCCCTACCTAGAGATGTCAGGGATTGAACCGGGAACCTTCTGCATGCCAGGCACTGAGCCTTTCCCCACCTGAGCTATGGCCCTTGCAGAAGAAGTAAACCTGTTTCTTGCTTATGCAGTTCATAATGTGGGGCTTAGATGACTGAACACTCTTCAATTTTTTAAAAAATCCTTGCACATTGAATATTATCCTCAGTACTATGAGGAAGAAGACTAGGCTATAACCCTTCTCCTTGGCATTCTTTTTGTGTGTGTGTGCTGACTATTTATTCTGTAGTTGAGCAATCAATCACACACACACATGAAATGGTACAGGCCAGAAATGGGTTTACTACCTTACAAAGAATGAGGTCAGAGCTGGGGAACTCATGGCCCTCCAGATGTGGGTGGACCCTAACTACCACCAGCCCCAGGCAGCATGTCCAATGGTCAGGGGTGATGGGAGGTGTAGCCCAACAATGTCTGATTGGCTACAGGTTCTCCAGCCCTGAAGTTGGCTTTGGTTAGGCTCCTGAACATAGGAAGGGAGCTGCCTATCTGAATCTTCCAAGAAAGGGAGTTCCATAGAGACAGTGCTGGAGAACTGCTGTCTGATAGCTAACTGTGGCACTTCTCTTCCATGTGGTGCTGGGAACATGAAGGGGGGCATAGCCAAAACCACTCCCATGTGTGCGCTAGCTCTTTGTGTTCTTTGCGCTATTGCCACAAGTCTTTAGCCACTTGATTAGGACCAGCATCTTTCTCTTGTGCCAGATTTCTATAAAGAAGAGGGGCTTCCACATGTACTTTGGCCAGTGGAGGCTGGTCCATTAGGGTGAATGGGGCACAGCCCCACCAACCTCAGTCTGCACTCAGCCACCTGCCTGCCTTCTTACTTACATCGAATCCAAGGAGTGGCTCTGGTTGTCAGCTTCCTCCTTCTCTTCAGTCTCAGCGCTGCCCTTGTAGAACTCAGCAGGAAGGAGAACAAAACTAGAATGTGTTAGCTCTGGCTCCCCCTACTGTTGGCCTCCCTGCCTTCCACCCTCCCAGTCCCAAAGCGCACCAGCCAACAGTGAGCTTGGCTGATAGTTTTCTCCACATGTTGATCACACTCATGATGACTTTCCACATGACAGTTCTGCTGCACCCAGTTATTCCCTTGCATACATTACAGCCACTGCCATGCAGAAGTATATTCACTAATAGGCAAAAAACCCTTGCAGTTTAAGAATATACCTATAGCCAACAGATATTTCTATCAAACTTTAAATAGCAGGGAAATCCCAGAATTCTCTGGGAAGAGGGGCTGACTTAAACCACTCTGGCCGCTGGAGCTCTGCCAGGGGAATAGGAGTCTCCTAACAACACTTAGCACCCTTCACAAATGACACTTCCCAGGATTATTTGGGGGAAGTCACAACTGTTTAAAGCGGAATAAATGTCTGGCATGGGTGTAGCTCCCTCATTAGCCAAGCCAAACAGCTGTGAGTCTGGCTTTTAGAACACTGAAAGTTGGCTCTTACAGAGCATGCCTGTGTTATCATAGACTCCAATGTTAATTTTCTTAAATTAATTAAAAATCAGATATTTTTGTGTTCACCACCCAGAGAGCTATTGCTAGTCGGGTGGTATAAAAGTCTAATAAATAATAATAATAATAAATAAACTCCAGAAGATGGTCAGAATATGGGGCAAAGTCAGTAATAGGATTACATGTACTCCATGAACATGGCTGATTTTTAATTAATTTCAACAAATTATGAGACCACTGACAGAAAGAAGTCCAATAGGGATCTGGATTATTTTACTCTTATTTAGACTTTGAACTCTGGATTCTCTCTGAGCATTTTGTGTATCACCATGAAAACTTACAGGGTTGTTAAACAAGCATTTCTGAATTCACGATTATAAGTTTTGTAAGATTTTGTTTTGAAATGACCTTATGGGAAGCAGCAGAATAGCATGGGGGATATTTTCAATTTAACATGGTGGAATGTGAAAAATCCATGCTGGCTATATTATACAGCTACTCTCGTGGCTGTATAATTTCTGATAGCGACTGCAGTGCTGTGATTGCTTAGCAAGTGGCCCTGAGGAAATATCATGACGGTTGGAGGTTCTGCATTTATTTTTAGACGTGTAACAGCTATTTTCATTGCCATTTCAGAGAGAGGAACATAACAATAATCTCCTTTGGACGAACAGTGAAAATTAATTTACAAAATAACTATTTTCTCAATACACCACTAAATGGGCCTGCCACTAATGAAATGGGGTTAACATGCAACAGCTAGAATGGACAACTAACAGTCAAATAACTCATGGAGAATTAGCAGCGAAAATAAGACTTAATGTGACGCTAAGTGGCTACAATACTCAGGGTAGCTGTATAACCCTATAATATTACTCCCTTTTAAAGCAAGTCACAAGCAGCTATTGTGAGTCCCAGCTGGTTAAGATGCTCTGGATGTACGGCAAAGAAGCAGCAGCATCCGTTCTAAGGTGTGATGGGAGTGGTTCAACCACCAGCCCTATTCAGGCGTTTGTATATGGGGTCAGCAGCCTTTAAGAACATAAGAGCAACCTGCTGGATCAGGCCAATGGCCCATCTCGTCCAGCATCCTGTTTTCACAGAGGCCATCCAGATGCCCATGGGAAGCTCACAAGCAAGACCTGAGTGCAAGAACACTCTCTCCCCCACTGACTCTGACTTTTTGAGTCCATGGGCTCATTTGCAAACTAGGGAAATTGTGGGCACTGCATGCATGTGTGCACACACACAGACTGCAGCCAAGCCCGCACTTTAACCTATTCTCTTGGCTACAATAGAATGCTCTTTTCAATCCTAATTTCAGCAGGAGAAAGGGACCCTACGGATACCAGGGAAGCCCTCTGTGGGCACATGGGCACACCCCATGTGCGTTGCATTGGCAACTCCAGGGATATGGCTTAAATCAGGGGTGGTAAACAAATGTAGGCCTCCAAGGCCCTCTGTGCTGCCCTTGAACCACACCCCCTTGTAAGACCACACCCCCTACTTGCCCTGCTTTGCACCCTCTTTTAAGGCTTAACTCAGGGAGGCTCCCTGCACTTTTTAGAACCCTGGAAAATCCATGAGTATAGGAGTCAGACAGTCACCCTCCAACTTTTGGGCAAGGGGTGGAGCTAATGCCTGCTCCAGTGCATGCATGCTCATTTTAACTATTTACGGATGCCTGAATATAGGTATACATTCACTGCATCTTGAGTCATTCATCCTTAGGAGTCATTCATCCTTAGGAGAGTGTTCGAGCCACTTTGCTACTGCTGGGGCAATATGTTTATAGTGCTATTGGTTATGGAAGATGGGGTTAGGTGGGGAGAAGCACAATGGGACATGGAGGAATATGTTGTAGATATTGTTATAATTGCTATGTTTGGTTTGTTTTATTTATTCTGTTATTATATTATGTATATTGTTGAGATTTATTGTTTACTTATGTTTATTTAAAATGTGATGTATTGTTTTTCCTTTTAATTGTACCAAATATGAATTGTATATTATATATTGTACATTGATTTTTATGTTGTAAACTGCCCAGAGAGCTTTGGCTATGGGTGGTATAGAAATTTAATTTATTATTAATAATAATAATTCCCCCCCCCCAATGTTGTGCCTCCATTCACAGGCTGCAAAACTGTGTGTTTGTGGGGATGGGGTGATATTTAGGGGATAGTCGGCAAAAGTCGGGTGGAAAAGGTGTTGGGCAAGAAGGACTAAGCTCATTTGACTGAATTTGTGTTATCAGGATCCCTGATCTTAGAGAGGCTTCTCTGTGTGTTCAGCCACATTTACTTAGAAACCTTCGGGCATTCCTGCTCAAAGTGTGAAACTTGCACATGGATCGGTATCTGTGCGGTAGGGCCAGTCCTGCACTCCTACACCGAGGGCGTGGAACCTCAGGTCAGTGGTCTGATGGTGGTGCTCCAAGCCTCTAGTTGTGTCCTTTGGGACTCTCCCTAGGCCACACCTCCTACCGGCCCTGTTTTGCACCTTCCTTGAGTGTTTCTGCTTGGCTGGACGGCGTCCTTGAACTCTGATCATGCCTCTTGGCTCCCTGGATGGAGGATAGAGAGAAGGGTGTGGGAGTGTCTCTGTGTTGAAACTAGTCCAGTGTTCAAAGGTAAAACTTACATTCATTGCTCCACCCACTTGTGCCTCTGCCCCGACCAAGCACTGTCAGGTGGCCCTTGGAAGGTTGTCCAGAAGGTCACCCCAAATGCAGCTCTCGGGCTGAAAATGGTTCCCATCCCTGCCCTCACACATTTGGCTAAATGCCTGAAGAGGGCTGATGTTCTGGGGCACTTTGAGGAAAACAAAATGGCATCTGTCAGTTGACAGGAGCTGGGAGGTGTTTTACTGAATTTCACCACCCACCCTTGAAAGTTGCCCCACTCCCAAAACATGCAAAACGGATAAGGCAGTTACTTTGTGCCCAACTCCTAATTTGGTGGGAAGTTCTTTGTGGAAAACCTTTGGCCCATTCCTTATGCCATCACTTAGAATTTCCCCTGTTTGAATTTCTCCATGGATTTTAGAGTTTTTCAGTTGTCTGACCCTGTGCAGGGGTGTAGTCATCCAGAGTCCCAGGGAGTCTTAGACATCTTACCTTTTTGGGAGCAGGGTCCCTATGTCTTCATTGTCCTTTCTTGCTGATTAGAGCCAATCAGAGTGAAACGAGATGAGTCAGCCACTGACAAAACATGCACCCCTTTTGTCTGAGTATGGCAAACAAGAAGGGAAACTCAGCAGAGGAAATTCCTTAGCATCTTAGTACATTTGTCCAGGTACATGCACAGAAAATAGTAGATCTATCTGAAAGGCAACATATGGAGATCTGCATTGATTGCTACAGTACATCACTAAGGGAAAGTATTCCAAGCAAAGTAAGCGTCTGAAGACTCGTTTTATTGTATAAACTTAGAAGAGGGAGCGGCTGTGAGGGGGGCATGGCATGACAATCATGAAGAGACCCTGCACTTCTGAATTTGCTACTCTACACTACTGACTGTGACTTAGGAATCTTACATTCTTCTGTCTTTCTTTCTGAATTTTAGACTGAGTGACATTGGATGTACAGTTTCCCAAAATCTTCAGTTCTTTTAGCTCATTTACATCTTGTTTCTCTATATGAAGTGGGCTGCATACATTTACACTGCACAAAAAGCTATCTTGTTGTTAGGTGCATCCACAGAACACAACAAAAAAGCAAACCTATATTGCACTCAATGGGACTTACTTCTGAGTAGAGTGTATAGGATTACCTTGTTGAAAGAACAACATTCCCATCCATTGTCTAGTCTCTCTAATATCCTGTGTGACAACTCTGTCTTGAAGAGGCCTACTGTTTCCTTATCTTCTTTATGTAATAAATTATTCCAAACATCTCTTGTATGTAATTGTACCAAAGTTTTCCTTTGTGCTGCATTTTCTCTTAAACTGACCCTGGCAAATCCATTCCCTTCAGTTACAATGTCACCCCCTTGATGTTTTGTAATTATTAATCATTTCTACCTTATCTGTGTTCCTATATTATTATTAAATCAGTTCTAGATTATCAGTCATATTTAGGTGAAAAGTTGTCTTAAAATGTGCACTTCATCCATCATTGCAACAGCCCTTTGAGGCATGACATGTCAGGTTGTGATTGAGCAGAAAGTTGGACTCACTTTGAAACCCCCAATACTCTATCAAGTGGCTGTGAAAATGGCCAAGGAGTTGTTTTGCTTTTTTGGAACACTTAGTAGCAGCATCAGGCCTGGTCCTACCACAGAGAGGATGAGGGATTCTGCCTCAGGAGGGAACTTGCCCCTCATAAGAATAGTCCTGCTGGATCAGACCAGAGGCCCATCTAGCCCACTGTCCTGTTCTCACAGCACCAGCCAGATGCCTCTGAGAAGCCTGCACTCTCCCCATCTTGGCCCAGAAATACTACATGCAAGAAGGATCTTGGAATTGTTGTTGATCACAAGCTGAATATGAGCCAACAGTGTGATGTGGCTGCAAAAAAGGCAAATTCTATTTTAGGCTTCATTAACAGAAGTATAGTTTCCAAATCGCATGAAGTTGTAGTTCACCTCTGTTCAGCACTCTGTTTGGCACTGTTCTTGTGTACTGTGTCCAGTTCTGGACACCACACTTTAAGAAGGATGCAGACAAACTGGAACGGGTTCAGAGGAGGGCAACAAGGATGATGAGTGGACTGGAAACAAAGCTCTATGAGGAGAGACTGAAAGAACTGGGCATGTTTAGCCTTGAGAAGGAAGACTGATGGGAGATATGATAGCACTCTTCAAGTACTTGAAAGGTTGACATACAGAGGAGGGCCGGGATCTCCTCTCGATCGTCCCAGAATGCAGGACATGGAATAATGGGCTCAAGTGACAGATTTTGACTGAACATCAGTCAAAACTTCTTAAATGAGTGGTACGATAATGAAACCAATGACCTAGGGAGATGGTGGGCTCTCCAACACTGGAGGCCTTCAAGAGGCAGCTGGACAGCTACCTGTCAGGTATGCTTTAATTTGGATTCTTGCATTGAGCAGGGGGTTGGACTCAGGGGCCTTATAGGCCCCTTCCAACTCTACGATTCTATGATTCTTTGATACAGAGGGGTGTGTCAATGTATGTAGAAACTAGCCTACTAGTTACTAGATAGGCAAAATTCAAAAAATATTTTTTACCACTTTTTATCTCTGGCATCTAGTCCACCACTGGCATCTGGCCTTTGGAAGGTTGTCCAGAAAGAAGTGCAGCCCTCAGGCTGAGAAAGGTTGCTCAC
Organism: Rhineura floridana; assembly: GCF_030035675.1. Taxonomy (NCBI): domain Eukaryota; kingdom Metazoa; phylum Chordata; class Lepidosauria; order Squamata; family Rhineuridae; genus Rhineura; species Rhineura floridana. The sequence continues at coordinate 171,108,224 of NC_084484.1, forward strand.
TCATGTTTTATGGTGTAATTTGGTTACCCCTTCTTACCCTGCTGGAGGGGGCAGGATAGCTGCTGGCATTTCTGCCCGAGGTGGCTCAAGAAGTAGGGCGCTTCACTGCTCTCCAGAAGGCAAAGAGGCAGGAGGAAATCCACCAAGGCGAGCAGTGGAAGATATCCATGTGAGCCAATCCGTTGCATGAACGTTTGGGAGCCGTTTCCATTGATGTTAATGGCACATGAAGCCTAGCGCAGGTGTTTAGGTTTGCAGGCTTAACTTGCCAGGGAAGCTTGTTTTCATAGAAGGAACTGATGACACTGTACAATTAGCACAGTGGAGAGGCTTCTGGTTTGAAAGCTCCCCGAGTGATCTGTCACATTGTTTTAATTATGATATTTATCACAATGCGGCCTTTTCAGAGAAGGAAAGCAACCCAACAACCAAGACAATATACCTGGAAGGCAACCAAGCCCCTGTTTGCTATGATCGACAATGCTCTTGTGCCACCTTACAAACGGCAGGGTTTCTGGAGATGTCAGGTCCATTAAAGACCCTCTTCCTGGAGCAAAGCAGCAGGAAGGATAATACCCTGTGACATGAGGCAGGGCTGGGAGGCAATCATCTCTTTTGCAGCACAGTGTGAATGCCCAATTAGAAAGCAAATAAAGGGGAGAGGGCAGCTATGAGAGAACTAGAAAAGGGCCTCAAATGCAAAGATGTATCACTGAACACCAAAGTCAGGATCATTCGGACCATGGTATTCCCGATCTCTATATATGGAAGTGAAAGTTGGACAGTGAAAAAGGCGGATAAGAGAAAAATCAACTCATTTGAAATGTGGTGATGGAGGAGAGCTTTGTGCATACCATGGACTGTGAAAAAGACAAATAATTGGGTATTAGAACAAATTAAACCAGATCTATCACTTGAAACTAAAATGATGAAACTGAGGTTATCATACTTTGGACACATCATGAGAAGACATAATTCACTAGAAAAGACAGTAACACTGGGAAAAACAGAAGGGAGTAGAAAAAGAGGAAGACCAAACAAGAGATGGATTGATTCCATAAAGCAAGTCACAGACCTGAACTTGCAAGATCTGAACAGGGTGGTACATGACAGATGCACTTGGAGGTCACTGATTCATAGGGTCGCCATAAGTCGTGATTGACTTGAAGGCACATAACAACAACAACAATTTGCAACAACCCCATCTCAAACAAAAGGAGCATAGGAAGTTGCCTTATACTGAGTCAGACCATGGGTCCATCTGGCTCAGTGTTGTCCACACTGACTGGCAGCGGCTCTCCTGGGTCCCAGCCAGATAGTCTTTCCCAGTCCTACCTAGAAATGACAGGGATTGAACCTGGAACCCTTTGGATGCAAGCAGATGCTCCACCACTGAGCTACAGCCCTTCCCCATACATGGACAAAGAAAAGGTTCCATTGGTAGGGATGATCCCCCTCCTCTCCCCAACACTTCAATTTGTTTAGTTCATTGCATGCACCTTTACAGATACCTAAAAAACCCCACAGACCAACTCTGTACTTTCCCTTCTTGAGATATTCATGGCAGCATGGTTTCAGCACCAGCAGCAATTCCTTGAGATTTCCCTCACTTGTCCTCACTCACAATTGAGTAATAGTTACACGTACACAAACACACAAACAAACACATATACTGTCTTGTCTCTTCTTATTTCAAAGTACTTTTTGGTCCTGGTAGCTATGCTAAGAGCCCATATCTGCATAGCATCACAGTCATTTATTAAGCATTGATTATGCAATGCTAGTTTCTAGGCAATTTGCTGTACAAAACATACATTGTAATGCACAAACATATAAAAGACAACAAGTTAAAAGACAATAAAATATTCCATTCTGGTGGTCATATCAGTAAAACACAATGTACAAAACCACTTTAATTGATGCATTCCTCACACAAAAGCAATCCCACCCTCGGAAGCAACAGTCGCTTTTTGATTTGGCAGGCATTTGAGTGTTGAGTGACTGCTATCACTTTATTATAGGTGCAATTCAAGATGCTGGTTTTGACCTCAAGAGTCCTTAACAGTCTGGGGCCCAGAGTATCTCAGGAGTAGGGCTGAGCTGAAAGTTCCTTAAGGAATCCTTTACAAAGCATTGCAAATTTCCAACAGTCCTGTAAAGTAGGGGTCAGTATTATTATTTCCATATTTTATGAGTGTATGGATGAGACAGAGTGGCTTGCTTACGGCTCCTTAGTGAGTTCATGGCAGAGGCGAGATTCAAACTGGGAACTTCCTGATTCCTGAACTTCAGCCATTGTGGGCGAGTTCAGTCAAACTCCCTCACGCATTAAAAGGATGTGCAGCATCAGAAAGCCCCATAGGCTAGTCCCACTCCCTGATGCTGAAGTGTTTATTGGCCAACATCTCCACTGGCCATGCATTAGCAAGTACGCGAAGTGGTCCTTTGTTTTCATCAATGTATGTCTGCATAGCAAGGGTGGGGAACCTGTGGCCCTCCAGATGTTGTTGGACTCCAGCTCCCATCAGCTCCAGGCAACACAGCCAACAGTCAGGGGTGACAGAAGATGCAGTCCAACAACATCTGGAGTGCACCAGGTTCCCATACCTGCTGCAGGCTGTAGAGTGTCTCTGCATGAGAAGGAATTCTGGACCACTCAGGATTTTCTGTTGTACAAACACACACTGTGTCAGCTGTAGGGATGGAAGGATCTGTCAATTTCACTTCTCTCACTTTCACAGTTTTCCAATCTTACATTTTGTTCTTCACATTTCCACAGCAATTTTTTTTATAAAAGTCCTCATGCTCCTGAAAATTCTTCAGTGTTTTAGTGTTAATTCCTCCTAATATACCTATTTTTATAGGCCTTTTGTTTTAGTCATTTACACATTTTACGCAAGCAATTTCTCCTGACATTTTTGTATTTCCCCCCATGAATATATTCATTTTTACACACATTTTCCCCTGATATATGCATTTTGACAAACATTGGTTGGTTGGAGAACAGCATTGCAAAATTTGGATAAGTGCAAAATTTGATGGATGGCTGTGTTTCGGTTCTCATATTGTTTTGGAAAGTGCAAATTTGATAGATCCACCTTTAAATGCAAACAGGATAGAATTTCTCCCCATCCCTGGCCTTGAGAGACAGATTCCCTCAGGGATAATACGTCAGGAGCTTCGTGCCAGCAGTGGGCAGTGCCAGAGCCAAAAGGGGAGGGGCATTCCCTTTGTCTCTCAGTCTCTGTCTCCCCCCCTTTTCTCGTTCCTTGTACGACAGGTACAGTTTGCTCTACCCAGACATCCAAGCTAATCATCTGCTGGAGGCTTCTGAAGTCAAGCCAAAGGCCACATGTGGCAGGGGTGGGGAACTTTTCTCAGCCCAAGGGCCGTGTTCCCTTCTAGGTAGCCTTTTGGGGGCCACATGCCAGTGGTGAGAAGGGCCAGAGCAGTGGACGGAGCAGGGAGTGCAAGTTTACCTTTGTACAGTAGGGTAGCGTCTGCATATACACTCTCTCTCTTAACTGTCCTCCATCCAGGCAAGCCAGAGGCGAGTTCAAGGACACATTTTGGCTATGCAAAAAACAAGGAAGGAGGATGTGAGGCGGGGCCAAGGAGGGGTGTGGTTCCAAGGGTCAGATAGATCTGGAGGGTGAAATCAGACCCTAGGCCTGAGGTTCCCCCTCACTGCTCTAGGTACATACATCAGGGCCCTTTGCATGCTTGCTGAATGTGTGGCTGGCAGAAGGTGTAATGGGGGGGGGTTAGTCCTCATGGCCCTACGACCTCCTAAAGTTGTGCTTTTAAGGTATGAGGTGGGCTTGTCTGCACTCCTTTTTGTTATCACATCACACCAATTAGAACCTCTAGAGTTTTCCAAGTAGAGAGAATGGGTGTTTTTATGTCTGTGGTTTTTATGTCTTCATGTCTGCAGTGTGAATGTGCCCAGAGTCTATTTCAATTGATTATGTTCCCTGCTCACTCGTTTGGGAAGCTCTCCTGTACTTACTAGAGTGAGGTTTGCCAGTTGTTTCCTACCCCCAACCCCCATTTCAAATTAATTCTTTTTTTCTTTTTTGCACATGTTTTGCTGGTATCACTTAAGCCCTTGGGAACCCATTGCCACTTGGCAGACTGGACGAAAAGAAAAAGAAATGAAATCTACAAGAATTGAACATGGTCAGTTCAAAAACAAAACAAAACAAAACCAGAACAGGCCCTTAAAAAAAAGAACAGCCCCAAAATAAAATCTGTTGCAATAAGGTCAAGCAGAAGAAATTAGATGGTCAGAATTCAATAAAAACAACTTTGAAATACATTGCTGTTATGTTATTGCACTGGGCTGCAGCATTAGGTCAGCGTCTTTTTTATGGCTCATTACAGTTGAGACTGCAAATATTTCCTCTTGGCATCAATGTGGCAGTTCCTCAGACTAATGATTAGTTGTAATCATGAAGGACTTGGAATTGGAGATGGACAGTCCCTTCATTGGTCTGGCCCCATTTGCATTTAGAGCACTGTTATACCACTTTAAACAGCCATGGCTTTCCCCAAAGAATCCTGGGAACTATAGTTTGCTATGGGTGCTGAGAGTTGTTAGGAGACCCCCTATTCCCCTCCTAGAATTACAATTCCCAAAGTGGTTTGACAACTAAACCGCAGTCTCCAACCCATTGACGTAATAAACCTTAAACAAAACTATGCAGGTAAGAAGCCAGCAGGAGTGTGGGGGCTTTCCAGTGTTTTGCACTGCCTGCAGCATGTACGACTATCTGCCTGTTGGACAGAAGTCGTGGGTGTGCTTTCGGTGCAATGAGCTCCTGGCTCTCCGGGAACGACTTCTTTCCTTGAGGCCAGGGTGGCGGACCTGGAAAAGCTGAGAGAGGCAGAGAGGTGTGTGGAGGAGGCCTTCAGGGATGTTATAGCTGTGTCCCACTCCAACGATGATAGCTGTCCTGCTATCATGGAGAACGATGGTCTTGGGGAAGGAGAGCATCCAGCTGAGGAAGAGGGAAAGGATCCCTTAGAAGGGACCCATTCCTTGGGGGATGAGCAGCTATCCTCTCGTGCCCAGGATATATCTCCAGGGGGTGGAGGGATCCTTGTAGTGGGTGATTCGATCATTAGGAACATAGACAGTGGGGTGTGTGATGGGCGTGTAGACCGCAAGGTGTTTTGCCTGCCTGGTGCGAAGGTTGTCGATATCGCCTGTCGTTTAGATAGTTTGGTAGACAGTGCTGGGAAGGAGTCAGTGGTCGTGGTGCACGTTGGCACCAACGACATGGGGAAATGCAGCCGTGAGGTCCTGGAAGCAAAATTTAGGTTGCTAGGTAGGATGCTGAAAGCCAGGACCTCCAAGGTGGCTTTCTCTGAAATGCTACCGGTTCCACGCGCAGGACCAGCCAGACAGGCCCAGCTTCGCAGTCTCAATGCGTGGATGAGACGATGGTGTCGGGTGGAAGGGTTTGGATTTGTTAGGCACTGGGGAACATTTTGGGACAAGCCGGGCCTGTACAAAAGGGACGGGCTCCACTTGAACCAGAATGGAACCAGACTGCTGGCACTTAAAATTAAAAAGGTGGCAGAGCAGCTTTTAAACTGACTGAGGGGGGAAACCCGACAGGAGCTGAGAAAGGTCCGGTTCGGAATAAACCTCCCCCCTGGGATAAAAACCAAAGAAATGATGAAATGTTAAAAGGGGTAGGCCTAGAAGTAGGCATTGTGAGAGCAGGGGCACAGGATATAAATTCAGAAGAGCAAAATTACCACAGGCCTAACCACAAGTGCCAAAGACACTTGAAGAGAGACACTGCTTACAAGTGCCTGTACGCTAATGCTAGGAGCCTGCGAACCAAGATGGGAGAACTGGAGTGCTTGGTCTTAGAGAAGAGCATTGATATAGTGAGCATAACGGAGACCTGGTGGAATGGAGAAAACCAGTGGGATACGGTTATCCCTGGTTATAAACTATATCGGAAGGACAGGGAAGGACGTATTGGTGGCGGAGTCGCTCTATACGTGAAAGAAGGCATTGAATCCAGCAAGCTTGAAACCCCAAAAGAGGCAGACTCCACAGAATCGTTGTGGGTGGTGATACCATGCCCCAGGAGGGACTTAATACTGGGAACAATCTATCGTCCCCCTGATCAAAATGCTCAGGGAGACCTTGAGATGAGATATGAAATTGAGGAAGCATCCAAACTAGGAAATGTGGTAGTAATGGGTGACTTCAACTACCCGGACATAGACTGGCTGCATATGTGTTCCAGTCATGACAAAGAAGCAAAGTTTCTAGATATTCTAAATGACTATTCCCTAGATCAGTTGGTCATGGAACCGACCAGAGGGACGGCAACCCTGGACTTAATCCTCAGTGGGGACCGGGACCTGGTGCGAGATGTAAGTGTTGTTGAACCGATTGGGAGCAGTGACCACAGTGCTATTAAATTAAACATACATGTAACTGGCCAATTGCCAAGAAAATCCAACACGGTCACATTTGACTTCAAAAGAGGAAACTTCACAAAAATGAGGGGATTGGTAAAAAGAAAGCTGAAAAACAAAGTCCAGAGGGTCACATCACTCGAAAATGCTTGGAAGTTGTTTAAAAACACTATATTAGAAGCTCAACTGGAGTGCATACCGCAGATCAGAAAAGGTACCGCCAGGGCCAAGAAGATGCCAGCATGGTTAACGAGCAAAGTCAAGGAAGCTCTTAGAGGCAAAAAGTCTTCCTTCAAAAAATGGAAGTCTTGTCCGAATGAAGAAAATAAAAAGAACACAAACTCTGGCAAAAGAAATGCAAGAAGACAATAAGGGATGCTAAAAAAGAATTTGAGGAGCACATTGCTAAGAACATAAAAACCAACAACAAAAAATTCTATAAATACATTCAAAGCAGGAGACCAACTAGGGAGACAATTGGACCCTTGGATGATAAGGGAGTCAAAGGTGTACTAAAGAACGATAAGGAGATTGCAGAGAAGCTAAATGAATTCTTTGCATCTGTCTTCACAGTGGAAGATATAGGGCAGATCCCTGAACCTGAACTAACATTTGCAGGAAGGGATTCTGAGGAACTGAGACAAATAGTGGTAACGAGAGAGGAAGTTCTAGGCTTAATGGACAATATAAAAACTGACAAATCACCGGGCCCGGATGGCATCCACCCGAGAGTTCTCAAAGAACTCAAATGTGAAATTGCTGATCTGCTAACTAAAATATGTAACTTGTCCCTTGAGTCCTCCTCCGTGCCTGAGGACTGGAAAGTGGCAAATGTAACACCAATCTTCAAAAAGGGATCCAGAGGGGATCCCGGAAATTACAGGCCAGTTAGCTTAACTTCTGTCCCTGGAAAACTGGTAGAAAGTATGATTAAAGCTAGATTAACTAAGCACATAGAAGAACAAGCCTTGCTGAAGCAGAGCCAGCATGGTTTCTGCAAGGGAAAGTCCTGTCTCAGTAACCTATTAGAATTCTTTGAGAGTGTCAACAAGCATATAGATAGAGGTGATCCAGTGGACATAGTGTACTTAGACTTTCAAAAAGCGTTTGACAAGGTACCTCACCAAAGGCTTCTGAGGAAGCTTAGCAGTCATGGAATAAGAGGAGAGGTCCTCTTGTGGATAAGGAATTGGTTAAGAAGCAGAAAGCAGAGAGTAGGAATAAACGGACAGTTCTCCCAATGGAGGGCTGTAGAAAGTGGAGTCCCTCAAGGATCGGTATTGGGACCTGTACTTTTCAACTTGTTCATTAATGACCTAGAATTAGGAGTGAGCAGTGAAGTGGCCAAGTTTGCTGACGACACTAAATTGTTCAGGGTTGTTAAAACAAAAAGGGATTGCGAAGATCTCCAAAAAGACCTCTCCAAACTGAGTGAATGGGCAGAAAAATGGCAAATGCAATTCAATATAAACAAGTGTAAAATTATGCATATTGGAGCAAAAAATCTTAATTTCACATATACGCTCATGGGGTCTGAACTGGCGGTGACCGACCAGGAGAGAGACCTCGGGGTTGTAGTGGACAGCACGATGAAAATGTCGACCCAGTGTGCGGCAGCTGTGAAAAAGGCAAATTCCATGCTAGCGATAATTAGGAAAGGTATTGAAAATAAAACAGTCGATATCATAATGCCGTTGTATAAATCTATGGTGTGGCCGCATTTGGAATACTGTGTACAGTTCTGGTCGCCTCATCTCAAAAAGGATATTATAGAGTTGGAAAAGGTTCAGAAGAGGGCAACCAGAATGATCAAGGGGATGGAGCGACTCCCTTACGAGGAAAGATTGCAGCATTTGGGGCTTTTTAGTTTAGAGAAAAGGCGGGTCAGAGGAGACATGATAGAAGTGTATAAAATTATGCATGGCATTGAGAAAGTGGATAGAGAAAAGTTCTTCTCCCTCTCTCATAATACTAGAACTCGTGGACATTCAAAGAAGCTGAATGTTGGAAGATTCAGGACAGACAAAAGGAAGTACTTCTTTACTCAGCGCATAGTTAAACTATGGAATTTGCTCCCACAAGATGCAGTAATGGCCACCAGCTTGGATGGCTTTAAAAGAAGATTAGACAAATTCATGGAGGACAGGGCTATCAATGGCTACTAGCCGTGATGGCTGTGCTCTGCCACCCTAGTCAAGCAGCATGCTTCTGAAAACCAGTTGCCGGAAGCCTCAGGAGGGGAGAGTGTTCTTGCACTCGGGTCCTGCTTGCGGGCTTCCCCCAGGCACCTGGGTGGCCACTGTGAGAACAGGATGCTGGACTAGATGGGCCACTGGCCTGATCCAGCAGGCTCTTCTTATGTTCTTATGTTCTTATGTTCTTAATCTATCCCTCTTCCCAGGAAACTCCAGAAATTTGGGCTCTGTGAGGAGAATTGGGGTCCCCTAACAAGTCTCAACACCCTTAACAAATTACACTTCCCAGTTTGCTCTGGAGGAAGCTATGGCTGTTTAAAGTGATATAATATTGCTTTATATGTAATGTTCAGATGGGGACTCTGTGTCACTTTTTTAATGTAATCACCAATAAGTCCTTTCTGTCCTATTTCCACATTAATCTACAATTGTTTTCTTTAAAAAACTGCAAAAAATTGAGTACACTTTTCTAAACAAAGATCTCTTAAAAGATGCATTTTAAAAATGTATTTTGAAAGGTTTTTGAGCCATGAACTGCACAGGAGTGTGAAAGCCAGGAGATAAACTAAGGCTGCAATCCTAACTCCTGTGATGTTATTGGTTTCTCATATTTCCAATCTTAAATTCAGTTTTTCACATTTCCACACCAGTTTCTGATTTTTTTTTTCTTTAAAAAGTCATCATGAAAATTCACCAGCTTTTTTTGGTGGGGGGTTTACTCCTAGTATGCACCCTTTCCTATGCAGTTTTGCCTTCAATACACATTTTGTGCAAAGCAACATTCCCTAATATAATTTCTGTATGTTATTTGTATGCATTTATTTGCACATGACTCGGCTGGAGAGCTGCATTGCAGAATTTGGAGAAGTGCAGATTTCAAGGGATGGCTGCGTTTCAGTTCACGTATTGCTTCAGAAGGTGTGAATTAGGAGAGTTCGCCTTTAAATGCCAAATGAATGGAATTTCTTCCCAATTTCTAGTTAGGATCATGCATGTTTACTCCTTTGCTGGCAGAGAGGAGCACTGTGAAGGGAGGACTCCACCAGAGCAGAGACTTTCACCAGCAGTTCTTAAGCTGTCAGCAAGTATTACAACCCCCCCCCCCAAATGGGACATTTTGGGATGGGGTGCTGGAGACTTTGGATCTGTGGGATCCAAAACCCTGCAGCTTTCTTGAGGGACTAATCCTTGGGTCCCTCTGCTTTGTTAGCCCTGGAGATGGCACAATTCCAAAATCAGAGAAAAACCACTGCGCCTCCCTTTTCTGCACTGGCTAGCAGGAAAGGGAGGGACAGTGGGATAAGAGAACATGTTAGACAGAAAAGTTCAAGACTGGTCTTTCCTGTGATGTTCTTGCTTTTTATATGCAGGGGGATTTTCTTTTTTTGAGGGGTGAACATCCAAACATTTAATTCCCCATCACCACAGCTACCATTTCTGATGTGATAGTCTTGGAAAAGTTGAGTCATATGTGTCATGTGTAGATTGGCATTCAATTTACCAATACTTCGGTGGAAGTTTCCAGACTTCGTTGGAGTTGGGTTCAGGTGGAACACAATGTTGACCTTTCTCTTTAGTGGAAAGTGCCAATTTGTGCCTTGATCTCTTCCAATAAAGTCATGCTGGATTTTTCATCATAAGCATGAAAAGCAATTGTATTTTCCTTCTCAGTGTTTCAGATGCTTTCTTCCTCTTTTAAAATAACCAAATCCTCACCAAAGACTTATGCTATTCTACAACTAGCTTTCTGCAAACTTTTCTTTCCATTCCTTTTATTTCTAGATCAAAGTTGCAGTTCTATCAAATCTCAAAGACACATTGTCAAGTCCTATTGACCCTGCATGTAACCTAGCCTAGGTCTATTGCTTCCCTTTTACAGTTGAAAACAGGGCTCCCTTGCCCACCAGCTATAGATCTTCTGGGTTCAATAGCTCCCCTTCTGAGTAATTAAAAGAGAAAAATAGAAGCGTGGAGAGTATGTGGCTAGCAGAAATGAATCTATATGTTGGCTGCCTATTGACAATAATTTAGCAAGTGATTAGCAATTTTGGATGCTCTGCATTAAAGACCTGTCTCCATAAAGTAATTGTCCTGATTTAAATCCTCTTAAGTGCCTGCATGTGAACTATTGCTTGTTGTGTTCTTTTGTCACTTTTGCAACTTTTGTATTTTTTCAGGAGTAGTCAACCTTTTTAGATCCATGGGCATATTTGGATATTTGAAAGGATGCTGTTGGTGCCACCTCTTCTAGTAACTTCTCTTCCCTCTCCCCTGAATTAGCCCCTGCCTTGCAAGAGACAGAAAGAATGCACACACACTTCTGGGTAAAAAAAGTCAAATCCAGTAGAATTAATCTGAGCCTGGAAATGCACATAGAGCTGAAAGAGGAAGTGGGAAAGAATGTAATTCTACCAACTTTCTGCTTCAACTCTATGTACATCTCAAGGGAGAAAAAGGTAAGGATCCTCATCACCTCATGACCAAGGGAGCAGTGACGTGGGGTCAGTGGCTTTGTGGGCATCATGGGAAGACCTCAAGGGCATCATTGTACCCACAGGCATAATGGTGGTGACACCTATATTACAACATCTTCCCTTCACATATATCATTGAATGTGCACTGGGGGGGAATGGGGTCATGCTCACTGAACTTATAAGTGCATTTGGCATAACTCATGAAAGATCCTATGTGTGTACAAAATGAACACATGATTGGGGTTCCTTAAAGAGAACAAGTCCTGGGTTGGGTGTACATTGGCTCTGCATGCATTAGTCTTTCTCACAAGTAGACATGGAGGAGAAATTCAGGTCAGTTGGCATTTGAAAGCAAACCTACCTAATTCACACTTTCTGAAACAATACACTTTCTGAAACACAGCCATCCTTTGAAATGTGCACTTCTGTGAATTTTGCAATGCCCTTCTTCAGCTTAGTAATGTGTACAAAAAAGAATATACTAAGGTAAGGTGTATATTAAAATGCACAAATTAGTGAAAATACCATAAAATGCATTATGTCATGGAAAAACTGCTTTGTTAAAATGTGTATACAGTAATACTTTCCTTAACAAATCCTCCAGGAAGAAAGCTTCTTTTAAGGAAGGCATTTTAAAAGGTGAAACTGACTAGCTTTGCTTTGCTATGGATAAACTTTCAAGCCTGTGACTTCGCTTTAAGGTGAACTTGACTAGTCTGTGTCTTTGCTTTGCCAACAATAAACTGACAAGCCTATGCCTTTGTTTAAGGTGAAACTGGGCGGGCTGTGTCTTTGCTTTGCTAGGGCTAAACTTTCAAGCCTGTGCTTTTGTTGCTTTGCTTTGATATCAATAAACTGATAAGCCTGTGTCTTTGCTGTGCTTGACTGAAAGTGAAAAGCCTGTTTGCTTTGCATGGAAGAGATATCTTACTTTCTCCCTGCGCTGGGGAAGGAAGAATCCAGTATGATTTGGAGGAAGGAGGGGAGGAGGAAGGAGGCGGAGAGGGTGGGTTTTGGGTAGACAACCTTTAAAGCCCCAATTGAAGTTGCCCCCACCATCTATGATCAGGTGTAGGAATCTATCCCTATTCTTTCCATGTTATTCCTACCTCTGGTAGTAAATTTTCTGTTAAAGAAGTAATTCCAGGAACACATCTACTTTGTTGACAGAGGTATTACTATATTGGGTAAAACTGCATACAAATACCATGGACTGCAAAAAAATAATAACTGGGTGTTAGAACAAATTAAACCAGAACTGTCACTGGAAGCTAAAATGATGAAACTGAGGTTATCATACTTTGGACCCATAATGAGAAGACATAATTCACTAGAAAAGGGAATAATGCTGGGAAAAACAGAAGGGAGTAGAAAAAAAGGAAGAGCAATGAAGAGATGGATTGATTCCATAAAGGAAGCCCCAGACCTGAACTTACAAGATCTGAACAGGGTGGTTCATGACAGACGCTATTGGAGGTCACTGATTCATAAGGTCGCCATACGTTGAAATCGACTTGAAGGCAAATAACAACAACAAATGTTTATAACAGGAGAAATTCACACTAAAATGCTGATGAATTTTCGTGAGGAGTTTTTTTTTTTTAAAAAAAATGGAAATAATGTGGAAATGTGATGAGCAGGACTTAAGATTGGAGAAATGAGACAGTGAGAGAAACTGAAATGGACAGATTTGTCCCTCCCAAGTTATTACATCTTGATAAACACTGCCCTGTGTGTTGATGTTCAGTGAGCATGTGCTGATTTATTATAAACCGTATGCCTATTTTTCAACACAAAAGGTCACGGATGAATTTCGGAGATTTTCTTACCGTGGGGTGCAGTATAAACTACCTGTCTGAAGCTTTACTAAGGATGGATCGAGCAATTATTTAATGACATTTACTGCACTGGTGTTTGTTAACCAAACTGGCATTAACTTGATACTTGGCTCCCCCTTAGGGGGCTTCCCTGAATGCTTGAACCATCTGGGTTACTCTTACATTCCCCTTTTTCTTTAGTTTTCAGAAGGATGGGGCTCTCAGACGAGTGTGTTCATTTGGGGCACTTGTCATTCAGCTTTTGTGGCACTAAGCCAAAAAACCTGAGCTTCGAGGCATGACTTGTAAGGTTTTTCTTCTGTTTTCATGGGCTCCAGTTTCCTTCCTTTTGCTCGCAGTGTCAAGCCTGGATGGTATTTTATCTTACCCTAGCAGCTGCCCTGGAAATATTTGACAGCAACAGTTGCAAGGAAGGGCCGTTGTAGTCTCAAGCTCCCATGGTGGGTGGTATGTCTCAAGAACTGGGAGGGGTGGGGTTGCGTTGTTGTTGGTTCCCCTCTTGTTTCAGATTAAGAACCAAAGAGCTTTGTTTCCTCAGCAAAAGGGAAAAAAGGGAAGGACATACTCAAGAATGTCTAACTGAGCCTTTCCTGAAAAATAAGAGTCCTTCTCAGAAGGAGACAAAGGGAAACGGAAAGAAATGGTCAGGCACCTGTTTCTCTGCATCTCCTGACAGCACACCCCTGGGGTATAAGGCGCTTTCATGATTGCTGGCTTCCACATCACAGGTTGCAGGGAGCAAGACCTTTGGGAAATTAATAAATAAAGCCATAGCCACTTGTTTGGGAGGGAAGGGAATGAGTTTCTCCACAGCACTCCAGCGCTACTTGAGTTGGACTTACCTTGAGATTCCAGTGGTGATTGTGTGGGGGAAGTACCTGGTAGATTAAGACTAGATAGACATTTGGTGTGGTTCATATTTTAATGTAAACCTATCTCATTCACAGTTCCCAACGCAATATGTGAACTGAAACGTGGCTATCCTTCGAAAGCCAGCCTTTTCCGAATTGTGCAAGGTAATTCTACAGCCACATAACGTGTACACAAATGCATATATTAGGAGAAAGTGTGCATCAAAATGGGCTCCTACAGGGAGGAAGGGCAGGATGTAAATCTAATAAATAAATAAATAAATAAAAATACATGTGATAATGAAAATAGCATACAAAATGCATTGCTCTAGGGGAAATTACTTGCCAGAATATATACACTTGGCAAAATTGCACACTAAAAGTTTCTCAGCAGAATTTCTTTTTTTTAAAAAATGGCCATCTGATTTGGAAATGTCGTGTTTGGAACTTATGACTGGAAAAATGAGAAAATGAAATTGGCCAATTCATTCATCCCTAATTGTGACTCATGAATAGGGATGGGGGAGAAATTTGGTTCAGTTCGCATACATTTTCTGAAACAACGTGAGAACCGAAACACAGCCATCCTTTAAAATTTGCACTTGTCCAAATTTTGGGATGTAGTTTGTTGGCCAAACAATGTTTACAAAAATGCATAGTTCAGGGGAAAATGTGCTTAAAAATGAATATACGTGAAAATTATATGCAAAACATTCACTATATTAGGAGAAATTGCTTACAAAATATTGTAAATTCCTCAAAACAGCATACAAACATATGTTTATTAGAAGAAATTCAGACTAAAATGCTGAGGTGGCCAGTATGCCTTGAAGATGATGATGATGACCCACCTTTCCCCAGTAGGTTCCAGGGCAAATCACAACAATGTAAAATACATGATTAAAAATAGCTTAAAACAAATGACATTCACAACTAGAGAGGGTCCTAAAAATATTGTTATGGGACAGAGGGATGAGACAGATAATTTCTTTGGGTCCCCTTCAAGCCTGTAATCTTGTATCTGAAGTTGGGATATGCAAGCAAGAAACCTGCTCAGGCTAGTTTCTTTTGTTAAGCTAGCCTGTGAGTTAATGGACAACTTGAATAGTCAATCTACATATCCAACCCCCTTTCCAGGGGACAGGCCCTCCTCTACCATCACTTGGCTGGAGCCCCCCATTTCTGGAGCCAAGGAGAGGCTTGTATGTTTTTTATTCAAGGCTGAAGAAACTGGGAACTGTGTAGACAGACAGAGAGGCTTGCTTGCTCTCTATACCCCCAAAGCTATGGGCAATGGGTGCAAGATCTGATGGACTGTTAATACTGTGAACCCCTCCATCTTAAGCTCAGGTTGTATATATGTGTAAATGAAAACCATATGTCCTATAAGATACGATAGTCTCCACTGACCTTCTTTCCAAGGAAACCAAACTCTGGGTATGCGCAGGAACCCCTGGAAGGCTTGCACCGCTTAGAGATTGGGGTGGCATGGAAGAAATGTCTATCAGTGGCTCTGAAAGCAATTTCATTGTTGGACTTTAGGCTCAAGATAATCTAACAAAAGATTATGTTATATGTTTGTTGGGCTTAGGGATGCAAGAAAGCATCACTTTCATTTTTGCCCTGTAGTATGAAGCACTGTTTCCATTCCACTGCAATTTATCCGCCACCAACACCCACTTCATTCATCTCGCTGTGGCAAAATTATGTAACTTATGTAATGTATGTACTTAATTAGGTAAATTACGTTTTTGCATGGTTATGTTGTTCCACCCCATTCATTTCAGTGCAAAGGAAATGCAATGCAAATAGAGGAAAAGTAATCAATTATGTATTATACAGCCACAAGAGTGGCTGTGTACTATAGCCAGCGTGGATTTTTTGCATTCTGCAATGTTAAATTGAAAATACCCCCATGCCATTCGGATGCTTCCCATAAGCTCATTTTAAAACAAAACCTTACAAAACGTATAGTCCTGAACTCAGAAACGCTTGATTAACAACCCTCTACGTTTTCATGGTGATACACAAAACAGTCAGAGAGAATCGAGAGTTTAAAATGTAAAAAGAGAGAGAGAAAAACCAGACCTTTTTAACGTGTCTCCTGCTCTCCTGGTGCTCTCACTATAGCTGCCCAATTGCTCTGCTTTTTAAAGTTTGATAGAAATATCTGTTGGCTATAGGTACGTTCTTAAACTGCAAGGTTTTTTGCCTATTAGTGACTGTGGACTGAAACCAGCAGCAACAACAGTGAATCCTGATTGTATTCACTGGATTGATTTCTGCTTTAGACATGGGATGAATAAACGAATGTAGAAAATTTTCACTCCTGTTTCCATTTTTGCTGGACTTTCCAGCATCCCTAGTTAGGCTAGCCCGAGATTTCGAAGATAGCAGGACAACCCAAAAGCTCCTACCAGATTCTTCTAATACTGCCCTTCTGTTGATCCAAGACTGTTTATTTCATTATCGGCTTCCTGTGGGCTTCCCCGGTAGCTCTACAGTTCAGCCTGAGACAAGAACATGTAACTTCTGCTTAAATCTCTACCTCAAATCTCTTTGCATGTCCCAGAATCAAATTATAAGCATATGGAAGACATCTAACCAGAATTCCCTACAAATATAAAACTTTTATGTGGTTTCCCACATTATCCTGCCATATAGTAGTGCTTGCTGGGAATTATATCATAAATACCTTCATATATACAGTGTGTGTGTGTTTGTGTGTGTTCCTCTTTGTTTGGCACCAAATTGGGATGCAGTTTATGATTATTCTGGAAACTGAAATGGATGTTTGCCTATGATGTGAGAGACAGATCTCTGTTTCAACCCATTCCTAAATAAAACATGAAATAAGCCACTATCCACTTGGGGATACTTGAAGAGGTCTGAGAGCAAAACAAATGGAAAAAAATTGAACTTAGCCAGTTTTATGGGGTACTTTGCTACCCCAGGTGACTTCCAAGGTAGTATAAGACTGACATGGGTGGCAAGTGTAGTATGAAACTGATATATACAGTGGTTTTTTGTGTGTGTGGGGGAGGAGTTAACCGAAGCCAATCCAAATGTGTCTCTTGGTGGTAAAATGTCCCCAAGCAAACTTGTCAGAAGAAGGGCACTTGTTTGGCTTTGCACGGTTGGCTTTTGCTGGAAAAACCACATGGGACTATTGACAGATATGTAGGTAGGTAGGTAGATATCAAAACAATAGATTTCATGGGATTTTTTTTCCATCCCAGGCATTTTTCATTTACAGAACAAAAATTTTAAATGGTAAATGCTTGACATTTGGGGACATACTACTTCTGCAGGTGACAACAAATTAGGATAACTATATTGTGAATCTAGCTCAGTGTACATTCTGCAATGAACAGTGACCCTCTCCCCAGTGTGGGTTTCAAGCCTATTTTCTTGGAAGAAGGTTTAATTGATTATTTATTTATTACATTTATATCCCACCTTTCCTCCAAGGAGCACATAGTCTCCCCTTCTCATTTTATCCTCACAACAACCCAGTGAAGTAGGTCAGGCTGAGAGATAGTGACTGGCCCAGGTCATCCAGTGAGCTTCCTGGCTAAGTGGGGATTCAAATCCTGGTCTTCCAGATCATGGTCAAACACCCTAATGATTGCACCACACTGGCTCTTTTGACAGAGCAATCCAACCCTCCGTCTCCCCTTGTACCAGACTGAGGGTGTGTGGTGGGGGCAGAAGTGTCTCTCCATCCATCACATCCTACTGACCAAATGATACAAGCATCACTGTGCTGCAAAGTAGGGAGCTTCCCCTTTGGCCCGCTGAATGTGTGGGCAGGTGGCATCCCCACTGGCAGCCACCAACAGAAGGTGGTGGGCTCTCCAACACTGGAGGCCTTCAAGAGGCAGCTGAACAGCCACCTATTGGGTATACTTTAAGTTGGATTCCTGCATTGAGCAGGGGGTTAGACTAGGGTTGACATATTCCAGTTCCACAAATCTGGGTAGGATAATTTGCACATTATGCAAATTATTTGCTAATTATTCAAATTAAGCATACTAATGGTTGCATTATCTAGTTGTTTTGTTTTTGTGCCTAGTATAAGGCATCTGCCTATGTTCCTATGATACTCTCACCCCTCATTTAGATGTCTGGGATGCACGCATGTGGACTACTTCTTTACAATTATGGAAAGTGATTCTTAATTATGTGTTATCTGCTCTAAGTCTCCAGACAAAGGGTTACATAGGTGTTTATGGACATGACCGTAATGTATTTTGTGAAGTGCAAGTTCAATATGCTATTATTTAGTAAATGTGCTTAGGATCCTACCGATGGCATTCCTAAATATGTACTTTCACATAGACTTTGTCCAAGCCTCCACACTGCGGGGGGGCGGCACTACTTGCACACCCTTTCCATAAGCACATCAAAGGTTGGATACACACCTTAACCAAGACTCAGACAACAGGGCACTCAAAACAAGAAGGTAATTACAGTGACTGAGTAGATTTTGTACAGTGGTTATACTGACTGGGCAGCCATTGCCCTTCATATTTTACAAAATATTTTTTCCTATATGGAAAATACTTTTTCCTATACAAAGATTAAATTTCTCTTGAAGTGGTCTCAAGAGTGAGAAGATTCAATTTCAAAGATTGAATTTCTCTTGAAGTGGTCTCAAGAGTGAGAAAAGTAAACAAGTGAATGGTGATCTAAATGTTTTTCATGCTCACATGTTATGATACTAGCTGCCAGATGATGTGCATGCACCTTCCCTGTGCATGCACCTTAGACTGAAAAAATAACAACACCCAAGCCACCATTCAATACATTTATGTGTTCTTTCCAACATGAATCTACAGGCCTCCAAAAGAAATGTGTGATGCAGTTCTCAAACACCTTATAGCATGCCTCAGACATGGTCCCTTGTACTGCCAGCATGCCTTCACACCATCATTTTGCCAAAACATAAGGAGAGGTAAGTTGCTTTTAGGGAGGTTCATAATTACAACTATTTACTATTTATTTAATCTAAAAATATTGAAAATACATACAAATAGCCAGAAGAAGATACTGGGGAAATACAAAATAAATACAAATAGAATAGGAAGGGGGGAGAGACCTTAAATGTGTAGCAACACAACAACAAAAAGCAAACCAGGAATATCACTGCTTGGTTTGAAAAGTATTTGTCTGACCCTTAATTTTAAGCAATACAATAGTCACTGCCAGGAGTGAGCCAATGTCCAGCTAACACAATGTCCTCCATCAATAGGCAGCTAACAGATTTCACCCAGAAAAAGAAGAGCAGAGGGCAAGGCTGGACTCAATTTTTCCCTTTAGCTCACTTTGAGCAGAATAAAGGTCAGGGACATTTTGAACATGATGGTTGCATGCAGCATCCTGGGCTCTGGCAAGAAGCAGCGGCGGCGACAGGGGCTGCTAGTGCCCAGGCAGGCAGGCAGGCAGGCAGGTGGGTGGCACTCACCCTCCTCCTCACCCTCCTCACCCTCCTCTGTCTTCTTCAGCATCTCTGCCTGCTGCCCTTGTGCAGTGGCCACACGTCACCGGGCTGCCAGCTCCAGCGGACAACAGGGGCTGCTGTCACCACTCTTTGCCTTTTCCAGGCCTGGAGGAGAGAGGGGATTGCTGTACCACTAAGGAAGGGAAGGAGCTGGGCATGTGCCCGTGCCTCTCACCATTCACCCTGCCTGCATGTCTGCCTGCCTGTTCGGATGCCACCAGCAACAGTTTGTACACAAAGGCGTGCATTGTGACAGACACATGCAGACAGACACGAGCTTGGAAAAGTTACTTTTTTGAACTACAACTCCCATCAGCCCAATCCAGTGGCCATGCCGGCTGGGGCTGATGGGAGTTGTAGTTCAAAAAAGTAACTTTTCCAAGCTCTGCGTGGGCATGGGTAGCCCAGGCTGAGGAGGAGTTGAGAAGGAGCAACCAGCAGCTTGTTTGCAACATGGGGCAGAGAGAAGATGGCTAGATACTTGTTTTTTTTAAGAAAAGCTGGGGATCCGAGCCACCTAATGAGGTAAGCGGGCACCGGGTAGCATGGCTAGAATCCGGGTAAAACCCAGCTTACCAAGCAATATGACAACCTTAGGTTGGACTTGATGGCCTTATAGGCCCCTTCCAACTCTACCATTCTATGATTCTGTGATCATAGGGATGGGGCATTTTGGAGGCAAAGAGAGGCTGAGCCAGCCTGGGATCTGTTGGATCCTATGGTCCCACTGCAGTCCAGGTCCAGTTGCTGTGCCAGGCTCAGACTCGACACCAGTAATTGATACTGGGGTAGTGGTGGTGGAGAGCTGATGTGTGGGAAATTGTTATCAGAGAAAACAAGCTGTTTAAACATGCATGCAAAACTGTGCATTTTGTGGGTAGAAACACCTTGTAAATAGCTGTAGGAGAGATCATTTTGTATCTTCATGCAAAACTGAGACCTATTTGTGGGTAGGAAAACAGCCTATAGCTGTTGTAGAGATTCTCTAATATCCCACCTTCTTGCTGTTCCATATCCTGCCATCGTCATACCGGGAGGACTAGACCTTCTTTCTCTGGTGACAAGAGCAACCTTTCCCTTGCCATGCAATGAAATCCCTCAGGGAAATTACTCTGTGAGCAACTCTGGGAAACTAATAAAAAAAGGTAATTTCATGGGAGCAAAGCCCTAATTAAGTCCATCCTCTATGGAAAGGTTTCTGCAGTTGTAGTACATTATTATTTCTTAGTTTTTCTTCTCATGATATGAGTTGAAAAGGCCAAAGCATTTTACTGAATATCAGCACATTTTGTCAGTTTGCAACACACAGAATGCTCTTCTGCTGTCTATAGCGGAGGGCAAATAATTAGAAGTTTTGCAGGCTACCTAAGGTCAAATATCACTCACAACATTGAGGAGACTTAGCTAGAGTAAGTCCTCCAGACTTCCCCTAGATCAGGGGTGGGGAACCTGTAGCCCTCCAGAGGTCGTTGGTCCAACTCCCATCAGCTCTAACAGTTGCTCTCGCTGGCTGGGGCCGATGGGAGTTGGAGTCTCACAACATCTGGAGGGCCAAAGGTCCCCTTCTCTGCTCTAGACTTTTAGGCATATAGGACTAGAGGATAGGTCTTCCTCTCCACTCCCAAGAGCTCCAGATGTCATTGTTGAACAATGCTTTAGGGTTTCCAGGTAGCAACCTCCTGTACCCTTAGACTAGCAAAAGACATAATTCAGGCTCTGGCCCTCCAGATGTTGTTGGGCTTCAACTCCCATCAGCCTCATCCAGCATGGCCAATGGTCAGAGATTATGAGGACTGCCACTCAACAACATCTGGAGGGCCAGAGCTTGCCCTTCCCTGGTGTAATGACTGGTGATTCCCACCTATGAGGGAGTAAGTCTCATGGAACTCAAGGTGACTTCCAAGTATACATATTCTCAGCAAGCTCAGATGGATTTCTGGAGCCTTTTCTTCTTGACATCTGCACAGTGAGAATCAGGTTCCACAAGCATGAAATGTTGTCCTCAGAGGAAGACATGGGAAGCTGTTTTATACTGGGTCAGATTATTTGTATATCTAACCCATCATTGTCTACTTTGTCTCCAGAGTCTCAAGAAGAGATACTTCATATTGTCAGCTGCTTAATCTTTTCAGCTGCAGTGGCTGAACTTGGGCATTCTGTATGCACAGTATGTGCTCTGTCACTGAGGTATGGCCCCTCTCCCAAAGGTGTCTCTAGACAAAAGAGGGGAGAAATGATCACATCTCCATCACTGCTTGTATTGATGGAGGCACCTCAATTCTTCCAGGCAAATTCCATCCTAAGATGGGCTACTGTTCTCATGTAGATTGCTTCAGTGTTCTCACAGAAACCATACAATTGCATAGTCGGAAAGGGCATCAAAGGGCATCTAGTCCAACCCCCTGTCAGTGCTGGAAATCCACTACTATAGCCCTATTCAAGTGTTCTTTCTTTCTTTCTTTCTTTCTTTCTTTCTTTCTTTCTTTCTTCTTTCTTTCTTTCTTTCTTTCTTTCTTTCTTTCTTTCTTTCTTTCTTTCTTTCTTTCTTTCTTTCTTTCTTTCTTTCTTTCTTTCTTTCTTTCTTTCTTTCTAGCATCTGTCATGAACCACCCTGTTCAGATCTTGTAAGTTCAGGTCTGTGGCTTCCTTGATGGAATCAATCCATCTCTTGTTTGGTGTTCCTCTTTTTCTACTCCTTTCTGTTTTTCCCAGCATTATTGTCTTTTCTAGTGAATCATGTCTTCTCATGATGTGTCCAAAGTATGATAATGTCAGTTTCATCATTTTAGCTTCTAGTGACAGTTCTGGATTAATTTGTTTAATTTAATTTGTTTGTTTAATTGGTTTAATATGTGGGATAATAATAATAATAATAATAATGGGCAAAGTTAAGCTTATTAGATCATTTGGCTCATCTTTTATATACTCAACCAATCCCTGTACACTTCAGATACCATCTCATCAGAAGATCAGTTCCATACAATATAGGAATCAGGCCTTTAGTGTAACAGCACCTATCTGTTGGAATTCCCTCCCATTACATATCAGACAAACTCCATCTCTATTTTCTTTTCAGCACTATTGAAGACTTTCCTTTTCCAACAAGCCTTTTAAGTGGAGATTTTTATCCCAGTCTCGTATCTGTGTTAGAGTTGAAATGATTTTTAGATATGTTTTTAATATTGATGTTATTATTCTTAAATTGAAAAAACAAATAATAATAATAACACCTTCTGTCACACAGCAGGAAAAAAAGACCAAGAAGTGGGATTAGGGATGGAATCTGCTAATTGGTGCCTGTTCAATTGCATTCCACTGAACCGGCAGGCAGATCCATTTCATGTTAGTTATTTTTGCACTATCATTTGCTTTTACCATCCCGAGAATTTATCCTCCTGAAAAATAACAATATTGTCAACAATGTTTTCCTTTAGGAAAGTAAAGGAAAATGGTTTTCCCTCTGCTTAATGCCCACCCACTCAGTCTCCCCTTCATCTCCTCTTCTTCCTGAATCCTATTGGAACCTCCACCCCAGCCCTGGGAGAAAGTGAGAGATTGCCTGGTCAGTTGCCACTGGAGAAAGTGAGAGATCATCTGGTCAGTTTGACAGTTGGCAAAGCAAAGATGCAGGGTGACCAGTTTAATTTTAGCAAAGCAAAGACAAAGGCTGAGCAAAGCAAAGTGCAGCCTGAGCAAAGCAAAGACACAGGCTGAGCAAAGCAAAGATAGGCTTCAAAGCAAAGACGCCAGGTGCAAACAACAGGCTAGATAGTTTAAAGTTGACATAGCAAAGGTTCGCCATAAGTCGTAGTCGACTTGGAGGCACATAACAACAACAACAAGCAAAGGTTAGCAAAGACACAGGCCGGTTAGTTTCACATTAGCAAAGCAAAGGTATAGGATTCAAAGCAAAGCAGGCAGAGCTTGCAAAGCTGGCTGAGCATAGCAAAGCAGACACAGACTAATCAGTTTCACATTAGCAAAGCAAAGTGCAATGAGTTTTTTTTAATCCAATGTTGAGAAAAACAGCGGAAAGTCACAGTATTTAGGATCAGTCCACAAAGATAGAGAACATACGGACTATCAGGGAGTCCGGTGCCAAGTACAATTTTAGCTAAATTCCCATACCTAGTGGGAATACTCAGATGCTGGACAAGTTTGTATCTCTATTCCATACCAATCTTTTGAAGAAATGACAAAGAGGAGACTTAATCTTAGAAGCTCACTGTCTGATGATGATGATGAAGAACACAAAGAGGACAGTCACTAACATGAGTCTAATAGCTCAGGCAGAGAAAAAAAGGGTGGAAAAGGAAGCCCAAAGACCCATTTTTACACCTTCAGTTAGAGCAGTGGTTCTTAACCTTTTGCACTGCCAGCACCCCTTGGATTTTCAAAATATGCTCTCACATCCCCTGAAAAAATACCGTTCATTTTTTACTTTAATTTTCCAAAATTGTTGGTTGTATAGTTAATTTTCTGCTTCTATTTAAATGAATTTTTAAAATCTCTTGAATAACGCCTCGCACCCCTAGAAAAAGTGTCTTGTACCCCCGGGGGTGCATACACCCCAGGTTAAGAACCACTGAGTTAGAGGTATGATTAAAAATAAAAAGGGTGACTGTGATGAAACGTGTATCAAATAGGTATATTCAGTAGAGAAACTGATTAACAGTAACTTCCTATGGTGTGTATAAGCTGGCTGACAAACTGCTTCTGCATACTATGTAAAATGACCCTTACCGTGCTTTCACAATAGAACATATTGTGAACTGGATCTGTTCAAGGAGATGGTGGAGACAGAAAACCCCTGTGAAAATAAGGTAGTTCTCCAGTGGGCCAGGAAATGCCCTGCATTGTATATCAAGGCCAACAAAGAAGCAGTTCTAGGATGAGTGCGTTGTTCAGTTCACTACACTCTTCATATCTCATGAGTGCAACCTCCCCCTTCCTAAGTTGGCTAGTGACATATTTTAATTAATTAATCAATTAATCAATCAATCAATTAATTAATTAATTAATACCCTGCCTTATGGCCAAAAGGCCCTCAAGGCGGCTTACAAGAAAAACACAAATACAGGAATACATTAATAAAACAATACAATTTACAAAATTAAATAACAAGTAACATTATTAAAAAACAGCGATTACAAAACTTCCAATGAAAATACAGTGTGGTGCAGGTGCCTGGATCGGCTGGATATTTCCCATGAATCCTGATAAAGAATGTCGAAATAATAAACACAGTATGTTCATCATCAGTGGCTTGGTGTCTGACAATGTAACACAAACATGTTCCTTTTCATGTAGTTAAAATAAACAGATTGGCTGTGCCCCCTACTGTTTGGAATACACTTGCCTTGCAGCCCTTGATTCTTCTCATGTTACTAACTCTTTCTGCTACAGTTGGTCTGAGCCTGGGGGAAAGGATGGGAAGAACTTTGAAATTCTTGCTCCAGATCATGCAGAGAATACCAGTGGCTTGAATAGTCTAAACCAACATGTGGGGGGAGTCAGTTATGGACTCTGACAATTGGCGGTTGCCCGGACCATGTCAATGAATGCATGCAACAGGCAATGATGTGTAATTTAGCTCAGAGGTTGGCTTAGCCAGTCACAGGTGTTGATGAGATATTCTGAATGCTGAATCCACAATACTTTTCACCGTGAAATATAGCACATGTGGTACTGTAATAGAGCTTTTCCTAGGGCTCACACTTCCACCCCTGCAGGATGCCAGGCCAGTGTTTTGATTTTAAATACTGGACTAGCTTGAAGTTGCAAGGAATTGCTAACTGATGCATGACTAGCTGACGTGAATAGGTCTGTTCCCACTTGGATGAATTCCATTGTGTGGACTGAAGTTTTAAAAGGTGCATATTTCTAGAATTCAAAGAAGCTAAGGGTCATTCAATCAGCTAAAGTGAATCTCTTTAAGAAAACTAAAGGGTGAACACTTACATGTTCCATTCCAAACTGACAACATAATGTGTCATCTTTTGCCAATGTGTGTGTGTTGGGGGGGGGCTAAGGATTGTGCAAATCACCAGCATCTGCTATCTTCCCCGAAATACAATTGTTTCTCCTTTGTAATCTCCAGTGTTGGAACTTTTAACAGTCCACAATTAAGATTGCAACTGTCTATAGCATGCAAAGTGCTCTGCAAGACCAGTTCAGGCAAAAAAGGGCACCTGATGTTATTGTGACATCGGGTGATTGACAGGTGGGCAGCCCCACACATCAAACCTGGCCTATAAGAAATGGGCGTGATAACAATCTTGCCTGCACACCAGCTCCAGCTCCCCACCCCTGGTCTATGCTCAGCTGATAGCTGAAATTAAGCATGGGATCAAGTAACTTTTTTAGAATTTAAAAAATCTTACATGCAATTATTATTATTATTTAAATTTCCATTTCCTCTTTCCTCACAAAGGAGCCCATTCAAACAGTTCTAAAAATCATTCTCAACGGGAAGGGCCATAGCTCAGTGGCAGAGCATCTGCCTTGCATGCAGAAGGTCCCAGGTTCAATTCCTAGCATCTCCCAGTAGGGCTGGAAGAGACTCCTGCCTGAAACCCTAGAGAGCTGCTGCCAGTCAGTGTAGACAATACTGAGCTAGGTGGACCAATGGTCTGACTCAGTATAAGGCAGCTTCCTATGTTACTATGGTTTTAAAAACTCATGTAGAAGCACATTCTGGTTAACCAGTGCTATCTTAAAGCTCTTTGGGAGAATTAATAGTGTGGATTCAATTTTCATATGATGGCATAATTACTGACATCTATACTCCCTCCCTCCCTCCCTCCCTCCCTCCCTCCCTCCCTCCCTCCTCCCTCCCTCCCTCCCACACACACATGCACACGCACACGCACACACACAAAGAGCACTGTATAAACCATTTATTATTGTTTTTCTTCGCAAATACTGAACCTGCATCATAAGAATCCTATTAGGCACTTTCAGCTGTTCATTATTATATATTTATCAATGTGAGGAATTATCATTGACAATTCTGTTGCTGCTTTGGTCACTTCGAACAGGCCCGGGTGACTGGTGAGGTGGCATTTCAGTGCTTTCCCATCTCTAATGAATTCTACTCTGCTAATTGCTTTTACCGAAAGAATTATGTAAAAAATTATCTCACTGGGCATGTTGTGTTTCTTGGTCTGTGATTTATATCTCACTTATCGATGCAGGAGTGAACGAATAAAAATGCAGACCAGCCACACTTATCTTTCACACAATGGCCAAGAGCCATCTTGCTAATCAATCTTCTTGCTGGTTGTTTAACCTGCTTCATTCCCGAGAGGATCAGTGCATGGTGATAGTATCACCTAAGCAGGACAGATGTTAAAAAAAAGGAGCATGTGGGACAGAAAAGGAAAAGGAACCAGTTCCTAGTTCACATTTGTATCCATGCACTTGTTACCATATGCATAGGAACAGAGCTTGGAAAAGTTACTTTTTTGAACTACAACTCCCATCAGCCCAATCCAGTGGCCATGCTGGCTGGGGCTGATGGGAATTGTAGTTCAAAAAAGTAACTTTTCCAAGCTCTGCATAGGAATATGGGAAGCTGCCTTATACCAAGTCAAACCATTGGTCCATCTAGATCAATATTGTCTGCAGCAAGGGTGAGGAACCTATGGTCCTCCAGATTTTGTTGAACTCCAACTTGCATCATCCTGAGTCATCATAGGCAAAGATTAGGGATGATGGGAGTTGAAGTCTGACCACATCTGGAGGACCACAGGTTCCCCACCCCAGTCACAGTGTAGACTCCACACTGCCTGGCAGTGGTTCTCCAAGGTTTTAGATAGGAGCATTTCCCAATTCTATCTAGAGATAATGGCAATTGAACCTGGGACCTTTTACATGGAAAGCGTGTGCTCTACCACCAAACTATGGCCCTTCATGTTCTGTAGAACCCTTGTCTACACTTTGTTGGAGACATCTTCCAATCTTGTCTACTTGTGCTATATGGCTTTGCTTATAATTACTAATGTGTGGACCCCTATTCCCCTTCCCTCCCATAATCTTTCTAGACTTCCTCAAACTCTTGTAGCTTCAAGACTCTTAGATGTTTTGTGAATGCAGGAACTTCCTCGTTTTAATGTTTAGCACACTTGTAGTCTGCAAATTGCAGATTACTTATGGGTCTGAGGTAGTCTCCCATTCAATCAGCCTACAGGATCAGGCCTCCTTAAGCTTCAGCAATAGACTTGTGTCCACAAACCAATTTCTGGATCAGCTCAATTTTTGCTTTAGGTGAAATCTGCTGACAACCTTACAATGCAAGCATGCCTGTGAACAAGCCAATTAACAGATTACTTTAGTGCAGCATTCCCCAACCTGGTGCCTTCCAGGTGTTGTGAACTACGAGACATCCTTGACTGTCCTAGATAATTGGCTATGCTAGTTGGAGCTGATGGGAGTTGTAGTACAAAACATCTGGAGGGCGCCACATTTGGGAAGGCTGCCTTAGTGGCACGATAGGTGTTGACAATCAGAATCACATAGACACTCTTCTACATTGGAATCTGAATGCCAGTTGTGGCATGATTTCATTCAACATAATGACCTCAATTAATCCTTTCATTACCAAAGCGATTAGCTGTAGTGGTTAACAGTGCTTGACCTCAGGGAAGATAGTTCAGATAAACAGTTCTTCAAATTGAATGATACCCATGCCACTCCAGTATTCCTCAGCTACTAAACTAATGCATGAACACAGCTGGGCTCTACTCCGAGAAGCAACATTCATCTGATAACAACAAAACTACACAATCTACTGGGTGACAATCCTGATGACCGTGAGCCAGTTCCTTTGGGTAACTGCTTTGTGTAAACTGAGCTTTCATGAATTTGTACAGCATCCTCAGGCAGGCGCCATGCTAATCTATGTTCTATCATCCTCATTTTAGGATATGTGCTGCCGAAAGCGAGCCCACAAATTGTAATGGCTTGTGCTTTTAATTTAGTTTGGCCATTTTACCTGCTTAGTTGTATTTGCATGCATTTGTACTTGGAACAAATTGCAGTGACTAGTGGCTGATGCAAATAAATATCTACCTATCAAGCCACGCTGCCTGGGGATGTATGTTTCATTCAGAACATGGAACCAAAGCATTTCCAATTAAGGCCTCTGTGCGGGGTTCTGTTTTGTCTGAAATCTTTCCATGAACGTTTTTTTCTGTTCGTAAATTTAATCCCCAGCCCTGGAAGTTTTGTATTGCTTTTTCTAGTTCTGATGAGAGTGAACAGCTGGCTTGTACTATGGATGTTGTTGACAGCATTCAGTTGTTACTCTTTTTTTTTGTTGTTCAGATGGTTTTGCCTGCGTCGCTTTGTCTGGCTACTGTCTGACATGTCAGCTTACACTGCTTCAACCCCCAGCTGTTATTTCCTTTCATGCTATGGATTGCACTTTGCATTAGAGGTAAACATGCCTTTTAAAATAAAATAAAATAAAATGTCAACAGAGCTGATCAGTTGCCACAGCAACCTGTAAAATGGGAGAAACTGGATCCCAAAGCAGCCAAAAACTTCAGTGGAAAGGATTTTGCATACGAATTTGAGTGCACACTTATCGGTCCATCTTGAAAGTGATCATAATAGCAGCTGAAGAGGCACTGCTTTGAACACTGAACATGCAATGAAAACCCTGATTTACTTAGGGGGTAAACATGACTTCAAAAACTCCATTAAAATGTTGTTGTGTGTTACAAAGACTTTGATAAGAGTCTCAACAAAGGGTGGTGGATGTTAGAAAAAATGAAAGTAAAAAAATAAGAGGATTCTCTGTTTTCTATCCCAGTTCACACGTGTTATCTCTCTTAACTGAGGCCAGTTCACACTTAGCTCAGCAGTGTCGCTTTTTCATTGTGCAAACAACTTCTCCATATTGCATTGTATCCAACTATGTTCTACTCAGAGTAGACCCACTGAAATGAATAAACCTGTTAGTCATGCCCATTAACTTAATGGATTTCCTCTGAGTGGGACTAGCACTGGATAAAATCCATAGTTTCTTTATACATTCCCAGAGAGATGTGGGTTTCCACCAGTGATTTTTCAGTTTAGTGGCATCGAAGCCACTGCAGATTGTATAAGGTCAGCAGCTACCAAACTTCCTTCACACAACAGTTATCCAAGTATCCATGAGGGGCAACTAAAGAATTGGAATCTGAGGGATTCCTGAATGCCCTTGGGGATTTTCTAGTTAGCCTAGCAGGCACCCCAGCTGAAACATTCATCTCACTATGGAATGGTGCCATCAACATGGTTGTTTCTGAGTGCCCTACCCAGCACTGTGGAGCTCAGCTGACTCACCACTTTTCAGGAGAGCTGCAAGCTATGAAGCTAGACACAGCTTGAGTGCAAATGGTGTAAGTATCATAATGGAAATTACTGAGCACAGGTAAAAGTGCATGATCACACCTATTGGGTGGTGGGTGGCAGTGATGAAAGCTTACTTCTGCTGTGATTGTGTCCAACAGAGCTCTTCCAAGTGCTAAAAGGGATAGCAAGATCCTTCCCCAAGGGGAAGATGCTGGAGCCCTTGGAAGCCTGCTGTGACAAGTTCACAATGCACTTTCAGGGCAAAGTTGCTGGCATTCAACCTGATCTTGACACTACAGTTATTATTATTGCTATGGTTGTTATTACATTTACTACCTGCCCTTCACCAGCAGGTCTTTGGCCAGTCTTGAGGGTTGAGGAAGTGATGAATGCTTCTTTGAGGGAATAAGTTATTCCAGCTGCCATAAAAGAGACAGTGGTGTGCTTTCCTTCAGAAGCTCTACCTAGACCTGGAATGTTTGAAGGGTGGTGAGTGGACAGCTTCAGATATGTTTGGAATAATCTGATTATCTAGACCTATTTCAATATAGCTTCAGGCCTGGTTTTAGCACTGAATCTGCTTTGGTCTCATCACTAATAACTTGTATCAGGAGAAGAACAAGAGAGTGTGACCCAGTAAGTTCTCCTTGATCTTTCAGTGGCTTTTGATATAATCAACCATGGTGTCCTTCTGGATCAGCTCTAAGAGTTGGGGTTTGGATTCATGGTAGATTCAAGGTGCTATGGTGGTTTTTACTTATGGAGCCAGTACCAGAAAGTAGCTATGGGGGACTTCTTCTCCCTGATTCTGTTTAACATCCATATGAAGCTGTTAGGAGCAGTCATCAGGAGATCTGAGGTGAAGTGTCATCGGTATGCTAATGACACCCAGCTCTGTTTCTCCATTCCATTGGAATCAGGAGAAGCTATGCAGGTGCTTCACCAGTGTTTTGAGATATAAATGTGGTGAGCAAAGACCAATAAACTGAAGCCGAATCCTGACAAGATAGAAGTACTGTCAATTGGTGGCTCCTGGGTTTGAGAATTAGGTGAACAGTCCATTCTGGACAGGGTTGACCTCCCCCGAAGGACTAGGAATGTAGTACAGGCTACTCCTCTGTCACTGGACACCCAAGCAGCAGCAGTGATGTGGAGTGCATATTTCCAGCTCTGTCTGGGATAGTCTGCCCACAGTACTCCATGTCCTAGTAACCTTCTTATTAGACTACTGTAATGTGCACTGCATGGAGTGGCCCTCAAAGATAAGTTGCAGCTAGTGCAAAATGCAGCTAAGAGAGTTTTGAAACGTCCAGCTGTGAGAGATCTTATAACACTGGTCCTTAAAGATCTGCACTGGCTGCCTGTTTGGTACTGAGCCCAATTCAAGACATTGATTTGGATGTATAAAGCCCTAAACAGCTCAGGACCCAGCTACATGAAGGAGTAGTACTGTCCTGTCCTGAGCATGATTTCAATATGGGGTCCCACAGGGTTCAGTTCTGTCCTGCATGCTCTTTAATATCT
Organism: Rhineura floridana; assembly: GCF_030035675.1. Classification (NCBI taxonomy): domain Eukaryota; kingdom Metazoa; phylum Chordata; class Lepidosauria; order Squamata; family Rhineuridae; genus Rhineura; species Rhineura floridana. The sequence continues at coordinate 171,139,394 of NC_084484.1, forward strand.
ATATGAAGCCGCTGGGTGAGGTCATTAGGAGATTTGGAGTGCGTTTCCAGCAATATGCTGATGATACGCAGCTCTACTTCTCCTTTTCATCTTCCTCGGGTGAGGCTGTTAATGTACTAAACCGCTGCCTGGCCGCGATAATGGACTGGATGAGAGCTAACAAACTGAGACTCAATCCTGACAAGACTGAGATGCTGTTGGTGGGGGGGCTCTCTGCCCAGATGGATGATGTCCGACCTGCCCTAGATGGGGTTACACTCCCCCTAAAGGAGCAGGTCCGTAGTTTGGGGGTCTTATTAGATCCGCTCCTGTCACTGGAGGCTCAAGTAGCCTCGGTGGCACGGAATGCGTTCTACCAGCTTCGGCTGGTAGCCCAACTACAACCCTATCTGGAGAGGGAGAACCTCGCCACAGTTATCCATGCTCTGGTAACCTCTAGATTGGACTACTGTAATGCACTCTATGTAGGGTTACCTCTGAAGACGGTTCGGAAACTTCAGCTGGTGCAGAATGCTGTGGCCAGAGTCCTTACTGGGTCTAAAAAATTTGATCATATAACACCTGTTCTGGCCCAGCTGCACTGGCTACCAATATGTTTCTGGGCCAGATTCAAAGTGTTGGTTCTTACCTATAAAGCCCTTAACGGCATCGGACCGCAATACCTGGCGGAATGCCTCTCCCGCTATGTACCTACCCGGTCGCTGCGCTCGACGTTGAAGGCCCTTCTCCGTGTCCCAACGCATAAGGAGGCACGGAGAACGACAACTAGAGCTAGGGCCTTCTCGGTGGTGGCCCCCGAACTATGGAACGCCCTCCCTGACGAGATACGCCTGGCGCCTTCTCTGTTATCTTTTCGGCGCCAGGTAAAGACCTACCTCTTTGCCCAGGCATTTTAAAAATTTTAAAATTGAATTTAAATTTGGAATTTTAATTATGTTTTATTGTGTACTGTATTGTATTTACATCCGCTTGTATTTTAATCTGTTTTATTATGCTGTTCACCGCCCTGGGAGCTTATTGCTATAGGGCGGTCTAAAAATGTAATAAAATAAATAAAAATAAATAAATAAATAAATCTGTCAAGGAGAAGCTTTTGGTTATTTTAATGGTTAATTAAAATTCAGGCTACTCACAGTTTGCACCCAGTGGCAGAAAGGACTTTCATGTGAATTGGCCCTAGATTACTACATGGTTGTCTCTCAGCTGAATGCATGAATGGCCTCTATTCAAAGCCTTGTTGAGATGCTATGAGGGGATACAAAAGTTCTATCTGTGGTCCTGGCAGTGATGAGTCTTCACACCGTCAAGCTTTTGGCATTTAGTGCATGGTGAACCAGCGTGCATTTATTGACTATAAGACAATTCTCAGCATGAGCCAAGTAATTTAACACAAAGTATTCGGAAAGCAATTTTTGAAGGTTTTTTTTAAAAATAGTCATTTAGCGCTCAGCAATTCACTCTTGTTTTGCACTTAAATCCCCACTATAGCTCCGTCAACTAGTTATAAATGTTGAGTCATGAGGTTTTTTTTCAATGATGATGTACTTATGCATGCTCTTTGATATGAGCATGGGGATGTTCCAAGTGTGTCCTCATTTTCATCTGTGAAATATTGGAGGGCATGGGCCCAGGTCAGTAGGGAAGGCAGAATTAGTCCTGAGAACTTCAGATAGGCAGGCAAGCAATGCTGGGTCTGGAAAAAGAAGACTGGACACATCTACATAGGACCAAGACTAGAAACTTAGTAGAACATGAAGCAAGGGGGAAAGTCAGGCAAATAAGTAGGATCAGGAGCACAGAGTAGGGTTTCACTATAAGTCTCTATCAGATACCAAACAATGGAACTTTGTAGACAAACTTGCAGGTTGAACTGTCTTGCTTTCTTTTATAGAGTCTGTCCTTTATCAATGATAGAATGGCCATAATGACATGCTTTGCATGCAGAACATTAGAAACACAGGAATAATGCTCAAGTTTTACAGCTCTGTACAGGTTCTCCCAGTGGACAGACTTGAAAAGACATTGGCTACCAGGTGGTCAACCCAATGGACATATCCCTGCCCTATGCTGTGCCAGACTCTGATGGTCTGCCAAACTCCAATTGGTGTGTATTATTTGAGTGTATATAGGAAATGCACATTCAGATTAAGGCCATGTTCACACCATACATTTATTCCATTATTATTCCACTTTAATCAGTCATGGCTTCCCCCAAATAATCCTGGGAAGTGTAGTTTGTCAAGGATGCTAAGAGTTGTTACGATATCTCTATTCCTCTCCCAGAGCTACAATTGTCAGAGTGGTTCAACATTCAGTCCCTCTTCCCGGAGAACTCTGGCACTTCTATTTCTGTGAGGGGGTCTCCTAACAACTCTCAGCACTCTTCACAAACTATACTTCCCGGGATTTAAGCCATTATTGTTTAAAGTGGAATGATAGTAGAATAAATGTATGGTGTGAATATGGCCCAATAATGTTGCTGCTGCTAATAATGATAATAATGATGATAATGCTAATATTATTATTATTATTATTATTAATAATAATAATAATAATAATAATATTTCCCAGAGTTTCCTGGGAAGAGGGATTGATTGTTAAACTACTCTGGGAATTGGAGGGGAACAGGGGTCTCCTAATAACTCTCAGCACCCTTAGCAAATGACCGTCCCAGGATTCTTTGGGGGAAGCCATGACTGTTTAAAGTGGCATGATATGCTTTAAATGTAAGGTGCAGGTGTGGCTTTAGTTTCAATGTGCATTTCCTATATACACTCAAATAATACACACTAATTAGCATTAATGAGAGCTTAAATCACCCCATGCTGAGATGCAGATATCTATAATGAGAGCTCGAGGAAGAAAATACATTAAGGTAAATCTGGATGTGGAAGCTGTTCATGCAGAAGGGAAAACAGTAGAATTTGTAGACCTTGCTAATACAAAGAGAGGAATAGAACTTTCAGTGGCAGAGGCTGACATACAACTGTAAGGCTTAAAATAGTCAGAGCTGCCTCGAGGTTTCATGGGGCCAAAGACAAAGTGCTCTCTGCCAGAGCCCCTGCAGCAGCAGTGGGCCTCCTAACGGGAAAGGTACTAGCTCAACGGCAGATCATCTGCTTTGCATATAAAGGTCCCAGGTTCAATCCCCAGCATCTCCAGGTTTGTTGTTGTTGTTATGCGCCTTCAAGATGACTACAACTTATGGCGACCCTATGAATCAGCGACCTCCAAGAGCATCTGTCGTGAACCACCCTGTTCAGGTCTTGTAAATTCAGGTCTGTGGCTTCCTTTATGGAATCAATCCATCTCTTTTTCTACTCCCTTCTGTTCATCCCAGCATTATGGCTTTTTCTAGTGAATCATGTCTTCTCATTATGTGTCTAAGGTATGATAACCTCTGTTTCATCATTTTAGCTACTAGTGACAGTTCTTGTTTAATTTGTTCTGACACCCAATTATTTGTCTTTTTCACAGTCCATGATATCCGTAAAGCTCTCCTCCAACACCACATTTAAAATGAATTGATTTTTCTTTTACCTTCTTTTTTCACTGTCCAACTTTTACATCCATACATAGAGATGGGGAATACCATGGTCTGAATGATCCTGACTTTCATAGAATAGTAGAGTTCAAAGGGGCCTATAAGGCCTATAAGGCCATCAAGTCCAACCCCCTGCTCAATGCAGGAATCCAGATTAAAGCATTCCTGACTTTAGTGTTCAGTGATACATCTTTGCATTTGAGGACCTTTTCTAGTTCTCTCATAGCTGCCCTCCCCAGTCCTAGCCTTCTTCTGATTTCTTGACTATTGTCCCCATTTTGGTTAATGACTGTGCCAAGATATTGATAATTCTTGACAAGTTCAATGTCCTCATTGTCAACTTTAAAGTTGCATAAATCTTCTGTTGTCATTAATTTAGTCTTTTTGACGTTCAGCTGTAGTCCTGCTTTTGTGCTTTCCTCTTTAACTTTCACCAGCATTCATTTTAAATCATTACTGGTTTCTGCTAGTAGTATGGTATCGTCTGCATATCTTAAATTATTGATATTTCTCTCTCCAATTTTCACACCTCCATCTTGGTCCAATCCTGCTTTCCGTATGATATGTTCTGTGTATAGATTAAATAAATAGGGTGATAAAATACACCCCTGTCTCACACCCTTTCCGATGGGGAACCAGTTGGTTTCTCCATATTTTGTCCTTACAGTAGCCTCTTGTCCAGAGTATAGGTTGCGCATCAGGACATTCAGATGCTGTGGCACCCCCATTTTTTCTAAAGCATTCCATAGTTTTTCATGATCTACACAGTCAAATGCTTTGTTGCAATCTATAAAGCACATTTCCTTCTGAAATTCCTTGCTCCATTCCATTATCCAACATGTGTTCGCGATATGATCTCTGGTGCCTCTTCCCTTTCTAAATCCAGCTTGGATGTCTGTCATTTCTCGCTCCGTATATGGTAAGAGGTAAGAGCATCTCCAGGTAGGGCTGGGAAAGCCTCTTGTCTGAAATTTTGGACAGCCACTGCCAGTAAGTGTAGAAAATACTGAGCTAAATGGACCAATAGTCTCACTCAATATAATGCAGCTTCCTAGGGAGTAGTCACACTATAATTAGCACTAGGCAGCTGGGTATAGGGACCACCATTTTAATTTCCCACAATGCACCCCATGTAGGATCATTCTGAGGCACTGTGAAGCACTGTGAAGCACTGAGCTGGCCAACCAGTGCAGACTGGAACACATCAAAAATCATTGTTTAGAGGAGGCTCTGTGGTACACATTTATGGTGGGCGCTGCCAGGATGCAACTCTCTCTAAGAGTTTATTTCAGTCTTCACCTCCAGATGTTTTGCACTACAACTCCCATCTATCCCAACCAGGATGGTACCCTCCAAGTGTTTTGGACTACAACTCCCACCAGCCCTAGTCAGCCTGTGCTGCCTGGGGCTGATGGGAGTTGTAGTCCAAAACATATGGCTGGTGAAGGTTGATTTACCTCATAAGCCAGTTTTCAACCTTACAGCACCCTGCATCCAACAAAGTTTGCAGAGCCGGACATCATACAGGAATTTGGAAATGGGCCCAGAGACCTCTGAAAAACCTTTCTGCTTCCTTCATTATATGGTTTTATGAAGTGGATTTCCTCTTGGGTCACATTTGACACCATATATTTAAAACAGTCTTATACCCTTTTAACTGTCATGGAGACTCCTAGGAACTATTGCTTGTTAAGGTCGCTGGAAATTGTAGCACTGTGAAGTCAGCACTCTTAGCAAACTATAGTTCCCAGGATTCCTTGGGGGAAGCCCTGACTGTTAAACAGGTAAAAAAGTGCTTTAAATGCATGGTGTAGCTGTGACCTTGCTTTCAAACAATCAGAGAAAGTGGAAGCTTATTTTCCACTGGGATTCTACCAGGGCTGTGCTCTGTGTTCGGTCAAAGCTTGAGCCTTATCGGGCCTCTGCGGAGACATTTGGGCCTTGGCCAAGTCAGGTTCAGATGGTCACTGATCGCTATGAGTCAGGTTGGATGACCCACAGCAACCCGTGGCTGCCAGGGGGTGGGGTATAGAGCAGGAAGAAGAGGCAGGGTGAGAGGGAAAACTTTATGAAAAGGCCAAGACCTGCCTCGGATCCCTGGCTATGTCTCCAGGAGAAGGTAGGCCTAGCTTTATTCCTGCCTGCTGCTTCCCCCCCACCCCCACCCAGCTGGATCAGTCGCTCCACAGTTCTGCACAGTAAGAGGAATGCCGTGCAAGTGCCCTGCAAAATCGCACCCCCAGAACAGCTGGTCAACAGATCAGCAGAGGGGGCAATTCTGCACTGGTGATGCACCACAAAGGAAAGCCATCTATGGAGCGTCACCAGTGCAGGATTGCCCCCTCTGCTGATCTGTTGACCAGCTGTTCAGTGGAGGGGTGATTCTGCAGGGTACTGCAATGCCTCTGCTGAGGCATTCTTGGGGGGGGGGCAATGCAGCAAGGTCTCCTTTCCCCATCCACTCCTGCTGCATGTTTAGTTAGGGTTTTAAAACCCTAACTAAACAGTAGCCCTGCCCTAAAACCTATTTGGGAGTGAATCTGAGGTGTGGCAGTGGGTGGTCCTGAAGTCAATCCAAGGCTGGTTGGCCTGATGACCCCCAGGATCAGAGCCACTGGGTGGGTGGGTGCTGTGCCGAGCCCTAGATTCTACATACATCATTTGTAGACCCTGGAAGTGTGTGTGCATGTGCGTGTGGTATTAGGCTTTCCTCTTGTCTGGGTACGATCTTGCAAAAAAGCCTGCTGGTGAAACTGTGGCTGATTGGGCTCCTACTGGGAGAAAGGGCGGGATATAAATCAAATGAATAAATATAAGTGTTCCTTAATTTTATTCTTTGATCAGTTAATACAGAGGCAAAGGATCTATAGCCCTTTCCCCTAATTCTAGAACTCAGTCCCTGCCCTGTTGGAAGATTCAGGACAGACAAAGGAAAGTATTTATTTATTTATTAAATTTATATCCTACTCTTCCTCCCAGAAGGAGCCTAGGGCAGCAAACAGCACAGTGCACAGTTAACTATGGAATTTGCTCCCACAGGATGTAATGATGACCACCAATCTGGTTCACTTTAAAAGTGGATCAGAAAAATTCATGGAGGATAGAGCTATCAATGGCTATTAGCCACAATGACTTTATATGGCAATTAGTTCAATGGACCTTAAAACAACAGTCATTTTGGTTGGATTTCTGTGTGGCTTCTCACATTACAGTTTTCATGCACAGCTTTATTTTTGTAGCCACTATGACATCTTGACATTACATCCCACCCTCCCTTTTAGTAGGAGTCATTGCCAAATGTTTGAAAATGTTATAGACAAAGGCAAAATCGCTTGGTGCATTTCACATGCGCATGCACACTTCTCCCACTCAACACCTCTTCCAGTCCTCTGGTCGTTTCTTTTCATGGTGCCTTTGCAATTGTACGTGGTTCGGGTAGGAAGAAACCCATTGTCTCAAGAGAGGGATAAGAGAGGGATCCTATTTATGCTAGAGCTGAATTATCATTTTTTTCAGAAGACACTTTTCCATAGTGTCCACTTTTTCTCACTGCCCCCTCCCTAGAAAAAGGACCCTTTGCAGAATTTTAGGAACACAAGGAGCCGCTTTATACTTTGCCAGACCATTGCTCTGTCTAGCTCAGTATTGTCCACCCTGACTGGCAGCGGTTCTTCAAGGTTTCAGGCTGAGGTCATTCTCAGCCCTACCTGGAGATGCCAAGGATTGAACCCAGGACCTTCTGTATGCAAAGCAGATGATCAACCACTGAGCTATGACCATTGCCTGCATTTTCTCTGAGTATTTGCCACCATTATTTTGTGTATGGTGGTCACCGTTCCCCCCACCCCAATGGCCTGGAACAATGCTGGGTCAGGGGACTTGTGGAGGATGCAAAATGTTGGCCAGGCTGTCAGCACAGTTGCTGCAGTTGTCACCTGCAGTGGCATGGAGATCATAAATTAAAGCTCAGTATATAACAGATAGTTTTGCCCAGGTCCCTAGTCAGCAGCTAATTTTTAACAGAGGTCACATTTTCTACAAGAATGAAAGGATCAGCAATATTGGCTCCACCCAATGACTTACAAGCAGAGACAATGGACCATTTAACCACATCTGCCCCAGCATCAACAGGAAGAGTGGCTTTGCCATAATATTTCCTTTTTGTACCACATCTAGTTACTGCCCTTTCTCTGTGCCTGGACTTATACATGGGAGAGAGCAGCTAAAAATAAGGGAAGGACTCTGTTAATGCCTTTCTTGATGTTCCAACCCCTAGAGAGGACATCAACAAATATTGTTGTTAATCATAGCATTTTTTTAAAAAAAATAAGCCCCTCTCCCCTAATTTTAATCAGGACTGCTATGTATGGAAAGTGGAGGTCCAACTCCTCTCTCCTCAGTAATGACCCTGATTAAAATCTCCCTCTTCCAGCAATTAGTGATGGGTGGGTGTGGGAAAGCTTCCATTGGTGCCAATGGGAGCTTTCCCCCCCATGTTGATAATTGCAGCAGCACAGAGGAGGGGGAGATTTTCATTGGCATCGTGCCTGGACAGGGAAGGGCCAGACCTCTCTATCCCACATGCTCTGGTCCCAATTAAATGATTAAACAAACAAAACACCACAGACATGATTTACGTTCGACTGTCGTTAGGTCCTTAGCTGGCTGAGTCATAGAAGAGCACGCCTGTGTCTTCGGGATTAAGGCCATTTTTGGAAATATATGGGAAGCCTCTGGCAACTGGATTTCATTCCCCTGGGGCCTCCAGTTAGGAACTTAGAAAGCAACACTATACTGAGTCAGACCCACCGGTCCATTCAGCTCAGCGCTGTCTACACTGACTCACACCAGCTCTTCAGAGTTTCAGACAGGGATCTCTCCTAGACATACTTGGAGATGCTGTGGCTTGAACCTGGGATCTTCTGCATACAAAACCTGTGCTCTACCACTAAACTGCAGCCCTTCCCATTTTCCATTCCTCATCTAGATGGTTAGGATCTGCCCTTGCTTTTGAAAGTTGCATGTTTGCATCCATTCAAAGCATGACTGTTTGCACTGGCAATAACTTTTCTCAGGTTTCCGCTCCTGCTACAAAGATTGAGCTGGCTGACAGAATGCTGCTAAGTAGGCGGAGGCTTCTGCTGATGTATGCCATGGCGGAATTGCTGCATGTTAATCTACTTAACGGCCCCGCAGAGTTGCCAGGTTTTACGTTATGCACTGATCCTGCTGCACGGCAGAATTTATAACTCCCCTTTTGGACAGTCTTAATTTTTTCCTTCTGCCAAAAGGAAGACAAGACTATTTATAAGGCGAGAAAGAGAATTTCTGCTAAAAACGGAAAACTCGGGGATGTTTTCTTTGCGTTCCTTCCCTCTCTGAGTATTAAGCATTAGCAAAGGGGAGTTTTGGAAGTCATCTGGCGCTGTAACAGGAACGTAATGGGCCTTTCTGTAAGTGCATTTCTTTTGTGCTCTGTGGGCTCCTCTTTCTCCCTTGTCCCTACACATTTCAATGGCAGCTCCCTGGAGCTACACTTCACAGCAGGGATGGAAAATCTGTGACCCTCCAGATGTTATTGCTCCTCCTATTGTTTTATTTGATTTCTTACCCATCTTTCATCATAAGGTCCCAGGGAGGGTTACAACTGGGGATGGAATTTGCACCCCTGCCATTGATCAGCTCCGCCCCACTCAACCTGGCATCATGGAGGAGGAGGAGGAGGAAGCAGGACAGAAAGGGCCCTCCCCGTGTGGAAGGACAGAGTGGCAGCCGTGGCAAAAGCCTCCCCAGCAGGGCCAAACTGCAGAGGAGGAAGGACAGGAAGAGGAGGTGCCACACATTTATTAAAAATAATTGGCATATACCTAATGGATACACTGCCAATTACATTATAGCAAGTATGGCCTCTTCTATGAACTGTACATGGGTGATGAAAGACAAACATACAATGGAAGTTTCAGCAAAACCATAGGTAAAATGGCGGCTGTCATTCCATAATTACCACTCGTTCCCCACTTTGTGCGGGGCAAAAAGCTTCAGGCTGCAATGGGTGAACATTGGCTTAATTTCATAGAATCACAGAATCATAGAATAGTAGAGTTGGAAGGGGCCTACAAGGCCATCGAGTCCAACCCCCTGCTCAATGCAGGGATCCAAATCAAAGCATTCCTGACAGATGGCTGTCCAGCTGCCTCTTGAATGCCTCCAGTGTCAGAGAGCCCACTACCTCTCGAGGTAATTGGTTCCATTGTCATACGGCTCTAACAGTTAGGAAGTTTTTCCTGATGTCCAGTCGAAATCTGGCTTCCTGCAACTTGAGCCCATTATTCTGTGTCCTGCACTCTGAGACGATCGAGAAGAGATCCCGGCCCTCCTCTATGTGACAACCTTTCATGTACTCGAAGAGTGCTATCAATTTCATTGGCTTAAGTGGATTTTTCACCCACCCTAGCCTGCAGCCTGTCAATGGTCCACAGCGTGGCACTTCCTGTTCCCATTCTTTGGTCTGGCCTTGCTTCAGGAGGCTTTTGCCACGGCAGCCACTCTATTGTTCCACCCGCAGAGGGCCCCTTCTCTCCTGCCTCCTTCTTCTCTGTGATCCTGGGAGTGAGCGGAGTGGGGTGGATCAGCAGGGGCCGAATCTCATCCTTAATTACAAATAGGGATGGAAGGGTCTGTCAGAACTGAACTTAAATTCAGTTCTCCATGTATGCAGCAATTTGCATGTTTTTTTAAAATCATTAAAATTCTTCAGCATTTTAGTGCAAATTTCTCCTGATAAACACATTTCTATATGCTGTTTTGACTAAGAGAGACATTTTTTTCAAGGAATTTATTCTGATGCAGTTGTGTGTGTTATTTTCACTAATATATTTACTTTCATGCACACGTTCCCCTAATATATGCATTTTTGTAAACATCCCTTGGTTGGAGACCTGCATCACAAAATTCGGATAAATGCGGATTTCAAAGGATAGCTATGTTTTGGTTCTCATGTTGTTTCAGAAAGTGTGAAGTTGATACCTTCAGCTTTAACTGCGATCGGAACCATCCCTAGTTACAAAATATAAAATAAGTTTAAAATATTCAGAAATATATATATATATATCTCATGAGTCAAAAGCCAGAGTAAAAAGTTATGTCTCCAGCATATGATAACTATACAGTGAAGGTGCTAGATGCACCTCTGTGTGGAGGGAATTTCACAGCTTAGAGGTTGCCACACAGAATGCCATTCCCTGGGCCCTGCCCCCCCAAACATCAGTGTGTGATGGAACTACCAAGAGGGCCCCCTCTGCTGATCTTAACACCCAGGGAGGACTGTAGGGAAGAAGGTCTTCTTTCAGAAGTTTGGGGACTGAGTTATTCAGGGCTTTAAACTCTAATTGTGAGCACCTTGAATTGGACCTGGAGACAAACTGGCAACCAGTGCAGCTGTTTTAGAGGGGTATGTGAATTCTAAATGGAACCCCAGCCAGAAATCTGGCTGCTGCATTCTGGACCAGTTGGAGTGCCTGAGTTGTCCTCAAGGGCAGCCCCATGTACAGCACATTTCAATAACCCAATCTGGAAGTTTCCAGATTGTTGGACTCCAGCCCCCATCAGCCTCAGCCAGCATGGCCAATGATAATGGATGGTGGGAGTTGTAGTCTAGGAACATCTGGAGATGCATAGGTTTCATATCCCTGATTTACAGGGCCATATAGAGTTTATTTATTTATTTTTATTTATTTGTTTCATTTATAGACCGCCCATAGTGAATAGCTCTCTGGGCGGTGTACAAAAAGTTAAAATACAGAATATGACAATAAAATCAGACTACACACAATAACATTATAAACATTTACACATTTAACAGTTAAAATGCCTGGGAGCATAGCCAGGTCTTAACCTGACGCCGGAAAGACAACAGCGTGGGCGCCAGGCGTACATCTTCGGGGAGGCTGTTCCACAGTTCGGGGGCCACTACAGAAAAGGCCCTGGATCTAGTAACTATCCTCCGGGCTTCCCGATGAGTTGGTACCCAGAGGAGGGCCTTAGATGCTGAGCGAAGTGACCGGGTAGGTTCATAGCGGGAGAGGCGTTCCACAAGATATTGCGGTCCCACACTGTGTAAGGCTTTATAGGTCAAAAGCAGCACCTTGAATCTGGCTCGGAAGCAAATAGGTAGCCAGTGCAAACGGGCCAGAACAGGTGTTATATGCGCTGATCGGCTAGTTCCCGTCAACAATCTGGCTGCCGCGTTTTGCACTAGCTGGAGTTTCCGAACTGTCTTCAAGGGCAGCCCTACGTAGAGGGCGTTACAGTAATCCAGTCTAGAAGTTACCAGAGCATGAATAACTGAGGCGAGGTCATCCCTGTCCAGATAGGGACGTAGCTGGGCTACCAGCCGAAGGTGGTAGAACGCATTCCTCGCCACCGAGGCCACTTGTGCCTCAAGAGACAAGGAAGGATCGAAAAGAATCCCCAAGCTACGAACCTGTTCCTTCAAGGGGAGTGTAACCCCATCTAGAACAGGGTGAACATCCACCATCTGGGCAGGGAAGGCACTCACCAACAGTGTCTCAGTCTTGTCTGGATTGAGTCTCAGTTTATTAGCTCTCATCCAGTCCATTATCGCGGTCAGGCAACGGTTCAGCACATCCACAGCCTCACCTGATTCAGATGAAAAGGAGAAATAGAGCTGCGTGTCATCAGCGTACTGGTGGCAACGCACTCCAAAACTCCTGATGACGGCACCCAGAGGCTGCATGTAGATGTTAAAAAGCATGGGGGACAAAACCAACCCCTGAGGGACTCCACAATGGAGAGTCCAAGGTGTCGAGCAATGTTCCACAAGCACTACCTTCTGGCGATGATCCGCCAAGTAGGAGCAGAACCACTGCCAAGCAGTGCCTCCAACTCCCAACTCCGCGAGTCTCCCCAGAAGGATACCATGGTTGATGGTATCAAATGCCGCTGAGAGATCAAGGAGAATCAACAGAGTCACACTCCCTCTGTCCCTCTCCCGACAAAGGTCATCATACAGGGCGACCAAGGCTGTTTCGGTGCCAAAACCAGGCCTAAAACCGGATTGAAACGGATCTAGAGTTATCTTACGTTCATCAGTTCACACATCATTTCATCAGTTCACTCCCTACTGGGAGAAAGGGCAGGATATAAATCTAATAAATAAATAAATAATCATCTGTAGGGAGGAGTCTTTTGTGCATACGGCTGTATAGGAAGACTTCCATGTGTAAACCTCTACAAAATTTTGCTCTGCTTTTACATATTTTCATCCGAGGTTCTATATGCAGGGTCTTCGGAGGGACTCACAACTAGGGATAGTCTGACAACAATGGAAATGGAAACGGAAATTACCATCCCATGTCCAGAATGGAAATCAGTCCAGAAATACAGTGGGTAGTTGTTATTGTTGTTGATGTTGTTTTCGATCCACAAATGATATGTAATTGATGCTGTTTCTTCCCCAATTGCATTGTGTTTCCTTTGCACTGAAATGAATGGCCCTCACATTGAAATAAATGGTGTGGAATAAATTATGTAATTAATTACATTAAATTTCACCAAGCTGAATAACAAAGTTTTTGTCAGAAGCTGAACTGCATTGGAATGGAAACAGTGCTGCATGCGATAAACATGGGTCAGGACGGACATGGATGCCTGCTTACAACAAATGCAAATGCAATAACATGTAACACTCATACAACACACAGTATCTTGTCTTGAACATATATGTAGATATGGATTCTAGATAAACTCCACAAACAATCCAACAGATTAAGAACATAAGAAGAGCCCGCTGGATCAGGCCAATGGCCCATCTAGTCTATGTTCTCACAGTGGCCAAATACTTGCCCATGGGAAACCTGCAAGTGGGACCTGAGGTCAAGAGCACTCTCCCCTCCTGTGGTTTCCAGAAACTGGTATTTGGAAGCATACTGCCTCTGCCTATGGAGGCAGAGTATAACTATCCTGGCTAGGAGCCATTGATAGCCTATTGCTCCATGAATTTCTCTAATTCTCCATTGAATCCATCCAAGTTGGTGGCCATCACTGCTTCTTGTAGAAGCCAATTCCACGTGCTGTGTGAAGAAGTACTTTCTTTTGTCTGTCCTGAATCTTCCAACATTCAGCTTCATTAGATGTTCACGAGTTCCAGTGTTATGAGAAAGGGAGAAAAACTTTTCTCTATCCACTTTCTCCATGGCATGCACAATTTTATACATTTCTATCATATCACCTCTGACTCGCCTTTTCTCTAAACTAAAAAGCCCCAAATGCTGCAACCTTTCCTCATAGGGTAGTTGCTCCATTTCCTTGGTCATTGTGGTTGTCCTTTTCTGAACCTTTTCCAGCTCTAAAACATCCATTTTGAGGTAAGGCGACCAGAACTGCACACAGTATTCCAAATGTGGCCGCACCATAGATTTATATAATAGCATTATGATATCAGCAGTTTTATTTTCAACATTTCCCATCCTTTTCCAATGTTCAGAAGCAATTTCTCCTTGGCTGTTTCTGCACAAAAAGCTGGGGGGGGGGGGGAATCACACACACCCAACATCAGCACAGCATTAACTTGAAACAGCCTTCCTTTCCCTGGTAACCCTTTGACATTAACTTGCAATGTGCAATGAACTGAGCCAGCAGGTCTACTCAGGTAGCTCCCAATTAACCCTGATGGGTATGTTAAATTAAATTAAATTAAAAATAACATTTATTACCCTTCACCCAAAGGTTCTACCTCTATTGTTGAAGGCAGTATGGTTCTGAATTGCAGTTGCTGGAAACTGCAGGACGGGAGAGTGCTGTTGCACTCAGATCCTGCTTGCAGGCTTCCCATGGGCATCTTGTTGACTACTGAGAGAGCAGGATGCTGTATTAGATGCGCCACTGGCCTGATCCAGCAAGCCTTTTCTTATGTTTCCAGCTGTTTTGCTAGTCACAGACTCCACTGAGCCTGCCTGGCCTATCATCTGTCATGTCCTGGCAAACCTGTGAGCCTTTTAGGGTGCTAAAAAGTTTATGAAGTTCACCTATGACAAGAGGCTCGTAGCAGGAACCTTTGTTCCAAGTACTAGGGAGCAAATTAGGCATGATGGTATTTCTTGCTTTTAGCAATTGCTTGAATTATCTTTTAAAAAGGAAATTAATAACTATAGTGTGTGTGTGTGGTTAAACCTGGATCAGGAGTGTGGTGAGAGTGGGAAAAGGTTCCAAACCTTTGCCCCACAGTGGACTCAATTCAGACCCCTCAACTGTTATTTGCATTGGGAGAAAGCCAATGAGAGATCTTCTTATGATGCAAAGAGCCATCATAGAGACGGTGGTGGTGGTGGTAGAGTTGGGATCAGGACTGCTGGAAGGGCAAAGGGTTAAATCTCCTCTGCTTTCCACACCCTGGCCTTGATCCTGGCCTGTGACTAGGAGCACCTTTATCAACTGCAGCTGGCACAACAGCTATGGCCATCCTAGACTGGGAAAGCTTGACCACAGTAGTTCAGGCACTGGTGACCTTGAGACTGGATTACTGCCATGCACTCCATATGGGGTTTTCCTCAATCTTGATCTGGAAACTGCAGTTAGTGAGTGTTGCTGACCCTGTCAGCATATTACACCCTTGCTCAGAGATCAGCACTGGCTGATGATTAGTTATGGGACCAAATTCAAGATGTTATTATCAGTATATAAAGCCCTTAACATCTTGGAACCAGTTTACATGACACATTGCCTTTCCCAATATATATGCCCACTTGGATTTGCAGAAATGGCACTTTTACAAGTGCCATACAGTGTTGGTTCTGCAATTGTAAAGAACCAATCTGTCATTGTGGCAGCACCAACACTCTGGCACTCCCTGCCCACTGACATTAGGCAGCCGGCTTTGCTGTACTCTGTTCAGCACCTGCTAAACAGTTTTTTGTTTAGGCAAACTTACTCAGATATGTAAAGTTGACATGTATTTTAGTACAATTTTATTTTATAATGTATAACTACTGCTTTTATTCTTTTGAGGTTAACTTTTTTTAGCTATGACCTTTATTGATAATTTTAACGTATATTTTATTTTATGTGAACTGGTTAAAGGTTTTTACGTATAAATAATTACAAACTTTCCACATGTATACACTGCTGCTATTTTAAAAAATCTTATTCACACTAATCTGTTGGACTCCAGCTCCCATCAGCCTCAGCCAACATGGCCAATGGTGAAGGATGATGGGAGATGCGAGTGCAACAACATCTGAAGGGCCACCGGTTCCCTGTCCCTGACGTAAGGCATGTGTCTCCTTCAGGAAGGCCACGAATTTCCATTACGGTCCAGACATGCATCATTGCCCATGTCGCAGCTACAATTCAAACTCACATCCTGCATGCTTATCAGACACTATTCACAACTACATTTTCTCAATTGCTGTTTAAAACATTCCTCGGGCTCTCAGAAAAATCACTTTGACTAATTCCTCTAGGGACAATTCATCCCTTTGAGCGAGCCAAAGGGAATGAAATGACATGTCCTCTTTCAGATAAAATCCCTCACATTTTAAACATTAGGAATCCTTCCACCCTGTGGCTTAAGCTTTATAGAAGTCCACAAAAAATACTGCCAGAGACTCGACATTCATGAAGAACAACTTAATGTGGAATGGTACTTAATTGTGCAATTGCAGTTAGATGTTACAAGCAATAATTAACTATAGGCTGTCACAATACTCCCCTTGAAATGTTATACTTTCCCTACAAACATGCTGCCTGCTTCAGCCTTGCGTGCCGTGCCAGCAACTGTCTATTTTACTAAAGTGTTTTGAAGGTTCCACACCCCAACCCCCCGTGATGAGGTGATCTTGTAGATAACCTTGTTTCAGTATTTGTAGTTACACTGTGAAGTTTGTATCAGATAGGTTTTCAGTGAAATATTAATAGCAGCTTTGTGTTTGACTGCTTAATTAAACCTGCCTCTCTTAAATGCCAAAACCGCACATTCTTTTTCAGCATTTCAACATATAAGCACACTTCCTTGAGGTGAGTGGATAAGAGGCATGAAACAACACAGATAGGGTTGTACTCAGCTAAGTCCTACTCAGAATAGACCCATTAAAGTTAATGACCCTAAGTCAGTCATGTTAGCGTCAATGGATTTACTCTAAGTAAGAGTAGCACTGAACACCACCCATATACTCTGCACATTAAAAAATTCAATTGTCTTGATGAAACTCAATGATTAATAAAAAATACGTGTTGTCTTTCTGCTACAAGGTGCTCAATAGTGAGAGACAAGAACAAGTTAAAGCAAACTGCCAATTTTAATAAAACAGTTAAAAATGAAAACAAAACCAGTCTCAGATTCTCTTTCAGTTGAACGTACTTGAAAAATAAAATAACCTTTGAACTTGAGTTCTAACAATGAGGTGGTGTGATAGGCTCCTTTGGGCAGAGGGCAGGGAGGGAGGATAAATTCATTTAAGTTTGCATTTAAAGGGGAATCTACCAAATCCCCAGTTTACAAAAATATATGAACCAAAACACAGCCGTTCTTTGAAATTCACACTGTTCTGAATTTTGCAGTGCAGTTTGCCAGCCATGTAATGTGCACAAAAAGGAATATACACATACTAGCGTAAAGTCTGCATATAAATGTATATATTAGTGAAAATAACATACAAAATGCATTACATTAGTGAAAATTGCTTTGCAAAAATATGTTGCATACAAAATGTGTTTATTAGGATAAATTTGCACTAAAATGCTGACAAATTTTCATGAGGGTTTTGTTTTAAAAAAATGCAAATTGCTTTGCAGTTTGCAGTAACAGGTTCAGAGGAGGGTGACAAGGATGATTAGGGGACTAGAAACAAAGCCCTATGAGGAGAGACTGAAAGAACTGGGCATGTTTAGCCTGGAGAAGAGAAGACTGAGGGGAGATATACCACTGTTCAAGCACTTGAAAGGTTGCCACACAGAGGAGGGCCAGGATCTCTTCTCAATTGTCCCAGAGTGCAGGACACGGAATAATGGGCTCAACTTGCAGGAAGCCATATTTTGGCTGAACATCAGGAAAAACTTCCAAACTGTTAGAGTGGTATGACAATGGAACCAATTACCTAGAGAGGTAGTGGGCTCACCGACACTGGAAAATTGCTTTGCAAAAATGCATATATTAGGCAAAATTGCAAAGAAACTGTGGAATAAACCTACACTAAATGCTGCTGGCTTTTCATGAGGCCCTTTTATAAAAAAAATTAAATGCAAAATTGTGTGGAAATGTGAAATATGAAACACCGAAATTGACAGATTCGCCCATCCTGAGGCGCCTTCTGAAGACATTTTGGTTCAAGAAAGCTTTTCCTAAAGCATGACCCAGTCATTTCAGGGAATTTTAATTGCATAATTGTAGTAACGGTTTTATTGTTTTTCAAATCTTTCATCTTTTTATTTTATCTCATTTTATCTTACAGTATATCCCTTTGGTACCTTTGGCTGTGAGGCAGTTTATTCTTTTTTTTGTTGAGGCAGTTTATAAATATGCATAACCAATCAATAATTATAAATAAGGATATCGTTAATTACCCTCACATCTTCTTAGCTGTTTTGCCTGAGTATAAATCTTTGAATATGCATCAGATTTCCTTTCCGGTGAAATTTGACAGCAATTTAAGGGAGAAGGATCCTCTCCACAGGAAACGGTCTTCTCTTTCATCTTTCTTCATAATTTATCCGCTATTTTGCCCAAGAAGGAATCTCAAAATCCTCTTTGAATCTTGCTTAAGGCACTATCTGGTTATATACTGCTCTGATTAGATAAAAAAACAAGGCTGAATAATGCTGTATTGGGCACCTCCTGTAGCAGGAAACAGTAGAATGTGTAGGCATTGCTTCCCCTCCCCCATCTCCTTGTTTAGGTATGGTTCTGAAGTCATGTATTGAGCTCTTTGGTGTATCAAATTATGTTTCTTAAAGGCACCTGTATCTGCATCTCAGGCCCCATCTGCACTATACATTTAAAGCAGTATCATGCCTCTTTAAACAGCCATGACTTCTGTGACGCCCTTCCCTGGCTCTCCCTGTCAGGTTCCCACCTGCTTGTGGCTACTGCCTTTCACTAGGCACCACCAGGGACACCACCAGTCCGGACCGTCCTTTATATGGTTTCTCACTCCGCTCTAGCACAGATTTCACTAGATCCCACTGCTAGGCAACACCACCAGTCACATCCTGTAACCAATACTCCCAGAGACTTTGCCTGAGTCTCTCTCTAGCTGGTTACTTCTGTGACTGCGTGCTTATGCTGTTCCCAACCCCCTTGTATCTTTATATAATAAGCATACAACTCTGGATTGCTCTGGATACTTGACTTGTTACTATTTCTCCCTTCACCGCTGCCACCATCAGATACTGCTTCTGTTCAGCCTTGGTAATTACCTTGCCCTCCCTTCTGGTCTGTATATTCCCCAGCCAAGGATCAGGCCTTTGGTAAACCAAAGAAGTATTTATTTATTTATTTATTTCATTAAGCTTATAGACCGCCCCATAGCCGAAGCTCTCTGGGCGGTTCACAAGACAAGAAATAGCAAAGTACAAGACACGTATCAATATAAAACATATAAAAAAGTTAAAAATTATTAAAAATTAAAACAATGTAAGCGTATACTAAACATAATTAATTAAAAAGCCTGGGTGAAAAGAAAAGTTTTAACCTGGTGCCGAAAAGATATTAACGATGGCGCCAGGCCTATTTCCTCTGGGAGATCGTTCCACAGTTTGGGGGCCACCACAGAAAAGGCCCTTTTCCGCGTTGCCATCCTCCGAGCTTCCCTATGAGTAGGAACTCGGAGGAGGGTCTTTAATGATGAACGTAGTGTACGGGCAGGTTCATAACGGGGGAGGCATTCCACAGGTATTGTGGTCCCATGCTGTGTAAGGCTTTATAGGTCAAAACCAGCACTTTGAACCGGGCCCGGAAACAAATAGGCAGCCAGTGCAGGCGGGCCAGAGTCGGTGTTATATGGTCGGACCGTCTGGTCCCCGTTAACAATCTGGCTGCTGCATTCTGCACAAGCTGCAGTTTCTGAACCGTCTTCAGAGGCAGCCCCACGTAGAGCGCATTGCAGTAATCTATTTATTTACTAATAACAGGAAATAACAAGATTACTCTAGGAATGTTTCACAAGCGTATGGTTTCATATATGGTTACTCTTTATGTTTCTGTTCATATATATCCTCTTTAAATATCAGCCAAATCCAATCCAAACTTCCCTCAGAACTCTGCCAACCAACTCAACAATCTCTTTCTAACCGACTCTCTCTCCCACCTTCCAACCGACCCCCCGACCTCTCATCACTCATAAACCTCTATTTATACCTTCAGCTAGCCATCCACTCAGCCAATCATCATCCAGCACACTTCAGTTTCTCACCCATGTACTCCCCCTTTCTCTCTCAGTCAATTACCATACATCACCCAATAGACCTGCACTTACCATATTTACAGATGCTAACTTACAGGAACATCACAACTTCCCCCAGAGAATCCTGGGAATTGTAGTTTGTTAAGGGTGCTGAGAATTGTTAGGAGGCCCCTATTCCCCTCATAGAGCTACAGTTTCCAGAGGGGCTTAACAGCCAATCCCTCTTCCCAGGGAACTCTGGCAATTGTAACTCTGGGAGGGGAGGACACGGCTGCTGCTTTTATATGCAGATCGCCAATCGCGGGGGCCCCCCAAAGCTCGGGGCTCAGGGCAACTGCCCCGCTTCCTGGTGTCTAGGGGCAGCTCTGCCGCCTTTCCTCCCAGAAGGAGCCCAGGGCAGCAAACAAAACAGTAAAAACACTCTAAAATATTTTAAAAACAGACTTTATATTAAAACAAAACATCCTTAAAACATATTGAAAAGCAATTCCAACACAGATGCAGACTGGGATAAGGTGTCTGTTTAAAAGGCTTGTTGAAAGAGGAAGGTCTTCAGTAGGCACAGAAAAGATAAGAGAGATGGCACCTGTCTAATATTTAGGGGCAGCGAATTTCAAACTGTCGGTGCCACCACACTAAAGGTCAGTTTCCTATGTTGTGCACAACGGACCTCCTGTTAAGATGGTATCTGCAATAGGTCCTCACCTGCATAGTGCAGTGATCGACTGGGTATAAAAGGGGTAGGATGATCTTTCACATATCCTGCTCCCAAGCTATGTAGGGCTTTGATTACCAAAACTACAACCTTGAACTTAGCCTGGTAGCTAATCAGCAGCCAGTGGAATTATTTCAGCAGCAGAGTGATATGTTGGTGATACCCTGCCCCAGTGAGCAGTCTTGCCACCACATTTTGCACCAGCTGCAGCTTCTGGACCAGCCTCAAGGGTAGACCCACATAGAGCGCATTAGAGTAATCCAATCTGGAGGTTACCAGTGCATGGACAACAGTGGTCAGGCTATCCCTGTCCAGAAACAGCCGCAGCTGTCTTACCAGCAGAAGCTGGTAAAAGGCACTCCTAGCCACGGAGGTCACCAGGGCCTCTGCAACAAAGATGGATCCAGGAGCACCCCCAGGCTATGGACCTGCTCTTTCAGAGGGAGTGCAACCCCATCCAGGGCAGGCAACTGACCAATTATCCAAATTTGAGAACCTCCAACCCAGAGTGCCTCCATCTTGCTAGGATTCAGACTCAGCTTATTGGCCCTCATCCAGCCCACCACTGAGTCCAGGCAGCGGTCCAGGATTTGCACAGCCTGTTCTGAATCAGATGTTACAGAGAAATAGAGCTGGGTATCGTACCTGCGGCACCCCACAGCACAACTGCCTAGGGGCCGAAATACAATCACCCAATGCTATGCTCTGAAAACGACCCTGGTGATAGGATTGGAACCACTGTAAAACAGTGCCTCTGATACCCATCTCACGAAGTTGGCTCCAAAGGATATGATGGTCAATAGTATCAAAAGCTGCTGAGAGATCACACTCCCCTGTCCTCCAGACAAAGGCCAACCATTAGGGTGACCAAGGCCGATTCAGTTCCACAATCAGGCCTGAACCCTGCACTTCCACCCAAAGGAGCCCAGGGTGGCAAACATAACAAAACAATTTAACAGCAACAAAAATAAAAGCATTCTAAAACAAAAACATTCTAAAACACAGTTACAGTTTAAAAACATTCTTCCATCTAGTGATCTCCAAGTTGCCAGGAGCAGTCCCATTCAGACATCAAATGCCTGGATAATTCCGTCCTCATTCCATGTTCGTTAAATCATCAATACTGGTGATAGGATAGTGTGCTCTACTGCACCTGGGAAAGCAGGCCAGATTAAGGTGTCCAGGACAAGCTGTGAGACAAAAGAAGAACAGACAGAAACTGCTCCCACTAAATCCCAGCATCTGCTACCTGAGGCAGTCACCTGCTCCCAACATAGTATACACTGGGGGTGAGCACTGGAGATAATGAAGATGGAGGTGTCTGTGATGTTCCTATATTAATGTATATATGGTAAGTGTTGTTGTTTTAGAAGATACATGGTAAGTGGAGTGAAAGAGGAGGGGGAGTGAATGGGCAGTAGAATGCGAGATGATTGGCTGAGTGTTTAAAATGGCTGAATGTATAAAAGGACGAGTGAGAGTGGAATCGGGGTGGTGGTGTTCCTCCTGTTGGGTCGCACACCTGCAAAACCTGGATGTTTTGCTCTAGCAGTTCACTGTTGCAGGGACCACTGAATCTACAGCTGGTCGTAAGGAAGGCTCTTCTGTGCCACAAAAGACAATGAAAGTTATATGTAGTATTCCCTGTTTTGCACACATGTTCCATAGCAGGTTGTTTGAAGAGGTGATCATCTTTGTTCACCATTGATCCCATCTGCATTCCAATTAGTGGCTAAGCAGTCTCAGTAGGCCATTTAGAATCCCCCTGTGCTATCTAGTCACTAGAATGTATTTTGTTAATAATGGATTATTGATCTGGTAGACCATAACAGCTTCCATGGCCATGTGTTAATCTAGCTCCGCAGCACACCTGCTTCTGGTTTTAGCTTGCTGCATGTAACACTTATAAGAATGTGTTCACATGGAACAGAACAGTAGTTCTGAGATTGCATGCTGGTAATAGAAGTCCTCAACCTGCCAATTTCAGTTATTAAGGAAACAATGAGTATTTATTACCATTGACCAGGACTGATGTCTCAATAAATTAACTGTTTTGTTGTGAAGAAATGTGAAAAATGTATTTTGAAAATTTCCTGCATCTCCCTTAAGAATTCTAAACTCATTCTTCTCTTCCTTTTTCTCCTCCTCCTCCTCCTCCTCACATAATCCCTGTTGTTGTTGGTGGGTGGTGTTGGTGGGTGTTGGTGGGGGGTGTTGGTGGGGGGTGTTGGTGGGTGGGGGGTGTTGGTGGGTGGGGGGTGTTGGTGGGTGGGGGGTGTTGGTGTGGGGGGGGTGTTGGTGGGTGTTGGTGGTGGGTGGGTGTTGGTGGTGGGTGGGTGTTGGTGGTGGGTGGGTGTTGGTGGGGGGTGTTGGTGGGGGGTGTTGGTGGGGGGTGTTGGTGGGGGGTGGGTGTTGGTTGGTGGGGGGTGTTGGTGGGGGGTGGGTGTTGGTGGGGGGGTGGGTGTTGGTGGGTGTTGGGTGTTGGGGGGGGGTGTTGGTGGGGGGTGTTGGTGGGGGGTGTTGGTGGGGGGTGGGTGTTGGTGGGGGGTGGGTGTTGGTGGGGGGTGGGTGTTGGTGGGGGGTGTTGGTGGGTGTTGGGTGTTGGTGGGTGGGGGGTGTTGGTGGGTGGGGGGTGTTGGTGGGTGGGGGGTGTTGGTGGGGGGTGTTGGTGGGGGGTGTTGGTGGGGGGTGTTGGTGGGGGGTGGGTGTTGGTGGGGGGTGTTGGTGGGGGGTGGGTGTTGGTGTTGGGTGTTGGTGGGGGTTGTTGGTGGGGGGTGGGTGTTGGTGGTGGGTGTTGGTGGGTGGGTGGTGTTGGTGGGGGGTGTTGGTGGGGGGTGTTGGTGGGGGGTGTTGGTGGGGGGTGTTGGTGGGGGGTGTTGGTGGGGGGTGTTGGTGGGTGTTGGTGGGTGTTGGTGGGTGTTGGTGGGTGTTGTTGTTAGGAAGCAAACAAAAACACTAAAACACTCTAAAACATCATAAAAACAGACCTTAAAATATATTAAAACAAAAATCTTTAAAAACATCTTTTTAAAAAAAATCTTAAAAACCATCTTAAGAAGCAGTTCCAATACAGATGCAGACTATCAATAAACTTTATTTGCATATCGCCATAGGCCGTTGCACCATAAAATAACAAAATAAAACAACCAAACTCAGTTTGGATCTATAGGTTACAGTAAATATTTTAAAATTCAACAGCAGGACTGGGATACATCGCAAGTTTAGTTACATAGCAAATTTACGTCCGTTGCTCTAAGTTTTTTGGCAGCAAGGGCGAAATTAGCCACAGCAGTTGTGGTCTGGTTATTGCTATCCATTAAAAGTTCCGTTAGTAGATTTTTATAAGAGGACCCACTGGAACGCAAGAAAGGAGCTAAAAACTTTTCTCTGGGGTGTTGGTATAAGGGACATAAAAACATATAATGGACTAAATCCTCAGGTACCTTGCAGCCAAAAATGCAGAAACGTTCTGTGGGCGGGATGCCCTTATATCTGCCCTCTAAAACAGCTGTGGGCATAGTTTGAAACCGCAATTCTGTAAAAGCTCTGTGCAACGACACACAAGTCAAACTGGCAAAATAAGCGGCCAGAGCATGGTTAAATTTAATTTGTGGGAACCAAGGGGAAAAAGAGGCTGCCACAATTGAAGCTCTATCTTGATATGCGTCATGGTTAAAGATCCAGTTTCGTAAATCAGAAGAGTTAAAGCTTAACAAATTGGCTAAGGTAAGATCATAGAATGTTAGTAGCTCAGTACATTTTAAGGCCCATTCTCCCACCCCCTGAGAGTCATGCCAACAGAGTTTTGTAAGGGGGGAATCGTCCATGGAGGATATCCTTTTCCAATATCGCAAAAAGGCTAAATCAATCCAGCTGCCAGAGAAGGTAGACCAAGTTCCGCTCTTAAGTGGGCTGATGGAGTACCTTTAGGGAGGCCCATTATTTGTTTCATGAACGTATTTTGGAGAACTTCTAGTCTAGCTTTCTCTGAATGGCCCCAAAGCTCTGAGCCATATAAGATTTTGGGGAGGAGTTTGGCCACATAGATTTTTATCATTGGATTTATGAGTTGGCCTCCACGAGAATAAAAAAAAATCTTCAATTGGCCGCTGGTCCTTGCAGCCAATAACTTAGTCATCTCCAAATGAGGGCTCCAGCAGAGCTTGTTATTAAAACAGATGCCTAGGTATTTAAAGGTATTAACCTGTTCAAGAGGTTGGCCATTTAGGGTCCAGCTAGATTTTAGCCTACTAAATTTTCCACAAACCATTATTTTAGTTTGGAATAGTTGACATATAAATGTTGGGCCTCACAATATTCTTCTAGTCATGACAGCATTCTTTTTAACCCAGTTTTGTTTTGGGACAACGGGACCAAATCGTCAGCAGAGTAAAGACGCTATTTTCCTGTTTCCCACTGAAGGGGGAAAAAAATCAGGGGAGGTCATTGTGGGAATAAGGTCATTAATAAAAAAATTAAACAAAAAAGGGGCCAATATACAGCCTTGTTTGACGCCTCTACCAACTGGGATTTCACATGAGAGGGCTCCGTTCAGGCCGAGACGGACCCTTATCCGATTTTCTTGATGAAGGGACTGGATTAACCACAGCAATCTCTTATCAATGCCTGCCTGATATAATTTACGGCACAATAGGTCTCTATCGATTAAATCGAAAGCTGAGGAAAAGTCTATGAATGCTAAATAAAGAGACTTACACACCCTGGATTTAGTCTTGTTTATAAGATGATATGAAACAAAGGCATGATCGAGGGTGTTTCTACCTTTCCTAAAGCCTGCTTGTTCCACATGAATAAGGGAGTGTTTAGTATCCCAGTCAAGTAGTTTGTTTAAGAGGAAGCGTCCGTATAGTTTGGATGTTACATCAAGCAGGCTGATGGGTCTATAATTTGATGGATCGGAAGGGTCACCTTTCTTGAAAATGGTACCACTATACTTGTGCGCCAGCCCGGGGGAATATTGCCGGAGGCATTTATTTTGGAGAAAAGTGTAGCTAAAATTGGACTCCACCAAGAAAGATCAGTGAGAAATAATTCAGGAGGCAACATATCTGTCAGCTCTACACTGCATCAGCAGTGTCAGGGGGGGCTGGAAATTCCTGGGTCTTTGGCAGGGAAGGAAAGTCCTTAGCCAGCAGTCGGGTTGTAAATCTGCCAGGCCTATCCGAAGCGTACTTGCCGAGTCAGAAGTCCAGAAGCGAGGTCAGTGGAGGTCCGGGATCAATTGCCAAGGAGGTCAGTCAAAGAGATGCTGCAGGGAAACTAGGTCTACACAAAGCCACACCTGACATTGCAGTCAGCAACAAGCTGCAGCCAAGGTGTGCCTTATAAAGAGCAGGATGGACAGCAGGTGTGAGGCCTCAGCGTTTGGGCCTTAAGGAGACAGGCCTGCCTCTCTTCTGCCTGACCTTCTGCTGTCTACGTTCTGCAGGTGAGGGGGGAGTATCCTGTTCACTGTCTGTGTCTGGCTGCAGGGCCTCTGCTGTCCCTGGGGTGCTCTGCAGCTGAGGGGCAGAAGGAGCTGGATTCTCAGGAGGCTCCTCCGTGTCTCCTGCTGCTCCTGGGTCTGCTGCTGTTACTCCCGAGTCGTCCTCATCTGAGGAGTCCTCTGACAGGGCCATGACAATATCTTCCCCCGGAGCTTTGCCGGGGTGAAGGGTAGTTATTAATTCCTCTATATCTACACTGTTAACTATGGTCCAAGAAGGAAGGGAAATAGGAACATCGCTAATAAAAGGGGGTGTGGAGTCTTTGTTCTCAAAAATTGTGCGAAAATGTGAAACCCAAGATTCTGGGAGGACAGGAGGAACTAGAACAGAAGAATTCTGTGTGAGACTGCCATGTCCCAGTCTCCAGAACTCTGAGTCATTTCCTTGGAGTATGGCCAGCTCCAAAGAACGCCAGCTATTTGTGAAAAAGGCGTGCTTTTTCTCATTTAGAAGCCTTTTATATGATTTTTTTGATAAAAACAAATGAAGCATGGCTGTTTCAGAATGTTCGCATCTAAAAGCTCTAATCTGGGCACGTAAACCTCTTTTCCTAATTTCACAGTCCTTATCGAACCATAGTTTATGGCCTTTTTGGGGTTTGTTTCCAACTGTTGATGTCAGCAAAGGCTTGAGGGTAACAATAATGTCCTCATAAGTTCTATATATGGTCTCAGGAGATGCAAGAGCCATATGACGAAGTTCAGTCAACGCTGGTGAGGTCAGTAGATGCCTTACGTCAGAGGCCATAATTACAAACCATCTAAGTCGCCTACATCCTTGAAGATCGCTAATCAGTGGAGCTGTTTTGAATGGATTAGCGTGATATATAAGACCATGTAAAGATAATCTCAATGGAAGGTGGTCACTGTCCGACCTATCCTCCACTGAGAACTCCTTTACAAAGGTGGCTAAAGAGGGTGATCCCAGGATGTAATCGACCACACTAGCTCCCTTATCTGAAATGTAGGTAAAGTAGCCCTTGGAGAATCTAAATGGGTACCGTTTAAGCAAAATAATTGGAATTTAATTAACAAATGAAAAAGGGCATGACCATTTTTGTTCACAATTTTATCCCTCGATAACCGAGATGGTATTGCTAGATCGCTCAACGGAAAATAAAGACTATTATAAATTTTGGGATAGCTGGCTCCCATTCGCCACCAATTAGCAAAAAACTTGAGGGATAAACACATGTGAGGCTATCTATAAATTCATTAAAATCCAGCCAAACTTGTTTTGCTAAGTTAAGGTGGAGAGGAGGAAAATACACATTTATACAAATAAGGGACAAAGAATCAGAAATTAATAGCTTGAGGGCCAGACACGTATCAGGCACTGGTTCAGGTAATTCAACCACACGGATATCCAAAGTGGTGGCAATCAAAGTTGCTATGCCACCGCTGCCGCGGCCCATGGTAGCTATTCTCTTTGTCGACTTAGTCCAGACCTTGAAACCCTCGAGAGAGAAAGAATTAACTTCGAGGAGCCAGGTCTCCTGAAGGCAAACGATGTCAAACTTTTGGAGATAAGCAATAAACTCTAGATCAACCAGTTTGTTTTTCCAACCCATTATATTCCATGATATCAAATTTATAGAAGGAGAGGTTACTGTCAAAACCCTCTCTGATAGTGATTTAGAGGGTACTGGCGGTGTCAGACAAACTGGCGATGGTAAGGATTTATCCTGTGGATTTTTGTCTTGTCATATCGGGGAATTTCCCGATAATGTGATTTGGTCCAAATTGAAATTTTGAATGCAGCCATTTAAAGATATTGAGGTGTTATTATAAGGCAAGTTGCTAGATGGACATGCAGGCTTTGATGAAGAACCTAATTCCTCAGGGTCCAGATAGCACGTAGCTATCCAAGCTGGGCCGTTTAAGGGCATAGGTTTATCAGATTTATCAGATGAATGCCTATCAGTAGCTACAAGCCCTTCAATTGGAATTACATTAGAAGAGGGAATCTGATTTATTTCAGCTATTACTTGTCTGGTAGTACACCACCGAGAAGGTGAATGGGAAGAGTAAGAGGGCTTAACTGGATATGGAACCCAATCATCTGGCTTAGTCTGTAGTGGCAACCCTCTGTTTTCAGCTTGATTAGAATTTTTGACTTGAAGATTGGACAACCGCGCTTTAAGTCGATCCAATCTTTGGATTATTGTAAGTTGTTCAATCTTTGGGAGATCACCAAATATCTCCAACAGCTGAATATCTTCCGGTTCGAGAGGCTCTTCAGAAGGAGTTATAGAGGGATCTTGGTCTTGGACATGTTCTTCCTGTAAGGGAATGATGTAAGGGGACGGTGATAAATTTACTAAACTGCCCTGAGATCTGGCGATATTAGAAACACCCCTTTGTCCGGGAAATAAGTAGGTGGAATACAAAGGTTGCGGAGGAGACACGTTCTCAAAGTATCTCGTGATATGAATTCCAGACCTGACCAGCAAATTTCTTTTTTTTTTTTTTTCAATAATTTTTATTCAGATTTTCATAAAACATACAAGACAAAATCATAAAACATTCAAAGACAAAAAACATAATCAAAAATAGTTAAACAAAAAGAAAAAAAGAAAAAAAAAAACAAAAATAAAAAATAAAGAGTAAAATATTGACTTCCCATTTGTCAAAGATCAAATCAGTTATAAGTCTATAATATATAACAATCCTGTCTCTTAAGTCATATTATAAAATCACTTTCCTCCAGTAGTTATCTTACTTAATCATCAAATCTCATAAACATTACTTTATTCTTTCCACAAAAAGTCAAAGAGAGGTTTCAATTCTTTAAGAAATATATCTATCAATTTTTTTTTCCAGATAAGCATATCGATTAATCCATCTCATTACTAATTATGATAATCTTATTGTCATAACCATAGTCAAAATAAACATTTCAATTAATCCATCACATCAGAATCTGTTAGGTTCAGTAATTTCAGTAGCCATTGTTCTATTATCTCTAGTAATTCCATTTTCCATCTTCCATCTTCAGTAGTCTTGTTAAGTCCGGTAATTTCAATATCCAATCTTCCATTATCAGTATTCCATAATAATCTTGCTGTCAAAGCCATAGTCATATAGTAAGAGTCTGATGGGAATTACCTCTATCCCAAATATTTTCTTGCCATCCATTCTGAATAGGTTGCTGAAATACTGCTGTAAAATCATATCTCTGTTCTTTTTTTCAAAATACACTGGGTCATCTCTTAAAAGTTTTTCCATTGTCACATGGCTGCAGTTAAGTCCATAGATTTTCTCTATATTGGGCTCCATCACATCATTCCAGTCCAGAAGATAGTCCATGCCATTGATAACTTTATCTCTAGAATCTTCATTAATTTCTTCAGAGATAACATTGAGTTCCAAACAATAGATTTTATTTCTAAAGTCCATAGACTCCAAATCTTGTTCCTGTTCCACGTTTGTTCCAATCTCCGGGATCTCCTCTCTCACAGGGACCCCTATTCCAGTCTCCAGGGTCTCCTCTCTCACAGGGACCCCTGTTCCAATCTCCGGGGTCTCCTCTCTCACAGGGACCCCTTCCAGGGTCACCTCTCTCACAGGGACCCTTATATCTTTAATCTCCTGCTTCATTTTACTCAATTCAATTTTCATTATCTCAATCTCATCCATTATTTTCTGAAACATAGTTATTTCCAGATTCTCAGCCACTTTCTTAATTGCCATTTTAAAAGAAAAATATAGGAAAACCACTTCTTATTTCAGCAACAATTGGGTTAATACTCCAAACTTGGTGACATCACAGTATAAACAGAGCAGACAGCCTTATCTCTCCAATAGTTAAGTAAACAAAATGCAGTTCCCAGGATCGAAACAATTAATGGCAATCGTCAAGAAACAGATTCGTCAAAATAAAATAGACCAAAAAGAGAGTAGTCTCAAAACAGTATAATATTTTTCAAAATAAAAATCTGGAATAGAAATCCCTCTTCTGTGTATATCTTTAGAATGCAAATCCAGGACAGCTTTTTGCAACAAAAACAGAGATAAGCTATTAATTAGTGCGTAGCAGAGAGAAGTTACGGCTCCCCAGTGAGATGTCAAAAACCGATCAATCTGGCAAATCTCTTTTAAACAGCAACAATTTAAGTCAAGTAAAAGAAAAATATAGAAAGAAGGGTGCTTGCCTGTTAGTGCGTTCTCTCTTAGAAGATAAGATGAACGTTCGCTTTAACAGATAGAGCTTGCTGTTGAAAATCCGTCCCACCTTCGTCGGCTGGACCTCGTCCCATAAATTAATGAGATCTGGTCGTCCCAACAAAAATAGGCTTTGAGGTTAATCTCTTCGTTTCTCCCTACCCGGGAGAAGTTTAATCAGTCAAAAAAAAAAGAAAAAACTGACTGATATATCTGAATAAGCTTCTTTTGAGGCAGGAGCCCGTCTCAAAAGCAGGCACAGGCTAAGTCACCCTTCCCGGAAGTCCTGACCAGCAAATTTCTTATGCTATAAACCATTCTTGTGTAAAGCGGCTTCATAAAAGAAATAGTAGCACACACAGTCTTATAGTTATTAAAAAAATAAGCAATGTGGGAGATATTTGGGATACAAAGTTGACCCGGGAGGTAAGGTTCCAGTATTTCCAGGAGCTGCTGTTTGCGCTGATGTTGTGATTGGGACCATGGAAGCTTAGGGTAGTGAAGAAGGACCAGCTTATTCTGGATCAAAATCAAGTTCCAGGACGCAGTGGCTAGATGAATCGGCGCCTCTCTCTTGGACGGGACCGAAGGGAGTAAAGAACGGGACACCCTTGCATCACAGGGAGGTTGCACCGGCAGTAGAGAAGATGAACCAATTATTTGCAGAGATGGATTTAAAGGGACAGTCTCGAGTATAACCCTTTTCTTAGATTCCCTAGTTGGGTTCGCCACTAGTGAGGGCTTAGAAGGTAAGTTTGGGAGGGAGTTAAGAAGGTCGAAAAGTGGCTTGTAGTTTAGCTTCTTGTACTGTGGAAGCTTGAAGTTTTTGACATTCTTCGTCTTCTTTTTAGGAAGATTTTCCCCCCAGCCAGCGATAGTTTTTGCTTAGACATTTCTTTCCGTAGTCGATAAGGCTTATTCATCAATCTTCCCGGATTGACTGGTGTTGTCTCTGGATTTATGGGAGTAGGATTTTCCACTTTATCATCCTTTCCTTGTTTTAATTCCTTCGCTATTTTCGCCAAAGTACTCAACAGCGCATTACTTTCAGTAAGAAAGGTTTTAATAAGCTCGAGTTCTTCTAGAATCAAAAAAGCCCAGCCTATCTGGGAGTTGTTATTGCCTTTTATGTTATTATTGATGTTATTTATATCTGGAAAGGAGTCCAGTAAGTTCCTGGAAGTTTTGGCTGGCTCTAATTCTGATTCTTGCGAGTTTAGTTGGACCGGTTCCTCTGGAGGACCTGTCACTTTAGACTCGTATAAAGGCAGACGATCTGCAATCTCCAGCTCTTTAGCTAAATTTAAGGAGGGGGGGAAGTCTTCACTCGACCCATAGATGTCATTTATATGATCCAAAGACCAATCCAGGGTTGGAGACAAATTCAATGGCAAATCCTGGGATACGGCCACATAAGATTGACTTGTGTTCGACCTGGGCGAAAAGAATTGGGTGATCTTTGCTTGCTCTTCTGGTAGAGGAGGCTCTGCTGTTTGAGGTAACATGCCTTGGTCTTTATATCTTTTCCTTGTTAGTACCATGAAGATGTTTAAATTGGAAGTCAGGAAAAGTCAGGAAAAGTCAGGAAAATATTCGGTTAAGTTATTATGTTGCTGTTTTAAGTAACTGGAGAAGCCTCTTCTACAAAACAGTATCAGGTTTTCTCTAGCTCCCACTCCTGGGATTGCTCACTGTCATATCGTGCCGAGTTTAATGACCATTTACGACCATTTATAGCTCCAGAGGAAGGGATTTCTCGAAGGTACACAAAAAAATAAAAGACCGGTAAATTACACAATTATGGTCTAGTAAAATTGATTACACGCCCGGGTGACAAAAGGGAGATAGGACAAAATTTACCTGCCTCCATCTTAAACCGGAACCGGAACCTCCCAGATGCAGACTAGGATAAAGTCTTTACTTAAAAGGCTTGTTGAGTTATTATTATTTACCTGAGGTCCCAGAGAAGGTTATAACAATTTAAAAATACAACATTAAAATCATCTTGAAACAAATTAGAGTTAAAAATGGGGTGGGTCCTAAAAATATTTCTCAGATGTCAAAGGCCAGGATAAAGAGATGCATCTTCAGCAGATGAACAGAAGCTTTAAAAACACAGAAAGAACCCTGCTGGATCAGTCCAATGGCCCATCTAGTTGAACATCCTATTCTCATACTCTTAAGTGGGTCCTGATGGCAAGGATTTCCAGAGACCTTGGATGCTACCGCATGTATTTTAGGAAGCAATCTGCCAACCCCAGTGCCTTTACATCATGATATTACAACCTCTTTAATCTAACATCTTCCATAATTGGGGGCAGATGGGCAAAAAATGAATTAGTGGAATATAAACTCTTGGTTTTTTTTAATTAAACAAGCAAGTTTGATTTAGGTTAATTTGCTTCAGAATAATTTCCTTGAATTTGTTTCATTTTTTCCCTTTATAGATGGTGATATGATTAGTGTTTCCTTGTTTTGTGAGGTAGTTGCTCCTTTTCTGTTCTGAGAATCAGGGAATTTTAAACCGGGGAGATTAGCTGCATTGGCATAGGGATGGACTAGATAATATTTGAGGTCCCTTCCAATTCTATGAACAGATACTAGCCATAGCAACTAAATGGAAACTCTATGCATAAATGCAGTATACCTCTGCATACCAGATGCTGGGGACAAACATGAGACAGCTACTATCTTTAAGTCCTGCTGGTGGTATCTATCCAATCGGTCATGCTGAAAACAAGATTCTGGACTATGTGGACCTTTGAATTAATCCAGAAGGGATCTTCTTGAGTAAAACCATATTATTACTTAAAATATACTTGCTAGCATATCATACAAAGCTTGTTTTATGCTGAAATGAACATCCTGTCCATGTGGATTTCTTTCCTTTTTCTACATCTAGATTTCATCTTCTGCATTGAAATCAATAGTTTTTCATTGATTTCAATTAGATCAAGTTTTGAAACAAAAGAGGCAAAGAATGAGCTAAAAATAAAACCCCAACACTTTTCTTGACTCATCCTGCAAAACAAAAACCTAGGCTTTGCTGTTGCCATCTATGCCACGCTTTAAAATCTTTGACCCCTCTTCCCCGTAGATTGTTATTGGCAAGCCGTAAATGACTGGAAAAAAATAGGAATTATATTGGGAGTATGCTGCTGACACATTTTGAGACAAATTTGGATGTTACAGCACAGCAGGTAAGCATGATATTATGGCTGACATCCAACATAGTGTTAGCACAAAAAAGTATTAATGTTTGCATTGTTCTGCTAGAGGCATAGATGGCAACAACAAAGGCTCTTGCCATATATGGAGCGAGAAATGCCAGACGTCCAAGCTGGATTTAGAAAGGGAAGAGGCACCAGAGATCATATCGTAAACATACGTTGGATAATGGAACAGAGCAAGGAATTTCAGAAGAAAATCACCCTGTGCTTTATAGATTACAGCAAAGCCTTTGACTGTGTAGATCATGAAAAACTATGGAATGCTTTAAAAGAAATGGGGGTGCCACAGCATCTGATTGTCCTGATGCGCAACCTATACTCTGGACAAGAGGCTACTGTAAGGACAGAATATGGAGAAACCGATTGGTTCCCCATCGGAAAGGGTGTGAGTCAGGGGTGTATTTTATCACCCTCTTTATTTAATCTATACGCAGAATATATCATACGGAAAGCAGGATTGGACCAAGAAGAAGGAGGTGTGAAAATTGGAGGGAGAAATATCTATAATTTAAGATATGTAGATGATACCATACTACTAGCAGAAACCAGTAACGTTTGAAATGAATGCTGATGAAAGTTAAAGAGGAAAGCACAAAAGCAGGACTACAGCTGAACGTCAAAAAGACTAAAGTAATGACAACAGAAGATTTATGCAACTTTACAGTTGACAATGAGGACATTGAACTTGTCAAGGATTATCAATACCTTGGCACAATCTTTAACTAAAACGAAGACAATAGTCAAGAAATCAGAAGAAGACTAGGACTGGGGAGGGCAAATGTGAGAGAACTAGAAAAGGTCCTCAAATGTAAAGATGTATCACTGAACACTAAAGTCAGGATCATTCAGACCATGTTATTTCCGATCTCTATGTATGGATATGAAAGTTGGACAGTGAAAAAAGCTGATAAGAGAAAAATCAACACATTTGAAATGTGGTGTTGGAGAAGAGCTTTGCGGATACCATGGACTGAAAAAAAGAGAAATAATTGGGTGTTAGAACAAATTAAACCAGAACTATCACTAGAAGCTAAAATGATGAAACTGAGGTTATCATACTTTGGACACATAATGAGAAGACATGAATCATTAGAAAAGATAATAATGCTGGGGAAAACAGAAGGAAGTAGAAAAAGAGGAAGGCCAAACAAGAGATGGATTGATTCCACAAAGGAAGCCACAGACCTGAACTTACAAGATCTGAACAGGGTGGTTCATGACAGATGCTCTTGGAGGTCACTGATTCATAGGGTTGCCATAAGTCATAGTCGACTTGGAGGCACATAACAACAACAATTCCTTGCCATTCATTTCAATGCAAAGGAAATGTTAGGAAAAACGGGGATGGTGGTGTTGGAGCAATCAATTACATATCATTTGCAGATTACAAATATTGATCATATTTGCTGGATTGATTTCTGTTCCAGACATAAAATACAAACACACTGTCAATTTCCACTTCTGTTTCTGCTTTTGTTAAAATTTTCCAATTTACATACTTACGGCCTAAAACATGTGGAGAGCACCAGGTTGGAAAGGCTGGCCTAGTACAGCTGAGATGAATTTTGAGTTTTGCTTTAGGCCAAATCTGGAAGCAACTTCAGGCTTTGTAGAAAACCCTTAGAGAAATTTTGCCCCTGTTCTTGGAACTCTTCCAGAAAAAAACATTCATTATTTCCCCTCAAAATCCCTCTGATATTTTGTTTGAATTAAGAATCCTCAAAATTGTTTTCAAATTTTACTTTAGGTAAAGTTGCAGAGGTAACTCTATGTTAATGGTAAAACTTAAAGAGAACTTTGGACTCATTCAATGCAAAACCCACTGTATTGATGAAAGGATGCTATTAGTACGGAAGAAAAAACTTGTCCTGTTCGTGATTTAAAGAATGTCATTGACAAAATGCACCAAGGTGGATTTCACCAGAACTTAATACTCCCTTTGTCAACACATTCTATTTAGCAACTGACCTTCAGTTCTGAGGGAAATAATTAACCTAATTGATGAAAGACATTCATGTATTTAGAATACCATGAAAAATAAGGTGATATGAGTTCCTGTCTAGCTGTAGCCCAGCAACGTTTGCTTCTGCATGGGAAGAATTGCCAAAGAGTGCTTACATGTAATCTCATACAAATTAGATTTTGTTCCTTGCTAGTCTCTGGCATGCACTGCCTGCTAACCATGGCTGCGGCTTTAACTTTTCTGGTGGGACTTCAGGTTTCCAGGTCAATGAAAGGTCAATCTTCAACAAACGTTGAGTGATGGGTACAAATGGAGTAGGATGTTTGCAGTGGTCCTTTTGCCACACAGGAAATCAATGCATCTGTACAGGGCTGCTCAAGTAATTACCCATATGAAAGTCCCAACATGAATTCCAGGCAACAGAGCAATAATAAATGACAACTCTTCTGT
Source organism: Rhineura floridana (assembly GCF_030035675.1). NCBI lineage: Eukaryota > Metazoa > Chordata > Lepidosauria > Squamata > Rhineuridae > Rhineura > Rhineura floridana. The sequence continues at coordinate 171,175,381 of NC_084484.1, forward strand.
CTACTTTTGTGTTGCAGGTGGATAAGGTGCGAGCATCGCTTTCAGAAGCAGAGCAAAAAACAACATGATTATGTCTAAGGACATGCTTAGCATAATCATTTTTTCTGAGGTAACACAGAGGCATTAAAACAGGTAGCTAAATTATCAAGTTATTTTTAATTTTCAAAAGAATATTGCAGACATAAAGGTGTGCTTCACATTTTGCCAAGGGCTTATTTTATTTATTTATTTTATTTAATTTAATTTATATACCGCCCTAAGCCCGAAGGCTCTCTGGGCAGTGTACATAAAAGGTAAAAGCAGGCACAATATATAAATACAATAAATATAATAACTCAAAAAAACAAAAACACACAAACAATACGAGAACCAAACAACATCCAGAATAGAACATAGTAATAAAATACTGTAAAAATACACTTTAAAATGCCTGGGAGTATAAAAAGGTTTTCACCTGGCGCCGAAAAGATAGCAGAGTCGGCGCCAGGCGCACCTCATCGGGGAGACCATTCCACAGTTCGGGAGCCAGAACCGAAAAGGCCCTATTTCTAGTCACCATCCTCCGAGCTTCTTGATGGGATGGTACTCGGAGGAGGGCCTTAGATGTTGAGTGCAGTGTCCGGGTAGTTTCATATTGGGAGAGGCGCTCCACCAGGTATTGCGGTCCCATGCCGTGTAAGGCTTTATAGGTCAAAACCAGCACTTTGAATTTAGCCCGGAAACAAACAGGAAGCCAGTGCAGATGGGCCAAAACAGGTGTTATATGAGCGGACCTTCTGGTCCGCGTCAACAATCTGGCCGCTGCATTCTGGACTAACTGTAGTTTCTGAACTATCTTCAAGGGCAGCCCAACGTAGAGTGCATTGCAGTAGTCCAATCTAGAAGTTACCAGAGCATGAACGACTGAGGCGAGGTCGTCACTGTCCAGATAGGGACGTAGCTGGGCTACCAATCGGAGATGGTAGAAAGCATTCCGTGCCACTGAGGCTACCTGAGCCTCAAGAGACAGGGAAGGGTCGAAAAGAACTCCCAAGCTACGAACCTGTTCTTTCAATGGGAGTGTAACCCCATCCAGAACAGGGTGAACATCCACCATCTGGGCAGAGAAGGCACTCACTAACAGCGTCTCGGTCTTGTCTGGATTAAGTTTCAGTCTGTTAGCTCCCATCCAATCCATTATCGCGGCCAGGCAACGGTTTAGTACGTTAACAGCCTCACCTGAGGAAGATGCAAAGGAGAAATAGAGTTGCGTGTCATCAGCATACTGGTGACAACGCACTCCAAAACTCCTGATGACCGCACCCAGCGGCTTCATATAGATGTTGAAAAGCATGGGGGACAGTACCGATCCCTGTGGGACTCCACAATGGAGAGTCCAGGGTGTCGAGCAGTGTTCCTCAAGCACTACCTTCTGTTGACGACCCACCAAGTAGGAGCGGAGCCACTGCCAAGCAATACCCCCAACTCCCATGATGCCTGAGGTATTATTACATTGATACCCTGCCTTTCTTTTTGTGAAACCTAAGGCGGCTTACATGTGGTTTACAGGCTGTCTGCCATCCAGGCACTGACCAGACCTGACCCATTTTAGCTTCAGCAGGGTGGTGGCCTCATGTGCCTTCAGACCATAGCCTAGGTATTCTCTAAAATGCTTGCACTTTCAATTCCATTTGAATTATGGATGGATCTTGCTTGATAATTATACTGACTGGGTACGATTAGTACCTATGTGATGAGCAAGGAAGTGAGAATCACAGCTAGGGATGAGGAACTGTCAGTTTCAGTTCTCTAAGTTTCTTGTTTCTCCAGTCTTAAATTAAGCTCTCCGCATTTCTACAGCAATTTGTGATTTTAAAAAAATCCTCATGAAAATTCAGCATTTTAGTGTACATTTATCCTAATATACACAGTTGCATGCAATGTTTCCTAATATACATACTTTTGCATGGTAATTTCTCATTTATTCATTTATTATTTGATGTATATCCCGCCCTTCCTCCCAGCAGGAGCCCAGGGCAGCAAACAGAAACACTAAAAACACTTTAAAACATCATAAAAACAGACCTTAAAATATATTAAAACGAAACAATTAAAAACATTTTTTTAAAAAGCTTTAAAAACATATTTTTAAAAAGGGTTAAAAACATATTATAACAAAACACATATTAAGCAATTCTAACACAGACACAGACTGGGATAGGTCTCAACTTAAAAGGCTTGTTGAAAGAGGAACGTCTTCAAAAGGCACCGAAAAGATAGCAGAGATGGCATAATGCATTTGTATATGTTATTTTCACTAATAGATGCATTTTTATGCACACTTTACCCTGCTATATGCATTTCTGTATACCTTACTTGGATGGAGAACGGCACTGTAAAAAAAGGGGGGGCAAATTTTGAATCATGGCTTTGTTTTGGCTTGTGTATTGTTTCAGAAAGTGCAAATGAGGTAGGTAGGTTCACCTTCAAATGCGAAATGAATTGAATTCCCCTATTCCTAATATAGGGTACTTGTTTTTTGCATGGCTTTATCGGTGGTGGCACAACAGTTATGGCACTCTCTTCCCTCTGAAATATGGTTGGTGCTAACCCTCATACATTTTGGTGCCAGCTGAAAACATCTTTTTGCACAGGCAAATGCCAGACATTAGTGTGGAGACTGTTTTTATATAAATTCTCCAGGTGATTTAAATGGGTTGATACATATTTTTAGCTGTGCTTTATTACATTAATTTGTTTCAAGTTTTGTACCCCACTGTGGGATTGCTTGTGGCAATGAAGAGAAGGTAAAAAATATTTTAAATAAGGAAAATAAATATAAAAGGTGTATCAGCTTTACAAAATAAAAACACACAAAGGAAGAAGGACCCAAGATCCCAGCATGAGATCAAGACTATATAAAAAAAAAGAGGAAAGAGTTTTCTCTGTGGCAGCCCCTAAATTGTGGAATTCCCTCCCGACAGCTGGACATCAAGTATCATAACTATATACTTCCCACTGTATGCTGAAGACACACCCCTTTTTTCTGCCCTTTACACCCAAGACATACCCTGTTCTTTTGATGGTTAGTTGTTTTAATTGATTCTTTATGGTGAAGGGCAGGTAAGAAATCCAATAAATAATATCATCATCATCACAATGATAACAACCATAAAAGGTAGAAGGAAGAACCTACTGATGAGCAAGGCAAGGGATGCAGGAAGCAGGTATGGCTGGAATCGAAGAAGGCACTTGGATCATGCTGCTTGCCTGGGACAGTAAAAATAGGAGGTGTGGGGAAAGTTTCTTGTCCCTGGCAGGCCATAATACATGTCTTATGGGCTGCTTTTGGCTTGGTCGGTCACAAGCTGTGCAGGCTTGTCTTGGGACAATAGGAATAGCACATACTGAAGCAGAGTGGCCTCAACCCAAGGTAAGGCCAATCCATCTTCAGTCTCAAAAGCAATAATGATTTGGCACATACAAAACAAATGGGTCAGATCTAGCCAGGGATTTAAAAATCAATATTTAATATTTGCTTGCAGAGCTCAATCGGACAGCCAACAGAGTAGGAAATATGTTTTTTTCCTAGCCAAGAACATTTACATATTACGTCTCTGTTGGTGAACCACATGAAGTAAGGAAAATTTCTGAGCTAGGTTTAAGTATGGATGGGAAGGGAATTGGAATGTGAGAAGTGGGGATGCTGGAAGAACTTGGTCTTTATGAATTTTTATGGGAAAACCACCGAATTTTACTTACGTACCAAATTTCACAAACATCTGAATGCTGATAATTTTATTTATTTATTTATCAAAATATTTGTATAGCACTATCTTGTTAAAAACATCAAAGCAGTTTACAACACATTAAAAACTACCACCACCACCATAGAATAAAAAACATTAATAATACAATAAAAACAAAGGTCAACTGTTGCAGAAAAAAAAGCATCTTCTTAACTGCCTGCAGAACGTGGAGGAAGAGAAAGGTTTTCTGCAGGTGCTTGAAAGTTAAAACAGAAAGTGCCTGTTGAATCTCTGTTAGCAGAGCATTCCAGAAAACTGGGCCGATGACACTGAAGGCTCGATTTCGTGTCAATGTTAAATGAGTCTCATCAACTCAGGGGGCAACCAGACCCGCTCCTGCAGAAGGTCTCAGTGATCGAGTTGGGATATAAGGGTTCAGGCGGTCCCTAAGATACCTTGGATCTAAGTTGTTCAGGGTTTTGCAAATTAATACAAGGACCTTGAACCTGACTCTTAGCAGATGGGCAGCCAGTGCAGATGTTTTAAAAGTGGTGTCACATGTTGTTGGCCATGTGCTCCCATCAGCAATCTGTCCACCATATTTTGCACCAGCTGGAGCTTCTAAACCACATAGAGCCCCACATAATGCATTTCTTGGCTCAAAAAGTATCAAAATATATTTGAATATAGGCATTTTGACAGACATTTTGTTTAAAAATGCACGTTTGTGTTAGGACCTGACAGATCTCCAGCTCAGCTGGTTGAACTCAAGCTCAGCTGGTGATAAGCCAGTGTACGTCCCTTATCCCAGTTCAGTCAGTGCTCAGCTGTCACAGCAAAAAGGGGCATGGTGGGGGCATGGCAGGACAGGGCAGAGGAGGACTTATGCTGGATCCTAACTAGGGATGGGAACTGTTGGCCAGCGTCAACCTAACAGCCCAGTATCAATTCGAGTTTGTTCTTTGTCTGTTAGCTGCTGCTTTTACCAATCTGTTTTTTCTTTCCTGACAAAAATATGTATATCAATATAGATATTTTGAAAGGAAATATTGATAAAATTATCATCCTTAAGATCAATATTTTAGAAGCTGTTTGTAAAAAAAATCTATTTTTGAAAATAGCCACAGAAAATCGCTACATAAAAATCCGATTCACCATGCTGGAGAATAAGTGACTTAATGGAAAATTCAGTACCAAATCCAAATTGGGCAGAATTCTAGCACATCCCTAATCCTAACTCCATTCAGTTTAGTCATGTGACCTGACAACCTGGCAGAACTTACACTGGAAAATAGGTTGGTGTAAGTCAAACGTTATTTTAAAGCCTGCTTTTCCTTCTGCAACGCGTGGGTCAACTCAGTTCTACCACTGTTCAGTGTTCTATCATTAAGCTATGGTCCTTCACTCATGATCAACAACACAGGGGCTATAAGTGGGAAGAGAAATTTATTTTGACCTGTGGTTTTATTTATACATTTCTTCTCATATTTGGAAGAAGAAACATATATGTTCACCAAGACATCTTCCAAGAACAATAAAACGCATGGAGCCAGACTTACTTTTGTTTACATTACAGTGTCTCTCATTCTGTTAGCTGTATTCCATCCTTTAAAAAAAAAAAGTTTCCTGCATCGATGGGTTTAGTTGGCTTCGGTGCTGATGATTGGCAGACCCTTTCATTTGTTTTGCTATGGAAATCATCTCCCACTCCCGTCCAAACAAAAGATGTGTTCTCCTTCAAGAACTGCATAATGTTTAAAGAAAAGATTAAGAAACATAATGAGTACTAGCATTCCCCCCCCCCATTCCTCTATTTGCTGAATAAATTCATTTGATGTAAAGAAAGCCTCTGTAGCCTGCATGGGTTATACTACATATTAAGTTATTTTTCTTTACTTAGTTTATTTGACAAAATTTCCAAACCACTTAATTTTTTTTTAAAAAAAGTCTAAGCAGTGTAGAGGTATACAATAAAAATATAATATAAAATCAGTTAAGACATAATAAAAATACATAAAAGAAAATACAATGTAGCATCAAAAAAGTACACAAAAAATCAGTGTCCAGATTTAAGTTAATCTTCGCAACTAAGGTGAAGTTCTTTTTTTTTTTTTAAAGTCAAATTGTATCAGCTGATCACTAATGGGATTATCAGGGCAGGTGGGGAGAGGGGATTCATAGGGTCTTGAGGAATCATATAAGAGTTTAACGTAATGTTGCCAGTAATCTAATCCAGCCTCTTGCTAAATACAGGATCTACAATGCAGGAAACAACATATCCTGCTCTCATAGGATTTATTTGCCAAACCCAACACCATCCTAGTCTCCCTCATCTAGATATGCTCCAGTTTGTCCATGCTCTTCCAAAACAGGACACAGATGTGACCTGGTTACTGCAGAATAGAGAAATATTCTCATGATGTGGACACTATGCTTCTCATAATGCACTAGGTTTGTTCTTTTTTTAAATCAGAATTATTGGCTTACGTTGAGGTTGTGATCAGCTGAGACACCGAGATCCAAGGGCAAAATGTGCAGGCAGAAAATACACTTTACAAAGGCCCAGAGATCTGGGGTGGTGGTGGTGGCCCAGACTCCAAACTCATTGCAATGAGGAAAGCAATTGAGGCTGAGTTTGTACATCATGATTGATGATATTTATGAAAACCTATTTCCCTGTATCTACTTGCATCCAGATGTTGTGAGATTTGCACGAGCCAATCAGAGAAGCAGTGCTAGAGCTGAAGAAGCAACATTGTGAACAGTGAGTTGCTGGCTCAGGTGCTTTTCTAGAACAGAGACAGCTTGCTTGTGCAGTAAAACTAGAATTGGTCGTTTGAAAGACAAAGGGATGTATCCAATGCTGCATGCATACATTTCAGCTCATGGAAAAGGACTTACCTTTCCTCTCCTTCCCCACGCACATTCAAAATCTGCTCCAGAATGTTACCTAATCCTCTGAGGCAGATTTTAAGGACATGTGCGGGGCTGCTGGTGGCAAAAGAGGATGGGAAAACTCTGTTGCACAGATGTTTGTTGAGCAAATGGAACTGCAGGGTTGGCTACACCTGACACAGATTTGTGCTTCCCTTAGTGATACAAACTCTCGAGAACTCTGTCGCAGAGGTCCTTGTGGATACTCAGGAGGAAAGGACAGAAGGTGGGAGGGTCGACAGCATTAAAAACAGGGACTTTGATCCCATGGTAACAGGGAGCTGGTGCTGCTGGTACAGCTCACAGGCCCAGAAGAGATGTCTTTCCTTTTATATATTTTCTTAAGGCTGTCATCACATCATCTGTCAGTGGATGGCACTGTGAACTATAGCGTGACAACAGCCTTCTGAATGCTGCCTGGCCATTGTACCAGTATCAGAGGGCAACAGGAGAGGAAGGCGAAGGTGGTGGCCCAAGTTAGCTGCAGAGGAACAGTCACAACAAGGCTAGAGCAGCTCCTCGCAACTGTACTGCTTTTTTGCTGCCAACTCCTTCACCAATGATGCCATTTCATGTGGAGGGTGAAGAGGAAGCAAATGGCAGGCAGAAGGAAAGCAGGATGGTTGCTGAGGATCTGCCCCAGCTTTTCTTTAGTGTTTCTCTACTGCTCACCTGGGCCACCCACCCTCCTCTGTCTCCTCCTCCACTTCCCTCCTCCTTGTGGGAGAAGGACTAATCCTCCCTTTCAGCGGGGGATTTTTATTTATGTATTTATTAGATTTATATCCTGCCCTTCCTGTCAAGAGCCCAACGGGTCTCACTGTTCCACAGAGTGACAATGGCTTCAACTGAGTCACCTGCTCTATCTACTGGGAACTCCCCCCAGGGCATTCAGGAATCCTATGGATTCCATTAGGCTCTGGGGGCGGACCATTTTAATCTCTCCACCACCCCTGCAAGGGAGGATTGGAGCTGTAAATTTAAGCTTCACCAGGAAGTGGTCCGACCATGACAACAGCATGACATCCACCTCCCCCATTTCCAGACCACTCCTTCCTCCATCTGGAGCAAAACCCAAGTCAAGGGTGTGCCCTGTCCTATGGGTCCTATGGATAGCCCCACAGTTATCATGGAGGCCATGAAGTCCCAAGCAGGAACACTAGAGGCAGCCTCAACATGGACACTGAAATCACCCAGGACTATCGTTCCGGGCTTCTCCAATACCACAGCCGAGATGGCCTCTGCTAGCTTGGTCAGAGAATCTGCCAGGTAGCAGAGTGGACAGTATACCAGCAGCAATCCTAGTTTACTGACTCCTTGGCCTGACCCCAGGTGCAGGCCCTCACAGCCAGCTCCAGGATGGAGTGGTTTCCTGGTGACAGGGATGGAAGTTCTGTAGATGACAGCAACTCTCCCCCTCCCCCGTCCCTGCAGCCTGTGCTGGTGTTGCACAGAGTATCCAGGTGGATATTTGAGATCAGAATTTCTTGCTTAAAGGGACATTTCCTCCCATCACTTTAGCAGGGGATTCCATGCAAACCTGCATGGAATCCTTTGCTAAAACAGTGGGGTAGGGAAAAAACTCCCTTGCAGCAGGGTTTCTGAGGCACACTGCTCCCTGAATCAGGGAGAGGAGTGGATCAGAATATCTTCTTAAATGGACATTTTCTGCCATCGATTTAGCAGGCATTCCGTGCAAATCTGCAATGGGAAAAAACTCTCCTTTAGCAATGCCTTGAAGTGTCTTTGAAGTGGCATTTCATATCTTATACATGCAATATAACCATAATATACATTTTTAAATGTTTTGTATTTAAGGTACAAGCCTAGTGAAGTTTTTGGCAAGTTGGAAAGAAAGGTATCTACAACAGGAAGGGGTTATATGTTTTTCAGTAGACAATGCACGGGACCACAATACCTGGTGGAACGCCTCCCCCGATATGAACCCACCCGTACACTACGCTCTACATCGAAGACCCTCCTCCGGGTACCTACTCATAGCGAAGCTCGGAGGGTGACAACAAGTAAAAGGGCCTTCTCGGTGGTGGCCCCCGAATTATGGAAAAATCTCCCTGATGAGGTATGCCTGGCGCCAACATTACTATCGTTTCGGCGCCAGGTTAAAACTTTCCTCTTTTCCCAGGCATTTTAGCATTTTAGTATGTGTTGAAGACTGTCTTGATTCTTCTGGGTATTTTATAATTTTAAAGTTTTTAAAAAGTTTTAAATTTGTTTATATGTGACCTATTGTATTTTTATGTTTGAATGTTGTGCACCGCCCAGAAAGCTTCGGCTATGGGGCAGTATAGAAATTTAATAAATAAATAAATGCCGGGGTTGGGCAGCATCCCTCACTTGACCTCCAGTCACCCACATCAGTGCTTATATCAGGATGAAGAGGGGAGGGGAGAGGCTGGCAGTGGAAGCCCGGGATTGGCTCCGCGTGCACTGTGCTGACCTCACCATCGCCTCCTCTCTCTTCCTCCCCATCCTAGTATGTAGCAACAATGCAACCAGAGGTCCAGGCGAATGCTGCTGCCCACCCCTGCTGTCCAACTAATATAGTTTTTATTTTTTCTCATGATTTCCCAGCTAGCTATTAAGCTGGATTAGATGACCGTTGTGAGAACAGGAAGTTGGCCTAGATTGGCCATTGGCCTGATCCAGCAGGCCCTTCCTATGTTCTTACCTTCCTACACCACATGACAGTTTTTGCCAACCTGACACCCTTTAGATGTTTTGGACTACAACCCTCAAGTGCTGGCTGGGGCTGATAGGAGTTGTAGTCCAAAACATCTGTAGGGCGTCAGGCTGGTGAAGGCTGCCATAGAAGAAAAGAGAGAACTGCCTTTGAATCCCATTTTTCCTGCCAAAGTGAATTTAGTAGTAATCAACAGAAAATACACAAGATCACAGCAGCTAGTGTTACAGGTGTATGCCTGAACCCCCTAATGTGTGTATTCTTTCTGGACAGCCTTCAAGTCGATCTCGACTTATGGCAACCCTATGAATAGTGTTTTCATGGTAAGCGGTATTCAGAGGGGGTTTACCATTGCCTCCCTCTGAATGTGTGTATACCCACCAGAAACTAAACTGCACCCTGAGAGCACAGCAAGATCTTTTGCTGGAATTAAAACCCACACGTTGCTCTTATGTGTGTATGAATCCACCCACAACTCTAAGAAAGCAGACAAAAACATAAAATAAAGGTTGGTTTATTGAATGTGGAAACAGGAAAAATATAATGTTTTAATTACGATAAAAATATGAGCAGATTCTAACTTAATGCAATAATCCATTCCTTAGGTCTAAAGAGCATAAGAGAGACCCTATCCCTAATCACTTCCAAGATTGCATAAATTCACTCCAGAGAAGGAAAGCAATAAAGATAGGCATAGATGTACCTTTCCTGTAGAAATGTAGCAAAAACCAAAGTTAGGAATGGAACTTTCATATCTAGCCTGAGAACCAAGGCTCCACCTTTATTGCAACCTTTAGTTAGACTTGAAAGATCTCATCCTTCCTTCATTCTCATATCTTCGCGTGGCGGAATGAAGTTATTCGAGAGCATCATGTAGAATGAGGAAGTAATTGACTCCCCAAAAACCTTAGCCTTAAATGTACTTTGGGCTTATATTGAACTGAATGTAGATTGGGAGGGGGTATGTGGATGAGTGACTGGGTACATGAAAGGGTTTTCTGCACCCTATTTGCCTTCCTATGTAAACTTGTCCCAGGAGTAATTGTATAGGTGCAAATTAAAGCAACTTCCTACCTTGTGCAAGTTTTGTTGACGTAAGCTCTTCCTTGGACATGGACTGTTGTTGAGTTGGAAGGATTATTCCTGGGCAAACCTGGAATTTGGAACCTTCCTTATTACTTGTTAACTTGGTCAATACCTGCTTTCCTGAGGTCAGCAAGCCAGTTCTGCCCATCCTGCAACTTGGGGGCAATGTGAGGGCTGTATCCCAGAAGTCTGTGCTTTTCAGGTTCTTATGACATAATCCATTAATACAAACCATCAAATAAAAACTCTCTTTTATGCATACCTCCTTACACCAAGTCTTTTGCCTGTACACTTCTTTTGACACATGTGCACCCCCTTCTTGGATCATTAATAGTGTTACATATAGCTAGCTCTGTACACCAACCACTGGATCTAGACATATTTCATTTCTTTGTCTGCTCAGGTTTCTTTGACGTTAATAAAGTGCCAGTTCTTGTACAGGCTTTTAAAGAAAAGCTACATTGACTTAAGCTAAGGGACAATGCCAAAGTAAACATAGTTAGCATGTTAAATTTTACTGATGCTAACAGCAGAGATCTAGATATGAAACCTCTCTGATTTCATGTGTCTGGCAAGCCAAAGCTCTCCTTGGCACTGGCTAAACAATCTGGATCATTTTGTCTAAATTCCCAAACCACTGAAGAGTTACAGTGAGTAACCCAAGTGGACAACCCTGTATTAAGCATATGCACAGCTACAATGGTATAAAGTGCGCCTTGCTCCAACATAAAGCAACAGTCTAAGAGGCTAGAGGTGCAATGTTCTCTGGAGCAGTGATAACTAAAAAAACACAGGTGCTAGTCTCCTGTACCGGTACTGCACGGAAGCCAATTTTCTGTGGTGTGATACCACACCATGGTGGCATGTATGTGAATACCAGAACCACATGAGTAGACTCAGTCATTTAGATGTTTCACAGCTGGTCATGACCCACTCCCTCCAACTCCCAATATATAATTTCATTCATTGACATCCAATATCTGAGATTTGTTTCAAAACCATGAACAAAAATTCAGGTTGTCCATATCCAAGGCTTATAGGTCAGCCCAACACAAAATAAAAGGACTAACCTGTGCATGCCTCCATATTTTGATTCGGGGCCTGATCCAGTGTTTTGGAGAGACCCCAATCTGCCCCAGGACAATCTGGAGCTGACCTGGATAAAGGCCATGAACTTGCAGTTGGGGGGGGGAAGAAGGAGACATACACAGGCTCCCCCCTCTCCTCACCACCAGACTGCCCCCCCTTCTCATAGCCCCAGATCACTCTGACCCAATACAATTTGGGGTGATCTGGAACTCTGTAAACTCACTCTGGCTGAATTCTGGGTTGACTTGAATCAGCCTGATTCAGGTCAGGATCTGGGATTTGGTCGGACATAGTGCACAGTCCTATAAACTACATATTTTTCTTGGTGCTTCTTGAAGAATGCCATTATCTTCAAGAAGAGCCGCGCTGGATCAGGCCAAAGGCCCACCTAGTCCAGTACTCTACTCTCTCAGTGGCCTACCAGATGTCCATGGGAAGCCCACAAGCAGAGCCTGAGTGCAACTGCCCTCTCTCCTCTTGTGATTGCCATTCGAGCAGTAGAGGTAAAACCTAGCCATCGTGGCTAGTAGCCATTAGGCTTCCTCCTCCATGAATTTGTCTAATTCTCTTAGAAGAACATAAACAAGAAAGGCTATGTTTCCTTCTGTGCTTGTTTATGCTCTAGAACAGCCTTTCCCAACCAGTGTGCCTCCAGATGCTGTTGGACCACAACTCCCATCAGCCTCAGCCAGCCTTGCCAATGGCCAGGAAAGATGGGAATTGTGGTCCAACAACATCAGGAGGCACGCTGGTTGGGAAAGGCTGGGCTAGAATATTTATCCATTGATGGTTTATGCCATCTGTTAGACTGTTTGTCTAGTTGCCATCTTGCTTTTAGCACGGTTCTCCTCAGTCATGCTGTCCTCAGGTTTAAGGAAGGCAAACAGACACCTGCTTCCAACCGTGATACATATTTGGATGCAAAATTCTCTTTATAATCCTCTACATATTTTTCCCTGTTCCTCCTCATGGACAGAAGCAGAGATTGACCATATATATCCATGTTTCTGTGTAGGCATCAACTTTTGCTGATTCAAAGGTGCAAGCTCAGTCTTCAGGTGTTTAACAACAGAAAACATTGGAAATATTCGTCTTACGGTTCAAAAACACTGATGTTTTTCATGCTCAACAGGACAAAGACTGATCTGAGCGAAAGAAAATAATCAGAGATAAGAGCGTCTAAGGCTGCATGCACACCATAATTTAAAAAACATCCCCCCAAGAATCCTGGGAACTGTAGTTTGCACTTCACTGTGCTGCAGTTCCTAGCATCATTAACAAACTACAGTTCCCAGCATTCTTGGGAGGGGGTAATGTACTTTAAATGTATGGTGTATATGCAGCCTACATCTCAGCATTTGAAGGCATTTGCACACTTCATTATGTGTCCAAAGTAGGATAACCTCAGTTTCATCATTTTAGCTTCTAGTGATAGTTCTGGTTGAATTTGTTATTTAATTATATCTTATTGCTTCTTTTATTTCTTATGTTGTATTTTATTGTATTACAGTTTTGCAGTACAATACAAGAAATGCAAGAAACAATAAAAATGCAATTTAAAAATCTATAGAAATATTTAATAAATACATGCTACAGTTCAGACCCCCCCCCCCGAATGAAGCTTGCAGACCACAGTTTAGGAACTCCTGGTGTAGATAATAGAGCTGGATGGACATATGGTCTGACTTGATACAAGGCAGCTTCCTATGTAGAAGGCAGTATGCTGATCTAGATGGTCCCTTATGAATGGTGGAAAAACGCAAAGATGTATCCTAAATATAAGCCAAGAAAAAGAACAACAATGATTTCAGCAGTACATAGCTTAAGATCACTCTGCCTCTCTCCTCCTCTGCTAAATAGCTAGACCACCTTGCTACCCCATCGAACATAAGATTCATTCTTAAACTTGGCTGCCTGAAGTGATGTGTACACACAATTTGATACCCCCACAATGGCATAGCGGGCATAGGTTGTGTTCATGACAAGAGAAGGAACTTGAGATTTCATCATGATCAACCATGTGTGCCATCATACCATCCCAGGAAGATCAAATTATGCTTACAAATCTCTCCAGGTAGGCAGGTGTAAGAATGCATCTTATATATTATGGGGTATAAAGGGGTCTGGTTGTTTAGTGGGCTGTCTGGGGGGGGGAGGAATGATCTTGAGCTGTGTGCTGCTGAAACTGTCTTTGTTGGGTTATATATAGATCATTCCAGGAAGGGATGTAGAAACTGTTTTAAATCTTACTGCTACTGCATGGACAATTACATCAGAGCACTGGAAGAAGAAAAAATAAGTTTAAACATTGAGCGATGGCTAAACAAGGCAGTTGGAGCTTTTCCATTATGGTAAAAGTGATTCATAGTTAGACTACCAGAAGGCAGATGGAAAACTCTTCAACAAAAGCTCTGTTTGTGCATTCAGAACCTCATTGATCTATCTAGCTCAGTATTGTCTACACTGTCCGACAGTGACTCTCTGGGATTTCAGGCATAGTTCTCTCCCAGCCTTACCTGGAGATGCTGGGGTTTGAACCTGGGACTTATTCCACTGAGCAATGGCCTTCTTGCCTTCACACAATGAGGAGAGAGTAGGGCCCTGCCCCCTCTGTCACTTCTCTGTCACACCGCCCTGCCATCGGCCCTGCGGCCAGCCTTTCTTGGTAGGTGGGGAAGCTACATTTCTAGCTGGGGCATTTGGTGGAAATGATGTGAGGGCTAGGCCAGGGAAGGCAAAGGCAGTGACCTTTCCCCTCACTCCTCCTCCATGGAGACAGTGTTAACTTACTTAATGGGCTATGTAAAGATCAGGTTAATGGAAGATTTAGTACGGACACTAGGAAATAAATGACTGGCATAGTTTTGTTTCATATGAAAAAAAGATGTTACAGATGCGGTGAAGAAGTGGATTCCAAAAGGTGTTAACTCCTCCTCAAGAATTCCTTCTTCTAGTCTTGTTGGACAGCTTGTTGGACAGACAAGGGAAACTTTTAAACTAGTTTGCTATATAAAGGACTAACAAAGTGATTGGAAACTCATTATGGAAAGCAACTGGATTTTTTGTACTGGTTGCTAGGTTGATTTTTCTGCCCAGAAACACTGAAAAGGCCTCATGCTGAGCTGCACATATTGGGAAAATCAGAAATTAGGCCTCAGTCACAGCCTGGCTGGCCAGCCTGCCAGCTAGCTAACTCTAGTGTACACAGCAATATTTCTGTTGTTCTATGACTGTTTTCATCTTTTGCCATCAACCATTCAAGAAAAAGAAGAAAGATAGTCACTATGATTATGAGTATAGTGAGTACTTTAAAAGAGTTAAGAGTAACTTAGGGTAGTTTTTTTTCATATCGCTTTTAGTTATCTCTTTATTTCCATGTTATGAATGGATCTTTGAACCTCCTCATGAGTGTAGCTCACTAGAAATTCAAGTGCCCCTATTTGCGCAGGTAGCAAGACCTTTACAAGACCTTTTGCTAGAGCAGCAGTATAGTGGCAAATTCAGAAGTGCAGGGTCCCTTCATGTTAGTCACAGCCATGGCCCCTGCTTTTTTGCTGCTGGGTTGAGAATGAGATCCTTGCTAATGGCTTCTCCCACAACAACAGATATCCCTAGGAGCCAATAAGCATGAAAAGGGAGAGTGTTACTTGCTGAGAAGAGTCTTCACAATGACTGACTCGCCTCCTTTCACTCTGATTGGCTCCAATCAGCAGGAAAGTACAAGGAAGCATGGTAGAAGACACTTCACAGTGGCTAAGATACTCCCTTTTCATACTGATTGCCTCATAGGATGCCAAAGGCATAGGGACCTTGCTGGGACCCTGCTCCCAAAAAGTAAAGGTTCTGAGATCCCCCCCCAGACTCTAGATGATTACACCCCTGTGCTGGATTTAACCCACATATCACCCTAAAGCATGTGTGACGCTCCCCTTAACCCAATAACACTCACCAAAAGTAAAATATTGCCATTTACAATTACAGTTAATAGCAAACAGTGTTCTATTATTTATTCACTAATGGGCAAAAAACCTTGCAGTTTGAAAACATACCTATAGCCAACAGATATTTCTATCAAACTTTAAAAATCAGGGAAATTGGGCAGCTATTTATTTAATTAATTATTATTTAAAATATTTCTATCCCACCCTTCTAGCTTATAATAGGGCACTCAGGGCGGCTTACAAAAATAAAATCAAAAGCGTACATAATAAAATTGTGAACAGTAAAATCACAAAAACATTAAAATTAAAATACATAAAATACAATTAAAATACATAAAATACTACACACACACCCACACACACACATATATATGATAGTGAATGCTATAGTGAATGCACCAGGGGAGCGGGAGACCTGACCTCCTCTCTGAGATATTGTACTGCCTTACAAATTTGTCAAAATGTAAACACAATTTGGGTTGGTCCTTCACAGTCTAATTCACTTCCTGTGTAGCTTGGAAGAATTTGGTAACGTGCCTCTGAGCCTATGGTGAGACCCCCTGGTCAGAAGGCACTCAATGAGCTACTGGGAAAGAACAAAGGACAAGTACGACTAGCGCTGTGACTAATGATGCCACTGGAACAATGCCGAAAGCAAGTCCAAAGGCTGATGTCAACAGATGTGAAAGAAAAGTCCGGAGTTGTACAACCTACACAATAGGAACATAGAATGTGAGTAGCATGAACCAGGGAATGTTAGAAATTGTCAAGCAAGAAATGGATCACATCATCATTACAATAATTGGTGTGAGTGAATTAAAATGGATGGGAATGGAACATTTTCAATTAGGCAACTAAAAACTATTTTATGCAGGAAATGAGAAATTAAGAAGAAATGGGGTTGCTTTAATAGTGAGAAGTGATATAGCAAAAGCAATTAGGAGCTATAACACAAGGTCTGAGCGAGTGATATCAATGAGATTAAATGGGAAACCTATTAAGATAACCAACATCCAAGCCTATGCTCCAACGGCAAACACAGAAGAGGAATTGGAGAGATTTTATGCAGAAGTACAGGAAGAAATTGATCACATGCCAAAACAAGATGTTCTGATAATCATGGTGGTCTGGAATGCAAAAGTAGGGAACAGAAGAACTAGGATTTGTGGGAAAATGGGGCTTAGGAGTCAGAAATGAAGCAGGAGAAAGACTTATTGAATTCTGTGAAGCCAATAATTTGTTTCTTGCAAACACAGTTTTTGTTCAACTGAAAAGACGACTGCACACATGGACATCACCAGATGGTCAATATAGGAATCAAATTGATTATATAATTGTTAGCAGAAAGTGGAGAAGTTCCATACTTTCTGCGAAAACAAGACCAGGAGCAGACTGTGGTACAGATCAGGAACTGGTTGTATCGAAAATCAGAGTAAAGCTAAACAACAACAAAGCAATCATAACGCCAAAATACAATTTAAATCACATCCCAAAAGGTTATAAAGATCAAATAAGGAACAGATTTGAGGCTTTAAACTTAGTTGTTTGAGAACCAGAAGAACTATGGACTGAAGTCAGAGACATTATCAGGGAAGAATGCAAGAAGATAATACCTCTAGTTAAAAAGAGAAAAAGCCCTCAATGGATGACGAAACTCTTAAAATGGTTAAAGAAAGGAGGAAAGAAAAAGCAAAAGGAGATAGAAACACGGTCAGAACCCTAAATGCAACAATACAGTGACTAGTACGTAGGAACAAAGAGAACCATTACTGTAGTTATTGTAAAGAAATAGAAGAGGACAACAAAAAGGGTAGAACAAGAGCCATATTCCAAAACATTAGAGAAATTAATGGGAAATTCAAACCAAAAGTAGGGATGTTGAATAATAAACAGGGGAAAACACTGACTGACTGAGATGAAATAAAAGGAAGATGGAAGTAATACACTGAAGAACTATGTAAAAGAGATGCCACGATGACAGATTCATTCATGGAGGAACTGTATGATGAAGAACCAGAAATATTAGAATGTGAGGTGAAAGCTGCTCTTAAAATCCTTGGAAAAAACAAATCATCAGGAACAGATGCCATATCAATAGAGTTGCTACAAGTTACTAAGACTGAATCTGTCCAAAGCTTCACAAAAAATTGTCAACCAATATGGAAAACTAAACAATGGCCCACAGACTGGAAGCGTTCAATATACATCCCAATTCCAAAGAAAGGGGATCCCAGGGAATGCAGTAATTATCAAACTATTGTCTTAATATCCCATGCAAGTAAGTAATGCTCAAGTTTCTACAACAAAGGTTCTTACCATATATGGAGTGAGAAATGCCAGATGTCCAAGCTGCATGTAGGAAGGGAAGAGGTACCAGATATCATATGACAAACATACATTGGATAATGGAATGGACCAAAGAATCAGGGCTGGCTCCAGGCATGCCGGGGCCCTTGGGCATCAGCTTGCCCTGGCCCCTGGCGTGTGTTCACGTTCATGCGTGCGCACATGGCCCCCCACGCCCCACCTACCTGTCTCCTGTCTTTTACTATTGCCATTAACCAAGATGGAGTCTGTGGTTTCCCTAAGGGGATGAAGCCTCTGCCGCCATCTTTGTTGATGGCATGTGTATCTCTGCCATCAGCTAAGATGGTGGCAGGCCCTTCAGTACTTTAGGGAAACCGCGGCCGCCATCTTCATTAAGGGCAATACTAAAAGGCAGGAGACAGGAAAGTAGGGGTGTGGGGGGGGCGCAGATAGCAGAAGAGGAGCAGAGGGGGTGCTGAGTGCCCCCTGTAGCTCCAGGGGCCCTCGAGCCACTGCCCCATCTGGCCGCCCTTTTGAACCCGCCCTGCAAGGAATTTCAGAAAAAAATCACCCTGTGCTTTATAGATTGCAACAAAGCATTTGACTGTGTAGATCATGAAAAACATTGCAATGTTTTGAAAGAAATAGGGGTGTCACAGCATTGATTGTCCTGATGCGCAATCTATACTCTGGACAAGAGGCTACTGTAAGAACAGAATAAGGAGAAACCGACTGGTTCCCAATAGGAAAGGATGTGAGACAGGGGTGTATTTTATTACTGTATTTGTTTAATCTATACACAGAGCATATCATATGGAAAGTCAGTTGGACCAAGATGGAGGTGTGAAAATTGGAGGGAGAAATATCAATAATTTAAGATATGCGTACAATACCATACTACTAGCAGAAACCAGTAATGATTTGAAACGAATGCTGATGAAAGTTAAAGAGGAAAGCACAAAAGCAGGACTGCAGCTGAATGTCAAAAAGACTAAAATAATGACAACAGAAGATTTGTGTAACTTTAAAGTTGACAACAAGGACATTGAACTTGTCAAGGATTATCAATACCTCAGCACAGTCATTAACCAAGATGGAGACAATAGTCAAGAAATCTGAAGAAGGCTAGGACTGGGGAGGGCAGCCATGAAAGAACTAGAAAAGGTCCTCAAATGCAAAGATGTATCACTGAACACTGAAGTCAGGATCATTCAGCCTATGGTATTCAGGGCCGGTGCGAGACGTGCCGGGGCCCTTGGGCACCAGCTTGCCCTGGGCCCTGGCACGCATGTGAGCATGCACACATACATGTGTGTGAGCACCCAGGGCCAGCCCCAGACACACTAGAGCCTTTGGGCAAAAGCCTGCCCCAGGCCCCAGCACTCCCCTTCCACAATTCGTGCACGCGAGAGCTTCAGGACTCCGCCATTCCCTTGTTTAACTTACCTTGTTCTGCAGTTGCGCACGCAGTGGTGCCCTTAAGAAAGATGGCGGCTGAGGTTTCCCTAAGGAGCTGAAGCCTCTGCCACCATCTTGGTTCATGGCAGGGATGCGAGCGTGCAGCAAGCATGCGTGCCATCAGCCAAGATGGCGGAAGAGGCTTCAGTCCCTTAGGAAAACCTCAGCTGCCATCTTTTTTAAGGGCACTGCTGCGTGCGCAACCGCAGAACAAGGTAAGTTAAGCAAGGGAATGGTGCAGCCCCAAACCTCTTGCTGTGTGATCCGCGGCAGCGATCCTACAGTGAATCACGGAAGGGGAGCAGAGGGGCCCCTCAGGGGCCCCCGTAGTTTCAGGGGCCCTTGGGCCAGTGCCCCACCTTGGAACTGGCCCTGATGGTATTCCTGATCTCTATGGATGGATGTGAAAGTTGGACAGTGAAAAATGTAGATAAGAGAAAAATCAGCTTATTTAAAATGTGGTGTTGGAGGAGAGCTTTGCAGATACCATGGACTGTGAAAAAGACCAATGATTGGGTGTTAGAACAAATTAAACCAGAACTATCACTAGAAGCTAAAATGATGAAACTGAGGTTATCATACTTTGGAAACATCATGAGAAGACCTGATTCACTAGAAAAGACCATAATGCTGGGAAAAACAGAAGCAAGTAGAAGAAGAGTAAGGCCAAACAAGAGATGGATTGATTCCATAAAGCAAGCCACAGACCTGAACTTACAAGATCTGAAGAGGGTGGTTCATGACAGAGGCTATTGGAGGTCACCGATTCATAGGGTCGCTATAAGTCGTGATCGACTTGAAGGCACATAACAACAACATAGGTATGTTTTTAAACCGCAAGGTTTTTTGCCTGTTAGTGAATTTCCTTATAGTGCTATTGGTGACTGAACTGAGATCAGCAGAGTTCTGTCAATGTTTTGATTTCCTCCTATTTATAAAGTGATGCTCACTTTCCTGTTCCCCCAAATGTTATACATTAGACACAGTTCTCCATAATCTTCCCCCATCTCCTGAACTATCAGAAAGCATGCAGCTGACCTTTCAAAAAGCCTTCCCTACATGACTGGCATCTTCCATTTAGTCTAAATCTCCAAGGGTACCAGAAAGTGCTACTCAAATGTCTTTTCAGTCATTCCCAACAGACCCATTAAACATCTTCTTTCAAAAGTCATTGAAGCCATCAACGTTGCTAACTTTTAAAAAAATAAAATACAGAATTTAGCTCATCTAGCATCCTCCTTTTCAACTATATGAAGCAATTTAATGGATATTGGAAATTTACATATACAAGGTATTTCAAAAGCTCCTGGGAGATTTGTTGACAATATGTCTTAGTGCAAATTGTACTTTGTCTTTCTTTTTTTTAGTGTATGTCAGATGTGCTCTCCTAAGAGTGCAATACTTAATTTTAAATTGTCATTTTAATCAGTTCCTTATCCTAGAGATTATAGCTAATCTGCACAAAGTGTGGGAGTTAGGATTCCATGTGCTGCTGTGATGCTATCTCAGGACCTGGAAGCATAAGGCCCAATATGAATCCATTGCAGATCAATCCAGACTGTGGCTGTACTTAGACCTGATTTGAAATTGATCTGTGTGTGTGTATTTAGTGCCTGGCTCCCCACTCCCCAGTCTATCTGAAGCTTATTCCAATTCCAATGTAAACCTCTAAACTATTATAATCTTGGGCCACATTCACACCATACATTTATTCCACTATTATTCCACTTCAAACAGCCATGGCTTCCCCCAAAGAATCCTAGTGTAATGGGCCAGCCCAGATATTGGCTTGAAATATGTATAAAATGTGCTGAAATCATTTACATGTGTGGGGAGGAGAGCCTGGCTGGGAGTCCAGAGTCTGTGAGTTCAAATCCTCACTCATATCTCCTGGGTGTCAAGGGCCAGCTAACCACCACCCCCACAGGGAGTGGCTCAGGAGTTATGTGCCCTGCCACCTGTGCAGCTGTGGGCAAGCTGCATAGTCCCAAGGAGCCGAGTTGCCGCCCAGGTGGCAGTTGTGGACAGGGAAGGGGCTGGCTTGTACAGCTGTGGCAAGCTGAGCAGGCCCTAGCCAGCTGGGGAGGACTAGCCTCAGAGGGAGGCAATGGTAAACTCCCTCTGAATACCGCTTACCATGAAGACCCTGTTCATAGGGTAGCCATAAGCCAGGATTGACTTGAAGGCAGTCCATTTCCATTTTTCATATTTGCTTAAAATCGCTTAGTTTATAGCTTAGTACTGCATAAATGGCATAGGGGGAAAATGTTCTCTTTTGAAAATGGCCTTCACCCTCCCTTTGAACAAAGTAGCATTTTGCATGGGAATGTTGATTTACAGTATAAGATAAGACATGTAGGCAGTCAGCCAACACTTTGGCTGTTTAAGAAGAAGTTCCTTATATAGTAACATTAAGCCAACTAGTTGTTGACACTAATCAGACTTGCCGTCTAGGAGAAGGCATAGACAGGCAGCTAGTGCTGCTTCTAGTAGGCGGCATAGCTGATAATGGGTCATGGGAACATGCCTTCTCTTTGATAAGAAAGTATATACAAGGCCAGGTTTTATTGCATTCATTACGCCTCAGCTGTGCTGGAGTGGGGGGTTGAAGAAAGCAGGAGGAGACATCCATCTATTCTGGTGGAGGCCAGCTCAGCTGTGGCATTGAAGGAGCCTGGAACGATAGTCCTGGGTGATTTCATTGTCCATGCTGAGGCTGCCTCTAGTGTTCTGGCTCGGGACTTCATGGCCTCCATGACAACCATGGGGCTGTCTCAAGTTGTCACCGACCCAATGCATAGGGCAGGGCACACACTCAACTTGGTTTTTGCTCCAGATGGAGGAAGGAGTGATATGGAGATGCGGTGGTGGTGGATGTCACCTCATTGTCATGGTCAGACCATTTCCTGGTGAAGTTTAGACTTGTGGCTCTGATCCTTCCCAGCAGGGATGGTAGAGCAACCAGCTACGAGCTCATTTGACTGAAGTTGCGGGAGGGGCAGCTGATGTTTTGGTGTGT
The DNA here is from genome assembly GCF_030035675.1 of Rhineura floridana. Classification (NCBI taxonomy): domain Eukaryota; kingdom Metazoa; phylum Chordata; class Lepidosauria; order Squamata; family Rhineuridae; genus Rhineura; species Rhineura floridana. Next base: position 171,197,644 of record NC_084484.1, read on the forward strand.
ATCTCATGAACCAGACTACCTAGAAACAATTTTTTTTAAAAAATGAAAGCTGAGACTCTGGAGATTAAGGTGACTCACCCGGGGACCCAGCGAGCACCCCAAAAATCCAGAGTCCGTGGGCAAAAATAGGAGACCTGGCAGCCCTATTCATGAACGTTCCATGCCACCACACCAGCTCAGCTGAGCAGTGGCATGTACTTCACTTTACAAACACAATATAATATAGATGGCATTGAATCCAGTGGGTTGAAGATTGTGCCTTTAAACATATCTCATATGCATATGTAGGCCAAAATCGATACTGTGCATCTTAAATGGTTTGCAGATTGGACTGCATGTCATTTTATCTAAGAACTTAAAAAAACTTTGCAAATCTAATAGAAGACATTTTCCCCTGTAATGATTGCCTCTAATAAGAAGGTGAATTCAAATTTGCATGCCATTAGTGTAATATTTCAGTAATCACAGGTAATTATGAACTTAAGCTATTACATTTGAAATACAATTTCATATTCAATACAGAAAATGTTCCCGAGTGAATTGTGTCTGCTTTAATTTTCTTTGTATGCCTCATCCATACAGTTCACTCCTCAAGTGCGGAACGTGCTCTTTGTATACATTTTAATATGCAATTCAATTTAAGTCTGAGCTATCAAAATCAGAGTGACTGCCATCTCCCATATGTGCTCCCCCAATCATCATAGACTACAATAGTGGGGTGGAGAACCTGTGACCCTCTAATGTTGCTGAACCACAGTTCTCATCATCCCTGACCACTGGCCATTCTGGCTGGAGCTGATGGGGGTTGTAATCCAACAACATCTGGACAGCACCATCTTGGATCTACAGTCTTACAAAAATAGCTTCTCTAATGATTTCAGTCTTTATACAAGAATGCATGTATCTGCAATACCTGCAATATTCTGCATAATAACTCCCTTTGGGAGCATGTCTCTGTGTGTGGAAATAACCAATTTGGAAGATTTTTTCTTAAAATCACAGACTGGAAAACAGTAATATAGGAACACTGGCAAACAAATACCAAACCAAATTTTATTATGCGGTCACAGAACCAATATACAAATTGATTAGACAGACTTGCTAAAAGACATATAGACTATGCAGTAAAATATAAATAACAGTGTGTCTTTAAAATAAAGCATTAATATCTAAAAGGAGGACCTTCTTACATATGCTTTGGATTGAATTAATAAACTTGGCTACTATCTCTGTGATTGACTTATCTGTATCGGCCAACAGGTATTTCAGAAACCAATCCGCAGACCTACCAGGGAAGCTTTCCATGATAGGGTGTAAAAATCTGGATCGTTCAACACTGTAGAAGTTACAGACAAAGAAAACATGGGCCAGTGATTCAACATCAGCATGCTTACAGGGACATAACTGATTTTCGTAGGGAACATTTTGATAGCGACCTTCTAGTATTGCGGAGGAAAGGCAGTTAAATCTAGCTCTGGAAAAAGAGTGGTGATATTTTGGAATGGTCAAGTTTTCCAGATATGCAGCAAGGTTAGGAAATGCCAATCTCAAATCTAAGTGCATGGGTGAGTAGGATTTACAAGCGTTTGCAAGAGAATATTGAAGGTCAACATCTTTGATCCGTTTCCCAATAATCTGTTTTGCTGTCTCGGGCTCTAGTGTGGAGAGAAAATCCAATGAAAAACCTAGCACATTCAATTTATCGTGAAAAGTTTTTGACCATGAACTAGTAAAAGCATCTTTCCAGAGAAGATTTAAATATCCTAGGGAGGGGCCTGCATAAGCCACTTTAATCCAGTATCTAAGAGCTAGAGACCAAGCAGTGCATTCAGTCGATGTAAGGCCGGCCTCAAGACGGTGGCCTGCAGCAGGGACACATCGTGGCATTCCAAAAATTGATCTTAAGAAAGTTGAGAGGACTGTTTCAACTTTAGAATTGAAGCTCTGGACCCAAATTGGAACTCCGTAGAGCAATTGAGGAAAAATGTTGGACTTAAAAACCTGGATAGCAGCGGGTATATACTGACCACCTTTGGTGTAAAAAAAGCGAAGGATGGCCTTAGAGGTGTTCTGTGCTGTCTGAACTACAGAGCGTATATGAGTAGTCCAGGAAAGTGTAGCATAAAACATAACCCCCAAATATCTATACTGCTTGTCTTGAACTATCTTCTGTCAGTTGACTGTCCATTTACACACTGATGGACACTGAGAGAAGACCATAATTTTTGTTTTACTAAAATTAATAGTGAGTGAATTGTTGTTGCAGTAGGTCATAAAATCACGTAGTAGGCGTTAGACAAAGATATAAGGACGGCGTCACCAGCGTATAACAGTAGAGGACATTAGATTTAGCCACTTTGGGTGGATGAAAATCTGCAGCTAGGCAGCTTTGGCAAATACAAAAGTAAAGTAGAACAAAAGGAGACAGATCGGTCCATTCTTTGCCACTTCTTTTATATTACCTCAGTGCTCCTACAGGACTTTTGTCTTCACAGTATTCTGCAAATTTATATTCAGTCGAGGTGAAATTTAATAGCAAAGGTACAACACATTTTACCTTTCACCCTCCAAGCCTTTCTATCTGACCCTTGGGACTCTCCCTTTCCAACACCCTTTCCAGCCCTGATCTGCAACCTCCACAAGTGCTTTTATGTGGCTGGAATGGACAATGCTTCTTGCTTGCCTGGATGGAGAGACCTCTCTCTCTCCCCTCTTGACTTGTGTGGTTGGAATATAGCCTGTTGCGCAAAGGTAAGAGTCACATCCAGTGCTCCTGGCCCCACCCACTTTTGCATCTGGCCCTGCCTACATTGGCATGCGGCCTCTGGAATGTTGCCTATGAGGGAATGTGGCCCTTCAACTGAAGAAACTTTCCTTCTCTGGTGCAGGGCATCATAATGCCACAAGTCAGCCATGCTTCGGGGAAAGGGTTTATTTACACAACAGGAGCTTTGAGGTGCTTAACCCTTGGAGGCAATAACAACATCCCAGAGCTTGGAAAAGTTACTTTTTTGAACTACAACTCTCATCAGCCCAATCCAGTGGCCATACTGGCTGGGGCTGATGGGAGTTGTAGTTCAAAAAAGTAACTTTTCCAAGCTCTGCAACATCCTATAAATGCTGAAACACTGCAGTACAGCTGTAGCATGCTTCAATGGCACTGAAGCCATTATTACTGTTGTACATCTACTTGTCATCGTAAGACATAATCATTGATGCCTTTAAACTGCTGAAGCAAGCATTTGTCCGTAATGAAAGAAGCCACTACAACTTCTTAGTTATTTTTCCATCCAGAAAAATACTGCTACTACTACTACTAATAATAATAATAATTTTGAGTATGGCTTTTGACGTTCAGCAGCAAGGTGTTTTCTGCATCCAATTTATGACGGCCATTCCTAAGAGCCCTTTGCCCATCACCAAACTGGCATGTGGAATATGTCAGTTGAGTGGGGCTGTAAGGATATGTGCAATCGCTTCAGTGTGTGCCAGCCTACATTTTCTATTATCATATATGAAGCTTCCTTTATGTACTTGTTTAAAATCGCTTTACGATGTTTTAAAGTGTTTTTAGTGGTTTTGTTTGCCGCCCTGGGCTCCTACTGGGAGCCCGGCAGGATATAAATCAAATAATAAATAAATAAATAATAGTTAACGGCTGCCTTTTAGGTCAGAACATCTCAAGCTGCCTTCCAACATGCAACTCACATCAATCTTGGGTGTCTCATGGGAAGGAGTTAATCAATAATGGTTAGGAACACTAACAGAGGCCTGCTACAGTAGAAGGAGAGCACCCAGATTGCTAGCAGACCACTCTGAGAGGTTTTCTGTAAATATTAATTAGTATAAGAGACAAAAGGAAGCCTGATAAGACCTTGCAAGTCAATGGCCAGGAGCTGTAGAGCAACAGTCTCCTAGCGCCACTGAGTGTATCTGCTGAGAAGAACTGGGATCTCTAGTCCCATTTTGGCAAGGATACCATGGTTTACAGTGTCAAATGTTCATTCCTCACACCTAATCTCTCACAGGGGAATGATGGGATAATTCTGCAGATTTGTTTATTTTAAACATGTATGAACCATGAGTGAGAACATCCCCCCTCCCACTGTGGATCCCAAGGGTCTTCAGAAAACTTCTGGTGAGCTTTTCAGTCAAATGAGTTGAGAGACTTTCTTCTTCCCAGAGACTTCTGAGATATGTTGACTGAAGCAGGCTTGCTTCCCCACTGATCCCTTTATTATCAGGTGTGTAAGTAGCCTCCCCCTTCCTTCAGTTAACCCTCCCCTTCTTTGACTCACCACTGGGGCAGCTAGTCCCAGAATTGCTGCTTTTCCCTTCCTTCCACACTGTGTCCTAAGTCACGGTGGCAAGGCTTGCCCATAGTCTAGCTCTCTGCTTTTTTCTTTTTCTGTTGCTTCTTTTTATTATTTATTTATTTATTATTTGATTTATATCCCACCCTTCCTCCCAGCAGGAGCCCAGGGCAGCAAACAAAAGCACTAAAAAACACTTTAAAACATCATAAAAACAGACTTTAAAATACATTAAAACAAAACATCTTTAGAAACATTTTTTTAAAAAGCTTTCAAGACATCTTAAAAAAAAAGGTTAAAAACATTTTTTTTTAGTTTAAAAACATTAAAAAGCAATGCCAGTACAGACCCAGGCTGGGATACGGTCTCAACTTAAAAGGCTTGTTGAAAGACGAAAGTCTTCAACAGGCACCAAAAAGATAACAGAGATGGCGCCTGTCTAATATTTAAGGGGAGGGAATTCCACAGGGTAGGTGCCACCACACTAAAAGTCCATTTCCTATGTTGCGCAGAATGGACCTCCTGATAAGATGGTATCAGCAGGAGGCCCTCATCTGCAGAGCACAGTGACCGACTGGGTATATAAGGGATAAGACAGTCTTTCAGGTATCCTGATCCTAAGCTGTATAGGGCTTTGTACACTAAAACTAGAACCTTGAACTTGCCTTCAACTTTTTTGTTCTTGCTACCTTGGCAGCCCATTTAAATGTGCTGCCCTCCGACACCTTTATCTTCCGGCTGGTTGAGTATCTCTCCTTCTTGACCAGGGGTGCCCTGCCCAGCCTCTGTTGGGTTGACAGAGTGAGTGCTAGCCACTCCTGACACCATGTTTTCATCCCAAAATGTATTTCAGGGCAATATTACCTGGCAAGGGTTTTGTTTTTGTACAGAGTGTGTTGTGGGTCTCTCAAGAGTTGTAATTCGATGAAAGCTGGACAAACATGTGAACATCTGGTGAGGATATTCTCTTAGCAACTTCATCATGATCTTATACATCTCTCGTAAATATGTAAGAGTTCTCAAAGGCAACTAAAGTCTACAGGCCCACAGTGGAATTGTGCCTATGAAGATCATAGAAGAAAACCAGTAGAATCCTAGCCATTGTAGGAAAACTTGGGGCTCATGCTGTGTCAGATGCTGAGTTAGTGTTCTCTCCTTCAAGCTCTACAAATCATGTGAATGCAACATGCACATCTTTTTGACTCCACCAGCTGATCTGGAAAATAGAATTAGGGCTATAGTTGTCTGCCTGCCTTCAAGTCGAACCACGTTTCACCAACCTGGTGTCCTCCAGGTGTTTTGGACTATAGCTCTCATCAACCATGAGCCAGCACTGGAACTGTGCAGGCTGGGGCTGATGGGAGCTGTGGTCCAGAATATCTGGGGGGCACCAGGTTGGTGAAGGCTGCATTAAACACAAATCTTACGGGTTATCTAGAAATACCCTAGGGCACCTCTTTATCATGGTGCATGCAGCTTGGATGCTAGTGCTTTTGAAGTGTTGCTATTGCCCCTCTCCATTTTTGCGTATGACAAATGATCAATATGCTTGATGCCATCTGCCAAGTATTGGATTTTACTATCTAGGAATGTCTAATATTTTCTAGCTATGAAGGTCAAACTAATACACTTCATAAATTTGATAAAAACAGTATTTTCCCTAAATATTGAGGATACTGAGGATCCTCAAGGTACTTGAGACTTGCCTTCTTCCATGGACAACCCACCTGTTTTGCAGTTCAGCCATCGATGCTCTAGAACACCCAAAGACTAGGAGATCATCTTGTCTCCAGCAGAACTTTCAGCTTGTGTCCCTGAACCCACCTTGGAGCTAACCGTGGAAGGTGAACCTGTTTTCTAGCCCGTGATGTGATAGGAGCTGCTCCTCTAATAAATAGTTTGAGCAAGACCCTACAGCACAACTTTTGGAATCAAGACATGATTCTAAATGATTACCTTGGTGAATGCTGACTTTTATACTGTATTTATGTATATGTTTATGAATATGAATATTGTTTATGTATTTTGCTTTGTAAATTGATTTGATATATTTTTATTGTACCTTGTGTATTCTATTGTAAACCGCTTTGAGATCTTTTAGATAGTAAGCAGTCTATAAATGAAAATAATAAATAAATAATAAATAATATTAATTAATATTAATTAATTATTTTTAAAAAACTCTAGCCCATTATTAACAGTGATAGAAACACAATAAAACCTATAATATATTGAATTAATACAATACCAAACTAAGATAAAACATTAAATGATAATGCAATAAAATACTATCCCTACCTCCATACCAAAATATGCATTAAAATTGTTAATAGTCTCCATTTAACAAATTCCAAGACTACAAAGTTAACACAGGGCTGAGCAAGCAAAAATTACACAATTAACCAAAGACCTTTATTTAAAAAAAAAGAAAGAAAAAGCAGTCAACTAAATCCTACCCAGAGTAGTCCTATTGAAATTAATGAACCTATGTTAGCCAATGCCCATTAAGTTCAGTGGCTCTCCTCTGAGTAGGACTAGCATTGAATACCACACAAGGTCTTCACCAGCCGCCTGAGGCAGTAAAGTAATAGGGCCTGATGGCCTTACTCAGCAAGGCATTCTATAGGATGGAAGTCACAACAGAAAATTCTCTGATCCTAATTGGCCCTAGCCTTGACTCTCAAGGTATTGGAATTTTGGAGTAGGGGCCCAGATGAGGACTGGAGCGTGCGGGGAGAAACACATGGGAGAAGGTGGTTCCTAAGGTGTCCTGGTCCCAGCATCTTGAACTGAGCCCAGAAATTTGTAGCCAGTGTAGTGGCCGGGCCTGGCAACCAAGAGGTCTTCTGTATCTTTAAATGTTGTGCAGGGGGAAGGGAGAATTCCACCTTGTGGTTTTTCTCATTACAGGGTTGCAAGAACACCTGCACTTGGCTCAGAGCTTGGAAGTAACTCGTTATTTTTAATGTTACTTGTAATTAGTTACAATTTTAAATAACGAGTGGGTAATTCCATTACATTTGGCAAGTAACGGAACGACTAGTAATTTCCCTACTTTTCAGCTGCAACTTTAACGTTTCCACGTTAGGTTGGACGTTACTTGGGGGTGGGAACAAGGGGAAGTCAGCTCCTGGCTGTGATTGGTTAACACAAGACACGTGCCTCACACTGATTGGACCTCTGCGCAGACTCTCTCTTCCCTCATGATCTGTGTTAGGAGGCACGAGGGAAGAGGTGAATAGGCGGGGCCTGCTAGCGTCTGAGAGGAAAAAATGGACGCCGGAGGAAAAAGCCAGGGCAAGGACAACGGAGGAGAAGGCAGCAGCAGAATGGCGAACAGCTGTCGAGGTGAGTGATGATGATTTGTATGTGTGTGTGTGTGTGTGCCCACCCGTGGCCCCTTCTGCCCCCGCAGCATTTTTGCCCCCCTGCCCCCCCAGTGGCCCCTTCTGCCCCTCCCACTGCCTCTCCTTGCCTTGCTGCCGCCCCCCCATCAATCACAAGGCACTTCTGAAACTTCGGCCACTTCTCTTCCTTCCCCCCCTTTTTGAACTCTCCCCCTTGTTCCTATGCATACCTGTGTGCTGTATTTATCCAGACAGAGCACTCCTGCCTTTTAAAATGCCGGCTAGCTTTTTATTGTATATTTATTTGAACTCCATCTTTCTTTTTATTTGTATTTTTGTCCTGTTTAATCACAAGACTGAATTGTATGTGGGACAAAAACTGTCTCAGTAATAATAATAATAATAATAATAATAATAATAATAATAATAATAATAATAATAATAATAATAATAATAATAATAAATCATTAGGCATATAATAAATGGCTTAAGGCTGATTTTTTTGTTCTTGGCAGAGATGAGGTGAGAAGTAGGGTCCTTGCAGCTCCTCCTCTCAGTCCCCCAGCTCTCAAACTCATGTTCTGTGAGAAAGAGAGAGATTCCCAGTCCCAGAGAGAGATAGACTGTTGACAATCTCTGCTAATATCTATACAAATGTACATAACATGCATCACCTGAACTCACATGATCTAGAGTTACCTTAGATCTTGCAAGATTTGCAAATGAGAAGCAATAGGGTTTTATATTAGTTCTGATTGTCTATTGGGCTATCATAGGTTATATGTTTTTTTCATTTTCTATGGCAAAAACTCCAACTTCAGTGGAATTTATGTGATGTGTTTTAATCATTTGAATTTGGCTAATGAATGCTTTATTCTTTCGTCAGAACTTTAGCAGTAGTACTAAAATATTAATAAAAAAGAAAAGGGAAAGAAAAAATACTTTACATACATCATTCAGCTGTATTGCTAATTATAGATATAGATATAAAAGATAAACGGCATTTTGTCAAAAGTATTTTTGTCTACATTTTATACCTCATCCTTGGTTTTCCAAGCTTGGCATGGAATGCTTCTCATACAGAATTAATTTGGAATGCTGCATATTTATTATCATAATCATCATATTCAAAATAAAAAATATATGTACCGCCTTCAAGTTGATTCCAACTTATGGTGACCCTATGAACAGGGTTTTCATGAGGCTGAGAGGCAGTGACTGGCCCAAGGTCACCCAGTGAGCTTCATGGCTATGTGGGGATTTGAACCCTAGTCTCATTTTGTTCTCACAACAACCCTGTGAGATAGTAGGTTAGACTGGCCCAGGCAGGGTTATTCAGTGAGCAAAAATGATGCAGATAGGATCTCTTTTAATTGTGCTATCGACCTGCTTACTTCCACTCTGACTGGGGCATCTTGCAGCATGGGGAAGAGATGGGGGCACATCACAGCTGAAGTTCACTCATATAGGAGCATTATCTCTTGTTTATTACAGAGACGCCTGTTGCAGGTTTTGCTGCTGAGAGCAGCAGTCAGTTAGTGCGGCCACTTGAGTCACAGCTTGTTGATCCTGAGGAGGCAAAACTAGAAAGTGAGGTTCAGAAAGGAGGCCCTGTGCATGAGGAGGAGGAGGGCATGAAGCAGTGCCAGTTGCCCACAGCCACATCTGCAGAACAGCAAGTACCATGGTTTGGCTTTGAGAAAGCTTGTACATTTGTGAGCCAGAGTGGGAAAAATGTTGTTGTACGATGCAATGACTGCCTTCCAAGGATCAAAAATCTGAGATCAGCTGTTTCCTCCTCATCCAATGTGAAGAAACATTTTGAGGTAAGCCTTTGTCATGCTGGTCCTCAAAGAGTGTCCATTGTCTATTTATGTTTAAATTGTGAAGTTCCTCTTCCATTTTTTCTTGGATTCATGCTTTGTTCTTCTTCCTCAGAGGGCACACCCTGAGAAGCTGAGAGCAATTGAAGAAGCAATAAAGGCAAGGAGATGTGGCCTTCCTGAACCAATGCATGACACCCCTCCTCCCAAAATGCTGAAGCAGCAGCAGACAACCCTTGAGAGGTGGGGATCTGGCAGGGAGCCTGTCACCCAGAGCAATCTCGACAGGAGAATCATTGATTTCATTGTAGGGGAGACATTACCACTTCAGACTGTGGACAAACCACCATTCATTAATCTGGTTCGCATTGGACTCCCCAAAGATCTCACCATCTTATGTGCCAAGACTCTGAGAGACAGAATTGAGAAGAGAGCATGCCACATGAGAGAAACTCTTGCAAACCGAATGGGTGCTGTGGCATATATAGCAACCACTGCAGATTGTTGGACCAATGGCAAGAAGAGTTACTTTGGGGTAACAGCCCACTGGATCAACCCAACTACCCTGAAACGTGAGGTTGGGGCCTTGGCTTGTAAGCGTCTGAAGGGGCGCCATACATACGATGTCCTTTCAAAAGCACTGCATGATGTACATGTGCAGTACAGGATCCACAACAAAGTTATGTGCACTACTACAGACAATGGCTCCAACTTTGTGAAAGCGTTCAGAGTTTTCATGGCCAAAGAACCAGTGGAAGCTGCAGGCACCAGTGATGATGATGGTGATAACCAGGAGGAGGAGGAGGCTGAGGTGGAGTTTGTGCCTATCTGTGAGATCCTGGACACAGGACCTGAGGCAGAGGAAGAAGCTGCAGACTCAGGAGAGGATTTTGTTTTACCACCACACCAGAGATGTGCTAGCCACACCCTCAACCTTATGGCAACACAAGACATAGAGGCCATGCTTTCTGACTCCTCCAAAAGTAGTCTTCTTGGTCCTTTCAAGAAACAGTTTCATTCCTTGATGGGAAAGTGCAGCAAGTTGTGGTCCAAGCAGAACCAGTCAGCACAGATTGCTGAGTATATCCGTGCGCAATGTGGTGTGTATCTGAAGGTACCGAATAAGACCAGGTGGAATTCCACCTTTGATGCATTGAAGCAACTACATGAGCTCCTGTCAACTGTGCCACTAAAAATACATGCCATAATGGACCGCTGCTCCTTGTCCAGGATCACAGCTGCTGAGATTGAAGTGGTACAGGAATACACAGAGATTATGGAGCCACTAGCCCAGTCCCTAGATATCCTGCAACGGGAGAATGGCATGTTCACGGGGTATTTGCTACCAACGCTCTGCAATCTGGACCGCAAGTTAGAAGGACTGGAAAACAAACCTGAGAGGTACACATACTGTTTTCAGCTGCTGAGAGGTGTGCGCGAAGCCCTAAGAAAGTGGTTTGCAGCTATCTGGGAGGACAAGAGGCTTCTTCTGGCAGCCTGCCTACACCCTCGCTTCAAACTAGATTGGTTGGAATCGTGTCAGGCCACCACCCATACCAACAATTAAGAACATTAGGGAAGCCCTTTGGGTGGATTACTCCAAGGGAAATGTTGTCTCAAGGGAGGCATCAGAGGGCTTAAGGTGGTAGGCAGGGGCTGGGCCTTTTCTTCCTGGGGCTCCTCATCACAACCTTGGGTTGCTGCAGGTAATCCTTAAGGGTCTGCTGTGCTGCCCCATGAGTGTGGTGACTTGGTCACCTTCCTACCTTCCATGTCATCATCCACAGGCTCAGACTGGACCCTGAACCAGGGGACATGACAAGCATCAGGAAATGAAGAGCAGATGATGGTTTCCTAACATATATGTGTTAACATATCCTCTCTCTTTCTTAGATACACAATGGAAGCCTTGTTGAAAGCTGAAATAAAGATGGGTGTACTTAATGAGGACAGTGATCAGTCTTCAGATAAAGACCAGGAAGGAGATGACTTAGAAGATGACTTCTTTAACTTTCTGCCCCAGGGCAAGAAGTCAGCAGTGGACACTGCTGAGGAGGAACTGGTGAGGTACCTGAGGTCTCCCAGCAGGGAAGTGTCATCACTCCATGGCTTTCCACGTGTGCTGCGGTGTTTTTTGCAGCACAACACAGGCATGCCTTCAAGCGCCGCAGTAGAACGCCTGTTCAGTACTGGTGGCAACGTAATGACTGTAAAAAGACATTCCTTGTCTGACATGCTCTTTGAGCATCTTGTTCTTTTGAGACATAACAGAAACATATTATAAAAGCATTTCAAGTGTAAAATCTGATTTCAAGAGTTGGGGTATCTTCATTGCTTGGGGGGATGTGAGATTCTGTTATGCCATTATGTTAATCTTATGGATAAATTTTTTTATTCTACTACCCCCTCTGTGTGTGTGTTTATTTTTAATATTGTTTTAGGCTTCTTAGATGTGCAGCAGCCAAGGCCAGCACCTTGTAGGAGTTTTTTTAAAAAAGTAACTGAAATGTAACTGTAGTGATTACTTTTGAGAAAAAGTAAAGTAATCAGTTACTTTCAGAGCAATTGCAATTGTAACGGTAATTACTACTTTTTTGGGCCAAGTAATTGTAACTGTAATTTATTACTTTTTAAAAGTAATCTTCCAAGCTCTGACTTGGCTGACTTTCTTTTCTCCTAAAGATACAGGATCAGTCTCAGGCCAGGAACCTGGCAACCCTAGACTATGCAATAACAATAAATACATCAAAACCAAGAGTTCAACTTTTATACAAGATAAATCAAGGACATGTGGGTTGTGGCTCAGTGGCAGGATGAATGTTTTGCATGCAGAAAGTCCTAGGATCAATCTGCTGCATTCCTAGGTAGGGAATGAGAAAGACCCTTGTCTGTAACCCTGCAAAACAACTGCCAATCAACTTTATATCAGGAATGGGGGTCATATGGCTCCCCAGATGTTGCAGGACTACAACTCCCATCATCCCTAACCATTTGCCATGCTGGCTGAGGCTGATGGGAGATGGAGCCCAACAACAGTTGGAAGGGCACAGGTTCTCCATATCTGGTGTAGATAATACTGAGCTAGAAAGACTCAAGATAAGGTTGCTTCCTATGTTCCCAAATAACTCATCATATTGCTATCTTTTCTCATTTTAATACCCATACAAGGGAGCCCTGGCGTGGTCAGCATTGTTCTGTATTGTTTTAGCAATGTGACTGCTTTGTGCTTTTGTAATCAAACCTCTTTAAAAGGATGATGCTTTAAAAACAGTGGAGCTATTCTTTTTGTAACCTTCTCTCTAGGGAAAAAAAAAACCGTGTGAAAAATCAGATATAATTGGGGGTGCTTCAGAAAAGCAGCAAGAAGTACTCAGTAATTGCGTTTTAAAAAAAAGAAGTCAGGCTGCACAAACTGTAATAAAAGCATAACCTTAAAAGGATCTATACTTAATACCTCTGATTCACAAAGCAGTCATTTCATTCCCCAGCCTACACAGTTTTGTCTTTAGCTTATAGCCTCCGAAAACTAAATGCAAAGTAGTTCTGATGGTAATGTGTGTGTGTGTGCATTTGTGTTTTAATCTAATGTGCTTAACTCAAGGATTGTTTTTTTGGCAGGGGGGGCAGGGCGGCATAATATCTAGAATCTGCAGATTGTTGCACAGCCAAACAAATCAACTTATAAAAGACAGCCCAAGATACTTTGTCTATTTAGAACTGGGGACGGTGGGTGGGCGGACGGGGAGGCACACAAGTGATGTGTGGACCGATTAGTCAAAAGCTGTGGAGGCTGGTCCATTAGGGCAAACTGCCTTACCAACCTCACCTTGCTTTACTTACAGCTAAGCCAGGGAGTGGCCCTACCTGACAGCTATCTCCTTCTTGGTCCCAGTGTGGCCCTTGTACAACCCACCAGGGAGGATGATGGGGACAAAACTAGTAGTTGGTTCTACTTGCCATTGGCTCTGGCTCTCTCTACTGTTGGGCCCCCTGCCTTCCACACTACCAGTCCCAATGGGTACCAGCCATCAGTAGTCAAAAATGAGAAAGTACAGCTACACAACCTTTTTCCAGTTTCATAAATCTAAGGGCTGGGACAATCAATGACCTTGCAGATTGGCAGCAGCAACAGATCAGACAGGAGCAGATTGGGGAGGCACACTAACAGCAATGTGACGATGACCCTTTCCAGATGACACTCTCATGTTTGTTGGACTCTTCCCTCAAGCTGTGGTACTGCCTTCAAGTCGATTCTGACTTATGGCGACCCTCTGAATAGGGTTTTCATGAGGCTGAGAGGCAGTGACTGGCCCAAGGTCACCCAGTGAGCTTCATGGCTGTGGAGGGTGACCTGAATGAAGAGTCTCTGCCTTCCCCATCAGGTCCTTCCAGATCAGAAGACATGGCTTTCCCAGGCTCTTCAGATTCAGAAGATTCACTCCTGAGGCAGCTCCCATGCCATCAGATCCAATGGCTGCAGAACAAGGCAATGGCCCTTTAAGGGCACACTCAGCTCCTTAGAGGGGTTGGGCCGATTGCAGGACTAGCCAACCTTCATAAGTCATCAGAAGGTTTTTGAGACTCACTGAAGCAGACCTTGGAAAAGTTACTTTTTTAAACTATAACTCTCATCAGCCCCAGCCAGCATGGCCACTGGACTGGGCTGATGGGTGTTGTACTTCAAAAAAGTAACGTTTCCAAGCTCTGGACTGAAGTAACAGTTTCCCTTCAGCCAGGGTTCTCACCTTGGCCATATCTTTTTCTATGGCACTCTCCTAAGAGGTGCTGCAAGCATAGCCCACTTCCCTTGAAGCTTGGAACCCAAATATGGCAGGAAAGGATAGACATAGTGGGCCAATTTGGACAATACACACTTCTCCCCCCCCGGCTCAATGCTTGGATGGAGGTAAGGGTTTATAGCTCCTCCCCACCCACCTGGTGTGCTGTCCCTGCCACATACATGTGGAAACAGATCATGCACTCCATGCACATAAATTGCATGGATCCAGGAACATCATCCATGTTGGGTTGAATGCATGTAGTTACAAGCGCTGAAAAGCGTGTATTCTACATTAAAAGGGCACAGGGAAATGCATACAGTGGGATGGAATGGGACACAATGGCACTCAGACAGACGGGATGGGATGGAAGAAACCTGTGGTGTAGTGGTGAGACTGTTGGACTAGGGAAACCAGGTTTCAAATCCCCACTCAGCCATGGAGCCCACTGGGTGACCTTGGATCAGATACCATCTCTTAGCCTAACCTACCCCACAGGGTTGTGTGAGGATAACATGGAGAGGGGGAGGAGTGTGTATGCCACCTTGAGCTCCTTGGAGGACAGGTGCGATATACTGTAAATGTAACAACAACAATAGTGAGACACAAATGGGATGGAATTAGCTGCTCAGCCTGGCCTTAGTGAGAGGCCATTTCCTTAGCAGCCTGCCTTGCAGGGACGCAGTGAAAGTGGGCACTGGCTGGGGCTGCACTGTTCAGGTTGTTTAGCAGCCGGTAGCACCCAGTTTACTCAACAGCACTTGCAGTGCCAGCCGCTGCTACTTACTAGTGACATCTGCCGGTAAGGGCATGGGACCCCTCTCCCCCTCTGTTCACTCACGTGCAAGTCCTATGTTCCATACCCATGCACAAGCCACCACCACTGATGCCAGCACTGCCACAATTCTCAAAGCATAGGTGAGCCAAATAAAGTCTCTTGAGTTTTCAATTGTTGGCCAGAACAGACCACGTTATTCTGAAGGGGTCCACTGGAGGGCTCCCCTATTGGTCTATTCATCTCCCAGAGTTAATGCGCAGCTGAGCATGAAGAGAATAACATGCTAGCTGCATAAACAGAACAGTATGTGGGCTTTAGTGCATTATGATGTCTGTTTCTTGCACAAAATGCAAAGGAGGAAATTAAAGGAGTCACTATAGATAAAGGAGGACTCTCTCTCAAAACATTTAGTGAAATAAGTTAAGGGCTAGTATGTATGCAGCCTTACTATAGCTATGTTGAAGGGCAGCTGTGCTAAATACATCTCTTTAGGGCTTTCCAGGTACAGGCTATCAGCAAATCTGGAAGACTAAGGACTCATTCCAGGGACATCTGTGAGCATGGAGCAGTAGATGGGTAGCCCAGCTAAGCAGCATCATGCTCAAGCATGCTCTCTTTCACAACAGAGAATATGGACACTGCAGGGATTGTTGCTTGAGACCCTCCCCTTTCCTCCACGATATGTTGCTAATGATTCTTTTGTGCATGGGTTGAATAGGATTTAAATCCCCACTTAGCCCTGAAGTGCAATGGGTTGTCTTGGGCCAATCATTCTTCCCCATCCTAGGCTACCTCACAGTGTTGTTGTAAGAATCAAGTTAGGCAGCCCATGTCCATGCTTGCCACGTTGAGCTCATTGGAGAAAGAGTTGGATACAAATGTAAAGAATGGTGATGACTATGATAATGAAGAATGGTCCTCCTTATCATGTGTTCATCCAGTATGTGAAGGAGACAGAGGGACTGCCCCCCCCTCAGTGGCCATGCCCCCTTTGTCATGATGTGCCCATTGGCCATTCTCCTGCAACAGCAGCTGAGCATTTCGGCTCATGCATATGCATCCGTGCGGATAGGACTCTTCCATGCCCCAATTGCATGGATGAATTCTCACCAAGGCCAAATGCTCTACTACCAAACAATGGGGCTTTGTAAACCACTTAGAGGTTCTATTTACAAACAAGCAGTATATACATTTTGAGAAATAAATATGTGAATACAATATGGCCAGTGCATTGGATGAACATATTGAGGGGTCATGAGTATTCCCCTCGTGGTGTTTCAATGGCATTTTGAGCTGATCCACTTACATTTGTGTGCATATGCACTAGGTTGAGATGCATCCATCAACACTCAAAGTTTAGCTTCTAGAGATTTAAGGCAGTGGGCTGAAATTTGAGAAACTTGAGACAAAATAGGGGCCAGTGGCAGTTATATAAAAATATAGGAACTGACCATGGGAAATGTGGACAAGTGTAAGGTCCACCTTCTTGTTCTCTTTCTGCAGCATGCTATTGGTCTCTGTTGTGTTGTGAGTACACTGTGAGACACTCCTGTGATTAACTGGGAACACTGTACTGAGTTACAGAAAAACTGTCTTGGAAGGATTCAGGCCAACACATCACAATCAAGCACAGCATTTATCTTTGCCTGCCAGTCTCAAACTTGTCCTTGGGCATAGCTCAGACACCCATCCATTAGATGACCACGCGGCTGCTGATTTCCTCCTGAAAGTAGAATGCCTCTGTGTATATAAGCTAAGAGGGGCACAAATGTAGGAAGTGCTGGAACTGGAATGTGACATTCTATGTTATGAAACTTCAGGTAGAGGTGCTCAAGCATCAGAACACCCTGCTAGAATTCTCCCAAGTATAATCAACCACCTAGTTTCTGTTTGCAGCTGCTTGAATTTTCCACCCTTGTCCCTCTAAGGGGCAATCCTCCTCACCTTGGGGCCCAGAGTTAGGGCAGCAAGAAGCTTTCACAAACGGTCTTTCCCCCATTATTTTGTCAGGGCCAGTTCTATCATTAGGCAAAGTGAGTCAACCGCCTCTGGCAGCAGATGCTGAAAGGACTACAGAGGAACCCCCCTGCTTGTTTCTTCTAAGCCTTCTGGCTATTCCTTTTTGTTTGGGGACAGAGCTGTACGCATATATATGTGGGAGCCCAGGGTGGCAAACAAAAGCACTAAAAACACTTTGTATATGTATATGTTATGCGGCCTATCCTGCCCTACCCCCACAAGTGATTTGCTGCCTCTGTTGCAATGAAGAGCACTATCCCATCATCAGTGTTCAAATAAAATTCATCTGCCAGTTCAGTTCGCTTCTGCACATGGAATGGGGAGGAAGGGCTTGTCATATATCCCCTTTCCAAAACCCACTCTTCAGTTGGAGTTATTTTTCATTTAGATTTTCTTATCCCGCATACTACCTCCACATTCTGCCTGGTGCAAGTAGAGATCCTAATTCCACACACTGAGTTAAACAAAGATGCTTCAAGGGACCTTGTTTTATTCTCCCAGCCTTTGCTTACAAACATCCTTGGCAACAGAAAGCCTCAACCCCTCTGGATACTTTATAATCTCTAAAGATCCAAGATATGAATTATTCTTCTGCTACCAGTAACTGCTTCTCTCTACTGGAAATTTCGCTGTCACCTCAAATAACCATTTCTGTCCTTATTTGCCTTATGTCAACCTACTGTGTAGCTTTGTCACTACTCAGTTAAATTTGGTAACCTAGCCAAGAATCAGGTGTATGCTATAAAAGAAATGATTTTATTTATTTAACAGCTGTAAGAAATATAAACAAGTTTACCCTATATTCAGGTTCCGCGGGGTTACAAGGTAAAGATTACTTGTTTCATTTATCTTACTCTTTGCAAAAACTTCTCAGAGAATAAAAATATAAGCCTGCCTGCCCTACCCATCCCCCCATCTCCCCCCTCAGCCTTCCTCCCAAACATCATCACCATTCCCATTCACTCCACCAGTCAGCACACAGCACTCCTCAACATTCCAACACACTTGTTCCCTCTCCCCCCTTTCCACACCACATTTATTCTAATATAGGCCCCTTCCAAATGTTACCTGTTAAACTGATTACAATGAATCATGAAAAGTGAAACATCATAATGCCATCTTGTTCTTCGCCTCAGGCAGCAAAATGTTTTGGGCTGCCACTGTTGTTTGTAAAGTGGCCCCCAAGATGAATGAGTGCTGCTGGCAGCATCTTTTCCTGCTGTGGATCATTTATTTATTTTATTTTTATTTTATTATTTTATTGCATTTATATCCCACCTTTTCTCCAAGGAGCTCAAGGTGGCATACATGGGTCTCCCCCTCCTCATTTAATCCCCACAACAACACTGTGAGGTAGGTTAGGCTGAGAGAAGGTGACTGGCCCAAGGTCACCCAGTGAGCTTTATGTTTGGGTGGGGGTTCAAACCCTGGTCTCCCAGGTCCTAGTCCAACACCCTAACCGCTACACTACGCTCAGCATCTAAGGCCCTCCTCCGAGTACCATCCCATCGAGAAGCTCGGAGGGTGATGACTAGAACCAGGGCCTTTTCAGTGGTGGCCCCCGAACTGTGGAACAGTCTGCCCGATGAGGTGTGCCTGGCGCCGACGCTACTATCTTTTCGGCGCCAGGTGAAAACCTTTTTATACTCCCAGGCATTTTAAAGTGTATTTTAACAGCATTTCTGTATTTTGGATGTTGTTTGGTTCGTTATGGTTTGTCTGTTTTGTTTTTTTGATTTATTGTATTTATATATTATGCTTGTTTTTATCTTTTTGTACACCGCCCAGAGAGCCTTCGGGCTTAGGGCGGTATATAAATTAAACTAAATAAATAAATAAATAATACACCACACTACAATTTCAGTTCCTATGATCTCTGGAGGGACATGCCAATGATGCTTCTTGGGAACAAGCATAAGGCTATTCACCCATCCCTAAAACCTTATTCATACACAGTATGTGCTTTCATACCACAGAGCTATAGCTTTGCCATATGATGAAATAAATCCATTCCTCTGAACAAGGTGGTTTACAACAGATGCTATTGGAGGTCACTGATTCATAGGGTCTCCATAAGTTGTAATTGACTTGAAGGCATATAACATCAAAACAACTTAATATAAGGCAGATGGAAACAACTGCCCTTGGGAACAAGGCAATTATTCTTTAGGTCCCTGACAAAGGAGGGTGCATCACAGTGCCATAAAAGAATATCCACATTATTTTTGACTGCCTCTTCCTTCCTGTGGCTAAAATGAACCATAGCAAAATAGGATTTTAAATAGTATTTTTAATACTATTTGCCACCCTGGGCTCCTACTGGGAGGAATGGCGGGATATAAATCTAATAATAATAATAACAACAACAACAACAACAACAATAATACTGGCTGTCCATTTGCTACCGGGCCAAGTTCAAGGTTCTAGTTTTGGTGTACAAATCCCTATACAGCTCGGGACCAGGATACCTGAAAGACCGTCTTACCCCTTATATACCCAGTCGATCACTGTGTTGTGCAGGTGAGGGCCTCCTGCAGATACCATCTTATCAGGAGGTTCGTTCTGTACAATATAGGAAATGGACCTTTAGTGTGGCAGCACCTACCCTTTGGAATTCCCTCCCCTTGAATATTAGGCAGGCGCCATCTCTGCTATCTTTTCGGCGCCTTTTGAAGACTTTCCTAAGTTGAGACCTATCCCAGTCTGCGTCTGTTTTAGAATTGCCTTTAATGTGTCTTTTAATATGTCTTTAACCCTTTTTTTTTTTTAAAAAAATGTTTTTAAAGTTTTTTTAATGTTTTTATTGTTTTGTTTTAATGTATTTAAAGTCTTTTTATGATGTTTTAAAGTGTTTTAGTGTTCTGTTCACTGCCCTGGGCTCCTGCTGGATGGAAGGGCAGGGTATGTATGTATGTATGTATGTATGTATGTATGTATTTATGTATGTATGTATGTATAAATAAATAAATAAATAAATAAATAAAATACATTTAGTTTAGGGCCTTTGTCGTTGGCGTAGACAGGAGTGGTATCCATCTTGCATCAGTTACTGTTGGTAGCAATTTTCTAATGCCAGCTTATCAGTGTCCCTTATTAATACTTGCTCTATTATAATTTAGCTCTAGGTGTTCATTTGCTCATGAAAGCAGCTATTAAGTATCTTCATAGACATCACTGCCTATCAGTCAATGACAAAGCATAGATACATTAGCACTAGGAGAGTAACTGTGCAATTCAATTAACTTATTAATAAGACATCAAGATATTTTAGAGATTGCTATGGGATATGATCCACTCAGATAAATCTTCTGGAGTATATAAGTGGCAAGTAAAATTAATCTCCTTGTAAGTGACATTGAAGACATGAAGTATGGAGGCCATTCCTGGTGAGTGCCAGTGTTTTCCAGAAGTGGTGATGATGCAGCAGTGGAAGCTGGCTCATTAGGGCAAATGGGGCACTGCCCCACCAACCCTCAGCCACCCCTCCACCTACCTGCCTTCTTACTTACAACCAGTCTAGACGGTGGTCCTGGCTAGTAGCTCCCGTCTCCTTAATCTCAGTGCTGCACTTGTAGAATTCAGCAGGGTGGAAGATGGGGGAAAACCAGAATTATTTGACTCTGTCATTGTCTCTGGCTCCACCCGTTGTTGACCTCCTGCCTTACCAGTCCCAACGGGCACCAGCCACAACTGTGATGGGGCAAATAGGGATTCTGAGGCATGCAGGGTAAAAGCTGCAAATGAAACCCAAGTAAGTAAAATAAAAATTTTCAGGTGGAAAAGAATCTCCATACACACCCATTTCAGTTATGTGTGTCTATATTTCTGGTTTTGTAATGTAGCTATATGTAAATACGTGCAACACATCATTGATCCCTGTTAATTGCATGAGTAAACCTACTTCTTTGGATTTGTTTCCTGTCATATCCTAGAGAACAACCTGTCTTGGGCCGTAACTCAGTAGTAGAGTATCTGCTTTGCATTCCGAAGGTACCAGGTCAATCCCCAGCATCTCTGGGTAGGGCTGGGAGAGACTCCCTGTCTGAAACCCTGGAGAGCCACTGCCAGTCAGTGTAGACAAAACTGAGCTAGATGGACCAATGGTCTGACTCAGTAAAAGGCAGCTTCCTATATTCCCAACAACTATAGTAATAATTCAACAGCACTTTAAATTCAGCTATGAAGCTCTCCGGGTGATCTTGGGCCAGTCACTGCCTCTTAGCCTAACCTACCTCACATAAAATGGAAAGAGGGAGAACCATGTAGACCACTTTGAGCTCCTTGGAGGAAAGGCGGGATATAAATGCGATGAATAAATGATTCAAAGTGCTTCATATATATTTCATTATTTTATATTATATTATTTTATTTTAATTTTCATCTCCGCAGCTTGGAATTTTCTTGTATCTGTCAAGTTTTTCCTTTTCTTTGACCTTACAACATATGTGTTTATTAGAAGGGCTGCACGATAGGAGTGCAAGTCCAGCTTTCATTTGCAAAAGCTTCAGAAACAACTTAAAGCAGTTCTATTTCAGCCTCCTTTTTATTAATTGCTGTTGATGTTCTAACTGCTATCATGACATTTCAAGGGGCTGTAATGTGGTTTTAATTGTATGAATATTTTATTATGTTTTATCATCACTATCATGATTGCTGCTGTATTATGTGCAATTCCGTGCCCTGCTTTTGAAGGGGCAGCTGCATCCTACAAGGGAGGATATATACAGTATATATTGGGCCATTAATAAGAAGAACATAAGAAAAGCCTGCTGCATCAAGCTAACACAATGCATTTTGTATGCTATTTTCACTAATATATTCATTTTTATGCACATTTCCCCCTAATATATGCATTTTGTCGACATTGGTTGATTGGAGAACTGCTTTGCAAAATCCGGATATGTGCAAATTTAGAAGGATGGCTGTTTCGGTTCTTATATTGTTTCAGAAAGTACAAATTTGATAAATTCAGCAAATCAAATCACCGCCCTCCATCCTTAGTGCAAACAGCAGGGCCGGTCCGACACATGTTGCTGCTGAGATGAATGCCTAGATGGTGCCCTCCTGTCCATACCTTGTATAAAAGGCAGTCATATCTTAACTCGACAGAGATAATGAAGCAGCTTCATCACCTGCAATCAAGAGCTGTGGGGGCACAAACAGCTTTTATCCTCCTCTCTGTCCTCCCCCCAGGCAACTGCTGCCTGATGCAGCTCCTTTATTCTGCCTGTTTTTATTCTACAATAAAAAGTCCCATACAGACAGACAGCACATACATGCATGCATACATTAGGGTTGCCAGGTCCATGGCCTGAGACTGGTCCTGTATCTTTAGGAGAAGAGAAGGTCAGCCAAAAGTTGTGCAGGGGGCAGTGAGAATTCCACCTTGTGGTTTTTCCCATTACAGAGTTGCAAGAACACCTGCACTTGGCTGACCTTCTCTTCTCCTAAAGATACAGGATCAATCTCAGGCCAAGAACCTGGCAACTGTAGCATACATACCTGTATTTATTCTACAATAAAAAACCCCATACAGACAGTACCTCCAGTACCTGTATTTATTCTACATTTATATCCCACCCTTCCTCCCAAAGGAACCCAGGGCAGCAAACACACAGATGATAAAACAATTAAAACATCATCTGCAACAATTCCAGTACAGATGCAGACTGGGAAAGATCTCTATTTCAAAGGCTTTCTGGAAGAGGAAAGTTTTCAGCAGATGCCGAAAAGATAACAGAGATGGTGCCTCTCTCCTGTTTAAAGGGTGGGAGTTCCAAAGGGTCGGTGCCACAACACTAAAAGTCCCCTGCCTATGTCGTGTGGAACAGACCTCACTGATAAGATGGCATCTGCAGGAGGCCCTCACCTGCAGAGCACAGTTTGGAAACATTTCCTCTGTATAAGGGGTGAGACGATCTTTCATATAAATCTAGCCGGGTAGCAATTCTTTCAGCAGCAGCTTAGCACAATGGCAATATCCTGCTCAGCGGAGCCTCTGAATGTTATACTACCTGCAATACATACACCAATATATGAGTGTGTGTTGGGCTCTGACGGAAAGGTCTTTCTTGGTGCTGAAAAATGTTGACCTAGCATTCCAGGACTCTACTCTGATTTTTTTTTTCTTCAGATGTTGCGGCAGACTCTGTTATCTTGCTCCATTTGCCTCCCCTGTCGAATCATCCAATTAATCTCCTTAGGACATTGGTTCCATACCAATAAACCTACAGAGGAAATCTTTCCAAACTGCCTGTGCAATGCGTATGTTCATGTCCTTCCACTCTGAACAATATAATGATCCTGTTTCTTATTTCTTCTTTTTGAGGACACTGCTGACTCACGAGAAATCTCTCTTGCATACTGATCAGAAGAGGCAGTCATTCAGGTCATTTATTTTTATGTGCTCTTCACAATATTGTTAACCTTTCAGTATCCATTGCCCACATTCCCTTATTGCAGTTCACACTGATTGCATAAGGATGGCAGAGAGAAAAATACACATTTTGCATGAAGGAAGAAAAGCCCGTAAGTAAAGTGAAAAGATGGATGGTTACTGAGCTTGAACATAGGCCTTGTGAATGGCTCAACAGAAGTCTTGATTCATTCACTTTGCTCTCAGCTCTGCCTAAGCATTAATCTGCTTGCCCCAACGTCTTCCATATGACATCAGAGCAGCTAAGCCAATGGGATCAAGAAACACTTTGTCACATATGCCCTACTACACAGGCCTATTATGCCATGAGAGCAGACAAACCACTCAATGCCAGACAGGGCATGACTGGGCCTCCTTTCCTACAGACCCTCTCAGGTGTTAAGATCAGCAGAGGGGGCCCTTTTGGTAGTTCTGGGGTGGTAGCCTGGGGGAAACAGCATTCTCTGCAGCAATCCCTAAGCTGTGGAATTCCCTCCCCAAAGAGATGTTTCTGATACCTTCATTATGCAGTTTCCAAGGTATGCCCTGGCCTTTGACACTTGAGATATATACTCTTAGGATGCAACCTACTCTTGTGAATAATTTATCTAAAACTGTTTAAACTCTGTTTTAATATTGTATTTTAAATTATTGTGATCTGCCCTGGGAGAAGTGAAGGGCAGGTAAAATAATAATAATAATAATAATAATAATAATAATAATAATAATAATAATAATAATAATGGTGATGATGATGATGATGATGATGATGATGTTGATGATGATGATGACGATGATGATGATGATGATTACTTTTAAAGCTAATATTACTATTAAGAGTTCTTGTTATTAATACTTATAAGAAAACCTTCTTCAGGGAGGTATACATGACAATGAAAACCCTGGTCTAAACAGAACTTACTTAATACAGGTTCCATTCTTTTTCCTCGCTTAAATTCTCAGATTTCATCTGCTTAAAGAATTTGAAAAGAATTTAAAGCACCTAGTCCCTATGACTGCAAGCAATTGTTTGACAGAGATTCAACATTACATTGTCACTGCTCTCAGTTATGTGCTTTCATCAGCCCAACGGTAAGTGGGGCAACTCGATGGGACCATGTGTCACCTATCCTGAAAGTGCTGCACTGGCTGCTAGAGAGCTATCAGGCCCAAATCAAAGTGTTAGTACTAGCAGATAAAGCCATAAATGGCTTGGGACCCAAGTACCTAAAAGAGCGCCTTCTCCAGTATCAACTATCTCGGGCCCTACAATTGGCAGGTGAGGCCTTGTTGGTAGTGCTGCCGCCACTGATCACTGCCTGGATGGTGCTGACTTGTGACAGGACCTTTTCAGTGGTGGCTCACCATTTGTGGAATGCCCTCCCTAGTGAAGTGCATCTGTCTCCATCACTATTGACTTTTCAGGAGGAAATTGAAAACATTCCTGTTTACTCAGGCATTTGATGGCTAAAGGGGACTGTTCTTGAGAACTGTAAGATCACCAATGAAATAATGTTGTTAACTGTACTTTAGAATATTTTTGACTGTGTTTTAGAATATTTTTGACTGTGTTTTAGAATGTTTTTAATTGTAATAGCATTTTGGCACATTTTTAACTATTTGTTATTGTATGCTTTTCTTTTTCTTGTTAAATTGTTTTGCTTATGTTAGCCACCCCGGGCTCCTTCAGGAGGAAGGGTGGGATATAAATTCAATAATAATAATAAAATAATCAGGGCTACATTCTAACATCCTAACTCTGAAAATACTAGGAATGAATGGGGGAGAGAGAGAAGCTGTCATATCATCTACACATCAGTAATGGAGGTAGTTCATATTCCATCTCTAAGTTGCTGAATGATGAGATACTGAAGATGAGGATTCCTTCACGTGCTATTGATTGGAAGGGAACCATAGATCATTTTCAAAGCACATTGTGTGTAGAATGCCCCATGCTCAGTTCCATGCATCTCTCATTCAAACAGTCCAGTGACAGGTGATGGGGAAGATCTCTTTCTGCCTGAGACTCTGGAGAGCTGCTGCCAGTCAGAGTAGACAATCCTGCATTAAAGGAACAAACAGTCTGACTGGGTATAAGTCAGCTGACTATGAGGCTACAAGCTTGCTTTTCTGAGCTCAATGCGAATTTAGCTCTTGAATTCAATGGGAACAGAACTACCTAAGAGTATACGCCATCACATTTGAAGTGGCTGGATTCCAACACAGGTACAAATGACAAGGGTCCTATCTTTACTACACTTTTAAAGCCATATGAAACAGTCATGACTTTCCCCAAAGAATCCTGGGAACTGTAGTTTATTCAGAATCAGAATCATTTTATTGTATTTGACTAAAAGCCATCACAACCCGAAAGAATATATATAAGTATACAAAAACAAGGTGCAAGCAAATTCAGTTTAACGAATCCCCTGTGTAGTCCACTGCGATTTCATTCAAGGTATTTGCCCAAATATGTTTTGCTGCCTTAGCAAACAGTGCTGTTTTATAAGTAACATATGGGTCGCAATCTGACAGTAACCAACAAACTTTCACATAAGGGGTCTCGCCCTGTAAAGCTGTCAAAATCTGGCCCAGGAATCTCTCTCTTGGGGTCTGATACAGGAGACAAAATAGTAGGTAGTGAGGGATATCCTCTACCTCTCCCCCCTCCACAGATACAGAGCCGTAGGTTTCTTAGAATTCGCCTATATCTTCCGTCCAAAACGGCCGAGGGCATAGTTTGAAAACGTAATTCTGTAAATGCAACTCTCAGGGAGGAGAAAGTGAGCATCTGTAAGTATTGGGCTGTTTCGTGGTTTGATTTCAACCAACCATACCAATGGGAGAAATTTGATGATTTAATTAGTTCTAGATCCTGTTGCTTATCCAGCCTGTATAACCAGTCTCTCAGTTTATTTTTAAATCCGGGACTGTAGTTTATTAAGGGTGCTGAGAGTTGTTAGGAGACCCATAATCCCCTCCCAAGATACAATTTATGGTTCCTTGGAAGAGGGATTGATTGCTAAACCACTCTGGGAACTGGTAGTCTGTAGGGGGAATAGGGATGTCCTAACAATCCTTAGCACACGTAACAAACTACAGTTTCCAGGATTCTTTGCGGGAAGCCATGACTGTAATGGTAGTATAATACTGCTTGAAATGTACAGTATAGTGTAAACCTGTCCTTGGCCACAGCTTGTATACAAACATGAGATAAATGCTCATAGTTACATCACATGTGAAGGCATACACTTTTAATCCCTAACATCTGGAACAATCCTGAGGGATAGTGAAGTTGCCCATATGATTTCATGCCTGAGGAGCAATTTGAACCCAAGCCTTTGGCTCAAAGTCCAGCTCAATATCTGCTGGAGCATCACAGCTCTCCTGCCAACATTCAGTCTGTTCCTGCAGATCCATCCCTACTCAGAAATGGTGGGTGATATGAAATGATGCCCTTAGTCTGATTATGATTAGCCCGTGGCTGTTTCCCTGAGCTTCCACAACAAGACTCTGACAGCTGGGATCCAGCCCAGGAACTGACGTTGTGCTTCTGAACCTTCTGCCACGAATTTAGATCAGAGCTTGGAAAAGTTACTTTTTTAAACTACAACTCCCATCAGCTCCAGCCAGCATGGCCACTGGATTGGGCTGATGGGGGTTGTAGTTCAAAAAAGTAACTTTTCCAAGCTCTGATTTAGATAAACTAACAAAGACACCAACATGACGGCTGGAGGCCACAAGGCTGCTTTGCAGACACTCTTTGAGATGAAAACAAATCCAGTGGCTACAAATGATGAGATGGGCTCAATGAAGTTTGCAACTGGTGAGGTGGTGAATGCTACATGGTCTTTACACTGCTGAAGTTTAGCAAACAGGGAGATGAGGAAGTGGGGTAAGAAGAAACAGAGCAGAACCACAAACTTACTCTTTTTTGGAAAAATGTAGAATGAATCCAGCTATGATTCTCTGTGGGCTACTAAAGCAGAGTGGAACTACCCAAAGGGTGTCCTCTCTGATCTCAACACCCAACAGGGTCTGTAGGGAAGCACCCTAACGTGAGCACCTTAAATTCTGCCTGAATTTTGTAGGCAACAGCTAAACCCCATTGCAAGTTCTGAAAACAGTTTCCTTTTTCTGCTTGCCTGCACATCAGAAATTCAGCAAATTTATAGCTTTCAGCAGCATAAAGAGTATTTTTTCTGTGCAGGAGATCTGAATACTTTGGGACTTGCTTAAACATGCATGGGATTGCACTAGAACAGAAGATCACAGCAGGAAACAATGCAGAGTAGTCTAGATTAAATGTTCCCTACCCAGGCTCCCTAACCAGGTGAGAAGGAATGATCTCGTCACTTCAGCTGGACCTGGGAACACCCTCATTTTGCTAAGATTTCTATCTTAATTTCCAATCAGACAATTGTTTTTGTTTGAGTGGTATGCTCCAAACAACTGTGGTTGATGGTTAATGTATCATGCCTAATGACATCACTAGGGCCTGCCCCTGAAGTCTCAGGGCTTGGGATGCTTCTGGCCTGGCAACCCTATTAGCCTACAATCCATAGTTCTCCAAGATTCCCTTGCCTACCCACTTCCTGTTAATCATTCACAATCCCACCTATCCCATGGGAGGCTTTGGCTAAATTCTACTTTAAATCATTTGCCACCACACCAAAGAAGACTCATGACACAAATATGGTATAATGTTATATTTATTAAAATATAACAATTATTAAGTTCCAACCAATTTCAGCCAATTAACCGCATTGTAACTTCATCGGGCAGGTGAGGACAAACCTATCTAGTAGGGAGCATTCCCTCCAGACCCCTGGGCATTTCAGTCTGTGCTGACTGTGATTCCCCAGCCAAGGATGGGGAAGAACTTGTCCCTCCTTGCTAGTAGAGCCAAGAATGCGGTCCCAACCTCTGCAACATGGCCCCGCTGTACAGGTGTTCACCCTGCTGCGCAAGTTGGTCCCACAAGGACACCCTCCAGATCCCCACCAGTAAATCTGCACTGGTAGTTTCCTAGAGAGTGCCGTTTTCCAAATGCCTCAGTCTCCCGCTATATTACCCCTCCTTCCTCACCTGCCCAAATTCCATGCCAGCCAAAGCAGGCCAACCGCAACCCCCCCTCAGAAGCCTATTAAATCAACCCAAGTAGTATGGAGTAGGCAAAACAAAAGGGATTCTGAAATCAGAATCCCCCCCAAAAAAATTCCTGCTCAGCCCCATCTGGCGACTAGTGAAGCCCATACTGACAAGGGAGGGAGAGCGGGTGCTGTGAGGCAAAAGAGAGGCAAGTTTGGGAGATGAGCGGGCTCTTATACCCTATCATCCCTTGCTCTGATTGGCACACTAAATTCACCTGACTACCCAACTGCAACACTTTGGGTAGATTTCCAAGGTCTTCTATGAAAGATGGGGGTGGCGGCAAACATGCCCCCGCACAAGGTGAGAACGCCATTCTTCAGCTTCATGTCTCCACTACTCATTGCTTTCTCAGGTTTCTGCTTTTCAACCTTCTGTCTACTTTAACCTACCCTGGTACTCACCACCACCAGAAACAAAAAGTCCCCCCCTTAATAGTGTGAGTTTCCTTTTCATTACCTTTTAAAAATAATTTCTTTTCTCTGTCCTCAAGCCCCCTTCTTCTTTACCTATCCTTTTATCAGGTTCCTCTTTCTCAGTCTATGATGCGTCCTTTCAGTTTATGATGCATCCAGTCACTTCAATTAGAGATTTTTTTTTGTTTGAGTGGTATGCTCCAAACAACTGTGGTTGATGCTTAATGTATCATGCTTAATGACATCACTAGGGCCCACCCCCATGACATCATTAGGGCCAGCCCCTGAAATCTCAGGGTTTGGATGCTTCTGACCTGGCAACCCTATGAACTGGGTATATAAGGAATAAAAGGATCCTTCAGGTATCTTGGTCCCAAGCTGTGTAGGGTTTTGTACATAATAATATAATAATAAAAATTTATTTTTGAGTCGCCTATCTGACCAAAAATTAGAACCTTGAACTTGGCCTGGAAGCTAATGGGTAGACATTGCAATTCTTTCAGCAGCGGGGTAACATGTTTGTGATACCCTGCCCCAGTGAGCAGTCATGATGCCATATTTTGCACCAGCTGCAGCTTCCAGACCAACCTCAAGAGCAACCCCACATAGAGCACATTACTGTAATCCAGCCTGGAGGTTACCAGTGCATGGACAACAGTGGTCAGGCTATCCCGGTCCAGAAATGGCTGCAGCTGTCTTATCAGCCGAAGCTGGTAAAAGGCACTCCTAGCCACTGAGGTCACCTGGGACTCTATCAGCAAAGATGGATCCAAGAGCACCCCGAGACTATGAACCTGTTCTTTCAGAGGGAGTATGACCCCATCTAAAGCAGGCAATTGACAATGGACAATATGAATAATTATTAGGTCTTCATTGTAGTGAATATGACCTATACGATGTAACATATAAGCATGAATGCTACTCAGTCTGTTGGTCTAGAACTGGTCAACAGATGTTTTAAATCATTTGTAATATAAGCCTCTCAAGGCTAAGTCAAATTTCTTATAAATCAGCCAGCTTTCTTCACTGGAACTGGATGCAATAGCTGGAGAAGTGCATAATCTTACTGGGAGTTGTGTTCCAATACGCAAGCTAAAAAAAATCGGTTCAGTTCTCATTTAAAGCCAAGTCTATCAAATTTGCACTTTCCACAACAGTATGAGCCCTGAAACACAGCCATCCTTTGAAATTCATACTGATCCAAATTTTGCGATTCAGTTCTCCAACCAACCAATGTTTACAAAAATGCATATGTTAGGGGAAAGCATGCATAATAATGAATACCTTAGTGAAAATAACAGAAAAACATTGGGTGAAATTGCTTGCAGAGATTGGACAAAACTACATACAAAATGTGTTTATTAGGAAAATTTGCCCTACAATGCTGAAGAATTTTCATGAGGAGTTTTCTTTAAAAAAAATTCAAATTGCTGCAGAAATGTTGAGAAGTGAATTTAAGATATGAAAAATGTGAATAAATTGACAGATCTTTCCATCCCTATTTGAGAGTGTTGGATTAGGTCAGTCTGCAGTTAAAAGTGGAAACAACATACAGAAATGCATTATATTATGATATAATCTAGATGGCACCTACCCTGTGGAACTCCCTACCCTTAAATATTAGAGAGGCACCATCTCTGTTATCTTTTCAGTGCCTATTGAAGACCTTCCTCTTTCAACAAGCCTTCTAAGTTGAGACCTTATCCCAGTCTGCTTCTGTGTTGGAATTGCTTTTTAATATGTTTTTAAACCTTTTTTAAAAAACAGTATGTTTTTTAACCTTTTTTTAAAGATGTCTTCAAAGCTTTTAAAAAAATGTTTTTAAAGATGTTTTGTTTTAATGCATTTTAAAGTCTGTTTTTATGATGTTTTAAAGTGTTCTTATTGATTTTGTTTGCCGCCCTGGGCTCCTGCTGGGAGGAAGGGAGGGATATAAATAAAATAATGAATGAATGAATGAATGAATGAATGCATTATATTAGGGAAAATAGTTTTGCCAAAATATTTATATTAGGAGAAATTGCATGCAAAAATGTGCACATAAAGATAAATTCGTACTAAAATGCTGATGAGGACTTTTTTTTTTTTAAAAGCAAGCTGATGTGGAAACATGCAGATCTAAAGTGGAAAAAATGACAAATGGAAAGAAGCTAATATTGACAGATTCATCCATCCCTGTGCAGGATTTATGGAGTGGATCACAGCTCTTCCTTCCATTAGAAAAAATATCCAGTGTGTGGAAGTGAGAGGTGAGACATTTGAAAATAACAAACAGGCAAAGGCAGTTCAGTCAGCAACAGTATGAGCTGTCAGAGAAAGAGCCCTTAACACTATGGAAATAAGGGCATTTTACATTTTCTGCGTGTCAAGCACAAGATCTGAGAGCTGGCATTAGAAATGTCAAGGCAGAGGCGCGTGCAATGATTAGATGCATCCTTTGATGTAATGTGTTGTGCCAGCAATAATCTCATATTCAAGCCCATTTAGGTGTGAAGAATCCTTGGCCTGAAATCTCCTCTGTGTCAGGACTCTGTTAATAAATAGATGCCGTGCAATTGGCTGTATTTTTTTGTCCCCCTTTCTTCTCCTGAGCTCCCGTTACTTGTCAGACAGTTTTGGAAAGTACAAAGACATTTCCCCAGCCATTATATTAGACAGCTTTGCTGACATATTTTCTGTGTCAGGAGCCTTGCATCTCTGTTGAACGAAGGTGCCAGGGAGACGCCTTTTGCCACACACACACACTACTTATTTATTTGGGGGGAAGGTTTTGCACATGCAATTCTCACATGGAGAACTGAGAAAGGGAATACAATGTTCAGAACTAACACTATGCTCACCAAAGCCCTATTAAGGATTGTGTCTCAGTGGCAGAGCACCTGCTTTGCATGCAGAAGGCCCCAGGTTCAATCCCCAGCATCTCCATGTCAGTGGGAAAGATGCTTGTCTGAACCCCTTCTGCATCCAAGGCAGATGCTCTACCATTGAGCTACAGCCTTTGTTGAAACAAACAAGCATTGCTGCGGGTGATGTGGTTTGTGTAGGACACATTCCTAATTGATTGCACCCCATTTTTAATTAGTGTCTGTGTGTGGGGGTACCATTTTGGATTTAGCACTTCAAAAATGCATTGCAGCAACACCCGCAGAACGCAGAGCTGGGGGAGCTGCTGGAGTCACAGCACAAAATGATGCTCGCACCCTCCGACGGGCTTGGAGAGACCCCGCGTGGAGCCACAATGAGGATGTGTGCCTGGGAGAGGCTGAGGTTGGACTTCTCCCACTGCCACCACCACCACCTCCTCCTCTTGCTGCTGCTGCTGGCTGCCCAACTAACCGGTGTAGATGGAGACGCCGGCGAGGAAGCTTTGGAGGGGGCCCCCTCGGAGGCAGGTCCTCCTGGCCATGGGACCAGTCACTGGAGCAATGCAGTCAAGGCTGAGTGGGCCTCTGATTTTCCCTATTGTGGGGGTCACATGCAGTCCCCCATCAACATCAACATGACGGCCACCCTTTAGCCCCCAGCTAAAGCCCGTCCTGCTCTCTGATCACAATCTGCCCCCTGGAGAGATGCTCCGCCTTCAGAACAATGGACACACAGGCCTGCTGAGGTTTGTCCTGGGGCCTCGCAGCCGATGCATCTTCCCACTGCCCTCCCCAGGAGGAAGGAGAGGCAAGAGAGATGGCAGCAAGCCACACCAGGGGAGCAATAAGCCTTTTACTTGCTTGTCCTCCTCCTCCATGGTCAACATAATTTCAGTTTTCTTACACTTTCATAGAGCAGGGAGGGCGGCTTACGGGCTTCCCTTGGTGAATTCTAACTTTTATACTGTGTTTATATATATGTTTATGTATATGGATATTGTTTATGTATTTTGCTTTGTAAGTTAATTTGATATGTTTTTAATTGTATCTTGTGTATTCTATTGTAAACTGCTTTGAGATCTTTTAGACAGTAAGTAGTCTATAAATGGAAATAAAAATAATAATGATGATGATGATGATGATGATAATGATGATTACACAACAAGAGGCTGGAGCTGGCAGAAATGAAGTGCCTGTCTCTTCCAGTGAGGCACCAATTACTTGGACTTAATTCACATGTATGCCATTAGAACATAGGAAAGGCCCTGATGGATCAGACCAATGGCCCTTCTAGTCCAGCGTCCTATTCTCACAGTGGCCAACCAGATGCCTAATGTGAGAGGAAGGATCTTTTAAGAGCTGGGTTGGAAGGAAAATGAGTGAAGGGGTGTGGCTAGCTGCAACATAGAACATAGAATGTTGCCTGATACTGAATCAGACCAGAGGTCCATCTAGCTCATTATTGTCTACACTGACTGGCAGTGGCTCTCCAGGGCTTCAGGCAGGGATCATTCCCAATCCTACCTGGAAATGCCAGGGATTGAACCTGGGACCTTCTGCATGCAAAGCATAAGAACATAAGAACAGAAGAAAAGATGGCTGGTTCAGGTCAGTGGCCCATCCAGTACAACATCCTGTTTTCACAGTGGCCAACCAGATGCCCATGGGAAGCCCACAAACGACCTGAGCACAAGAGCACTCTCCCCTCCTGCAGGTTTCCAGCAACTGGTATTCAGAAGCATAC
Source organism: Rhineura floridana (assembly GCF_030035675.1). Lineage (NCBI taxonomy): Eukaryota > Metazoa > Chordata > Lepidosauria > Squamata > Rhineuridae > Rhineura > Rhineura floridana. The sequence continues at coordinate 171,231,292 of NC_084484.1, forward strand.
TGTCTCCAATTGCAGAGCATAGCTATGATGACTAGTGGTCTTTGATACCAGTATCCTCCATGAATTTGTCTAATCCTTTTTTAAAGCCATCCAAGTTGGTGGCCATCACTGCCTCCTGTGGGAATGAGTTCCATAGTTGAATTATGCTCTGCGTGAAGAAGTACTTTCTTTTGTCTGTCCTGAATCTTCCAGCATTCAGCTTCTTTGGAAGTCCATGAGTTCTAGCGTTATGAAAGGAGAAAAACTTCTCTGTATCCACTTTCTCCATGCCATGCATAATTTTGCAAACATCTACCATGTCACGTTTTAATTCCATTTGTCTAAGCAAAAAAGCCACACATGCTGTAACCTTTCCTCATAGGGGAGTTGCTCCATCTCTTTAATGCTCTACCACTGAGCTACAGCCCTACCCCTACCCCTACCCCTACCCCTAGCACAGAGGTGGGAAACCTCCAGCCTCTGGGCCAGCCATGCCCCCTCAAGGAGTCCAAGTTGGCCATGAGGCCATTTTCCTCATACCACGCCCACCACCTGACATTACTAGTGATGTCAGCTGGTAGACAGGAGGGCAGAATTTAACCCTGCCTTGGCTGAATAATCCTGTTCCCAGCAGGAAACAAGATTGTGTAGCCAGGGCAGCAAGATTTAATCCCCTCTCAGGAACTAAGAGGGAATTAAAGTGTTGTGCAAAAGTGCCCTTTGAAGAAACACACATGTCAGAGCTACTTCAAAGAGGCTTTTGCCCATGAGCTATGTCCCTGTGGAACAGTACATGCTGAAAGGTTTATCATGATAGAGGTCTGTTGCATTAAAAATCATTAAAACGTTTGTTGCTAGTTTACAAAAGTATTCACTAATAGGCAAAAAACCTTGCGGTTTAAGTACGTACCTATAACCCACAGATATTTCTACCAAACTTTAAAAAGCAGGGAAATTGGGCAGGTATAGTGAAAGCACCAGGGGAGCAGGAGACCTGACCTCCTGTCTGAGATATTGTACTGCCCTACAAATCTGTCAAAATGCAAACACAATTTTGGTTGGTCTTTCACAGTCCAATCCACTTGCTGTGTAGCTTGAAAGAATTTGGTAACAGGTACCTCTGAGCATATGGAGAGTGGTGGCAACACCTGCCATCTCCAAAGATGGAGAATTACGTTTTTGTATGTTTGTTGGTATTCTTCTTACTTTGCTTCTTTTCTGTATTACTACTGTTTCTACAGAGAATCTAACCTAATCTAGCTTTGTTCCATAATGCTGGAAACCCTGGGAAGCTGTAAGCAGGACCTGAGTGCAAACAACACTCTGCCCACTTGTGATTCCCAACAATTGGCATTATATGAAGGTAGAACATAGCTTTGGCCCAAGCTGGGATCTCTCTACTGCCTGTCTTCTTGGACCCAAATTTACTAAATGGTGGCAGCAGGCAGTTGGGAAACTGCAATTTTGATGCTCCTGCAGTGCCCATCAGGGTAGTACATTGAGTCATTGTTGAAACATCCATTTATTGATCTGGTTTATTTATTAGCTATACTTTGATCCTGCCTGTCCAACCATGTATGCTGTCTAGGTGTTTCATAGCATGTTAAACTCACATATGATGTTTACCTATGTAATATGGTGGGTGGCTTGCAGGTACCATCCAGAGATTGCAGAGATGCTCTATTTGCTGCAGCACTGAGGCTAATATGCCTACTGGAGAGGGGGCAGATTACTGCTGGAAGGGGACAAGTGGATGACACTTTGCCAGACGGTGCTCACATCGGAAGCCAGCCTTGTCCATACTGTTTGGAAAGGGGCTTAGCAGGACCCAACAATCATCTTGAGAAGCTCTGTCAAAGTCCATTTCAAAGTGTTAGCTGCAATATCAGATGTAGAATGAGGAGGCCTGGTGGGCTTCATTAGGTTCTTCACCTCTGCTGCTGAGGTATTGGATGACCTAGAATATTTCAGACATCCTTTATTCTTCGTACGTATCATTCACCCCCCTACCCTGTTGTACATGTACAGAAGCAAAACAATACCCATACACACCCAACCACACACACTTGAAGCCTGTTCCTGCTTCCTCCTCACCCATGGTACCACTGAACCTGCTTCTCTGCAGCCTGGTGCTCAGCTCTGAACTTTCAAGGAGCTCTCCAAGGTGCTGAGCCTGTAGATTTCAGTACCTTGGACAGTTCCTTGAAGGTTATGGCTGAAACCTAGAGCGGATTCCACTGCCTCACTGAGATGCCACCCTGGGCTCCTACTGGGACGAAGGGCGGGATATAAATCTAATAAATAAATAATAATAAATAAATGGAGCCACCAGCTGTCACTGCTGGTGCCACAGACCTGCGATAATGCCTGGGGGACAGGACCATGTGTTTCAGTGTTGCTGCTGCTGCTGTCGTTGTTGTTATTGTTACAAATGGACCTGAAACAAAATATTGTAGTATAAGGTATGCCTGTTCAGGACACCCTGCTCCATTCCCCCTCCCTTCCAGTTTTCCATTTTCTTCTCCCCCCCACCCCCCAGCATTCAGTCAGCATTCCGTGGCCTAATGAGCATGCTCAGTCCTCATTGGGCTGTTTTGTGGATTTTCTTGATTAATTTCCCCCCTTAACGTTTTATGTGCTTTTGCAAGCCTTGGGCTTTCACTGAAACTGCTTGTCATACCTCCCTCAAGTGCTTGGATTGTGCTACTTTGGCTACGTAAGCAGTGGCACTCACCTCTGAGCATCAGATATAGAGGGAGTAATTATGTATACAGTACAATCAATATGCCAGTGGAGGCTGGTTTGTTAGGGTGAATGTGGTGTTGCCCTACCAAACTCAATTTGCCTTCAGCCAGCCCCCACCTGCCTCCCTTCTTTCTTAAAACATGCCCAGGGGGTTCCCTCCTTTTTAATATCCATGCTGCTTTTGTAAAATTCAGCAGGGAGAAGGATGGGGACAGAGCTAGGAATTAGTTGGATCTGTCTGTCATTGGCTCTGGCTCCACCTAGTGTTGCCCCCTCTGCCTTCCACCCTACCCATCCCTATGGGGCACCAGACATTGCTGCAAACATCTCAGGGTTTCAGAAGCAAAAATTAAAATAAAATAAAATTGGGTAATCACCACACAGACAATGCAGCCAAGTGAAGTGGACAATGCATATAGGGGCCCCTATTAAAAAGTTTTATATTCCCTATCATTAAAATGAAGTGAAAAAACAAAAAAAATGTGCATTTGGTCCTCCAAACACAGAGCAGCCATGTCCCATGTTATAATGAGTGTGATGGAGAGGAGAGATCCATGTCTGTTCTTCCATTATACAAACTGGATCTCTAGACTGCTGAGTAGAGGGACCTCACCATAGTTGACTGCCAGAGTAGTTCACTCAACTGGGAAGGCTTGTCAGAACAAAAATGTCTTCAATTGCTTCTGGAAAGTGCAGATCACGGGCGCTGTTCCACAGAACAGGGACAGACACACTGAAATCCCTTCTTTGAGTTCCTGTGGATCAGGCCTTTAATCTCTTTGGAACCTTTAGGACAAACTCTCCTGCAGATTGCAATGAACTATTGGGTATATAAGGGACTAGGCAATCTCTCAGGTAACCTGATACTGAGCTGTATAGGGCCTTATAAGTTAGTACCAACACTTTGAACTTGTCCCCATAGCAGATTGGCAGCCAACGCAAGTCCCACAAATATGGTATTATATGCAGAGCTTGGAAAAGTTACTTTTTAAAACTACAACTCCCATCAGCTCCAGCCAGCATGGCCACTGGATTGGGCTGATGGGAGTTGTAGTTCAAAAAAGCAACTTTTCCAAGCTCAGATTATATACTAGTGGTAGTTTGTCACAGAAGCAAGCTAGCTGCCACGTTCTGCACCAGCTGCAGCCTCCAGACCAGTCTCAAAGGTAGTCCCACATAGAGCACATTGTAGAAACGCAACTAGGATTTCACCTATGTATTTCAAGCATATTCTGCATGTTGCCTTTTGGAAACAATCATTCTTTGAAGTACACTGCGTGGTTTGCTCAATGCAGGACAATGGCTTTCTTTTTAAAATAGAAAAAATTAAACACATTTAATGTGTGGGGTACATTCAGCTCAGGAGTTAACAGAGAAATCCTTCCCTGTGTGACTGTTCTGAAAAATCGTTATTTGATAAGAATTAATATACAGCTGTTTTAAGATTTTTAAAGGCCATTAATCCCCAGCTACCTGCAGTTTAATATTAGCAAGAAAGCTACTGAAAAATGATTTCCAAGTGCAGATTGTGTTATACATTATGGATTAGTATTTCAAAATAACCAAGATTCTTGTCTTCAGATAAACTGATGGATATGTTCATAAGCCTCACTATTTAACATCCTTTGAACAGACACACCACCCCTCCAAGGAACAAAAAAGAAGGTTCTTTGACATATTATTTAGAGTGAAAAAATATTAGTTCCAAGATATATTAAATTGTGCCATGGCCAGATTCCCACCATAATCTCAAAGATTTGTCTGTTGTTGTTTTCCTTAAGATACCCGGTTTGCACATTCTGGCCCACTGCTTACATAATTTATTATTTTTTTAAAAAAAATTATGTTTATACACAATAAATTATCCATCTGTCACCAGGGAAATGACATATTAGAAGCTGAGCACCTGAGAGAGCATTTTTTTAAAACAGACATGCCTCTCCAACGTGCCAAGTCAAAGTCATTGCACTAAATCATCCTGTCCCTAGGAACACACATGAACTGTAAATGAATGAGGCAGGCAATTTTGGTTGATTAGAATCAATAGTATCATCCAGTAATTAAAGAATATTGATTGCATTATGCAGAGCCTTGGAAAGAATATAGTCTAATGCCATTTCGGGTTGACTTGCAAAACTATGTCAAAGGTCAAGTATCCCTTTCATTGCTGTGTTCAATATGGTGCTAAGCGCCTTCTCTTCATCTCTTGACAGAGTGCAGCTGTGCAGGAAAAGTTGATTTCCGGAGGATGGAGCAGGAAAAGATACATTGATTTCCAAAGCGACGCCTCAGATTTATTAATTTCTCCTTGTAGTGTAAGCTTCTGGTGGATAAAGAATTGCATTTTCACATGATTCCTCCAAGCAGGAAGGGCACGAGACACAAAAAATGATGCCAAGAATTCAAAGTGCTTGGACAGCACTGTGAACAACACAATTCCTATTCCAAAACAAGTTACAGCAAAGGAAAAGATTTCAAAACACACAAGCTTTTGCTTCAATCCTACAGCAATGGAGCCTTCGCTAACTTGACATCCTCTCAACCTTGTAGAGTGCAACGTCCCTCAGCCCCAGGCAGGGCATAGATGGCAGTTGAGGGTGGAGCCTGATGGAGCTGGTCTCTTGGCAGAGCCAGTGGAGAGGCCCTGCTGTCCCAAACACTATTCTGTCTCTGTATGTTCTGTGCCAAAATTGAGAACTTCACTTCACATTGCCTCCATTTGGTCCACAATAGCAGAACGCTGAGGCTTTAATTCATCTTATCTTTTCATCTGACCATTTCTTTTGTTTGCAGCCTTTGCATCTGCAGTGTGCTGCAACCATTTAGCTGATTACTGAGATGAAAGGAGGCATGCAGCAGTGAATTTCAGTCATTCATTGATCTCGCCAGGAATTAGTATTAAAAAAAAGGGGGGGGAATCAATTGGACCACCTTGGTCACTGTCCAGAAGAAGCATAGATTTAAGCAGTGTAGACTTTACAGCATGAAAGGGGGGGATCTGTTTAAAGGGCACCATTGATAACTGACATGATAGAAGGTAATGGGTATTGTGGAGAAGCAGTTATGATATTGACAGAAACACACATGGGGTTAGATAAGAACAATCCAGATATAGATGTTAGCTGAAAACCGAGAGAGCAAAGTCAAGAACTGTAAATGGCTCTTAAAAATACTTCCCAGGTAGTACTGATATATATTCTGGATCCTTGCCCCTCATGGCTAATAAAAGCTAGCAGGAACGGAACAGCCGGATGGGCCAAGGAGGTGATCAATGCCTCTTTACGAGAGGGAGTGGTACCACCCTGCCTGAAACAGGCAGTGGTGAGACCGCTCCTAAAGAAAACCTCCTTGGACCCTGAAAATCTTGACAACTATAGACCGGTAGCAAATGTTCCGTTCCTGGGCAAGGTTTTAGAGCGTGTGGTCGCTCACCAGCTCCAGGCTCTCTTGGATGAAACTGATTATCTGGATCCATGTCAATCGGGCTTTCGGCCGGGGTTTGGTACAGAAACAGCCTTGGTCGCCCTGTATGATGACCTCTGTCGGGAGAAAAACAGAGGGAGTGTAACTCTGTTGGTTCTCCTTGATCTCTCAGCGGCTTTTGATACCATCGACCATGGTATCCTTCTGGGACGTCTTGCGGACTTAGGAGTTGGAGGCACTGCTTGGCGGTGGCTGTGCTCCTACCTCAAGAATCGTCTCCAGAAGCTGGTGCTTGGGGAGCATTACTCGAGTCCCTGGATACTCCAATATGGGGTCCCACAGGGTTCAGTTCTGTCCCCCATGCTCTTTAATATCTATATGAAGCCGCTGGGCAAGGTCATTAGGAGATTTGGAGTGCGTTTCCAGCAATATGCTGATGATACGCAGCTCTACTTCTCCTTTTCATCTTCTTCAGGTGAGGCTGTTAATGTACTAAACCACTGCCTGGCCGCGATAATGGACTGGATGAGAGCTAATAAACTGAGACTCAATCCTGACAAGACTGAGATGCTGTTGGTGGGAGGGCTCTCTGCCCAGATGGTTGATGCCCGACCTGCCCTAGATGGGGTTACACTCCCCCTAAAGGAGCAGGTCCGTAGTTTGGGGGTCTTATTAGATCCGCTCCTGTCACTGGAGGCTCAAGTAGCCTCGGTGGCACGGAATGCGTTCTACCAGCTTCGGCTGGTAGCCCAACTACGACCCTATCTGGATAGGGAGAACCTTGCCACAGTTATCCATGCTCTGGTAACCTCTAGATTGGACTACTGTAATGCACTCTACGTAGGGTTACCTCTGAAGACGGTTCGGAAACTTCAGCTGGTGCAGAATGCTGTGGCCAGAGTTCTTACTGGGTCTAAAAAATTTGACCATATAACACCTGTCCTGGCCCAGCTGCACTGGCTACCGATATGTTTCCGGGCCAGATTCAAAGTGTTGGTTCTTACTTATAAAGCCCTTAACGGCATCGGACCGCAATACCTGGCGGAACGCCTCTCCCGCTATGTACCTACCCGGTCGCTGCGCTCGACGTCGAAGGCCCTTCTCCGTGTCCCAACGCATAGGGAGGCACGGAGAACGATAACTAGAGCTAGGGCCTTCTCAGTGGTGGCCCCCGAGCTATGGAACGCCCTCCCTGATGAGATACGCCTGGTGCCTTCTTTGCTATCTTTTCGGCGCCAGGTAAAGACCTATCTCTTCGCCCAGGCATTTTAAAAATTTAAAAATTTGAATTTAAAATTGAAAATTTTTAATTATGTTTTATTGTGTTTTGTATTTTAACCTGTTTTACTATGCTGTGCACCGCCCTGGGAGCTTATTGCTATACGGCGGTCTAAAAATGTAATAAAATAAATAAATAAATAAATAAATAATATATATATATATATATATGTAACTCAATGGCACTGCCATTAAAACAAATTGATTACTTATTCTGTGTGTTGATAATGAGGCTCACAGCCTGGGGTTGGGTGGGAGAGGGAGAAGATGAAGTGTAACTAGTTTGGGACAAATTGCAAAATCATTTGTTATTGGTTAGAAAATCATTATAAATATAATAGCAATTGACAGGAGGTTGCTGTTGTTCAAATGGGTAGAATTAAAAGGAATTTAACTAGGAGTGTTGGAGAGGCCTCGTAATGGATATACTGTGTACTTCCTCCCTGAAGATGTAAGAAAAACAACATCTTTGATCGGGATGGCAAATTTAGTATATTTTCGCTTGATGTTACTTGCTCAGGTTCACTTATAAGTAGGAATGGAGGAGAAATTTGATGCAGTTTGCATTTAAAGCCAAATTTATCAAATTTGCACTTTCCAAAACAATATGTGAACCAAATACAACCATCCGTTGAAATGTGCACTTATCCAAATTTTGTGATGCAATCCTCCAACCAATGTTTATAATAATGTATATATTAGGGGAATGTGTGCATTAAAATGAATACGAGAGGGAAAAATAACATACAGAAATGCATTATATTAGGAAAAGGCCAGGATCTCTTCTCGATCATCCCAGAGTGCAGGACACAAAATAATGGGTTCAAGTTACAGGAAGCCAGAATTCAACTGAACCGCAGGAAAAACTTCCTAACAGAGCGGTACAACAATAGGACCAGTTACCTAGGGAGGTGGTAGGCTCTCCAACACTAGAGGCATTCACGAGACATCTGGACCTGTTGGGTATGCTTTAAGTTGGATTTCTGCATTGAGCAGGGGGTTGGACTCAATGGCTTTGTAGGCCCCTTCCAACTCTACTGTTCTATGATTTTGTGATATCATCTGATATGACCTTCTATGTAATCCATGTAAAATACAGAGGGCCATACCATGTAGACAGTATCAAGGTTAGAGTGAGGGCTAGTGGATGTGATCCCAATCACCATCCCTGAGTGAATTCCGCCCTGTTTGGAACACTTGAATATGGTTTTGATGTTTGTGTTTCAATAAACCCACCAAGTTTCATTGTCATATCTCAATGTTCAAGGGAGATGTCAGGTTTCATATTGATGAATATATTTCCTGACCTTTTTAAAACAGATATTGTGGGGTCTTTCTGGTGTTTTGAAGGTGAAGCATAGAATTATATCCTGAACCCGCACACCAACTAAATTTCAAATATTTCAATTTTTAAAGTGGACAATATTTGATAATTTGTGCATTTTCTCCTATCTCTTTAAAAATGGGTTTTGGGGATTGAACAGGTGTTCTAAAATTGAAACATAAAATTGCATTGTAATTGGAGTTGTATATTGTCATCAACACAACCAGTCAACACAACACAACTGGAGAGATGCCATGATACTTTTTTCCTTGGGTTTCCACTGTAGAGTTAGTTTAGGCAGACATGGATCCACAAGAGAAGTGCCAAGAGAGATTAATTAAGTCAGCCAGCAAGCAGTAACAAAGGAAAAAATCCAGAAAAAAGTCATTATCAGAGGATTTGCCTGCAGGAGGGAAAGCAAAGTGAGTGAAAGAATAGGCAGAAGACTCACAGATCGAGTAAGAATGCTGGGCCAACAGCCTGAGGAGCAGCTAGCTGAGTGACTGTTCTGCTGTCCAAATGAGGCTTAGTGTCATTGTCAGAGCCAATAAAAATTAGGTCCACTAGTTTATAAGAAAGGAAAAACCAGGCCATAGTAAGCTAAATATGAACAACAACAACATTTATGGGACAGTAATTTTTATTCTATTAAAAGATAGCACACATTATAAAATACATTAGATACAACATCTGGAAATCATCACATAGAATTCTAGCTGGTATGCCCTGAACATATGGAGAGGATCCTTGGAGAGGTGCAGCTGACCACTGTCCACTTGACCGTCACCTGTTCTGGCTTATGAAGCCAACTTGCCCAGGTTTGCACAGCTCGGTTGGTGGTGAACCATTGAATAGATATTTGAGAGAGGATTGTATTCCATCGTACTGAAGGTAGTGGTTGTGCAATGGACATATTTGGACTTCTCTGATTTGAACATATAATACCTGGTGTCAAATATGCCTTTTGGGGGCCAGATGCTGGAACAGCGTCCCAGCTTCAAGTGTCCCTCAATTAATCTGATAATCTAGATAGGGTAGTCAATGTGATGCTCTCCAGCTGTTTTGAATTACAACTGTCATCATCCCCGACCATTAACCATACTAGCTGGGCCTGATGGTCCAAAAAAAGCTGGAAGGAACTATGTTTACCCCTGATCTGGATCCAAGCTGTAGTCTAGCAACAGGGGGGGCACATTGATTAATCCTGCAGTGAACACAAAGAGACTTACTTCTTAAATAGACATGTATTATTTATTTATTTGATTTATTTATTATTTGATTTATATCCCACCCTTCCTCCCAGGGAGCCAAACAAAAGCACTAAAAACACTTTAAAACATCATAAAAACAAACTTTAAAATACATTAAAACAAAACATTTTTAAAAACATTTTTTTTAAAAAAAAAAGCTCATTGTACTATAAGTTAACTATACAGTGGATTCCTAAGCCTCTTTGTAAAGTTTTCACATTTTGCATTTGCAATTTGGGGTGCGGGTGCTTTTACATCCACCCACACTTATTGTGTAGTGGTATTTGCTGAATAACTTCCTGGAGGGGGGATACCTGATCTCAGACAAATCCACCACAGGAAAGATGCATTCTGGACGCTAGAAAAAAAGGAAGGACAAACTACAGAAATCCCAAGGACTCCTAGAAAATGAGACAGAAGCAGGAGAAAGGGAGAGGAAAACAGAAGCTCTTTAGGACCCTAGGGATTCCCATTGCCTGGTACCCAAACAGCTAACATCAGTCGTAGCTTTGACTTCACCCATTGGCTAAAAACGCTGACAGGCAGGAACAGCCAGTCTGGCTCATGTCACAGAAATCACTTAGAAGGCTACTTTGATTCATAATTTTCTCTCTAAGAGGGCTAGAGATGATGATGATGATGAATTTTAAAATGAAAACTCAGAGTCTGGAGTTCCTGCCTGGGAGTGACAAGGCATTTATTGGTGCCACAGGCACCTACAGGCATTGGATTGGTTACCCCTATAGTAAACCATAGCTCTTGGTTCAGGTGGTAGCATGGCTCAATAGCTGAGCCCATGATTTACATGCACAAGGTCCCATGTTCACTTGCTGGCATGCCCAGTGAAAAAGATCTCAAGTAACAAGGCTGGAAAAGACCTCATCCTACAACTTTGAAAGGCTGCTGCCTGTCATTTTCATTGCAATGTAATGAGGTAGATCCCCAACAAAGGATTTATGGCCACTACTGAAAGCAGCAATTCTGCACTTCTCAGAAAACCATAGGAACATAGGAAGCTGCCTTATACCGAGTCAGACCATTGGTCCATTGAGGTCAGTATTGTCTATTGTGATTGGCAGTGGCTTTCCAGGATTTCAGGCAGGGGCCTTTGCCACTCCTACCTGGAAATGTCATGTGATGTGTGGTGTTGTCATGCCCAAAATTTCCCTTATCTCTGAAAATGGCATCTAGTGGAGAACAAGGTGAAGAAACTTTGACCACCATATCGCATCACACACCTTCTTTTATTACGCATTGTGAGAGAGATGCAGTGTTTGCATGAGTTTGCTGCTCTTGGGGGCAGGCATATGACCCTCATCACATCTGGTTTGGCTCAGGTAATATGGGACAATCCCCTCCAGACATGGAAAGAAGGCATGGAGCCATGAAAAGCTACCTCTGCCACATACCATAGCCCAGTCTTTGACATCAATGTGTTCGACAAGTATGGGAAGGTGTTCTATGTGCATATGGGTAGATCTCCACCATGTGAAGAGAGATCCTGATTGAGGCAGGGGCCTCCCTGATTTGGCCAGGGTCTCTCCTTATGGAGGATCTCTACAGATGCATTCAACGTGTGGATGTCAGGGGAGCAGGGCTACTGGGGTGACAATATGACTAGCCTAGCCTCTGTCACTCCACAATCCCTCTGTACCTATTGTCAGTGGTTGGAGGTGGTTGTGTGAACCTCACCCCACTTATTGCTTCAAATTGCTGCATCAAGTGAGTATTGGTGCTGAGGTGCTATGGAAATAAGAATGCTATTGGCAACAATATCTTTTTCAGGAGGATAGTAATGACTCAAAAGTAAGTAAGTAAGTAAAATTTAATTTTTGTGTCGCCTATCTGGCCGAAGCCACTCTAGGCGACGTACACATTAAAATTTGATAAAATACAATATAAATACAGAATAAAATGCAATGCAGTCAACAATAACCATTCTAAATAGCAGCAGTATAGAACAATATAGGGCAATCACTAATAATTTTAAAACAATCATGGAATTAGCCCACCCCGGAGATCCAGAAGGCCTGTCCAAAGAGCCAAGTTTTTAAAGTTCAGCGGAATGTATCCAGGAATGTATCAAGAACCACAACCAGATCATCCAATGGAAATGAACTCACTTTCAAGCCTGTTGTACAAAACTCTATAGCAGTACCTGTTAGATGTTCCAACCATCTCATAGGAGCTGGCTTTCCGTGGGTTCGTCCCCTGATATTGCTGGGTGATGATTTTGTATTATGGACCTGCTGGATTGGCCCTGGCCATCTGGTTGTGAGCTGCTAAACATTACATTGCCATGGGATGAACCTACAGAAAAAAAACATTTCTAGCAGCAATGGTACCTTAGCATTAACCAAAGGTACCGTAGCATTAACCCTTCCAGGAGACAATTCTAGCTTGCCATTGCAGACACAGTAACCATGCCTATCTCATTGTGCATACATGGAAAGGGAAAAAGAGAACTCCCGCTCCGCAAGGTACTTACCGTCGCGGTGTGAGATTTGCGGCCCGGGAGTGAAGCCCTAGCCGCCATGGTAAGGAAGGGCAGGCGCGCCAGGGATGGCGAGCGACGAGAGGAGGATGAGGGACATAGCAGAGAGAGCTGCAGGACAGTTGGCGTTGGTTGGGCCTATTAGGCCTAATTGGTTACCCCCAAAGGGGGTTTTGGGAGCCCCAACAGCTGTGGGTGGTAGCACTGCGGCATGGCTGTGACTGGGGCAGGCCTCGTAAAGGGGCCTGACCAGCGGGCCTTGTAGTGGGGCCTAGCAGCGGCACGTCCAATACCCCCCCCACCTAGCAGTTGTGGAGGGGTTGATTGAGGCTTTTTATTAAGCAGCACGATGTTAGTGCTGCTGCTGGTTAAAATAAAGACACACAGCATACTAAAAGGAAGTTTAAAAATAAATGAGACTATACTGGATATACAAACAAAATTAAATATAGTCATGCTAATTCACTGGTTAAGGATAGACTCATGCACATAAAGGGAAATTAAAAATAAATCAGAATAAAAGGGACGAACAAATGAAATTGTATCTAATCCTTCTAGTTTAAGTTCCCTCTGAGCACTCCCCCCCCCAACAGGTTCAGCTTAGCCCCCCCGATGATATACACAGGTTGGTTCTTTATTATATTATTACAGGGTGGATGCATGGTATGATGGCAGAGCCCTTTAGTGAGGCTTATGACTTCTTGCTAGGCCCAGACATAGGTACAACTTCTTGCTGGGCCCAGGCATGTAGGAGGTTTGAAGTACTTAATTATATGATTATTATACTACATATTAGTATATTGGTGGGGCCTAGTGAGCCTTTTTAGCCTTTGGGCCTTTCATAGTTATATGATAATAAGGGCGGAGATAACAGTTTGCTAGAAAATGTCTAAATCGCTTTATCTTAAGTGAGCGATCCTTTTGCATTCCAAGTGTTAATTTCAGGCTATTTGTTCACTCAGACAGAAGAAGCATTTACCTGAATTTAGTTAGGAATGGAAAGTTTAGCAGATGGTAATCATACTGATTGGGGAATAGGAATAAAGAGGAAAGCCCGATTTGCCTAATAGAGATCCCTCATATTACAGGATCTTAGAGTCTTATTGACATTAAGGTCCAGGCAGACTCTTCCCCCCTTTACTGAGGATTATGGCACCAACAACGAAACATCATTACCTGAAATTACATTTTAGTTAGGACTTCTGATATCATTACCTGGAATTACATTTTAGTTAGGACTTCTGATATCATTACCTGGAATTACACATAGCGTGCAACTGTTGCATTGGCTCATCTATTTAGATATGTGTTGGAAAACCTGCTATAGTGCAGCCACATATTGGTGACAGCAACACATCCTCAGCATCTGCTGCTCTTGGATTTATGATATCATTTACTAGAAAGGGATATAAGATGTTAATTTTGCATTTTGGACATCTATTATGATAGGTGTTTGGAAGCCTACAAGGGGGAGGCCGCTGCAGTCGGCCAAATATGGGTGGCAGCGCCATATCACCAGTATCTGTGCTTTGGGGAACTGGGTTAGCTGCACTAAAATAGTGGCTGGGAAAGTGTGCTTACTCATAAATTATTTCCTTTCTTTATGTGAAACGGGAATATGAGGCCAGTGGCCCTCACAGCGGTGAGGAGAAGCACCCAGCAGTAGCTGCTCAAGGAAAACGTTCCTCCCCTGTTAAGCTTGAGGTACTGGGACCTTGCTTGCAGACTGCCCAGTTCCTGGAGAGGTTTGTTTTGTTATGGGGTTTTCTTTCAGTTTCTGGATCCCATATTGTAGTCTCAGGGCTTGCCTTAAGGGACTGCACTCTTAAATTTGTCTTGGGCATAGACGCAATGGCAATCAGTAATGGCTTCCTACCAGTGGGGTTACCAGGGGATTTATAGCTGCTGGGTTTTTTGCCTTTTCAGTCAATTCTATGAGGTAGAGCATTACATATGGGCTGCTCTATTCTTGCACGGAGCGCTTCAGCTCCTTCCTTGAAGGGGCTGTCGGGAAGAGAGGGTAAAATATTTGGGTGCATGTTAACACCTGATGTCACAGATTATGGAATGGCTATGTAACTGGTTCATCTTAATGGCTGTGTCAATGGATCATCCTGCCCGGTGTTAACCTTCCTGGGCATACCACCTAATTCACCGCCAATCATACTCATGTGGTCAGTCAGTAAGGGCTTCATGCCAGTTAGGCCAAGAAAGTGTTTCTTGTCTGCCCTCCAGGTATTAGAGGTCTTTTCCAGTGGTTGATGAGGTCATAGCAGAGCTTTCACAGCCTTACTACAGGTTCAGGGTTATGGCTGTATAATAATTTAATGCTTGTTGTGATCAAATATTGATCAAGAAATTAGGGCCAAACTGCAGGCAACATTTTCTATTCTGGCCCAAATCATTTGGTCTAGTTTTCCCACACTTCTGGGGAAGAACTAACTAACTTGCTGTAGAATTATGTGACATAGCTCAGGGCTAGAACATCTGAACTGCAGGCTGAAGGTCCATAGCATCTCTAGATAGGGCTGGGAGGTAGAACTGGAAGTCCATGGATGCATCAGGGTTTTTGTGCTGGCTGCAGGCTTGGACTTCTAGGCAGTGAGGCTTGGGAACTCTCCCGTCCATTTTAGTGGGATAACATGGTCATGGGACAGGTCTGTGACTTCCTTCTATTTCGGAACGGTAGGGTTATGGCCCTTGTCTGTTCCTTTGTTCTCTAGTGGCCAGATTTTAATGTTTTCTTTTGGGGCATGGTAAGGTAAAGTATTGACACTGTTTTATTGAGGTGCTGTCATGGACTCAGGTGGAGTTGGTTCAGCTGTGCTGTGCAACCGCACATTGGGAGATTGGGGAGCAGAGTCAAAGATGGCCATAAGCCAGTCTGTCGCCCCAGCATGCTCAACAGCTATCAGAATGCAGGAGGGGGTTTCCCCAGGACTTCTGGGCCGGCAAGGGCTATGCGCCAGAGTGGCCTATTCGGTGAGTCACCTGCTGGGATTGCCTAGTGAATGGCTGGAGACTGGGCCTCTCAGTCCAAGCACTTCGAGGTAAAGGCTGATGGTTTTCCCACTTATTCCAGGGACTCTAGAGTCTGCCGTATGTTAGCTGGGTGGGCTAGAGAACACCCTGCCACCCTCGATCCCCGTTGCCCTTTCTCACAGGACATTTTATTGAGTATGGTGGGCCAGTGAAAAACAGTATGCTCCTTAAGCTATGAAGCCAGACTATTCCAGGCGGCAGCCCTTATGCTGGTTTTTGGAGCTTTTAGGATAGGTGAGGTGGTGGCTGGATCCAAGGGAGATTTGTCTCAATGGGCCCTCCAGCAATCAGATGTCTCCAGGGAAGGGAGTTGTACCTGTATAACATTGATGGACCGGCAATGTTGCTGGACAGGAATGGAGCAGCTACGCACCCTATCCTGGGCTTACAGTTGGGCCTCAGTTAATGGGCTGCAGTGTGGTGGCTTGGCTGGAGAGGAATACTTTGGGATGGGCTCCTACCCACTTTGTTCCAGCTTGGTTCAGTGCGGACATCTCCAAATGTGGTGGTCATTCCCCGAGTTGGGAATGACCTCAGTATTTGAGTCAAGGCCCTCAGGTGGCGGGCATGTGCAGACATGCAGTTCAGGAGGCAATGTAAGGGCATGGCCATAAGTTTGGCAGGCATGTGCGGACATGCAGTTCAGGAGGCAATGTAAGGGCATGGCCATAAGTTTGGCAGGCATGTGTGGACATGCAGTTCAGGAGGCAACGGAAGGGCATGGCCATAAGTTTGGCAGGCATGTGCAGACATGCAGTTCAGGAGGCAACGGAAGGGCATGACCCTCAGTTTGGCAGGCATGTGCGGACATGCAGTTCAGGAGGCAACGATGGCCTCGGTTACTAAAGGGCATGGCCCTCAGTTGCAACGAAAGGGCATGGCCCTCAGTTTGGCAGGCATGTGTGGACATGCAGTTGGCGAGGCAACGGAAGGCCATGGGCCTCAGTTTGGCAGGCATGTGCGGACATGCAGTTGGCGAGGCAACGGAAGGCCATGGCCTCAGTTTGGCAGGCATGTGCACACATGCAGTTCAGGAGGCAATGATGGTCTTGATTACTTAACGGCATGGCCCTCAGTTGCAACGAAAGGGCATGGCCCTCAGTTTGGCAGGCATTGGTGGCATGCAGTTAATAAGGTGACGTCGGCCTTGGGTACGTCTGCTTTGGTCAGACATACTCCCACGTGTTGGCACACAGCTGGGGCTTAGACAGTGGGCCACAGTACAGTGGTTGGGCCGCCGAGGGATGCACTGGGACGGGCTCCTTCCTATGCTTTCCCAGTCGGCAGTGGTTCGTCATGTGCCACAGTTTTTGGTTATTCACCTGGGCGGTAATGACCTGGGTATTGTCTGAAGGCAGAGCTGGGATCCCAATCCCGGGGATTGTGGAAGTCCAGGAATTTTTCAAAAATTCATGAACGACGTGTTTAGAGACTTGTTGGACACGTATGTAATCTGTTACTTAGATGATATCCTGGTGTTCTCAAAGAACCAGGAAGACCACGACCAGCATGTGAAGACGGTGTTGAAGAGACTGAGAGAAAATCACTTGTATGCTAAATTAGAGAAATGTGGATTTGACCTCAAGTCTCTAGACTTTCTTGGATATCGAATCTCAGCGGAAGGCGTGGAGATGGACCCAGGGAAAGTAAGCTGCATATTGGACTGGGGCCAACCTGTCACCAAAAAGGATGTACAACGGTTTTTGGGGTTTGCCAATTATTACAGAAAGTTCATTCCAGGGTTTTCCAAATTAACAGCTCCTCTGACTGACTGCTTAAGGGGGAAGAAGAAGTTTCAATGGACAGAGAACGCCACCGAGGCCTTTGAGGAGCTGAAGAGAAGGTTTGCTACTGAGCCCATTCTGCACTTTGCTGATCCGAACCGCCCTTTCGTAGTGGAAGCAGATGCTTCAGATTTTGCCATCGGGGGGGTCCTGCTACAATTAGACCAAGAAGGGAAGGAGCTGCACCCCTGTGCGTACTTCTCTCAGAAGTTAAAGCCTGCAGAGAAGAACTACACAGTTTGGGAGAAGGAGCTGCTGGCCATCAAGGACTCTTTTGAAAACTGGAGACAATACCTAGAGGGGACCTCTCATCGAATTGAAGTGCGCTTCGACCACAAAAATTTTGAAAGCCTCCAAACAGCCAGAAAGCTAAACCAGAGACAGATAAGATGGTCCCAGTTCTTCACTAGGTTTAACTTCCAGATTACTTACCATGCCCAAGCCAAAAACCAGAGAGCGGATGCCTTATCCAGACAGCCACAATACAAAGAAAGTGAATCCGAGGACGAGCCTCAGTACGTAATCCCGCCAGAGAAATTAACGTTGGGAGTATGCCAGCCTTCATGGGAAGAGGAACTCAAAAAGGCACAACAAGAAGATGCAGACATGCTAAAATTTCAGCAGGAGACGGGACAAGGCCAAGACTCAGAAGTAACCTTTCACTGGAGAAATGGACTGTTATAGTTCAAAACCGCCAGATATGTGCCAGAAGGGGAATTAAGACTCAGAATCCTACGCCAGTGTCATGATTCCATCACAGCGGGACACTTTGGGATTTACAAGACCATTCAGAACGTGGCCAAGGACTTCTGGTGGCCTAAAATGCGTCGTGATATTGAGAGTTATGTAAAGTCCTGCTCTGTCTGTCTGCGGACAAAAACACAAACAGGGACACCAGCAGGACTGTTACAACCGTTGCCTGTCCCACACGAACCCTGGAAGGACCTCTCCATGGATTTTATAACTGATCTACCCAAGTCCCAAGGAATGACAGCCATCTTAGTAGTGGTGGATCTACTTACCAAAATGGCACACTTTCTTCCTTGTGCAGGGGCCTTAGAGGCTAAAGAAACGGCCAAGTTATTCATAAAAGAAGTCTACCGGCTGCATGGATTGCCAAACAGCGTAGTCTCAGACCGAGGAACTCAGTTCACAGCCAAATTTTGGAGACCAATGTGGAAACAGTTGCAGACGGAATTAAAACTCTCCTCCGCCCATCACCCCCAGACAGATGGGCAGACGGAACGCTTGAACGCCGTTTTGGAAAGATATTTACGAAGTTATGTGTCCTATCAACAGACTGACTGGGTATCATATTTGCATTTTGCAGAGTTCGCCTACAACAATTCTCTGCACTCCAGCACTCAACAAACCCCGTTCTTCGCTAATTATGGATTCCATCCTAAAGTCTTTCCAAGCAGCTCAGAAGGAATGCTGGTACCGGCAGCTGAGAACTTCCTTAAGGAATTGCAAGTGGCCCAACAGACACTGAAACAGCAGTTAAACGAAGCCAAAACGGAGTACAAGCGAGTTGCTGACCTGCACAGGAAGGAGGGGCCCCCCTTCAACCGGGAGACCAGGTATGGCTGTCCACCCGCTTCCTCCAGATGCCGGGCAAATGTAGAAAATTACAAGACAAGAGGGTGGGTCCTTTCGAAATAGAAACTCAAATCAATCCTGTGGCGTACCGACTGAAGCTGCCTGACACGTTTAAAATACATCCTGTGTTCCATCGATCCCTCTTAACGAAAGCCGCCCCTCCCAGTGAGTTACGGCCGGAGGAACCTCCCGGAGCTCCACTCCTGGTAAATGAGCAGCTTGAGTTTGAAGTTGAGGAGATCTTAGATTCCAGGATCAGACGCCACAAGCTGCAGTACTTGATTCACTGGAAAGGCTATGGGGTGGCTGACAGATCATGGGAAGATGCAGCTGATGTGCATGCTCCAGAATTGGTAAAACTTTTCCATCAACGTTTTCCCCACCGTCCCAAGCCAGACAAGGGGAGGGGGGCACAGCCTGGAAGGGGGGATGGTGTCGGAAGGCAGAGCTGGGGTCCCAATCCCGGGGAGCTGGATCCCGGAGAGTTGGGAGAAGAGTATTCGGATGGATGGCAGAGGGAAGGGGGAGGAACTTCCCCCCTTTGGAGCGAAGACGAAACAGAGGAACTGCCAGTGATAAGGTCGCTTAGCAACGGGGAGCCTGAGCCCTCCCTGGACATTCTCATGCCTCCCCCTCTTTCAGGCTCAGAGCAAGAGGGGGAAGAGGGAGGGCTGCTCACAGCCGAAAAGCGGGGAGGCAGTTTACCATCAGCCCCTTCCCTATCCCCCATCCTGGAATCGGAAACTTCAGAAGAGGAGGGGGTGATGCTTCCCCCCTCACCGCGCACACGCAGACAGCTGAAAAGAGAGGAGGGAAGGGGGGGAAGGCGGGCAGTACCTGAGGGGCAGTTAAGGAGGAGTGAAAGATTGTGCGCCCGTTTGGCCCCTTCTTAAAGAACAGGCGGGAAGAAGTCCCTTGCTCTGTCAACTTTCTCCCAATGCCGCAGGACCTGTATCCCTGTATTGCTTCATGAGAAAATGCAGTCTTTGTTTGGACATTACCCTAATAAAACACGAATTAACTACAGCTGTTGGTCTGGTTCCTGAGTCACATCCTGGGCCTGACAGCTTGACAGAGCCACCTAAATCACCCTCAACGCTCTCTTCACTTGACTGGGACAAGATGTCAAAGGGAGCAGCGGGGGGGACGAACCCCACTTCTGAGACGGAAGAAGTGGAACTCTTGAGGACTAAGGTAGCTGATTTGCAGACGGATGTTCAAGCCCTGCTAGCAGCAGTCAAGGCACTGAAGACAGATAATCAAACCTTGAAGGCCACGATAGACCAGATGCGAACAGCCCCTCCAGCTGCCGTAGTAAAGGTTCCCATTGGATTGCCCCCAAAATACGCGGGACAAAGTGATCAGTTGGCAACCTTCGTGGCTCAATGTGAGTTATATCTGGATGTCAGGCACACGGAATTTCCAGACGATGGGGCTAAAGTAGCTTTCGTGATTAGCCTCCTGGAGGGAGAAGCTGCAAAATGGGTGACTCCGTATCTCGTGAGAAAGGATACTGTCTTAGGAAGGTACAGAGGATTTATACAGGAGATGACCGAGATGTTTCAAGACCCGCAAAGGGCTGAAACAGTAGCGCGGCAACTAGGCGCTCTGAAGCAAGCTAAAGGGACTGTTTCCGAGTACACTAACGCTTTTAAAATTCTGTCCCAGGAAACTGGTTACAATGACGCCGCCCTGATGTTTATGTACCGAAGTGGATTAAATGCTGAAATCCTGGATGAGTTGGCCAGGACCTCCCCCCCCCGCTGACCTACCAGGGCTCATCCGGCTATGCCTACAGATAGATCACCAGATGGAAGAAAGGCGCCTGGAAAGGAAGCAGGAGGTCCCGAGATACTCAGCCTCGGCATCCCGCAACAAGACCCTTCCCACTGCAGGGATGGCAGGTAATGCAACTGAGGGACAGGGAGGGGCTAGGCCAAGACTGTCGGAAGAAGAAAAGGAAAGATGACGCTGGGAACGTTTATGCTTTTATTGTTCAAAGCCGGGCCATGTGGCCAGAGACTGTGGACTGAAAGGGGGGAAAGCCGAGCCGTCGGGAAACTAGAACACCCAGTCCACGTGCAGGCTGGTGGACTGGAGGCAGCGTTGTATAAAGGCCCCCCAACGATCCAACCTCCCTCAAAGGGGGTGTTGGTCTTGCCTATTCGGATTACAACTTCCAGAGGAGTGGTGTTTAATTCCACTGCCTTAATTGACAGTGGAGCCTCCACAAATTTTATTGATGCAAAGTTAGTCAAGCGTCATGGAATTTCCCGGTGGAAACTGGACACTCCCCTAGCTGTGGAGACTATCGATGGGAGACCCCTGAAGTCAGGAGGGGTGACACAAGCCACGGAGGAAGTGAAACTTCAAATCCCTGGGCACGAAGAGTTCATTTCGCTATACGTGTCAGATCTCTCGAACTTTGAGGTGATTCTGGGAATGCCCTGGCTAGCAAAGCATGAACCCAAAATAAGTTGGAAGGAGGCGGTGGTGTGGTTCACCTCACAGTATTGCCAGGAGAACTGTCAACCTTCGTATTTTTAATTTTTGTCGTATTGTGTTTTTGTAGTGTTTTTTGTTGTTTGTTTGTATATGTTTTTATGATTTTTATTATGATATATTGTATTTTATCTTGTTTGTTCACCGCCCTGAGAGCTATTCTGCTAAGGGCGGTATATAAATTGAAATAATAAATAAAAATAAATAAATAAATAAAAAAACCTGAAGGAATCAAGAACACCTTAGCGGGGGCAGTGCAAGAGATCGAGCAAGTGACCCTGCCACCAAAGTATGAAGAATTCAAAGATGTGTTTGATGAAAAAGAGGCAGAGACTTAACCCCCCCACCGCCCTTACGACTGTGCGATTGACCTAGTGCCAGGAGCCAGCATCCCATCAGGGAGAATCTACTCTCTCACAGAGAATGAGAGGGAGGCCCTGAAGGAATTCCTGGATAAAATCCTGAGGCGAGGATTCATACGCCCCTCACAATCCCCTGCTGGAGCGCCACTATTGTTTGTGAAAAAGAAGGGGGGGGAACTCAGACCCTGTAACGACTATCGCGCATTGAACCAGATCACCATCCCCAACAGCTACCCGCTGCCCCTGATCTCAGAGTTGCTGGACCGACTGCGCTCTGCAAAAATCTTCACGAAGTTGGATTTGAGAGGAGCGTACAATCTGATCAGAATGAAGGAGGGAGATGAATGGAAAACAGGATTCTTGACCGCTTACGGACAGCGAGAAAACGCAGTCTTTGTTTGGACATTACCCTAATAAAACACGAATTAACTACAGCCGTTGGTCTGGTTCCTGAGTCACATCCTGGGCCTGACAGGTATGGTGAAAGACAGGGCTCTTATCGAGCAGACGTGTGCTGACTTCCGGGCCATCGAAGGACGCTGGCCGGGAGTGCACTTGGTGTGGTCTGATGTTTTACCCCGTAGGCATTGGAATTGCGAGGGTGACCCTAGGGGCATAAATAGGACCCGCAAGAAAGTCAATAGGCAACTCAGGCTGGCTCTTTTGGGCTCTGGTGGGTCAGTCATACACCATCCAGAGATAAGACACACTAGGTTGGAACTATATAGGTCAGATGGAGTCCATATGACAGATATGGGTAATGACATCCTTTTGGGGGACCTGCAGGGGGGTTTACGTGAGTTGCTCGGCTGTGGGTAAGTGGGGACTAAACTGAGGTTTGTCCCCTCTTTGGTGGCAGGAAAGTGCGGGAAAGGTTAAAGGTGAAGGGCAGCTAGGTGACACCTTTAGGCACCTTTGGAGGTGATTGGCGGTCCCGGAGGCCTGCAGCTCCGGGTTTCACGGCCTGAGGGCAGGATATGGGTCGCCTTTGGGGCCAACGTGTCTCATCCACTCGGAGTTTCAGGGCACCGAGGGCAGGCGATGATGCAGGTTGGCCTTCCTACACACCCTAGGGGTGTGGTCAGGGCAAGTGGTTGGCAGATTGGCAGCCCCTTGCCTGGCAGGGGTTGAATCGCCCCAATAGCTGCAAGCAGGCTTTGCCTGACTCACCAGAGAATCCCGTACTTGTGTTCCCCTCTGCAGGTTCATTATACAGTGTGAATTTGGTTAATAAAGTGGCCTGTTATTTAACCCAAATATATATTGTGTCTGTGTCTTATTTCACCCTTGGGCCGCAAACCCATTTAATCTGTGATATCATTGCCCTAGAACGTTTGCTGCATTTACCATTGAGGGTGTAACATGAGCCAACATTTATATGCGTAATTGGTGTAACAGGCATAACATGATCAGCTATGGAATTGTTCATTCATTACAACTGATCTGTAATAAGATCTGCTTTGCAGAGGAGGTATAAATTTGTCTCTCTTGGCCCTCAGCCCTCAGAAGCAGCATTCAGAACTAGAGGGCCATTTTTCATCTCGTGGTAACTTTTCCATTTAATGGTGGGACACTGTGGGGGCCAAATTCATGCCTTGAGTAAGAACACGGATGTCAGTGTGGTTTCACCTAAGGATGAACGTGCTCAGTTTTTTTTTTAGTATTGGAAATCTTATGTGTTCTGGTGTCTGTGGTGTGCAATAGGATTGTTTTTGTAGCTATATGGATAAATAACATTATTTGCTTGGCATTTGAAGCCATGCCTCTGCCTTCAGTGTAACAGGCAATGGCCTGAGTTATGTTTCAAGTCATGTTTTATATTGAATACTTCTAGGCCTGTGCAAATTCTGTTGCCTTGGTGGTTGCTCTGGCAGAATCATGTACTGTGTGAGGTTTAGTCTAGCAATGGGCTTCATTTCTGCAAAAATTGGATTTGCCATTGGATTAATTATTATTTCTAATATTCTCTGTCTTTGTGGAGAGAATTTTGAAGTAGCAATGCCTGGCTTTTTATTCATTCTTCTTCTTTTCTGATTTTTTTTAAAAAACCCCTTTGAAATCAGTGTGAGTGATACTTTTATCGATCTACTTTCTATGTGAGTTGTTCAAACGTGTATTCCTTTTCACTGATGTCAATGAAGTGTTGATTGTAACTGACAGACAGAAAGCAGCAGGGGGGAATGAGGTGTTGATTGTAAGCAGAAGGGGGGAAAACACTGACTTAATTATCTGCCTTAATCTGCTCTGCAATGCACTTGAAAAGGAATGTAACAGGCAATAATTATAGAGTTCAGAATAAAGATTGATACCACTGGAATCAATAAATAGCAATTATAATTTCGATAATTCTCTGCAATGCAATATATATACAATATACACACACACACACACATATAGGAGGAGATTAGAAGAATGAAAAGACATTGGAGGAAAAAGGAATCAGATCATTAATGACCACTAGGGGCCTACACTTAAAAACAAAATGTAAAAATGGAGAGGATTCGATCCCTAGTTCAGCCTGGCATGCCCAGACTGTGAGGTGGTCTTCCCACAAATTAAGTCACTAATTAAGTTGCCTTGGAGAGACACAAGCTTTTATCCCTAAAAGAGAGTGTCCCATTAAACTCAATGGAATTTCTTCTTCTTCTTCTTCTTCTTCTTCTTCTTCTTCTTCTTCTTCTTCTTCTTCTTCTTCTTCTTCTTCTTCTTCTTCTTCTTCTTCTTCTTCTTCTTCTTCTTCTTCTTCTTCTTCTTATTCTTATTCTTATTCTTATTCTTATTATTATTATTATTATTATTATTATTATTATTATTATTATATGATGAGTTGATATGTATAGGATTGCACTGTAAGAAACTCTCAGGCAAACTACTTGCTACATTAGTCACACATTAAAAAAAATCCCATAATGGGCCACTTTTATTTTAAAGAAAAAACAGCTCTGGGGCCTCAATCTGGAATTTGCTTCTGAAAAATCACCCCATGCCAGCTATTGCCCCCAAAGATACTTTAACAATAAACAAACCGAAATAGTACTTTAGAAACAGTACATGAGGGATGAGTGTGTTAGTTCCACCCCCTCCATTACCATTTTTTCCTTCCAACTCAGCGGTCCTCAGTTCTGTTGTACCAGTGGAGGGTCCCCACATGCTTTAGATCCCTGATTTCCCAGGGTTCTAAAATGCATGAAGAGCTCATCACCTTAAACACTCACTGTCCAACTCATGGAGGGCAATGAGAACAATGATTTGGGGTTAGGGTGAAGCCTTGGTCGAACTGTGGAATGCGACCTGGGCTGTGGACACGATCGCTCCTGCGCGCCCTATCCCATGCAGAGCTCATGCAGCCCCGTGGTATACCCCGGAACTGAGAGCGATGAAGCAAGAGAGGAGAAGGCTCGAGTGCAGATGGAGGCGTACTCCTGACGGATGCAATTATGCCTTGGTAAGTGCCTCCACTAAGTTGTATACAGAAGCGGTGAGGGCAGCGAAAAAGCGACACTTCGCTGCCACCATTAAATCATCCCTCAACCGTCCAGCGGAGCTTTTTAAAATTGTCCGAGGGCTTTTACACTCTAGTCCTCAGGATATTATAGAATCTTTGGAAACCCGCTGTAACGAGTTCGCTGGGCACTTCCAAGACAAAATCTCATGCATCCGCCGGGACTTAGACTCCAATATTATGGCAGTTGAACCTAATGAGGTATCCGGAGCACGGTCTTGTCCTCATTTATTGGATGAGTTTCAGTTGGTACAGCTCGAGGACGTTGACAAGGTGCTTGGACTGGTGCGTGCAACCACTTCTGTACTGGATCCTTGCCCCTCTTGGCTAGTGAAAGCTGGCAGGACTGGAACAGCTGGATGGGCCAGGGAAATGATAAATGCCTCCTTGAGAGAGGGAGTGGTCCCTAGTTGTTTGAAAGAGGCGGTAGTGAGACCACTCCTGAAGAAACCTTCCCTGGATCCAGATAATTTGAACAACTATAGACCGGTAGCGAATGTTCCATTCCTGGGCAAGGTCTTAGAACGTGTGGTGGCCAGCCATCTCCAGGTGCTCTTGGATGAAACCGATTATCTAGATCCGTTTCAATCCGGTTTTAGGCCCGGTTTTGGCACCAAAACAGCCTTGGTCGCCCTGTATGATGACCTATGTCGGGAGAGGGACAGGGGGAGTGTAACTCTGTTGATTCTCCTTGATCTCTCAGCTGCTTTTGATACCATCGACCATGGTATCCTTCTGGAGAGACTCACGGAGTTGGGAGTTGGAGGTACTGCTTGGCAGTGGCTCCGCTCCTACTTGGTGGACCGCCTCCAGAAGGTAGGGCTTGGGGAGCATTGTTCGATACCCTGGACTCTCCATTGTGGAGTCCCGCAGGGATCAGTTCTGTCCCCTATGCTTTTTAACATCTACATGAAGCCACTGGGTGCGGTCATCAGGAGTTTTGGAGTGCGTTGTCACCAGTATGCTGATGACACGCAACTCTATTTCTCCTTTTCATCTTCATCAGGTGAGGCTGTTAATGTGCTGAACCGTTGCCTGGCCGCGATAATGGACTGGATGAGAGCTAATAAACTGAGGCTCAATCCTGACAAGACTGAGACGATGTTGGTGAGTGCCTTCTCCACCCAGATGGTGGATGTTCAACCTGTTCTAGATGGGGTTACACTCCCCCTGAAGGAACAGGTTCGTAGCTTGGGGGTTCTTTTCGATCCATTCCTGTCTCTTGAGGCTCAGGTGGCCTCGGTGGCACGGAATGCGTTCTACCACCTTTGTTTGGTAGCCCAGCTACGTCCCTATCTGGAAAGCGATGACCTCACTTCAGTCGTACGTGCTCTGGTAACCTCTAGATTGGATTACTCCAATGCACTCTACGTGGGGCTGCCTTTGAAGACAGTTCAGAAACTACAGCTAGTGCAAAACGCAGCTGCTAGACTGTTGACGAGGACCAGGCGGTCTGCACATATAACACCTGTCCTGGCTCGTTTGCACTGGCTACCTATTTGTTTCCGGGCTAAATTCAAAGTGCTAGTTTTGACTTATAAAGCCTTACACGGCGCGGGACCACAATACCTAGCGGAACGCCTCTCCTGATATGAACCTATCCGCTCACTACGTTCAACATCAAAGGCCCTCCTCCGAGTCCCGACCCACAGAGAGGCTCGGAGGGCTGTAACAAGATCCAGGGCCTTTTCAGTAGTGGCCCCCAAATTATGGAACAGTCTCCCCGATGAGGTACGCCTGGCACCTACACTTTTATCTTTTTGGCGCCAGGTTAAAACCTTTTTATTCTCCCAGGCATTTTAACTTAATTTATTTTTTAGCTTTCAATTTATACCAGGCTGTTTTACTGTTTAATATGTATGCTTTTTACTGACCTTTGTAATTTTATTGTATTTTTCTCTGTGTTGTGCACCGTCCTGAGAGCCTTTTGGCTGTGGGCGGTATAGAAATCGAAATAAATAAATAAATAAATAAATAAATACTGGATATGGATCCATTAGGCTAAATAGGGCACAATCCCACCAAATTCACTCTACCCTCAGCCAGTCCTCACTTGCCTGCCTTCTTACTTACAATAAGAAAAAAAGAGGGGAAACCCCAGAATGTCAAAAAAGGGAAATTCCAAATTTATATTTTTTTCTTTATTGATTTCTATAAAAGAGAATAAATTTCTTTCAAATACCCAACGCGTTTCAGACAGACTATTGGAACAACCATCAATATTTTCCCACAACCATGAAGACTCACATTCTACATGGGAACAATTTAAACAAGGACATAAGAATATGATCAGGAGTGGATTACATGCATCTACTCTCCTAGAATATTGTAGGGCACAAAGGATACCCAGATGATTGAGAATATTAAAAGCACCAGGAATGTTTTTGGATAATCAGGAATTCATGAACAAATGGTGCTCTATCCTGAATAAATGTTCCCAAGATCTGATGATATTACTAGTGGACACTTCCACAGAATTGAATTTAAAATTGAAACAATCATTGAACTTACAGAGAGATAAATATAAAAGGGATAATATAGGTATTATAGAAGGCAAATTAGCATCTTTAGATTTGGAGCTTAAAGAATATTATAACAACTTAAAAACTTTTAAATATAAATTTAAATATAAATTTAAATTATGAGAGATGAAGAAGACTACAAAGCAAATAAAGTATATCCCTGGCTGTACAAAAAGACCAAGAAAGTGACTTTCTCCACACACGAAACTTCCTTTGGCTCACACACAGATTGGGAAAGTAACACTGCAGATAGCAGTGAAACAGAAGCATCAACATCAGAAATACCAACTTTTTTAGAACGAGGAAAACAAAAGAGAACATACAACTACAAAGAGAACCAAAAGAGATGCAGAGACAATATGACGTCACCCCCATACAGATTCAGGAAGAAACGCTGATAGTAAACCTCTCTAAAAGAACACTTACAACGACTGAGACACGTTTATTGAACAAAGGACTTACGTTCATGCCAACTCCTCGTCATGATCCAGTACAAATCAGATTAGATTTATTTCGATTTTTTAGAAACATTAAACTTCGGCATTACTTTGGAAGCATTACTTCTAGATATACAGATTCAAAAAGTGCATTTAAACTTCCGTCAAAATTTATGCCAGCAGGACCCCAGGATCCATTTATAAATACCTTTGAAAGACTAGTCACCCGGGACTTAGAGAAACTAGAATCGTCTCCTCACCATCACTGGACCAATTGAAACAGAAAAGAACAAGAGGCTTTAAAAACGTTATCAAAAGATACTTCCATCATCATAAAATCAGCGGATAAAGGCGGAGCAATAGTTATACAAGACACACATTTGTATAAAAAAGAGGTATTACACCAGTTGTCTGATACAACCGCCTACAAGGCATGTCAAGGTGATCCCACCTCCTCTATTACAAGGGAAATAAAAATATTTTAGAAGAAGGAGTATGTCTAGGTTATATAACCGAGGAGGAACAGAAATTTCTGAATAAAGAAAAACCTAGAATCCCTGTCTTTTATACTCTACCAAAAATCCATAAGGGAATTTCACCTCCACCAGGACAACCCATTATATCAGGCTGTGGATCTATCCTGGAACCACTATCCCAATATATAGATTATTTTTTAAAACCCTTTGTACCCCAAATACCGTCATATATTAGAGATTCTACAGATTTCATCAATAAAATTGAACCCATTAAGGTATCAGCAACGGATTTGTTAGTTACTATGGACGTAAGATCGTTATACACGAGCATACCTCAACAGGAAGCTCTTGACATTATCTATTCTACACTTGATAAACGTATTGATAACAACCCCCCAACACATTTTTTGGGAGAATTAGCAGATATAGCCATGAGAAAAAATTATTTTAAATTTGATCAAAATTACTATTGGCAGATTAAAGGGGTAGCAATGGGATGTCCAATGGCTCCAGAGGTAGCTAACCTCTTTATGGAAAATTTTGAGAAAGAAATACACACATCGTCTAATATTTATGTGAAACAATTACGATGTTGGTGGAGATTTATTGATGACATCTTTTGTATTTGGAAAGGTACTCCTAAATTATTGGAAGAATTTATAGAATGGATAAATAATAGAGATCCTAACATACAGTTTGACCATCAACATAATATAACAGAGATAAATTTCCTAGATTTAATAATTAAGAAAAAGGATAACCATCTTTACACCACAATGTATAAAAAACCAACAGATAGAAACACCTATCTCTGTTTTGACAGTTCTCATCCAATACCATTAAGATGTAATTTACCACATAGTCAATTTCTGAGGATAAAACGAAATTGCACACTAGAAAAGGATTTTCTTTTTCACTCAGAAATTCTAAAACAACAATTCATTCATAGAGGATATCCCTCACAAATTATAGAACATAATTTTGAAAAAGTTTTACACAAAGAAAGGACAGATTTAATGAAAAAAACTGAAAAAACCCCATCTCAGAGAATATATTGCAACTTTACTTACAACCATATATCAAACAAATTACAAGGTAGTATCAAAAAGAATTGGCACATAATACAACATATTTCTGGATGTCAGGATTTACCACTCTTTTCATATAAAAGAACAAGTAACTTGAAAGACCTATTAGTCCATAGTGACTTCAAAAAACATACACCTTCTTCCAATTGCAACCTTATTGGTGCAAGCCCACCAATAGGACATTACCCCGTGGATATTGTTCCTTTTGTAAATACACTCTCAAAATTCAACATTTTATAAATCCGATTGATCAAAGAAGATATTTGATACATCACTTTTCCAATTGCAACATTGCACAAGTAATCTATGTTATACAGTGCGGATGTTTGAAATTATATGTAGGACAAACATCAAGGAAAATTAAGATACGGATAGGAGAACATCTAAGTAATATAAAAAATAAAAAAACAGGAGCTCCTTTGGTTTCTCATTGTCTTCAATGCCCTAAATACATTAATACAGGTTTAAAATTTTGGGTCCTACAACAGATATATGGATCATTTTCTAGTTCTCTTTTATATAAAAAAGAAATAGAATGGATTTTAAGACTCAAAACAATGACACCTAATGGCCTAAATGAGGAGTGTTCATTTCTTCCCCTGGTGTAAAGGATTCCTCAGGTCCAAAAACATTTTTTACTCACAAGTATTCGACAGGTGTTCTTAATCCTATATCTAAAGGTCAGAATAATTATTCTCCAGACAAGTAAAAAATAATAATAAAAGCTCCTACCAGTTTTAAATAATCATAAAGACATTGATGCCATTCACAGCAAAAGTGAGATAGAAAACTCTATTGAATAAAGCACTTTAACAACTTAAATGTAAGTATCTTTTAAATATTACAAATAAATGCTATATATGAATTTACTTACCTATATTATGTACAGAAACATAAGAAGGAAAATTCTTTAGAAGCTACTGTAACAAAAAATCATTTCTGCATTTGCATATATGAAATGTCTGAGAATATACAAAATGAAGAATGTTTTTATATAAAAAAGTTTTATACAAAGAAAGGACAGATTTAATGAAAAAAACCCATCTCAGAGAATATATTATAATCTTACTTACAACCATGTATTAAACAAATTACAAGGTAGTATCAAAAAGCTACTGTAATAAAAAATCATTTCTGAATTTGCATATATGAAATGTCTGAGAATGTACAAAATGAAGAATGTTTTTATATAAAAATTGTTTTAATAGAGATTGAAATTTGTATATGTCTGTCAAAATGATGTTTTTCTATTTGTTCATAGCCCCTGATGAAAGCCCTTGTGTAGGGCTGAAACGCGTTGGGTATTTGAAAGAAATTTATTCTCTTTTATAGAAATCAATAAAGAAAAAAATATAAATTTGGAATTTCCCTTTTTTGACATTCTGGGGTTTCCCCTCTTTTTTTCTTATTATCTACGAATGTCCACACCTCGTATTTTTTTATTCTTCTTACTTACAGTCAGATTTGGGGGTGGCACCACCTGTCAGTTTATTCCTCTTCCTTAATCTCAGTGTTGGCCTTCTGGATCTCAGGAGGATGCGGACAAAACTAGTCTGAGCTGGCTGGCCTGCCATTGGCTCTGGATCCACCTACTGCTGGTTACCCTGCCTTCCACTTTACTAGTCCCCATGGGCACCAGTCAGCACTGAGCTCGTACTCTTATCTCCATGGTCCTCCCTAATATGGTTACTGTACATAATAAATAAATAATAATAATAAATTTAATTTCTGTGTCGCCTATCTGGCCAAAGGCCACTCTAGGCGACGTACAAAACTCTAGGCGACGTACATGGAGCCAGGATGCTTGAAAGGGGCTAAAAAGTGCTTGCAAAACAAAACTTGGAAGGTCTTTAAGGCAGGCATGGACATGTGTCACCTGTTAGTCCTGTAGGCCAGGTGTGGGAAATCTTTGGCTCTCCATTGGCCATGCTTGCTGGGGCTGATGGGAGCTGTATTTCACCAACATCTTGAGAGCCAAAGGTTCCCCATACTTGCTGCAGGCTTTGAACCTAATAGAGGCCAACATAGTTTTTCCTTTTCAGCAGGAAACTATAGTTGATACTTTTGAAAATGTGAATTATTTGTCATTTTCACATGTGGCTTCATATATTAAGTTAGGCCGAGAAGCGGTGACTGGCCCAAGATCTTCATAGTTCTGTGTGACATTCTGATCCCTACATTTCATTTATTTGTTTATTAAATATATATCCTGCCCTTCCTCCTAGAAGAAGCCCACAGTGGCAGATAACAAATGATAAAACACTGTCTAAAACATATTTAAAAACATCTTCAAAACATCTTTAAAAACATCTTTAAAAAGGTCTTCAAAAATATTTTAAAAACAGTTCCAGTAGAGATGCAGATTGGGATAAAGGCATCTGTTTAAAAGTCTTTGTTGGACAGAGTAGACCTTCATCACTGCTTAGCAACATTCGATCCATTGTACAGGACTCATCAAATTGTGCAAACCAGCTTGATGGCTCCAGAGGAAAAGGGACCAAGCGCTAGACTTCTTTCTTCCTTTAAATACCATTGGGGTTGGTAGCTGTTAGCTTTCACATATAATAGCATCACATTTACACTTCCAAAGAATAAGAAACATTGACATTTGGAAGCATACGTAACATCCATGGGGAATATAGGCCTATGCTATGTAGGCTGTTGTATAGCTTGTCAATGCAACTGACCTTTGGAATAATGATGCTATTGTCATGTCACTTGCTCAGACTGCCCTGGAATAGGTAAGTGTAGCCTCACTCTGTGTATATCCCTGGAAACCCCATTTGGGCAATGTCATGGGTAAAATTCTTGGGCTGTATCCATCTAAGTTGTACTCAGAGGAAACTCATTAAAATTAATGCACCCAATTTTCTCTGAGTATGATTAATGATGGACGTAACCCCTTGTCTTCATCTTTCAAGTGTCCCAAGATGGTTTCTCCAAAACCAGCCTGTGTTTCCTTAGGGCTCTCACAGTAGGAAAAGGCTTACATGATCTCTAAAGTGATTATACAGGTTGTGGGAAGGAAGGGTAGGGTAAGATAGAGTCTTTCTCTATGATAGAGACCAACCCTGAGAGTATCAGTATATACCTGAAGGAAGTTCAACACAGGTTAGGTCAGAAAGACAGTTTAGGTAGCTTGGAGAATCTATCTATCTACTTTATGCCATGCAAACCCACCCAAGTAGTGTTGCATCCTAACACTTCCAACATAACTTAGATTCATTAATTTCAGTGGATCTATTCTAAGTAGGACTTAGTTGCATACAACCCTGCCCAATTGTCTGACTGTGTAGACACAAAATGCAATTCAGACACCACTTGTTCTCAAGGGAAAATTCACTTCCAAAAACTGAAAACTCAACTAATACTCATTTATTTCCAATGAGAACCATTGAGTAAGTTTTAAGAAATTGAGCTTTTTGTGGATATTGTTTTTATTTTTTGTTGAGTACATTTTGGTAATGTTGAAGTATTTTATAGGCTGCTTATCATGCTATTCCCCTCAGGTCAAGGTGAATTAAGGACCCACCTCATTTTATCCTCACAACAATATTGTGAGGTAGATTACTCTGAGAGAGAGAGAGAGAGAGAGAGAGAGAGCGAGAGAGAGAGACTGGCCCAAGGACACCCAAAGAGCTCCATAGCTGAGCATGGATCTGATCAGTTCTGGAGAAATGTCCCTTCCCAAGTTTTCTCCCTGAACACTGAAGTGGCTGCTGTACACTGTTGTAATCAGGCACATTACATTGCCTCCTGAACTGCAGCCCAACCACTAGACTGTAGGTTTTGGCAGAAGAAGAATTGCAGCAGAACAGAAACAGTGCAGCATGTGATGTATACAGGGCAAAACAGAAAGTGATGCCTTCTTACATCCCTGATCAGAATAAAGACCTGCAAATTAGTCTGGATAAGTAATTTCTCTTTTTTCCTTAAACTAGGAGAAA
Organism: Rhineura floridana; assembly: GCF_030035675.1. Taxonomy (NCBI): domain Eukaryota; kingdom Metazoa; phylum Chordata; class Lepidosauria; order Squamata; family Rhineuridae; genus Rhineura; species Rhineura floridana. Next base: position 171,265,046 of record NC_084484.1, read on the forward strand.
CTCTGCTACTGGCCTGCATTAACAGATCCTCCCAGGAGCTCTATAGAACCCTATTAATCAACCTGCCAAGTTACCAACATCCGTATGGAGCCTGAAGTCAGCAGTCAAGATTCACAACACACAGTGAATGTCTGCAGTATGGATGTTGGGGGATTTGGTTTCCATTTCATACCCTTGTACTCATGTGCACATCAGATCTAGGGATGTTGGAGAATTCTAACAAAAGAAGAAACAGGAGCAGAAATTGCTGGTGTTTGCTTATTTATCCCATGCCCAGAATGGAAATCAATGCATTGAAAACAATTTGTATTTGCTGTTGTTGTTGCTTTCAGTCTGTAAATGATACACAAGTGATTACATCCCCCCCCCATTTGTGTTGTGTTTTCTTTGTGTAGAAATGAATGGGGTAGAATAATGTCATGACAACAAAACTCACATAATTTATGCAATTAATTACATAAATTATGGAAGTTACATCATTTTGCCACAGCAGACAAATGAGGTGAATAATATATGTTTTGGCAGAAGAAGAATTGCAACAGAACAGAAACAGTGCAGCATGTGATGAACACAGGGCGATGCCTTCTTACATCCCTAATCAGAATATAGACCTGCAAATTAGTCTGGATAACCTATGAATCAATGTGTGCATTGGTCCAAGAACAGTACTTACGAGGTGGTGTGAGATCTGCCTTTTGCTTTAAAAATAAAACGTCATAAAGCTGCCTAGAGGAGCTAGTAATCTCATGGTTGCACAAGTAAAAAAATCTTTTACATTGCTCCCAGGAAGTGACAGTACTTCAGAATGTGCAGTCTCTTCCTGGGGAATTGTATGGGGAAAAAAATGGCTGCCCCATCTCATAAGTACATAATTTTGTTTATAATATACAGTACTACCTCAGGTAACGAAGTACATGTATTCATGGACATTACTTCTTTAACAGAAACTTTGCAACCAGAGGTCAGAATAACATGGAAAGAATAGGGGATAGGTTCCTACACCACAAAAAGAAGAGCAGTTCAACATATTTCAGCAAAGTTTTTATTCAAAACAAACAACACACATGTCTGAAATGAAACAACCAGGTCAGGTAAGCCTTGCATACAGACCACTCAAAGACTTCTTCCGAAATGCATCCAGGGATGCCTAGCTTGCCTTTTTTTTCCTTTTATCATGTAGCATCCTTGCTATAGCAATTTAAAGCTTTGAGCACAGTTCTCCGCTCTGTACACTCAAGCAGGCAGGCAAGTGGCAGCCCCCACAACCACCACCCTGTGCTTGGTTTCTCTCTCTCTCTGTCATCCTCCCCTACACTCGAGCAGACATGTCTGCAGTAAACAGTGTTTCCAGGGCACCCGAAGCACTGTTTACTGCAGAGGCGCGTGCACCACTTGGCAAGCAGTGCCATTCCAGTCACATGTGAAAGAGCCGCCTGCAGCAGTCACAACTCATTCTGACTATAACAGGGTGTGCCCCAATGCCCCCGCACCCAAAAAAGACTTTGTTAACAGGAGCTTCTTTCCTGGAGGATTTGTTATCTGCGGTATTACTGTATTTAAACCTGTGTGAAATTGTTTAGGAGTTTTATTTTAGAAATTTGCACAAAGACAGGATGAGACAGAAATGTTATTGAACAAATCTGAGGCTGGCAGCAAAAGGCTGCTCCATCTATCTCTGTTCTGCAGTGAGGAACCTTGTGAGAAACATGGAGGCTCTGCACACAACTGGGAACCCTGGTCTTGCAGGGGTCTCAGTTGCACAGGTTGCCTCTATGGCAGGGACGAGGAACCTCTGACCTAGTAGCTACATGCAGCCCCCAAATGTGCTTAGAATCTGCCTTCAGACCTTACTGTCGGGGAGAAATGTAGCTCAATGGTAGACCACATGCTTTGCATGCAAAAGGTTCAATCCCCAGTATCTCCAGGTAAGGCTGGGAAGGACCTCTACCTGATACTCTGGAGAGCTGCTGCCAGACAGTGTTGGCAATACTGCACTAGATGGACTGTTGGTCTGGCTTAATATGAGGCAATTTCCTATGTTTGAGGAGGGGCTGCACCTCAGAGGCAGAGCATCTGCTGTGCATGTAGAAGGTCCCAAGTTCCATCCCTAGCATCTCCAGGTAGAGCTGAGAGAGACCCCTGCCTGAAAACCTGGAGAGCAGCTGCCAGTCAGTGCAGACAGTACTGAGCTAGGTGGACCAATGCATAAGGCAACTACTTAGGTTCGCTCTCAGTGTGGGAAGGTTGTTTTTGGTGCCACCACATATGGGGGCAGGAGTAGCATGTGCAGCCTTCCTTCTTCCTACCCATGTTTAGGCGACAGTGCTTGAATAGGGCTATAATTATTAGCCAATTCACATTAATTAACATCAATGCGACTTGGCCTAATTCCACATTGTCCTCAATTCTGAAGCTCCATGGAACTATTTGTAACTATTCACAGCTCCCCACAATCTATTTGGGACTCTCTCACATAAATGTGAAAAATGTGCCATTTTTGCTGTAGGAATGGGAAACCAGGGATATTTGTTTCACTCCTAGGTTTATCCTCTTGCTGCTTTCTTCTCATAAACAATGCCCAGAGAGTGTCTCTGCCTATGCTTGTTTGCACTTCATCATCATCATCATCAGCAGCAGCAGCAACGCTGTGAAAAAAAGCTTCATTTTTAGGCTGCATAAATTTACAGCTTTGCACATCACTTTCTATTTCAAATAGCATTAAATGCCAGCTTGCTGTATAAGCAATGAGCAGAGCAGATCTGAGCAACTTGTGATCCACCTGGCGATAAATGCAGCCCCACCAGATGGCTACAGCGGCTGCTAAGAATGGGACCATATCCGTTCTCCCAGTTTCTCATTTTTCCAATCTTAAATTCAGTTTTCCACATTTCTGCAGTTGCAATTTTTTTTTGCAGTTTGCCATTTTTTCAAAAACAAAATCCTCAGCATGTTAGTGTGAATTTCTCCTTACACATGTTTCTATGCCATTTTGCCTAATATACCCATTTTTCTTGCAAAGCAATTTCTCTTAATATCCTGCATTTTCATGAACATATGCACTTCACTGTACTCTTTCACCTAATATAGCATTTGTATACGCATTACGTGGCTGGGAAACTGCATCACAAAATTGAGAGAGTTGAGAATTTCCAAGGATGGCTACATTCACATATTGTTCCGGAAAGTGTGGATTTGATAGGTTTGCCTTTAAAAGCAAACTTAACTGAATTTTTCTCCCATCCCTAGTGGCTGCCTACCTGGATCAGCAAACATTAGTCCCTCCAGCTTGACTTAGAATGGGCTCTGTACTGGTTTAATTCACCGTTCCCAAATCTGGTGCCCTCCAGAAGTTTGGGGCTGCAACTCCCATCAGCCCCAGCTAACATGGCTGGGGCTGATGTGAATTGCAATCCCAAACATCTGGAGGATACTAGATTTGGGAAGGCTGGTATGCTTTCCCAGTGAGCATTCATATCTGTTCATAGACCACTCTCTTGTTCCATAATGTTTATTTCTTTATTTCTCTATAGAATAATTCCTATCACATCTTTTGGCCCTCAAAAGGGAACTCCGACATGGCCTACATTCATAAGAAATATACAAATTGAAACTAGAGTTGCCAACGTAGTGCCCTCAATGGTGCCCTTGAGGACTTTCCCGGTCACCAATGAGGCCTTTGAACCTCCTCAACCCCGCCAACCCAGGATCCTCATAATTTTTACAAGGGATCAACTCAAAACCATCATCAGATCATAGGTCACCTCTCTTTCTCGCCACCCTATGTAAAAAATCATGAAGATGTGTGCTTTGGATCAGTACTTTTTATTGTTGTGATTTTTATTGTACGGTCTTCTCATGTAAGCTTTAATCTGATTGTGGGGTGTGTGTTTTTGGAGGGGGGATGGGGAACACCCTTGTAATATCATACAAATTCAAGGGGGTCAGTTTGGATTCTACTGGATCTCACTTTTATCCAAACCCCATGAAAAAAGCAACATTATCACTGAGCGAATGTGGCTCTTGGGCTGAAAAGGGTCCCCGAGCCCTGAACGAGAGAATTTTCAGGTTCTTGTTCATTTCTGAGACTTGAATGCTAAGATCTTTCTAATCTACTATAAAAGGATACATGATGGAGCCATAATTACTGAGGGGGTATATGAGCTATTGCTTCATTTTGAAAGTCATTTAAAGTTGATTTTCTCTAAGATATGTGTAAATATTACTGTTCCTTCTCTGGATTAATTTAGCATCAAGCATGAGATCAAACTTGCTGGCATTTTTTTAATTTAAAGAAGAAGGCAATGAGCTAGAAAACCAGCGAGTATCATAAGAAGCAGACACAGCAGATCCAATCTTAGGAATGACAGTTATCTGAAACATGTGCTAAATGCAAAAAGCCATGGCTCCAATATTGCACTGTATGTGTCTGGAAAGCAGAGTGTAGGGTAGCTCTCAATAGGCCTCTTGTTAGGGGTGGGAGAGAAATAAGAACACAAGAAGAGTCTGCAGGCCACTGGTCCATCTTGTCCAACATCCTGTTCTCACAGTGGCCAGCCAGATGCCGATGGGAAGCCCACAAGCAGGACCTCTCCCCTCTTGCAGGTTTCAGCAACTGGTATTTGGAAGCATTTAGACCACATCTGTGCTTTACATCTAAACCAGTATTATATCACTTTAATTAATTAATTAATTAACAAAATTTATATACCACCTGGTGTTAGAACAAATTAAACCAGAACTATCGCTAGAAGCTAAAATGATGAAACTGAGGTTATCATACTTTGGACACATAAATGAGAAGACATGATTCACTAGAAAAGACAATAATGCTGGGAAAAACAGCAGGGAGTAGAAAAAGAGGAAGGCCAAATAAGAGATGGATTGATTCCATAAAGGAAGCCACAGACCTGAACTTACAAGATCTGAACAGGGTGGCTCATGACAGATGCTCTTGGAGGTCACTGATTCATAGGGTCACCATAAGTCATAATCAACTTGAAGGCACATAACAACAATATACTACCTGATTGTAAGAAACTGCTATGTGGTTTACAAAAAAAGCCCATTAAAATTATTAATAAAAACAGTTCAAAACAAGTAATTAAAACATTTTTAAACATAATTAAAAACAGTGTGTGTGTGTGTACTGCCTTCAAGTTGATTCCGACTTATGGCGACCCTGTGAATAGGATTTTCATGAGGCTGAGAGGCATCTTGGTGTTTGGACAGGCTTGCCTAAACAGAGATATTTTAAGCCGGCACACCAAAGGCACCTGCCTGAGGTCACGAGGCAGGGTGTTCAAAAGTGTAGTTGCTGCCACACTGAAATAATAATTTCTTACAAGTGCAGAATGAGTATTATGTGGCATTGTAACAGTGCCAGTTCCGCAGATCAGAGCAATCGAGTGGGTACATATGGGGTAAGGCGGTCCCACAAGTAATCTGGTCCCAAACTGTTAAAACAATAGTAACACCTTTAGCTTGGCCCAGTAACAAACTGGCAACCAGTGCAGATCTCTGAGCAGAGGTGTTATATGCTGACAGGGTCTCACTCCTGTTAGCAACCTTGCTGCAGCATTTTGCATTTTGCACTAACTGTAGTTTTCCCACATAGAGTGTGTTGCAGTTAACTTTAATAGCTTCCCCCAAAGAATCCTGGGCACTGTAGTTTATTAAGGGTGCTGAGCATTCTCAGAGCAATTTAACAGTCAATTCCTCTTCCCAGGGAACTCTGGGAATTGTAGTTTGGGAGGGGAATAGGGGACTCCTAACAAACCCCAGCACCCTTAACAAACTGCAGGTTCCCAGGATTCTTTGGGGGAAGCCATAGTTTAAAATAGTATAATACTGCTTTAAATGTATGGCACATGTATGGCAAAGGTTGGGTGCACATAGTAATGTGCACTTCCTGAAACAATATGTGAACTGGCATCCTTTGAAATGTGCACTTTTCTAAATTTTGTGATGTGGTCCTCTGACCACAAAATATGTACATATATTAGGAACATAGGAAGCTGCCTTATACTGGGTCAGGGGCAACTGTTACCTGCTACTGGCTAGAGCTGATGAGTGCTGAGTCCTAAAATGGACATGGACTGCCTTCAAGTTGATCCCGACTTATGGCTACCTTATGAATAGGGATTTCATGGTAAGTGGTACTTAGAGGGGGTTTCCCATTGCCTCCCTCTGAGGCTAGTCCTCCCCAGCTGGCTAGAGCCTGCTCAGCTTGACACAGCTGCACAAGCCAGCCCCTTCCTTGTCCGCAGCTGCCAGCTGGGGGGCAACTGGGCTCCTTGGGACTATGCAGCTTGCCCACGGCTGCACAGGTGGCAGGGCATGTAACCCCTGAGCCACTCACTGTGGGGATGATTTTTAGCTGGCCCTGACACCTAGGAGACACGAGCGGGGATTTGAACTCACAGACTCTGGACTTCCACCCAGGCTCTCCTCCCCACTATGCTATACCAGCTGTTCCTGTATATATATAATTGTACATATTTTTGCAAAGCAATTCTACCTAATATAATGCATTTTCTTTATTTTCCATTAATATATGGAAATATATAATGAGGTACCTGCTTTCTCACTTATTGTTTTACCTAGATTTTCCTGTGCAATACACTATCGGTGTAAAGTCAGGAGCAGGTAGCCACCAGTTCACCATGCTAATGCTTGTACAACTGGACCCATTCCCAATTTCATTTTTCTTTTGTGGGCCTGATCAGCCAACGAGGTTGGGCTTTGATCTGGCCAATGAGAAGACTGCAAGATTGAAATCACACGAAGTAGCTGTTCCCTGGACCCCAGTAGCAGTTTAAATTAGAGCATCTCTTGATACTTCCCTGGTGTTTCTGCCAGCCAAGGGATTAATTAAACACAGGTGTGCAAAGCTGGCCAATAAAATCTTTTGTTTAAATGCTACTGGCAGCAATAAGTGGCTAAGCACAGATGCTTGACTTACATTTACTTTCTAGGAGGAAATGATCAGTCCCTAGGTGGGAAGGCAGATGTTTTTTATTCACAGAATATGTGATGTTGTTACAAGCATTAGGTCTCATTCCCACCAGACCTTTGACATTTTGTATGTGACTACAACAAGGTATGGTGGCTGCACAGAATTTTTAGTGAGTCCCCTGTCCTGTTTTCCTTGAATCAGGTATATTCTGAAGGTTTTGCATTATCATTTTGTAGCCTGGGCTGATTAAAGTGGAGGAAAATCAATGACTGGGCTGGGATAGAAGGGCTCAGGCAGTCCTTAATGTGTACTATTCGGTACACACTACTGTGTTGCCAACATAGAGGCCGTGGGTGCCAATGTGCCCACCAGGACATCCGATGGCAGAAAGGTCTCAGTAAAAATCGACTCAAAAATCCACAATGCCAAAAAGACTGTTTGCTTTTCCTACTCAATTCCTGTTTCCACTGACTTGGCCTCTCGTACATCGACCATGGCACTTTAAACATGCCCACCTTTCATTGGATGCAAGGATTGGATGCCCACTCTCCCATGCATTCTGAACTGAGGAGAGATGCAAAGAGCTTTCTTTTTCTGAAAGAGTGCAGTGGTGGCTGATGTGGGTGCTTTGTCCCGGTTGATTCAGTAGCTGATTGGGAGACAGGGACCTTTGTCAACCAGTACTGCTACATCTGCTACTACATAATCATAATAATGATCATATATGTTATTGTTATATGCATTCAAGTCGATTACAATTTATGGCGACCCTATGAATCATATATATGGTTTACCATTGCCTTCCTCTAAGCCTACGGTACCCGGTATTCCCAGGCGGTCTCCCACCCAAGTACTAACCAGGCCTGACCCTGCTTAGCTTCCGATATCAGATGAGATCTGGCATGTTTAGGGTAGTATAGCTGTAGGCAATGATTGTATACATATACATTGTTTACTCAAATAGCTGCCCCAACTTCCCTGAAGCTGCTGATATGGTATACAAAAAATGTATTTAGTTAGTTATTTAAGCTATTTCTTACTCACCCGCCTTCACCATAAGGTTTCAGGGTGGGTTACTTACAGCCATATAGCCATATCGAAGCCAATGAAAAAACTTTAAAAAACCAATGAATATACACCAAACAATGGAGGCGATCCTACAAAAAGCACACAATGGGGGAATGTTCAAGGGCACTCCCATTCTTAACAACCTGTTTCATCTCCTCAAACTGTTTTCCCATCCCGTTATTCATCCAACACAAACTCCTTGTCATAGGAACCTAGGAAGCTTTCTCATACCAAGCCAGACCACAAGTCCATCTGTCTTGGAGCAGGGGTTCAGATAGTGGTCTTCCTCTGCCCTGCCTGGAGATGCCAGGGATAGAAGCTGGGACTTCCTTCTTGCAAAGTGCTGTACCACTGAGTTTGGCCTCTTTCCCCAAATGAGCCATGCAGCCTATTTCTCTTGCCTGATTCCTGTTGGCATCCATACCTATGATCGTTCCTTCTCCAGCTTTACCAATCAAGTGCTTCAGCTCTCTAAAATGACCACCCATCAGCCCCTGCTCCTCCCTATGTCAGTAACTCCTTGCCAGAACACCAATGTGGCACCTCCTCATTCTCTTCCTTCTGACCCCAGCTCAAAATGGACCTGTTGAAGGCCTTTGGCTTAATCGGCATCTGCATCCCCAGCTGAAAGTAAACCTAAATCCATATAGCTGCAAGTGTGTTCAAACTCATCCTTTGATTATCCTTGCCTCTCCTTCAATTGCCTTTCTTGGTTACCTTCCTTCCTTCCCATCTAAATGGGAATGTATACCCTTTGGGCCAGGAGGTGGCTATTACTTATGTTACTCTAAAACAGTGATGGGGATCCTCCAGCCTGGGGGCCAGTTGAAGCCCTCTAGGCCCCTCTGCCTAGCCCTCTGAACTCTCCTGAGGCCACACCCCTTCCCACCAGGCTATATCCCTCAGTGGATCTGCTTCACATGTTTTTGCATGGCTGGAATGTGTCCGTGCACTCTGTTAATGCCTCTTTCTTGCCTGGGTGGACGATGGAGAGGAATGTGTGTAGAAACTAGCCTACTGTACAAAGATTTATTTTTAATTTATTTATTTAAAATATTTCTATCCAGCCTTTCTACCCTATAATAGGGCACTCAGGGCGGCTTACACAAATAAGATAAGAATTGCATTCATTGCTCCAGCCACTTTTGCTTCTGGCCCTGCTCACTGCAATGAGCAAGGTCTTACCTAGTCAATGTTCTTTGGTGCACGGATAATGGGTTGTAGGAACATTTGATGTAGCTTCCTGCTTTGGAAATACAATCCTGAGAAGGATGCTGCATCAAAGAACAGCTTCAGGTTATCCTAGTAGTCTCTAGGCTGGATTACTGCTATGTACTGTATGTGGGGCTACCCTTGGACCTGGCCTGGAAACTCCAGCAGGTGCAGAATGAAGAGTCTAGACTTCTTATGGGAGCAGATGGCTGACAGCATGTGAAATTCTGCTAGAACATCTGCACCAATTGCTCATATGCTACTAGGCCAAGTTCAGGATTCTTGCGTTGATATACAAAGCCTTGAGCAACAAGCCCAGGATACCTTAAGAACCACTTGAGCCAGGAAAGTGGATTTTTGAGTGAATCTTTATTGAGACCTTTCTACAGGTGCCATAGGAAGTTCTGGTGGGCGCATTGTACCTGTGGGCACCATGTTAGCAAGCCTTGGTGTAATAAGGTCAGTCTAACACAGGGCTTTCTAACCAGAGGGGCAGATCTTCATTTCTCTAACCCATGGCAGGCCAAACTTGACAGGAGGATGGGGCTGTGCACCTGTCAATCACCTGACATCATAATGATGTCAGGTGATGCTTCCCTTTGAAGCCCTGATCTTTGGGACTTCAAAGCAAATCTGAAGGCATGCTCTGATCTGCCCAGAATTGGAGTGTGCCTTCAAACGCTCCCTTCCATGTGTAGAAGCTGTCTCTGTGGTCTGAAGGAGAAGCATGGAGGGAACTGAAGGCATGCTCTGATCTGCCCATCAGCTGAAAGGCAGATGAGAGCACACCTTCATACACCCACCCTCACCTCAGTTGGTGGACAGGTGGGTGTCATTTGCGTATAGTGGCCTCAGGGCCAAATTGGACCCCTTGGGGTCCATGATTGGCCAGAGGCTGGAGGTTCTCTACTCCTGGTCTAATGTGTGCTGAGTGGTACACATTAAGGACTGCTTGAGCTCTACTATCCCATCTCAAGCACTGCAACCATTAGTTGTCCTCTGTGTTACAGAAGCCTGAGGAGACTCAACCAGAAGCTGGGCATTTACTGTCACTGTGGAACACTCTTTTGGCAGAGATTTGGCAGATGTCCTTGCTTTTGACTTGCAGGTATCTCTTGGAGACCTTTTGATGCCGACAGGCCTTTGCAGCTGTTGAATGTTTAGTTTTAATTAGCCAGTCGCCTTAACAAATATCTGTATTTTTAGTTTTTAAATGGTGTTTTATGTTTTGACACTGTACATTGCCCTAATATTTTATGACATGGTGGTATTAGAAATACTTTTATGAATAAGTAAACAAGTAAATAAATGGCAGAATTTGTGGAGTGGCTTGGGAACAAAGGAAGCTGACTTTTACTATTGGTTCATCTAGTGCAGTACTGTTGACACAGACTGGCAGCAGCTGTCCAGGATTTCAGGCAGGGGTCTTTCACAGCCCTGCCTGAAGATGAACCTGGGACCTCTGCATGCAAAGTAGGTGCCCTACCACAGCTACAGATGTGGAGACTAACAGGAGGAGATTTGATGATTTAATCTGCAGATAATGGAGGGACATTGTGGAGATCAGGTTTGTTACAGCTCTAGCAAACTGCAAAACCAACTGTATCGAGACAGAAAGGCGGTCATCTGAGTCCAAGCTAAAAATGCTGCATAAACAGTAACAGAGATAATGAGCTGCTTCAATGCCATTTCCCTTTGACTGTTTCTTTCTTCCCTGCAGTTGGTCATGAGATTTATCCTGGCCTTTGTTCTGAGGCACATTCCTGGGTCCCCGGAGGCAGCTTGGCTGCCCGCAAGTGCCATCTATTTAGAAACACCTGCTGTTGTTTTTGTTCTCTCTCTGCTAGCAGTCAGGAATATTCTTTTGTGAAGCACTGAGGTTTAACTCAAATGCTCCCCACCCCCCAAACGGTAGCTATAACTGGCACAATTTTAATTCTTTGCACAGAGACAGCATGTATTGTCAAGCTCAATCACAGCCCAATTTCTTCAGGCTAATTTTGATTGTATTCCCAAAATTTTGGCTGCTTTACACACCTGTTGTGCACTGCTGAATGCAATCACACCCCATGATCCTTGGGGGGGGGAGTCAGAAAAAGATATGGCTGTCCAAAAGTTTTCTGCAAAATTATGAAGTGTTGAGTTGCCTTTTGTTTGAAGATCTTGCATCTGCACACCCAGCATTGTCTGATAGGATTAGTGCTGCTTCCCAAGCTTTGGATGGTTTGTAATAAATAAAGCTATATCTGTCATGCACACTCCTTGATTAAGGATTAGTTTGGATGATAGATCTCTGTTCATTCTCCTACATAAAGGAGCTTAAGAGCACAGGAAAGAACATGCTTTACCACTCCACCCACCCACCATACTTTTCCTGCCTCTAACACCACCAGCTTGTTCAGGAGCATAATATTTCAGTTGAGCTTGCACATGCACATGTGCGCACACACACATGCTCAGTTCAGGATATATAGGCTCAAATCCCATGGTCATTTCCGAAATCCTGTTTGGGAAATCAGCTACCAAATCAAATCAAATCAAATTTTATTATGCGGTCACAGACTCAATATACAATTGATTGAACAAACAAGGTAAAACAAATATAGCAATTCAGTGCGGTAATACAAGATGGCTTTATCCTAAAACAAACTAATTTAAAAAGTATCCTCCTTATGTAAACTCGGGACTGAATTAAAAAACTTTGCAACTGACTCTGAGATTGACTTGTCTGTATCAGACATTAGGTATTTCAGATACCAATCTGTAGATCTACCTGGGAAGCCTTTGATAATAGGAAAGATAAATCTGGAGGATTCGGCATTATAAAAGTTACAGGCAAAAAAAACATGGGCTATTGTTTCAACATCGACAGACGTACAGGGACAAACACGTTTCTCATAAGGAATACCTTGAAAGCGGCCCTCCAATATCGCAGAGGGGAGACAATTAAATCTAGCTCTGGAAAAAAGGTACCGATATTTCGGGATGGTCAAATTTTCCAGGTAAGCAGCATGGTTAGGGAATGGGAAGCTCAAGCCTAGATGCATAGGTGAACAGGATTTACAGGCACTGGACATAGAATATTGAAGGTCTCTGAAATCAGCTACCTGAAACTGGCCTATAAATATTGGACTTTTACATATGAAGGCCCTATTTAAACACTGTGCCTCTCTGTTGATGGCCAGTGGCATCAGTAGCAGAATAGGCACTCCAAGTGTTTGGTGTACCCTAATACTTATATAGGTGTAATTGCGGTAGTATGGTCTGATACAACCAACAGTTATTTGGCTGCTGAAGTGGATTATTCTGAACGAGCAAAATGCCCTTATGATCTATTTTTCTGCCTAGTTTTCTGTAAATGAAATGATCATCTGTCCAAGCCTCTTCCATCCAGTTTTTAATTCCTTCCTCCACAATATAACAGTTTCAATGTACCCAATGAAAGAAAGCTAGCACAGTAACAAAAGTGGTAAGACACCAGATGACCCCAGTCTTCCAAATAGCCCTATTTGGGGAATGGTGAAATGGCCCCCTATTTCCCCTCCTTCCCACAAACTCCCTTCCCTCATTTCAGTGGCTGTTTCTGGACCAAAAGAGGATATAGGTTTTGCCATGAGAGAGATGCACAACCTCTTCCTTCACATATCATTCAGAAGCGTGGGAAGAGGCTGCATGAGTCCCCAGGGTCTTTGGTATGCATCAAGCCCTAGAGGTCTATGGACAATCCTAGCTTGCCATGACATAACAGGGGACCCAAATCAGATCTACACTCCAATGTCAGTGGGGTAGTGAATTGTGACGTCCTTCCCTGGTTCTCCCTGTCAGGTTCCCACCTGCTTGTGGCTACTGCCTTTCACTAGGCACCACCAGGGATACCACCAGTCCGGACCGTCCTTTATATGGTTTCTCACTCTGCTCTAGCACAGATCTCACTAGATCCCCCTGCTAGGCAGCACCACCAGTCACGTCCTATAACCAATACTCCCAGAGACTTTGCCTGAGTCTCTCTCTAGCTGGTTACTTTTGTGACTGCATGCTTATGCTGTTCCCAACCCCCTTGTATCTTTATAGATAACGCATACAACTCTGGGTTGCTCTGGATACTTGAATTGTTATTATTCCTCCCTTCACCGCTGCCACCATTAGATACTGTTTCTGTTCAGCCTTGGTAATTACCTTGCCCTCCCTTCCGGTATGTATATCCCCCAGCCAAGGATCAGGCCTTTGGTAAACCAAATAAGTATTTATTAAATATCAGAAATAACAAGATTAGTTTTAGAATGTTTCACAAGCGTATGGTTTCATCTATTCCTGTTTTGTACTTGACTTATTATTAATCAGAACTCCAACTCCCTCTTTCTTCACACTCCTGACCTCCACCCTCAAACACCTCTTTCTCCACACTCCCAACATCCACCCTCAAACACTTCTTTCTCCACACTCCCAACATCCACCCTCAAACACTTCTTTCTCCACACTCCCAACATCCACCCAGATTCAATTGTCATTCTTCCATTTATACTCCCAGCCATTCAAACGCTCAGCCAATCATCCAGCATTCTACTGCTCATGTACTCCCCCTCCTCTTTCACTCCACTTACCATATGTCTTCTATATAAACAGCACTTACCATATTTACCCTACAAGCAAGAACATCACATGAATCTATTCCAGATTTTAGCCTGAACTTTCAAGGAGCTGTCCAAGGCCCAGAATCTATTTTGGGAATCTATCTAATTTCAGCACCTTGGACAGCTTCTTGAAAGTTTGGACTAAAACCCAGAGCCTACACAGAAGTTGACATGGAAGTTGACATAGGTCTCCGTGCATTCTCCTTGAAATCTGATTCAAAATGCCTAGCCTACAGGAAGTTTCAAAATATGGAGATTAAAGAGGGAGCTCTTTTTGGAAGCTTAATTTTGTTTGGCATGAGGATTACTCAGGAGCTGATTAAGCCCTTCACCTGAACAAGCAAAGACACTCGAACTCCTGCTTCTCCTGTCTCCTGATCTTTAAACCAGCAGTTGTTAAAGAGAATTTTGCAATCTTGCCACTGTTTCCTGCCCTGAAACTGACAGTAGCCCTCCGATGAATAATAATGTAAAGTGAAGTTCCCAGGTCTACAGTCCCTGCATTAAATTGAGAATGATTCTGTGTAATAATTGAAGGTTGCAAACCCTTGTCAGTTTGCATCCATGTCAGACAATTTGCCATCTGTGAAACAATCCCCCCGGACTTCCAAAGGTACTTTAGGCAGGGCGGTTGCACGAGTGAGTATGTCTAATGCATTTGCTCCACATCAGCCATTATTTGCTCTTTTCATGTCACTGACGGATGGATTTGTTTAAGTAAAAATGAAAGGGTCATCCCTTGATAGTGTTGGCATTTGAAAAAAAATGTTCCAACACATTCATCGCTTCAGATATCATTGTGTATCATCCCTTTTGTTGCAAGCTGTGCCTCAGTGGACTCTCCACCTTCTTCCTTTCATTTCCTTTTGGAAAAAAATTACCAAAAAACAAACCTGTAGCTATTTGAGTTACTGAATACATTAATTATCAGTCAGATATCTACTAGGAACAGAAGACTATGAACCATCTCCTCATAGTGAGTCAGACTATTTGCCCATTTAGCTCAGAGCTGGGGAAGCTTTTTCAGTCTGAGGGCCACATTCTCTTCTGGGCAACCTTATGGAAGCCACATGCCAGTGGTGGGTGGGGCCAGAGGCAAAAGTGGGTGGAGCCATGCATATACATTTTACCTTTGAACAGTAGGCTAGTCTCTAAACACACTCACACATCCATCTCTATCCTCCATCCAGGCAAGAGTGAAACACTAAAGGAGGAGGTGAAGCAAGGCCAGTGAGGAGGATGGTCTGGAAAAACAAGGTGTGGCCTGGGAAGAATCCCAAGAGCTACACTGAGAGGCCTAGAGGGCACATTTTGCTCCCGGGCTTGAGGTTCCCCTACAAGTATAGTCTGATCAATGTGAAATCTCTAAGGCCTCGTCTTTCCCGAATATGCTACTTGAGCTGAGACTGGGAACTGAACCGCGGTCCTGTGCATGAAAAACATTAGCTCAGCTACTGAGCACTGGCCCTACATCATACATGAAAACGTAGCAGATCTTCAGAATTGTTTGTAACTCTGTAATGGAGTTTATTCTAGGATTGGACAGCATTTTCATTTACTCCATAATCAAACACCATAATCAATTGGAGTTTTTGTTGGATTGTTATGTCTTGAAATGATTTGAAACGACTGTTAGGTTTTCAAAATGATTGCTATTGATATAGTGATTCGCATTTTTGTGCTATTGTAAGCCACTTTGAGCATATTTACATGGAAAAGTGGGATATAAATTCAAATGCCGCCCTGGGCTCCTGCTGGGAGGAAGGGTGGGATATAAATCAAATAATAAGTAAGTAAGTATTAAATAAATAAATAAATAAATAAATAATAAATTTGCAAAAATTATTGAAAATACAGTAAAGGATGCTCCTTTAGGCATTTTTTCCCAAAGGATTCATTGAAAGTGTTTCTTAGAGTGATCCTTGATTGTCTAGACTGCCCATGTAACCAATATAAGAAACATTGCTCTCTGTTTCTTGCTGTTCTTCTGTTGTCCTTTCCTTTTTATGCCGTTTACAGATTTTATTATTTTCTTAAATTTAATTTTGGTGGTAATTTTTTTGATATTTTGCTGCCCTGGGCTCATACTGAGAGGAAGGGCAGGATATAAATCGAATAATAAAAATAAATAAATATTTCAAATAAAATGTACTTTAAAAAGAAGCATTGCTCTCATTCTCAATGGATTTCATTTGACCTTAGTGATGACTGAACGTAGACAGGTCTGATTGGCTATATTGCATCATTATGTCATTATGCTCATTATGTATTTCCTTATTTGCTGGGATCCATCTACAAGGAATAAAATGGAAATGGACTGCCTTCAAGTTGATTCCGACTTATGGCGACCTTATGAATAGGGTTTTCATGGTAAGTGGCATTCAGAGGGGGTTTACCATTGTCTTCCTCTGAGGCTGAGAGGCAGTGACTGGTCCAAGGTCACCCAGTGAGCTACATGGCTGTGTGGGGATTTGAACCCTGGTCTTCCAGGTCGTAGTCCAACACCTTAACCACTACACCACACTGGCTCATAATACAGAGAAAAAACATGGCGTTGAAGTAGTAGGAGCAGTAGAAGGGAGAAACAGTGGCTATAAACAGTTGCAAGCAACAAGAAAAAGATTAGGTTGTAGTTCCTCAGAAAGTGCTACCTATAAGGAGCCAACTGAAGCAAGAACACACTTGGCCCAATCCTAGAGGTGATTTAAAATTCTAAAACAGTGACATTTTGAGACCTTGATAGCAAGTGATTATAGGAAGCTCATAAAACAAATACTGTTTTGCGGTACCCTTGTTTTTCACACAGTTTAGAAAGTAGTTATGGAATTCATTATCAGAAGATGTGATGGCCACAAGCTTGCATGGCTAAGAGCAGACAGAGTTCTTGAGGATAGATACACTCTCTAAAGAAAGCAAAACATATTTTCCCATTTTATTTTGTCAAGAGAGAAATGATCAGCTTCAGCGTCTATTCTCCTGTACATGTGGATGCATCTACAAGTGTGACAAGAAGTCCTTGTCAAAAGACTTAATGGGTTCCTTGAAGTTTGAAAGCCACCAATGTAAAATATTTTTTTTCTTTTGCAGGATTTGAACAACCTTTTGTATTTAGAACAAGACTTCTAAAGAGAAGAATTATGCCAACATGTGATAATTACAGGTAGAATAGTAGAAAAATCTAAAGCGGGTAGCCTCCCAAAAAGTATGATTACTAGCTGGGATATTGACGCATGCATTATTTATTTATTTTTCCTGTGGCACCTGTTGTCCTGCTTCAAGGGCGGCTACATACTGATGCAATAAAAGAGAATAAAGTTAGAAGTCCTACAGAAGGTATGCACCACATGCTCTTGCAATGCACCTTGTCAAACCCAAGATCATTCAGAAGGCCCTGAATGTGATTTTTCATGGACAACTCTTCATACTTATTTTTCAGAGCAGATATTTGAAGCCAATCTCTCCCTCCCACTTAACATACTGAAAAATGAAGCATTTTGAGGGTTCTTGAGCTCATGTATGATTATAGCAAATCAGCACTGAGTGATTTTGTGTAGGTGTTGTTGAGATTGGATGCTCGTGAAAAGATCCTTGTTGAATGCTGAGATGTCCAAGGTCACTTCACCTGCATCTTGGCCATCCATCCACTTTTACAGATGGCATTACTCTTTCGCTCTAGACATTGTGGTGGTGAACTAGATCGGAATGGCATAGCAGGGTGAGACTGAGCCTTATGGAGGTATTTATTTTATTATTGCATTTCTATTCCACCCTTGTTCCAATGGGCTCAAGATGGTATACATGGTTCTTAAATTCCCCATGTTATCCTCACAACAATCCTGTGCAGTAGTTTAAGAGACAGTGACTGGTCCTAGGTCACGCAGTGAGCTGCATGGCTGGGTGAGATTTGAGCCCTGATCTCCCAGGTCCTAGTCCAACACCCTCACCATACTGGCTCTCTCATCAAATGACCAGAATTGTATAAGGGATTGTGGGGAAGCTGTAGCTAGCTCCGTCCACTCCTTTGTACTCCATTTTACTGGCCCCACCATCACACTTGGAGGGCAGACATCTGCAGCAGGGAGCCTGATGACTTGTGGAGGCTCCAGGATGATCATGCAGAAAGATTTTAAAAGTGTTCATCGCTATCTAGAGATTGCAATGGAGATGTGTGGACATAGTGAAATGTAATTATGTGTACATAAAAACCCCAGAACAGATTTTGTAATATTCTAATGTTCATTTCTTTGAATGACACTTTTTTAACAAAGACAAGAATGGAATAATGCCTTCTGCTCTTCCAGACAGGATGGAAAATCTCCAGTTTCCCCCTCCTTAGAACATAGTTACATGCTAGACACTTCAGTTATTTTTCCTGCCCTTTAATAGCTTCCTGCATCCTGTAGCCACCTGCCTGTCTGTGATCTTAGTCAGTCTGCCCCTGCCTTTCCTACCATTTTTATATGGGATCTTTGCCAAATATTTAAACAAGGATAGGTATGGGGGGGGTTGTATATATATATATACACAGAGAGAGGGGGGGAGAGGGAGATGGAAAGGAATCTCTCAGCTTAGATAAATACATTTCTTAAATTTGTTCAGACAGGTGAATGGCTGATACAGGCTTGAAAAGGAGCAATTCCTCCTCCACAACTATATCTTACATGTTTGTCAGGCCAGCAAGGGTGGGGAAACATTGAACTGGTTGGGTCAGACTTATGTCAGACACCAGACCCTCTGTGGACACAGTTATATTTATATCAATAGAACAGCGGAATTTGCCCCCCTATTAAAAAAAAAACCCTCAAATTTATTCTTTGTGAATTTTGATGGTGAATGTTCTCCAGATATTCTCAGAACATTATCCAAATATTAGATAATTGTATTTGATAACTGTATTCAGTTTTAACATTTGATAGCCGTATTCGAGAGTACTTGATAATTGACATGCAATGTTAATTAGTATTTGAGTATATTTGACAGATGACAGTGTTTGGTATCTAACATTATTTGATAGTTTCATTAGAAATGGAATGAACTTTCTCAATCTCATTATTATTATTATTATATGCCACCTTTCTTTTTAAAAAAAACAAATTGAAGCTCAGAAAATGGCCTTCTCCATACCATCTCTCTCCATCCCCCATAATCCTCATGGGGGATCAAGCTATCAATGGCTAGCAGCCACCAAGGCTATGTCCTACCTTCACTAGCAGAGGCAGTATACCTCTGAATACCAACTGCTGGGACCACAAGTGGGACAGTGCTACTGCACACAGGTCCTGCTTTTAGGCTTCTCATAGGCATCTGGTTGGCCACTGTGAGAACAAGAAGCTGAGCTAGATGGGCCACTGGTCTGATTCAGCAGGGCTCTTCTTATATTGTTGACCCTTCTTTTTATTTACCTGGTCTGTGGCAGCAGAGCACAGGAAGAGGAGAGGGCAGCTGTGTCTCTTTCCCCCATCTCTCTCTTTGTTGCATGGTGGCCCTGAAAATTTGTAGTCTTCTCAGTTCTTCTACACATCTCAAGGGCCACCAAACCTTTCCTCCTTGCACCCTTCCAGGCAGCATAGCAGAACAACAGAGCAGGGGGGAGAAAGGGCAAGGCATACCCTCTTCACACTTCACAACTTTTCCAGCTGGTGAAATAAGTAAAGAAACAGTAGGAGGTGTTGGCTCCTAGGTATGAGGTTCCTAGTATGAGGAACGCTGGTGGGTACGTGGGAGAAAAGTGAGAGTTCTCTAGCTTGGGTTTTAATCTGGGATGGAGGAAGAATTCAGGGACTTGTAAAACTTGCCTTTCCTTTGAGGTTAGCCTTTTCAAGCCCTTCAAGTTCTTTTCTGATCTAACCTCAGGAAGAAATTGATCAGATTTCTTTAGCAAAATGTGAATTCAAAATCCACATGAACCACTGGCATGAGAAACTGGGAAATTCAGCAGATTTCAAATATTGGCAAATACAAGCCGGACCTGCAAAATAAACAAACAAAAATGTTGTGGTGGGGAGTGCTCCTGTTCAGGGTTCCAGCCAACTTGCTAACCATATCCTCTTCCAGGATACCCCATTCCATTCCCCCCCCCCAATTTTCTGCTCCACCCCAACAGTCAGCTAGCATTCCATGACACTGGCCATACTCAGTCCACATTGGGCTTTTGGGATTCCCCCCCCCCCCTTTCTCACTGGATGTTCTTTGTGTGTATTTGCCATCAGGACTTTAGCAATGAACTTACAATATCCACATAAATAACCAAAGAAAGAAAGAAAGATGTCAGATATTCCGATCTTTGTTCATTATAGTGACAGATCCAGATATTTTATGAATGAATCAATTCTCCGCTCCATGAAGTGCTAGAGGTAGCTTACAAAAATATGTACATCCTTGAGATTGTTAGAGAGCAATCAAAACCCTGTGAACTGTAGTTTGTGAAGGGTGCTGAGAGTTGTTAGGAGACCCCCTCACAGAGCTACCATTCCCAGAATGGTTTAACAATCACACTCTCTTCCCAGAGAACTCTGGGAATGGTAGCTCTGTGAAAGAAACAGGGGCTTCCTAACAACTCTCAGCACTCTTCACAAACTACAGCTCCCAGAATTCTGTGGGTGAGACCATGAGCCTTTGAAGTGATATAATACTGTTTTAAATTTATAGTGTAGATGGGGCCTATGATATGGTAATAGCTGGGATACTCATAATGGGGAGAAAACCTGACTATATCCATTACAGTGGATACATCTATTTTGGCCCTTTTAGATCTCTGAACCAAGTTATCTCTTTGCCAGTTTTAAACTGGGTTTTAGTTCTGTGTTTTTGCTGGGTTTCACTGGCTTGATTTATATATATATATATATATATATATATATATTTGATTTTATCATTTAGAATATGCATTGCGTTTTGCATTGTTAACAGTCTTTAAATTGCCCAGCACCTTCACACCAAAGATCCAGACTGAGCAGCTTTAGGATTTGAAAACATCTAATGGACAAGGATTGGCCCCTGGGATAAGCTGTCTGTGTACTAAGACAGGCTGTTACTGGATCCTAGATCATGATGGCTTCCTCAAAGCACAGAGTTTGGCTTGCAAGGCTTACTCTGAAGACAGAGAGTAGGTGGCACGAGACAGGAGGGAAAGTGTATGAGATGCTTCCTGGCACTTCATAGCAGTGGTGGCTGGTGGCTCCATGTCAGCTGAAGCACCCTGGACAGCTCATGTTCAGACTAAAACCCAGAGTGGATTCCACTGCCCCACTGACATGGAACCACAAGCCTCCACTGCTTCTTATGGAAAAGGGCAGCTTTCTAATAGCTTCTACAAAGTTACTGTGTCTTCTTATCTCTGCTTTCATTGCTGGCCTTCTGGAAAGTGGGAATGTTTGCTTATGGCATCCTGGTGCCGAGAAAGAATAAATTATGCACACACATAATGGGTAGTATTAAATGCTAGCTCTACTTAGAGTAGACCCATTGAAGTTAATGGACATGGCTAACTTTGGTTCATTCATTTCAATGGGTCTCCTTTGAGTAGGACTTAGGTGAGTACAACCCACTTTTTGTTTAATTATTATATCTATGCTATAATGTTTGGAAATGAATAGTAATTAGCTATAGCTTTTATTTGTTGGTGAACTACCTTGGTTTTTCTTCTCGAAATGAAATGTGATATATAAATGATGATGATGATGATGATGTTTGGTGGCTCGGGTGGTGTAGAGGTTAAGGTGCTGGACTACGACCTGGGAGACCAGGGTTCGAATCCCCACACAGCCATGAAGCTCACTTGGGCCAGTGACTGCCTCTCAGCCTCAGAGGACGGCAATGTTAAACCCCTTCTGAATACCGTTTACCATGAAAACCCCATTCATAGGGTCGCCATAAGTCAGAATCGACTTGAAGGCAGTCCATTTCCATTTCATTTGGAGGGAAGGGGGGGAGGAGATTGCATGCAGGTGTGGAATATTAAGGTAAGTGGAGTGGAGCTGAAGAGCAAAGCATAGAAAGACAATTGAGTTGGTGGTGGGCCTTTTGTAAGCTGAGAGTTGGAAGAGAGGTGAAGTGTAAGAGGGGATTAGTTGGGTGAGAACAGGTTTAAGACATTACAAGTTCTAACTTCATTCATCCCAGACTTCAGTTTAATGCAGGGTAGCCACTTACACATTGTTCAAAAAAGAGGCAGTGTGTGGCATTTGTGCAAAAAGGCAAATTCCATGCTAGCAATCATTAGGAATGGTTGTGAAAATGAAACTGCTGATATCACAATGCTGTTGTACCATGCAGCCGCATTTGGAATACTGTGTACAATTCTCGTTGCCTCACCTTATAAATAATATTGTAGAGTTGGAAGAGGTTCAGAAAATGGCAACCAGAATGATCAAGGGGATGGAGCGACTCCCCTATGAGGAAAGGTTGAAACATTTAGGGATTTTTAGTTTAGAGGAAAGGTGAGTCAGAGGTGCCATGATAGAAGTGTATAAAATTATGCATGGCATTGAGGAAGTGGATAGAGAAAAGTTTTTCTCCCTCTCTCACAACACTAAAACTCATGGACATTCAATGAAGCTGAATGTTGGAAGATTCAGGACCGACAAAATACAGTACTTCTTCACGCAGCATATAAACTATGGAATTTGTTCCCACAAGAGGCACTGATGGCTACCAAGCTGGATGGCTTCAAAAGAGGATTAGACTCCTTTCTGGATGATAAGGCTAATGGCTACTGGCCATGACGCTGTGCTCTGCCACCATAGTGAGAGGCAGGATGCTTCTGAAAACCAGTTGTCAGTAGCCTCAGGAGGGGAGAGTGCTCTTGCACTCAAGTCTTACTTATGGGGTTCCTATGGGCATCTGGCTGGCCACTGTGTGAACAGGATCCTGGTCTAGATGGGCCACTGGCATGATCCAGCAGGCTCTTCTTATGTTCTAATGAGAAAGTACATATTTAGAAAGAAGTCACAGCTTTGCATAAAATGTGCTAATTTACATATATAGATACAAATATAGAAATAATTGCTATAATTTAAATACAAATACAATACATCTCATCATAGTGGGGAAGGCTGTGGCCAGGTGGCCTGCGCAGTCTGCTGCCCAGGTGCTAAGCACTGATGGGCAAAGCCAAGTCCCCTGCTCTTCCTCCTTATGTTTTTTATATATATATTTGACTGGACAGCCTTTCCAATAGAATTGGGGTAGCCTTTCCACACTGGGGGTAGCCAATGTGGTGCTTTTCATATGTTCTGAACTACAACTCCTATCAGCCCCCATCAGCCTGGCCAGTGGTTAGGGAAGATGCAAGAGACAGTCCAGAACATCTCAAAGCCACCATGCTGGCTACCCCTTGAATAGAGGACTCCTACAAATAAAGGACAGTTCTCTTGACAAAAGTCCTTGAAAAAGAGGACTGTCCTCTATAAAGTAGGACATGTGGCCACCCTATTTTACTGTGAATTTGTTCTCACTGTCCTTAAATAAACACTGTCCATTGTTAACCCTGGGTAATTGTTAGTGAAATCCATATTTAAAGGGTTTTGAACACTCAACCTGATACATACACCTACACAGTGGCGTTAGCACAGTAAGACTGACAGATAACTTGCTGGAGCTGCAGGAACAGTCATTATGCTTTCCAATTTTAGCATTTCATTGAGATGGAATTGATTGTTTCATGTTGGATTCAGACCGAATTTACATTTTCTGATGAAAAAGACAATAGCCTCCAGGCAGTTGCAGGTGGGAAAATTTGACTCCCCAACTCATTTGAGTTTGACACCCCCAATCTAGATGCCAGACTAGGCAATGATCATCTTGGGCATCTGTGAATGATATGTGAGCATCAAAGGCAATAGGAAAGGAGTATCTAATATATGTGCTAGAAATCCGGCCAACAACTTGGGGCATGGATTACTATTAAAAGCATGAGAACATCAGAAGAGCCCTGCTGGATCAGGCCAAGGGCCCATCAAGTCCAGCACTCTGTTCTCACTGTGGCCAACCAGATGCCTGTGGGAAGCCTGCAAGCAGAACCTGAGCACAACAGCACACTTCCCACTTGGGTATTCGGAGACATACTGCTTCTGACAATGGAGGTAGAATATATCCAACATGGCAAGTAGCCTTGCCCTCCATGAATTTGTCTAATCCTCTTTTAAAGCCACCCACGTTGGTGGTCATTACCTCCAGCACATGCGTAATGCTATATATATATATCTTCCAAGTCCTCTCTAACTTGCCTTTTTTTAAAACAAAGGCCTCATCTGCACTATCCATTTAAAGCACTCTTATAACAGTTTAAACTGTCATGGCTTCCCCCCAAAGAATCCTGGGAACCGTAGTTTGTTAAGGATACTGAGATTTGTTAGGAGACTTCTGTTCCTCACCGAGCTACAATTCCCAGAGTGCCCTGAGAAGAGGGATTATCTGTTAAACCACTCCGAGAATTGTATCTCTGTGAGGGGAATAGGGGCCTCCTGACAACTCTCAGTGCCCATCACAAACTATAGTTCCCAGGATCCAGTGGGGGAAGCCATGACTGTTTAAGGTGCTATGATGCTTCTTTAAATGGGTAGTGCAGATAGGGCATAAGAACTCCTTGTTGTTGTTAATAACATGTTTTTGGCTTAGCTAACACAGACTATGCTGTTAATAGCTCTTACATTTCCCAACATTTTTTTTTTAGAAAAAAGAAAGCCTGCCCACAATATTTGACTTAATGGTCTCCTGTAGAAGTAAATTTCAGAGGTTGACTCCAGGCTGCATAAGACAGGATTTGTTCTAAATTGGCTGCCCTTTCATTTAACCGAGTGTCCCGTTGTTCTGCTGTTCCGGGCAGAGTTGAAAAGAAGGAGAGGAGATGGGTCTTTGCCGATGCCCCTTTATAATTCTGAATAGCCTGACGTGGTCCCCTGCTGCTCTCTTCTCATCCAGGCTAAATCAATTAAAGTCGTTCTGACTTCAGCAATCTCGACCTAAGCATTTCTATTATCCCTTCTTTTTGGGGGGCAGTATCTTTTCAATCTGCACTATTTGGCTTCTGGGTTGTTTTGAAGCACTGTGGGAATTAACATGGTTCTTCTTCCCGAACTCATTTGCCGTGCTTCTCAAGTGCTCTTCAGGCATCTCAGATCAGCAATCAACCACAATCCTGTCATTTGTGGGTTTTGTTCTAGGCAGAAGAGTGCAGGCAACGATTCCATGCTTAGCATTTCAGTCCTCCACATAAGCCAGCAGTGTTTTTCTGGACTTAATATTCACATCCTGCACCCTTTTCCTTTCAACTAGTGCTGCACCAGTTAACATTCTTCTCCATTTTTTTTTAATTTTACCATTCTCTGTCAATCAATTATTTTTTCTTCCAAATGCAACTTCTTCTCAACAGGGAAAGAAAACTTCATTGAAAAATCTCAGGGGTGGGGTGTCTGGATGGGGGAGAAATTTGATCAGTTCACATTTAAAGGCAAACCTATCTAATTGGCGCTTTCCGAAACAATATGCAAACCAAAATATGGCCATCCATCAAAATCTGCAGTGCATGTCTCCAGGCAAGGAATGTGTACAACAATGTATACATTAGGATACATTGTGCCTAAAAATGAATGTATTAGTGAAAATAATATGAAAATGCATTATTGCCACATTGGGCTCCTTTGGGAGGAGGGGCGGGATATAAATCCTTCTGCTAATGGAATTACTTTGTTGGATACCACCCAAAATAAAATAAAATAAAAATTTCCAGGCAATTCTTTTAATCAGGAGGGGAGGAAATTCAGACCACTTGCAACTCCCATTCCCTCCCCAGAATCCCCTAGAATGCTGGGACATTCTAGAGAAAAAAATGTTGCTTGAGTACAAATAGATTCACAGTCTATTTCCCCATATAATCATTGTATCCTAATTCTTCCTTCTCACATACTGCCTCTTGTATTTTCCCTTCCCTGATTAATTAATGTATAATGTGCATTTGATTTCTCTTTCGTATTCCTTGTAGATTATGCTTACCTCTTTCACAAACTGGCATGCATTAATTGGTCTTCTGCTGATCAATCAATCATTTATTACGGTCAATGACCAGCACTATAAAATGTTAAAACAGCAAACAATAAAACATGTCCATATTATACAATGAAGGAAACAAAACGGCAGTCTTCTGCTGATGTATTTTAAATACTTTTTCAAATGATTTTAGCCTCTGGACACCTCCGGTCACAACCTTCTTGCACACTGGGACAAATAAAGGACCACAGTTTCGCCAGCTGGTCACTATCAGGAATAAACAGAGCTTTGAAGAGTTACTTTTTAAAACTACAACTCCCATCAGCCCCAGCCAGCATGGCCACTGGATTGGGCTGATAGGAGTTGTAGTTCAAAAAAGTGACGTTTCCAAGCTCTGGGAATAAAGCCTTTGACCTAGGGATAGAATTATCTAAGCATCTCAATGTCCACCTTAGGCCAACATGCTTTTTCTAATACACATCTCATTTCTTGATATAATATATGCATATTATATGCATATATGATCCAGGTTTCTTAAAATAGCCACACAAAAACAGAAAAGTAAAAGAATGCATATAACAGTATAAGAATACTTCTGCATTAATACTTGTAAAATGATGCTGAGGAAATATAGTACTGCTATATGGGATTTGACATATTATATGCATAATATATATATATTTGGTGTTTAATCTTGCATATATTTTTGTGCATAATTAGTTGGTCTTTAAAACATGCACACACCCCAACAATGCATCAGTGGCTCAAACATAAACAGGCGCTCCATGCAAGAGGCAGTCTAAGATGGGTAAACCTCAATCGGGTCAGAACACCCACATTCTGTGCGTAAATGTATTTAAAAATTAAAATGTGCTCACCAACGCATATATTAATGGAAAATTAAAAAATGCATTATATTAGGTAGAATTGCTTTGCAAAAATATGTACAATTATATATATATGAACAGCTGGTATAGCATAGTGGGGAGGAGAGCCAGGGTGGGAGTCCAGAGTCTCTGAGTTCAAATCCCCGCTTGTGTCTCCTGGGTGTCAGGGCCAGCTAAAAATCATCCCCACAGTGAGTGGCTCAGTGGTTACGTGCCCTGCCACCTGTGCAGCCGTGGGCAAGCTGCATAGTCCCAAGGAGCCCAGTTGCCCCCCAGCTGGCAGCTGCGGATAAGGAAGGGGCTGGCTTGTGCAGCTGTGGCAAGCTGAGCAGGCCCTAGCCAGCTGGGGAGGACTAGCCTCAGAGGGAGGCAATGGTAAACCCCCTCTGAATACCGCTTACCATGAAATCCCTATATATATATGAAAAATGAAATGGACTGCCTTCAAGTCAATCCCGACTTATGACAACCCTATGAATAGGGATTTCATAGTAAGCGGTATTCAGAGTGTGTGGTGCATGTGTAGTTCCTGCACAGGGTGAGAGCCTGTGAAATAAACTGAATGGTAGGAGAAAGTCGCCAGATGCCTTCAGAGTGAGAGTCTGTAAATGGCAGAAGGCTGGCCCTCCCTGGGTGTGAGACAGGAGGGGGAGTAGATGGGCCCTGTGTGAAAAAGTTTGAGTGGGTATGACTGTTCTCAATTCTCACAGAGGCCTACTGGGATATTTGGCTCCGGCAGGTTTTGTTGGTGGGATTGTGTTGGGTCCATATTAGGTGTTTAGGAGGAGTCTTAGTACGGAGGAACATGGGTGATGCCACCAATTTCAGAGACCAGTGGTAGAGGAAAATATAGCCATGGGGATCTGGTGAATTTCCATAGAAGATGAGGCCAAGGTTATCTGTGCCTTGTCCCTTGCTGCCGCTCCTCTCATGGATGGGTTCCTCGTTGCTCATCTGCTATGCCCACTGGCTTGGGTGTGTTATTGTTTAATGCCACATCGCTACACAATAAGACCACCCTCATCCATGATTTGATTGTGGATGAAGGTGCTGATTTGGTGTGCATTACCAAGACCTGGGTGGGTGAGCTGGCAGGAGTTGATCTGATCCATCTTTGCGCATCTGGATACTCTGTGCAACACAAGCACAGGCTGCAGGGATGGGTGGGGAGGAGTTGCTGTGGTCTACAGAACTTCCATCTCTGTCATCAGGAAACCACTCTGTCTTGGAGCTGACTGTGAGGGCCTGCAACTGGTGTTGGGCCAAGGAGATGGTAAACTAGGGTTGCTGCTGGTGTACTGTCCACCCTGCTGCCCAGCAGCTTTTCTGACGGAGCTGGTGGAGGCCGTCTCGGCTGTGGTGTTGGAGGAGCCCAGAACGATAGTGCTGGGTGATTTCAGTGTCCATGCAGAGGTTGCCTCTAGTGTTCCGGCTCGGGACTTCATGGCCTCCATGATGACCATGGGGCTATCTCAAGTTGTCAATTGCCCGACACACAGGGGAGGGCACACACTCAACTTGGTTTTTGCTCCAGATGGAGGAAGGGGTGGTCTGGAGATAGGGGTGTGGATGTCACCCCATTGTCTTGGTGAGATCACTTCCTGGTGAAGTTAAGTCTTATGGTTCCGATCCTTCCCTGCATGTGTGGTTGAGAGATTAAGACTGTCTGCCCCCGGAGCCTAATGGAATCCACAGGATTCCTGAATGCCCTGGGGGAGTTGCCAGTAGATATTTATTTATTTATTACATTTCTACCCCGCCTTTCTTTTCATGATATTAACCCAAGGCGGCTTGCATATGGTTCACAGGCAGTTTGCCATCCAGGCACCAACCAGACCTGACCCTGATTAGCTTCAGCAGGGAGCTGACCACATATGTCTTCAGACCATAGCCCGGGATACATAGATAGATAGAGCAGGTAACCCTGTTGAAGCCCTTATCATGCTGTGGAACAGTGAGGAGCATCGGACTCTTGATATGGTTGCCCCCGAGCGCCCTCTCCGGCATTGTGGAGCCCAGGTTGCACCTTGGTACACCAGTGAGCTAAGGGCAATGAAACAGGCTGGACTACGGCTAGAGTACAACTGGTGAAAGATGTGCTGTGAGTCTGATCGGGCATGAGTAAAACATTATAACCATGCCTACCTTGTGGCGGTGAGGGTGGTGAAGAAATGCCCACTTCTCTGCCTCCATCGCATCCTCAAGTAGCCATCCAGTGGAGCTTTTCCATATTGTCAGGGATCTGTTGACATCAACTCCAGGAAATGGAGTTTTAGACCCTTCGGAGGCCTACTGTGAATTGTTTGCAAGGCACTTTGAGGGTAAAGTTGCTCACCTCCGTAGCAGTCTTGATGCCCCATCCACATCTACTGTAGTCCCCAATGAGGTGTCCAGTGGAACGTCTGCTACAACTTCTTGGTAACAGTTTCAGTTGATGCGGCCTGATGATGTAGACAAGGTGCTTGCGAAGATGCTGCCAGCAACATGTCCTCTTGACCCTTGCCCTTCTTGACTTATTAAAGCTTGCCTAGGCGGTTTGACCGAGTGGATCCAGGGTGTCATCAATGCATCATTGCAGGAGGGAGTGGTTCCAGCCACCTTGAAAGAGGCGGTGATCCTACCACTCCTGAAAAAGCCCACCCTGGACCCATTGGTCTACGACAACTACTGACCGGTTGCAAATACCCCCTTTTTAGGGAAGGTGATTGAGAGGGTTCTGGCACAGCAACTGCAAGCACTTTTGGATGAAACAGATTATCTTGACCCATCCCAGTCTGGGTTCAGGCCTTGTTATGGTACTGAATCAGCCTTGGTCGCCCTGATGGATGACCTTTATCGGGAGAAGGACAGGGGAAGTGCGACCCTGTTACTCTTACTTGATCTCTCAGCAGCTTTTGATACCATTGACGATGGTATACTTCTGGGGTAACTTGGTGAGATGGGAATTGAAGGCTTTGTTTTACAGTGGTTCCGATCCTATCTGCAGGGTCGCTCTCAGATAATAGCACTGTGTGGCTGTCTTTTGGCCCCCTGGCAGCCGTGCTGTGGGGTGCTGCAGGGTACCATCTTGTTCCACATGCTATTTAACATCTATATGAAGCCCTTGGGAGCGGTCATCAGGAGCTTTGGGGTGAGGTGTCAGCAGTATGCTGACGATCCCAGCTCTATTTCTTTGTAACATCTGAATTGGGAGAGGCCGTGCAAGCCTTGACAGCTGACTGGACTCGGTGGTGGGCTGGATGAGGGCCAATAAACTGAGTCTGAATACTAGCAAGATGGAGGCACTGTGGGTTGGTGGTTCCTGAGTTCGGATAATTGGTCAGTTACCTGCTTTGGATGGGGTTGTACACCCTCTGAAAGAGCAGGTCCGTAGTTTGGGGATGCTCCTGGATCCATCTTTGTCACTAGAGGCCCAGGTGACCTCCGTGGCTAGGAGTGCCTTTTACCAGTTTCAGCTAGTAAGACAGCTGTGGCCGTTTCTGGACCAAGATAGCCTGACCACTGTTGTCCATGCACTGGTAACTCCAAGCTGGATTACTGTAATGCACTATGTGGGGCTGCCCTTGAAGTTGGTCCAGAAGCTGCAACTGGTGCAAATTGTGGCGGCAAGACTGCTTACTGGGGCAGGATATCGCCAACATGTCACCCTGCTGCTGAAAGAATTGCACTGGCTGCCCATTTGCTACTGGGCCAAGCTCAAGGTTCTAGTTTTGGTATACACAGCCCTTTACAGCTTGGGACCAGGATACTTGAAAGCCCGTCTTACCCTTTATATACCTAGTCGATCACTGCGCTCTGCAGGTGAGGGCCTCCTGCAGATACCATCTTATCAGGAGGTCCGTTCTGTACAACATAGGAAATGGACTTTTAGTGTGGCGGCACTTACCCTGTGGAATTCCCTCCCTTAAATATTACGCAGGCGCCATCTCTGCTATCTTTTCGGCACCTTTTGAAGACTTTCCTCACGTTTTAAGTTGAGACCTATCCCAGACTGTGTCTGTGTTGGAATTGCTTTTTAATATGTTTTTTAAAAAATATATATATGTTTTTTAACCCTTTTTAAAAGATGTTTTTTAAGTTGTTTTGTTTTGGTGTATTTTAAGGTCTGTTTTTATGATGTTTTGATGTGGTTTTAGCACTTTTGTTTGCCGCCCTGGGCTCCTGCTGGGAGGAAGGGTGGGATATAAATCAAATAATAAATAAACAAATAAATAAATAAATAAAGGGCCGAGAGGATGGCCGCATCATCACAAGCACCTTGTCTACATCATCAGGCCGCATCAACTGAAACCATTCCCAAGAAGTTGCAGCAGACTTTGCACTGGACACCTCATTGGGGTCTACAGTAGATGTGGATGGGGCATCAAGATTGTTATGGAAGCAAGCAACTTTACCCTCAAAGTGCCTTGCAAACAATTCACGGTGGGCCTCCGAAGGGTCTAAAACTCCATTTCCTGGAGTTGATGCCAACAGACCCCTGACGATATGGTTTCACAGCAAAGAGCAATCCAGGGGTTCTGTCATCACCTTCCTGCTGTAGGTAAATACGGCAGGCATAAGCTACAGAAATTGGGGGCCTTAATCACACCAGCAAAATAGACTGGTACATAGCAGTTGTGACAAGCAGTCAATCCAGTTGGTAGTGAGAACAAGCGGGCGGGTAGGAATTAAGCAGACAAGAACCATCACAAAAAATAATCTGGAGTTTCACAAATTGCATGGCATACTTAATTACACTCCATTAACTGAACATCAAATCGCATATATATATATATATATATATATTTCAAAACTATATTGGAGAAGTAGCCGCCATACCCTTCAGATGCTTCAGAGGAATGTGCTGAAAGGAAGTGCTTGTTGGAGATGTAAAATGTGTGCATGGGGTATAAGACAGCCTAATACTGGGGCCTTCTGTTGGCTTTTCGAATGCAAATTCCGACTGTCAGATCTTAATTAAAAAGTACCAGTCAGCACTATTTAACAATTGGAAGAGAACTAAGTGGTAGGTTGCTTGGGGTGGTGATGGTGGTGGAAATATGCAACTTCTAAATTCAGTAGGTGGGGTGACAGGTATGTAATTATCATCCGATCAAAAGGGAGATGAGAAAATGACTGCAGTTCTGGAGGGGTGGAGCTTTGGCAATTTTCAACCTCAGCAAAGGAGGGTTTTGAAGTCAGTGCTCATTTGTAACTCGCTTGCTTTTAAAAGAAAGCCTCCTTTTATGTGGAGCATCTCTGAAGCTTTCTTGGGGGGGAGTGTCATTTTGCAGGGAATGCACTTTTATAGGAAGGGGTTAGAATTAGCTCAGATGCACAGCCCTCCACCCATCACATGCTTCAATCAGACAGTATTGTGCTCAGATGCTTCGTGCTCTTGGGGCTGTAAACAAGCCATCTCCTTGGTACTCTATCATCTGATCATTGCAGATGACTAGATGTACCTGAGCTAAACTCAGGTAAGGGAGGGGCTTGAGAGTTGCAGGTTGTCTGTAAAGGAACAGACTTCCAGGAGAACAACCAAGGTGGTCGATAGGAATAGGGCAAACATTTGATTCTGTTCTTATTTAAAAGTGAAACTACCTAATGAGCACTTTTCGAATCAATGTGCAAACTGAAACACTCTATACAGTGTGCCTAAAAATGAATATATTAGTGAAACTAAGATAAAATGCATTATATTAGGAACAATTGCTTTGCAAAAAATGTGTGTATTGGGGAAAATGGCATGCACAATGTAAATATTTTGCTGTCCCAGGCTCCTTCTGAGAGGAAGGGTGGGATAGAAGTTTAATAATAACTAAATAAAATAAATATTAGGAGAAATGCACACTAAAATGCTGATTAATTTTCCTGAAGACTTTAACAATAACAACAACAATAACAACAACAACAACAGTAATAATAAACTAATGTGCAAATGTGAACTTAACTTTAGATAGGGAAAAAATGAGAAACCTGAGAGAAACCAAGAATGACAGATCTGCAGTGGGGTGTATGTTGTGCTTACCTTACATTCAAGGTGGCTAAGGGATGTCTGTGAGTGTCCTTTCATTCTATGAGTCACCGTTCCAGTGGTGTGCATTTTTCAGCCTGCCTGGGTGCTTCCTGGAAACCCCATATGTCTTTGGCATACCTTTCCTGTTAGTGTGGGAAAACCATCCTTGGAAATTCGTACCTCTCTGAATTTTGCAGTGCATCTCCCCAGCCAATAACATGTACAAAGGTCTATATACTAGGGTAAAGTGTGCACTTAAGTGCACATATTAGTGAAACTAACATACAAAAATACATTACATTGGGGGAAATTGCTTTGCAAAAAAAGGTTTATTAGGTCTACAAAAATGTGTATATTAGGAGAAATTCACACTAAAATGCTGATGAATGCGAGAATATATTTGTGTGTCTCTGTGTGTGGGTAGAGATATGCAGTTGGGGGGGGGAAACAGTGGGTTGGCTAGGGATGTAGGGAAACCATCCCAGAGAAATTTCAGCTATTTTTTTTTGCTTTCCTTGAAATGCCTCTACCAAGCAGAAACTCTTGAATTTGTCTCAAATTTGGCAGTGACTTGGGTCTCTTCAGATTTGCCCACTAGACAAGGAGTGTCACCATCCCCAGGCCTCCAACAGGCATGCAGTGGTGGTGAGGGGAGGAGGATCAATGCAGTAATGGCACACAGGGGAGTGCAGCTCCAGGGCTTTTTTCGGACCAGGAGTAATGGAATCATCAGCTGGAGCACCAGGGAAATTGTTCCTTGCTTTGGCAAGGGAGTGGGGTGTTCATGAGGCTTTCAAGTTTCCTTGTGGCAGGTAAGCATAAAGGAAGTAAGAGAACGTGGAAAGGAATCAAGTAGAGACTGTGTAGTTCTTTCCTTCTTTTTTGTCGGGTTCCTTCTTTCACACTAGCAGTTTAAATGGTGACACTTCTTTTGCAACATTGTTTGCATTTCTTTTAAAAGTGAAAGGTCGCATTTCAGCTGGTTGGGTGTGTTTTACAAGTTGAACCTATGCAGTCAGAACTAAGCGATACCACTGAGTTCAGTGGAGCTTACTCCCTGGAAACTACACATAGGATCGCAATTGTGCTGATCCCAATAAATAATTATTACGTTATACATTGCTGTTCTTTGGTGTGTGTATATCAATGCAACTGTTGGGTATGGCTATGGCCACTCCTTGGGGTGTGCCAAGCATGATGAGCTCTTGCACACTTCTATTTAACCCATTCCTACTCCACCATGGTCCCAATAAAAATCACTTCCCTCTTAGGTTCCTATTAGCCATGAAAGACATAGTCCCATTGGCCGGCAAGGTGATTAGGGACAAGGACACCCCTCTCTAATTACATTTTCAGCATGCCCAATAACAAGAATTTATTTATTTTATTTATTTATTTAATTACATTTCTAGACCGCCCTATAGCAGAAAGCTCTCAGGGCGGTGTACAACAAATAAAATCACAATTAAAATATGAGCAAGTGTGGAAAAAAAAATATATAGTACAATTATAAAACATTAATAAAATTGCCATTGAGATTTAAATTAAGATCATATTAAGTTTAAAATGTTAAATTAAAATATTTAAAAATTTACAAAATTTAAAAAGCCTGGGCGAAAAGGTAAGGCGCCAGGCGTATCTCATCTGGGAGGGCATTCCATAGTTCGGGGGCCACCACCGAGAAGGCCCTAGATCTAGTTGTTGATCTCCGGGCCTCTTTATGGGTTGGGACCCGGAGAAGGGCCTTCGACGTCGAGCGTAGTGAACGGGTAGGTACATAGCGAGAGAGGCGCTCCATCAGGTATTGCGGTCCGATGCCGTTTAGGGCTTTATAGGTAAGAACCAACACTTTGAATCTGGCCCGGAAACATATCGGTAGCCAGTGCAGCTGTGCCAGGACAGGTGTTATATGGTCAAATTTCTTTGTCCCAGTGAGAACTCTGGCCGCAGCATTTTGCACTAGCTGAAGTTTCCGAACCGTCTTCATAGGTAGCCCCACGTAGAGTGCATTACAGTAGTCCAATCTAGAGGTTACCATAGCATGGATAACTGAGGCAAGATGCTCCTTGCTCAAATAGGGTCGTAGTTGGGCTACCAGCCGGAGCTGGTAGAATGCATTCCGTGCCACCGAGGCTACCTGAGCCTCAAGTGACAGGAGCGGATCTAATAAGACCCCCAAACTACGTACCTGTTCCTTTAGGGGGAGTGTAACCCCATCTAGGACAGGTCGAACGTCAACCATCTGGGCAGAGGGTCCTCCCACCAACAGCATCTCAGTCTTGTTAGGATTGAGTTTCAGTTTATTAGCTCTCATCCAGCCCATTATCGC
Source organism: Rhineura floridana (assembly GCF_030035675.1). NCBI lineage: Eukaryota > Metazoa > Chordata > Lepidosauria > Squamata > Rhineuridae > Rhineura > Rhineura floridana. The sequence continues at coordinate 171,300,111 of NC_084484.1, forward strand.
GGCCAGGCAGCGGTCTAATACATCAACAGCCTCACCTGAGGAAGATGAAAAGGAGTAGTAGAGCTGCGTATCATCAGCATATTGCTGGAAACGCACTCCAAAACGAAGAAGGGGTCATCTTAGTCATCTCAGTCCTTCCTGTACTGCTACTCTTTCACAACTCAGCAAAATATTAAAAGAAAAGAACTCCCCTCTCTCAGATGCCCTCGTAATTTTCATTTGCCAAGCTGAAGCATCATTCCCCCTATTAGCTATGTTTGGGGTTGAGTGCCAATCCTCATGTAGCCAACATGCTACCACTCATACACCAAAGGGAGGTGTCAGCATCACGCTCAGGTAAACTCCAAGATTTGAAGGAAGATGGAAAGTATAAGAACATGGGATGCCTCCTTATACTGAGTCAGAACATTGGTCCATCTAGATCAGTATTGTCTGGCAGTGGCTCTCCAGAGTTTCAATTGGCTTAGCCCTACCTGGGGATGCCAGGGATTTTAACTTGGGGCTAGGGATGTAGTCTTCTGGGATCTTGGGCATCTCAGACCCTTACTTTTGGGGGAGCAGGGTCCCTATATGTCCAGCAATCAGCATGAAAGGGGAGTGTGCTGCCACAGAGAATAATCTTCTAACATGCTTCCTGTCCTTTCCTGCTGATTGGAGCCAATCAGAGTAAAAGGAGGTGAGTCAGCCACTGAGAAGACTCTTCTCAGTAGTCAACACTCTCTTTTTTCATGCTGATTTGCTCCTAGGGATGTCTGTTGTTGTGGGAGAAGGCATTAAAGATCTCATTCTCAAACCAGCAGCAAAAAAGGGGGGAGGGGGCGTGGTTGTGACTGTGACTAACATGAAGGAACCCTGCACTTCTGGATTTGCCACTACACTACTGCTTGGGGCTTTCTGTACTTCTGCATGTGAGGCAGATGCAATATAAAAATATTTGTGTGTGTGTGTGTAGGGAGGGGAACCTAAGGCTGCATGAAATTTACAAAGGCACTCCTCTGAGTTAAGAACATAGGAAAAGGCTGTTGGATCATGCCACTGCCCCATCTAATCCAGCATCCTGTACCCATAGTGGTCAATCAAAAGGCTATGGGAAGCCTGCAAGAAGGACCTGAGCACAACAGCATTCTCCCTTCCTGAGGTTTCCAGAAATTGGCATTCAGAGACATACTGCTGGTAGCTGCTTACAGCTTTATTCTCTATGAATTTGTCTAATCCTTTTTTTAAAGCCATCTAAGTTGGAGGCCATCTCTGCCTCTGGTGGGAGCAAATTCCATAGTTTAGTTAACCATAGTTTAGTTAACAGTACAAAGTTAAAGAAGTACTTGATTTTGTCTGTCCTGAATCTTCCAACATGCAGCTATTTACATTTCCCCTGCCAGTGGGTGAGGTGGGTGATAACTGGAGAAAAAAGCATTTCAGTTGTGGCCAGCCCACATTTAGAATTCCCTCCTTAGGGGGTTTGTTTGCCTGGTGCCCACATTATTGTCTTTTTGTGGGCCTTCTAATTCTCCCATGCCTTTTACATTCTTCAGCTGCTTTTTTAAATGCTGCCTTTCGCTGTTGGACTGATGGTTTCATATTGTATTTCATTTATTCTCATGCTTGTAAGCTGCCCTGGGAACTTTTATGATTGAAGGTGCAATATATAACCAGACAGGGAGACAGACAGGCAATGGCTTAGATCCTAAGACAACCTAACTTAAAGAAGTTCATGAAAATAAAAAGTTTCCTGTACTCTCCCCTACAGACACCTGCTCCTCCTGAAAATCTTCTCCAGAAGTTCAGTCATGGCTTCCGCCAAAAAATCCTGGGAACTATAGTTTGTTAAGGGTGCTGGGAATTGTAGTTCTGTGAAGAGTCTCCTAACAACACTCAGCACCCTTAACAAACTACAGTTCCCAGGATTGTTTAGAAGAAGCCACCAAGTGTTATAAGAGTGCTTTAATTATATGGTATAGGGATGGAATGATCTGTCAATTTCAGCTCTCTCAGTTTCTCATTTTCCTAATCTTGAATTCAGTTCTTCACATTTCTGCAGCAACTTGTAATTTTTTTTTAAAAAAAATCTTCATGAAAATTCTTTGACATTTTAGTGCAAATGTTTCCTAATAAATACATTTATTTATTTATTTATTTATTTATTTATTTATTTATTTATTTATTTATTTATTTATTTATATCCCACCCTTCCTCCCAGCAGGAGCCCTGGTATGCAGTTTTGACTATATGTACACATTTATCACAAGCAGTTAAACCTAACATAATGCATTTTTGCATGCTATTTTCACCAATGTATTTTGTGCACACCTTCCCCTATTATATGCATTTTTGTTAACATTGCTTGGTTGGCAAACAGCATTGCAAAATTGGTCCTCAGATTGTTTCAGGAAAGTGCGAATTTGATAAATTTGGCTTTAAATGCAACTTGAAATCAAATTTCTCCCCCATCCCTAGCATGGTGTGAATGTGGCCAAGGTATGTTTCAACTTATGGAAATTTTTGTAAGTAACAATTCCTGTCCCCTCCACCCTCATCAGCTTCCCACACCCATTCTGAATTGTTCAGAAGAAAGCCCTGACCATCTAGAGAGGCTTTCAGGGGTATGTAGGTGGCTGCAAGGGGAGAAGACAACGAGATGCTTTCCAAGAACTTTCTTAAGTTGCCTTATTTTAGGATCCAAGCCAATGGGATTCTCATCCCCCACCCCCCGTACAGAAATATAGGAAGTTGCCTTATACTGAATCAGACCATTGGTCTGTATGGTTCAGTGTTGTCTACACCCACTGGCAGTGGTTCTCCAGAGTTTCTGACTGGGGACATCCTGGGGATGCCAGGAATTGAACCAGCAATCTTTAGAATGCAAAGCAGATGCTCTGTCTTGGGGCTACAGCCCTCCCCTTGACCCCTGGCATACACACACTGTGAACATTTAATTTGCACCATCACTGGATGGATTCTGTGAAGGGAATATACTGTATATATATCATGCCATCATTTCATTTCCAGAAGCTGGGCATGAATGACAAGGGATGGATCACTTTATAATGTTGTTGTTTCATGCTGACTTCCTCTAGGCTCTGTCAAAGAGAGATGGCTGGACCACTGGGACTGTAAGCTTGACCTGGCATGACATTTCTTCCCTTCTTCTGGACTGTTGTGAATGAGTGGGTCCTCTCCCTTTGATCTAGAGAGGCGGAAGTGAGAGAGAAGGCTGCTGAAGCTGGGAGAGGGAGTTTCGACTCCATGCTGGGAAGAGACTGAGAATTTGGATGGACTTTATAGTAAAATAACATACAATTAGATTTCGACTAATGAGGGATGAGTCGAAGAGCTAAAACAATGCACAAACGACCCTTAGGAGGGTGGGAGATGAGTGGGGAACAAGTCATTAAAGAACATAATAACCAGGGAAGGAGATGAAGAATATTAATTGCTCCAGAAGGGTATAATTATGAGTAATGGGATGATAACATAAAAGAGAATATTTAAGCCAATCAATAGGAAAAGCCATTCCTGCTTGTGAGGTCTAAGAAGATGGGAGAGTACCACAGGCGTCAATATCTGAGCGGGTATTTCTTCTTTTCTTTCAGAAAACTGGTTTTGTCACTTCTGTGTAACGCCATGGACTCTATAGTATGAAAAAAAGGGAGTCCGCTAGTAAATAGATATACCCTGTGTATTCGATAGCGGATGCCTTTTCCCCCAGACTATCAAAAGGATAGCAAATATGAAATGGGTGAAGAGAAGGCAATCTCCCCTTGGAAATATTTCACTGCAATAAAAAACGGTTTCTGCCTCAAGATGAGAGCCTGTTGGTGGAACCTGTCCCGCCAGGTCAGACACCAGAGTTAGCCAACGTGGTGCCCTCCAGATGTTGTAGGACTACAACTCCCATCATCCCTGCCCATTGGTCATGCTGGCTGGAACCAATGGGAGTTGCAGTCCAGCAACATCTGGAGGGCTCCACGTTGTCTACCCCTAGAGTAGAGTGCACATCCTAGGTAAGAGATAGGAGTGGCTTGATGGAAGGCCGCTTTGTTTCTTAACACATATCCAGTATGATGGGTGGATATGTTGTGATTTATCTTGTTTGGATTGGCTGGTTGTACTTTAATTGGTTTTCTATGAAAATGTTGTCCACCCTTTGGGGGATCTTTGGGCCAAAAAGCCGTATATAAATAAACAACAACATAGTGTGACATAATACCTGCAAAAGTGTTGAGAGTTGAGGAGGTGAGAGCTAGCAGCCCATAGATCTGTAGCCAAATCTGAGGAACTACCAGGACTGCTGGCTGAAGAGTTTCCTCAATAGTAATGAGTTCTTAGGTTCTGGAGTCAATCCACAGGCTCTCACTGATCTGGGGGGACTATAATGGCTTCAACGTCAAGCTGGAACTACAGTATCCACTGTGCCAGACTCCTTGGCCACATCTGCACCTTCCATTTAAAGCACTCTTATACTACTTTAATCAGTCATGGCTTCCCCCCAAAAGAATTCTGGGAAAGGTAGTTTGTTTAGGATGCTGAAAGTTGTTAGGAGACACTCCCCCATTTCCTTCATAGAGTGGTTTAACCAGAGCTTGGAAAAGTTACTTTTTTAAATTACAACTCCCATCAGCCCCAGCCAGCATGGCCACTGGATTGGGCTGATGGGAGTTGTAGTTCAAAAAAGTAACTTTTCCAAGCTCTGGGTTTAACAATCAATCCCTCTTTTCAGGGAACTCTGGGAATTGTAGCTCTGTGGGACAAATAATCTGACCCCTCTGTGACTGAGCACAATTTCACTCTGAACATGCTTCCATTTATGGGAATGCCAGCTCAGAGTGGAGCACATCTTGGTTGGCCTTGTGTTATTGGCACATACATAAAAGTTAAATCCTGAGTTTCATCTCTTGGTCATGGTCTAGTGTGATCAAGGACTAAAACACATATAGGACACATATAGGGTCAATTCTCATTGGTGTCCGTTGAGCTCTAATGCTAGCGCAAAATGGTTTCTATCTAGGACATACTAGGGAAGGGGGGTCACTGCAATATAAGAGCCCTCCCTCTGTTTAAATATGAAAAAGTTACACAGTTGATTGATTCTGATGTTTTTTGAGAAAATCTCTTAAATGCAAACCCAGCAAAAAAATAACACTGGCCATTTTGGGGGTATATTTGTTCCCCAATGAGATTTCCAATGGAAGGATGATCCCCAAGAGGCCATTTTTGTCTGTGTTGTCAGCACAAGTGTGCCTGCCAATACCAAAGCACCTTGAGCAACCCCCCCCAAAAAAAATTTATTCAGAGAGATAGAATTTTTCTGAGCAGTATACACAGGCTGCCAGGTAGCTATATGGAGAGGAGCTGGGAACTGCCTTTTTTTGTTTCCATTGTGTCAGTGTGAATGGTCTGTGTTTTGCCCAGGCCAAGTTGTAACACTTGTGGATTTGGATACAATAACCACACAGATGGGGTGAAAAGTCTCAGGTTTATTAACTCATAAACAATACTATAGAGATACAGAAAGCAAAGCAGTCAATCTTACGTTCCTTCTGCTGTCAGGAAACCCTACAGAACGACTCTAAACAGACCCTTGCAGGAGCTTTGGTATGCAGCACACCATCTTAGGATCTTGGGTCTCTGCTGAGGTCCACTATGGGACAGTTTTGCAGGGCATTTTATAGTCTTAGATGCTAATAAACCACACTTGCTGTTTGGACCATGTTTATGTTAACTCGTGGGAAGTAGCTAAGATCTGTAGCTGACTAGTGATTCTCTCCACTTCTAAACTCCAGGTGCAGAGCATGAGGTAATGAGCTTATCTCTGAAAGAGTCAAGTGATCTACATCAAAGGGAGACACTCCCTAGTTGTTTACCTTATTATCCCAGCTCTCACACCGCTGTAGTCATAACATGGCTCATAGCACACCTGCTATCTGGAACAGTTTTTCATGCAGTGCAATGATCTTCTGGATTTATGGCACTACAGTCCCTTACTCTTCAGATGTTCCTATGGCATTTCTGAGCCTCGGGACTTCTGAGATAGACTCCCACTTCACTCTCATGGAATAGTATCTTGGCTTGAATCCATATTTGCATCCAAACTACTTTTTGTTGTTGTTGGAGGGGGCTGCCATAGGAACATAGGAAGCTGCCTTATACTCAGAGCTTGGAAAAGTTACTTTTTTGAACTACAACTCCCATCAGCCCAATCCAGTGGCCATGCTGGCTAGGGCTGATGGGAGCTGTAGTTCAAAAAAGTAACTTTTCCAAGCTCTGCTTATACTGAGCCAGACCATTGGACCGTCCAGCTCAGTACTGTCTACATTGATTGGCAGTGGTTCTCCAGGGTTTCAGCCAAACTCTCTTTCACCTCTGCCTGGACATGCTCTACCACTGAGCAACGTCCATTTCTGAAACTTCCTGCAGTTCAGCCACTACATCATGCCAGCTCCCTTATTTGTGAACAATGCCATCAGTGACTACTGCTTATCATGGTGATGCTCTATCACTAGTATTTGAGGCAATATGCCTCTGCATACCAGTTGCTAGGAATAACGGATGGGATGAGTGCTGTTACACAGGTCTTTCTTGTGGGCTTCCCATAGACATCTGCTCAGCCACTGTGAGAAAAAGATACTGGACTAGATGGACCTTTGGCTTGATCCATCAAGGCTCTCCTGAGTCTTGCTAGGGGATTGAACCAAGGACCTTCTTCATGAAAAGCAGATGATCTTCCACTGAGCTACAGCTCTCTCTTTCTCCTGATGCCATGATCTCACCAATCATAGTGGCCATGCATATAGTCCCTACGTGCAGATGATGGTTTTCACAAACATTGCCTCCACATGAGTGGAGTCCACCCATGACCCTACTGGCAACCCCTGCGTGCTCATGTGGGCCCTGTAAATGTGAAAAGACCCTCAAGAACAGAGCACAGCTGGTGCCGTCTATCCGGTAAAATCTCCCCGTTGACTCTATCTTTACAAAGACAGTTAAAGCCATTAGAGTTCCTTATAAAGCTCAAGGAGTTCACAACCTGCACAATTAAATAATAATAGAAAAGCTGTGCCTGGCTGATGACTGAAAGCTCATTATGGTTTCTCAGAATGGACAATGCATTTAATTCATTTTCACTCTTTCACTCACTTAAATTCAATTGATTTCATTAATATTCTGACCACAAAAAAGCAATCCTGACAGCTGGGGCACTTGCTCTGATGACGATTTAGTTCCACTGACGGAAGTGGGGAAAGGGCCTTCGATAGTGTGAGATGTTAATATCTTGGTTTAGGGATAAAGGGGCAATGAAGGTTTGTATGTCTGCTCAGTAAGTTCCATAGTTCTCCATTCCTGAACCTGTTGGGTCATTTTGCATTGTAAGCAGCTAATTTGGAGGATCGTAGGAGGTTTGAAAATTAAATGTATTGGCTCTCAGGTTCCTCTTGTTCCAACTAGAGATGGGCAAATCTATCGATTTTGATTTCTCTGTTGCATTGTTTCCAATCTTAAGTTCAGTTCTTTACATTTCCCCATCAGTTTGCAATTGTTTTCTTCTCCTCATGAAAATTTATTGGCACTTTAGTGCGAATTTCTCCTAAGATACACATTGCTGAATGCAATTTTGTCTAATATACACATTTGTGCAAGCAATTTCCCCAAATATAATGAATGTCATGTAATTTTAACTTACGCATGCATTTTTCTGGACACTTTATCGAATATTCACTAATAGGCAAAAAACCTTGCGGTTTAAGAATGTACCTATAGCCCACAGATATTTCTACCAAACTTTAAAAAGCAGGGAAATTGGGCAGCTATAGTGAAAGCACCAGGGGAGCAGGAGACCTGACCTTCTCTCTGAGATATTGGACTGCCCTACAAAGTTGTCAAAATGCAAACACAATTTTGGTTGGTCTTTCACAGTCCAATCCATTTGCTGTGTAGCTTGGAAGAATTTGGTAACATGTGCCTCTGAGCATATGGTGAGTGGTGGCAACACCTGCCATCTCCAAAGATGCAGAATTATATTTTTGTATGTTTGTTGGTGTTCTTCTTACTTTGCTTCTTTCCTGTGTTACTAATGTTTCTACAGAGAATCTAAACTAGAAAATTTTATTTCCCTCATTATTCATCCTAGAAATCTGTGTCAAATTTATTTTTATTAATTTCAAAGCCTTTTTATTGGTCAATGTCATATGATGGTGAAGATAGCCTTTTTTGTTCCAAACTGAAGGTTATGGTCTATTTCTGTTTTGGGTGCATTAACAGTTGGACCTGAAACTGCAGTTTAATGTAAAATCAGACTGATTACAATATGTTGCTACTTTAGCAATGATTCTAGTTGTTGGAAAAAAGAGGATGCATGTTTTCAGCCTGCTATGTTTAAACCACTTTATTTAAGGCAAGGTGTTCACGATCAATTAAAAACATAGAGCACACCTAGAATTTTGCTAGAATATATTTCACCTCCCACTGTTTTATCTTGTGCAAATTGAGACACTTCTGAGGTCCACTGGAGACTATTTTGCAGAAGTCAGTGTCATTATTCCACAGTTATGTTTGGAGTTTTTTTAGTATAAATTTTGCAAAGTGTTGCTGTACTTCACATATCCATAGAAACAAAAGCAAAAGAAAATGATTTCCTATAGAAAACTTCACTAAAATTGCAAAGTAAATCAGACATATTTAAAGTGACCATCTGAACTATATCAACTGTCTTAATAATGTTGCTTCCTCCCGGCTAAAACAAGATCAGCACAGGACATATCTTCTTTCTATTATTTGGGCTGTTTACAGGTGTTGCCACCACTCACCATATGCTCAGAGGCACATGTTACCAAATTCTTCCAAGCTACACAGCAAGTGGATTGGACTGTGAAAGACCAACCCAAATTGTGTTTGCATTTTGACAACTTTGTAGGGCAGTACAATATCTCAGAGAGGAGTTCAGGTCTCCTGCTCCCCTGGTGCATTCACTATAGCTGCCCAATTTCCCTGCTTTTTAAAGTTTGGTAGAAATATCTGTGGGCTATAGGTACATTCTTAAACTGCAAGGTTTTTTGCCTATTAGTGAATTTCCCTGCTTTTTAATCCAGGAGGTAAGAAATGGGATCCTGTGCAAGTTTGCTGAGAATGGATTGATCATTTGCATGCTTATTGAGTTAAGTGGGATTTACACACACACACACCAGGCAGTCATGCTTAGGATAGGTGAAACTGACCACAGGGGATGGGGAAGGGAGGAGGGGGAGGAAAGGCAGAGGGGAGGACTGGGATGGGAGCAGGCAGGAGGGGGAGGGGAGAAGAAGGACAGATGTGGTCATTTGCATGTTTATTGAGTTCAGTGGGATTTACTCCTGTGCAATCATGCTTGGATAGGTAAAACTGACTGGAGGGGAGGGACGGAGGGCTGGAGTGGGCAGGGAAGGCGGAAGAAGGAAGAGGGGAGGAGAAAGGGAGAGGAAAGGGGAAGGATGGAAAAGGCAGGTCTGATCATTTGTATGATTATTGAGTTGAATCGGATATACTCCTATGCAATCATGATTAGGATAGGTAAAACTGACGAGGCTGGGCCTTCCAACCAAGACGTCTTCTGTATCTTTCACAGTTGGGCAGGGGGAAGGGACAATTCTACCTTGTGGTTTTTCCCATTACAATGTTGCAAGAACACCGGCACTTGGCTGACTTTCTCTTCTCCTAAAGATATAGGATCAGTCTCAGGCCCTGAACCTGGCAACCCTACCTCCCACCCAAATTTAAAACAAAGCTGTCCCTGGCCACATCCACACCAGGCCTCTATTACACTTTGGACAATCATTATTTATTTATCTATTTATTTAGTGTATTTATATACTGCCCCATAGCTGAAGCTCTCTGGGCAGTTTACAATAACTAAAAACATTAAAAACAAATATACAAATTTAAAAACACATCTTTTAAAAACAATTTAAAAGAATTTATCATGGCTTCTCTCAAAGCCATGGCTCAAAGCCAATCATGGCTTCTCTAAAAGAATCCTGGGAAGTGTAGTTAGTGAAGGGTGCTGAGAGTTGCTAGAAGATGCCCTGTTTCTCTCACAGACCTTTAATCAGAGTGGCTGACTGTTAAACCATTCTCTCAGGGGAATAGGAGTCTCCTCTCAGCACCCTTCACAAACTACACTTCCCAGGAGTCTTTGAGGGAAGCCATGACTGTCTCAAGTGAAATCAAGTCTGGTGTGGGTGTGGCCCTCTTATTAGCCAAGCCCAGCAGCTGTGAGGCTTTTAGAACACTGACAGTTGGTCCTTACTGAGCATGCCCCACGTTATAATAGGCTTCCAGCCAAAATTTCTTAAATTAATTAAAAATCAACCAGGCATTTTTTTTAACTTTTAAACTGCAGTAGATGAAGGTCAGAGTATGGGGCAAGGTCAGTATTAGGATTACAGGTACTCTGTGAACATGGCTGATTTTTAATGAATTTCAACAGATTATGAGAACTCGCAGAAAAAAGTCCAAAAGGGCTCTGAGTTTTTTTCTCTCTTTTTAGATTTTGAACTCTCTGTTCTCTCTGACTGTTTTGTGTATTGCCATGAAAATTGACAGGGTTGTTAAGCAAGCATTTCTGAGTTCAGGACTATAAGTTTTGTAAGGTTTTGTTTTGAAATGAGCTTATGGGAAGCATCAGAATGGCATGGGGGTATTTTCCATTTAACATTGCGGAATGTGAAAAATCCCTGCTGACTATAGTATACAGCCACTCTTGTGGCTGTATAATATGTATTTTTGTACACATTGCTTGGATAGAGAAATGCACTGCAAAATTCAGAGAAGTGCAAATTTCGAAGGATGGTAACATTGTTTTGGGAAGTGTGAATTGGTAAGTTCATCTTTAAATACAAACTGAACCGAATTTCTCCCTCATCCCTAGTTACAACTACTCTGAGATCTGCTCTCATATCCAGGCCTCTTCCCCTCTTGCCTCCCATGATTTGCTGGTGCTATTTCTTTGTGCTTCAAGCAGCTTGTCACCAGCTATTAAAAGTGCAAGAATGATGTCCACTTGTTGTTGTTTGTTGTTATATGCCTTCAAGTCAATTACGACTTATGGTGACCCTATGAATCTTTTTCGATTATATTTGTGGGATTTTCATGGTGAGAGGTATTCAGAGGTGGTTTACCATTGCCTTCCTCTTAAGAGACAGCAAAACAGAAGAGAACATTACATCTTGTTTCTTTGGGGGGGGGAAATTACCCTAGTAGAAAGCTAGTATTGTGGTCTCGCGGGAGAAAAGCCTTTCCCTTAGAGCTTTAGATGTCAAAGCATTGGCAGGTGTATGGATAATAAGTAAGGATGGGGTTCGCTGCCTAGTTCTGATCTGCTTGTATTCCGATACTCTGTCGTTTGATCCTGATCTGCCCTTTTTTTTTGTTCTTTTGTGCTCTGGAACTTGCCAATTTGATCTGCTGTGTGGGGGTTTTTTTTGGTGATTCGATCCACAGGTGTGGCTGGTAGTCTATAGTCTATAGTCACAGTGTAATGGTGGGAGAATGAAAAACCGGGGTGGAGGAGGAGCAGAGTGGGTAGCATGGATCAGTCTCATCATCATAATATTTCCTGCGCAAGAGGATGGAGAGTTAGAATGCTCTGAGATGTCTTGTTTTAAAAACACGAAACTGCAGGATGATTTGACAATGAACATTGATAACATGTATAGCCTAGAGCAGGCCAGGCAGCCAATATGTTTTGCACTGTATGGCAACAATAACACAATTTTTGTGGGTAATATATAATGGATAAATGGTAATCGTTATCACACCTACAGTTGCAGATGCAGCAGCTTTGATTATGAAGATAATAAAATGGGGGGGGGAATTAGGAGGAAAAAATTCTTGCCAATTGCAGCCTGATTACAGCCACGGCCTACTGCAAGAAATTGGTGCTCGTACAAAAAGATAGCAGACTGTCAAATTCAGTCGGAATCTGGTACTAAGTCCAATTTAGCAGATATTCTCTCCCATCCCTAATAATAAGACATTGTGGGAGCTGTGCAGCTTGATCCCTGTAAATGTTTACTTGAAAGTAAACTTCACTGATTTCAGTAGGGTTTACTTAACGTTCATGCAGACTTGTGGAGTACTTTTTGATCTCAGGTGCACTTTTCATTTTTCATTGCACATAAGTAGATCCACAGGGATGTAGGACATTGTCACAAATTTTAATCTGTACAATGTCCCCAATTTCAACTAGTTACTATTCAACCTTTTCTTTCTGGCAGCAAAAAATACACTGGGGGCAAATTTCTGCCTTTTATTGTGTAATACCCCCAGTTTACTCAATATGTATGGAGAAGGGGCCAACATATATTGCTCAGAAAAAGTTCTACCTCTTCTGCATAAGTGTTTTTGTTTTTGTTATCTGGAGGTAGTGACTCCAACCTTCCTTTGGAAATCTCATTGGGGTCCGAATATATCCCAAAGTCAGCCAATGTGATTTTTTTTGCTGGCTCTGCATGAGGGCTAAGCATGTAAAGATTCATACAATTGCAGACTTGCCATGAGCCATGGTACCCTTTGCTCTCAATGAGGAGCACGAGCAAAAAGTATTTGTTTCCTGGATGGCAATGCCGTATTTTGCTTGACATTTAATAATAGTATGACACATTGTATATATTATTGATAGCTAATGTGGTGTCTTTTTCGCAGTCCATGGTATGCACACAGCTCTCCTCCAACACCACATTTCAAAGGAGTTGATTTTTCTCTTACCCACTTTTTTTTACTGTCCAACTTTCACATCCATACATAAAAATCGGGAATACCATGGTCTGAATGATCCTGACTTTGGTGTTCAGTGATGCATCTTTGCATTCGAGGACCTTTTCTAGTTCTCTCATAGCTGCCCTCCCCACTCCTAGCCTTTTTCTGATTTCTTGAATATTGTCTCCATTTTGGTTAATTATTTATTTATTATTATTTATTAAATGTATTAGTTGCCCGTCTGGCTGGCTGTCCAGCCACTCTGGGTGATGTACAAAATAAAAACATACAAATACATTAAAACATTAAAAATCTCAACAATAATAAAACCTAACCCACCCCAAAAGTCTGCCTGAAGAGCCAGGTCTTCAAGGCCCGGCGGAAGCTCATCATAGAGGGAGCATGGCAGAGATCATTTGGGAGGGAATTCCATAAAGTGGGGGGCCACAATTGAAAAAGCCCTCTCCCTAGTTCTCACCAGTCTAGCTGTGGGATAGAGAGAAGGCCTTTTGAGGCTGATCTTGTTGAGCGGCATCCCTGATGATGATGGAGGTGCTCCTTCAGATAGACTGGGCTGAAACTGTATGGGGTTTTAAAGGTCAGAACCAACACCTTGAATTAGGCCTGGAAAACAACCGGTAACCAGTGCAACTCCTTGAGCACTGGAGTGATGTGATCTCACCGGCAGCTGCCTTTAATCAGGCGAGCTGCCGCATTCTGTACCAGTTGCAGCTTCCGGACCGTTTTCAAGGGTAACCCCACATAGAACACATTGCAGTAGTCTAGGCGAGAGGAGACCAGGGCATGTACCACAAATGGGAGCCGATGGTTGGGAAGGTTGGGGCGCAGCCTATGTATAAGATGGAGTTGATACAGCGCTGCCCGGCTCACAGCTGAGACCTGAGCCTCCATGGACAGCTGGGAGTCAAGAATGACCCCCAGGTTGTGGACCTGGTCTTTCAGGGGCAATTATACCCCATTGAGCACCAGGTCAACATCCTCCAACCTTCCCTTGTCTCCCACAAATAGTACCTCAGTTTTGTCAGGGTTCAGCTTCAGCTTATTCCTTCCCATCCAGCCACTCACTGACTCCAAGCACTTGGATAGGGTTTCTACAGCCAACCTTGGTGAAGATTTGAATGTGAGATAGAGCTGCATGTCATCAGCATACTGGTGACGCTGCAGTCCAAATCGTCTGATGATAGTACCCAGCGGCTTTATATAGATGTTGAACAGCATCGGGGTAGAGCATGTATTGATAATCCTTGACAAGTTCAATATCTTCATTGTCAACTTTAAAGTTACATAAATCTTCTGTTGTCATTACTTCAGTCTTTTTGACGTTGAACTGTAGTCCTGCTTTTGTACTTTCCTCTTTAACTTTCATCAGCATTCATTTCAAATCATTACTTGTTTCTGCTAAGAGTATGGTATCGTCTGCATATCTTAAATTATTGATATTTTTCCCTCCAATTTTCACACCTCCTTCATCTTGTTCCAGTCCCGCTTTTCGTATGATATATTCTGTGTCCAGATTAAACAAATAGAGTGATAAAATACGCCCGTCTCACACCCTTTCTGATTGGGAACCAATCGGTTTCTCCATATTCTGTCCTTACAGTAGCCTCTTGTCCAGAGTACAGGTTGTGCATCAGGACAATCAGATGCTGTGGTACCCCCATTTCTTTTAAAGCATTCCATAGTTTGTCATGATCTACACAGTCAAAGGCTTTGCTGTAGTCTATAAAGCATAGGGTGATTTTCTTCTGAAATTCCTTGCTCTGTTCCATTATCCAACGTATGTGTGCGATATGATCTCTGGTACCTCTTCCCTTTCTAAATCCAGCTTGGACGTCTAGCATTTCTCGCTCCATATATGGTAAGAGCCTTTGTTGTAGAATCTTGAGCATTACTTTACTTGCATGGGATATGGATATGAAGGCAATAGTTCGATAATTACTGCATTCCCTGGGATACCCTTTCTTTGGAATTGGAATGTATATGGAACGCTTCCAATCTGTGGACCATTGTTTAGTTTTCCATATTTGTTGACAAATCTATGTCAAAATTTGGACAGATTCAGTCTCAGTAGCTTGTAGCAACTCTATTGGTATGCTTCTGGACCGGTATGCCATCAATTCCTGTTGATTTTTTTCTTCCAAGGATTTTAAGAGCAGCTTTCACCTCACATTCTAAAATTTCTGGTTTTTCATTATATGGTTCCTTCGTGAATGAATATGACATCCTTGCATCTCTTTTATCAGGACGAGATTATCTCACTTATTAAAGGTTTGAAGGCTGGTAAAGCCCCTGGCCCTGATGCTATCCCTCCTGATCTTCTGAAGGCACAATCACTATGGCGGGCCCCCCTTCTTTCTAACCTTTTCACGTGGATAAATAACTCTGGCCATATCCCCGCCACATGGCTTGATGCCATTGTAATCCCCATCTATAAAAAGGGGCCCCAGGATAATCCTAAGAACTACAGACCCATCAGCCTACTCTCTACCGTTAGGAAACTTTACGCCAGATACCTCAACGGTAGATTGACTTCTTGGATTGAGGAAGAGTCCATTCTAGGCCCCGAACAGGCTGGTTTCAGAAAATCCAGATCTACTCTTGACCACTGCGCCCTGTTAAATCATCTTGCCGAAAAATACACCAGCTCCTTAGGGAACGGTCTCTACGTGGCCTTTATTGACCTTAAATCGGCCTTCGACTCAATTCCTAGAGATAGGCTCTGGGCAAAGCTTCTCCAAACAACCATCGATAAAAGACTCCTATTCCTTATTTTCCAACTACACCAGCCTTCCACCTTTCGTGTCTGGTGCAAAACTGATGGCTCCATTACCAACCCCATCCCAGTCACCAGGGGGGTGAGACAGGGATGCATATTGGCCCCTACCCTTTTCAACCCCTATTTAAATGACCTTAGTTCATACTGTCATTCCGATAACTTTCATCCCCCTAAAATAGCAGACCACGCTTGTCCCTTACTACTCTACGCCGATGACACGGCTCTTTTGTCCTTATCTAGAATAGGCCTTAGAAGGCTTCTTCATACCTATATGGACTACTGTGATTTAAATATTCTGACCATTAACTTTTCAAAAACTAAGATCTTGATTTTTTTCCTCGCGTCTCGCCACCCCAGTCTGGACAATTAATGGCCAGAGGATCTCCCAGGTTAGGGAGTACAAATACCTAGGGATCACATTTCACTCCTCACTTTCCTGGTCTTCCCACATCCGTTCCTCTGTTGCATCCGCCAGGATCATGGCCAAAGCGTTACTTCGCTACTTCCTCTCCAAAGGTGGAAAATTTATTCCTGCTGCTACCAGAGTCTTCGCCGCTAAGATCGTCCCCCAACTCCTCCATGGAAGCCCAATATGGATTGCGAACTTCTGTTCCAAAATCGAGGCCATTCTTTCCAGTTTTGTCCGCTCCATCCTTGGTGTCCCCCGCTGCGTTTCTAATGCAGTTTTAAGACTCGAGGCTGGGATGTCTTCTCTAGAATGTCTGTCCTGGTCCCGAACACTATGCTTCTGGGCCAAGATGGCCTCCCCTGCGTTGGGATACCTTACTGACATGCACTTTGACTGCTTCAATAGCTCCTGGGCCAAAGCGGTGCAACATAAATTTTCTTCCCTCGGCCTTTCATTGGAATCCTTAACCTCATTTGATCCAAGCTCAATTAAAGTGTCCATTACTAGGCGATTAAAGGACATAGATCTGCAGCGGGATACAGCTAAGGCTGCCACAACCTGTTCCCCTCTATACTCTGGTCTGCAGTTTTCTTCCCCCTTTCCCGCCCCATATCTCGAATTCCTTGATCTTCCATGTTATAGATTAGTCTTCACCAGGGTCAGGCTTAATTGTTTAACATCAGCCCTCCTTGAAGGTCGCTTTAGGGGTATCCCGCATGCCAACCGTCTCTGTCCCTGCTGTGTTAACGAAATTGAATCCCTCTCCCACGTCCATTTTACTTGCCCTTTTTATTCTATTGCTCGTGCCAAGTTTCTAAATCCTCTGATCACAAACCTGTCACAATCTGCTACAATCCCGGATAAATTGCAGTTTCTTTTAAGTGGCACTGATAAATTCATATCACTCGGGGTTGCCAAGTTTCTCCACACGGCTCAATCCTTACGCTGTGAAAATACCACTAACCCCGTGTCCTGACAGACATAACTTTTCCCCATACCTTGTTACTTTTATTTTATATGTTTGCTTGTTTTAATTTCTTTTAACTGTACATGCTTAACGGGTCTTTGACCGTATAATAAATTTGATTGATTGCATCTCTTTTACGTGTATTGCTTCCATCTTCCTTTTATTTCATCTCGATCAGTCAGTGTGTTCCCCTGTTGATTATTCAACATCCCTACTCAGTTTAAATTTCCCTTTCATTGCTCTAATCTCTTGGAATAGGGCTCTTGATCTTCCCATTTTGTTGTCCTTTTCTATTTCTATACAATAACTATTGTAATAGTTTTCTTTGTCCCTATGTACTAGTTGCTGTATTGTTGCGTTTAGGGTTCTGACTGTGTTTCTATCTCCTTTTGCTTTCACTTTCCTTCTCTCTTTAACCATTTGAAGAGTTTCTTCAGTCATCCATTGGGGTCTTTCTCTCTTTTTAACAAGAGGTATTGTCTTTTTGCATTCTTCCCTGATAATGTCTCTGACTTCAGTCCATAGTTCTTCTGGTTCTCTGTCAACTAATTCTTCTCCATCTGTGTTTGCCTTTGGGGTGAAGACTTGGATGATGGTTATGTTAATAGGTTTCCCATTTAATCTCATTGATATCACTCGCTCAGACCTTGCGTTGTAGCTCCTAATTGCTTTTGCTACATCACTTCTCACTATTAAAGCAACCCCATTTCTTCTTAATTTATCATTTCATTTCCTGCATAAAATATTTTGTAGTTGCCTGATTGAAAATGTCCCATTCCTGTCCATATTAATTCACTCACACCAAGTATTGTATGTAATGTTGATACTTTCCATTTCTTGCTTGACAATTTCTAACTTTCCCTGGTTCATGCTTCTCATATTCCATGTTTCTGTTGTGTGCATCGTACAACTCCGGACTCTCCTTTCGCCTCTGTGTGCATCATCCTCTGGGCTTCCTTTTGGCTTTGACCCAGCTGCATCATTAGTCACAGAGCTACTCATACTTGTCCTTCCCCAGTAGCTCGGTGAGTGCCTTCTGACCTGGGAGTCTCATCTTCCAGCACTATCTCATGTTGCATTTTGGATACTCTGTTCATAGGGGTTTCGTGGTAAGAGATATTCAGAGGTGGTTTACCATTGCCTTCCTCTGAGTTTGAATGCATTTTAGTCTGGTGTATCTCTGGTATATCTTTTTGATAGTGCTTCCAAAATTACCCAGATTTCTCACTGGATTTTGGAAAGTTATCTGGTCTGGTTTCTGAAGGGGAACTAATGCATTAGGAATTTTCCATTGTTCCATTTTTTTTAAAAAAAATCTGCATTTTGTAGTGAATGCTGTGTATGTACAGTTCGCTACAGTTTTTATTTCCTGGCAAAGGTAGTGACTCAGTGGTAGAACAGATACTTCACATGTAGAATGTCCAGGTTCAACCATTCTGTTGTTGTTTTCTTTATTCTGAGTTGCTTTGGATGGGCATTTGCCCAGAAAAGTGGCCTAAAAATATTTCAGAATGCAGCTTTTATAGCCAATGTAGCTATAAAATAACATAATGGTGAGTATCTATGTGATGTGGGCATGTTCTGTAGTGTCTTCTTTCTGATCAGACGTATTGTGTGTATTAACTTTGCTTTGGAAAAAAACACTATATTTGTGGATGCTCATGTACTATTGAATTATATTATATTCCTGTGGTGTGGTGATTTACAGATGGACAATGAAAATGGATCCTGCAAGCCCTTACGGTTGCAAAGGGCCCTGTACTTCAATGCTGGAAGGATAAATATTCACCATCTACCATTCAGTGAAGATCTTGCTACCATTTCTGTGCTTGAATAATCTCATTTGAATATCTATTTGGACATATGGGCTGTTCAGATAGATAGACAGATAGACAGATAGATAGGTAGATAGATAGGTAGGTAGGTAGGTATATGTATATATATGTTTAAGTCAGGATTCATGGGTTATTTTTGCAATATGTATGTGTGGGTGTGTAGAGTGTGAGAGAGAACATCATTGTGGCAATCTGCACATCCTTACAAAGAGATGACTTTTTGTTGACATGAGAGAACCTAATCTACAGTATACTTTGCTTGGAACTCTCACATTAGCCTCAGGTGAACAGGTGTTCTTACACATGTTATTACTCACTTATGAATCATGAGGATGTGTAACTTGGAAAGCTGATGTGTGTTAAGAAAGAGCCAATATTTATGTATGTTCATTTTTCTAGGTGAGGTCCCTGAATTAACTAACCAAGTTGATCTGTGCCATCTGATGTCTCTGTCCATAGGCCCGTCTCTCTGTGTGTCCTTTTATCAAAACAGAAATCCAGGAGGATGCAAGTCAGACAGCTGGAGAACCTAGACTATAAGAATGCACCAACAGGTGTTACCACTATTGTTTAAGGATTTTACTTCTGTTAATCAAATCAAGTGTTCCATCTCTGCTCTCAGGATGTGTCTTTTTGTCTATTAGTCTCGCCTTGCAAAACCGTTTCCCTTCTCACCTCTGGCTCTCTACCCATGTGTTATATAGTCACCATCCTTTCTGTCATTTCACCTCTACTGGTGAAGATCGGCACCTCAGTTAGCGAGACTTGGAGGCATCATGTATGACCACCAATTGAATGGCGGCTTTAAAACTGGATTAGATAAATTCAATGGTTACTAGTCACAATGGCTATGTTCTACCTTCACCATCAGAGGCTCTATGCTAGCTGTGCCACTGGCCTGATCCAGCAGGAGTCTTCTTATATTCTTTGACTTCATGGAGTAACAATTTTGGTTGGGTAGGCCAGCACACCGCCCCCTGAAGATGCATAGTTATGTGTGGTTAGGTGGGTGGATACATTGTTTTTGTAGTTTTCTGCAGTATGAGGCTGGCCACAGGTGAAAGGAGAAAGCTGAACTAGACAAAAGCAAGTGATTTGCCTAACATTACAAACTGAGTGCTAAGAATAGTTGAAAGAGCTGGGTTTAGCCTGGAGAAGATGGGAGTGGTCTTCAAATACCTGAAAGGTTGGATGGAAAAGGCTTGTTTTCTATTTCTCCAGCAGTCAGGACTAGGGATGTTGGGAAATACTCACGAAAATGGAACAGAAGTGGAAATTGCTTATGTTTGCTTATTCATCCCATGAGCAGAATGGAAATTAGTCCTGTGAATACAGGTGGTATTTGCTGTTGTTGTTGCTTTCAGTCTGCAAATGATATGTAATTGATTATGTTTCCTCCCTATTTGCATTGCATTTCCTTTGCATTTAAATGGATGGGGTCGAATAATGTAATGACAATGTAACTTATTTAACTTATGTAATTTTTGTCACAGTGGACAGCAAGACAAATAAAGTAGGTTTTGGCAAAGCATGAACTACAACAGAACAGAAACAGTGCTGCATGTGACAAATGCAGGGCAAAATGGAAAATGATGCCATCTTACATCCCTAGTCAGGACTAGAACCAATAAGAGATGGAGGCGGAATTTGTTTGGTCTGCTTTTCACAGTAAACCAACCCAGTCTGAAACTCTGGAACTTGCTATATACCACTCTGGATTTTGCAGTGAAGGTTCAGCACACAAAAAGTGTCTACACCAAAAACATGTTTTAAATTAAAAATGCACAGAAAATGCACATTTTATGGGAAAATGCATTGAAAAATGCTACTTTACATTTGTATTGCTCCCCCCCCCCAGGCTCCTGCTGGGAGGAAGGACGGGATATAAATCAAATAATAAATAAATAATATTTTATTTTATGTAAAAAGTCCATACAAAAGGAGTACAGTGTAAACGCACACTTTCTGTGTGTCCTTTTTTTAAAAAAAAAACTTGCACAAAATGGGATGGATCACAGCAGGGCCAGTGTCAGATGGTGGCCAGGTTGGGCCCTAGCTGAGGGCTCCTGGGGCCCAGAAGGGCCCCTGAAGGGTCCCTCCTTAAGGTGGGTGGAAGTGCTCCCATTCCATGATCTGCAGCAGCAGCAGTTCCTGATCCTGCTGCAGATTGAAGAGAGGGAGCTCCCAGGCACCTCTGTACAACCGTGCAGGCCTGCAATGCCTGCCTGCATGCCCCACCTACCTCTCCTGTTGGGGTGAATGCTGGCCATGCTGCACGTATGCATGTCATCAATCAAGATGGTGGAGGAGGCATCAGCCCTTTAGGGAAGCCTCAGCCACCATCTTGGTTGATGGCAGGCATGCGTGTGCAGCGTGGCCAGCATATAAGACAGCAGGAGCTGTAGGTGTAGGTAGGTGCCATGGGCCCGGGGCAGGGTGGTGCCCAAGGGTTCAGTCATGGCTGGCCCTGGCCCTGGATCAGAGCTATGTTTGAGCATGAAAACTAAAATGAACCAATGAATAGAAATTGCAAGGAAGTAGGCTGATGTGAAAGTTGGACAGTGAAAAAAGTGGATAAGAGAAAAATCAACTCATTTGAAATGGAGGTGAGCTTTGTGCATACCATGGACTGCAAAAAAGACAAATAATTGGGTGTTAGAAAAAATTAAACCAGAATTATCACTAGAAGCTAAAATGATGAAACTGAGGTATGTGTACTTTGGAGACATAATGAGAAGACATGATTCACTAGAAAAGACAATAATGCTGGGAAAAAGAGAAGGGAGTAGAAAAAGAGGAAGGCCAAACAAGAGATGGATTGATTCCATAAAGGAAGCCACAGACCTGAACTTACAATATCTGAACAGGGGGTTCACGACTGATGCTGTTGGAGATAGCTGATTCATAGTGTCGCCATAAGTCGTAGTTGACTTGAAGGCACATAACAACAAAGATTTTTGAAAAAAAAAGTTAGAAAGAACTTCCTAATAATAAGGGCTGTTCAGCAGTGGGACAGACTAGGAGCCAGTGCAGCAAAGAGGCATTTTGTTCCTGCCCCCACCATCCACCCTGGCCTGGACCAGGATAGCCTGACCTCAGTTGTTCATGCTCTGGTGACTTCCCAACTGGACTACAATAATGCTATGTATGTGTGGCTGCCCTTGAAGACAGTCTGGGGGCTACAGCTAGTGTAGGCTGTGGCTGCTAGACTGGTAAGTGGAGCAGCCTGATGGAACCATGTGTCACTGGTCCTGAACGTGCTGCAATGGCTGGCTGCAAGCTACCGGGTCCAATATAAGGTATTAGTGCCAACATATAAAGCCCTAAATGGCTTGGGACTCAAGTGTCTAAAAGAACATTTTTCCCAGTATCAACTATCTCAGACCCTATGATCAGCAGGTGAAGTCTTGTTGGTGGGGCCACCATTGATGGCTGCCCAGTTGGTGTTTACCTGTGACAGGGCCTTTTCAGTGGTGGCTTGCCATTTGTGGAATGCACTCCTCAAGGAGGTGCATCTGTCTCCCTCTTTACTGACTTTCTAGAGAAATTTAAAAGCATTCCTTTTTTACCCAGGCATTTAATGGCTGAAGGACACTGATCCTAGCAACCCGGAGATTACTTAATGGAAGAATGTTTTTATTGGTAACTGTTTTTGAGTGTTTTTATCTGTAACTATTTTAGATTTTTTAAAAATCTGCAACTGTTTTTGATTGCATTTTATTCTTAAAATATTGTATCTGCTGCCCTGGGCTCCTTTGAAAGGAAATTCAACAACAACAACAACATAAGTCTATCCATCAATCGCCATTGCTGCTAGCCAGGGGTTTGGACCACAGCCTAAAGCAACAACTGAAAAGGCAAAATCCATATGCAATCCTATAAAGAAATACCAGTGTGATGCTCAACTGTAGCTATAGAGGTATGCAGCGGGTGAACCCTACAAATTCTTCTAGTGTTTCTGTGCCAGCACACTGGTGCCATTCTACAATAAATTATATAGACATGTACCTAACACCCTATGTGAAAATATTGGAGATGCGAAGAAGGAATCTCTAGATTTTTTTAGTATATGTGAGGATTCTGCAGGAAGATACAACTTCGTATTGGGGTAAAAATTACCAAGTTAATTACAGAAGTGTTAGGATGTGAATTACCATGGGACCCAATAGTCTTGCTGTTAAATTATTAAAAGGGTATGCCTGAACCATGCGCTGTGGAATGTGTATAAAACCTTTTATGTGCTGCAGGCAGCAAAATAGGATAATGAAGCACTCACGACTGCTGATTATTTGAAAAGGATCTGGCAGACCACAGATATTGTAAGGCTAATTAATTACATCAAAGTTTAAAAAACGACAACAGTATGAGTTTTTGTTTTTACATGGGATAATGTGCATTCATTTCTGAAACAATAAACACAATGGCTCTGTGGAACCTTGTGGTGTCTTCTCATTATTGCAAGATCTCTGCCTTTAATATATGCATAAGAATGTGAAATTGCTGAGTGTTTTGATTTTGTAGTATTCAAAACATGCATACTTTATTCCTATGAAGAAAGACTTAAACAATTCATGCTAGTCATTAACATTGATCTCTAAGACCTCCCCCCCTTAGTCAAAAATGAAAGGTGTCAGCATGCTATGCACATTAAGTAACACAGGGCTCCCTACACTGTTGTGCACACTTAGTCATGAATTTGTGTATCTGACACTGTGTTCCAGTACATCTGTTCCATTCCCAGCACAAATCTTGCAGAGGCTGGCACTGGAAAAATCTTGCAGTAGCTAGCCCAGAAAATAAACACCAGTTTGGGATGAGTATGTCTTTCTTAAACTTTTTCTTTAACTCTTTGCTTTAACTCTTTAAGGAAAACAGTGAACAGTACTTTTCAGTACAGCTGGGCTTAGAATCATAGAGTTGGAAAAAATGCAAGACCATGGCATGCATTGTTGAGTACATTCTCCTGAATGCTTTATCCCCAGGTAGGGATGGAAAGATCTGTCAATTTCAGTTCTCTTGTTTTCTAATTTTTCCAATCTTAAATACAGTTCTCCAAGTTTCTGCAGCAATTTGCATTTTCTTTAAAAATCCTCAGGAAAATTATGCAACATTTAAGTGTGAATTTCTCCTACTAAAAGCATTTTTGACATATACTCATTTTGGCAAGCAATTTCTCCCAGTATAATGCATTTTTGTACGATATTTTCACTAATATATTCATTTTTATGCACATTTTCCCCTAACGTATGCATTTTAGTAAACATTGGTGGTAGAACTGCAACACAAAATTTGTATAAGTGTGAATTTTGAAGGACGTCTGTGTTTCCGTTGTCGTATTGTTTTGGAAAGTGTGAATTTGATGGATTCAGCTTTAAATACATCATGAAAGAATTGCACTGGTTGCCTTGCTACTGGGCCAAGTTCAAGGTTCTAGTTTTGGTGTACAAAGCCCGCTACAGGTTGGGACCAGGATACCTGAAAGACCATCTTATCCCTTATATACCCATTGATCACTGCGCTCTGCAGGAGAGGGCATCCTGCAGATACCATCTTATCAGGAGGTCCATTCTGTACAACATAGAAAATGGACCTTTAGTATGGTAGCACCTACCCTGTGGAACTCCCTACCCTTAAATATTAGACAGGCACCATCTCTGCTATCTTTTCAGTGCCTACTGAAGACCTCCCTCTTTCAACAAGCCTTTTAAGTTGAGACCTTATCCCAGTTTGTTTCTGTGTTGGAATTGCTTTTTAATATGTTTTTAAACCTTTTTTTAAAAACACTATGTTTTTTAACCTTTTTTAAGATGTCTTCAAAGCTTTTTTAAAAATGTTTTTAAAGATGTTTTGTTTTAATGTATTTTAAAGTCTGTTTTTATGACATTTTAAAGTGTTTTTAGTGCTTTTGTTTGCCGCCCTGGGCTCCTGCTAGGAGGAAGGGCGGGATATAAGTCAAATAATAAATAAATAAATAAATAAATAAATAAATAAATAAATAAACCAAAATTCTTCCTCATCCTTACTTCCAGTTAGGTTGTGTTAATTCCAGAAGCAATGCAAATGAATCAAAATGAAACTCTTCCTCATTTCAGTGTAATAAAGATTTGATTGGGAGTTGAAGAAAGCACTTACAAATGAAGGTGGAAGCCTTTAAGAGTATTGGTATTAGACATTGTCACAGAATTTCAGCTCAAGTGGCAATTTTTTAGTTGTTTATTTAAAACATTTACATAGCACCTATTATCAAAGATTTCAAGGTGCATTACAAACATAAAAAAAACAATGGATTTATGAACGCACTCAAAGCAACCAGCAGGTGAAAATACTATTATTATAAGTCAGAGAGTTATAATAATAGTATAAGTCAGGGAACAATCCAAACCCAAAATCTGCTGGGCTGAGCAGAGTTTAGAATATGCGGATCTCTGCTTGCTGAAGTCCCCCATTGCGGCTTAGCCAGCGATATGCCAGCATAAGTCCACCATCCGAGATCAGCCAGATCAGCTGAAGCCAGCTGAACTGAGGCCAGGGCAAGTCCCAAAAGAGGGGTGTGGCAGGGGAAGATAGGTTAGAGCAGACTATTCCAAACTCCATTCAGTTTGA
This sequence comes from Rhineura floridana, assembly GCF_030035675.1. NCBI lineage: Eukaryota > Metazoa > Chordata > Lepidosauria > Squamata > Rhineuridae > Rhineura > Rhineura floridana. Next base: position 171,325,448 of record NC_084484.1, read on the forward strand.
TCATGTGATTTAGCAATCCAGCAGAAGTTACACTGGCAGAAAGGGTGGTGTAAGTCAAACCCTGTTGTAAAAGCTTGTTTTCCCTCTGCCAGGTTTCAGCTGGTTCAGCAGTAGGCTTGCTCCTAAATAGAGTTTGGAATAAGGGAAAATTACACTGGCATAATTTCCCCCAGCATATAGGCTTCCGAAAGGGGGGGATTGCTCTGCTAGGCTACAGTCCTAAAGCAGGGGTGGGAGAACAGAGAACCAAAGGTGGATGAGCTACTACACCAATGCTCTTCCAGGCTCTTGCTGGCAGGATGGAAGTCTGGATGGAGCAGCCCTCTTGAGCTGCACCATCCTTTCCCTGTTTTATTTACTGATTTTCCTTCCATTGCGATAAATGGAAGGGAAAATCATTACGCCAGCTCTAGGGCTGGAATAGACTCCTCCCTGGTTTGGGTTATGTGCCAGGAGACTGGGAAGTCTATGGATCATTTGGATCCATATCTTCCCCTGGTCCACCCTGGCAAGCTCCTGATGTACCTACTTTTTTGCCTCCAACAATTTCAGAACTCCATCATTGGTGAGCTCAGGACCATGGAGGCTCCTGTGATAACGGGGAGGTGACCTACAAGTACGGGTGAGGAAGAAACAGTGGCGTCACTAGGGTTGGTGTCACCTGGTGTGGTAACTCATGGTGTCACCCCCATGGACCTCCTCCCGTATCAGACCATACAGAATCCTTAGTAATGTTTTTTGTACTAATGTTACTCGTAAATCGTAATTCCCATATATCACTGAATGTAATGGCAATAGTAGTGACATAAACAACTAGCAAAACTAAAATTACACCTTTAAATTACAATATCATATGCACAGCTCAAATTCTTGCTCTTATTACTAATGGGAGTTAATTATCTTGCATATGCCCATAGTAAATTTTCAGATACTTTCAGACCCTCAGCAATTTTCAAGTGGTCTATGTGTAGAAAATAATGCTTATTTGGCTTTTGTAAAATAACTCGCTTGGCCGCAGGCAATAAGAACAATGCTGGTGATTTAGTGGACATTCCATAGGCACGTACGTTACTGTTTATGTAAGCTGGCCTGGCTATCTCTTTGTTTGTGTAAACTACCTTGGCCTGCAAAACCGGTTTTGCAAGTGCTTCCAATGGCGCTGAGTGAAGGAACAACGCCTGTCTCAGGAATGTGGCGAAGGGCCAAAAAGGCCTTATATGGAAAAGATCGGGAATAAGGAAGTAGGCTGAGCCAACGGTTAATGTATGCATGATGTATATGGGGCCAAGAGTATAAAAACCTGGCTGCGTCCAGGTAGGGGCAGACTCGGCTTTGTTCGTTTCTCCACTTGCAAGTGCTTCAATAAAACTCTGGCTTTACTTTTAAGACCGTTTCGTCGTTCCTTGAGTAATATTGAAACCTTGTACTTGGGAGCGGATCCTCGCCTAACAATAAAACAAATATTGTGGGCGTTTGTTACATATGTAGAAGAAAGGTTTGGGAACCCCTGGAATAAGACACCTGCTTATGTCCCTATGCTGCTCTCTCTCCTCATTTAGGTGCCTGGGATGCATGCGTGTAGACACACCTCCTTACAATTATGGAAAGTGATTCTTAATAATAAGTCTCCAGACACAAAGTTACATAGGTATTTATCAGTTATTTAGTAGAAAATTCAGAGCTGCAGGGTCCCTTCATGATAGTTACAGCCACGTACACCCTTTTTTGCTCCTGGATTAAGAATGAGATCTTTGTTAATGCATTCTCTCACAACAACAAACATCTCTAGGAGCCAATCAGCATGAAAGTGGAGAGCGTCTTCTCAGTGGCTGACTCACCTCCTTTCACTCTTTGGCTCCAATCTGCAGAAAAGGCAAGGAAGCATATTAGAAGACTCTTCTCAGTGACTAACACACTCTCTTTTCAAGCTGACTGTAGGATGCTTGGAGACATAGGGACCCTGCTCCCAAAAAAGCAGAGGGACTAAGATCCCCTGGGCAACTACACTCCTGGTGCTTATGGACATGACCGTAATATATTTTGTGACGTGCAAGTTCGATATTATTTATTAAGTGTGTTTAGGATTACACTGATGGCATTTCCAAATATGTACTTTCACAGACTTTGGTTTTCCATAACACAATGTTTGTCCAAGCCTCCACACTTGGGGGGGCACTACTTGCACACCTCTTACATAAGCACATCAAAGTTGGATACACACCTGAACCAAGACCCAGACAAAAGGGCACTCAAAACAAAAAGGTAATTACAGTCGCTGAGTAGATCTTGTACAGTGGTTATACTGACTGGGCAGCCACTGTCCTTCACATTTTACAAAATACTTTTTCCTATACAAAGATTAAATTTCTGCGTATGAAAAAGTAATATATGAAGTGGTCTCAATAGTGAGAAAAGTAAACAAGTGAATGGTGATCCAAACGTTTTTCATTCTCACGTTATGAAGCTAGCTGCCAGATGATGTATCACCTTCCCTACGCATGCAGCGTAGACTGAAAAAACAGCACCCAAGCCACCATTCAATACGTGCATGTGTTCTTTCCAACATGAATCTACAGGTCTCAAAAAGTAATGTGTGACAAAGTCCTCAAACACCTTAGAACATGTTTCAAACATGGTCTCTTGTTCTACCAGCATGCCTTCACACCATCACTTTGCCAAAACATAAGGATAGGTAAATTGCTTTTAGGGAGGTTCACAATTATGATTTCCTATTTATTTAATCTAAAAATATTTAAAATATATAAAAACAGCCAGGGGAAGATATTGGAGAAATATAAAATAAATACAAATAAAAAGGGGGGGGAGGTGAAGAGACCTTAAATATGCTACTCACCATCTCTCAGCCTAACCTCTCCTCAGGATGAAAACAACGGAGAACCATGACCACCCCCAGGAAGAAGGGCACACTTAAAATGTAGAGGAAAAAAATCATCTACAACCATAGTGTGAAATCAAATACTTATTGGGATACAGTTTGAAGAAATATTTATATAAACATGACTATCAAATATGTTTATGAATTACACACTCTTTAAATATATTTATAGTGCAATCCGATGTTTGCTTACTCAGAAGCAAGTCCCAATGTATTCAATAGGGCTTACTTAAACTGGGAAGTGTGCAGAGAACTACAGCCTCAAGTGATAAGGAACTTGTTCTTTTAAGTTGAGACCTTATCCAAGTCTGAGTCTGTGTTGGAATTGCTTTTTAATATGTTTTTAAGCCTTTTCTTATTTTTTTAATTTTTTTTAAAGCTTTTAAAAATATTTTCAAAGATGTTTTAATATATTTTAAAGTCTGTTTTTATGATGTTTTAAAGTGCTTTTAGTGCTTTTGTTTGCTGCCCTGGGCTCCTACTGGGAGGAAGGGCGGGATATAAATCAAATAATAAATAAATAAACTTAATTCACCCAACCCAAAATTCAGAATCATGCCTCTTTAGGCTGTTTTTCCAACTGTTTATTCTTGCTTTATGGTTATTGGATTTTAAATGGCTTTATTTCTTGTTGTGAGCTGCCTTGGTTTCCAACCCTACCTCACAGGGTTGTTGGAAAGACTACACACACACACTGCAGATGTATAAATACATACAGCCCATATAATAGTTTATTGTCAAACCAGTTGGTCATTGCAGAAAAATCAGTATTAGTTTTTTAAAAATCAGTATTCGTTTCCTACAGAATAAAAACTGTAATACCTAAGTAAGCCCTGCCTACTTGCTTTAAAATAGGACTGGAGGAGAGGGGGGACAGAAAGACAACACAAACACATTTTTTACATTCACTCCAAAGTCCCATTGATTTTCAGCACATTCATAACCATGTCTACTCAAAAGTAAATCCTATTGAATTCAATGGGATTTACTCTGGAGATATGGGATTAGCAATGCTTTTACCCCCACAAAAGCAAGTATTGGGAAGGTTTTGAAAACACTGCCCAGGATCTGACTCCTACACACAAGAGGGGAAAAAACTGAAATGTATATACTTACCCAATTTATGAGATTTTCAGATAAACGGGGGGGGGGACCACCATTTTCTGCCCTTGCAATGAGGTTTACTAGACACTGCCACAGGTCAAACAAACACTTCACTGATTGGCTGCAATCCTGAACGGGCGGGGTTAAAGCTACGAAGTGCTATACAGTAGTTTAAAAAAAGATTTAACGGGGCAGCTGACGTTTTTATGTATATCTCGAGAACCGGACCACCTAGAAACTTAATTTTTTTAAAATTAAAGCTGAGAATCACCCCCTCTGATGGTGTCATCTGGTGTGGTCCGCACCCCCCGCACCCCCCTAGTAACGCCACTGGGGGGCGGCTGACGTTTTTATGTATATCTCGAGAACCGGACCACCTAGAAACTTAATTTTTTTAAAATTAAAGCTGAGAGTCACCCCCCTCTGATGGTGTCACCTGGTGCGGTCCGCACCCCCTGCACCCCCCTAGTGATGCCACTGGGGAGAAATTCGATTAAGTTCACATCTAGAGATACTAATTTGCACTTTCCAAAACAATATGCAAAATACAACACAGCCATTATTTGAAATTTGCACATCTCCAGATACTGCAGCACAGTTCTCCAGCCAAGTAATGTGTACAGAAATGCATAAGCTAGGGAAAAGTGTGCATAAAAATGCACCTTACTAAACATAACATTCAAAATGCGTTAAATTAGGAAAAAACTGCATATAAAATGTGTATAAGGATAAATTTGCACAAAAATGCTGGTAATTTTCATGAGGGCTTTTAAAGAAAAATAATTGCATGCTGATGTAGAAAAGTGGAGAACCGGACCTCCCGCTCCATCCTTGGAGAAGGAGATCCTCTCTATGTTGTGGGACTATAGGCTCACAGGGCATAATATCTGAGATACAACTTGAGTAAGCAGCACCTGTCAAACCTCTGGCTGCTCAATTCTGCACTGAAAATTATTTTAATGTAAAATGCATTAAGAGTATTGGTATTAGACAATACAGGGCTCGCTCTCACCCCGTGATCAGTGGGGTTGCCCCTTTCTGAACCTTTTCCAGCTCTACAATATCTTTCTGATGTTCAGCGACCACAGTTATACACAATTTTCCAAGTGTGGTTGCACCATAGGTGTGCATAAAGGTGTTATGAAAGGCATTACAGTGTTGGCAGTTTTATTTTCCGTTTCTTTCCTAATGATCTCTAAATGGAATTCACTAACATGGAACCAGGATAGACTATTCATCTTTTTAGGATAAAGGTGTTTTTGGGGAGGAAAACATGCATTATGTTAGACAGTCATCATTCTCAAAGAGATCTGTTCAACCAGAGTGATAGGAATGCAATCTGTGTATCTGACAGTCCAGTCCAGATGCATTATTTCAACAGAAAAGGTATTATGTCACTTAATTAGATGTTCTGAAACCTTAGTTAAACTAACTTCAATACACTGTATATATGTGGCCTTCCTTTTCCAGAAGCTTCATCTTGATACTGGTAGCGGGGGTGAGGATGGGCGGAAGTGCTTACTTGACTTCCCAGCAGGTCAGTCACTTCTGCTTATCAGGAGTGGAAGGAGTGAGGCGGTGGCAAAGTCAACGCAGTACAAACATGCCAGTGGAGCCAATCAGGCATTCCTGCCAGTGTGTTTGCACAGTACAACCCCCCCTGCTGCCTTCCGGAATGGAAGGATCTGTGAATTTCGGTTCTCTCACTTTCTTATTTTCCAATCTGAAATCCAGTTCTTCAGGTTCCTGCAGCAATGTGCAGATTTTTGTTTCAAAAAAGGCCTCATGAAAATTCTTCAGCATTTTAGTGCAAATTTCTACCAATAAGCACATTTTTGCAGGCAGTTGACTAATGTACACATTTTTGCAAGCTATTTCTCGTAATATAATGCCTTTTTGCATGTTATTTTCACAGATACATTCATCTTTATGCACAATTTCCCCTCATACATGCATTTTTGCAAACATTGGTTGGCAGGCAAACTGCATTGCAAAATTTGAATAAGTGCAACTTAGGAAGGATGGCTATGTTTTGGTTCTCATATTGTTTTGGAGATTGTAGATTTGTTATCTTTGGGCTGAAATGCGAACTGAATTGAATTTCTCAACCATCCCTACAGTGCAGTTAGTTTTTCATTAACCTTTTTGTTTGAATAGCCTGGTAATAAAGAGAACAGTAGACAGTTGGACAGCTACTAGAGTCAAGACCCATTGAATCTTGTTGACTAAGTATGACTTGGTAAGGATTAAAAAGTCACTCTGGAGAGTGACAAGATTCTGAGAACAGTTTGTGGACATCACCATGGGCAGCTCACATTATAGAAAACATCATGCAGCGTGAGACAAAATGAGTCAAGGAGCAATTCTAAAGGGAGCTGACTTCAAACATGACAACATGCCAGAGGGTTTAAAGTGTGACTCTTGTTGATGAGCAAGTCTGGTCAACATTCCCAGAAGGCGACAAAGCAATGAGAGATCACTGCCATTTGTCTACCATCCCTTAATTCTAGCAAAATGCCCCAAACATAAAGCAACAATTTAGTTCCCTCCTCCCAATTCTGATGAATGTTGCAGAGAGACCTTGGAAGTTACTCAAATATCAGAAACAGGATGTTCACACATTAATTTCAAGAAATATATATCTCTCTCACACACGCACAGAGCATAACAGGAAGAGGCCTTTTTTAGGCCTAGTTTTGTTTGTTTCCTTTAGCACATCAGGAAAGACGCCCACTGTAGACATGCATATTTTGTAATACCTTATGAAATACCTTAAAATACTTTGGGAACATTCATTAGCAAAACTGTGTTGTGCCAACTGGTTAAAGAATTAAGAAGCACACTCCACTGGGATGGCATCCCTGTCTTTAAAGCACTTCATATCTGCTAGATGCCAATCATTTCAGATCTGGAACAACAGTCTGCAGTGTGAAGTTTTTATTCGTGTTCCCAGTCACTCCATTCTATTCCCTTTCTTCTCCCTCTCCTAGCTTTCAGTTTCCCATCTCAGTCAGTCTGTATTCTGTGGCCACAGAGGGTGCTCCATCTTCACTGAGCTATTTTTTTTGTTCCCCTCATTAGGTTCCTCCCTTAAATGTGTTCTGTACTTCTGCAAATATTGGGGTTTACCCTAGCCTGCTGATTCCTCTCTTGTCCTGTCGGGGTGGGGAGTAACACACTCTTAGAATTAAGAGGCAGGATGCCTCAGAACAGATGTATACAGACCACTCACTTTTTCCAAAATGCATCCAGGGATGCCTGCCTTGCCTTTTTTTCTTTTATCATGTACAGGGCTGGCTCCAGGCATGCCGGGGCCCTTGGGCATCAGCCTGCCCCAGGCCCCTCCGCTCCCTTTCCATGCCATGGATTGCAGGACAGGTAGGGTTGCCATATTCCAGTTCCACAAATCCGGGCAGGTTAATTTGCATATAATGTAAAGTATTTGCATATTATGCAAATTATTTGCATATTATTTGCATATTATGCAAATATTTGCACATTAATACTTGGATTGTCCAGTTGTTTTGTTTTTGTGCCTAGGAATTACCACCAAAAACTGGGGAAAGATGTGAGAAATCTTTTTTTTAAAAGCAACATTTTTAGCCTTAAATGCCTAGACTCTAGTTTCCAACACTATGGAGTATTTATTGATTAAGAGAATTTATATCCTGCCCTTTTGCTGTTAAAAACAGAGCTCAGCACAGCGTACAAATATAATAAAAACAATAAAAATACACAATCAATATAAAAACATAATAAAAACACAAAATAGCAACAAACAAAGTAAGTCAGGGCAACAGTACGGTTAACCATATACGATATATTTCAAAGATGTGGTGGGTGGAGAAAAACAAGAAGCCTAATTGTTAGGAAAAGGAGTCTTTCACACCACATGCTCAGTTGTAAATACTGTTGCAGCAAGCTTTACAAGTTCCTCCAGTATTCCACTGGTGCAGACACTCAGACATTCAAAGTATCTGTATGTTTCTTAGGTTTTATAAAAGCAGAGCTTTGCTTAACTCAAAATTTCTTCTCCCTTTGATCAACCACATCTACACAGGTTCCACCTCCATACTCAAAATGAAACTGGGCCTGGAAGTGTGCAACAACCCCACACATACCTTGCTAATTAGATTACCAATGCCAGGATGTCTGTCTTATGGACTACTCTCCTGCTCCCCCCCCCGGGCATCATGAAAGACCCAGTCCTGGGCTCAGAAAGAAAATAAATATCTGGTCCTCTTCAAAGTATTGAGAAGCCTCTTGTTTTAATTGAAATAATAATTATAAATTCTTGTTCTTATCACTAATGGGAGTTAATTATCTTGCATATGCTGCTGTTGCTTCTATGGCTGTAACGGAGTGAGGTTAAAGACAAGTGAAATGCAAATAGGAAAAAAGCAACACAAAAGGCAGTAACACTTTCCTAAGTGTAATACCATACCAACCACAACAAGATTCCTATGAGTAAGGCAGAAAACTAAGCATCTCACAACCAAAAATATGATAAATGAAGAAATATTTATATAAAAGCATGACTATCAAATATATTTTTAATTACACAAACTGTAAAGATATTTATAGTGCAATCCTAGGTTTATTTATTCAGAAGCAAGTCCCAGCGTATTCAGTGGGGCTTACTCAAACAGGGACAGAAATGCAGCTTCAAGTGATAAGCAACTTCATTCACACAACCCAAAATTCCGAATCATGCCACTTTACGCTGTTTTGCAACTGTTTATACTTGTTTTTATGGTTATTGGATTTTAAATGGCTTTATTTCTTGTTGTGAGCTGTCTTGGTTTCCAACCCTACCTCACAGGGGTGTCGGAAAGATTCCATACACGCACACGCAGACACTGCAGATGTACAAATACATACAGCCCATATAATAGTTTATTGTCAAACCGGTTGGTCATTGCAGAAAAATCAGTATTAGTTTTAAAAAAATCAGTATTACTTTCCTACAGAATAAAAACTGTAATACCTAAGTAAGCCCTGCCTACTTGCTTTAAAATAGGACTGGAGGGCACAAACACAATTCTTTTTTACATTCACTCCAAAGTCCCATTGATTTTCAGCACATTCATAACCATGTCTACTCAAAAGTAAGTCCTATTGAATTCAATGGGATTTACTCTGGGCATATGGGATTAGCATTGCTTTTACAAAAAGCAAGCATTGGGAAAGTTTTCAAAACACTGCCCAAGATCTGACTCCTGCACACAAGAGGAAAAGAAACTGAAATGTATATACTTACCCAATTTATGAGATTTTCAGATAAATAGGGGGTAAAACCACCATTTTGTTTTCTAGACACTGCCTAAGGTCAATGAAACTGAAACACAATCCCTGATTGGTTGCAATCCTGAACGGGCAGGGTTAAAGCTACGAAGTGCTATACAGTACTGTTTAAAGAAAGATTTAACAGTCGGGGGTGGCTGACGTTTTTATGTATATCTCGAGAACCGGACCACCTAGAAACTTAATTTTTTTTTTAAATTAAAGCTGAGAATCCGGGCCACCTAAAGGGCTAGCTGGGCACTGGGTGGCATACATAGAATCTGGGTAAAACCCAGCTAACTGGGCAATATGGCAACCCTAAGGACAGGAGCTTCCAAGCTGCCCGCCATCCCCCCGCTTCACCTACCTTTCTCTGCTGTTTTTTGTGGCTGTGCGCACTGTGCACGCAGGGTTGCCATCAATCAAGGTGGCGGCCGAGGTTTCCGTAAGGGGCTGAAGCCTCTGCCGCCATCTTGTTTGCTGGCACACAGCACGAGCAAAAAACAGCAGAGAGAAATGTAGGTGAAGCAGGGGAAATGGCAGGTGGCTCGGAAGCTCCTCCTGTCCTGCAATCCACAGCTGCTGCCGTGGATCGTGGAAGGGGAGCGGAGGGCCCCTCAGGGGCTCCTGTAGCTCCGGGGCCCTTGGGGCAGTGCCCCACCTGGCCGCCCTTTAGAACCGGCCCTGATCATGTAGCATCCTTGCTATAGCAATCTAAAGCTTTCAGCAGAGTTCTCTCCATGCACTTGAGCAGGCAGGCAAGGGGCAGCCACCACCACCACCCTGCGCTTGGTCTCTCTCTCTGCCATCCACCCCTACACTTGAGCAGAAACGTCTGCAGTGAACAGTGCTTCCAGGGCACAGTGCTTGCAGGGCACTGCAAGGAGCACCTTTCCAGCCACACGTGAGGGGGCTGCCTGCAGCAGCCACAGTCCAGAAGACAAGGAGCCACATTCTGACTATGTCAGAGTATGTGCTCCTCTTCCCCACAACCCTCCCCAAAGACTTTGTCAAAAGGAGCTTCTTTCCTGGAGGATTTGTTAACGGGTATTACTGTATTCTAAGCTTTTTGTCCTATTGCTCAAGCAGCCAGCACACTGCCCGCCCCCAAACGGGTGAAGTAATTTGTCCTATAATATGCTATTAGCGGGGATTTTTTGTAACAGTACTTACCGGTATAGAGTACCTGCACCTCTTTTGTTGCTGCCTCTGCCAGCCATTTGGTGCTGGCACACACAGTATTTTTTATCAAGATATGAATACTGGCACCTCATTTTTTACTGAAAAAGCACTGACTAGTAGTATAAGGTTATGAAGATTTGAAAGCAACCAGTATTTATCTTCATTTTATCTCACCAGTTTATCTCACGGAGCGCCTTCAACGCCACCAATTATGCCGCCCGACAAGATCGGCCACACAGGGCCTTCTCTCAATCCCGCCAACAAAAACAGCCAGATTGGCGGGTACAAGAGAGAGGGCATTCTCAGTGGCGGCCCCCACTCTTTGGAACTCCCTCCCACAAGATCTCCGGCACGCCTCTTCCCTAAATGTGTTTCGGAAAGCCTTAAAGACCTGGCTCTTTCAGCAGGCCTTCGGGGTATCTGGGGAGGGTTAATCGATATAATTGTAATGCCTCCTACCCAGTTTTAATATTGTTGTTGTAGATCTATTCTTTTTATTGTATTACTGTATTTTATTAATTGTATTTTAATAATTTTGTAAGTCGCCTAGAGTGGCCATTGGCCAGATAGGCGACGAAGAAATTAAATTTATTATTTATTATTATTCATTTTCTTTTTCTTTTTGAAAAGTCTTTTCTCAGCTATTTCTTTTTTGGAAACTACCTAGCTCCTTATTAAATCCCATATGCTCAACTGCACAAAAACTTATTTCACACTGCACATTTTTTGACACTGCACAAAATGTGTCTAGCTGCACATTAGAATAAATGTTGCTTCTTAAAAGAGAGAAGAGAATGCTAACATGGTACCCTCCAGATGTTGTGAAGTCAATTCCTTTCAGCACCAGACAGCATAGTCCATGGTCAGGGACTGTAGCTTAGTGGCAAATTCAGAAGTGCAGGGTCCCTTCAAAATAGTCACAGCCACACCCCTCATGGCCACACCCCCTTCTAAGATTACAGAATAATCTGGCTAGTCTTGAATACTGCTTTCTGATTCTCTATCACTGTCCCCATTTGCCTGTCCTTTCTCACGCTTGAATTACTGAATTCAGCACCTACACATTTATCTCCTGCTACTACTAGATGGAACACTATAATCAGGATTCACATCTTCCCCCTCCCCCTTTTTTGTTGCTGGGTTGAGAATGAGATCCTTGTTAATGCCTTCTCCCACAACAACAGACTTCCATAGGAACAAATCAGCATGAAAGGGAGTGTGTTAGCTTCTGAGAAGAGGCTTCTCAGTGGCTGACTCACCTCCTTTCACTCTGATTGGTTCCAATCAGCAGGAAAGGAAGCATGTTAGAAGACTCTTCTCAGTGGCTAACACACTCCCCTTTCATGTTGATTGGCTTGTAGGATGCTGGAAACAAAGGGCCCCTACTGGGATCTGGCTCCCAAAAAAGTAAAGGCCTAAGACCCTCTGAGACTCTGGACAACCACACCCCTGGGAGTTGTAGACCAACAACATCTGGAGGGCACCACATTGGCTACCCCTTATTTAGGAAGCAAGAAAAGATGGCTAGAGGGGAAGAACAAATGAAATTGGTAGTTTGAAGAGTGGAATCAATATGAGCAGATTGAGCAGAATGTGGAGGAGAATACAGAGATAAGACTGAGCTGGATCACCAAGAAATTTATGAGTAAGAAACAGCAGCTTAAACTTAATATGAAAAGGGAAAGGAAGCCAATGGAGACAAAGATAAAGAAGAGTGATAAGGTCACAATGTCAAGCAAGATAAATTGGGTGGACAAGCGAGTTCAAAGGCGAAAAGAAATAGAGCAAGCTGAGAACCAGGAAGACTGATAAACGGAACCAAAGGAACACAGGCAGCTGCCTTATACCAGATCAGACCAGTGGCCTGTCTAGCTCAGTATTGTCTACACTGATTGACCCGAGTTTCAGACTCCCTGTCCCTCCCAGCCCTACCTGGAGATGATGATGATGATTTATTACCCTACCTTCACCCAAAGGTCCCAGGATGGGTTACAACAATTTTAAAACACATAATTAAAAACAGCCTAAACAACATGACAGAAAACAGGGTGGGTCCTAAAACTACACACCTCAGGTGTCAAAGGCCAAGGTAAAGAGGTGCGTCTTCAACATTTGCCAAAAGTTGTACAATAAAGTTGCCAGATGCACCTTGGTGGGGAGGGAGTTCCGCGGCTTAGGGGCTGCCACAGAAAAGGCCCTTTACAGGGCCACCATCACCCAAGCTTCTGAGAGTGGTGGAACTACCAAAAGGGGCCCCTCTGCTGATCTTGAGAGGGTCTGAAGGGAAGAAGGCGGTCTTTCAGATATTTGGGACCTAAGTTATTTAGGGCTTTAAACACTAACATGAGCACCTTGAATTGGGCCCAGAAACGAACTGGGAACCAGTTGAACCTGGAACTTTTGCATGCAAAGCTGATGCTCTACCACTGAGCTATGACCCTTCCCTTATTGTCCTTCCAGCTAAATTAAACACTGGAATTGAGTGGAAACAGCACCAGAACTTACTGCCCCGGGAGGAACATCCTGGTGGATTGTGACCAAGGAGAGAGAAAGAGAGAGAAAAAGGTGATATTAAATAACTAAGAGAAGCTATCCTTTGCTAAGCTCTGGTCCTCCTGAAGAATTAATAGCCTGCACAATTATTAGAAAAAGAGGCAGTGCAATCATTCATAGTGCAAATCTGAAAAAGCACCAACTACCTGGAACAGATGGGCTAGCCACAGAATGAATCAAATAAGGAGAGCTAACACTCCATTAGGACATTCACAAGTTAATCATGAGACAATCCAAAATTGCTTGATGAATGGCAAAAAGCTGTCAAACAACTGGCAATTAAGGAACTTAAAACAAGTTGTCAGACGTAGTGATCATAGAATCATAGAGTTGGAAGGGGCCTTGTAGGCCATCAAGTCCAATCCCCTGCTCACAGCAGGAAATCCACAGCTAGAGCATCTCCCGCAGATAGCTGTCCAGCCTCTGCTTGAAGACATCCAGCGAAGGGGATCCCACCACCTCCCTAGGCAGTCGGTTCCATTGCTGAACTGCCCTTACTGTCAAGAAGTTCCTTCTAATGTCCAATCTGAATCTACGCTCCTGCAACTTAAAACCATTAGACCTAGTCCTACCCTCTGGGGCAGCAGAGAACAAATCTGTACCCTCCTCTATGTGACAGCCCTTCAGGTACTTAAAGAGTGTAATCATGTCACCCTTCAGCCTTCTCTTCACCAGACTGAACATGCCAAGTTCCTTCAACCTTTCCTCATAAAACTTGTTCTCCATACCGGCTATCATCCTCGTTGCCCTCTTCTGAACCCGCTCTAACTTGTCTATATCTTTCTTAAAATGAGACGCCCAGAACTGAATGCAGTATTCCAGATGAGGCCTGACTAATGCAGAATATAGTGGGACTATTACTTCCCTCGACCTGGAAACTATAGCTCTGTTTATGCAGCCCAAAACCGCGTTTGCCTTTTTTGCCGCAGCATCACACTGCTGGGTCATGTTCAACTTGCGATCCACTACAATTCCAAGGTCCTTCTCACACGCACTACTGCTAAGCCGGGTATTTCCCATCCTGTACCCGTGCATTTTGTTTTTGTGGCCTAAATGCAGAATCTTGCATTTGTCTTTATTGAATTTCATTTTATTAATTTCAGCCCAATTTCCTAGTCTATCCAGGTCCCTTTGGATTTTATTCCTGTCTTCCATTGTGTTAGCTATCCCTCCCAGTTTCGTATCATCCGCAAACTTCATAAGGCTTCCCTCCACCCCATCATCTAAGTAATTGATGCACTTGCCTTTGGGTGCTTGTCGCAAAGAATGCTCTGATCGATTTGGCAGGAAGACCTGCTTCCAAAGGCAGGAGGAGGCCTTCAGGGACGTTATAGTGTGTCCCACTCCAACGATGATAGCTCTCCTGCTATCATGGAGAACGATGGTCTCGGGGAAGGAGAGCATCCAGCTGAGGAAGAGGGAAACGATCCCTTAGAAGGGACCCATTCCTTGGGGGATGAGCAGCTATCCTCTCGTGCCGAGGATATATCTCCAGGGGGTGGAGGGATCCTTGTAGTGGGTGATTCAATCATTAGGAACATAGACAGTGGGGTGTGTGATGGGCGTGTAGACCGCAAGGTGTTTTGCCTGCCTGGTGCGAAGGTTGCAGATATCGCCCGTCATTTAGATACTTTGGTAGACAGTGCTGGGAAGGAGTCAGTGGTCATGGTGCACATTGGCACCAACGACATGGGGAAATGCAGCCGTGAGGTCCTGGAAGCAAAATTTAGGTTGCTAGGTAGGATGCTGAAAGCCAGGACCTCCAAGGTGGCTTTCTCTGAAATGCTACCAGTTCCACGCGCAGGACCAGCCAGACAGGCCCAGCTTCGCAGTCTCAATGCGTGGATGAGACGATGGTGTCAGGTGGAAGGGTTTGGATTTGTTAGGCACTGGGGAACATTTTGGGACAAGCCGGGCCTGTACAAAAGGGACGGGCTCCACTTGAACCAGAATGGAAACAGACTGCTGGCACTTAAAATTAAAAAGGTAGCAGAGCAGCTTTTAAACTGACTGAGGGGGGAAACCCGACAGGAGCTGAGAAAGGTCCGGTTCGGAATAAACCTCCCCCCTGGGATAAAAACCAAAGAAATGATGAAATGTTAAAAGGGGTAGGCCTAGAAGTAGGCATTGTGAGAGCAGGGGCACAGGATATAAATTCAGAAGAGCAAAATTACCACAGGCCTAACCACAAGTGCCAAAGACACTTGAAGAGAGACACTGCTTACAAGTGCCTGTACGCTAATGCTAGGAGCCTCCGAACCAAGATGGGAGAACTGGAGTGCTTGGTCTTAGAGAAGAGCATTGATATAGTGAGCATAACCGAGACCTGGTGGAATGGAGAAAACCAGTGGGATACGGTTATCCCTGGATATAAACTATATCAGAAGGACAGGGAAGGACGTATTGGTGGCGGAGTCGCTCTATACATGAAAGAAGGCATTGAATCCAGCAAGCTCGAAACCCCAAAAGAGGCAGACTCCTCCACAGAATCGTTGTGGGTGGTGATACCGTGCCCCAGGAGGGACTTAATACTGGGAACGATCTATCGTCCCCCTGATCAAAATGCTCAGGGAGACCTTGAGAAGAGATATGAAATTGAGGAAGCATCCAAACTAGGAAATGTGGTAGTAATGGGTGACTTCAACTACCCGGACATAGACTGGCTGCATATGTGTTCCAGTCATGACAAAGAAGCAAAGTTTCTAGATATTCTAAATGACTATTCCCTATATCAGTTGGTCATGGAACCGACCAGAGGGACGGCAACCCTGGACTTAATCCTCAGTGGGGACCGGGACCTGGTGCGAGATGTAAGTGTTGTTGAACCGATTGGGAGCAGTGACCACAGTGCTATTAAATTAAACGTACATGTAACTGGCCAATTGCCAAGAAAATGCAACACGGTCACATTTGACTTCAAAAGAGGAAACTTCACAAAAATGAGGGGATTGGTAAAAAGAAAGCTGAAAAACAAAGTCCAGAGGGTCACATCACTCGAAAATGCTTGGAAGTTGTTTAAAAACACTATATTAGAAGCTCAACTGGAGTGCATACCGCAGATCAGAAAAGGTACCGCCAGGGCCAAGAAGATGCCAGCATGGTTAACGAGCAAAGTCAAGGAAGCTCTTAGAGGCAAAAAGTCTTCCTTCAGAAAATGGAAGTCTTGTCCGAATGAAGAAAATAAAAAAGAACACAAACTCTGGCAAAAAAAATGCAAGAAGACAATAAGGGATGCTAAAAAAGAATTTGAGGAGCACATTGCTAAGAACATAAAAACCAACAACAAAAAATTCTATAAATACATTCAAAGCAGGAGACCATCTAGGGAGACAATTGGACCCTTGGATGATAAGGGAGTCAAAGGTGTACTAAAGAACGATAAGGAGATTGCAGAGAAGCTAAATGAATTCTTTGCATCTGTCTTCACAGTGGAAGATATAGGGCAGATCCCTGAACCTGAACTAACATTTGCAGGAAGGGATTCTGAGGAACTGAGACAAATAGTGGTAACGAGAGAGGAAGTTCTAAGCTTAATGGACAATATAAAAACTGACAAATCACCGGGCCCGGATGGCATCCACCCGAGAGTTCTCAAAGAACTCAAATGTGAAATTGCTGATCTGCTAACTAAAATATGTAACTTGTCCCTCAGGTCCTCCTCCGTGCCTGAGGACTGGAAAGTGGCAAATGTAACGCCAATCTTCAAAAAGGGATCCAGAGGGGATCCTGGAAATTACAGGCCAGTTAGCTTAACTTCTGTCCCTGGAAAACTGGTAGAAAGTATGATTAAAACTAGATTAACTAAGCACATAGAAGAACAAGCCTTGCTGAAGCAGAGCCAGCATGGCTTCTGCAAGGGAAAGTCCTGTCTCAGTAACCTATTAGAATTCTTTGAGAGTGTCAACAAGCATATAGATAGAGGTGATCCAGTGGACATAGTGTACTTAGACTTTCAAAAAGCGTTTGACAAGGTACCTCACCAAAGGCTTCTGAGGAAGCTTAGCAGTCATGGAATAAGAGGAGAGGTCCTCTTGTGGATAAGGAATTGGTTAAGAAGCAGAAAGCAGAGAGTAGGAATCAACGGACAGTTCTCCCAATGGAGGGCTGTAGAAAGTGGAGTCCCTCAAGGATCGGTATTGGGACCTGTACTTTTCAACTTGTTCATTAATGACCTAGAATTAGGAGTGAGCAGTGAAGTGGCCAAGTTTGCTGACGACACTAAATTGTTCAGGGTTGTTAAAACAAAAAGGGATTGCGAAGAGCTCCAAAAAGACCTCTCCAAACTGAGTGAATGGGCGGAAAAATGGCAAATGCAATTCAATATAAACAAGTGTAAAATTATGCATATTGGAGCAAAAAATCTTAATTTCACATATACGCTCATGGGGTCTGAACTGGCGGTGACCGACCAGGAGAGAGACCTCGGGGTTGTAGTGGACAGCACGATAAAAATGTCGACCCAGTGTGCAGCAGCTGTGAAAAAGCTAATTCCATGCTAGGGATAATTAGGAAAGGTATTGAAAATAAAACAGCTGATATCATAATGCCGTTGTATAAATCTATGGTGCGGCCCCATTTGGAATACTGTGTACAGTTCTGGTTGCCGCATCTCAAAAAGGATATTCTAGAGTTGGAAAAGGTTCAGAAGAGGGCAACCAGAATGATCAAGGGGATGGAGCGACTCCCTTACGAGGAAAGGTTGCAGCATTTGGGGCTTTTTAGTTTAGAGAAAAGGCGGGTCAGAGGAGACATGATAGAAGTGTATAAAATTATGCATGGCATTGAGAAAGTGTATAGAGAGACTTCCGGGAAGGGTGACTTAGCCTGTGCCTGCTTTTGAGACGGGCTCCTGCCTCAAAAGAAGCTTATTCAGATATATCAGTCAGTTTTTTCTTTTTTTTTTGACTGATTAAACTTCTCCCGGGTAGGGAGAAACGAAGAGATTAACCTCAAAGCCTATTTTTGTTGGGACGACCAGATCTCATTAATTTATGGGACGAGGTCCAGCCGACGAAGGTGGGACGGATTTTCAACAGCAAGCTCTATCTGTTAAAGCGAACGTTCATCTTATCTTCTAAGAGAGAACGCACTAACAGGCAAGCACCCTTCTTTCTATATTTTTCTTTTACTTGACTTAAATTGTTGCTGTTTAAAAGAGATTTGCCAGATTGATCGGTTTTTGACATCTCACTGGGGAGCCGTAACTTCTCTCTGCTACGCACTAATTAATAGCTTATCTCTGTTTTTGTTGCAAAAAGCTGTCCTGGATTTGCATTCTAAAGATACACACAGAAGAGGGATTTCTATTCCAGATTTTTATTTTGAAAAATATTATACTGTTTTGAGACTACTCTCTTTTTGGTCTATTTTATTTTGACGAATCTGTTTCTTGACGATTGCCATTAATTGCTTCGATCCTGGGAACTGCATTTTGTTTACTTAACTATTGGAGAGATAAGGCTGTCTGCTCTGTTTATACTGTGATGTCACCAAGTTTGGAGTATTAACCCAATTGTTGCTGAAATAAGAAGTGGTTTTCCTATATTTTTCTTTTAAAATGGCAATTAAGAAAGTGGCTGAGAATCTGGAAATAACTATGTTTCAGAGAATAATGAATGAGATTGAGATAACGAAAATTGAATTGAGTAAAATGAAGCAGGAGATTAAAGATATAAGGGTCCCTGTGAGAGAGGTGACCCTGGAAGGGGTCCCTGTGAGAGAGGAGACCCCGGAGATTGGAATAGGGGTCCCTGTGAGAGAGGAGACCCTGGAGACTGGAATAGGGGTCCCTGTGAGAGAGGAGATCCCGGAGATTGGAACAAACGTGGAACAGGAACAAGATTTGGAGTCTATGGACTTTAGAAATAAAATCTATTGTTTGGAACTCAATGTTATCTCTGAAGAAATTAATGAAGATTCTAGAGATAAAGTTATCAATGGCATGGATTATCTTCTGGACTGGAATGATGTGATGGAGCCCAATATAGAGAAAATCTATGGAATTAACTGCAGCCATGTGACAATGGAAAAACTTTTAAGAGATGACCCAGTGTATTTTGAAAAAAAGAACAGAGATATGATTTTACAGCAGTATTTCAGCAACTTATTCAGAATGGATGGCAAGAAAATATTTGGGATAGAGGTAATTCCCATCAGACTCTTATTATATGACTATGGCTTTGACAGCAAGATTATTATGGAATACTGATAATGGAAGATTGGATATTGAAATTACTGGACTTAACAAGACTACTGAAGATGGAAGATGGAAAATGGAACTAATAGAGATAATAGAACAATGGCTACTGAAATTACTGAACCTAACAGATTCTGATGTGATGGATTAATTGAAATGTTTATTTTGACTATGGTTATGACAATAAGATTATCATAATTAGTAATGAGATGGATTAATCGATATGCTTATCTGGAAAAAAAAATTGATAGATATATTTCTTAAAGAATTGAAACCTCTCTTTGACTTTTTGTGGAAAGAATAAAGTAATGTTTATGAGATTTGATGATTAAGTAAGATAACTACTGGAGGAAAGTGATTTTATAATATGACTTAAGAGACAGGATTGCTATATATTATAGATTTATAACTGATTTGATCTTTGACAAATGGGAAGTCAATATTTTACTCTTTATTTTTTATTTTTTTTTTTTCTTCTTTTCTTTTTTTTCTTTTTGTTTAACTATTTTTGATTTTGTTTTTTGTCTATGAATGTTTTATGATTTTGTCTTGTATGTTTTATGAAAATCTGAATAAAAATTATTGAAAAAAAAAAAAAAAGAGAAAGTGTATAGAGAAAAGTTCTTCTCCCTCTCTCATAATACTAGAACTCGTCGACCTTCAAAGAAGCTGAATGTTGGAAGATTCAGGACAGACAAAAGGAAGTACTTCTTTACTCAGCGCATAGTTAAACTATGGAATTTGCTCCGACAAGATGCAGTAATGGCCACCGGCTTGGATGGCTTTAAAAGAAGATTAGACAAATTCATGGAGGACAGGGCTATCAATGGCTACTAGCCATGATGGCTGTGCTCTGCCACCCTAGTCAGAGGCAGCATGCTTCTGAAAACCAGTTGCCGGAAGCCTCAGGAGGGGAGAGTGTTCTTGCACTCGGGTCCTGCTTGCGGGCTTCCCCCAGGCACCTGGTTGGCCACTGTGAGAACAGGATGCTGGACTAGATGGGCCACTGGCCTGATCCAGCAGGCTCTTCTTATGTTCTTATGTTCTAATAAAACTTATTATTTGTGCAGTAATACAAGCTACATGTATTTTCTCAGTAATCCATACAACAACCCTGCAAGGCAGACCAGAATCATCATGCACATATTGCTAATGGCCACCTAAGTGAGTTCCTGGCAGCTTTCGCTCAGGGATTTCCTGGTGCATAGGTCAGCCTCAATCCTTACATTGCCTTCCTATCTGCTTCTGGATCCAGGACATGCTCCTTGTCTTTGGGGAAAAGTTGCAGAGCATCTGCTTTGCATGAGAAGGTCCCAAGTTCAGTCACCGGCATATCCAGGTACAGCTGGGAGACGACTCTGCCTGGAACTCTGGAGAGTCGCTGCTAGTCAGCGACGTGTAGACAATACTGAACTAGATGGACCAGTGGTCTATCTTCCTATGTTCCTTTACCCATGCTAGCTAGGGTTGATGGGAGATGTAGTCCAAAGCAACCATGCTGACCAGAGCCGATGGGAGTTGTAGTCCAAAACATCTGGAGGCCACTGGAGACTATTGTGAGAGGCTCTTCTTTGCTAATCCTTGGCCCTCCAGAAAAATTAATAGCCTGCAGAATCCCTAGACAGAGAAGCAGTACCAGAATTCAAAGTACAGATGTGACAGAGCACAAAGTACCTGGAACAAATGGGCTAGCCTCAGAATGAGAGTTAAGAGCCATGCTGACTGGAGCTGATGGGAGTTGTAGTCCAAAAGATCTCAAGGACACCAGGTTGGTGATGGCTGCATGAAGATAACAACTGTAAATGGATCCTCAGCAGCATAGGCATGTGTCCTACACAGAAGACAATTTTCTATTTGAAGCATTGTTCATTCCCGTGGGGACCTGATTGGCACAGGAAGAGAAAACAAAAACAAACTCAGGCGGCTGCAAAGGGAGGGCAGACAGTTTCATCAGCTATGATCAGCAGCTTGCAAGACTTTTAAAAAATGAGGGTGGGGGAATCTACCTTCAGTTACCTAATCTGGAAAGTAATATAAGCCAGTCCCCCAGGCAAAACTCTTAGAATTTTGTCCCACCCACCACAAAACATGCTCCAATTACTTTTGTGGGTGGGAAGAATAGTCCCTTGAAAATGAGGAAGGAATTTTGGCCCATCTTTAGGAGGGGAGGAGTTCATTGCAGGCTCACTGACTTGAGGTGATTTCCAAAATGGAAATTATATGGGGAAGCACCATAGCTCAGTGGTAGAGCATCTGCGTTGCATGCAGAAGATCCCTGGTCAATTCCCCAGGTAGGATAGGGAATAGCCCCTGCCTGAACCCCCTGAGAGATACTGCCAGTCAATGCAGACAATGCTGAACTAGATGGGCCAATGGTCTTACCAAGTAAACACGTTTGCCCCTGAGTACCATCTCCAGCCTGATTTGCATCTTGGTACACCAGTGAACTAAGGGCAATGAAACAGGCTGGACAACGGCTAGAGTGCAATTGGTGAAGACGTGATGTGAGGCTGATTGGGAACAAGTAAGACACCATAACTGTGCCTACTGTGTGGCAGTGAGGATGGAGAAGAAGGCCCACTTCTCTGCCTCCATCACATCCTCAAGTAGCCGTCCAGTGGAGCTTTTCCGTATTGTCAGGGGTCTGTTGACATCAACTCCAGGAAATGGAGTTTTAGACCCCTTAGAGGCCCAGTGTGAATTGTTTGCAAGGCACTTTGAGGGTAAAGTTACTCACCTCCATAGCAATCTTGATGCCGCATCCATATCTACTGTAGACCCCAGTGAAGTGTCCAGTGCAACATCTGCTGCGACTTCTTGGGATCTGTTTCAGTTGATGCAGCCTGATGACATGGAAGGTGCTTGCAACATTGCGGCCAGCAATGTGTCCTCTTGACTTTTGCCCTGTTTGGCTTATTAAAGCTTGTCGAGGGGGTTTGACCAAGTGGATGTAGTCAACGCATCTTTGCAGGAGGGAGTGGTTCCAGCCACCCGGAAAGAGACAGTGATCCACCCACTCCTGAAAAAGTCCACCCTGGACCCATTGGTTTGTGACACTTGGTTGCAAAAAAACCCTTTTTAGGGAAGATGCTACAGATGATTGTGGCACAGCAATTGCAAGTACTCTTGGGTGAAACAGATGATCTTGACCCATTCCAATCTAGATTCAGGCCTGGTTATGGGACTGAATCTGCCTTGGTTGCCCTGATGGATGTCCTTTATTGGGAGAAGGAGAGGCGAAGTGTGATCCTGTTATTCTTACTTCATCTCACAGCAGCTTTTGATACCATTGACCATTTTATCCTTCTAGGCAGACTTAGTGAGATGGGTGTCAGAGGCACTGTATTACAGTAGTTTTGATCCTACCTCCAGGGTCATTTTCAGAGAATAGCATTGGGTGATTGTCTTTTGGCCCCCTGGCAGTTGTGCTATGGGGTGCCGCAGGGTACCATCTTGTCTCTGATGCTGTTTAACATCTATATGAAGCCCTTGGGAACAGTCATCAGGAGATTTGGGGTGAGGTGTCAGCAGTACGCTGATGAAACCCAGCTCTATTTCTCTGTAATATTTGAATCGGGAGAGGCTGTGCAAGTCCTGGACCAGTGTCTGGACTCAGTGGTGGGCTGGATGAGGGCCAATAAACTGACTCTCAGCTCTAGCAAGATAGAGGCACTGTGTGTTAGTGGTTCCCGAGTTCAGATGATTGGTCAGTTGCCTGTTTTGGATGGGGTTGTACTCCCTCTGAAAGAGCTGGTTCATAGTCTGGGGGTGCTCCTGGATCCATCTTTGTTGCTAGAGGCCTAGGTGACTTCAGTGGCTATGAGTGCCTTTTAACCAGATTTGGCTGGTAAGACAGCTGTGGCCGTTTCTGGACCAGGGTAGCCTAACCACTGTTGTCCATGTACTGCTAACCTGCAGTCTGGGTTACTGTAATGCGCTCTATGTGGGGCTGCCCTTGAAGTTGGTTTGGAAGCTGCAGTTGGTGCAAAATGTAGTGGCGCAACTGCTCAGTGGGGCAGGGTATCACCAAAATGTTACCCCTCTGCTGAAAGAATTGCATTGGCTGCCCATTACCTACAGGGATAAGTTCAAAGTTCTGGTTTTGGTATACAAAGCCTTATACAGCTTGGGACCAGGATACCTGAAAGATCGTCTTACCCCTTATATACCCAGTTGGTTGCTACACTCTTCAGCTGAGGGCATTCTGCAGATACCATCTTATCAGGCAGTCCATTCCACACAATACAGGAAATGGACCTTTAGTGTAGTGGCACCTATCCTTTGGAATTCCCTCCCCTTAAATATTAGACAGGCACCACCTCTGTTATCTTTTTGGTGCCTACTGAAGACCTTCCTCTTTCAACAAGCATTTTAAGTAGAGACCTTATCCCAGTCTGTATGTGTTGGAATTGATTTTTGAGATGTTTTTGAAAAAGATGTTTTGTTTTAACATGATTTCAAAGATGTTTTGTTTTAATTATACAGCCACAAGAGTTGCAATGTTAAATTGAAGACACTCCCATGCCATTCTGCTGGTTCCCATAAGCACATTTCAAAATAAAACCTTACAAAATCTATAGTTCTGACTCAGAAAAGCTTGCTTAACAACGCTTTAAGTTTTCATGGTGATACACACAACAGTCAGAGAGAATCGAGAGTTCAAAGTTTAAAACAAGAGGAAAAACCCCTTTTGGACTTGTTTCTCTCAGTGGTCTCATAATATGTTGAAATTAATTAAAAATCAGCCATGTTCACAGATTACCTGTAATCCCATTACTGACCTTGCCCCATACTCTGACCTTCATCTTGTGGGGTTTAAAAGTTAAAAAAATGCCTGGGTGATTTTTAATTAATTTAAGAAATTTAACATTGAACTCTATTATAATGTCAGGCAGGCTCAGTAAGAAACAGCTGTCTATTCTAAAAGGTGTTTGGCTTAGCTTACCAGAGGGCCACACCCACGCCAAACATTTATTCCACTTGAGACAGTGATGTCTAAAGAATCTTGGGAAGTGTAGTTTGTGGAGGGTAGTGAGAGTTGTTAGGAGACTCCTATTCCCCTGACGGAGCTCTAGTGGCCAGAGGGGTTTAACAGTCAGCCCCTCTTCTGGGGACTGTAGCTCTGTGAGGGGAATAGGGCCTCTCCTAGCAACTCTCAGCACCCTTCACAAACTACACTTCCCAGGATTCTTTGGGGGAAGCCATGACTGTCTAAAGGGAAATAACGGTCTGGTGTGGATGTGGCCAGGGACAGCTTTGGTTTAAATTTGGGTGGGAGACTACATGTACTGCTGTAGAATAAAAAGGTGGGGGAAACGCTGAAAAGCAATGATACTGTTCACCATGTTTTCCTTTTGGAAAGGAAAGGGACTTTCCCTCTGCTCAGTGCCCACCCACCCAATTTCCTCCCCTCCCCCAACTCAGTTTCACCTATCCTAAGCATGATTGTACAGGAGAAAACCCCACTGAACTCACAAAGCATGCAAATGATTAAACCTGGCATCCCTTCCTCCTCCCTCCTATCCCCCCTCTTGCCCTTTCCCTCCCCCTTCCTTTGCCCCTGCCTCCCCATTCCCCATCCTCTTCCAATCCCCTCCTTCCCCTTCTACTACTTCCCCTCCCCTCTCCCCTCCCCTCCTCCCCCATGGTCAGTTTTACTTATTCTAAGCATGATAGCATGGGAGTAAATCCCATTGAACTCAATAAGCATGCAAATGATCAGGCCTGCCTTTCTGCTTCCCTGTCCCTCTACTTCCCCTCCCCTCATTCCCTCCTCTCCCTACCTCCTCCCTTCTTCTTCCTCCCCTGCCAGCTCTTGCTTTCTCCAGCCCTCCCTCTGCCATGGTCAATTTCACCTATCCTAACCATGATTGCATGGGAGTAAATCCCATTGAACTCAATAAGCATGCAAATGATCAAACCTGCCCTCCTCCCCCCCTCTCCCTCCTGCCTGCTCCCATTCCCTCTCCCCCTCTGCCCTTCCTCCTCCTCTGCCCCTCCTACCCTCCCCCTGCCCTTACTCCTCCTCCCCTCCCCATCCCCCTGTGGTCAGTTTCAGCTATCCTAAGCATGATTGCAGGGGGGTAAATCCCATTGAACTCAATAAGCATGCAGATGATCAATCCATTCTCAGCAAACTTGCATAGGATCACATTTCTTACCTCCCAGATTAAAAAGCAGAGAAATTCACTAATAGGAAAACAAAACCTTGCGGTTTAAGAATGTACCTATAGTGAACAGATATTTCTATCAAACTTAAAAAAGCAGGGAAATTGGTCAGCTGTGAATTTGGCACGTTACCAAATTCTTCCAAGCTACACAGGATGTGGATTGGACTGTAAAAGACCAACCCAAATTGTGTTTGCATTTTGACAAATTTGTAGGGCAGTACAATATCTCAGAGAGGAGGTCATGTCTCCTGCTCCCCTGGTGCATTCACTATAGCTGTTCAATTTTTAGATAGAAATATCTGTTGGCTATAGGTAAATTCTTAAACTGCAAGGTCTTTTTGGCTATTAGTGAATATATTTCAAAGTCTGTTGTTATGACGTTTATAGTGTTTTTAGTGCTTTTGTTTGCAGCCCCGGGCTCCTATTGGGAGGAAGGGCGGGATATAAATTTAATAAATAAATAATAAAATATAAGGCAGATTTCTATGTTCCTGTGTTCCTATGCTGCTATGACTTAGTGGTCAACCTTGTCTTTCCTTCTGGAAGCAAGAGAAGGCACCAATTAGGGTGCTCAACAACAACAACAACAATAAATTACTGATTGGATTTATATCCCACCCTTTTTCTGGCTCGTAAGGAGCCCATAATCTACCCTACTCCTCTGTTTCCTGTTAGGGAGGGGAGGATCAGGTCAGTTTTCATTGGCATTCACAGAAACCAAATGCCTCAAGCTTCCCATTAGATCTACTTCTGCCCTGGGGCAGCAGAGGACAAGCTTTTCACACCAAATCATCAGTATTCTTGTTATATAGTTAGACCCTTCCATGTCAAGTCTGAAAACAGGCAGAAGAAACCAAAAAACCATTAATTGAAGTGAGCAATTGGCGATGTTCCCCCGAGCGTTAAGCCTGCAGAATGCTCAGCAAAGACTGGAGGACTGTGGGAGCTGACCAGCCTTGGGAGGAATCATTCAGTAGTGGAAGAAGGTGGCAGGTTCCCGAAGGCTGGGCAAAACAATGGGAGACACTTAGCCATGCATATATCCTATTCAGGAGATACAGGTGTGAATTGAGCCACAAGATTCATCATATGCAGTTGACCTCAGCCCACACATCTTCCTCAACTCGCTTGTGGAGTAGACAAAGCTAATATTTGTGCTGCTAGCAGGTGTTGCGTTGCCTAGAATTTAGAGGGAAATGACTCAGGATATTAAATTAGATTTCTAATCTGCCAGGAGGCTTAGCTACAATGAAAATATGAAATGTGATAGAAACGTTTCATAAGCCTGCTGTTGAAAACACTTCCATAATGGAAGACCTGCTATACCCAACCCCTTAATGCCAACAGACAGACAGAATATAATCTCGCCATTCTCTTTGCTCACATAATGAGTGTGCCCCCAGCTGGGCAATGCCCCCAGCTGAGCAATGCCCCCCTGACCCTTTACACACAGAATCCCCTTCAGCATAAATGATGGTCAGCTCGATTATGGTCTGATGTGATAGTGCACACTGTTGGGGTTAAGGAATGGATGAATCCCTTTACTTTAATTTTAGCCTTTAATGCCCTGCTCAACGTGTTGGGGTGCAAAAGGCCTCCCATAGCAGGATGTTGCCAAGAGAAATAACAAAAGAGGACATCCACAGTTTAGTGCAGGAAGGCTGCATGAATGGCAGAAGTGAGATGTGAATCAGGGACTTAAGAACATAGGGAACTGTCTTATACTGAGTCAGACCATTGGTCCATCTATTGGCTCAGTATTGTCTGCAATGACTGGCAACAACTATCCAGAGTCTCTCCCAACCCTACCTGGAGATGCCAAGGATTGAACTTGAGACTGTCTGCATACAAAGCAGATGCTCAGCCACTGAACTATGCCCATTTCCAAAACTTCTAGCAGTTCAAGCACTACACCATATCAGTTCCCTTGTTTGTGGATGATGAGGCTATCAATGATGGCTATGTTCTACCACCAGCACTGGAGGCAATCTGCCTCTGAATACCAGTTTGCTGAAAATCACAGGTGGAGAGAGCACCGTTGCACAGGTCCTTCTTGTGGGCTTCCCAGAGGCATCTGCTTGGCCACTGTGAGAACAGGAAGCTGGACTAGATGGGCCTTTGGCCTGATCCAGCAAGGCTCTTAAGAATATAAGAACATAAGAAGAGCCTGCTGGATCAGGCCAGTGGCCCATCTAGTCCACCATCCTGTTCTCACAGTGGCCAACCAGGTGCCCGGGGGAAGCCCGCAAGCAGGACCTGAGTGCAAGAACACTCTCCCCTCCTGAGGCTTCCGGCAACTGGTTTTCAGAAGCATGCTGCCTCTGACTAGGGTGGCAGAGCACAGCCATCACGGCTAGTAGCCATTGATAGCCCTGTCCTCCATGAATTTGTCTAATCTTCTTTTAAAGCCATCCAAGCCGGTGGCCATTACTGCATCTTGTGGGAGCAAATTCCATAGTTTAACTATGCGCTGAGTAAAGAAGTACTTCCTTTTGTCTGTCCTGAATCTTCCAACATTCAGCTTCTTTGAATGTCCACGAGTTCTAGTATTATGACAGAGGGAGAAGAACTTTTCTCTATCCACTTTCTCAATGCCATGCATAATTTTATACACTTCTGTCATGTCTCCTCTGGCCTGCCTTTTCTCTAAACTAAAAAGCCCCAAATGCTGCAACCTTTCCTCGTAAGGGAGTCGCTGCATCCCCTTGATCATTCTGGTTGCCCTCTTCTGAACCTTTTCCAACTCTAGAATATCCTTTTTGAGATGAGGTGACCAGCACGGTACACAGTATTCCATAGATTTATACAACGGCATTATGATATCGGCTGTTTTATTTTCAATACCTTTCCTAATTATCGCTAGCATGGAATTTGCCTTTTTCACAGCTGCCGCACACTGGGTCGACATTTTCATCATGCTGTCCACTACAACCCCAAGGTCTCTCTCCTGGTTGGTCACCGCCAGTTCAGACCCCATGAGCGTATATGTGAAATTAAGATTTTTTGCTCCAATATGCATAATTTTACATTGTTTATTGTTTATATTGAATTGTTACATTGTTTATATTGAATTGCATTTGCCATTTTCCCACCCATTCACTCAGTTTGGAGAGGTCTTTTTGGAGCTCTTCGCAATCCCTTTTTGTTTTAACAACCCTGAACAATTTAGTGTCGTCAGCAAACTTGGCCACTTCACTGCTCACTCCTAATTCTAGGTCATTAATGAACAAGTTGAAAAGTACAGGTCCCAATACCAATCCTTGAGGGACTCCACTTTCTACAGCCCTCCATTGGGAGAACTGTCCGTTTATTCCTACTCTCTGCTTTCTGCTTCTTAACCAATTCCTTATCCACAAGAGGACCTCTCCTCTTATTCCATGACTGCTAAGCTTCCTCAGAAGCCTTTGGTGAGGTACCTTGTCAAACGCTTTTTGAAAGTCTAAGTACACTATGTCCACTGGATCACCTCTATCTATATGCTTGTTGACACTCTCAAAGAATTCTAATAGGTTACTGAGACAGGACTTTCCCTTGCAGAAGCCATGCATCTTCTTACGTTCTTAGTCCAAGAAGCTGCTCAACATATCAGTGGGCCTCTGGGACACTTTCTGGTAGATCCCACCATTAACATGACAAATAACCCCCAGGCTGTTCATGGCATCTCCTTGGAATCTTCCACCCCAAAAACTCTCTATCTGAAGTTGCCATATTCAGACTGATCTATTCATTGTGTCCCCCAGGGGGATCTCTAGCCACTCATCTCTGCTGTTTAGACTGTGAGATGGGGTAAATACATAATGTGTACCTTATCCCCCCAATCCAAGTTCATTCTGTTAACTGTCTGAAGTTGGGAAGCTTACCATACAATAGCCCTCATGCATGGTGACTTCCCTAAAAACTTAGCACGAAGATGCCATCTGGATTATGTCTGTCAGTTTCTGGTTAAGATTAATGCAGGCTCACCACAACTAGGACTGATGTACAGACTAGGAGACACCTAGTTCAAGTTCAGCTGATCCGAAAGGCCATGTAGTATATGGGTCTGATGTCAGTGTCTCATATTTTTAGGCATCATACTACAGCAGCTGCCACAATGAGGACTTTCCCATGTGATATATCCTCTTTCGTATTTAACCTAATAGAACTGTAGAGTCCAAAGGGACCAAACAACAAATGACTCTCTCGTTCTTGAGTCATGTCCATCCAACTACCCCTCCCTCTTAGTTATGTACATACGAGAGAAGCGTGTATGCTTCACCATATGGGGTAGCTGTCATAAGCAACACTTTTTGGGGGAGACTGCAGTTATGTGGTTCTGCACAAGGGGCAGCAGTCAGCATTCCTGACACTTTCTTTGAGAGGCTGCATTTATGCGCTTCAGCACATGGGGCAGTGCTCAGCAGTTTCTGTCATGATAAAATTCTTGTTGATCACTATGAAACAACACAAACTTTTAAAGAAGACGTATCACCTAGAAAACAATGCTGTGCTGGGTGAGCTGATAAACTGATGGAATGTCTAAGCTATGTGTTTGGAACCAAACTGAACTTCAGTTCCAGGGGACAATGTCACAATGTGCAGGCATGTTGAATTATCAGCACACACGATCAACATTATTACAGCTGTAGAGTGTGTTGCCCGTCTCTTTAAGAGACATGCCTTACCTGTAGTGGAAACTCCCCTTCCCTGTGGTGGAAGTCGCTAGAACCAGTTGAAAGCTTTTCTTTAGTCTTAGTCTTTGTCTTAGTCTGTGTGGCAAGGCCCAGTCCTAGCTACCATGTTACGCTAAGATGCTGTTCTGTTTCCTATGAATAAATACAACCATTGAGGTTCTCCTGACTCCTGCTGCTTCCTGGTATTAGGGCAGGCCAGATGCAAGGTTTCTTCACACAGTGATTACCCTTTCCCAAATCCATGGAGTAGTACACACATCATGAAAGAACTCTTAAAAAAGAGACAGGCTTACCAAGAAAGCGGGCAGATACTCAGGCTGTGCATGTCCTCCTCCTGATCCAATATGGGGTGCGATCTGGCACTGAGGCCAATCTCAGGCCAACACAATGTGACTTGGATCCAAGCCTTGAATTGACTCAGGTTCCAGTCCTAATATTTAATTGGGGTTTTAATCCCTAATTAAACATGTGGTCAGGAGGGGATTGGGGGAAGGGGGAGTGGCAACTTACAGGGCAGTGAGACATTGCTAACCAGGCCTCCCAACTCTGTGCGTTGCTATTGATCATTGAGAGGGAGAAGGCAATCGTGGCTGGTGAGAGGGAGAAGGCCGTGGAAGGCTGGCAAGGTGGTGCTGGCAGGGCAGCGTTGATGACCCGGCTTGCGAATGCTGTGTGTCCCTGCTGATTATCTTGAAGGAGAGGGGGAGGGCGAGGCAGTGGGGATTTTGTCACAGTGCAGAGCCCATCTGACTCTCCTGCAAATGCATCCGCATTGTGCGGAGCTCCCTACTGCCTTGCCCCTTCCCCTCTCAGTAACTAGCAGTGACAAACGCTGTTGGGACGCCAGTTGTCCTGACTCTCACCACGAGAATCAGGCACAGGACTCTCAGGTGAGAAGGATACAGCTTACAAAATTCAACATCGCTACAAGGCATGAAAGGGCTACTCAAGTGAAGATGTTGTCGCAACACTTGACAGCCCCCCTGACCCCCATAATAAAAGATGGGGCAGGAACAGCTACTTTTGCAGGGTTTTTCTTGCAGCTGAACACTCCTAGGCTGGCTAATGGACTCTACTTGTTTGTGCTTGCATTGCCTATGCCCTGTCTGTGGTGACAGGAGTGGGGGCAACTTTACCAGTTCCTCCTCTGGCCCCACCTCTGACATCCCCTCCTGAGCTGCGGGCAGGCTCACTTGGTTAAGACTCAGCTTATGTGGGTGGTGTGATCAGACAGGCCGATGACTCAACCCCTTCATCCATGTCAGCATCTCCCTCATGGGCAGGGCTGTCAATGGGCAGAGCACTGGGCTCCTCCCCAACATCCTTGACCACAGTGCCAAGACCGCTGGGCCCCTCCCCTGGATCCCAAGCCTCCTCCTCCTCCTCAGACCAGCCCTACCAAGAGTTCTCCACAGGGCTCATGACACCAGGTTAGCAATGCCACCACGCCAGTGCTTCTCTGCCTCCTGCTTCTGCCATCTCCCTTTCACCAACCGGCAGCGCAACCGGGTTGGAAAGCAATATGGCCCTGCCTGCACTGTCCCTCCAGCCACTGCTGCACATGCGTACTTTGAAGGAAGTCCTAGGGAAATGAAAGGGGGCTTATTCTCTAGTAAGAATGCCTGCCTGCCTCTTCTTCTCTCTCTCTCCTCGCTGCCTGACCACCCTGCCTTTTGACAGCCCTAGGTTGCTCCGGGTGACCCTGGTGATTTGGGGCTGTCTCAACCTGATTTGACCAAAGCCCAGAAGTCCCTGAATCAGCCTTGTTTGGTTTAGGATTTGGACTTCAGCAGAATCTGGTGCCCAGCTCTAGTAAATACCATGCCAGTTGGGCCCCCAAGAAAAGCTGTGTATCCCTAGGCACAATGGTCCCCTATGCTCTTGTTGCTGAGTAAAAAGACCTTAAAAGCAAGCATAAATATATATTTTTGAATGAGGCAACTGTATCATCTTTGGTTGCCTCATGTCTCTGTGATTCCAAGAATAGATGTCCCCCTACTGTCTCTTGATGTGGTTTAACGCCATAAAGGGCCATCTCTCACTCCTGAAACACAACTGGTAGAAGGGAATAATATTTATTGCTCAATTTATTCACCTCGTTCTGCAATAATGTCTATATGCATTATTCATTGGATCCTCAACCCCTCTTCCCTTTCCATTATTCACAAATGTTTACAGAGCTAATAATTGGTGAATATTCATTGCACAACTTATTCAACCCATAAAAAACAGTCTCAGATAATAAGAGCAGAGGAATCATTTTTCATTATCCATCCAGCTCTAATGAAGAAAGTAAGAGGGGGAAAAAACCTACCAGATCTGGTGGTGATTGTTTTAAGTGCAATATTAATTTGCAGCTGTATTCTCACATTGATACTGATAAATGATAGCTTCAGGCATAAGCAAAGCTATTCAGGCAGGAAGAAGTTGACGTGAGGCACAGGATCTCTGGACAGGTGGCTTGACTTCTGAAGTGTTCTGTTTAGGTCTAAGTGCCAGGTCATGTTCACATAGACTGTTGCTTTAGTTTGCCAAATATCTGGACAGCTTCGCACTTTGGCCCCCAACAAAATGCCTTTTGAAATAGCCTCTATAGGGCTGTTTGTGAGACACAAGCTCTCATGCATTCCGTGAATGTTTGAGAATGAAACAGGATAACACATGCTGGCTCCACCCTCTGATGCCATTCACAGTGGTCCCTGATTGGCCCTGCTTGATTACACTGCACCCGCTCATCCGAAACTCATGCCACACTACTTCCTGATTGGCCAGACTATATATATTCAGTAATTTTAAAGCAATGATACTTTCAAAATCACATCGCATGCAAAAATTACTTGCCTAAGTAGGCTTGCTGAAACAAAAAAGGTTTTAGCAGGCACCGAATACAATATGGCAAAGGGGCCTACCTAATATTAATGGATGCCCGCTCATGCTACATTGTTTCTCACCTTATAAAAACATCACTGTGAAAATATCATATTGGATTTTTAAATAAGAAATGCAAATACAACGCATCAGGAAAACGTTCGATATACTGAATGTTGTGGAGCGGGGTAAGAGATATTAGGGAAGAGGCAGATAATTCAGAGGAAGATTATTCCATGCATATAGGTTGTCTTCATAATGAAACTAGGGAATAAAAGTTGACCCACATTGATGGATAAAGATTAGTTATAAACTGGGCACCAAAATTAAATCAGCTCTTCTGATTTAATTCACCGGGGGGGGGGGGGAAGAGGAGGAACAACAGATTGGGTCATACATTGATAATGGAGGGCTGTAACACGAGGCTTGTGCATTTAAGATGTAGTGAGCAGCAATTACTGTCCTGCCTGAACACCCTGAAGTCAGTCACAAACGAGGAGCTGTGCATTTCTTTAATAGGTTTATTAAAAGATTTCAGTTCAGAGCGCTTTATGAATTAACTTACAGGTTACACGGGATCCAGCGTCATTAATAGGCTAGACTAGACACGACTGCACTACACTAAGATGTTGTCACAGCAACTAGACATGCCCCCTCGCCCAGCTTAAGCAAGCTGGAGAGCGGGAGGGTACCCTACTTGCGTGAACTGAGTGTCTCTGTTGGGAGTGGTCATGCACCCAAGAGCTCCGCCTCAGTGGAGTCGTTGGGTCGCGTTGTTCTTGCCAGCGCTGGCTCCTCCGTGAGCGAGGTGAAGGCAGCTGCTCTGGCTCAGCAGGACCCTCCTTGTCAGAGGGAGGGGTGATGAGTTGGGGAGGCAGCAGAGCGAGAGTGGGTAGAGGAGGTGTATCAGGCAGGGTGGTAACTGCCTGACTGGGTTGAGCCTCCTTGTGGGTAACCAGAGATTCAGGGGCAGAATTGTTACTGTCCAGAGCGAGAGTTCTCAGAGTCCTGAGTGCCCAGTGACTCAACATGGGAAGCATCAGTCCATTCAAAGTCCTCCTCCTCCTCCTGTGCTGTCCGTTCCACCCCTGTTCTGCCGGGCCCATGACAATGACAATAGCAAAGCATGCAAAAATGTGGCTTACGTTTGTCACTGAGATTGGTTAGGGTTGGCACATCTGCCCAGTAGCTCAGTTCTGGGCCAGGGTGGATGCTACCTTGGCTACTCTAAGAAGCTATAAAGAAATCCCACCTAAAGCAAACTTTGGGGCAAATTTGAGGATTCCTCTCAGGATTGGCCCAAAACATTTTGCTGCCTGCATCAGAATAGCAAATGCCACCTCTTCTCCCCCACCAAGTCAAGATGGACAGCGTGGCATGAACCAGTGTGATGTAGTGGCTAAAGGGTAGGATCAGGACCTGGGAGACTTGAGTTCAAATCCCCACTCAGATTTCCTTTGAGAACCATATACAGTATGCCACTTCAAGCTCCTTAGAGGAAAGGATGAGATAAATGATGATGATGATAATGATGATAAATTTATTACCTGCCATTCACCCAGAGGTTCCAGGATGGGTTTACAACAGTTTTAAAACATATAATTAAAACAGTTAACAACAACCTAAACGATGTCACAGAAAATAAGGTGGGTCCTATAAATATAAATCTGAGGTGTTGAAGGCCAGGGTAAAGAGGTGCGTCTTCAGCATTTGCCGAAGGTTGTACAATGAGGTTGTCAGAAGTACCTTGGTGGGGAGGGAGTTCCACAGCTTAGGGGCTTCCACAGAGAATGCTCTCTCCCGGGCCACCGCCCCCCCCCAGCTTCCGAGGGTGGCGAAACTACCGTAAGGGCCAAATCTAACAACAATAAGATAATGCAATAATTCACAGTGCCCAGATGCTTGTTAGGAAAAGACTGCTTTTCATGCCTCTGTCTCCGAGTTGCTAAGGTTGGAGGGAGAAGAGCAGCCCCTTTTCCTCCATAGTGACTGAGGCCACACCCACACTATACATTTAAAGCACCATGATAGCACTTTAAACAGTCATGGCTTCCCTCAAAGAATCCTGGGAACTGTAGTTTGTTAAGGATTATGAGAGTTGTTAGGAGACCCCTATTCCCTTTGCAGAGCTACAATTCCCTAGGAAGAGGGATTGATTGTTAAACCACTTTGGAAACTGTAGCTCTGTAAGGAGAATAGAGGCCTCCCAACAACTCTCAGCACCCTGAACAAACTAGAGCTCTTAGAATTCTTTAGGGGAAGCCGTGACTGCTTAATGTGGAATACACTGCTTTAAATGTAAGGTGCAGCTGTAGCCCAGGTCTACTATATTCTGATAAATATACTTTTGGAGTTGTGTTTTTGCCAGAAGGGGAAGCCTTCCACAGCTTAATCTTCCAATAATTTTTATGGTTTTTATCAACTATTTTATTTCTGCCCTTACTTATTTTTTATTGTAAATAAAGAAATGGCGTTTCTTCTTCATTGATTGCCATTTTCCTTGTATTTCATGTATATCTGAGCACTTGGTGGACTGGAAAGGCAACTAATAACAATTTTATTTATTTATTTATTTATTATTTGATTTATATACCGCCCTTCCTCCCAGCGGGAGCCCAGGGTGGCAAACAAAAGCACTCAAAACACTTTGAAAATGAAATGGACTGCCTTCAAGTCGATTCTGACTTATGGGCGACCCTATAAATGGGGTTTTCATGGTAAGCGATATTCAGAAGGGGTTTACCATTGCCTTCCTCTGAGGCTGAGAGGCAACGACTGGTCCAAGGTCACCCAGTGAGCTTCAAGGCTGTGTGGGGATATGCACCCTGGTCTCCCAGGTTGTACACTTTAAAACATAATAAAAACAGACTTTAAAACACATTAAAATAAAACATCTTTAAAAACATTTTTAGAAGCTTTCAAGACATCTTTTTTAAAAAAACGTTAAAAACACATTTTTTAAAAAACAGTGTTTTTTTAGCATGTGTTTTTAAATTGTTTTGAATTTTAAAATTGTGTTTTAAATTGTTTTTAAAATATGTTTTTAAATTGT
This sequence comes from Rhineura floridana, assembly GCF_030035675.1. Classification (NCBI taxonomy): domain Eukaryota; kingdom Metazoa; phylum Chordata; class Lepidosauria; order Squamata; family Rhineuridae; genus Rhineura; species Rhineura floridana. The sequence continues at coordinate 171,361,425 of NC_084484.1, forward strand.
GTATTTGTTTTAATGTTTTTGATTGCTGTAAACTGCCCAGAGAACTTTGGCTGTGGGGCGGTATACAAGCGCAATAAATAAATAAATAAATAAATAAAAACATATCAAAAAGTAATTCCAACACATACGCAGACTGAGATAAAGTCTCAACTTAAAAGGATTGTTGAAACAGGAAGGTCTTCAATAGGGGCCGAAAAGATAACAGAGATGGCGCCTGTCTAATATATAAGGGGAGGGAATTCCACAGGATAGGTGCCACCACACTAAAGGTCCGTTTCCTATGTTGTGTGCAATGGACCTCCTGATAAGATGGTATCTGCAGGAGGCCGTCACCTGCAGAGATCAGTAATCAACTGGGTATATAAAGGGTAAGAAGGTCTTTCAGGTATCCTGGACCCAAGCTGTATAGGGCTTTGTACACCAAAACTAGAACCTTGAACGTGGCCAGCTAGCAAATGGGCAGCCCGTGCAATTCTTTCAGCAACGGGATGACTTGTTGGCGATACCCTGCCGCAGTGAGGAGTCGTGCCGCTGCATTTTGCACCAGCTTTCGCTTCCAGACCAACCTCAAGGGTAGACCCACATAGAGTGCATTACAGTAATCCAGCCTGCAGGTTACCAGTGCATGGACAACAGTGGTCAGACTATCCCAGTGCAGAAATGGCCACAGCTGTCTTACCAGCTGAAGCTGGTAAAAGGCACTCATAGCCACTGAGGTCACCTGGGCCTCTAGTGACAAAGATGGATCCAGGAGCACCCTGAGACTACGGACCTGCTCTTTCAGAGGGAGTATGACCCCATCCAAAGCAGGCAACTGAACAATCATCTGAACCCAGGAACCACCAACCCACAGTGTCTCCGTCTTGCTAGGATTCAGACTCAGTTTATTGACCCTCATCCAGCCCACCACTGAGTCCAGGCAGTGGTCCAAGGCTTGCACAGTTTCTCCACATTCAGATCTTACAGAGAAATAGAGCTGGCTATTGTCAGCATACTGCTGACACCTCACCCCAAATCTCCTGATGACTGCTCCCAAGGGCTTCATATAGATGTTAAACAGCATGGGGGACAAGAGGATACCCTGCGGCACCCCACAGCACAACTGCTAGCGGGGCAAAAGACAATTGCCCAATGCTATTCTTTGAAAACAACCTTGGAGATAGGATCAGAACCACTGTAAAACAATGCCTCCAATACCCATCTCACCAAGTCAGCCCAGAAAGATACCATGGTCAATGGCATCAAAAGACACTGAGAGATCAAGTAAGAGTAACAGGGTCGCACTCCCCCTGTCCTTCTCCCAATAAAGGTAATCCATCAGAGCAACCAAGGCCGATTCAGTCCCATAACCAGGCCTGAACCCAGACTGGAATGGGTCAAGATAACCTGTTTCATCCAAGAGTATGTGCAATTGCTGTGCCACAACCCTCTCAATCACCTTCCCTAAGAAGGGGGTATTTGCGACCGGTCAGTAATTGTCATAAACCAATGGGTGCAGGGTAGACTTTTTCAAGAGCTGTTGGATCGCCACCTCTTTCAGGGCAGCTGGAACCACGCCCTCCCACAATGATGCATTGACTACACCCTGGATCCACTCAGTCAAACCCCCTCAGCTAGCTTTAATAAGCCAAGAAGGGCAAGAGTTCTACCAGGAACTCCCCAAGGCGTTCAGAAATCCAGCAGATTCCATTACTCTCTGGGGGCAGACTATCTTAATCTGTCCACCACACTTGCAGGGAAGGATCAGAGCCATAAATCTAAACTTCACCAAGAAGTGGTCTGACCATGACAATGGGGTGACATCCACACCCCTATCTCCAGACCACCCCTTCCTTCATCTGGAGCAAAAACCAAGTTGAGGATGTGCCCTGCCGTATGCATCAGGCCAGTGACAACTTGAGACAGCCCCATAGTCATCACGGAGGCCATGAAGTACCGAGCCGGAACACTAGAGGCAGCCTCAGCATGGACACTGAAATCACTCAGCACCATCTTTCTGGGCTCCTCCAAAACCACAGCTGAGATGGCCTCCGCCAGCTCAGTCAGAGAAGCTGTTGGGCAGCAGGGTGGACGGTACACCAGCAGCAACCCTAGTTTACTGTATCCTTGGCCCATCACCAGGTGCAGGCCCTCACAGTCAGCTCCAAGACAGAGTGGTTTCCTGGTGACTGAGATGGATGTTCTGTAGACCACAGCAACTCCTCCCCCCCCCACTCTGAAGCCTGTGCTGTTGTTGTATCCAGGTCGGCAAAGCTGGGTCAGATCAACTCCTTCCAGCTCACCCACCCAGGTCTTGGTAATGCACACCAAATCCGCACCTTCATCAATTACCAAATCATGGATGAGTGTGGTCTTATTGTCTACTCCTCTGGCATTAAACAACAACACACACAGGCCAGTGGGCACAACAGATGAGCAATGAGGAACCCATCCATGAGAGGAGTGGCAGCAAGGAACAAGGCATAGATAGCCTTGCCCTTGTCTTCTACGGTAATTCACCACCTCCCCATATTCCCTTTACCCGAGATCACTGAAATTGGGGTGGCATCACCCATGTTCCTCCTTACTAAGACTCCTCCTAAATAGCTGATATCGACCCAATAAGAGCCCACCAACAAAATCTACCTGAGCCAATTATCCCAGTAGGCCTCTGTGAGAATTAGGAACAGTCAGACCCACTCAATATTTTTCACACAGGGCCCATCTACTCCCTCTCCTGGCTCACACCCAAGGAGGGCCCTCCTTCTGCCAGTTACAGACTCTCACTCTGAAGGCATCTGGCAACTTTCTCCTATCATTCAGTTCACTGCGCAGGCTCTCGCCCTGTGCAGGAACTACACATTAGCCATACTCCCTCCCCAGTACCAATCTCCTCCAGATTGGTTAGGGAAAAAAAGAAATAGAACAGGGTAGCACCCTCACCCTCAGAATTCCCTAAGGGGCTCCCCAAGGGCAGCTGGTCTTTTATGCCTCCTGACCCAGCCAGGAGCTGGTACAAGAGGCTGAAAGATAAACAGCAGCCTCTCTCTGGAGCCAGGGTCAGGCAGGGGGTCCCAGTCCTTGCAGCACTTACCAGGGACTTCTGCTGTCTCAAGAGACAGCAACCCAGAGGAGCAAGCAGCAAGCACCCAGATGCTCTGATACTCACTCCCAGGGCAGGTCTTCTCCAGTCCCCCTAGTGCTGCAGCTGTTCCAATTTTAAATAGCAATTGGGAGCTTAGATCGTTACCATCATGTGGTTATGCATGATGTGTGTGATTTAAAGCATGGCCACCAAATTGGAATTTGAGTCTTCAACACAGTGCAGAGATTTTCAAACTGTGTTAAAGAAATCCTGGAGTTCCTTGGAAGCTTATCAGGAGCTCCTCAATGAGGAGATTTGCAGTGATGAACTGGTCTGGAAGACAGAGGAGCCCACATTACTATCCCCTGCTACAACATGCAGCCAGATAGGATAACCAACAGGGCAAGGATGGGTAATCTGCGGCCCTCCAAATACTCTTGGTTTCCAGCTCCCATCAGCCCCAGTCAGAATGACCATTGTCCAGGGATGATGGCAGTTGCAGCTGCACAACAGGTTTCCCACAGCCATTCATGTGGAGCAAGATGCTCCACCAACACAACATATCGATTGACGTGGTGACGTGAGCGTCTCTGAGAGAGGAACTGCAGTTTCCTAATATGTTTCAGCACCCTTAACAAACTACACTTCCCAGGATTCTTTGGGGAAAGCCATGACTGCTAGTGCTAAAGTGGTGTAATAGTGCTTTAAATGCTTAGTGCACATGTGGCCAGTGAGGTCCGCACTTGTGAGCTAGTCACAGTGGGTAAACCAAGTCCAGTTTGCTAATACTGCATCCACACTATAATTCATATATCAAACACTCACAGACTCCTTTCACTTCAATCATTTTTTTTTTTGAGAGGGGGATTTTCTCTTAATCAGTGTGTTGATTTCCTGCATCACACTGGCCCTTATTATAGATGTTCAACTGTTAACATGCCTGTTATTTAATTGGTCAGCAACACATTCCAAAGAATGTTAGATTTTGCCAAGAGAGGGATGAGCTGAACATTTGGAGGTTTTTTGAAGCATGTAAGCATTGAAAACAGCCATTGAAAAAATTTCCATCAGATCAGCCTCAAAACAAAAGGAGGCCAGGAAAAAGATTGCATATTTATTTCGTTTTTAATATATGTCACATTCATTTTTAGACTGCATGTTTCTACCTCTGCTCTTGGTACTTTAACACATATCCTACTGAGAGCAAGCTTTTCATTTCAGTGCAGATGTACTGAACATATGAGAAAATATTGTTTTAACAAAGGCATGGACCTTGACGATTATGCTAAAAACAGACATCCACCTGGCAGTGCTGAAGACAGAAATTTATTTTAAACAGGACCGCAGAATAGACTAAAATCCCTCCCTCGCTCACAAAGAAAACGCAGTGATGTGCCCACACATGCCAGCCTCTTTCCGTGATGCTTTTCATGGGAATCTTGTGGATAAAGATAGTTGTCTCCATCTGGCAATAACATCACCATGCACAAAATCCAATTGTGGGAAGGAAAAACTGGCAAACACTGCCATTAGCTCGCTGACATGCCCCTGTTCTGTAAATTCTTGCAGAGATCTTTAATATGAGCAGTCATGTAGGGTAAACGGATTAAGAGTTTTGAAACTTTCTTCTCAGGAAATGTTGAGTTTTTAATTTCCTGGCTTTGGATGTAGTTAGCCATTGTGATAAAAATCAAGGTCAGAAAAGCAGGGCACGCTGGGGGGGAGGAAAAAAAGATTTCTTTTTCAACTAAATAGATGTTTCTTGACAGTAATGAAAGCCTGGTACTTCTTATCAGTTTTCAAAACCCTGGAAAGCCTGCATGATCAGATGCGTAAGTTTTAGTTTTATAACTCTGTAGGCATCCTGGTGAATTTGAGGCAGCACTATTTATTTTTCTTCATTTCCCATCAACGAGTGACCCTCCATGCTTCCCCCAAATGCACTCAAAGCTGTGTACAATATTCAGCAGTAATTAGAATCTCTATGCAGCACCAGATGGACTTTATGTCTTTGGATTCTGTAGTCATAGAGTTTACAGGAAGTCCTCCCATGTGGCCAGAACAGAAAACATGAAGTAGAGTTACATAAGCAAATATAGAAGCAACTGCATTCTCACAGAAACAGGAATTAATAGAAGAATCATGTTGTCCCAGTTTTAATCTTTCCCCATGCCTGCACAACCTCTGACTAGCCATGCTGAAGTCAATCCATCAGCCATGTATATCTGCAAGTTGCCCTTTATCTCCTCTTTTTGCTGTGTGGCTGACACTATAAAAGTCTGTTTCTGCATTATCTGCAAGTTTAAAAAATGCATGAAAATATACATTTAAACAGTATTTAAAATAACATTTTCTCTCCAAATATGCATGACTAAACATTATCTGAAAGTAAATTGGAGGATAAGACTATCAATAACTAAAGCCATTATTGTTATGTTCTACCTCCGCTGTTGTAAACAGTTTGCTTCTGAATACCAGTTGATGGGAATCGCAAGCTGAAGAGTGCTCTTATACTCAGGTCCTGCTAGTCCTAGACATGTTGCCTCTAAAATGTTGATTAAAAATGTGCCACATTTCCTCAAAGTCATCTTTGTTTGATGTGTCTTTTAGATCCTTAGTTTGCTTAGAAAGTTTTTGCATAAGTGCAATGGTCCATATTTTCTCATACCATCCCTCCAGTGTCAGATTAGCAGCTACACAGTAGGTTGATATAAGGCAAATAAGGACAGAAATGGTTATTTGTGGTGACAGCGAGATTTCCAGTAGAGAGAAGCAGTTACTGGTAGCAGAAGAATAATTCATATCTTGGATCTTTAGAGACTATAAAGTATCCAGAGGGGTTGAGGCTTTCTGTTGCCAAGGATGTTTGTAAGCAAAGGCTGGGGGTGGGAGAATAAAACAAGGTCCCTAGAAGCAGCTTTCCTTAACTCAGCGTGTGGAATTAGGATCTCTACTTGCACCAGGCAGAATGTGGAGGTAGTATGCAGAATTTGTTATGCACTCTGGGCTGCCCCATTTCTGTAATGCCAGGGAATTGCTGCTGCCCCCACTGCTGCAGCCACATGCTTCACAGCCCAACATTTGCTTCCTTTCTCCAGATCAGTGGTGCTGTGCAGGAAAGTCGCGGGGGTAGTTCACCTTCACTTTTGCAAAGGCCAAGGGAGTTTGGGTGGAAAGGCTTCAAACTGTGTAGCTTTGTCACTACTCACAGTTACACTTGTTCTATCTGGTAACTAGGCCAAAAATCAGGCATATGCTGTAAAAGAAATGATTTTTATTTATTTAACAGATGTAAGAAATATAAACACGTTTACTCTATATTCAGGTTCCGTAGGGTTACAAGGTAAAGATTACTTGTTTCATTTATCTTACTCTTTGCAAAAACTCCTCAGAGAATAAAAACATAAGCCTGCCTGTCCTACCCATCTCCCCATCTCCCCCCTCAGCCTTCCTCCCAAACATCATCACCATTCCCATTCACTCCACCAGTCAGCACACAGCACTCCTCAACATTCCAACACACTTGTTCCCTCTCCCCCCTTTCCACACCACATTTACTCTAATATAGGCCCCTTCCAAATGTTACCTGTTAAACTGATTATAATAAATAATGAAAAGTGAAACGTCATAATGCCAACTTGATTCTGGCAAAAAGGATTTAAGTGTCTTCAGGCCAGCTCAGTCACCAGAAGGCCATTGTAGGAAGAAAGGAGCCTAGTATTGTGGAGATGTTAGATAGGCACACTCAGGAGTAAAGATGGATGCCCCTGAAGGCTACAATTCTAAACACACTTACTAAGCCCCATAGAACTCAATAGCGCAGTGGGGAGGAGAGCTTGGCTGGGAGTCCAGAGTCTGTGAGTTCAAATCCTTGCTCATGTCTCCTGGGTGACAAGGGCCAGCTTAAGATCACTTCCCAGTGAGTGGCTCAGGGGTTACATGCCTTGCCACCTGTGCAGCCATGGGCAAGCTGCATAGTCCCAAGGAACCCAGTTGCCCCCCAGCTGGCAGTTGCGGACAAGGAAGGAGGTGGCTTGTGCAGCTGTGGCAAGCTGACCAGGCCCTAGCCAGGTGGGGAGGACTAGCTTCAGAGGGAGGCAATGGTAAACCCCCTCTGAATACTGCTTATCATGAAATCCCTATTCATAGGGTCGCCATAAGTCGGGATCGACTTGAAGGCAGTCCATTTCCATTTTCAGATATGGTTTGGATTGTGCTGTTGGTAAAGCTTGACTAGGGATCCTCTGCAAAGATATCCATATCCAAGCAGGGTTGGCAACCCCCTGCCTGGAATGCCCTGCCCGTACCTTTCTACATGGCTGCTCAAAACTTCTTTACAGATTTAACCCTTCATTTCCAAAAGAGGTCTGAGAAATGAATAAGAGTAAGAAAATTCTCTGCCTTTTTCTATCTAGCCTGTAGGCTGCTATAAATTCACATTGACAGCCAGTCCAATTCCAGTGAGTAATAATTGACACAGAGAAAACACACATGCTTTGATCTACTTTCACAGACAGCAGCTTGGGAACAACAACAGTTGCAGCCACACTTCCCAGTATGTGAATTCTCTCTATTATCTTTGCAAAATCATGGAGGACCGGTGAAGTGCTGGATGACTGGTGGAGAGCTAATGTTGTCCCTATCTTCAGAAAGGGCAGAAAGGAGGAACCTGGGAACTACAGACCAGTCAGCCTAACATCAATCCCTGGAAAAATTCTGGAGCAAATTATAAAGGAGTCAATCTGTAAGCACCTTGAAAGCAATGCAGTGATTACTAGGAGCCAACATGGATTTATGAACATGTTGCTGCGAGAGTGAGTGGTCCCAGCTACTCTGGAAAGGTGGTGCTCTGACCGTTTCTGAGAAAGCTCACCTTGGACCCATTGGTTTGTGACAGCTACCACCCAGTTGCAAATACCACATTTTTAGGGAAGGTGATTGACAGGGTTGTGTTCTTCTTGTGAAGGGCTTCCAGCTCTTCCTTAGCTGCTGTTCTGCACCTTTCAGACTCTGCTTTGGATAAGGCCTCAGTGTCTTCCCAGGTTTCTGGTTCTGGGAGTGCATGACCTCTTACAAGGCAGGCGAGTCTCTGCGGTGGCACACCTCTGTTGCTGCAGTTTGAGCATCTAGGTGCAGGCACCCCACCTGGCCCTTCTGGCTTGGATTCAGCAGAGGAGCAGATTGTCTTGGTCAGTGATGGGCTCTCTTTCACTGGATGGCTGTCAGGGATGATATAGTTGTATCTTGCATTGTAGATCCTAAATTGAGAAAGGAGCTAGATGGACTAACAAGGACCCTTCCAAGTCCAAAATTCTTTTGATGCTGTGAATGATTTTCTAGATAGCAATCTAGATTTAAATCCAAATAAAGAAGTGTTGCTGTATATAAAATCTGGTAGGAGTATTACTAATGGTCTTATTTGAGAAAGTAAAACAGGACATGAAAGATGTGTTTCCTTTTGCAAAAAGGATTCCTCCACTGTCTGCAGGGATGTGTCTTTTTTCAGAGAAATTGAAATGATACAAAAAGCAGTAAGCATTGTTTCTTCTAGCAGTTTAAAGTTAGTTAAATGAATATGAATCATATAACTGCATCATATTCAAATGCCACTTAGTCAGTGTTATTAATTGAATTTTTAATAGCTGAAGGTAAGTAGATTAGATTACCATGAAGTATTTCAATCACTAAGAACAGGTCTCTTAACTCCTGTAAGAGCAAATCTTTAATATTGATTGTCAGAACAAGATGCAAATGATGAGAAAAGAACAGCTATCATAATGCCACTTGGAATATTATTAGATATCAGTAAAATAAATCAAAGTATTACCAGTAAAATTGTGTTTTATGCATAAAGTTGCAAGCAATACAAGAACTTATTAAAACGCCCTTGGGATATTTTAATTGAGGGCAATGACCTTTGAATCTGAACCATGTTGGGCAGTTTGTGGAGGAAGAGTCAATCTTCTAAGGCAGGAATGGGGAACCTGTGATCCTGCAGGTGCTTGGGCAATAGCAACAGCATGATGAGCCACCAGTGCTTTCTCACTCCTGCAGGTGCTGCTTACTGGGAGAGGTGAAGTGGGAGGGAGGTTGTTATGGTGGAAACACACCAGCAGAGCCAATACAGTGCTCCTGCCAGTGCTTTTGCACAGCACTAAGTTCTCTTCTGCCTTGTCCCTACCTACTTCCTCCCAGTGAGCAGCAACGACTCAGCTGTTGGGAGGTCAGATAAACTATACCATCTGTTACTGGCTGTGGGACTACAACTCTCATCATCCTTGATCACTGTGAAAGCTGTCTCGGGGGGTGAGTGGGGGCTGATGGAAGGTGAAGTTCAAGAATAGTTGGAGGGCCACAGGTCTCCCATCCTTGTTCTAGGCCAGTGTTTCCCAACTAGTGGGCCACCAGATGTTGTTGGACCACAGCTCCCATCAGCCTCAGCCAGCATTGCCAATGGTCAGGAAAGATGGGAACTGTGGTCCAACAACATCTGGTGGCCCACTAGTTGGGAAACGCTGTTCTAGGCCTATGTACTCAGAACCAACCCTATTAAGCTCCTCCAATGTGCCTTTCCAACAGAGATTGGATTTTGTCACTGAATTTCACTTGACAGGAAATGTCAAAGAGGATTTGGTGTATCCGGTCTGCATTGATATCTGATGATTATTGAGGGAGGTAAATGGGGTTTAGTAATGTTCCCTGGTGTTTCTCTTTCTTTGTTCTGCATAGTGATAGGCAAGTCTGCTTGGCTTGATTTGGAAGAGGTGTGAATTATTTTCCAACTAAGTAACTAACTAACTAACTAACTAAACATTTTCTCCAGTTCTGAATTGTGGATCCCATCACATGCTTAATGACATAATTGGGAGTGCAACAGGACCTGACCACTCTCTATACCCTCTAATCCCCTTCCCCTATGAGTCCCTGAGCCCTGTCCTAGTACCTCCTCTCTTCCCCTAAAATAGGGGTGGAGAACTTGTGGCCCTGCAGACTCCAGTGCCACCCATCAGACCAAGACAGCACAATCAATCATCAGGGAGGATGGGAGCTGAAGTCCAACAACATGGGGCAGGCTCACTATTTGTGTGGGAACTGTGTCCCGGATCGGGATTGGGCCAGCAAATAGGCACTCCTGTGGATGGGCTGGTTAGTGATCTCAGTCTGTTCACACATGTGCAGCTGGTAGTGTGTCCTTAGTGACAGGGGAGCAAATGCCTCATAAGACCATAAGAAAAGCCTGCTGGATCAGGCCAGTGGCCCATCTAGTCCAGCAGCCTGTTTCACAGTGGCCAACCAGTTGCCCATGGGAAACCCGCAAACAGGACCTGAGTGCAAAGAACACTCTCCCCTCTGGCAGTTTCCAGCAACTGGTATTTGGAAGCATACTGCCTCTGACCACTTCTTCTCCAGTCTCCTCCTCTAGTCATGACTCTGTGCTCTGAGGGCGGAGTGGGAGGTGGCTCTAGAGGTAGAGCAAAGTCTGAAGGCATGTAGATGGGAGGTCCACTGCCAGAGAACCGTCTCATCTGATGTCATACATAACGTCAGGTAATGACTTGGCTCAGCTGAAAGTGGGTTTGCATGCACTGCTGATCAGCTGATTGCTGGTATCTGCAAAGAGCTGAACAATACCTGACCAACAGTTAATTATTGGGTCTTGTGAAATTCCTTGCAAAGTGCTTTGCAAAGCCTTTGGGCAAAGAAGAATCACCTGGTATCATATTATCAGGTGATGTCAAACTTGGCCTGCGAGGGGTGAGGGAGATAATGATCTAGACTGTTCGACATATCCAGTTCCCCACCCGTGGCTTAGATTATGAGGAACACTTGCTGATGGTACCCTGACCTGCTGAGTGACATCTGGTGGCAGGATGGAAGTTGTGGTGGCACATACCCTCTGGAATGCCCCCCAGTTATTTGAGAAGCACTGACTGTTGAGTACTTCCACCATTGATTGATTGATTGAATTAATTAATATCCTGCCCTTTCTCCCAGAAGGAGCCCAGGGCAGCAAACAAAAACACTAAAAGCACTTTAAAACATCTTAAAAACAAAAGACATTAAACATATTAAAACAAAACATCTTTAAAAATTATACTGAAAGAAAACATCTTAAAAACATCTTGTAAAAAACAACTTTAAAAAGTAATTCCAGATGCAGACTGGGATAAGGTGTCTACTTAAGAGGCTTGTTGAAAGAGGAAGGTCTTCAGTAGGCACTGAAAATATAACAGGGATGCTGCCTGTCTAATATTTAAGGGTAGGAAATTCCAAAGTGTCGGTACCACAACACTAAAAGTCTGTTTCCTACAAGTCAGTGGAGTGGACCTCCTGATAAGGTGGTATCTGCAGGAGGCCCTCACCTGCAGAGTATAGTGATCAACTGGATATATAAGGGGTAAGATGGTCTTTCACATATCCTGGTCCCAAGCTGTGTAGGGCTTTAGTAATTTAGTAAAGGTGAGACTGGCTGTTCTCCAATCCCCCTTTCTTGGTATTCATTCATTGAACCTGGCACCCGACTTTCCTGGAAAGGATTTGCATGCCTTATTATATGCCGCTTCCTACTATTGCTTGCTAAAACTTCTTCTGCATGCACCCAAATTCCATGGGAATGTTATATGCTGCGTCACTGCCTATATATGGATTTGTTAAATCTAATAAGGAGATTAATTTGTTTGCTCAGGTTTTCCATGACCACCAGCAGTGTGCCCTTCTGCCCTATTACCTGTGACACTGATTTCTCTGTTTTAAATTTTTAAAATAAAGGCCATGAGTGGGTTTTCCTGGTGGTAGAACATGTTTAGGAAGCTGCCTTATAGCAAGTCAGTCCACTGGTCCATATTCTGTAAGTAAGAAAGGCACAAATCCATAGAATGCTACAGACTTCTTGAAAAACTAAGGCAACACTGGGATAACTCCAAAGCTATTGGGAGTATTAAAAAAATCATCCATACATTTCAGATCTAGTAATCTATGCATTACTAAACAGTACTGTGCATTGTATACGCATATTGGCAGGTGCTATCCCAGGTTTCAGATAGGGCGGCTTTCCTATCTCTGGGATGGGTGAGAATTTCAATTCAGTTCACATTTCAAGCAGAATTTATCAAATTCGCACTTTCTGAAACGATATGAGAACTGAAACACAGCAATCCTTCAAAATTCTCATTTATTCAAATTTTGGGATGCAGTTCGCCAACTAAACTATATTTACAAAAACGCATGTATTAGGGGAAAGTGTGCATAAAAATGAATATGAGTAAAAATAACAGGCAGAAAGGCATGATGTGATAAGAAATGGCTTGAACAAATGTGTACCTTTGTCAGAACTGTCTACGAAAATGTGTTTATTTGGAAAAATTCGCATGAAAATAGCGGAGAATTTTCATGAGGATTTTTTTAAAAAACACACACAGGTTGCCACATAAATGTAGAGAACTGAATTTAACATTGAAAAAATGAGAAACTGAGAGAACCAAAATTGATAGCTCTTTCCATCCCTACTGGACACACGTGGGATTGAACCTGGGGCCTTCTGTATGCAAAGAAGGAGATCTATCACTGAGCTATGGTGATCCTGTGCTTCCGGAATGACCTCCCCTCTGAGGTGCATCTCATCAGTATATCATTGTTTCATTGTTGGGTGAAGAGGTGCCTCTTTGCTCAGAGTTTTGGAGAAGGGTGAGGCACATTGTACTGGATTTTTATTGCTGCTACTGATTTTGTTTGTACAGAATTAATGCAGGCTGTTTTGGATCTTACTGTTTAATTTTGGTTTTAATCTTGTATGGTTCTGCCCTGAAACCTTTGGATGAAGGTCAGTCTATGAATATGATAAATAAATGCTTTGTAAACTGCTTTGAGATTTCTTTTAATGCAAGCAGGATACAAATATTATCAAATAAATAAAAGTAAATATTCTGTAAGAAAGGCACAAATGCATAGAATGCTGCAGCTTCTTGAAAAACTAAGACAACACTGGGATAACTCCAAAGCATCTGGGAGTATTAAAAAAACCCCACTTTCAGCTCTAGTAATCTAGGCATTCATTGACCATACTGATGGTCCTTTTACAGCAGAATCCTATGCATGTCTTCTTAGAAATAAGTTCCATGAAGTCAGTGGGACTTACTTCAAAGTAAGCATGTATTAGGATGATGGCCCTGGTATCCATCAAACTGCTTGATTAAAATTCGTTAAAGTAACTGGGGGACACATTAAACTATCACAGGTGCAAAATCTGGCTCATGGCCACACCAAAGGCTCATGTAGCTCTGCTTCCCACAGTGGCTTGCCAGATGCCTATGGGAAGCACACAAGCAGGAATTGAGGATGATAGCTTTCTCCTGCTGTTGTTTCCTAGTGACTTGATTCAGAGGGATGTTGCCTCTGATTGATCAGAAGCCACTTGTCGTCTGTGAATTTGTCTAATCCCCCTTTAAAGCTATCTAAATTGGTGGCCATCACTACACCTTGTGGAAGCGGATTTCACGGTTTAACTGTGTAAAAAACTTCTTCCTTTTGTATGTCCGGATCCTCTTCAATGGATGGCACTGGGTTTTGAGAGATGGAGGAAAGCTTGTCTCTATCTGTTTCCTCCACACCATGAGTACTTTTATATACCTACAGTATATTGTGTCTTCATCCTTGAATTCCCTGGAGAAAAGGTGAGATACAAATATGAAAATTAGATAGCTGCTGATGATTTGCAACAAAATAAATATTGATTTGGGGATCATTGACAAAGTGGTTGAGAAGTTGAGCATATTTTGGGGCGGGGCGGGGGGATTTTTCAGCACAATGAAATGGAAATGGACTGCCTTCAAGTCGATCCCGATTTATGGTGACCCTATGAATAGGGTTTTCATAGTAAGTGGTATTCAGAGGGGGTTTACCATTGCCTCCCTCTGAGGCTGAGAGGCAGTGACTGGCCCAAGGCCACCCAGTGAACTTCATGGCTGTGGGAGATTCGAACCCTGGTCTCCCAGGTCATAATCCAACACCTTAACCCAGCCTTTCCCAACCGGTGTGCCTCCAGATGTTGTTGGACCAGAACTCCCATCAGCCTCAGTCAGCGGCTGAGGCTGATGGGAGTTGTGGTCCAACAACATCTGGAGGCACACCGGTTGGGAAAGGCTGCCTTAACCACTACACCACACTGGCAATCTTCAGCACAATAGCAAGACATTAATATTTGACCCCAGAATGTAATAATGATAAACTTCAGTAGCATCCCTAACCCTAACTAAAAGCAGCTTGTCTTATTCAGGATACTCAGAAATCCCAGGACATTTAGACAGATGAACTGAAAATAAATCCATTTGTTATAAAGGAAGGTTCCTACAGATTTAGCAACTTCACACAACAGACATGGATTTGTGCAAGGTTTTTTTTTTTTACTACATTCTTTATGGGACTTTAAACGCTTTGAGTAATTTTCACACAAAGTGCTGGCATTTATGATGCTGTATGTTTCTGAATTAATATTCTCGATTAGTGGAGAGTTACTTAGCATGCACAGAAGCCACTTGGAAAAAAGGGTTATGTCACTTTAAATTGATTGCCATCACCCTGGCTAGTTAATTGGGACAATTATAGCAGCACCTGGGATGCAAATACCAGGGGGTTCTTTTCAAAACAAGGCAGAGAAAAGGTCAGAATGCTACTGAGGGAACAGCCTGGATTCTTTAATACACAAGCTCTATCCATGCAATTTTTGCATGTTGGGCATAGTTGTGATTAATTGGGAGTGGGACCATGCTTTTGGCCCCATTGCTGATGCCACATTTCCTTTTCAAATGACTCCTCAGTGACCATGAGTGCCTGAAAATGTGCAAGGGCTCCAGGCAATTGAGACACCAGCATAATTGACTGTCCCGATCATACGAAGGCTGTACTGCTCCCAGAGCTTGGAAGTAACTAGTTACACGTAACGAATTACTTGTAATTCATTACTTCTTTGAGTAACGAGTGGGTAATTCCTTTACATTTTGATTGTAATAGAACTAGGAGTAATTTTACTACTTTTGTGGAGTAATTGTAATGTTTCCAGAATTACTTTTGGCCATTACTTTGGAGGGGGGAGCAGGGGAAGCCTTCTGCTCCTCTGATTTGTGGATGAAAACCATGTGCCTCAAACTGGGCTTCTGTGCAGTGTCACTCTTTCCTCATGCTCTGTGGGTGGGCAGGAGGTGACGAGGGAGGAGGCGGAGAGTGAGACGGGGTGGAGTGGAGAAAACAATTATTTTAAAAAATGGGTAGTGGTGGTGAAGAATGTAGTGGACAGAAAAAGAATCCAGAGGTCAAGAACATGGATAAAGGAGGAGAAAGAAGGAGGCAGCAGCAGAATGGAGATAAAGACCTGTGGAGGTGAAAGATGACAGTGTGTGAGAGTGTGAGAGTGTGTGTGTGTGTGTGTGTGTGTGAGAGAGAGAGAGAGAGAGAGAGAGAGAGAGAGAGAAAATACTGTGTTTGCACTTGGCACACAAAGTGGCCTCCACCACCCTCTCTGGCTACTGTGCTGCATTTGCAGTGTTTTAACTTTTTTGCATCTCAGGGAAAAAATGTTTGCTTTAGTGAGTGTCCCTTAGTTGGTGGCAGGGCAGGGTCTGGGAGGTGGTTAAGTGAGAGAGATTATGCTGGCTGGCTGAGTGGGGTTTTTTGTTCCAGTCTGTTTTAGCCTGCTTTGTCCTAGACAGTGTTCCTCTGTGGTTACCAACAAAGTACCAAGAACATATGCAAAGTGTCATGCTTGTTTTGTACCATATAGCCTGTGTGGTTAGCAAAGTGCTAAGTTCTTATCTATGCAAAGAACTGTCTCCATGGATACCATGTGACGTGTCTATGAGGCAGAGACCACCATGCAAATGTATAAAAGTAACTTGTACCCTTTGTTCAGGGCTTCAGTCAGTTGGCGACTGGAGTCTTGGCTCTGAGCTAATAAACTGCTGCTACTTTACTCCCTGTCGAATGGCTATTTGCAGTACCTAGAAAAAGATCCCAAAGGGAATATTTTCTCTTACAACAGAACTACCTGGCACATGAGAAGCAACTGAAAATGAATGTCCTGCATTCAAAAGGTGTACGAACAGAGCATGCTGGCATCCAAAATAAAAATGGTATCAATATAGCTAATGTTAAAACTAAAGTTAAATCTAATAAAATGACCATGTTTATGAATCACTTCATTTTTTACTGTGGTACCACAGTCCATAATCAGCAAGAGTAATGGAACTTTCCCCTCAGCTGCTCCATTTTAATTCCTGGGGAAAACACTGTACTTTGCTGTCTTTGCAAGATGCTCATAGAATCATGGGGTCTGAGGGGCACTTGTAGGCTGCGTAGTCAAATCCCCTTCTCAGTGTAGGCAATCCAGAACTAGAACTTCCCAACAGGTTTGGCCTCTGCACCATGCCTCTGAATACCAGTTGTTGAGAATCATAAGTAGGGATGGGATCTGTTGGCTAGTTCTGGTTCAAAAGCATTCTGTTGACATAACAGGCCAATATCAATTCGAGTTTGTTCTTGGTTTGCTAGCAGCTGGTTTTACCAATCCTTTTCCCCACCTTGTGAAGAAATGATATTAATATTTATATTTTGAAAGGAAATATCAAAAACTATAATTCTTAATATCAATATCTTAGAGGCTGATTTTTTTTTAAAAAAACTATTTTTGAAAATAGTTATGGACAATTGCTGCACAAAAATCCAATCTGCAATGATAGGGAATAAGCAAGTTAATGGAAAATTTGGTACGACATCCAAATTGAGAAGAATTCTAGCATATGCCTAAGGACGAGGGAGAAATTTGGTTTGGTTCAGATTTTGATATGAACCTTCCTAATTTGCACTTACCAAAACAATATGCAAACTGAAACACAGTTATCCTATGTTATTTGCAACTCTGAATTTTGCAATGCAGTTTTCCAACTGAATAATGTCTACAAAAATGTACATAATGTGGATGAAGTGTGCATAAAATGAATACATTAGTGAAAATAGCATACACAAATGCATTCTTTTAGGGGAAATTACTTTGCAAAAATGTTTATATCAGGAGACATTTGCACTGAGACGCTGCTAATTTGTGTGAGGAAAAAGTTTGCAAACTGATACGGAAATGTGGAGAACTGAATGTAAAACTGGAAAAATGAAACCAAAATTGGCAGATTTGCACATCCGTAACCATAAATATGGAGAATACTGTTGTACTCAGGTCTTGCTTGTGAGCTTCCCTTTGGGGCATTTGGTTGGCCACTGTGACAACAAGTTGCTGAACTAGCTGGGCCATTGGCCTGATCCAGCAAGGCTCTTCATATGTTCTTATTCTTCAGGATTTCCAGCAAGGAAGATGCCACCATTCCTCTAAGCAATTGGTCCCATTGTCAAATGGCTCCTAACAGGAAGAAGTTTCTCCTTAAACCCCACTGAATCTATCCTCCAGCAAGTTATGCCACCTAGGCTTTGCCTTGACCCTCTGGGTTGGCAAAGAACAAGTATTTCCTCTGGTCTATGTGACAGAAGTCAGGACAGAAGAATAAAGAGGTGCCTGAATTTCAGGGGCTGTAGAACAGGGCTAAGATATATAGGCTGGTATTAAGTCAGAGAAGAACCATTGAAATTAATGGATCTATGCTAGTCATGTCTATATAAATATATATAAATGTAAGCCCTTCCATCATCATGACATCACAGCATGACAACAGGGGAAGCTACAGAGCCTGGGCCTTGGTGGCCACACCTACACAAGAGACCAGGAGGGGAGGCCAGCGGCTGTGGCTTTGGCAAGAGGCTGGAAGGGAGGCTGGCAGTGGCGGCAGCAGAGAGGAGGCCGGGCAACAGCTTTGGTGAGCTGTGGGGGAGCGGGAGGAGTTTTGGTCATGGTAGGTGGGATTGGCAAGCAATGAAAGCAGGGGTAGAGACCCTAGTAATAATATAAAAATGTAGTGCTATGCCAAAGATTTATCCTACTGGTTTTTGCCACTCCTCATCGATTAATGATAAAAGACATTTTTTCAAAAATTATCAGAGGGGAGAGAAAAATCTGGTGACTTTCTTATGAGTGGAGTGAAGACGGTTGGTTATTGTTGTTGAACTTATCTACCTTTAAGGTGGTCAAGGGACGTTCATGCATAAGGATATAAGAAGGGATCAGTTTCTGTTTTGACATGCATTCATCACATGCAGCACTGTTTTCATTCCACAGCGGTTTGGCTTCTGGCAAAAATTACATTATTTGTCTCCCTGTCCACTGTAGTGGAATTCTATGTAATTAATTACATAATTAACATTACCATTCCAGGCCATAAATTTCAATGCAAAGACAATGCAAATAGGAGGAAAACATCAATTGCGTAGCATTTTCAGACTGAAAACAACAGCAATGAATACTGATCATCTTCACTGGATTGATTTCAGTTCCAGACATGGGATGGACAAGCAAACTTTGGCAAATTCTCCTCCTGTTTCAGTTGGAATTCTCTGACATCCCGATGTGCAAGTATCTTTTCTTTCATTATGCAAATCATCTCCCCTGTGGTTTGACCTCTGCATCTTCCCTGACCACCCATGCTTCTGGAAAACCTCATGACATCCTTGACTAGGCTCCACTGTGTGGAGGTGGAGGCGGGGAGCCTGCCTACTGTGCACCTGACAACTTTTTGTTGTGCCTCCTTTTTTAAAGGGAAGTCTTTTAACTTTTAAAGAAATCAGCGTAGAAACATTTTCTTTTTCAACAGGTCAAAGGAAGAACTTCCGTTCGAAACAAAAGCAGTGAGTGGACCAATTTCAGGCACTCAATAGCCAGGTTCCTGTGCTTCATTTAAAGTTCAGGAGAAGATGTCATGAGTAACTCTGTCCATGTTGCTTTTTCAGACAGGGAGTCTGCAGAGCAGTGGAGAAACATTTGATGAAAATAAAAAGGCATATACTACCTCTGACTACCTCTCAGTGACAAGGCACCAGGGGGAGGGGGAGAGAAATTCAATTCAGTTTGCATTTAAAGACCAATCTATCTAATCCACACTTTCTGAAACAATTTGTGAACCATTGACCTTCAAAATCAGCAATTCTCTGAATTGTTGCTGCAGTTCTCCAGTCAAGTAATGTGTACAAAAATGCATCTACGAGGTGCCTAAAAGGCATACAATGACATACAAAAATACATTATTATTTTGCAAAAAATGTGTATATTAGGCAAGATTCCATGCCAAAAAAATGTTGACTAGGAGAAATTCACACTCTAATACCAACAAACTTTCATGGGGGCTTTAAAAAAAGAATTTACAAACTAATGTGGAATGGTAGAAGACTAAACCTAAGTTGGAAAAAATGAGTAATGGAAATTTACAGATTTGTTCATCTCTAGGAGGGTGCTCACCAAAACTCTAAAGAAATTCTGAAGTGTCCTGAGAATAAGGCAGAAAAATGGATGCCTCTTTCACAGGGAAGGAATACCTTTGAGAAACTAGAGCACAACTTTCAGTACAGCACTAGTAAAATGGCATGCAGAAAGAATGCAAGGTGCATTGACCTGGGCAAGACAGAGATGAATTAATGCTAAGGGCTGATGTGGGTCATTAAATCTTTTGAAGATTAAGCCTCCTGTGTGCATATCTGCAAATTTTAAACAACCCAAGAGACCTTGACCTTAAAATGTCACCTTTGTGCCCACAACTTTATCTGTGACTATCTGTTGCTCAGAAAAAAACTTGGGCAGTTAGCTTTTAACATTTATCTGCGCTGAGATCACACCTGTGTCTGCTAAAGTAGACACATCCAGCTCAATGCTATAGAAAAGAGCCAAGCTAGGGTGGAGGACACAAGCTATAAAGCAACTAAGCCAGGCTGCCAAACACTCTGCTTTGATCTTGCAGAGCAGCTGCCCCTCCCCTCAGAGCTCTGAAATGGCACTGCTGAAGAACACCAAGGCTGGCTGAGCTACAAAGTGTGGCCAGTTTTCCACTTGAAGATTTCCTTGCGACACCTCTTTTTTTTTTTTTTAAGGGATAATACAGCAGATATAATTAAGCTATCGATACGATGACATATTTTGGAAATCTGATTCTCTATTAGCTATGCATTTGAGTATCAATTAAGATATCGTAACCAAATTTTGCATGATGGTTCCTGAGATCAAGGAGCAGGTTTCTCTGTCTGGATACAACTGGGTGCCATTTTGAATCAAGATGGCAGAATGAAATTTTCAAAAGCTGCACTGATTTTTTTGGAAGTTTCTTACAATTTTTGAGCAATTCTGGGTAAAAGGCTGCTAGTATATGATCCACAAAGCTATAATGTTCCCAACAATGCATGTGGCTCAATGTTATCTTGTTTTTTGTTGCATCAATACATTAAAAAAGGCTTCACTTTTCAATAAAGCAATAATTAAGTTGCCTACCTTCCATTACTCTAACTACATTGGCTATCTTGTATACCACTTCCACTGCTTTGAATTGTCGAGATATATAATGTAGGTGGATTGGGGAGTGTTGTTGTTTTTCCAGTTGTAACTAATAGCCATCTGTGCACCTGTCAACATATGTATTACCATCTCTCTGTTTTCTAATACATTATCCTTTTGAAACATTTTAAATTAACCAATGCAGTAGGAGGCAAACATTTCCAGATTCAACTCCCTATCTTTCCTCTTGTTCTTTCACCTGCCCCACCAACATTCATTTGAGATGGGAAGCTCTTAGCAATGGGTGGATCTGCCAATCTAGTTTCTATCATTTTCTAATTTTTCCAATCTTAAGTTCCTACATTCACATCAATTTTTTTTTGCAGGGGAGGGAGTGAACTCCTCATGAAAATGCATCAGCCTTTTTTGGTGAGAATTTCTCCTAACATACACATTTTATCAGAGCTTGGAAAAGTTACTTTTTTGAACTACAACTCACATCAGTCCAATCCAGTGGCCATGCTGGCTGGGGCTGATGGGAGTTGTAGTTCAAAAAAGTAACTTTTCCAAGCTCTGCATTTTATGTGCCTGAAATAAACATTTTTGCAAAGCATTTTTTAATGTTTTGTTCCTTGAAGTTTTTTAGGGATACTTTATCCTAGTATATGTCTTTTTGCACACATTACCTGGCTGGAGAACTGCAAAATGCAGAGAAGTGCAAATTTCTAAGGATGATTTTGTTTCAGTTGTCCTACTTTTTTGGGAAGCACAAATTAAGTAAGTTCATCTTTAAATGTAAATTGAATCAAATTTCTCCTCTATCTCTAGCAAGCTCTCTCAAGCTCACCTCAGATTAACTTGGAAACCCGAGTCCTTCAAGGAAAGAATTTGGAAAAGCTTGAGTAATTTCATCAAGCCAATCTGAGGACCCGGATAAGTCATCTTCCTGTCTCCACTACCCTCCCCGCTCCCCAAAAGCCATCTCCACCAGCCCCCAAAAAACACTCACCCACCTTCCCTTCCTTTAATGCAGGGGTGGGGAACCCATGACCTTCCAGATTTGTTGGACACCATCTCCCATCAGCCCCCAACCAGCATAGTCAAAGGTCAGGGACAATGGGAATTTTTCTAAACTGAAAAGCCTCAAATGTTATAACCTTTTCTGATAAGCAAATTGCTCCAACTGCTTGATCAACATGGTTATCCTTTTCTGATCCCTTTCCAACAATGCAATATCTTTTTTGAGGTGAGGCAGCCAGGACTGTATACAGTATTCCAAGTGAGGGCTAGGGATGGGTGAGAAATTCAATTCAGATTGCATTTCTAACAAATTCACACTTTCTGAAACAATATCAGAACTGAACTACAGCCATCCTTCCAAGTTCATACTTATTCAAATTTTGCATTACAGTTCACTAACGAAACAATGTTTACCAAAGGGCATATGTTAGGTGAAAGTGTGCATAAAAATGAATATAGGAGTGAAAATAACATGCAAAAATGCATTATATGACAAGAAACTGGTTGCAAAAATGTGTACATTGGTGAAAAATGCCTACAAAAATATGTTTAGTAGGAGAAATTCTCACTAAAATGCTGGAGAATTTTCCTGAGGATTTAAAAAAAAAACCCTGCAAATTGCTGCAGAAATGTGGAGAACTGAATTTAAGATTGGGAAAATGAGAAACTGAGAGAACCGAAGATGACAGATCTTTCCATCCTTTGCGAGGGCTCACCGTAGATTCGAATAATGGTATTATGATCCTGGCAGTTTTCTTTTCAGTCCTATTGCTAATGTTCCCTAATGTGGCATTTGTCCTTTTCACACCTGTCACACACTGGGTGGGCATTTTCATCACGTTATCCACTATGATCCCAAAGTCTAGTTCCTAGTCAGTTACCTCCAGTTCAGTTGCCATAAGCTCATACTGGAAATTGGGGTTTTTGCCCCAATATACATCATTTTACACTTGTTTACATTGAATTGCCTTTTCTATTTTACTTCCCATTCACCCAGTTTGGTGAAGAATCCTTTTGTGACTTTTTGCATTCCAATTTTGTTTTAAATGCCTTGACCAATTTGCTGTCACCAGCAAAGAAAGAAACTTCACTGCTTGCCTCCAAACTCCAGGTGGTTTATGAACAAGTTTAAAAGTACAGGTGCAAATGCTAATTCTTGGGGGAGGTGCTTTCTGCATTCCTTCATTGGGAGAATGGTGCCTTCTATCAACTTCGGTTGGTGGCCCAGCTACGCCCCTATCTGGACAGGGATAACCTGGCTTCAGTTGTTCATGCTCTGGTATCCTCCAAGTTAAATTACTGCAATGCGCTTTACGTGGGGCTGCCTTTGAAGACAGTTCGGAAACTGCAGCTTGTGCAAAATGCAGTGGCCAGATTGGTAACAGGGACCAGACAGTTGGAACATATAAAACCGATTCTGGCCCACTTGCATTGGCTGCCTGTATGTTTCCGAGCCCAATTCAAGGTGCTGGTTTTAACCTATAAAGCCTTACATGGCTTGGGACCACAATACCTGATGGAACGCCTCTCCCAGCACAAACCCACCCGTACAATACACTCAACATCAAATGTCCTCCTCCGGGTGCCTACTGTGAGGGAAGCTGGGAGTCTGGCAACAAGGGAGAGGGCCTTCTCAGTGGTGGCCCCCAAATTATGGAATGATCCTTTTTACGAGGTGTTCCTGGCGCCGAAAAGATAACAGTGTCGGTGCTAGGTTAAGACTGTTCTCTTCTCCCAGGCATTTTTAACAGCATTTAAATAGCACGTTTTTAACTTGCCTATCGGTTTTTATGGGTTTTAATTTGGTATGGTTTTAAATTTGTATACTTACTTTTAATGTTTTTAACTGTAAACCACCCAGAGAGCTTCGGCTATGAAGAGGTATATAAATGCAATAAATAAATAAACCCAGACTTTGTACAGATCATATAATGAAAAAGGCAAAGGAGTCAAAAAGTATTTATCAATACATTTATTTCCTTTTCAGGTTAATTTAATCCTGGTTATTTTTATTAACATTTTTTGAGGAGATATTTGAGGAGAAAGTGTGTGTGGCTTCTACCTCTTCTGGTTCTCTCTCTATCCTCCTTCTCCCTTCTCAAGAAACAGTAGACAAGTAGTCCAATAGTACAATTGCTTAGCGTTTCTTTTCAAGGTTCCTTAAAGAGTCTTGCCTTGGTTCAGAAGGGGTCCCTCCTGTCACAGCTGCTTCTCTGCTGGGAGAAACTGTGTGTGGCCTCCACCTCCCCTTACAGCCACCCCTTTCCTCCAAGTTTTCCACTATTTGGAGCATTGGTTCAGAAGGTTTCCATGCTGTCGCACTTGGCTATTTATTTATTGGTTTGTGGCCTCCACCACCCCTTACAGCCACCCCTATCCTCCAGTTCTTCAGAAGATTTCTCATGATGTCATATATACAAAGTTTGCTCAGTCATTTCTCAACTGACAGCATTACAAGGCTGTCATCTGAAACAGCGTTCCTCGAGAATGTCTTCATCCTCTTCAGAGCTTCATCCTCTTCAGAGTTTCATCCTCTTCAGAGCTTCATCCTCTTCATCCTCTTCAGAGCTTCATCCTCTTCAGAGCTTCATCCTCTTCATCCTCTTCAGAGCTTCATCCTCTTCATCCTCTTCAGAGCTTCATCGTCTTCAGAGCTTCATCGTCTTCATCCTCTTCAGAGCTTCATCCTCTTCATCCTCTTCAGAGCTTTATCGTCTTCATCCTCTTCAGAGCTTCATCCTCTTCTGCTTCTGCTGTTGTCATAGGTATAGTCATGAGGATTCTGATTAACGTTTGCTCCAATGCTGGCTCCAGATTGTTCTCCAAAAGAAGATATAGGAGCATGGAAACATCCCTACATTTGTACAGTTCTGTTGTCTGGTGTAGGAGGAAGAGCTCTGTCTTCAACCAATCTTTCTCCAGCAATAAATGCCTGCTGTGGAAATCTTTGGCTGTGTGTTGGAATCAAAGTCCCCTGTATCAGTGATGAACTTGAAAGATGACTGGTGAATACAAATTGTTCATTGGCATGTGCAATGATGATATCACAGGTTTCCGATGCCACGCAATTGCAGGATCACCTTTGATTTGTTTCAGGGAAGGTGAGATCCCAAAGGTAATTCAGCAAACAAGCTTCAAATGGACTCTCTCACAATATCAGTGGGCCAGGAAGCAAGAGAAGAGAACCGCCAGGGGATCAGATAGAAGGAGCCCAAGAATTAAGAGGAGATCTCCTCGAGGGTGAGGGTAAAGGAAGCCCGTTGGCCAGGAAGTAAGAGAAGGGATGACTCTTAGGGTTGGGCTGAACATGGCCAGCAGGCCTCGAAGGAAGAGGAGATACCAAATATAACACCACCCCCAGAGTTGCAACGAAGGAGGCACCGGGCCAGGGCTTAAAAAAGAAACCACACACACACACACACAAGAGAGTTAAGGTGAAGGAAGGCAGTGGGCCAGCAAATAAGAGATCCCCATCCCAGTGTGCGGTTTGAGGGAGCCAGCAGGCATGGAAGCAAATGCCCTCCCCCTGGTCGATGGTCAGAAGGCTACTGGGTCAGGAGAAGAAAATCCATCCATTCCCTGAAAAGAGAGATCCATCCTCTTTCTGCAACAATCTCTTCTTCCTGAGTAGGTGATCCTTTCAAGCCTGCCTGCTCCTTCCTCCTCCATGGTCCTGACTAATGGCCCAGGGAAGGATAGCACCTCACAGAAGAGACATCACTGGTGATGTAATAATTGCCATATTGCAGTTGGCAGTCGATGAGGTCATTTGCCCCAGTTGGGAATGTTGAAATTAATGCACAATGCATGACCTGTGTGTAAAGGCAAAGTTGAGAGAGAAGGCACTGCAGGGACTCTGACACGAAATGACCGCTCCGAAGCCTAGCCCTTTTATGTGCAGCTGAGACTCCTGTGGCTGTTCAAAGTTTCTGCGGCAACCGCACAGGAGAACACAAAGTTCTGCTCTTTGAAGGTTCCGTGTGTTATTGTGGTAACAGCACATTTCTCCCCTGGAAGTGTGCTACCTAGCAAGCCAGCCCAGATAGCACCAGATGTTTAGGTCCCCAGGTGACTGGGCATTGCCTCATCTGGTCATATGGATAGTCTGTAGCTACATCTATTGCCCCCTCTCATGTTTACCATTCATTTATTCATTTATATCCTGCCCTTCCTCCCAGTGGGAGCCCAGTCCCTATTACACAGAATATCGTATTTCCAAAGACAATAAAGATGAATAAATTACAGAAAATCATAATGATGGTGGTGGTAGTGGTGATGATGGAATTACAGATCTATAGGGATATAAGGTTGAAACACACCCACCTCTTAAAGTCTTCCAGAAACGAAAACTGGATCAATACAAATCCCAGAAAGCCTTCATTTGGAGTATAATTTGTGGGAGCTATTTTGCATCTCCACATTTATCTGAATTCCCCCTCCCTCCCGTGTGAGAAGTCCCCTTCTTAAATGTGTCAGAAAAGACAATGTTTTGAGAGGTTTGTCCAAAGAGGTCAGTGGGCTACAAAAGAGAACCTAATGAGAGGTTTGAGGCCATCAGTAAGCCAGGAGAAGTGTCCCCTTTGAGAAGTTTGGCTAGGACAGTGGAGCAGGAAGAGACCTTTTTGAAAGATTACTCCAAAGAGGCCCCATCCATGTCTTCCAGAGTTGCAGCTTACTGCACAAACTGCACATTCATACCCCCTACCCCAGAAAAAAGTTCTTAGTAGTCTGTCTGTTTTGTTACAGTGCTACAGCACTAGTGTGAGCCTCTCAGGAGATATACCTATCTTGTGATATTAATTTTAATTTTTTAATTTTAATTTTAACTGTGTTCATGTCTTCCTTCCATAGGGCGAGCAACTATGAAATATTTCCTCTTATTTACCCATTTTAATCCCACATATCTCCTGTGACTGCCTGATGGGGTAGGTCAGAAGCTGAAAGGTGAAGTTGCATAATAAAGGTGAAAGAGAAGGCTCCCTATTGGGTATCTCTGCAGACAGGGAAGGAAGCCAAATGTACCATACTGACATGTCAAATTGGTTATTTATACATGGCATTGACCTGGTCTAGATTGCTGTTGGTAAAATACATCTTTTTATCACTGCTGGGGTGAAAACCTCCCACTGAACTCTGTTAGTTGCTTTCTCCGCATCCAGTGGAGTGGACAGGGCTTTTGTTCCATGGCCACCAGAAGGTAGAACGCCAAGCACAGGTGGTTAGCCCCCTGATAAAAGTTACTGCAAGGATTTTGTTGTCAACGCTGATCTGCAAGATTGGTTAGTAACTAGCTAAACTCTGAGGGAACCTGCCTGGCTTTAAGATAATACTAATGGAGGATTGTGCTTACTATGAATGTGTCATGACCCCTGAATGTAGCAGTGAGCTGGACATGGAGTCAGAGGCTGCAGGGGTGCCAGATGGGGAGCTTGGTCAGACTTAGGGCTCAGAGCTGACTGCTGAACATAGGAAAATCAGTGCACCTAAGTCTGTTGGGCAGGAGCCTCCAGAGGAACTCCCCAGACCAACTACCATGACCTATAGGGCTAGAGCCCAGACCCTCATGGGCACCTCCCCTGAGCCTGAAAAACTAGATGCCTCCAACAGGTCATCACCAGTATGACATCTCAGGGAGCACACCAGGAGGGAGGCTATGAAATGGTGGAGGTGTGTCCATATTCAGGCCACAAGATAGGCCCTTGAAGACTTAGAAGGTCTCTATAGGTGGTAGAGCCTGGAGGAGGTAGTCTGGAGTCAGAGGCATGAAAGGCTGTAGTCTGATCCCAACCTTTGTTGGGAGGGCAGCTGTGAGAGAACTACAAAAGGTCCTCAAATGCAAAGATGTGTCACTGAACACTAAAGTCAGGATCATTCAGACCATGGTATTTCCGATCTCTATGTATGTATGTGAAAGTTGGACAGTGAAAAATGCAGATAAGAGAAGAATCAACTCATTTGAAATGTGGTGTTGGAGAAGAGCTTTGCGGATACCATGAACTGCAAAAAAGACAAATAATTGGGTGTTAGAACAAATTAAACGAGAACTATCACTAGAAGCTAAAATGATGAAACTGAGGTTATCATACTTTGGACACATCATGAGAAGACTTGATTCATTAGAAAATATAATAATCTTGGAAAAACAGAAAGAAATAGAAAAAGAGGAAGGCCATACAAGAGATTGATTGATTCCATAAAGGAAGCCACAGACCTGAACTTATAAGTTCTGAACAGGGTGGTTCATGACAGATGCTCTTGAAGGTCACTGATTCATAGGGTCGTCAAAAGTCGTAGTCGACTTGGAGGCACATAACAAGAAACAGCAATCACTAGAAGCTAAAATGATGAAACTGAGGTTATCATACTTTGGACACATCATGAGAAGACATGATTCACTAGGAAAGACAATAATGCTGGGAAAAACAGCAGGGAGTAGAAAAAGAGGAAGGCCAAACAAGAGATGGATTGATTCCATAAAGGAATCCACAGACCTGAACTTACAAGATCTGAACAGGGTGGTTCATGATAGATGCTCTTGGAGGTCACTGATTCTTAGAGTCACCATAAGTCGTGGTCGACTTGGAGGCACATAACAACAAGCGGGTGGCCCCAGAGATAAACTGTCCCTTTGCATATCCCCCTGTGTGCCACGTCTTCTTCAGGGGGTGGCAGCCTGTGCATGTGATTGGGTGCTGCAGGGCATGGGGTGGGTTGCTCGTGGCCATGTGGGTTTGTTTACATGCTTTGTTTGCATGTGTCTGTGCGATTGGCGGAGTGTGTGGTGGAGAAGCATGCTGATTGGCTGTCCCTTGGGGGCTGTCTCTCCACCCCTCTCCTGGTGATCTCTCGGGGGGCCTCATGGTTTGCACACAGCCAACAAGTCTAGGGGGCTTCGCAACTCTCCCCTGTGCTCAACTGCAAGGGGCTGCTGCTGTTCCCAAGGTGACGCCAGGGCTGTCTGTGTCCTGCTCAGCTGGCAGCAACAGCAGCAGCGCTCTCCCAGCCCAGGGGCTCCTAAACGGGGTTAGGATCTGGTGTTCTTTACACCAGCTTAACTTTCGCCATCTTCCTCACTGTAGGGTTGCTCTGCCTGAGACTTATAAAATGTTAAGACCATAAAGCAGAATATAAAATCGGGGGGGGGGGGAAGAGTAATAGCTTAGAATACAAGCCATACAGTTGGGGTTTTTTTGGAGGGGGGTTGCTCAATGCGTTGTATCCTACTCAGAGTAGACCCACTGAAATGAATGGCCACAACTAACGTTCATTTCAGTGGGTCTATTCTGAGTAGGGCTTAGTTGGCTACAAACCCCCACCCCCACCTTGCAATGCCCATTTGTGCTTTAAGCGGATCTGTGCAAAAACTTGGGGGCAAGTGGGGGAGGAGACGGCTTTTCAAGGGAGGATTTTTTAAAATGTCCTTTCAGAATATTATCCCAGGTTGAGAAGAGCCGCCTAAACCTAAAATTTCGCTCTCACAGAGCTGAAGAGAGAAAATGGCTACTTAGGAAAGGCAGGCAAAGCCTTTGCTCCCCCACCTTCAAATTTGGGGGGGGGGCTTTCTACATCCCCCCTTAATGTGCCCCTCGGCCCAGAGCGTGGAGCGGAGAAAAAAGGTGCAAATGAAAAGCAGAAATGCAAAAGCTGCAGGGACCCTGCAAGCCCTCACAGGGGAGGTCAGGCTGAGGGAGGATTTGCCAGCCCTTTCGTCTGGCTTCTCGGGTGCCCCCATCACACCTTCCCCGGCCAGGAGGGGCTGCTTGAGGTGACATGGAAGAAGTCAGAACATCAAAGGGTCTCCATGTGGCACCCCAAAGCCTGACCCACTGATTCCTCTGGGAATGGTGGTCAAAGGACCTCTGGGTGCTTGCTGGAGATGCTGACCAATAATCCCCCAATTTGTTGTAGATACCAACTTTTGAGCAATTCCTGGGGCTGGAAATGGCCATGGCGCCTTGCATTCCTCTGCAGCAGCCCAGTGGCCATCCCTCCATGGTAGCCACAGCCAGGCCCCTCCCCCTGTTCTGCTGCGGGGTTGAGAATGAGACCCTTGTTCATGCCTTCTCCCACAACGATGTCCCCTGGAGCCTGTAAGCATGAAAGAGGAGAGTGTTAGCTACTGAGAAGAGTCTTCTCGTTAGCTGACTCTCCTCCTTTCACTCTGCTTGGCTCCAACCAGCAGGAAAGGTCAAGGAAGCATTTTAGAAGATTCTTCTCAGTGGCTAAGCTGTTCCCCTTTCATGCTGATTGGCTCACAGGATGCTGGAGACATAAGGACCCTGTTGGAACCCTGTTCCCAAAAAAGTAAAGGGTCTAAGACACCCTCCCGAGACCCTGGACAACTACACCCCTGTTCCTCTGCCCTCCTCCGCTTGCTCGCTCTCGTCCCTCTCGAAACTGCCATTTTCCAACTGCCATTTTAGGGGGCTACTGGCTGACTTGAAAGGCCCTCCTCAAAGAGGTAGACCCTGTCAATCACAAGCAACTCCAATCCCAGGGGTCTCTTGCTGGTGTCCAACCTGCCCCCCCAACCCCCCCAAAAAGCCTCCCATAGGAAAGTGGATCTAAAAAGCATCCTGGGCTACACTGCAGGGTTGCTAGCCACAGGTCATTCTCTTTCAGCATCAGCTGCACTGCTCCCATCAGTAATGTGTGGCAATAAGAACACTGGACTGCATTGCAGGGTCATTGTAAGCCATTATATCACCTCTCCCTACCCATCTGCAACATGGGGCTATAAGGGCACTGGACTACATTGCAGGGTCATCATAAGCTATTATCTCTCAGCATCAGCCCCTCCCATCAACAATGTGAGGCTTTACAAACACTTGACTACATTGTAGGGTTGTTGTAAACCCTACTCCCTTTCAGCCTCACACCACTGTCCCAGGAGCAATGTGGGACTAATAAGGTCACTAGACCACATTGCAGGGGTATTGTAAGTCATTCTCAGCAAGATCCATACTTCTCCTCTGAGCAACATGTGGCTGTAAGGATACTGGCCATTCTCTCCCTTAGCCTCACACCATCCACTTCCAACAGCAATGAAAGGCTACAAGAACACTGGGCTACTTTGCAGTGTTGTTGTAACCCCCCTCTTTCTCAGCAGTTGAAGAGGGGGGCAGAAACCTGGCCACCAAGGACAGGAGGAGTGTGGAGGTCTCCAGGATCTTTTGCTGGGAACCCCAAAGAGCACAGAAAATGAGCGAGGTTCCACCTTCCACTGCAATGGGTTTAGCTATTTTTAATCAGACTTAGTGGCTGCAATTCCCCGGCTGCTTTTTGGTGCTTGACTGAAGATGGAAGGAGCCCTTAACACAACATATAAAACCAGAAAGGGTTGGTTTGTTAATTAATTGAATTTCAACCAATGAAGGGTTGAGCTAGAGTCTTGAAGTTGAGCTGAAGGTCTTAATGAGAGTCATTACGCCCCACTCTCACCAAACTCAGACCTAAACGCTAAACATAGAAGCCCCCCCCCCCAGTGTGCAATGTGGGGCTAAGATCACTAGACTACACTGCAGGATTTATTTTATCTAACAAGACTTATATACCAGTTAATAAAAGAATAAGTGGTTTACTTAAAACTGTTTAATATATCTGAAAAGCAACCTCAAAGATTGTCTCACTCTTTATATCTCCAAATGATCATGTTTTCCAATGGTTTAATTGTTTTATCTCTTCTGCCCTGGCTCCTGTGGGAGGAAGGGCTGCCCCGCTTGTGAGCTTCCGGCTGGGTCATCTGTTTGGCCGCTGTGAAAACAGGGTGGGTCCCCTTTGGCCTGACCCAGCAACAGCCTGGCTCTTCTGAGGTGGGATATATGTTTAATAAAGAAAGAAATATAATCAAAATATTGATATAAAAACAGAGATTAAAAGAGATATTAAAGATAACAGACATAACTAATTTGTTTTGTTATTTTCAAATTGATTTTTAAAGTGTTGTAACCTTTTAATATTAATAATAATATTATTATTAATAATAACACCTTCTTATCAGGAGGTCCGTTCTGCACAACATAGGATGTGGACCTTTAGTGTGGTGGCACCTACCCTGTGCAATTCCCTCCCCTTAAATATTAGACAGGCGCTGTGATGACTGACGTGGGTCCTCCCCCCACCCTTCACCTTCCCAGGAGCCAGTTCCCCACCCTGGGCAATTGATCCTGGCAAATATCCTTCCCTGCCAAGGCTGTGCACACTCACAACAGCCCTGCAGTGTAGGTAGCTATCACTCCCCCCCTTATCTGGTTAATCACCCTGAGGCAAGGGAAAGCTCAGAGCCCCGTAACTTGCCTGGGATCCCTAGATACAAAAGACAAGCAGACACTCCTTGCTCTGGGGCCCTAAACAAACATCCCCATTTACACAGTAGATAAAAACCATGTGCTTCCAAGGCATAGGAGCATGTGCTTCTGTGCATAGGAGGTGACTAGGGAGGAGGTGGAGAACAAGACGGGATGGAGAAAACAATTGTTTAAAAATGGACAGGAGTGGGGGGAGAAAAGAGCTGAAGAGGAGTGGGGGGAGAAAAGAGCTGAAGAGGAGTGGGGGGAGAAAAGAGCTGAAGAGCAAGGAGGCATCAGTAATATGGGCACAAAGAACTGGCTGCAGAGGTGAGAGACAACGTACGTGTGTGTGTGTGTGTGTGTGTGTGTGTGTGTGTGTGTGTGTGTGTGTGTGTGTGTGTGTGTGTGTGTGTGTGTGTGTGTGTGTGTGTGTGTGTGTGTGTGTGTGTGTGTGTGTGTGTGTGTGTGTGTGTGTGTGTGTGTGTGTGTGTGTGTGTGTGTGTGTGTGTGTGTTGCTGGCAAAGCTCCCTCTCTTACCAGTGGCTTCAGGGTGGCAGGCAGAAGTTGCAGCAGGGTCCTAAAGAGCTGCTGTTTTGTTTCTTGCCTTTCCTTTTCCTAACAAGCAGAATGCATCTTCGTCTTGTGAGGGAGATATTCCCTGGAAGCTCTTTTGGGTAAATCCTTCTCCCATGGCAAATGTAAAGAGTTCCAAACAGGCACTTGTTAAAAATGACTGTATAGCTGACTTACAGTACAATATATACCAGTCTACTCAGAAGTAAGTATCTTTATGTTTAATGCAGCTTACTCCCAGGTAAATCAAATTGGGTATAGGATTGGACTAATTAGGCTACATGAGGACTGGATGAAGCTGTACCAATTTGCGGGGCGGGGGAGAAAAAATATGACCCTTTATAGTACAAAGATGCATCAATCTGGTTAAGGCAAGTAAAATTTGATGCATGTAATACAAGGACTAACCTGCAATCCAGTACCTGTCTACTCAGAAGTAAGTCCCATTGAGTTTAATGGGACTTACTCTCAGGCAAGTGAGTACACACTTACCTGGGAGTAAGTCCCATTGAACCCAATAAAGCTGACTTCTGAGTAGACATGTATTGGATTGCAGCCTTGGTTTCCTTTTTCTCCCATTTTAATTCTGCCTTCTGTATCTTCACAACAGCCCTGTGAGGTAGGTTAGGCTGAGAGTTAGGGACTGGCCCAAGGCAATAAATCAGCAAAAGCAATAATGAGTAAAAAATTAAAATGTGAAAATGCTCATGCTCAGAGTATTTTTGTTGCTCTTTGTCAATGCTTTGTGTGTGTGTTTTTATGTCTACTGTCTCATAACTTCTTTTTGCCTGAGAATGTCGTATTTCTTACTGTTACAGATGTTCTTTTTTTAAAAAAAATTGCCCACATTCTGTGGTGTTTATTTTTTAACTTGAGTTCTTTGCATGGTTTAGGGGTGGCATTGTAGGAGTCCAGTCCTATATATGTCTGCTCCAAATTAAGCCTCCTTGGGTTAAATGGATAAGGATATAGGATTGCAGATTAATTTTTACCTCTGAAAGGAACGCACTGTCAGACATACTTTTCTGGATGTGTTTGAAACAGATGGGTAGGTGGGAAGAGAGTTGGGTCTTCAACATAGTGCCCTCCAGATGATGTTGGACTACAACTCCCATCAGTCTGGGATAACATAATGATGCTGAAGTTGGTTCCTAGTTCCCAGTTCCAAGTTCACAGCTACAGTAACTCCAAGCCAAAGTTAACATGTCTCTGAACCCCAAAATATATGTTGGAGTACCCCATATCATATATTGCGGTGATCTGCGGACTCTCCCCATCAAGAATAACAACACATTTAATCAATAAAAATTATCAGGCTTCTGAAATGCTCATAAATGCATAATGATGTCATAAAATCATAAAAAAAGAAACTGGGTGTGCCCACCCCATAGTCTGTTCTGGGCCAGGACAACTCATACACCCCAGAGAAGGGGAGGGTGTCCTCCACAAGATGCCAGTGCATCCTGCCTGGCCCAGAGTTTTTGCTGGGTGCAGAGCAGGGATAAGGGCATATATGTACAACCCAAAGCGACAAAAATATGCAGAAAACAATAAGAAACTGGGGGTGCCCACCCAAAAATCTGCACTGTGCCAGGCAGTAGTGTAGTGGCAAATGCAGAAGTGCAAGGTCCCTTCATGATAGTATCAGCCACAGCCAGACCCCCCCCTCCCCCCTTATTTTGCTCCTGGGTTGAGAATGAGGTCCTTGTTGATGCCTTCTCCCATAACAACTGATGTCCCTAGGAGATGATCAGTATGAAAGGGGAGAGTATTAGCTACTGAAAAGAGTATTCTCAGTGGGTGACTCTCCTTCTTTCACTCTGATTGGCTCCAAGGAAAGGACAAGGAAGCATTTTAGAAGACTCTTCTCAGTGGCTAACACACTCCCCTTTCATGCCGATCAGCTCATATGATGCTGGAAACATAGGGACCCTGCTCCCCAAAAAAGTAAGGGGCAACTTACTGGGCAACTTACTGGACAACTACACCCCTGCTGCCAGGACAAATCATACATCCCAGGAAGCAGGAGGGTGGTCTCTACAAGATGCCAGTACTTCCCACCTGGCCTATAGTTTCTGCTGGGTGCAGGGTACCCATAAGGTCATCTGTGCAGAACTAAAATAATGAAGAGTAAGTAGAGAAAAATATGTAATTTGGGGTGACCACTCCAAAATCTGCTGTGGGCCATGAAACATCATTAACCTGAGAAAAGGGGAGAGTGTCCTCAACAAAATGCCACTGCATCCTGCCTGGAATGGATTTTCTTGTGGACACACGAAACAGCTATGTGTATCTATGCACAACAAGCAATGTAGAACGTATACAAGGAACTGCGGGTTCCCACCCTGAAACCTGCTTTGGGCACTACAAGTCATACATCCATGCATGCAGGAGAGGGTTCCCACCCAGTTCAGAGCTTCTTTTGTATGTATGCTACAGACAAAGGCATATATGTATTAGAAAAATAGCGAATATGTAGAGGAAAGAAAATAAGAAACGGGAGTGCCCATCCTCAAAGATGATTTGGGGCACCACATATCATACTTCCATGCATCTGGGAGAGTGTGTTCTATGAGATGCCATCCATGCATACTTTAGAGCGTCATCTATGAAATTACATCTTCTTCAAGAAATCATTGTTTGTTGACCCTGCCGCAAGTCCTTCTGCCACCAACATCAATGGCTTTTAAAAATAATAATAATTGAGCTATAACAAAGTAAGTAACAGGGAAGACCAATACATTTTTTTTTAAATCCACATAGATCATAAGCACTGGCCGTAAGCACTGGCATAGCATAGAGGACACCCTATCATTTTCTGGGGTGTCTGATTTATCTTGGCCCAGAGAAGATTTTGTGGTGAACACCCCCAGATATTTATTCTTTGCTTTGCTTTTTGTCTCTTTTGGTTGTGCATAGATGCTCTTACACACGCCCAGAATCGAACAGAAACTCTGAGCTAGGTGGGAAGCATTGGCATCTTGTAGAAGATATCCTCCACTTTCCTTGGGTGTATGATTTGTCCTGGCCCAGAGCAGATTGTGGGGTGGGCACCCTCAGTTTCTTATTTTTTTCCACATCTTTTTGTCAATTTTGGTTGTGCATAGATGCCCTTATCCCTGCCCTGCACCCAGCAAACGCTGTGGGCCAGGCGGGACGTACTGGCATCTCATAGAGGACACCTGCCTCTTTCCTGGGGTGTATGATTTGTCCCGGCCCAGAGCAGATTTTGTCTGATGTGCTCTTTGAGCATCCTGTTCTTTTGAAACATAACAGAAATGTATTGTAAAAGCAGCATTTCAAGTGTAAAATTTGGTTTCAAGTGAATTATGTGTGTGTTGGGGTATCACCATTGCTGGAGGTGGGGTGGGAGGATGTGAGATTCTGTTAATCTTACAGATAAAAAAAAATATTCTACTAACCTCTGTGTGTGTGTTCTTGTTTTTAATGTTGTTTTAGGCTACTTAGATGTGCAGCAGCCAAGGCCAGCACCTTGTAGGCATTTTTTTAAAAGTAACTAAAATGTAATTGTAGTGATTACTTTTGAGCAAAAGTAAAGTAATCAGTTACTTCCAGAGCAAATGTAATTGTAACGGTAACTACTACTGTTTTGCGCCATGTAACTATAACTGTAATTCATTACTTTTTAAAAGTAATCTTCCAAGCTCTAACAGCTTCTAGGAAAAGCATGTGTATTGTGGTTTCTCTTCAAACAACTGCAGGCAGCAGGCAGTTGTTGGGGAAGGAGATATGATATCTGGGGGCAGAGCTAAAAACGTCAACTGGTCCAAAATGCAGCGGCTACATTACTGGATGGGTTCCTTGTGGAGCTCATATAACCCCTGTTTTAAAACAGTTGCTTTCGTTGCCAATTCGTTTCTGGGCCCTATTCAAGGTGCCTGTGTTAGTGATGAAAGCCCTAAACAACTTAGGCTCCAAATATCTCAGCAATCATCTCCTTCCCTACTAGGGTTGCCAGGTCCATGGCCTGAGACTGATCCTGTATCTTTAGGAGAAGAGAAAGTCAGCCAAGTGCAGGTGTTCTTGCAACATGGTAATAGGAAAAACCACAAGGTGGAATTCTCCCTCCCCCCTCCACAACTTTTAAAGATACAGAAGACCTCTTGGAGGCCGGGCCTGGCAACCAAGAGGTCTTCTGTATCTTTAAAAGTTGTGTAGGTGGAAGGGAGAATTCCACCTTGTGGTTTTGCCCATTGCAGTGTTGCAAGAACACCTGCACTTGGCTGACTTTCTCTTCTCCTAAAGATACAGGATCAGTCTCAGGACCTGAACCTGGCAACCCTAGTTTCAGTTCATGTATTGAACCCTATTCCCTACAGACCCTCTTGGGTGTTAAGATCAGCAGAGGTGGCCTTCTTGGTAGCTCCACCACCCTCAGAGGTTTGGGAGAATGGTGGCCTGGGAGAGGGCATTCTCTGTGGCAGCCCCTAAGTTGTGAAACCCCTCCCTGTTGAGGTGTGTTTTACACCTTTGCTATACAGTTTTTGGCAAATGCTAAAGACACAGCTCTTTACCCTGGCCTTCGGCTCATGAGATGCACCCTGTTTTTGTGATTGAAATGTGTTTTAATTGTTTTTAATACTGTATTTTAAATTTCTGTAACCTGCCTTGGGACTTACTGGTGAAGGGCTGGCAATAAATATAATAATGTTATGGGATTGAGGGATGAGATAGATGATTTCTTTGGGTCCCCTTCAAGCCTGTGATCGTGTATCTGAAGTTGGGATATGCAAGCAAGAAACCTGCTCTATTGGTCAGACCAGTTTCTAGTTCTTGAGTGGTTTAACATTCAGTCCCTCTTCCCAGAGAACTCTGGGAATTGTAGCTCTATGAGGGGAATAGAGGTCTCCTAACAACTCTTAGCAGCCTTCACAAACTACGCTTTGGGAGAAGCCACGGCTGTTGAAAGTGGAATCAATGTATAGTGTGAATGTGGCCAACATATATTACTGGGCACAAAATTCAGCTTCCTGAAAATCTCATCTTTCATTCTCTGGAGGGAAGCAAAGTTTCTAGCCCATATGGTTAAAGAAATGTTTGGACTTAATTGGGTAATGCTCCTCAGCTGCTGAATAGGATCTTCAGAAGGCAGGGTTTCAGTGCCCTTTATATCTCCTTGCTCATCCACAAGCTGAATAGATGCAGAACGCATTATGCAAAACACAGAAAGCAGAGAGTAGGAATAAACGGACAGTTCTCCCAATGGAGGGCTGTAGAAAGTGGAGTCCCTCAAAGATTGGTATTGGGACCTGTACTTTTCAACTTGTTCATTAATGACCTAGAATTAGTAGTGAGCAGTGAAGTGGCCAAGTTTGCTGATGACACTAAATTGTTCAGGGTTGTTAAAACAAAAAGGGATTGCGAAGAGCTCCAAAAAGACCTCTCCAAACTGAGTGAATGGGTGGAAAAATGGCAAATGCAATTCAATATAAACAAGTGTAAAATTATGCATATTGGAGCAAAAAATCTTAATTTCACATATACGCTCATGGGGTCTGAACTGGCAGTGACCGACCAGGAGGGAGACCTCGGGGTTGTAGTGGACAGCACGATGAAAATGTCAACCCAGTGTGCGGCAGCTGTGAAAAAGGCAAATTCCATGCTAGCGATAATTAGGAAAGGTATTGAAAATAAAACAGCCGATATCATAATGCCGTTGTATAAGTCTATGGTGCGGCCGCATTTGGAATACTGTGTACAGTTCTGGTCGCCTCATCTCAAAAAGGATATTATAGAGTTGGAAAAGGTTCAGAAGAGGGCAACCAGAATGATCAAGGGGATGCATCGACTCCCTTACGAGGAAAGGTTGCAGCATTTGGGGCTTTTTAGTTTAGAGAAAAGGCGGGTCAGAGGAGACATGATAGAACTGTATAAAATTATGCATGGCATTGAGAAAGTGGATAGAGAAAAGTTCTTCTCCCTCTCTCATAATACTAGAACTCGTGGACATTCAAAGAAGCTGAATGTTGGAAGATTCAGGACAGACAAAAGGAAGTACTTCTTTACTCAGCGCATAGTTAAACTATGGAATTTGCTCCCACAAGATGCAGTAATGGCCACCAGCTTGGATGGCTTTAAAAGAAGATTAGACAAATTCATGGAGGACAGGGCTATCAATGGCTACTAGCCGTGATGGCTGTGCTCTGCCACCCTAGTCAGAGGCAGCATGCTTCTGAAAACCAGTTGCCGGAAGCCTCAGGAGGGGAGAGTGTTCTTGCACTCGGGTCCTGCTTGCGGGCTTCCCCCGGGCACCTGGTTGGTCGCTGTGAGAACAGGATGCTGGACTAGATGGGCCACTGGCCTGATCCAGCAGGCTCTTCTTATGTTCACGTCAAAATCATGCACATTTTCTCAATCTGCATAATTTATATAAGTAACAGAATTCAGATCCTCTTGTTTGAGTTTAGATTGTCTTTTTTTTTTAAAGAGAGACCTCATAATATGACACAGCACCGCCTCATTCTAGTATGTACTGCAGTGCTTATGAAAAATTGTACGTTTGGGGGAGACTCAAATTGTACTGATCTCAGCAATATTCCTGGCATTGATGGCAGCCTAATGAATACATGTGACAGAACAGAAGTTGGTACATCAGACAGGGGAGCAGGTATGGGAACCTACCCCACCCCCAAGGCTTTGTAGCAAAGCAAAACCATATGCTTTCTACCGAGGCACCCATGAGAAAACATAGACTTTGAGCTATGTTGATTAAGTGTGATAAAACAATGACACAGCCAGGGATGTATGGAGGATTGTATGAAGCAGAGTGCTCAAACCTGTCAAGCTATGGATCCCCTACACAGATCTTTAGTGTTTCTACATCTGTTCTTCGTTTATGTCATCGGCTCCCTACATTTGACACAACGTCTGCGAAGGATAGGCTCTCAAAGCTATGTCAGGTGGTGGTCATTTACCGGGTTAGTATGGGCTAAAGTCTGGTTATGAAGTTATTTTTGAGACAAGACACATTTTGTGTGTTTTCTGTGGATTTAGGCCTAAAATCAGAGACAGAGGCCTAACTCTGGAATGAGGAACCTGTGGTTCTTCATCTCCTGTCACCCCTATTGGGCATGCTGGCTGGGGCCAATAGGATGGCCACAGATTCCCTCCAAGTCTCTGACATGGTTTACAATGTGAGGCTACTTCAAATGCTGCTTGCAGGATTCTGAAGAACTGAGAGTTGTTGGTTTTGTTAAAGCAGAGTAATGTACTTTTTTTAAAAAATGAAGCTTTTAACAATTTTTTTTTTAAAAAAAACCCACCACTGCTGTGCTTTAACCAAAAACAAACCAGGGTTGTCCAGCACTCCTGAGGCAACATTTTGGACAGGCTCACTTCTTGCAAAGCCCACGAACCTAGAGAAACAGAGGGGTATACAGCACAGAAACAGGAAGATAGAGACAAGGCTTTAGTGCCCTGATTCATTTCAGAGGAGAGGTAGGATTGTTGTCATATTTTGACATTGTACACCCCTAGTATTTACACTCAGAGCAGTACATACTTATATAAATATTATCCCAGAGTAAGAAATTTTGCAAAATATGTGCAATATAGTTCCAGTTGGATATCATCCCCAGCTCGTAAGAGCATTATGGTGAATAATCAAAAAAAATTGGAGCCCCTTTGGCCTATGTTTATAGCAGCGCATATTTAGTAACCTCAGCCTTGTTAAGTGCAGCTTTTGTCTTTGAAATCATAGGCTCCTGGATGACGAATATACCCTGGGTGTATTCTGAGTGGGGAATGGAGTAAGCGCAAATGAGTCACAGGTGCTTATGAATCATGTCACCATTTTGCACAGGGCAGGCCTTAGAAGGAAGGGGTGATCATTTTAGTAGTTAATTCTGTTGTTTATTTGGTAACCAGGGAGAAACTCCAGGCAAGTTGAATGGTTTGTCTGGTGATCCTAAAGGATCAAACTACATTTTATGTACCATGGACATCACAAGCCATAAAGGACACTGATCGTGAGCCAGTGCAATTCACGAGCAGAATGTGGTGCTTGGCAAATGGTCATCTGTGGTCCTCCATCATTAGCAAGGAGCTACAGCTTGAAATATTCTGCAACATGTTCTATTTTAGGGGGCAAGGATATGGCACCTCTGGCCCTACAGATGTTGTTGGGCTACAACACCCTTTGACCCTGACCAGTGGCCATGCTGGTTGATGGGAGTTTGAGTCCAACAACATTTTGAGGGTCACAGGATCCCCATCTCTATGTTAGGGCAACAAACCTGTGATGACCTGGATTGAATTAGTAGTATTCAATGGGAGGAATCTAATACTGTGGAGGACAAAATGCTAGACTAAATGGGTTTTTGTTGAGATCCAGCAGGGTTCCTCTTGTGTTCTGATGTTTGAGAAGATTTGCCTTTCTACCACTGGAAAGCAATGGAGCAAAGGCAGAAGGAGAGCATGGAAAGAAAGGGGAATGGCTAACCATGTTCATCCCTTGATAACTGCAGGATCAAGGGATTACTGGCATGTGTGAATGGGCCATCATTGCTGGAACTCTTAACTACAAATTAGGGTTGCCAGGTTCATGGCTTGAGACTGATCCTGTATCTTTAGGAGAAGAGAAAGTCAGCCAAGTGCAGGTGTTCTTGCAACACGGTAATGGGAAAAACTACAAGGTGGAATTCTCCCTTCCCCCTGCACAACTTTTAAAGATACAGAAGACCTCTTGGAGGTTGGGCCTGGCAACAAAGAGGTCTTCTGTATCTTTAAAAGTTGCGTGGGGGAAGGGAGAATTCCCCCTTGTGTTCTTTTCTATTACAGTGTTGCAAGAACACCTGCACTTGGCTGACTTTCTCTTCTCCTAAAGATACAGGATCAGTCTCAGGCCATGAACCTGGCAACCCTGCTACAAATAGAACTCTTAACTGCTTCACCTTGCTTCCTTTAAAACACAAAGATTTGCAATGGTGCCAGTTCACACATTTGGCTGAGGCATTAAGTGTTGAGGATCTCAGTACAGTGAAATCAAGCAACACATAGATATGTGTGAATCAACCCTCTGAGTAGTGCGTGCCACTGTGGGCTCCTTCTGGGAGGAAGGGAGGGATATAAATCTAATACATAAATAATAAATAATGTAGAAATGCATGAATCAGTCAGTTTTGGTTTCTCCCCCTTTCTCAGGTTTCCAACCTTAAATTCAGTTTGCCACGTTTCCAAATCAGTTTGCAGATTTTTTAAACAGTCTTCATGAAAATTTGGTCAGCACTTCAATGCACATGTTTCCTAATATACACGTTTGCAAAATTCCCTAATGTAATGCATTTTTGTATGTTATTTTTCCACGGATATGTGCATTTCTGTGCACCCTTCCCCCTAATATATGCATTTCTTTGGTTGGAGAACTGCATTGCAAAACTAGGAGAAGTAAGAATTTTGAAGAATACCTGCATTTTGGTCCACTTGGGAAACGCCAGTTAGGTAGGTTTTCATCAAAATGCAAACCAAATCAAATTCCCCTTCTGTCTCTGAGTGCATTTATGAATAAGGACTATTGTAATTCACAGTGGAGGCAGGAAGGGTAAGGAAGAATTGGAATGATGGATGTTCAAGGATCCACGCTGGCAGAACTGAGTCAGTACATGCAAGGGACTATTGGAAAGGTGTGGGGTCACTTGATGAGGTAGAGACTTGACCCCTGTTCCTACAACCCCCCTGTAAATGTGTGGGGGGGAGTGGGACTGCACCTACCACACCACCAGTTACAGAGTGTGCTGTAAGGAGAGAAGGATCAGGGAAAGCTTTAAGGAGGGATTCTCTGGCAGAGCAAGCAGCCTGTTTTATTGTCACGGAAAGAACTCCAAGCCCACTGGTAAGGAAGAAAAGATCTGTTAATTTCAGTTATCACCGTTCCTCATTTTTCCAATCTAAAATTCAGTTCTCCACATTTCTGCAGCAATTTGCAAATTGTTTTTTTTTAAATAAACCCTCATGAAAATTCTCCAGCATTTTAATGAGAATTTTTCCTAATAAATATTTTTTTGGAAGCGGTTTTGACCAATGAACACATTTGTGCAAGCAATTCCTCGTCACATAATGCATTTTTGTTTGTTAATTTCATTTATAGATTCATTTGAATGCACACTTTCCCCTAACGTATGCACTTTTGTAAACATTTTTTGTTTGGCGATCTGTGCTGCAAAATTTGATTAAGTGCAAACTTCGAAGGATAGCTGTGCGTTTCAGTTCTTGCATTGTTTCGGAAAGTGCAGATTGGATAGATGCAGCTTCAAATGTGAAGTGAATCGAATATCTCTCCCATCCCTATCCACTGGGGAAAGAGTTCAAGAAGGGAGTGAATGCCACCTTAGATTTCCAGGCAAGATGCCACTGTAGAGTAATTTTCTGTGGCAGTTACCACAGGGAAAAGTGTAGGAGTGGTGTGAGGCCAGGCCTTAAAAGAGGACCCTTTCTGAGTGAGTAGTGGAGAAGGCCGGCAGCAGGCCACAACCAGATGACCTGTGAGACTGAGCTCCAGAAATAGGAAAGAAGCTCTGCCAGAAGGTGTTTAGAATTTGGAGGTACTCAGGAGAAACACAAGTCGATCCCTACTCCCTTACTCCTATGTAAAAAGAAGAAGAAGCATATCTATCATTCTGCTTGATCCCAGGGCAAGGAGGAGTGGCAAGCAACAATTCTCACGTGTAGTCTGTGCATGCAATAATTCTTGCATGTGTACAAACATGCATGAGTCTTTGTAGGGGGCAGCAGCATTGCCCCCGACATCATGCCTGCACCAGGCCCCATGAACCCTCAGCAAAGCTGAACACAGGGGCGGAGCAAAGGCACTCCTCACTCACGACTCTATAAAATCTTAGGGCCGGCCCTGCCAGACACTCATGTTAGGTATGAAGACATTTTTTTGCATTTTGGTCTTAAATGTCTCACACTGTAAAGTGATTGATGAAAGGCTAGTGGGATGAATTAGGTCCCCAAACGAGATACTAAGTCAAGCACATGCTTTACAAAGCATGCTCAAAAATGGCAGTGCTCTCTGTTTAGCAAAATATCTTTTTACAAGGTAAGCCCTCTAGTCCCTAAAAATGTTGAGATTTTCTTCCCTCCCTCTAAAAAATCCCAGGATTTCCCCTCCCACCCCAAGTTTTGCCTTGGCAAAACTTTGGCCCTAATTTTTGTAATAACAGCTGAATAAAACTTGTAGAATTTGGGGGTGGTAATTGGAAGAAAAGACACAATCTGGACAATATTTTTTCCAGTTTTCAGTATTACAAATACTATGCATGGTTATAGGGTTGCCAGGTTCAGAGCCTGAGACTGATCCTGTATCTGCAGGTGTTCTTGCAACACGGTAATGGGAAAAACCACAAGGTGGAATTCTCCCTTCCCCCTGCACAACTTTTAAAGATACAGAAGACCTCTTGGTTGCCAGGCCCAGCCTCCAAGAGGCCATCTGTATCTTTAAAAGTTGTGCAGGGAGAAGGGAGAATTCCACCTTGTGGTTTTTCCCATTACCGTGTTGCAAGAATACC
The DNA here is from genome assembly GCF_030035675.1 of Rhineura floridana. Classification (NCBI taxonomy): domain Eukaryota; kingdom Metazoa; phylum Chordata; class Lepidosauria; order Squamata; family Rhineuridae; genus Rhineura; species Rhineura floridana. Next base: position 171,405,303 of record NC_084484.1, read on the forward strand.
TGCACTTGGCTGACTTTCTCTTCTCCTAAAGATACAGGATCAGCCTCAGGCTCTGAACCTGGCAACCCTATGCATGAAACACAGCCTAGCTTAAGTTATAACATTTCAAGTGCCATTAATCTCAGTGAGCAAATTAAACAATTGCTTAATTTTGAATAGAGTCTGGTCCCTGGTGCACAGTATTTTTGTTTTTCAAAATAAAGACTTAAAAAAAAGTCTCTCATCTGGTTAGAAACAAGCTTTTCTTTTATCTCCATCCATGTCAGCTTCCTATTGCTACAACAAGGAACTTCCTTGTACAGCATATGTTACACACCTGCAAATTATGGGCTGCTCATTTAATTCCCATAAAGTGACTTCTGCACTACCCTCTCCACATTCTAATTAAATTAAAAATCAAAGCAGTGTCAACGCCTTGGATTGGGTCTGGTGAGAAAGCTAACTGGGAAACAAATCTGTTAGTGCAGCTGTGGGCTAGATTGGTGAGACACATCCCCCAGCAAACAGTAGAAGTGCAAAGATTCATGGGTATTCAGTAGACCAGCTGAGAATGGCAATAGAAGCAACAAACAGAATCAGTCACAAGAAGTCAAATACCTATTAGCATCATGGAAGCTGCAGAAGCCAAGCTACAGAAATTAGAAAAGGTAAGTGATGGGTGGGATAGGAAATAACAAGTGGAGGAGTGTAGTCACCCAGGGTTTGGGGGGTGTCTCAGACCCCTTAATGTTTTGGGAGCAGGGTCCCAGTGTCTCCAGCATCCTATGAGACAAGCAGAATGAAAGGGGAGTGTGTTAGCCACTGAGAAGAGTATTCTAACATGTTTCCTTTACCTTTCCTGCTGATTGGAGCCAATCAGAGTGAAAGGAGGTGAGTCAGCCACTGAGAAGACTCTTCTCAGCTGCTAACACTCTCCCCTTTCATGCTTATTGGATCCTAGGGATGTTTGTTGTTGTGGGAGAAGGCATTAGCAAGGGTTTCATTCTCAACGCAGCAGCAAAAAAGTGGGCCGTGACTGTCATTATCATGAAGAGACCCTGTACTTCTGAATTTGCCATTACACTACTGAAGTGGGACCTGCAACAAAAATGTTGCAGTGTGGATTGCTGCTGTTCAGTGTTCCAGCCCCTCTTCTATGCATTAGGATGGATGGAGCACTGCCCCAACATCCTCTCTTTGCCCTCAGCCAGCCCACACCTGCCTGCCTTCTTGCTTATAACCAATCCAAGGGGTGACCCTACCTGTCACCTTCCTCCTGCTTCATCTCAGGGTTGCTCTTGTAGACCTCTGACAAGAGGAGGATGGGGACAAAGCTAGAATTAGTTGGCTCCACCTAGCATTGGCTCTGGTTCTGCTGACTGTTGGCCTCTCTGCCTTCCACCGTGCCAGTCCCTGTGGGTGCCAGCCCCCACAACTTCTAGGACACTGCATTCCATGCCTCCTCCCATCCAGGTTTTCCTCCCTTCCCCACAACATACATTTATATTCTATGATCACTGAGACTATTCACTGGGCTGTTTGGGGGATATTTTGCCTCCTAAGTGTTTTCTTCTTCTTCTAAGGAATATTTTGTATTTTGGCAAAGCTTGGGGTTCTGATATCTTCCTCTCTCAGAGAACAGGTGTATTTGGAGAAGTGATTACCTTGCCTGTGCTTTGCAGGTCTCAGTGAGCCTATCAAGTGGAGCCAAGCATCACTCCTGGACCTGACACTGCTCTTTGGGAAACAGTTACAAAGAATACATTCTTCCAGCATTGGCTGAGGCTTTCCCTTCTTCTAAACAGCTCAGACCTTGCCATGCTGATCCATGCTTCTGTAACATCCAGGCTTGATTACTGCAGTGTACTGTATGTGGGGCTGCCCTTGAAGTTCACAGAATCATAGAGTTGGAAGGGGGCTATAAGGACATTGAGTCCAACCCCCTGCCCAATGCAGGAATCCAAATGAAAGCACTCCCAACAGATGGCTGTCCAACTGCCTCTTGAATGTCTCCAGTGTTGGAGAGCCCACCACCTCCCTAGGTCATTGGTTCCAAGATGGCATGGCAGGTTCAGTTTGTAGGGAATAATGCAACACAACTCCTAACAGGTATTGAGAGGTGGGCAAGAAACATCCAACTTGTTCTCTATGTTGATTGTGCTTCTGGGCCCAATTCATGGTCCTGGCTTTAATCTTTAAAGCCTCACGTGGCCTGGGACCATCATACTTTAAGGGCCACCCTTCCTCATATGAGCCCACTTTCCAGTTGGTGACTAATGGCTCCATCCCTGCAACAAGTTCAGCTGGGCTTTTGCTTTGATTGCCCTACAACAACGTTGTAGCCTCCTTTCTGAAGAAGTGAAGATGGGTGGTAAAGAGGTGGTGCAGAACCAACTTCTTTTCTTAGCCATTTGGCTGAGAAATTTTCTGTGGCTACTCCTATACTGATGGTCTTGTTAATTTATGTAAACTGCTTTGAGCCCCCTGCACACTGACACTCATACTGGCCACACCATAAGCGGCTGCACATTTGGCCTTACTGCAAAAGGGCCTTACAAACACGTTGATGCACATGTGTACATGCTCCTACCCATGAGCAGAAGGAACCTTGGCTAATCCCTAGGGATGCCCATCTAAACCAGGTGTGGGGAACCTTTTGTTAGCAGAGTGACTGGAAGAGTCCAGAGAGAAAAGAAACTGATAACATTTTAATATCTAAAAGAGTACTTTCCCCACTATCAACCATCTCAGACCCTATGATAAAAGGCAACGCCTTGTTGGTGTGGTGCTGCTGCCACCGAGTGCTGGCTGGTTGACAGGGTCTTTTCAGTGGTGGTTCCCCTTTTGTGGAATGCCTTCCCCAGTGAGGTGTGTCTGTCTCCATCACTACGAACTTTGAAAACATTCCTGTTCACCCAGGCATTTGATGGCTGGACAATATCATCAACAACAATAATGTAAACTGAGCAAGAACTGCTTATATATAATATGAGGAAAAATAAAACAGAGAGGTTTGTCTTTCTTAGGTTAGGCCTACACAGGGGAAAAACTCCTTCACAGTCACTTTCCCTCCAGCTGTCAGATCTCAATAGCCTTCCTCACTGACAGCTAAATCCCAACTGACTAGAACCTCCAGCCAATCTGAGTCTACTGCCTGCCAGACCAATAGCAAAATTAACCCCTTAAGCTACTGATTGAATGGTCCCTGCTGTTGCACCTCCAACACCCTCTGGCCCTCCAGATGTTGCTGAACTACGACTCCCATCAGCCCCAGCCAGCATGGCCAATGATCAAGGATGATGGGAGCTGTAGTTCAGCCACAACTGGAGGGACAAAGGTTCCCCACGCCTGATCTCAGCCCTTCACACTGATGCCAAATGTGTGGCTGATGGGGAGGGCATGGATGGCACATGCTTCAAGATCAGAGTTGTGAGGGCGTGAGGCCAACATCAATGAATAAATGAACATCACAACTTTTTTGTTGTTGAAAAATCACTGGAAAGGGGAGGAGTTTATTGCCAGCATGCGTAGAAAGCGTGAGTAGTTTTGGCTCCATTCTAGTGAACAAGCCACATTCACATTTTTTTTCCCTACACAGAAATGCTTTCTGTATTGGAAATTTGTAATGCTTGAAAAAAGTAACAAGCATGAGGATCACTCAAAGTAATCTCTGGTCTATGACAGATGCATGATGAGATTTAGGGATTTCAGGAGACAGATTTGGGGAAATAAAGTGGTCTGCCTACATTGTAAAGTTGATGAAAATAGCTGGCAAAAGCTCTACAGTAAGCATTGAATGTTTAACTGTGTACACATCAGGGGTGAGGCATGCCAGCTATAGGCGGGGCCAAAGGCGAACGGTGGGTGGAGCAACATATATAGCTCTCACCTTTACATGCCGGCCATGCAAAAGTCAGAGGTTTCTACGTACAGATCTCTCAATCATCCATCCAGGCAAGCAGGGTACATCATTACATTTCAAGTGGTTAGAGTGCTGGACTAGGACCCAAGAGACCAGGGTTTGAATCTCCACTCAGCCATGGGGCTCACTGAGGGATGTTGGGCCAGTCACCTACCTGACAGGGTTGTTGTGTGGATAAAATGGAGAAGAGGGAGAACCATGGAGGAGAAGGTGTGGCCTGCAACAGGAGCCCAGGGGCAGATAGAGAGGCCTGGAGCGGTGAATTGGTTTATATCTTAAGACTTCCCAGCCAACTGGCTAAAATAATGCATTTGGTTTGAGAGAGGCAGGGGGTGAGTAAGAATGCTGGCATCTCTCCATTTTCCCCACGCTCAATGAACCATTAAAATGCATTTTTATTACTGAATTTCTTTTTAGCTGCTGCTCTAGACAACTATATTGAAATCAATAAAATATAATCAAATGTCTTCCCTGCAAATACCCTGCTGCAGATAAAAGACATTCGTTTCATTACCAAGTCACTTGAGTGCACTAATTGAAAGTCTCTCTAGAACCTGAAAGCAAAATTGTACAGGTAATCAGCATTAGGGATGCATAGGCTCCCCGGAGAAATTTGGCTGGTTTTATTGAAATTCTTTTTTTTTAAGCTTCCATGTCATTCTTCTGGTGTTTCAGCTGAGGAAGGGACTGCAAAGGTTCTTCAAAATTTTACTCTGTGCTACCTTTGGTGACAACTTGGTGAACAGGGAGAGGCACCCACCAGAAAAGAGTGCTTTGCTCTCAGCTGGTGCCCATTGCAACTGGTGGGGCGGAAGGCAGGGAGCCCAAAAGTAGGTGGCGCCAGAGTCAATGAGAGGCAGAGCCATCTAATTATAGTTTTGTCCCCATCCTCCTCCCTCCTGAGTTCTGTAAGTGCAACACTGAGGCTAAGGAAGAGGAAGTTGAGAGTGCCACCATCACCTGGACTGGTTGTAAGTAAGAAGGCAGACAGGTGAGGACTCGTTAGGGCAGACTGATGTTGGTGGAGCAGCACCCCACTTGCCCTTATGGACCAGCCTTCGTTGCCCAAGCAGCAGACTCCAGATATACCTTTAAAATTGTTAGGGCTGTCATTCAATTAAAGAAAAACTACAGGACTGTCTTACATGTGGTTTCTCAGAAATAACTCTCATCATGTCCACCTTACTCCCTAATAAGGTGGGCAGATGGAAGCGCTTCACCTGGTGAGATGGCTCCAGAGCAATAGCCTTCCACCAGCAGTGCCCCCCCACTTATTAGGGTGCTGAGGGGGTAAGGTGTGGTGGCAATAGGGTCAGAGCTGTGCTCCAGTGGAGCCAATCAGGCACTCCCACTGGTGAGGTGGCGCAATCCCAAGCTCATCACTGCTTAGGGATGTGAGAGATGGACATGGGAGCAGAAATTGCCAAAATGTACATGTTTGCCCAAGGTCAGGGACAGAAATCACACAAGCAAATAAGAGTAGTATTTGCTATTGTTGTTTCTTTAGTTGGCAAACACTACATAACTATTTTGTGCATTTTTTTGCCATAGCAGACTGCAAGAAGAAGAAGGTAGGTTTTGGCAGAAGCTGAACTCTGGTGGAACAGAAACAGCATGAAGCGCTGATTGTGACAAACACAGGATGGGATGGAATTCACTGCCTCCTTACATTTCTACTGCCGCCTCTCTTCTCCTCCTCACTATCCTGGTAAGAGATATGATAGCACCGTTCAAGAAGTTGAAAGGTTGCCACATGGGGACGGTCAGGATCTCTTCTCGATCACCCCAGAGTGGAGGACATGGAATAATGGGCTCAAGTGACAGGAAGCCAGATTTTGACTGAACATCTGGAAAAACTTCCTGACTTTTAGAGCTGTACGGCAATGGAACCAGTGACCTAGGGAGTTGGTGGGCTCTCCAACACTGGAGGCATTCAAGAGGCAGCCAGGCAGCCACCTGTTGGGGATGCTTTAATCTGGATTTCTGCATTGAGCAGGGTGTTGGACTCGATGGCCTTATAGGCCCCTTCCAACTCTATGATTCTATGAGGGAGTGATGCTGCAGCTAAGAGGCTATTAATGCCGCTTCACCCAACTAAGCAAGCTACTCCTGTGGGCAGATAAATCCTCTGCACATTTACTTGGAGATAAGACCCACTACCTTCAATAGTAAGCTCAATATGAACTTAATAATTCTGTAATTCACACATCGTTCTCCATCCAAGCGAGAGGCATTATCATTATCAAGGGCAAATATTTAATTTATTATGATTGTATTTTTAGGTCTCCCAGGGACAGGCAGTTGTGGAATCCTTTGTTTTAGATACCTTGGGTACTATGCATCTTGATTTGTTGGGGTATGGAGCACTGGACCAGGCCAAAGGCCCATCTAGTCCAGCACTCTGTTCTCACAGTGGCCAATCAGATGCTTATGGGAAGCCCACAAGCAGAACCTGAGGGCAAAGAGCACTCTCCCCACTTCTAATTCTCAACAACTAGTATTCAAAACATGGTACAGCAGGACATAAGAACAGGTGTGGGGAACCTTTGGCCCTCCAGATGTTGCTGAACTACATCAGCCCTAGCAAGTGTGGCCAATGGCCAGAGATGCCATTGGGAGTTGTGGATCAGCAACATCTGGAGGGCCAAAGGTACCCCATTGCCACACCCGATAAGAGCCCTGTTGGATCAGGCCAATGTCCATTTAGTCCCACATCCTGCTCTTACAGTAGCCAACCAAATGCTTATGGGAACCTCACAAGCAGGACATGAGGACAATAGCCTTCTCCCCACTTGTAATTCCCAGCAATTGGCATTCTGAGTGGTGTAGGTAGAACATAGCCATCATGACTAACAGCCATCGGTAGCCTCATCCTTTGTGAATTTGTTTAATTTAATCCTGTTTTAAAACCACCCAAGTTGGTGGCCATCACTACATCTTGCAGGTATGAATTCCATAGTTTAACTATGCTCTGTTGTGAAAATGACGTTCCTGTAAGGGGCGTAATTTGCCTTCACCCTATTTAAGGAAGACGCGGGAAGGTTCTCGAAAGTAAGGCAGGGCACCACGTGAGATCGATCATCCAATGGTAAGGGCGCAGGAGCAGCAGTTATAAAGCTGCTCCTTCCCCCAAGTGCGTGCCTTTTTCGCCTTGCGGCATCTGCGACTTGTCCTCGCTTACCGTGGCTCCGTTGGCGTGTTGAGTGACCGTTCCCACTCCCACCCTACCCACCCTGTTTTCGTTTTATTACCTTTAGTTGCTTTTCCAGATTCCCTTTCATCGGTTGGGTGGTGGGCGTCCGCCCACGCGCACAGCGGATCTTTGTGGGCGGCGTTTTATTTTTTTTTACTGTGTCCTTGCAGTCTTCGAAGCCTTTGCTTCTCCCCGCCGCTCAGCTGGGCTTCGGGCGTCCGCTCACGTGCTCAGCTGCGGCTTGCCGGCTCATCTGCTGTTCATTTCTTTACTGTGCCCCGTTTGCGGTTTAAAGCCGTTGCCTTTTTGTTGTGCATTTAAAGATTTCTTTTGAGGGTTGGAGTTAGTGGGTTCCCTGTTCCTTTATTAATTTTTGAAATTATTGTTGTTCATTGTTCTCTTTCATTTGGTATCGTTAATCAGCCGCTACTTAAACCACCCCCCCTATTTTTCCTTAGGCGTAATTTAAGTTGGTTATTTGATTCGGTTTTGTCTGTTTAAATCACCCCCCACTAATATTTTCAACCTTCCCACCCCCTCCTCATTTATTGCATAATTATAGTTTGCTAGTGTTTCAGTGTTAGCTGTTTGTTATTTATTTCATTCATAGCTAGATTTTTACGTGGAATAAATTTAGTTTTTGCTTACTGTGCTTTAATTGTTAAGGTGTTATATTGATTATATAAGTAAAATACGGTTGGTTAATTTTAAATTTAATTGATTAGATATAACATCAACCCCCCCAACCCTTCCCATTTTCTTACCCCCCCCTTTTTATATAAAAAATAAAAATAAATAAAATTAAAAATAACGATCTAAATATAGTTAGTGCTGGTTATAGTTCATAGTTGTTATATTCTGGGTGATTATTATTACTGGAGAATTTATAGTAGTTGCTTATTCAAATTGAGATTGATTCTGACTTCATTTGCTAACTGTTTATTGGTGTTTATATATATCTGAACATGCCGCCCAAGAAGGTCCAGCAGAAAAAAGGGGTTCGGGTGGTGAAGCAAGCTGCCAAGCGCCCTCCATTGCAGCACATTTCATCTTCTGATGAAGAGGAGGATATGGGGACTATCCGTGCTTTGGTGGCCAGAGTTGAGGTGTTGGAAAAAGAATGCAGGCAGCCATTGGATGTAGAGGCGGGCTCTAGTTCGGCCCCTGCAGGTAAGAAATCTGCTCGTTTGGCGGCCAGAGTCCCTAAATCTAGTATTCTTGCTGATTTGGTTTCCAGGATTGGAGTTTTAGAAGCTGCTGCACCCTTTGAGGAGCCGGTAGTTGCTGCGCCTCCAGCTGGTTTGCCTGCGGTTACAGCTTCCATTTCTTCTCCCGTGGGTCCAGTCTTACCTGCAGTTGGCTCCCTTCAAGCACAACTGCCGTCTCAGCCACCAGCGACCATGGCTACACCTGCTGGAGCTTCAGGATTAGTGGCACCCCCAGTGGTTGCCACTCCAGCTGCGTATGCGGGTGAGCAATTCGTACATTCACAAGCTCTGAACACACAGGTTCAGGATTCCAGTGCTCCTCTTTGGGACACTACAATGGCGGGTTCTCAGTTGTCTGGTGATACTACCCACCTGGTGGTATTTATGTGTGGTGTGTTGGTTCCACAGCAACCCCAGTTACCTTGGCCGACGGCTGCCGTGACTCCTTGGCAGCCGCCTGCGGCTTCCCATGCTCACCCTCCTGCTTATTTGCCTCTCCCTCAAGGAGTTTATCCACATGGTGATATCTCCGTCCCGCTGGGTGACCATTTACTGTTAGCTCCTAAAGAAAAAATTTGGCGTGGAGAGTATATTGACCTGTTCACTCTCCTGTTTCGTGAAAATGAGATAAAGCCCAAGGAAGGTCAGGATATAAGGGAGCGTGAGGCAGCCATGAAAAAGAAGGTGGATTGTGTTTGGCCTAATTGGTTGAGCGCCTATACTATATATATGGGCGTTATGACTCAAGCTTACCCGTCTAGGGGTTTGTCCATGATTAAATATCAGGACATTGTTCATCGTGCCTTCCGTGAATTTTCTGGGACTGCTTGGTTGCTTTACGATGAAAATTTTAGGCAGAGGGCGGCGTTGGACCCCACCCTTCGCTGGGATACTGAGCACGCAGGCCTATGGCTCCGCTCTATGACTCCCGCCAGGCCCACTTCAGGTGATAGAGCTGATAGTGGACACATATTAGCACGCGCGCAGACTTCCGCCTCTGGCTCTGGCCAAGGCGGGCGGTGGGTTCAATCCCAGCATGTCTGCTGGACATTTAATAGCATGGGCCGTTGCCTTAGAAGGCCATGTAAGTTCAGACACGTCTGTGGTTCATGTGGAGGCAACCACCCCAGCTCATCCTGCCAGCGAGCGCGTACAGCTCGACAAGGTACAGGTGAACATCAACAGCCCAAACGAGGCTCTGGCAATAGCGGTGGTACGTTGCAAGGCCAGTAGCCCAATCAAGTTAATTCCTTTGGCTGGGTGGTTGAGGTTTTACCCCAATAGGCAAGCTGCTAGTTTTTTGCTTCATGGTTTTACGGATGGATTCCGTATTCCATTTGAGGGTCCTAGGATTGCTACTTCCTCAGCAAATCCGCCCTCTCTTAGCAGCATGGATTCGGTAGTGTTAGCGAAACTCAATAAGGAGATAATTGCGGACCGGATATCTGGTCCATTTTCTGTTCCTCCCTTAAAAAATTTGAGGATCTCTCCTATTGGTATTATTCCCAAGAAACAGCCTGGGGAATATCGTTTAATCCATAATTTGTCATTCCCAAAAGGCGCCTCTGTTAACGATGGGATTGCTCAGTTACATGCCTCAGTCAGTTATACGTCCTTTGATGAGGCAGTGAGAGTAGTTCGCAAGGCCGGTAGGGGCGCTTTAATGGCTAAGTGTGACATAAAATCCGCTTTTCGCCTCCTACCAGTTCATCCTGAGGACGTGGACTTGTTGGGTTTTAAATTTCAAGGTCAGTTTTATGTAGATAGGGCTATGCCAATGGGATGTTCTGTGTCGTGTGCTGCTTTTGAAGCATTCAGCACATTTCTGGAATGGGCATTGCGGAAGAAAGTCTCCTCTTCCTTCTCAGCTCATTATCTAGATGATTTTTTGTTTATTGGGCTAGCTGGGTCTTCACATTGCCTCTATCTGATGCAATCATTTGTAGATTTAACTAAAGAACTGGGGATACCTTTAGCTCCAGAAAAGTCTGAGGGTCCTTACTTCTCTTATTTTTTTTAGGGATCCAGTTAGATACTGTGTCTCAGTCTTCCAGTTTGCCACAAGAAAAGTTGCTTGCCCTTCGGCAACGGCTTTGCGAGGTTTTAGGACTAAAGAAGATTACATTGGCTCAGTTGCAGGAATTTGTGGGTCATTTAGTATTTGCATCAAAGGTTATTTCCCCTGGGCGAGCATTCCTTAGGCGTCTTTGTGACGCCATGAAGGGAGTTCGCTCTCGCTTCCATCTTGTCAGAATTACTTCCGGTATGAGATCTGATTTATATTTGTGGCTTGAGTTTCTGACAGAATTTAATGGCCTCTTTATTTGGCGTGAGGAATTATTATTGGAAGCTGAATTACAGGTGCATTCTGATGCTGCTGGAGGCCATGGATTCAGAGTAATTTTTAGATCCCAGTGGTGCGCTGCAAGATGGCCTTCCAAGTGGCAGGCCTCCGGGATTACTTCTGATTTGACATTTTTGGAATTTTTTCCAATAGTGGTGGCGGTTTATATCTGGCCGTTGGTATTTCAAAATCACACAGTGCGTTTCTGGTGTGACAATTTAGCCACTGTCAGCGTTATCAATGCTCAGACTTCCAAGTCTCCTCGCGTTATGCGCTTGGTGCGAGCCTTTGTCTTGCAATGCTTGCGTTTTAATATTTTATTCCTAGCCAGGCACGTTCCAGGTTTACAGAATTGCATTGCTGATGCTCTTTCCCGCTTACAGATGGCGCGTGTGAGGCGTCCTTCCCTGGCTCTCCCTGTCAGGCTCCTACCTGCTCGTGGTTACTGCCTGTCTCTAGGCACCACCAGGGACTCCACCAGTCCGGACCGTCCTCTCTTATGGTTTCTCTCCCCGCTCTAGCACAGATCTCAACAGATCCCCCTGCTAGGCAGCACCACCAGTCACGTCCTATAACCAGTATTCCCAGAGACTCTGCCTGAGTCTCCCTCAATCTGGTTACCTCTGTGACTGAGTGCTTAAGCTGTCCCCAATCCCTTTGATTTACTCAGACTGCTTATAATTCTGGTTTGCTCTGAATACTTGTGGTGTTATTCTTCCCTTCCCCGCTGCCACCATATTATCCTTCAGCCTTGGTATTTACCTCACCCTCCCTTCTGGTCTGTGAAACCCCAGCCAAGGATCAGGCCTTTGGTAAACCAAATTAAGTATTTATTAAATAACACAGATAACAAGCTAACAAGATTAACAAGATTTCTTCTTAAGGCACATAAGCATATGGTTTTACTCAATACTAATCCGAACTCCACCCCCCTCCTTCTCCACTCTCTCCTGGCAAACAACTCTCTCAAACCCCACCAAGCAACCCACTCTTTCTCTTCTCCCCTCAGATTCCACTCTCACTCTTCCTTTTATACGTTCAGCCATTTTAAACACTCAGCCAATCATCTCGCATTCTACTGCCCATTCACTCCCCCTCCTCTTTCACTCCACTTACCATGTATCTTCTAAACAACTAACACTTACCATATATACATTAATATAGGAACATCACATTTCCCCCCCCTTAAACAACGGCAGAGTATTATTCCTGTTCCAGGATTTATACGTCGCGTTAACAATATAAACAAGTCTCTATGGGGAAAATGTCTTTCTTTGTCTCTCCGTCTGGTCACGTCACTGCAGTCCCAGCCACTTGCCTGGAAAGTCCATCGGCCAGTACATTGTCCTTGCCTTTTATGAACTGGAAGTCCACTTGATAGTCCTGTAGGGCCCAGGACCACCTCTGCAGCATAGTGTTATGGTTTTTCATAGTCTGCAACCATAACAAGCCCCGATGATCTGTAGTCACTGTGAATCTTCGTCCCCACACGTATGGGCGCAACTTGTTCAGTCCCCACACGACCGCTAGGCACTCCTTCTGGACCGACGAATAGTTTTTCTCCCTCAGCGTCAGCTTGCGACTCAGGTACGCCACTGGATGTCTGGTGCCTTCTCTCTCCTGTAGCAAGACGACTCCCAGCACCAGGTCCGACACATCTGTAGCCACGATGAATGGTTTCTCATAGTCTGGTGCTATTAATATGGGTCCTTGGCACAAGGCTTGCTTCAGTAGATCAAAAGCCTTCTGACATTCATCTGTCCATACCACATGCTCAGAACACTTCTTTGTTAATTCATGCAAGGGGATAGACCACAATTGCACTGCCTCTACCTTGCTCCATAAGGGGGTGACTTTCCCACTCCCCACCTCATGTTCTACACAGATTACTTCACTCACAACTTTCCCATTCACACGGTACGGAACAGATCTGATTGGGGCATGATCTCCAGTATCAATGGAATGTATAACTATACTGGTTCGGCCAGGTTTGTTGCTAAAGAGATTCCTATAAGTTTTCAAAACTCTCAGAATCTCTTCTTTTACTTCCTCCTTCACCTCCTCTGACCATTCCACTTGATCTACCCCTCCTTTGTCTTTGCTTTCCTGTACCAAATCTGGAAGTTCAGGCCCACTTCCCTCAGGGAATAAGGTAACTTGCAACACCTGTACATCCCTGGTATGGTAAGGCTTCAACATATTTACATGAACCACTTTGCTTTTGGTTAATTGGTCTGTGGTGATTACATACGTCACTGTGTCAAGCCTTTCTCTGATGGTATATGGTTCTTCCCAGTTAGCCTGTAATTTGTCATGTTTCCTGGGTATGAACGCCATAACCATATCTCCCACGAATACACTGCCTTGATCCATCAGCACTTCATGAGGAAAACCCAGCCTCATAAAGATTTTTAATAAAGCCTCTGCCACTACAGGGGCTTCTACAGATCTTAGTGCTTCTGCGTCTGGGTACCTGGTGGCAAAATCCACCACTACCAATAGATATTTCTTGCCATGCCTTGTGGGTTTGGAAAAAGGGCCCACCAAATCTATTCCCACTCTATAAAAGGGTTGTCCAATTATAGGAAGGGGCTTTAAGGGTGACTTAGTCTTTACTCCACTTTTTCCCACCTTTTGGCATATTCCACAAGATAGACAATGTTGTTTTACATCTTTGGAGATGTTTGGCCAATAATAGTGTGCCGCCAATCTCCTCTTGGTCTTTTTTATTCCCAGATGTCCTGCACATGGGACATCGTGGGCTACCTCTAGCAATCTGGTTCTGTATTTGCTAGATACTATCAATTGCTTCACTGGTTCACATTCATCCTTTCTCTCAGCGGGCATCCACAGTCTATATAAAATCCCATTCTCACACACAACTTGATTCCTCAGTTTGTCAGTGAAAGGAATCTGTTGGGTCAGAGCTTGTTCCTTTATCTGCTTCAAACTTATATCTTTATGCAGCTCTTCTCTGAATTGCTCTGCTTCTTTCTTATCAGAGACCACTTGATACAGTTTGTCTCCTTCAGCAGGCCTGCTAGTGGTTGCTATGGTGACCTGAGGCTGGTTAACAGATTCCACCCTGTTTGTTTCAGCCCCCCTTAATATGGCTTCTTTTTCTCTGCCAATTTGCTGTCTGGTCACTACATAGATCTTTCCTTGGGCTCCCATTACATCTCTTCCCAGTATTACTGGTTCTTGTTGCTGGGCATTAATGCCTACTTTATATCGGCCCTCTCGGCCTCTCCAAGTCATTTCCACCAGGGCCACAGGCAAACTTTCTGGTTGACCCCTCACTCCTTGGATAGTCACAGTTTCCTGAGGTAATATTACCTCAGCTTTTATTAAATCTTGCCTCAGTAATGTCTGAGCGGCACCAGTATCAAGCAATGCCCAATAATTTGCCACTTGTACACTCACTTACTCTCTCAGACTTGAATCAAGGTCTGTTGCTTCTGTCCAGTTTATCTGGCAGAACTGAACCTTTTTCGCTGTTTCTAAAGCCTTGGGCTCTGTTTTCACTGCCCTTGTCTGAGCAGGATTACTAATGGGGTTGGCAACCTCACATTGAAAACGTAGGTGCCCCGGTCTACCACATTTGTAGCATAATTTCTCCTCACTTTTAGGGTACACAGATCCACTCTGGGGTGTCCTGTGCCCTTCAGATTTTACTGGAGGACTCACTTGCTGTGGTACCACATCCCTTCTGCCAGCATTATATGGCCTGGGTTTAAAATTTCTTGATGTTTTCCCCACCCAGCCAGTTCTGTTGGAGGCGAAGTGATCTGCCATCTCTGCGGCCTCCTGCACCGATGTAGGGGAACGGTCTTTGACCAGGAGCCTTATTTCTGGTGGTAACTGATGGTATAATTGATCCAATATCATGAGGTTTTTCACCTCCTCCACAGACTGAGCTTTTGCACTTGTCAGCCATTTCCCAAATATGTCCATCAGTTTTGCCCCCAGCTCCACGAAAGACCTCCCTGTCTGTATCTGGCAGTTTCTGAAAAGCTTTCTAAAATAATCAGGCCCCAGTCTGAATCTTTTAAACACTGCTTCTTTGAATTCAGCATAGGTGACGGGCCTGTCTGAGGGGAAATATTGGTATACCTCAGCCAATTCCCCTTTAATCAGGTTTGATAAATACTGCATGTATTTATCTTCAGGTAGCCCCCACAACTGAGCTGCTTTTTCAAAGGTGCTGAGGTAAATTTGAGGATCTTGACCAGGCTCATAGACAGCAAAGTCCTTTGGAGTAATTTTTATTTTTGCTCCATCTCTGTCCTTTCTTGTTTCATCAGAATGAAACTTCTCTCTTTCAAATTTTAACTTTTCTACTTGTAATTCGGCATCCACTGCTCGTTGCTTCTCCCTCTCCTCAAACCCCATTGTCATTCTCTCAGTTTCCATCTTCAACTTCTCAGTTTCCAACTCCCTCTGCTTGTCTTTTTCCTCAGCCTCCCATCTTAACTTCTCTCTCAAGTACTCTATATAAGCGGGATTGCTTAAGTATCCTTCTGGGGTCTCTTCTCTGACAGGTTGTTTTTGCTGGGCAGTAGCAAATCCTATAAGTGCTACCCTCAATTCATCTACCCCTTTACCCTCGTGAGGTAAATTGAATGTTATGCACTTCTCCACCAGCTCCTCTCTTTTCATTTTTATGTATTCAGCCATGGTGTTTGAGTTCACTCACTCTTTGCCACACACTCTTTGCCAGTCACTCTCACAAGTAATCTTGTTTTGTTATTTCTGTTTGCCACACCACTGTTCGGGATTCTGTAGTATTCGTACCGCCGCTACAGCCAACACCTGTGACGTAGTCTCCTTTGTCACCACGTGTCTTTGGGACTCTCTTTGGTTCGTATCTGGATTCTCTGTTGTTTGTATCCCACCGCTACCACCACCTGTGAGGCGTCCTTCCCTGGCTCTCCCTGTCAGGCTCCTACCTGCTCGTGGTTACTGCCTGTCTCTAGGCACCACCAGGGACTCCACCAGTCCGGAGTGGTTTCTCTCCCCGCTCTAGCACAGATCTCAACAGATCCCCCTGCTAGGCAGCACCACCAGTCACGTCCTATAACCAGTATTTCCAGAGACTCTGCCTGAGTCTCCCTCAATCTGGTTACCTCTGTGACTGAGTGCTTAAGCTGTCCCCAATCCCTTTGATTTACTCAGACTGCTTATAATTCTGGTTTGCTCTGAATACTTGTGGTGTTATTCTTCCCTTCCCCGCTGCCACCATATTATCCTTCAGCCTTGGTATTTACCTCACCCTCCCTTCTGGTCTGTGAAACCCCAGCCAAGGATCAGGCCTTTGGTAAACCAAATTAAGTATTTATTAAATAACACAGATAACAAGCTAACAAGATTAACAAGATTTCTTCTTAAGGCACATAAGCATATGGTTTTACTCAATACTAATCTGAACTCCACCCCCCTCCTTCTCCACTCTCTCCTGGCAAACAACTCTCTCAAACCCCACCAAGCAACCCACTCTTTCTCTTCTCCCCTCAGATTCCACTCTCACTCTTCCTTTTATACGTTCAGCCATTTTAAACACTCAGCCAATCATCTCGCATTCTACTGCCCATTCACTCCCCCTCCTCTTTCACTCCACTTACCATGTATCTTCTAAACAACCAACACTTACCATATATACATTAATATAGGAACATCACAGCGCGCTTTCAGGAGCTTGCACCTGGAGCGGAACTGGATCCAGTCCCGGTCCCACCGTTCCTGTGGAACCTTGGCAATTAGAAGTCGGGGCCGCTATTGCAGCGGCCCTTGCTCCCAGTACTCAAAAAGCGTATGAGCGTTCTTTTGCGAAGTTCCAGCATTTTCGCACCATTTCTGAATTGCCTATGGCGTGGCCTATTCCTGTTTTGCATTTATTGCAATTTATGATACTTTTAAAAGGGCATAATAATTCTGTTTCTACTATCGCTGGGCACCTTTCAGCGCTGGCCTTTATCTCTAAGGCACGGGGACTGCCGGATCATTCTGTAGATTTTAGGGTCAGAAAGGTCCTTGAGGGTTGGTTGCGTTCCGCTCCCAGGCCCGCTGACCGGAGGAGGCCAGTCACTCCCGATGTCCTCCTCCAGATCCTGGCATTGTTTCATTTTTATGCTCATCTCAGTATGAGTCGCACCTGTTCGCCGCAGTAACTCTGACGATGTTCTATGGTGCTTTTCGCCCTAGTGAAGTATTGGTCCCCTCTAAGCGCGATGTAGCCTATAGAGCCTTATGCTTTTGCGATTGCACGCTAGGTGCCGATATTGTGAGGTTTTCCCTACGAGTCTCTAAGACTGATCAAAAGGGCCGTGGCAGTATTGTGTCTTTGAGCACTTGCCAGGTCCCTGAATTATGCCCTGTCTCTGCAATGCGGCAATTCTTATCTATTCGGCCAGCGGGCCAGCGTTATCTGTTCATACATGCAGATGGTACAGCCCTGACTCAATTTCAATTTTGGGCCGTTGTTCGGCGGGCCTTGTTGGCCAGTGGTCGCGATGCGGGAGTCTATGGGCTGCATTCATTTCGGATTGGTGCGGCTACGGCCGCGGCCCTCGGGGGCTTGAGCGTTAGCGATATCCAAGCGATTGGCAGGTGGCGCTCCGATGCATTTAAGTCTTATGTCAGGTTTTAATTATAATGCATTGTGTTTTTGTTTCCGTTAGGTGTATTGAGCCTCCCAGTTCCAGTGCGGATCATCTTGTGTGGCCACTCAATCTTGTTTTGGGTGCACCGGCGTGCCTCTTCGTCGATACCTGGAACACAGCTGCAGCTTTCGGCCATAGCTATAATTCGATGGGAAGCCCGTAGGGGCATGCTATGGGATGCGCTGTTGCCTTCAGTTTGCCGGATTATGTCTTCGGCGGATCAGCCTCATGTCTTGTTGATTCATTTGGGGGAAAATGACTTGGTGCAGCATCCAGGGATGGACCTGCTTCTCAAGATCATTCGTGATCTCATGTGGCTTAGTCGTTCATTTCCCAACCTCTTACTGGTGTGGTCGGATATGCTAGTTAGGAGAGTGTGGAGGGGCGTGTTTCATCCTAACAGGATCGACAGATCCAGGAAATGGGTGAATAGGAAAGTCAGGGCGCTGGTCTTATCTCTTGGAGGGGCATACATTCCTTATTATAGGATCAGATTCCATACCCCGCAATTGTTTCGTGATGATGGGGTTCATCTTTCAGAGCAGGGGTGTGATTTCTTTTTAGAGGATTTGATGTTGGGATTAAGGGGTTTGTTAATTTCTTTGGGTTGAGTGGACCAAGCTTTAGCTGATCCCCTCTTGTGGCATAGAATTCGGGCAGGTGAGGTATTCGGGGGTTAAATTGAGGTGATTAAGGCAGTCTGGAAAAGGGACACACCCTAAGGAACCATCAGGGCTTCAGGTCTGGTGGGGATCTGGGTAGTGTCCTTGTGGGACCGGCTTGTAAATCATGGTGAACGCCTATACGGTGGGGCCATGGTGTGGAGGTTGGAACCACATAACTGGCTCTAAGAGCAAGGAGGGAGGAATTCACCCATGCCCTTAACTCTGGAGTTACAGATTGAGGAGAATTGTTGCCTTTAGATGGCGAGGGTGTAATCTCTCATAGTTAGGCTTAGCCTCACCTGCCCGAAGTATTTTGAGATGAATAATTGGATGTATTCCATTTGATTTAGTATGTTATATTTAATAAATATAACATTATTCCAGTTTTGTGTCACGAGTCTTCCTTGGTGTGGGGGCAAAAGTTATTTCTTTTCTCTGTCCTGAAGCTTTCAACATTCAGCTTCGTTAAACTGCCCTGAGTTCTAGCACTGCTATGCCACCTTTGGTTATGGTTTCTTTTCACTGAGATCTCGAAAGAAATGTTCCTTTGTGATTTCCATAGGATACTACGGAAACATCAGCATCAGAGCTAGTATATCATCAAGCCCTTTATAAATTTAAAGAGCTCAAGTCTGGTGAGATTTTTTTTAAAAAATCTTAGTTGGATTGTTTGCTCCCAGTTGGATCCCTAATAATGAAATCCTGCGACAGTCGAAGTCAGAGACAAGCAAACAGCATTTGTTGCAGAATATAAACTCCCAGTAATATTGTTGGGCTGCCATTTTGTTTCTCAAAGTGAGAAACTGCAGGAGCTGTTGAAAATGAGGGCTCCAGGCCCTGGCTTGAACTCCCGTGACCCCTTTATATATTCTGATGGCATAGGGCAACCAACCGTTTTCAAAATAACAGAGAAAAGGTATAAAGCTGCTTCACTCTGGGAGATAAAACAAAATACACAGAATAATAACAAAAGAGCTGAACAGAATATTTCAGGAGGGCTTTCTTTTTTTCTTTTTCAGCAAATATCTGTTTAACCTGGATCTTCTGGTTCAAGGGGCTGAAGATCAAAAAATATATGAGAGAAATAAATCTTCACAGGAGAGGGAGAAAAGCTATCTCTGTAATGGCTTAATTTTCAAAGGAGCTTTGTTAACGGGTAGATCATTCTTTAACTGGGGTGTCTGTCACCTCCTTTCTTTGATACTGACTTTAGAAATAAACAACAACCAGAAGCAGGATATGAATCTGTCTGTCTGTCTGTCTGTCTGTCTGTCTGTCTGTCTGTCTGTCTGTCTGTCTAATCTGGGGCTGTGCCGCTGCTTGCTTCGCTTGCCAACCTTGCCTACCTCCATCTCCCCTTGCCACCTACTCCCTCCTTTTACAGGTTCACAAAAAACACCCTTCCTCCCTTTACACCTCCCTGCCTGTCTCCCTCCGTCTCCTTCCTCTGCTGGGCCAGCAGCACCCAGAAGTATGTCATCACAGCGTAGTTCACAGCATCACCTGTCAGCAGCCAAGTGAATTGCTGCATGATGGCAACCTTAGGCAAATATATTATAGCAGATATATCCGAAAATCCATTGTCATGTCTTTCAAATGTGTATGCATCCATTCCCTTCACAACAGATAATGAAGCCTTTATTATTTATTTATTTATTCATTTATTTAATTTGTATCCCACCCTTCCTCCCAGCAGGAGCCCAGGGCGGCAAACGAAGCACCAAAAAACTTTTAAACATCATAACAACAGATCTTAAAATACATTAAAACAAAACAGCATTAAAAACATTTAAAAAAAACAACCTTAAAAAGGGTTAAAAACATACTTAAAAACCATATTTATGCATGACCCATAGCCCTAGTGGCAGCCATTTTGAAATGTCAGCTATGTGGGTCTCTTAACTTCCTCGTCATGGTAAATGGCTCTTGTTCTAAATGTAGACTTAGACATTGCAAGTCAGGCACGGCGGAGAAGGAGGTAACACAATTTGCAATCCGTATGCCTTTCCCTATTCCTATTGGTCTTGGGTGACCTTTGACCTACAGTCTTTCAGCCTAACCTACCTTACAGGGATGTTGTGAGGATAAAATGGGAAGGGGAGAACCATGTACATCATCTTGAGCTGGGATTTGAATGGAAGTAATATGTACATAAATAATGAATATCTAAAGATTGTCTAAAGCTGAGTTCAGGCATAAATGACAAGTTTTTTTAAATTTAACAAGATTTATGTTCCACTCAAGCTGCATACACACCATACATTTAAAACACACTCCCCTGCCAATAAAAATCCTGGGAACTATAGTGTTGTGCGCCTCCCCAATCTCCAAGTGGTGAAATTTCTGGGATCGCTGCGCTCCTCCAGGGTTTGGTTTCCTTGGAAAGAAGGTCAGCAGAGACTGTGGTGTCTTTATGGTTTGTTTATTTACACACATTCCAACCTGAGCTTAAGATGGAGGGGTTCAAGGCATGAGCAGTCCAATATCCAGCTTTTCTATCAGGGTTACAGGAGGCACCCCAAAGCCATGGTGCAGAGAGCCAGTCTCTCTGCCTGCCTCCAGTTCCCAGCCTTTCTCAGACACACTAAAAACACAAGCCTCTCCTTGGCCCCGGGGGGGGGAGGCTCTCCTGAAGAGTTTCAATGACAAAATGATCTCCCTGGCCCATTCACCAGTTGATGGGCACCTGATAGACCCATTCTCCTACCTGGCCACTCTATTAGCTTAACAAAACTCCCGCAGAGCCCGCCCCTCACCCCAAGGCATAGGATTCTAAATCAGAGGCTGGAAAGGAGACCCACAGGGATCACCCATTCCAGCCCCCATGCTTATAACAATAGTTTTAAAGGGTGCTGGAAATTGTAGCTCTGCGAGGGATACAGTTCTCAGAATTCTTTGGAGGCAAATGCATGGTGTGTATGGAGCTTTAATCATAATTTAAAAAAAAAATCTAAGCAGTTCACCTAACATGGCACGAAACATTTATGAAGCACAGCAATAAAAACAGACATTAAAAACAGTAGACATAATAACATTACCAAAATATGGATAAAAATCAATAGATTTTAAAAACAAAGGTACACAGTGAAATTTCATGTCTAAATAGGCTTGCTTAAGCAAAAAGGTGCTTGCCTAATATCAATAGGCAGGGAGTTCCAGAGAATAGGTGCTGCCACACTAAAAGATCAATTTCTGTTTTTACTTTTTTCTTCTCTTACTCTGTTACTTATGTCACTCTGTAAAACAGCATGTACAGAACGGCACCCCACAAAGAAGATGTTATCCAAACAGAGAAACTGAATGCTGCCCTCTCCACCAGGGAGTTGGGGGAAGTGAAGTGGATGGGGAGATATATGTGAATCCAGCTTTGATTGTAGAGGAAGTCTAAACTGCCCTGACACATTTGCCACAACTAGATTCAGCATTTTGCACTCCACTGCTTAATCCATATTGGAGAAAAGCTCATACAGCTGGTATGCAGACCTTCAGGCTCAGCATGAAGCAAATTAAGTCGCATGCGCAGTTTGGAAATGCACCACTGAAGTAGAAGGAGCAGCTAGAGATAAAAATTAAATACCATGCACGAACAAGGCACACTCGCTAAATGACTGAAGCTGCAATCTGATGCCCACTTACCTGGGACTCAACCACACTGAACTCAGTGGCAGTTACTTCTGAGCAGACATTATGAGAGTGCACTGTAAATGTCTGAACTGCATAAGAGAAGAGATAAATGGCTCATCATCTTTACACATCAGTTTCATTTTAGCACCTTTTCTGAAATCAGTTTGCTAGTGTCTTGAGATCTTCCACTGAAGCTTTATTTCAGGTATCTCTTTAATTGTGGGAGTTGCACTGACTGCCAATCTGCTACTGAGCCAAGTTCAAGGTTTTGGTATTAAGAATTCCCAGAGTGGTTGTACAATCAGTCCTTCTTCCCAGGGAACCGGTAGTATAGTGGTAAATTCAGAAGTGCAGGGTTCCTTCATAACAGTCACAGCCATACCCCCTCACAGCCACACACCCTTATTATCTTTTTATACAAGATAATAATTAGATTATACAACCTTCTAAGATTACAGAATAATCTGGCCAGGCTTGAATACTGCTTTCTGCTTCTTTGTCACTGTCACCATTTGACTGTCCTTTCTCACTGTCAGAGATATTGCTTGCATGACTGAATTCAGCATCTACACATTTATTGCCTGCTGCTACCAAACTGAGTGATGACGTAGATGGGATGTTATCATCAGGATTCACTGCCTTTTCTTCTGCAGTTACAGAATTCTCACTCTCCACAGTTTGGCTTTTTGAAGTAGGAACGAATAGGAACTCCTTTCACTCTGACTGGCTCCAGTCAGCAAGAAAAGACAAGGAAGCAAGTTAGAAGACTCTTCTTGGTGGCTATCACTCTTCCTTTTCATGCTGATTGGCTCATAGGATACTGGAGACATAGGGACCCTTCTAGGCCAGGCTCCCCAAAAAAGTAAGGCTCCCAAAAAAAAGACAGCTCCCCCGAGACCCTGGACAATTGCACTGCTGCAGGGAACTCTGGGAATTGTAGCTCTATGCAGGGAATAGGCTGTCCTAAGAACTCTCAGACCACAAACTGAAATTCCAAGGATTCTTTGGAGGAAGCCATAATTGTTAAAATGTTATAATAGTCCGTTAAATGTATGGTACAGATGTGGCCTCTCTCTCTCTCATATGGCAAGCATATGAAAAGAGCCTCATGGGTCCAATGTGTATGTCAAAAAGATATACAAATGACTATATAAGAACATATCTTCTTTTATATCTTATACCCTTATATATTCAAGTGAGGTCTAGCTTGCTGTTTTCTCTTTTATCCAACTGAAACAACAGACAGCACAAAGCAGAGACGTTTCTGAGCTGGCCCTGCTCCAATGAAAGCCTCTTTCTAGAGAACATAGGTTGGCCCCTTCCCTCTGCGGCCCTCCCCATCTCCTTTTTATTGTGAATTCAGGATTATTTGTGCTCATGATGGTATCGTGGCAGTGCTACACACTCCCACCTTTAATGCCATTTGTGCCTGCAGCAATAAGCTCTCCTTGTATGGTTAGAGGCAATATCCAGTTGCTGGAAACCACAAAAGGGAAGAGTGGTCTTGTGCTGAGGTCCTTCCTATAGGCTTCTGGTTGGCCACTGTGAGAGCAGGATGCTTTTGGTGTGATTCAGCAGGCTCTTCTTATGTAAGCTAAGTTGAAGATGTTAATTTCGGTCTTCACAGCCCCAAACAGCTAGGACCGGGTTTTCTGAGGGTCCACCTGATCCCATATAGATAGCTCAGGTCACTGCAGTTCGTGGCTGAGGCTGTCCTGACTGTATGGCACCCTTCAGTGTAGGGTTGCCAGGCTCAGGGCCTGATCCTGATCCTGTATCTTTAGGGGAAGAGAAAGTCAGCCAAGTGCAGGTGTTCTTGCAACTTTGTAATGGGAAAAACCACAAGGTGGAATTCTCCCTTCCCTCTGCACAACTTACAAAGATATAGAAGACATCTTGGTTGCCAGGCCCAAGAGGATCTTTAAAAGTTGTGCAGGGGGAAGGGAGAATTCCACCTTGTGGTTTTTCCCATTACAGCATTGCAAGAACACCTGCACTTGGCTGACTTTCTCTTCTCCTAAAGATACAGGATCAGGATCAGGCCCTGAGCCTGGCAGCCCTACTTCAGTGGTACATTTATGGAAATAGAGAGGAGGGCTTTCCTTTTTCATAAATGATCAAGAGTTGGAGTGAATGCTGTTGTGCTCAAGTCCTGCTTTCAGGCTTCCCATGGGCATCTGGTTGGCCACTGTGAGAACAGGATGCTGGGCCAGATGGGTCATTGGCCTCATCCAGCAGGCTCTTGTGTTCTTAGCTTTGGGAGAGTCATACTGGGAGAGTCAGTCAGTTTATGTCCCATTGCTTTTGCTGATACCTTGTAACTTTTCACACTACTAATGTTTTGGATTTTTGTTTATTCTGATTCTGTTGAGCTCTATAGAGGAGCAAGGATGGAGGAGAACTTTGATTCAGTTCACAAAATTTAAGGCGAACTTACCTAAATCACATTTTCCATAACAATATGCAAACCGAAATGCAGCCACCCTTCGAAATTCGCACTTCTCTGAATTTTGCCAATTTCTTCAGCCAAGTAATAGGTGCAACAATGCACATACGAGGGGACAGCATGCATAAAAATGTATAAATTAGTGAAAATAAAACTTGTGTATATTAGGAGAAATTCCTACTAAAATGCATAGGGATTTTCACAAGGAAAATTTAAAAAGAAATTGTAAACTGATGTGGAAATATCGAGAACTGAACTTAACACTGGAAAAATAAGAACCTTAGACAAACTGAAATTAGCAAATTCACCTGTCTCTGAATTGGAGCTCTCAAGGCAGCAGTAATGCTTAACCTGGAGAAGCATCGCAGAACAATGAATAAAGTGGAATGACGTGTGGATGGTCAAGTATAAATGCACCACTAATGCACTGTTATTGTGTCTGCGTCTGTGCTGGAATTGCTTTTAATATTTTTTTAAAACCTTTTTTCCCCTAAACAATATGTTTTTTTTAACCCTTTTTATTTAAGAAGTTTTTAAAGCTTTTTTAAATTATGTTTTTAAAGTTGTTTTGTTTTAATGTATTTTAAGGTCTGTTTTTATGATGTTTTAAACTGTTTTTACTGCTTTTGTTTGCCGCCCTGGGCTCCTGCTGGGAGGAAGGGCGGGATATCAATTAAGTAATAAATAAATAAATAAATAAAATGTGGCAGAATACATCTGCAACCCCCCCCCCAAAAAAAGGCAAAACAAACTACCAGCCTGCAGGGACCCTGTGTCTTCCATTGGTAGCTTAATACAGTCCACTTCTTCCAGGCATTTGCTCAGAAGTACGTGCTGATTTGTGTACTATTTGATATGGTTTTAAAATAGCGTCGGTTTTTAAAAATCATTTTGACCTTACTTTGCGAGGCCACCGGGCTGGAAAAGGGATTAAGAAGTAGCATAAGTAAATAAATAGCTACATTGCGACTTCACTAAAGCATTAGTGGCTTTTCTCTAAGAATAGCCTTCCCTCTCCTCCCCCAAATCTGTCATATAAATGTTCCAAGCTCTATAGTGGAAGAGTTATGTATCTGCAGCTTTTCCTCCTCCATATGGTTTAATGACAGTGTTCATTCATTGTCAGATGACATTTCCCTTTGATACTGTCAAAAATCCTGCTCTTAAAAAGTCAGAATGTTGGAATTTATGGGTACTTTATAAAGAGAGTAAACCCCAAGGAGTGACATATTCTCATCTCTTTGCACGTTACTGTGTGTACCGAGAGACCCCATAGCACATCTCAAAAGTGGTGTGCAAGTGTGTAGTAATGTCATCTCAATTAAGCACATTTTTAGTAATTATTAAGATATTTATTACGGATTAAGCTTTAAGAACATCAGGCCAGTGACCCATCTAATCCAGCGTTCCATTCTCATAGTGGGAAAACAGATGGCTATTGGAAACTCACAAGAAGGACCTGAGCACAACAGTGGTCTCTCCTCCTGCAGTTTTCAGCAACTGGTATTCAGAAGCGTACTACCTCTGGCCATGGAGGCAGAGCATAGCCATCAGTGTTAGTAGCCCTTTGAAAGCTAACAGTTCACATCATTGTTTGCTCCTCATGAGTTCTAGAAACTTGTTTACTTATACACTGCTTGGGACCACAATACCTGATGGAACACCTCTCCCAACACGAACCCACCCGTACACTAAGCTCAACATCAAAGGCTCTCCTCTGGGTGCCTACTCCGAGGGAAGCTGGGAGGATGGCAACAAGGGAGAGGGCCTTCTCAGTGGTGGCCCCCAAATTATGGAATGATCTTTCATACGAGGTGCGCCTGGTGCCAACACTGTTATCTTTTTGGCATCAGGTCAAGACTTTCCTCTTTTCCCAGGCATTTTAGTATGTGTTTTTAAATTGTTTTTTAAAAATGTGTTTTAAATTTGTATATTTGTTTTTAATGCTTACTGAGGATTCAAAGATGGCGGCGTAGGTAGAGGAGCTTGTGTTTGGAGTTCTGCTGTTTATCCATTTTAACATCTATTTTAACATCTTTTAAACATTTTAAACACTGTGTGGGCTCGTGTGTAGGTTCACGTTGGGATTGTGTGAGTGAGCGAATGTCCTTTTTTCCCTCCCCAGTGTTGCTACCCACCTTCCCTTGCCCTGGTAATTTTGGTGCGGTGATTGAGATGTGGGTGGCGACGGCTAGAACCGGAAGACGCAGACATTGAAGCTGGGGTTGAGTGTGGCCTCTTACCTTCTCCGCTGTTGTCATCGCTGTCATCGCTGCGCTCCGTGCTGTGGATTGTGTCTTTTGTTGCCGCTGTTGCTGGGTTCTGTGCTCTTTGTTGCGGCCTGGGTTGTCCTTGCGCCCCGCTGCTGCCGTGACCTGTGCTCTCGGGGTGGCTGTGCCTTCTCTGTTGCCGCTGCTGCTTGCGGCGTGCGCTCTTCACGCTCTGTGCTTCTCTGTCACCATTGCAGCCGTGCCCTTTGGCGCCGCGGCTTGTGTCGTCTGCTGTTGCTGTGCCCTGCGCCTCTTGTCGTGGCTTGCGCCTCCTGCCGCTGAGGCCTGTGTTCTTCGCTGCGGCCCTGTTCGTTTTGCGGCCTTGTTGCTGCTGCTGCGGCCTGCACTCCCCACTGCAGTTGGTGCCTTCCATCGCTGCTGGTGCGGCCTGTGCTTTTCCACCACGGCTTGTGCCTCTTCACCATTGCCGTCGCTTGGCGTCTCCGAGGGTGGCATTTCTTTTTGGCAATTTTGGGGCGTTTTCTGGTCTGGCGAGGAAGCAGCTAGCGGCGGGTGCGACGCGTTATCCATTGTGCCTCGGCATTTCGACTGTAGTGGAGAGAGGGGAGAGGACGTGACACCAACGATCTGGTCTGTGGCCACGACGTAGGGGCAAGATTCGAGAAGGGGAAGTTAACAAGGCGCTTTGGCTGTTCCCTGCTGGCGATGATGCTGCCTGCTTTATAGAGATTATTTGACACATCTCTAACATCTTTAATATCATCAGACGACGAGGTGCTTTCATTGGGTGAAGAGAGGCTCTGGCGTCGGTGCCTGCCTGTATAGAGTGTGGGACTGTGCTGGTGTGTTTGGTTTTGAATGAATCTTGGTGTGTATATGTGATTGTGTTTGATGTGAGTGAGTACATGTGTCTGTATATAAGTTTTATTATGTGCCTGGGAAAGAGGCTTTTTTACCAATCGGGGGGACTTGAGGGGCCCCCAATTAGTGTAGTGACGGGCAGAGGGAGGTATGGCGTTGTGCGAAGGACGTGCCAGGTAAGGGGAACGCGGCCCAGACATGTAGTGGCTGTGCCTTGTTCCAGTCTTTCTCACACCCGCAGGGTTGTTGGTTGTCCTCCCAGCCAACTCTTGGATCTCCAGTTGCTGCTTTTAAATGCCAGATCGGTACATAATAAAACCTTCCCCATCCATGATTTGATTGTGGACGAGGCAGCCTATCTGGCATGTATAACCGAGACCTGGGTGGGTGAGCAGGGAGGAGTTAGTCTTTCCCAGCTTTGCCCACCGGGGTACTTGGTTCAGCATCATGGTAGATTCGAGGGTCGGGGAGGGGGGGTCGCTGTGGTCTATAAGAGTTCCATCTCACTCATCAAGCACCATGTCCATGTAGTTACTGGCCTGGAGTGTTTGCACCTTGTGTTGGGTCAGAGGGACAGACTGGGAATCCTGTTGGTGTACCGCCCACCTTGCTGCCCAACGGCTTCCCTAACTGAGCTGACGGAAGTGGTCTTGGAGGTACTGTTGAGATCCCCCAGACTATTAGTACTGGGAGATCTCAACATTCATGCTGAGGCTACTTTATCCGGGGCAGCTCAGGACTTCATGGCTTCCATGACAACCATGGGGCTGTCCCAATATGTTAGTGGCCCAACACATGTGTCGGTGCACACTCTAGATCTTATTTTCACTACTGGACATGGACATGGTGATCTGGATGTGGGGAGTTTTACATCTCTCCCTTTGTCATGGACAGATCACCACTTGCTGAAGTTTAGACTTACAGTGGCTTTTCCCCTCTGCAAGGGTGGGGGACTTATTAAAATGGTCCACCCCCGGAGACTAATGAATCCTGAAGGTTTTCAAAGGGCTCTGGGGGATTTTCCGGCTGATAAGACTGGCACTCCTGTCGAAGCCCTGGTCGAACTGTGGAATGCAGAGATGACCCGGGCTGTTGACACGATTGCTCCTGCACACCCTCTCCTGTGTAGAGCTCATACAGCTCCTTGGTACACTCCAGAGCTGAGAGCGATGAAACAAGATAGGAGGCGGCTCGAGCAGAGGTGGAGGCGAACTCCCGACGGATGCAATTATGCACTGGTAAGTGCTTCTACTAAGCTGTACTTAGGAGCGGTGAGGGTGGTGAAAAAACAACATTTTGCTGCCACTATTAAGGCATCTCTTTGCCGCCCAGCGGAGCTTTTTAGAGTTGTCCGAGGGTTACTTCATTCTGGCCCTCAGGACATGGTAGAGTCATCGGTGGCCTGCTGTAATGAGTTTGTTGGACACTTCCAGAATAAGATCTCATGCATCCGCCGGGACTTAGACTCCCAGTTTATAGCAGCTGATCCTAATGAGATGTCCGGAGCACAGTCTTGTCATGTTTTATTGGATGAGTTTCAGTTGGTTCAGCTCGAGGACTTGGACAAGGTGCTTGGACAGGTACGTGCAACCATTTCGGTACTAGATCCTGCCCCTCTTGGCTAATAAAAACCAGCAGGGATGGAACAGTTGGCTGGGCCAGGGAAGTGATAAACGCCTCTTTACGAGAGGGAGTGGTCCCTGGCTGTCTGAAAGAGGCGGCAGTGAGACCACTTCTGAAAAAACCTTCCTTGGACCCAGAAAATCTCAACAGCTACAGACCAGTAGCGAATGTTCCATTCCTGGGCAAGATCTTGGAATGAGTGGTTGCTGGCCAGCTCCAGGCGCTATTGGATGAAACCGATTATCTAGATCCATTTCAATCGGGTTTTAGGCCCGGTTTTGGCACCGAGACAGCCTTGGTTGCCCTGTACGATGACCTATGTCGGGAGAGGGATGGAGGGAGTGTAACTCTGTTGATTCTCCTTGATCTCTCAGCAGCTTTTGATACCATCGACCATGGTATCCTTCTGGAGAAGCTTGCGGAGTTGGAAGTTGGAGGTACTGCTTGGCAGTGGTTCCGCTCCTACTTGGCGGGTCATCTCCAGAAGGTAGTGCTTGGGGAACATTGCTCGACACCGTGGGTTCTCCAATGTGGAGTCCCGCAGGGTTCGGTTCTGTCTCCCATGCTTTTTAACATCTACATGAAGCCGTTGGGTGCGGTCATCAGGAGTTTTGGAGTGCGTTGCCATCAGTACGCTGATGACACGCAGCTCTACTTCTCCTTTTCATCTTCTTCAGGTGAGGCTGTCAATGTGCTCAGCCGTTGCCTGGCCATGATAATGGACTGGATGAGAGCTAACAAACTGAGGCTCAATCCAGACAAAACTGAGATGCTGTTGGTGGGTGGTTTCTCTGATCAGATGGTGGACATACACCCTGTCCTGGATGGGGGTTACACTCCTCCTAAAGGAGCGGGTTCGTAGTCTGGGAGTCTGTTTAGATCCTTCCCTGTCACTTGAGGCTCAAGTAGCCTCGGTGGCACGGAATGCGTTCTACCAACTTCAGTTGGTAGCCCAGCTACGTCCCTATCTGAGCAGGGAGGACCTCACATCAGTTGTACATGCTCTAGTAACCTCGTGATTGGATTACTGCAATGCGCTCTACGTAGGGCTGCCTTTGAAGACAGTTCGGAAGCTACAGCTCGTGCAAAACACGGCAGCCAGATTGATAACGAGGACCAAGCGGTCTGAACACATAACACCTGTTCTGGCTCGCTTGCACTGGCTACCAATATGCTTCCGGGCCAGATTCAAAGTGTTGGTTTTAACCTATAAAGCCTTATACGGCATGGGACCACAATACCTGTTGGAATGCCTCTCCCGATATGAACCTGCCCGTACACTGCGTTCTACATCGAAGACCCTCCTCCGAGTACCGACTCATAGAGAAGCTTGGAGGGTGGTAACAAGAACTAGGGCCTTCTCAGTGGTGGCCCCCGAACTGTGGAATAGTCTTCCCGATGAGGTGCGCTTGGCGCTGACATTGCTGTCTTTTCGGCGCCAAGTTAAAACCTTCCTCTTTTCTAAGGCATTTTAATCTAATTTTAATTTAGTTTTTAAGTTTGCTGTAACTGATTTTAGATTCCTTATTTTTTATATATGTTTTTGTGGTATTATATTATGGAATTCTATTGTATATATTTGTATTTTTGTTGTACACTGCCCAGAGAGCTATGCTAGTGGGGCGGTATAAAAATT
This sequence comes from Rhineura floridana, assembly GCF_030035675.1. Classification (NCBI taxonomy): domain Eukaryota; kingdom Metazoa; phylum Chordata; class Lepidosauria; order Squamata; family Rhineuridae; genus Rhineura; species Rhineura floridana. The sequence goes on from NC_084484.1 coordinate 171,435,694, forward strand.
TAACAAATAATAAATAATAAATAAATAATAATGTTTTTAGTTGTTGTGAACTGCCCAGAGAGCTTCGGCTATGGGGCAGTATACAAATGTAATAATAATAATGATAATAATGATGATGATGATGATGATGATTTTATTGCAGAATTCTGTGGTGGAACTTGAGGATCACATGCAACTGCATACCTAAGCATCCTCTGTGACATCAGGAGGGATGTGCTGGCTCATCTTTTGGACCATCTTGTGCAGCTCTGCTCAGGACAGAAAATGTCTTGGGCCAGCCCTGAACAGAAGCACAGTAATCACCACAGATATGCCACAAGTGTTGTGTTTGACTTATAGAGTCCAGATGCTGTTGGAATCCAGTTCCCATCAGCCCCAGCGAGCATGGCCAATAGTTAGGGATCCTGACTTGGAGTGGACAGATAGGGCCTTTTCTGTGGTGGTGACTAGGGATGGAAAGATCAGTTTCAGTTCTCTCAGTTTCTCATTTTTCCAATCTTAAATTCAATTCTCCACATCTATGTTTTTAATTCTCATGAAAACTCTCCAGCATTATAGTGTGGATTTCTCCTAATGAACACATTTTTGTAGGCAGTTTTGACCAATGTACACATTTTTACAAGCAATTTCTTGTCAAATAATGCACTTTTGATTGTTATTTCATTTTTATGAACACTTTCCCCTAACCTACACATTTTTGTAAACATTGTTTGGTTGCCAAACTGTATTGCAAAATTCCAATACAGTAAGTGTGAATTTTGAAGGATGGCTATGTTTCGGTTCTCATTGTTTCAGAAAGTGCAAATTTAATAGATTTGGCTTCAAATGAGAACTGAACAGAATTTCTTGCCCACCTCTAGTGGTAACCCAGCTGCAGACCACCTACCCCAGAACAATTCTTCAAAGCCCACCTCTATTAGTAATAAAGTGCCACGTTAGAAGGTTGCACTTTCCTCCAGGGATATGGGAGTCTCAGGTTGATTAAATCTGCTAATTCCTTTACGCTAGTGGACATTTTCTTTGTGATATTTGATGATTTTTTTGTGATATTTTTTTGATAATTACTCAGGCAGTCTCCCATCTAGGCAATGATGTGGCCAATACCTGCTTTGCTACAGCAAGGTTGCTGCATCACAGGACTTCAGATCATACCTTTTGATTCGTAAGCCATTCTGAAAACCTTATTATTGAAAGTTGGAGAAAGCTGAACAAACAATCAAACACTCATTTGAGCCTTGTGTGCAGAGGCCTGGGATTCATAGAAATAAGAATGTGGACTAAGGCTATGCTTCTTAGATAAAGAGGTTTGTTTTAGAGTATTTTTCTTCCTTGCATATAGACTGGTGTTCTTTCTTCCACAGTTCTCTGTAATTTCTGGGGTAGACTGGTCTATGCTTAAACCAGAGCATTCTGGAATCCTGGTCTGGATCAAGGCATGGATCTGCCATAGGCATTGCAATTACCTCCACATACACCTTCCACAGTGTTTGCCTCCAGTTCTGTAACTCTTTGAAAATACACCTGCATAGCCATCTAAGAGCCATAGCTCAATTGTAGAACATACATTTTGCACTCAAAGCACCCAAAGTCAGTCCCAACTTCTCCATTTTACAAGGAGATGCCTGTGACTCCCAGAGAACTGCTGCCAGTCTGAGTAAACGATACTGGGCTAGACAGACAAATAGTCTAACCTGGCATGAGGCAGTTTCCTATGTTCCTGTTCTGTAACCCACCAAGCTGAGCACAGCGTAAAAGCTACATATCATCAGGTGCTTAGCCGTCTGGAGGGTTTTCTAAAAAAACATTTAGAATTGTTTTAATTGTAATTGTGTTTTGTTGTTGTTATGTGCTTTCAAGTCAATTACGAGTTATGGCGACCCTATGAATCAGTGACCTCCAAGAGCATCTGTCATAAACCACCCTGTTCAGATCTTGTAAGTTCAGGTCTGTGCTTCCTTTAGGGAATCAAATGGTAACTGTGCTTTGGGATGCTTTTAACTGTTTTTAGAATGCTTTTCTTTTTGTTGTTGTTGTTGTTAAATTGTTATATTGATATGTTTGCCAGCTAGGGCTCTTTGGGGAGGAAGGGAGGGATATACACTTTATTCATCACCATCATCATCATCATCCAAGGCAGGCTGGCAGCCAAAGGAGAAAGTTGTTCTTCTAGCAGGCCATCACACTTAGCTGGCGGGCTGTGTTTGGACTGATGGCTCAGCAGCACCATAGGTCTAGGCTTACTTGCTCGTCTGTTAGCACTCTGCCATGCCCAGTGATGTGGTGGTGATAGCAAGACCAAGATTAAAAAACATGTTTTTAACTTTTTTCTTTTTTTAAGGTGTCTTCAAAGCTTTTTTTAAACATTTTTTAAAGATGTTTTCTTTTAATGTATTTTAAAGTCTGCTTGTATGATGTTTAAAAGTGTTTTTAGTGCTTTTGGTGTCTCCTGGGTGTCAAGAGCCAGCTAAAGATCACCCCCACAGTGAGTGGCTCAGGGGTTACGTGCCCTGCCACCTGTGCAGCCGTGGGCAAGCTGCAGAGTCCCAAGGACCCCAGTTGCCCCCTGGCTGGCAGTTGCGGACAAGGAAGGGGCTGGCTTGTGCAGCTGTGGCAAGCTGAGCAGGCCCTAGCCAGCTGGGGAGGACTAGCCTCAGAGGGAGGCAATGGAAAACCCCCTCTGAATACCACTTACCATGAAATCCCTATTCATAGGGTCGCCATAAATTGGGAACGACTTGAAGGCAGTCCATTTCCATTTTGTTTGCCCTCCCTGGGCTCCTGCTGGGAGGAAGGGCGGGATACAAATAAAATAATAAATAAATAAATAAGACCTGCACCTTAATGACTGGTGGACTCTGTGAATACGTGGCCTTGTGTCCTACCCAACATAGGACAGTCCTCTGTTTGAAAGTGTCCTCTATTTGAAAGGCTGTTTGACCAGTTAAAGATAAAGAACAAAAAAAAAAAAGGGAGACCAGGAAGTGCCTTGGAGTTGTTCATCTACACCTAATGGTCACATGGTCATAGTCTTCCACACTATGATGTGATGCACCATATTCCTATTTAAATTATCGTAATTATTTCAAACTTTGCACACATAAATTAGCACATGCACATTTTATGCAAATCGATGTCCTCTTTTGTCTGTTTTTGGGGGGGCTATGCATTTCCTCTTTTTTCATTCACTTTGCAAGTGGCTGCTCTGCTGTTGATCCACACTTTGTGCAGACCATTCCATTAACGCAAGAGCTGTGCATATGAGGCCACTCTTGGTGACTCTGCAGCTGCCTTGCCTCTACAAAGATGGTATGAAGTAGCTGGAAAACACCTGCAGTACTAAAGTGGGGCAAAGAATTCTGAGCAGCGTAGGCAAAGCGTTTTGCAATCTGGTGCAATTCAAGCTGTTCTAACATTTATTTTTAGATGTATGTGAAAGGTACTCTGTGAAGAACAGTTGTTAGTTAGGGCTGTCAGTGTCTCTACAAGGGGAACTCAAGGGTTACTGCCGCTTGGAAATTGAGACTTTCACATCCGGCACATTGCTAAGCCTGAGGACAGTGATTCTGAGAAAACAGGACATGCAGCTCAGTCGACTGACCTTCTATCTGCCATAGAGGGACAGGCATGCAAGACTTCCAATATACCCATGTTGCACAACATGGATGAATGGGCTGCTATCTATGGCAGAAAGGAAGTGGTGGCAGACTTGAGTTGATAAGTGCAAATGGGAAATTTGTGAATGTTCAAGGCTGTGTTGAACAAAATTAACCTGAAGATTAACTTTGTGCTGCTCTCTAAAAGTCAAGTTCAATGCTTTCTGTCCTGTAACGCAAAGGACAAACAAGCTGATAAGTGATTACTGGGCAAGCAGGGAATCATAGAAAGAGAGACATAAACAGAGTCAAAGCTGAGTAGGCCGTCCAGTCTGCAAGGCTACCAGATGATATCTGCATTCAGTTGCAGAAACAAATTGGGCATTGCTTTGAATTGTGCATGTGAGAATTGCCCTTGCTTCTGTATAACTGCTGTGAGTATAAGGGGGGAAATGGTGTGTGAATTGCAGACATATGAACACCACCTCTGGCCAGATCTGTTATGCCCTGATGTGCATCCTAGGATGTGGATCCAGCTGTGATTAAGAACTACATGCCAGCCATTGATGGCCTGCATCTCTGTCATTCGTGTACAACATTATAACATACTTTTATTTATTATTCATTTAACAAAATGTATATACCACTCAAATGTAAAGTGGTAAATGTAAAGACCTCTAAGTGCTTTACAAAAAACATTAAAATTGTCAATACACAGTTTAAAACAATTAAAACAGCTACTTACTAAACATTTTTTAAAACAGATCCACATTTATGTGTCTGGATAGGCTTGCCTAAACAAAAATGTTTCAAGCAGGTGCTGAAAGGAATACAGTGAAGGTGCCTGCCTGATGTCAATAGGCAGGGAGTTCCAAAGAGCAGGTGCTGCCACACTAAAAGAACCATTTCTTACAAGCGCAGAATTAGTATTATGTGACATCTGTAACAGTTCCTGTTCCACAGATCAAAGTGCTTGAGTAGGCACATATAGTTTAGGCGGTCTCATGAGTAAACTGGTCCTAAGCTGTTAAGGGCTTTATATACCAGTAGTAACACTTGAATTGGCTCTGTAACAAACGGGAAACCAGTACAGATCTCTGAGCAGAGATGTTATATGCTGAAGAGATTAGAGTTATTTCCCATGACACTCTTCAAAATAACACTTCAACTCAGTGGTAGGAGAGGGACGAGATGGTTAAGGTGATGTCATGCATATGAGACGCTAGGGAGTAGAAATGTTACCATTATGCTAAAGAAGACTGCCTTGGGCACTATATAGCAGAAGGGTGGGATAAAAAACATTGCCCTATGGAGGAATCCTACCAATGGTTTGTAGAGTTCATAAGTGGCATGGGACCCATGTATGGATCTGTTGGCAATTCATGTGTAGCATCTGTAGTGGCTGCTACTTTCAGCACCTGCTACAGGTGCCCACATCTGAAGCACCTTCTTCCAACTTTTCATTCTTGACAAGGCTGGGATGGAGCACCTCCTTCTAGACCACTCTTGCCCCGCAACCTCAGCAAAGAGTGAAATGCCAGATTTATTTCCTCTCACTGACACAGAAGTCTTCCTCTTTCTGCATGGGGCTGCTGTTAAAGATGCCAGGGAAGCTTTAATGGAGGCAGACTGTGGCAGAAAGAACACTTGTAGGAGCTAGACACTTGAATTGTATTACACCTACTATGTGTCAGTTTTGCTAGCCTCTAGGAGAGACTTTCAGACTTTTTAAAAATTCTAGTCCCCGTTTGAGTAATTTCATAATGCTGAGTTGTAACAATTGTTCTGCTTCTATTATCTTTGAGCATCATGTTTATTATGTTTATAATCTGAATTTTAGTATATTGTTGTTTGTTCTATGATTCTTTTTCTGGGCCCAATTTAAGGTGCTGGCATTAACCTTTAAAGCACTAAATGGTTTGGGACCAGACTACAGCCATATGAACCTACCCAAGCTTTAAGGTTGACATCTGAGGCTCTGCTCTCTGGTCTACTGGAAAGAGCTGCCAGGTTGATGAGTAGCCCTGGATGGTGTTTTTGCTCTGGTGGTCTGGCATTCGTGCAACGCCCTCCCCAGGGAAACACAGATGGCCCCTTCTCTATGATTTTATGAGAGTCAGTACCCTCAATCGGCGGTAGCCAATGAGGTTGGACTCCCATCTCCCATCAGACCTAGCAAGCATGGTCAATAGTCAGATATGATGTGAACTGGAGTCCAGCAACCTCTGCAAGACACCGAGTTGGCTACCTTTGCCCTAAAAGTTGATTAAAAAACCTATTTAACAAATAGATGAAGCAATACATAAAATCTAGCTAGAATGAATAAGGAGGTAAATGCCCAGTCTTCTTTTTTTCTGGCATTAGCAGCTCTCCAACTTCCCTGGCTGCAGGCAAAACCAGCGGCGGTTGCAGGAAACTGAGGACAAAGACCAAGAAAACAATAGAATGCTGTAGGGATGGGGAATGTGTGGCCCTCTAGAGGTTGTTGGACTCCCAGCGCTCACCAGCCCTAGGGTTGGGTGGGAATTTCAACTAGGTTCATATTTCAAGCCAAATCTATCACATGCACAATTTCTGAAAGCATATGAGATCTGAAACACAGCCATCCTTTGAAATTTGCACTTATTTGAATTTTGTGATGCAGTTCGCAAAACAATGTTTACAAATATACATATATTAAGGAAATGTGTGCATACCAATGAATATATGAGTGGAAATAACATGCAAAAATGCATTGCATGATGAGGAAATGCTTGCAAAAACATGTACACTAGTCAAAACTGTCTACAAAGATATGTTTTTAGGAGAAATTTGCACTAAAATGCTAGAGACTTTCATGAGGATTTTTTTTAAAAAATTGCAAATTGCTGCAGAAATGTGAAGAACTGAATTTAAGATTGGGAAAATGAGAAACTGAGAGAACCAAAGATGACAGATCTTTCTATTCTCCACATTTCTGCAACAATTTGTGATTTTTTTGCAATCCATTTCTTGTCACATAATGCATTTTGCATGTTATTTTCCTTCATATATTCATTTTTATGCTCGCTTTTCCCTAACATGGGATGGCAAACTGCATCACAAAATTCAGATAAGTGCAAAGTTTGAAGGATGGCTGTGTTTCGGTTCTCAGATTGTTTTGCAAAGTGTGAATTTAATAGATTTGGCTTGAAATTAGAACTGAACTGAAACTCTCCCGCATCCCTAGCTGGGAGAGGCTCCTGACTGAAACCCTGGAGAGCTGCTGCCGGTCAATGGACCAATGGTCTGACTTGGTATAAGGCAGCTTCCTAGGTTCCTAAATGGTTGCTGTGGGGGTATGGGATAACACAAAATGGCTACTGTAAGGGTCTGGCAGAATGGCTGACACATCTAAAAGATTGGAAATAGAGATGGGACCACAAAATGCCCCATCAGTGGAGAGATAGGCACATCAGCCACTGCCACACTCGGTCACAAATAATGTGTTTGCCTCTATTCAGAACAGATGGGAGGGTGGGTGTCCAATCCTGGCTTCCAATGAAATGTGAGCATGTTTAAGGGGGCCTGTTCAATGTAAGAAAAGCTGGGCTACTACAAACAGAAACTGAGCAGAAAGAGCGAACAGTACCTCATGCATGTTTTTAGAGATATATATTTTAAAGTCTGTTTTTATGATATTTTAGAGTGTTTTTAGTGTTTTGGTTTGCTGCCCTGGGCTCCTACTGGGAGGAAGGGGGATATAAATTAAATTGATGAATAAAGAGTGCATTATGAATTTTTGAGGAGATATCTACTGATAGTGTGGCATGGTGGTTAAGGTGTTGGACTACAACCTGGGAGACCAAGGTTTGAATCCCCACACAGCCATGAAACTCACTGGGTGACCTTGGGCCAGTCACTGCCTCTCAGCCTCATGAAAACCCTATTCATAGGGTCGCCATAAGTTGGAATCGACTTGAAGGCAGTACATTTACATTTATCTACTGAGACTTTTCATGGCCACCATAGGAGGTATGGCAGTCACCATATTGGCAACCCCTAGACTATCAGAACTGGTGATTTTCTTAACCTCACTTACCCAGTTTTCAGCTGAAAAGTGTTCTGTTTCTCTTAATTATGTTTTTAAATAAAATATACAGGATAAATATACTTCTGTACAATGACCTGAGGAATATGTTTTATACAGAGTTATATAATTTTGTTCCTGACGTTCTTGTTTGAAAAAGATAGGGGTTGGGTCCCTCCGCCCTCCAACACCATTTATTTCTGGATTTCTCCTTCACAATTACTTCTTAATTGACTTTTGATAAGCAAGTCGAACACTTAATGTTACACTGTCATTAGCACGTTTATTATTCATCTAAATCATACAATTACGTCAATTAAACTGGTTGCCTTTTTAAGCACTTGGTTCATTGATCTTTAATTAGACTTCTTGGAACTGAATTGGACCTGAAAGGTGCTAAGTGCCACAATTTTAGTGAGAGGGATTTTTTTTTCCTTTTCCTTTTGAACTGCCTCACGCATGTTATGGAAACATTTTAGATAAATGGGACTTATGGTACAAGCTGTCACATTTGTAACATTATCAGGTTACCAGGGGATTCAGGGATCATTTAAGACAGTGTGCAAGGCAAGCCAGTATGAAATCCTCTAATTTTAAAGGATCATGTTAAAAAAGATTGTATAATTGGACATTCTGAGCCAGTAGCCAATATGGAAGAAGATACGCAGCACAATCCTATACATACTGACTGAGAAAATGGAAATGGACTGCCTTCAAATTGATCCTGACTTATGGCAACCCTATGAAAGGGTTTTCATGGTAAGCGGTATTCAGAGGGGGTTTACCATTGCCTTCCTCTGAGGCTGAGAGGCAGTGACTGGCCCAAGGTCACCCAGTGAGCTTCATGGCTGTGTGGGGATTCGAACCCTGGTCTCGCAGGTCATAGTCCAACACTCTATCCACTATGCAACACTGGCTGTCATTGACTGAGAAGTAACCCTTACTGAGTTTAGTGGTGCTTACGTCCAAGTAGGGATGGGTGAGAATTTCAATTCAGATTGCATTTCAAGCAGAATTTGCACTTTCGAAACCAATGTGAGAACTGAAACACAGCCATGCTTCGAAATTCGCATTTATCAGAATTTTGGGATGCAGTTTGCCAACTAAACAATATTTACAAAAATGCATATACTAGGGGAAAGTGTGCATAAAGATGAAAATATGAGTGAAAATAACAGGCAAAAAGGCATGATGTGATGAGAAATGAATGAATCTTTATTTTTACCCCGCCCTTTTTCCAAAACTGGAACTCAGAGCGGCTTACAAATAAAAACTACACATAGGTAAAAAAACATACAAAAATATACAATTAGAATTAAACTATTTGCGACATTAAAACCATAAAATATACACTTAAGATACTAAGACAATTTAAAACATTAAGAATAGGACCATAGAACAATACAACAGACCTTATGAGGTCCTATCTTAAACATCTTCTAGTCCAAAAGCCTGTCGGAATAAAAAAAAGTCTTTGCCTGCCGACGGAAGGATAGCAAGGAAGGGGCCATTCGTGCTTCCCTAGGAAGAGAGTTCCAAAACCTGGGGGCAGCCACCAAGAAGGCCCTATCTCGCGTCCCCACCAATTGCGCTTGCGAAGGTGTTGGGACTGAGAGAAGGGCCTCTCCTGAGGATCTCAATGCCCGAAATGGCTTGCACAAATATGTACCTTTGTCAAAACTGCCTACAAAAATGTGTTTAGTTGGAAAAATGATGGAGAATTTTCATGAGGATTTTTTTAAATCCCAGGCTGACATAGCTGAATATAAAAACAGGTGTGAGGAACCTTTGGCCCTCCAGATGTTGCTGAATTACAACTCCCATCAGCCCTAGCAAGTGTGGCCAATGGCCCGGGATGATAAGAGCTGTAGTTCAGCAACATCTGGCAGGCCAAAGGTTACCTATCTCCACACCTGCTAAGAACATAAGAAGAGTGAAGAGCCCTGCTGGATCAGGCCGAAGGCCCATCTAGTCCAGCATCCCACAAGATGCAGTAATGGCCACCAGCTTGGATGGCTTTAAAAGAAGATTAGACAAATTCATGGAGGACAAGACTATCAATGGCTACTAGCCATGATGGCTGTGCTCTGCCACCCTAGTCAGAGGCAGCATGCTTCTGAAAACCAGTTGCCGGAAGCCTCAGGAGGGGAGAGTGTTCTTGCACTCGGGTCCTGCTTGCGGGCTTCCCCCAGGCACCTGGTCGGCCACTGTGAGAACAGGATGCTGGACTAGATGGGCCTCTGGCCTGATCTAGCAGGCTGTTCTTATGTTCTTATCCTCTTCTCACGGTGGCCAACCAAATACCTATGGGAAGCCCACAATCAGGACCTGAGTGCAAGAGTCCCCTCCCCACTACTGATTCCCAGGAACTGGTATTCAGAGGTATACTGCCTCTGACAGTGGAGGAAGAGCATAGCCATCATGGCAAGTAGCCACTGGTAGCCTTGTCTACCAGTGAATTTGTCTAAAACTCTTTTAAAGCCATCCAGGTTGGTGGGCATCACTGTTTCTGAGGGGTCCCAAGCAATACTGGCTCCAAGGCTACTAATACCCTGCACTAAAACACCCTGTTTCAGGACTTTCTGCTTGCAACTACCAGCAGGGGAACCACCAATAATAATTTCCCACTTCCTCAGGTGTAGCTGGACCCTCCCCTGCAATGGAGCCCCACCTCCCAGCAGCAGTGCTCCTACCCCACTCCAGCCATCAACACTGGGGTGGAGATGAGGATTGCACTTTAGGTCATTTCAAGTGGAATTGAAACGATGGTGAGTGACCTTTCTCAGTTACATCAATTTAATTTTCCAAAATTTCACAAATCTATCCAGAGTTTCACTACTCTATAGCATTTGCTTAACTAGGGAAATTTCAAAAAGCTAATTCCTGAATTGAAGCGAGTGCATGCGGCTGCAATGCTCAGTTCATTTGCATGTCCCCTCCCCACATTCACATTGTAGATGTGCACACTGAGAAACAAAAAATGAGAACACCCCTCCTGCAGGCCTATTCTTGGATGGATCGTATGCATGATAGTGCCAACGTTTTCTGTATGCAGCATTTTACTGACATGAACATGTGCCCTAAGGAAATGTGGTTAGGATCAGGCTGTGAAGATTACGGTGCATATCAGTGCCAGATTGGGCAACATTGCTGGGAAGCACACACAACCAGTGGAGGCTGGTCCATTAGGGCGAATGGAGCGCTGCCCTACCAACCTCAGCCTGCTGTCAGCCAGCCTCCATCTGCCTGCCTTCTTACTTACAACCAGTCCAGGTACTAGCACTGGCTGTAGCCTTCCTCCTCCTTCCTCAGTGTTCTCTCTGTAGAACTGAACAGGGATGAGGATGGGAGCCAAACCAGAATGAGTCAGCTCTGTCTCCCATTGGTTCTGGCTCTCCCTTCTGTTGGCCCTCCTCCCTTCCACCCTATGGGCATTAGCCGCCACTGACACACACAAAACCGTTCGCTTACTCCACCTGATTTCTATGTATTTTCTGAATGCTGGAAGATGAATTTCTGCATGTTTTTGCAAGGAACATCAGAACAGAAACCAGCTATTGCAGTCATCTGGAGACTTTGGATTCATATCTTCTGCACTGTGTTTTATGACTATCGTATAAGTATTTGTCCATCATCCCATGTGAAAGGATAACTAATGTGTTTCAGTTTCAGCCATTTTGGCAACATTCTTCCTCCCCTCAAAAGGGGAGGGGGTGTAATATGATAAGATTCAATTAAAAATATGCTAATTTGGCAGGAAGGAAGATTGCATTTTTTGGATGCAGTGCTGTCGCTTACGAAATTACTTTGGCTTCCCTTTGAAAAAAGTTTCATTGTGCTTATCACTGTTTATTTAAGACTTCTCAATCATTCCAGTGGAATAATGAAAAAGAGGAGAAATTCTCTGTGCTGCATAGCTCATCATTTGCTTCACCTAATATTGCTGTCGGTCACATTCGTATCCCACCCTTCCTCCATGGACCTCGGAACAGTGCGTATGGAAGTTGGCTATTTTATCCTCACAAAAATAAAACAAAAACCTGAAGTATTTAGGCAATGAGATAATGACTTTGTCCAAGGCCAGAGAGAACCTAAACTTCCTCACCCCGAGTCCAGTTCAGTATCTACTACAACACACTAGTTCTCATGAAGCAAGGTCCAATAGTAAATTGTGTGGAAACGTGGAGAGTGGCCAGCTGTGAAACTGAGAGAAACCCATAATTGCTCAGCCCTACCTATGAGGAACTGTTGAAAGAGCTGAGTATATTTTTGCCTGGAGAAGAGATAGCTCCCTTCAAATATCTGCCTCAAAGATGGAGAAGATGGAACAGGACTTTCCTCTTTTGCTCCAGAGGGCATGGCTGAAACCACTGGAGGGAAATGGCAAGGAAGCAAGTTTCAGTGAAACTCCAGGGTGGGAGACAGTAGAATAGGCTGCCTGAGGAGGTGATAAGATCTCCTTTGCTGAAGCTTTCTAAGCACAGGCTGGACAGCTCCGTATCAGAGATACTATAATTGCATCCTGCATTGTAGATCCTGCATTGAGGACGGTGTTGGACTAGATGACCCCCAAGGGTCCTTGTGAATCTCCAGTTCTATGAAAGGCTGACTAACTGAGCTCTGCCTTTGGCTGATCGCAGCCCACTTACTTTGCTGCCCAGAACTTAATGAAAAGCATTGAAAAATCAACCCTGCTGTTACCTGCAAAGGATCTGAAAGCCGTGGCAAAGTGCATATACACCAATGCTTTGGGCAAAATTCAGTATGTAAAAGAGAGGATAGAGCTGTCTCGCAAAGAGCTCCTCATCCCCTTCCCAAAGCTGCCTTTTATTGAGTCATATCTTTGGCCCATCTAGCCTAGTCCTGTTTTCTCCATCTGGCATCAGCTCTCCAAGGAGCCAGGCAGACATCTTTGCAAGCCTTGCCAAAGACTGAAACAGGGGGGTTCTGCATGCAAAGCACTGTGCTTTAACCCCTCTCACAAGCCAGCTCCTTAGATCTAAATTTCTGCCAGCCCTCAGTAGATGGAGCTTGACATGAGCAGGACTTGACAGCAAGACACCCGTCTATTCCATTTCGAAGAATACATCATTGATTTCCCCCATCCTCTTGTCTGCCGTTTAACTTCCTGTGTTTTCGTGTTTTGTAAGTTGTTGCTAATAAGGCTTTTGCCTCTCCCCTCTTGACAACCAGAGGATTCACATGCCTTCTCTCCAGCTTCAAACCACTGTAGCCTCTGAGAGCTAGATCCATGAAATTTTAGATGTACATTTCCCATTTCCTAAGATGATTTTCTGTGTGCAAAATACATTAACAGAATTTTAGTGTCATGGCTTTGATACTGTAAGGTTTGAAACAAAAGGATATCCTCCACTGGAAGAGTTCCGAGGTAGTTCAGACAGTTATATGATGTTTTTCTTGGATACTTTCCTACCTTAATCAGCCCACAAAAATGAAAAACAAGGTGAATGGCTCCTTAGAAAGTTTCTAAATCCATTTTGTCCTAGAGGTTTAGAACTCTGTTTGAAGAATAAAGTCGTACAGCAGCTCTTGGCAACAGGAAATTTGCATGGCTTTTTATTTTGTATCTTATTCATTGTACCAGAATAAGTTTTTAGTTATGTGTGATGTGATACAGTGACTCTCCAGGGCCATTATTGGTATCTCATTTTGCAAATTCCGATACAAACTGATCTGAACCACACCTCCTGAACTAATGTATGGCTCACAACTTAGCTATCTATCGCCTTTCCCATTTTCCAAATGTTCTGATGCAGTTCTCTGCTAAAAAGAATGTATCAAACTACATTTAGAAATACATATTTTGATAGAAAATATATTTAAAATACATATGTAAATGTGATTTTAGAAAATGATCACACATTCATGCAGAAACAAGTTGGAATGGACTTGTGGGTGGGCACATGCAAACAGAGACTGATTTGCTTATTTCTAGGCTCCTAGGAGATATGATCACTGAAAGTACTGCCATCACTAAATAGCTGTGTCAGCAGTTGCTAAGTACTTTGGCAGAAAGTAAGGGAAATCATGAGCTCCTACGGTACTATAGCCTTCATACAGCCATTTCAACAATTGCTAAAGCACTCTGGCAGAAGAGTAGAGCAGAGCAGTTATTGAGAATAGGAATGTGCATAATTCTTTGTCTACGTTCTGGACCTGACCTGACCAACCAGAAGACATTTCAATTATTATATGTTGGGGGCACTTAGGTCATTTGTATATATATGTATACTTGAGCAGATGGCATTGATGTTATACTTTGCTTTGTATTCCTTTTACTTAAGATTATGGTACATGGGATGGTTTTATTTTTTGCCTTGTTTGTGGTCTGTTGACTGTAACAAATTGATAATGATAATGATGAGTTATTTCATGTGTAGTGTGATGTGGCTCTCCTGAGCCATATCTTTTGTGAGAGTAAATATTCTATTAAACATTCATGAGTTTTCATTTTAGAAAAAGGAAGCTGTTACAATCAAATTTGCTAGCACGCTTAGCTTCAGGAATCAGTACAGGATTGCAGGTGATTCTAGAAAAATGGAAGGATAGGGTACATGTCTCAGTGGTAGACTGCATGCTTTGCAGAGGGTCCCATCTTAAATCTTTGGCATCTCCAGTCAAAAGGATCAGGATCAGGTAGTAGGTAATGCAAAAATTCTCATCTGCCTGAGATTCTGGGGAGCTACTGCCAGAGTAGACCAGGGACAGCCAAAGTGGTGCCCACTAAATGTTGTTAGACTGTAATTCCCATCATCCTTGACCACAGACCATGCTGGCTGCAGATGATTGAGTTATAGTCCAAGAACAACTAGAGGGCACCACATTGGCTACTCCTGGAATAGACAATAATGGGCAAGGCAGGCAGGTAATCTGATGTGTTAAAATGCAGCCTTCTCTGTACTTAGGAATACAACTTGTGGGGAATGTGTAATTGGGGACAGGAAACTCAAGAAGAGTGTCCATACTTTCATTTGTAGAATGAGACCTAGGCTGTGGTCTGAAGGCACATGAGGCCAGTATCCTACTGAAGCTAAGCAGTGTCAGGTTTGGTCAGTGCCTGGATGGGAGACCGCTTGGGAACCATATGTAAGCCGCCTTGGATTTCTATCATGAAAAGAAAGGCGGGGTATAAATATAATAAATAAATAAATAATAACTATGGAAGTGTGTATGAGGAGGGCAGGCAGTTTTAATATTGTGGTTTTTTACATTGTTACATCCCCTGCCCAAGGACCTTATCATGGTCAGGTAAAAATCTATAATCATAATAATTGTAATAATCATAACAATTTGAAAAAAAGAAAAGAGATTTGAAGTGAACATGATTAAAAGGTGAGGGACATCACAGAAACATTCAGCAGCATTTAGCATGAAGAATGAAAGTTCTTAATGTTTCATGTGACTTTTATTTTTGTAGATTTGCCATCACTCTGTTTTTATGATCTACAGGATGCAACAGGATGTCATCAGACTCCATGCCTGGTGAAGTTATATAAATTACAAATGATAAACTTACTGTTACTGAAATGTGTGCATGCCCACATGGGGACTTTTGGGGAAGGGTCATAGCTCAGTAGAAGCTTCCTCTGTTCCTGGGGTCCATGATTATGTTGTATATCTTTTTTCTATCAAGAAACAAATAGGGCATATCGAATTCATGAGCAGAATTTACTTCTATTAATTATTCTTTGAATTTAGTTTTTTTTAAAAAACATATTAATATTGACATGAACTTCAGCTTCTATGGTTCAGCAATTCAGTAGTTAATACAGCTCATGTAATATTTTAACGGTTTGCTTAACTGGACGTGCAGCTTTGGCTGTTCAGTAAGATCTACTTAGAAATTAGGTTTGATTGGGCTTACTCCTAGGTAAGTATTTATAGGACTGCAGCCTTAGTTTATTGCATTTATTTAATCATGAAGTACTAGATTTAATCATATTGTTAAACATTGTTAAATAAGTAATATTGCTAAATAAGCACCGGGAAAAAATGTTTCCCAGTGCTCTTCAAACTATCCTATGTAGCGCCTGGGAGAGTTTTATAAAAATTTTATTGCCATTTGCAAAGCATACACACTCATTTGGGGACATTATGGGGGCACCTGAAAGACATGTAATGTTTTTTTGGGGGGTCTCCCTGTTGATGTTTTTAATGATATGTTACTGTGCATCAAAGCATTTTTAACAAGCACTGATGCACAGTGGTGAAGTTTTAAATATGAATGTTTGGACATCAATGCAAAGTGAAACACTTAAAGAAGCGTGTTAATTCTGAAAAGGCTTTTCACAACCAGGCCTTTGTTCACATTTTGTTTATGTATGTTTGCATTAGGGATAGGCAACTTGCAGAGCAACCCTAATCTCTCAATCATCTGGCCAGAAGGAATAAACTATGAAACAGTCCTGACTCTCCATTGGCAGAGAAGAGCTTCTTCAACTGAGAAGCACATGGATAGTTCCACTGAAAGTGGCTCTTTTGCCAATGATAGCTGGCATTTGGACCTGAAACGGGGCATTCCGGGGTGGAACAGGGCAGGCTGGATATAGCCTTGGCCCCTTTGTTCATCAGAGAGGCCCCAGGATTGCCCCCCTTTATGCCACCAATATCCCTCTGTCTTAAACAATAGTGAGGGGAGTTAGATCCACTCTCTACACCTTATTTCCTGGCTGCTGCAAGCTGACATTGCTCTGGAAGAAGAGGTTGACCCACCTCATTACACCCCTCACACCCTACTTTGGATTGCAGTATTTATTTATAGTGCATGTCACTTTTGCATGTGCTCACCCATGGGTCAATTATGTGCAATTTCTGCTAGTTTTTTAAATGACAGTTCACAATTAAATACATATTCAAATACACATTTTTAAACATATGTTTTCTTAAAATACACATTTCTAAACACATTTGGATACTCTGTTGAGTTGAGAACTGCATCAGGGCATTGTAGAAGTGGTTACACATTTACTACACATGATATGCTTCACGGTGACACACTTTTGGAAAGACCTATCCAGAGCTAACATAGAATATTGGTATAAGCTGGCATGGAATGAAGCATTGTGGGTCAGGCAGGTGGTTTCAGTCCTTACCATCCTTACCAGGGATTTCGGATGAATCAAGAGTCAGCAACCTGGGGGAGCAAGCAAGCAAGCAAGCAAGCACCGAGATGCTCAAGTACTCACTCCCAGGTAGGGTTACCAGATCTCCGGTTTTTGCCCAGAGACTCCTGATTTTTGGGGTCCTCTCTGGGTGAGTCACCTCAATCTCCGGACTCTCAGCTTTCATTTTTTAAAAACCAGACGTCTCTACGTGGCCTGGGTCAAGAGATATACACCAAAACGTCAGCCCTAACCCCACCCTTGCAGTTTTGTAACCAATAAGCAGTGGTGTAGTGGCAAATTTAGAAGGCCAGGGTCCCTTCATGCATCATCAGGATTGGCCTCACAGGCCAAATTTGACAGGTGACTTGGGGCACCCACCTGTCAATCAGATTAGATCATTATCCAACCCACTTATCAAAACCCCTTGCAGGCCACAACATCCTGCTGGCAATCAGGTGCTTGGAAATTGCTGCACATGGGGTATTGCTAGCTCTGTGCTCGGTGCTTCCCAAAGCACCAAACACAGAGTTAGCAAAGTGGTTGTTTCTCACCTCCCCACGAGGGGTGGAGACAAAGAAGCTGGTAATTTACAGGCATTGCTGCCTGTAAGAAAGGTCCCTCTCGCAGCTGATGTGCAAACAGCAGGTTTCTTCCCCCTGCGTTTTGCATATCAGCTGAGAGAAGGACTTCTCTCTTGCACGTGATGCCTGTAAAATACAAGGGGCATTGCTTGACAAGTGTCTCTTTCTCCTTGCATGACTAACTGCACCCAAACCGGAGAAGGAGAAAAGGTTTAAGAAGAGTGGGTGGAGAGTGAGGCGAGGTGGCATTTCCTCACAAAGAAGGGGGGCAAAGGAAGACTGAAGAAAGGGAGAAGGAAGGTTGCATTTAAAATACAAGGGGAATTGCTTGTAAAGCATTTATTTTCCCCTCAATTGTGCTTTTGCAGATTGTCTGTGAGGAAGTGGGGGGAGCAAGAGAGATACTCATAGAGTGTTATGCTTTTCTATTTGTGAGGGGTAAAATAACTTTACATTTTCCAGGGCTGTTGAAGAGGGCAGTGTTTTGAAACCCTTCCCAATATGAAGCTTTAATCCTGTGCTCACTTTTCTGGGAGTAAAGCTGCAGTACTAATCCCACATACTGGGAGTAAACCACATTGAATTCAATAGGACTTATTTTTGAGTAGACATGGCTAGGATTGTGCTGTAAATCAATAGGACTTTTGAGTGAACATAGCAAAGAATTGTGTTTGTGTTGTAAATCTTGTGTTGGCGAATACCCAGACTGGAGTTTTACTATGCTGCCAATCAATTGGCTCACCTCATTCCCTTTATGGAAAGAGATTCCCTAAAAAGCTGGGTGTCATAGAATCAGTAGAAGTGGAGGGAGTTCCTATGAATGTATATCCCTTCTGGAAGCAAAATTCCATTCGCTAGGGTGGATTAAAAACCCCTTTACCTTAACAATGTTTAAAACTTGGAATATATGGGCAGGCACTCTGACTCCAGAATTTTCACCAGCAATCCCCATTGCCTATCATCCCCTCCTGCTTGTAAAATACACCCTGGAGGAGGCAGAGAATTGGAAATGTAAAGGCCTATACTGACTATGTGATTTTTACAAATCTAATGAAAAGGTCCTCAAATGCAAATGCACATTTGAAATGTGGTGCTGGAGGAGAGCTTTGCGGATACCATGGACTGCAAAAAAGACAAATAATTGGGTGTTAGAACAAATTAATCCAGAACAATCATTAGAAGCTAAAATGATGAAACTGAGGTTATCATCCTTTGGACACAATGAGAAGACATGATTCACTAGAAAAGACAATAATACTGGGAAAAACAGAAGGGAGTAGAAAAAGAGGAAGGCCAAACAAGAGATGGATTGATTCCATCAAGGAAGCCACAGACCTGAACTTACAAGATCTGAACAGGGTGGTTTATAACAGATGCTCTTGGAGGTCATAGGGTCGCCGTAAGTCATAGTCGACTTGAAGGCCCATAACAACAACAACAATAGATTGATAACACAAGAGGACATGAGGGGAAGATTGGATCCACATCGCCCTAAGTGGATGATGCGGACACAACTCCGCTTGGTACTGATGAAGCAGCAGACAGCTGAAGGTGCTTCTAGGCAATTAACCGGGTTTGAAAGGGCAACTATACACTAGAATGGGACAACAAAAGGGATGGTGTCCACAATATATGGGTGGCTGAGGGATTCAGGAACTAATCCCACAGCCACCTTAAAAATGGTATGGGGAAATGTCCTGGAAATAGAAACAGAACCGGAGGACTGGGACTAAATGTGGTCTCAATGTGGTCAAAAACCCCATCTCAGCTGGGATTAGGGAACAATCCTTAAAACTTCTTCACAAATGGTACCTTACTCCAAGGAGACTTTCACTCATAAATCCCCAGATTTCCCCACTCTGTTGGAGAGGATGTGGAGCGATTGGGACATATGAACACATTTGGTGGTCCTGCCCTCGAGTGCGAGAGTTCTGGGCAAAGGTCTTTCAGGGGGCAAGCACAGTCATGAGCGAATGGGTTCACCCATCAGCACAAATGGCCCTCCTCGGACTGTTCATAGATTCAGACTTGGATCTGAATCATAAAGAGATCTTTATGCTCTCTGCAGCTAGGTCAGTGATTGCCCAGAACTGGAAAGAGTTTCAAACAGCCACCCTAGATTCTTGGTACCAGAGGAGCTGGCAGGTGGCCTTACTAGAGAAACTTACATAGAAGATAAAAGAAAGAAAGAGACAAGAAGAAAAAAAGCCACTTTCCTTGAAGTTTGGAATAAATTTATTGATTATGCTAATGAAGCAGAGACAGAGTGTTCCCCTCCTGCACCATATACCCATTTGTGGTTGTCATAGAGTGCATGGGGTAGCAGAGACTTATTCCTATAAAGAAAAGAGAAAGGAGAACATTTGAAATATGATCCTTAAAATGTGGGTAGTCTGCCTTAAATAGTTATACTTATCTGGATTTGTCCTATCACCATCCTTTCTTGAAGTTAAAGATGAAATTCTGACAAGCTGTTTGTAAAAAAACTGACTGTTTTGATGAAGAGTTCAAATGTATATGAATTACTGTGAATGTCAATCCTTGGGGGGGGTGAGGGGAGGGAGGGGGTTAAGTAAAGTGGGATTAAGTAAAGTGGTTTCCTTTATGTATAGTATGAAAAGTTTAATAAAAAGTCAAAGTTAAAAATTTCTCTCACCCTCCAATCCTATTGTTTAAAATAATTAGGCAGGGCTTACTTAGGTGCCACTCTTTTATTATGTAGGAAACTAATATTGATTTTTTAAAAATGTTCTGCAATGACCAACTGGTTTTGACAATAAACTATTATATGGGGTGCATTTATTATACATCTCCAGTGTTTGTGTACATGGAGTCTTTCCAACATCCCTCTGAGGTAGTGCTGCCGATTGGAAACCAAGGCAGCTCACAACAAGAAATAAATCCCTTTAAAATCCAATAACCATAAAAACAAGTATAAACCAGTTGCAAAATGGCTTAAAGTAGCATGATTCTGAATTTTGGGTTGGGTTGAGTGAAGTTCCTTAAAACTTGAGATTGCAGTTCTGTGCATGCTTCTCTGTCTGAGTAAGCCCCATTGAAACCATTGGGACTTGCTTGTGAGTAAACATACATAGGATTGCACTATTTATTTATTTATTATTGCATTTGTATACCGGCCCATAGCCGAAGCTCTCTGGGAGGTTTACAACAATTAAAAACATTAAAAACAAATATATAAATTTAAAAACACATTTTTTTAAAAAGCAATTTATAGGTAAAAAGCAATTTACAGGTTGTGTAAATAATAAATATATTTGACAGTCATGCTTATATAAAAATTTCTTCATACTATGTCCCAAGAGGAAGAGGAAGGCCAAAGAAGAGATGGATTGATTCCACTAAGGAAGCCACAGACCTGAACTTACAAGACCTGAACAAGGTGGTTCATGACAGATGCTATTGGAGGTCATTGACTGCCTGTTTATTTCACTCATATATTCATTGTTATGCACACTTTCCCACACTAATATATGCATTTTTATAAATATTGTTTAGTTGCCAAACTGCATCCCAAAATTCTAATAAATGCAAATTTTGAAGGATGGTTGTGTTTCATTTCCCATATTGTTTTGGAAATTGCAAATTTGATAAATTGTGCTTGAAATGCAAACGGAATCAAAATTCTCATCCCTACCCACCACTGGCATAGGACCATTGGAACGTTGCCGATGGAACATTGCCCACAAGGGAATGTGGTGCTCAGTTTCTCTCTCCCTGTCCTAAAAAGAAATGAACTTCACTGTTTTCTCAGCACTTGTCTCTGTGTAGAGATCAGTCTCTGCGCTGCGATTGTTGGCTATTGAAACTGATTTGTTAACCATTAAACATTTCAACAATGTGAACATGCTGCTGCTGAGAAGCAGCAAAGAAGAAATCTTATCATGCGATAATCATCCAAGGGTATAATGCAGTCAAAAGGAAATCATGTCTTCTCGCATGAATTACCAAGCAGTCCTAAAGTAGCAATAACTAAAACTTCATATTCTTATTTTGCATTTAAAAAAAAAAAAATCAAACAATCGCTTCAAAGCATTTGGGCTGGGATCTTTAAAGGTTTCTTCCTAAACCTGTCAGATATTGGGGTGTCAGATATCGGGGTGGTGGAATAATAATAATAATAATAATAATAATAATTTAATTTATGTGTCGCCTATCTGGCCAGTGGCCACTCTAGGCGACGTACAACTCAGTTACAATAAAATACATCATAATAATACAATACAAACGATAAAAATTATAAAACAATGACAGTTCAGAGTAATAGGCAATTAGTCATAGAGATTAACTTAGTGCTGATAGTGGAACTAAAACCAATACATTAAAAAAAGACGTTTCAGGAATGATATTTTCATGATATTTTTGATGCGTTGACAGGTGTGCATTTAGCCTCCTTGACAACGGGTATTCTGTTTATTTCCATCAACTGACTGACAGCAGGTTCAAGGAAAGACAGATGGCAGCACTTCACATGATACTGAAATAACTGATAGAATTCAGGGCTACAAGACACAGTACATTTAAAGCAGGTTGTAAACAGCCACGGCTTCCTCCCAGAGAATTCTGAGAACTGTAGTTTAAGGGTGCTAAGAGTTGCCTAGAGACCCCTATTCTCCTCACAAACCTACTGTTCCTAGAGTTCCCTGGGAAGAGGGATTGATTGTTAAACCACTCTCTTTAAGCAAGCTGGCTTGTTTAAACAAACCATTTGTTACTTTTATGTGCCTTCAAGTAAATTACGACTTATGGCGACCCTATGAATCAGCAACTTCCAATAGCATCTGTGATAAACCACCCTGTTCAGATCTTGTAAGTTCAGGTCTGTAGCTTCCTTGATGGAATCAATCCATCTCTGGTTTGGTCTTCCTCTTTTTCTACTCCCTTCTGTCTTTCCCAGCAATATTGTCTTTTCTAGTGAATCATGTATTCTCATTATGTTCCAGACAAACTGGAAGAGGTTCAGAGGAGGGCAACAAGGATGATCAGGGGACTGGAAACAAAGCCCTATGAGGAGAGACTGAAAGAACTGGGCATGTTTAGCCTGGAGAAGAGAAGACTGAGGGGAGATATGATAGCATTATTCAAGTACATGAGAGGTTGTCACATAGAGGAAGGCTGGGATCTCCTCTCGATCGTTCCAGAGTGCAGGACACGGAATAATGGGCTCAAGTTGCATAAGCCAGATTTTGACTGAACATCAGGAAAAACTTCCTAACTGTTAGAGCCATACGACAATGGAACCAATGACCTAGAGAGGTAGTGGGCTCTCCAACACTGGAGGCATTCAAGAGGCAGCTGGACAGCCATCTGTCAGGAATGCTTTGATTTGGATTCCTGCATTGAGGAGGAGGTTGGACTTGATGGCCTTATAGGCCCCTTCCAACTCTACTATTCTATGATTCTATGATTCTATGATTCTATGTGTCCAAAGTATGATAACCTCAGTTTCATCATTTTAGCTTCTAATGATAGTTCTGGTTTAATTTGTTCTAACACACAATTATTTGTCTTTTTCGCGGTCCGTGGTATGCACAAAGCTATCCTCCAACACCACATTTCAAATGAGTTGATTTTTCTGTTATCCACTTTTTTCACTGTCCAACTTTCACATCCATACCTTACCATTAATCACAGTGTTGGTTTCAGATGTAACTTCTGAACTCTCCCTTATGGCCACACTGAAGGAGCAGAAGGAGAAGCTACAGGTCTAAGGGTTGCCTGGGTTTCTTCACATCACACTAAACCATTTTTCACTTTTCTACCTTAATTCCATTCTGATCTGAATTAGATGCATCACATAAAGGTCATGCGCATGCTTTACCACACCCCTTTGTTGTATCTCAATGCAACTTCACAACTTTGCACTATATATGCAATATGTAACTAGATCGTCACTGGCAGTGACTCTGTAAATGTGAAGCGAATTAAAATCTGAGTCTATACTATGCAGAGAAGCCGTCACATTATTTTTGTACCATGTAACGGATTAACGGCAAACATAAAACTAATTTGGGAAAACATTCTGAAGCAAATCCCTTCCATTTGAAAGTGACATTTTTATAATTTAAATGTTTTTGAATGCTGTAATGTGAGGTGGAGGCTTTTGCAAAGATGCGTAGTGTTAAAAAGAAAACCCACCACTGGATTTAGCAAGTTGATGGTTCATGTCATTATGTTAAAATCCACGAAGGCTCAAAAGTCCAAGTGATTTTTTTTTAAGGATCACTCAAAGTCCAAGTTCAAAAGTAAAATGTTAAGCTTTTAAACAAAGGCTGGAGTTCTGAGATGTTCATTTTGTGTTTAATCTGTGCTTAATCCCCACCCTGTTTTTGATGTTGGGAGCACAAAATAGGCGCAGTCTAAAAAGAGAGGGAGCTATTAATTTCCCTGACTCTTAAAAGGAAGGATATGTCCCTTACAGATTTGCCTCCTGACTAGTTTGTTGCGGGACATTCTTTCTTTTAGCGCTGATGATCAGAAAGGCAAAACTGCAGAGCCAATCTCCCATGGGAGTACCAAACATACACAATAATCATAATTGAAAATAACTCACAATTTGCTATCCTTTCATGATCCCCATGAGGCAGCCACCTCACTCTGCCTGAGGCCCCGTGGGCCCTGCACATATAAAGCAGCATTATACCATTTTAAACAGTCATGGCTTCCCACAAAGAACTGTAGTTTGTAAAGGTTGCTGAGAATTGTTAGGAGACCCATGTTCCCCTCACAGAGCTACAATCAGGGGTGTAGTCATCTGGGATCATGTGTGTGTGTGTGTGTCATAGACCCCTTACTTTTTTGGGAGTAGGGTCCTAGCAGGGTCCCTATGTACAAGGCAATTAACATGAAAGGGGGAGCATGTTAGCCACTGAGGAGAGTCTTTTCACTTGGCTAACAGCATGCTTCCTTGTCCTTTCATGCTGATTTGTGCTAATCAGAGTGAAAGAACGCGAGACAGTCACTGAGAACACTCTTCTCAGTAGCTAAGACACATCTCCCCTTTCACGCTGATCGGTTCCTAGGGTAAGTGAGAAGCAAGCTTCGTGGGAAAGTACCTTGGTCTCCCAAAACCTAGTCTCAAACTTAGTTTCATTTCAGAACGCTTAAAATAAAAAACACTTCTGGCTACATTTAGCCCCCAAAGAGAGAGAGAGATTGAGTGGTAGTTTTATTCTGGTTCTATAATTCTGTAATTGCAGAAGAGACTGTGAATCCTGAGGCTGTGGCTGTGAGGAGATGTGGTGTGACTATCATCAAGGGACCCTGCTCATCTGAATTTGCCACTACACTACTGGTGGCAACTCCAGAGTTCCCTGGGAAGAGGGATTGCTTGTTAAACTACTCTGTGAACTGGAGCTCTGTAAGAGGAACAGGGGTTAACTTATAGTGCAGATGGGGCCTAATGATAAGGGCCAGTCCTGTGTGCACCTTAGGTAAACAGCCAGCTTTCCTACAGAGCTGCATCTACCAGAGTTGCGGCATTCCACTCACTGACTCTACCCTGGGATCTGCTATGAGCTTCCCCGACCCAGAAAGTTGTGCCTCTAAGTCCCTCCCGTTTATCTGGAGTATTTTTTTAAAAAAATCAAAAGTTGGCAACTCTAGGCTATCTCTGTATGATTTGTTTTAGGGTGGGTTTTTTTGGCAGGGGTCCAGATCATACAACATGTCGGTTAGGTGCTGAAGAGCCAATGAATTTGTGGGTGTTGGGGGGGTGAGGCCTGATAAGGGACTGGGGAGGAATTCAATTCCGTTTGCATTTATAGGCATGCACAGGTTCCCAAACACAGCCATTTTTTGAAATTTGCCCTTCTCTGAATTTTGCGATGCAGTTTTTCAGCCGCATTCCATGCATGACAATGCAAATACTAGGGTCAAGTGTGCATAACAATGCATATATGAGTGAAAATGGCATATAAAGTGCATTATATGAGGGGAAATTGCTTTGCAAAAATGTATGTATTGGGCAAATTTGCAGGCAAAGAAGTGTACATTAGGAGAAATTTGCAGTAGAGTGCTGCTGAATTTTCATGAGGACTTCTTTGTTTTTTAAATGCAAACTGATGTGCAAATGTAGAGAACTGAACATAAGAGTGGAAAAATGAGAAACGGAGAGAAACTGAATTTGACAGACTCACCCATCCCTGGGTCTGATGCCATGATCCTGCTCTCCCCTTCCATGAGTGCAACATCCCCTCTTGAGTTGCATGAAAGGGCTAAAGTTAATCCAACCTTTTAAAGAGAGTTCTTATATTAATAAACAAGGACTGCAGTATTTAAGCTCCAGTGCAGGGGTGTAGTCATGGGGGGGTCTCAGGGGGTCTTAAACCCTTTACTTTCTTGGGAGCAGGGTCCCAGCAGGGTCCCTATGTCTCCAGCATCCTATGAGCCAATTAGCATGAAAGGGGAGTGCGTTAGCCACTGAGAAGAGTCTTCTAACATGCTTCCTTGTCCTTTCCTGCTGATTGGAGGCAGCCACAGTGAAAGGAGGTGGGTCAAACTCTGAGAAAAATCTTCTTAGGGCTAACACTCTCCTATTTCATGCTTATTGGTTCCTAGGCATTAACAAGGATCTCATTTTCAACGCAGTAGCAAAAAAAGTGGGGAGAGAGCATAGCTGTGGCTAAAATGAAGGGATCCTGTGCTTCTGAATTTGCCACTACACTACTGCTCCAGCGTTTTGTCAGCATTTTGAAATGTGATCGGAGGGAGATAAAGAAAAAGAGTTAATTAAATGACCTTTAGTCTTTATCAGAATCAGAAATGAGTATTTGGGGAGGGTTTTGGAAATGCGAAGTTGCCACTCTCTAGCTTGATTTGCTGTAGCTTTGGGGAAAACTGACATAAGGAAGATGTGTGTTTAACATGCCCGCAGTCAGCATTCTTGATGTTCCCTCTGCTCCTGCTTTTATTAACAACGGAAGTCAAGCTGCAGCTTTCTGCAACACATACTTTTGCCACTCCGCAAATTTTGAAGGGCGAATATAGAAACATGTGGTGCTTTGCACAAGAAAAGCCATAAATGGAGAGTCATAGGGCTGTATACAGTTATGGGTTTGGGGGAAGGCTCAAGGCTCAAGGGTAGAGCGCTTGCTTTGTGTGCAAAAGATCCCAGAATCAATCCCCAGCATCTCCAGGTAGGGCTGGATTCCTAGAGAGCTACTTCAGGTCAGTGTTGATTGGTAGATCTTTTTAAATTGAAGACTTGCCTTTAGCTCAGACATGCAGCTGGGGACCCACTTTTTAACAAAACCATAACTTTGTATGATGATTATGCTGCTGCAGTGACCTGCCTGAGGTCAGGCTATGATCCAGATCCTGACCCACCAGCTGAGGACCAATGGTATAAACAGCTCTGAGTTAGATGGACCAATCGCCAGACTCCCTATGCTCCAATGGTTCCCCCCAAATAAACTGAATTCTGCAACTTGTATTCATGATGCAAGTGAATAATGAATAACAGCCATGATCATTTTAGCTTGTCTAGAATCAATGACAATATGAAAAGATCAGAAAAAGAATGCAGGAGTAGTAAATAGATGAAGCCTCGTAATTTAGGGTTCAATTCCAAACCCCACCACCACCAATGCCAACACCAGGTTGGTGGAACTTTGTGGAGTGGCAGAACCACAGCTGCATCTGCCGCCCAGCCAATCCCAGTGATGGAAGCAGAATGTGGGTAGGATAAGTTGGTTGGGCCTGATTCTGACACCATTAATTTCAGTGGGTCTGTTCTGAGTAGGACTTAACTGAATACAACCCAATGTTTACAAAAATGCATATATTGGAGAAAGTGTGCGTAAAAATGAATATATTAGTGAAAATAACATAAAATGCATTATAATGGGGAAAACTGCTTGCAAAACTGTGTAAATGTGGCAAAACTACATACAGAAATGTGTTTATTAGGAGTAATTTGCACGAAAATGCATTGGGTTTCTGTGAGGATTTTTTTTTCCTGCAGAAATGTGGAATTCTAGATTTAAGACTGGAAAAAGTGTAAAAATTAAATTAACAGATTCTTCCATCCCTAGTTGACATCAACACACCACAGAATTATAGTATCTATTAAAACAGTTTTGACAGGCACCTAAAAAGATGCTAATGTTGGCATCTCCTTAATTTGTCTTGGGAAGACATTCCAGAAATAGGACACCATAAATGAAAGGCCAGCCCCCCCAAGTTACCACTTTTTAAAAAATCCTTTCTAAATCACGTCAGAGCCATACTTGGAAAGAGAACGTGAACTTTCTTCCCTCATTGTAGCCATGCTGACAGAGTTCAAGGCAGAAGGAGGAGGATCTTCAACAGAAGATGTCAAAGGGGTGCAGATAGGAAACCTGATTGCACAGGGCTTTTGATCATGTGGAAGAGGTTCTATGTATACAGCTGAACACGAGTACAGCCCCTTTCATTTTTTCATGTGTGGACTCTGGAGGTGAGGCCAGTAGGCATAATTTTCCCCTTCCAACAGGAACACTGAATGGATGAACAAGGGTATGATTGTCATGATGTCATCATGTTGTATGTATCCCTCCCCTCAGTGCTGACAGACAATAATGTGAGATAGGGGTGAAGATTATTGGACAGGTCATCTGTTCCAATGCTGTTCAACCTTGGGTCCCCAGATGTTGGACTAGAGCTTCCAGGATCCCTGACCATTGGCTGGGGATAATAGGGGTTGTAGTCCAATAACATCTGGGAACTGAAAGGCTGAAGAACACTCATCTAGTCCAACCTTCTTTTCAGGGAAGATTTGAAGAACTGAAGCCCTGCCCCTCCTTAATCTTCTCCGGGGGAAACTTATCCAACTCTTTCAAGTGTTCCTCCTAGGACGTAGCGCCTCGTATCATGGCTGGTTCTCCTCCATTTCTATTTTTGTTCTTTGCTTTTAAGAACATAAGAACATAAGAACATAAGAAGAGCCTGCTGGATCAGGCCAGTGGCCCATCTAGTCCAGCATCCTGTTCTCACAGTGGCCAACCAGGTGCCTGGGGGAAGCCCGCAAGCAGGACCCGAGTGCAAGAACACTCTCCCCTCCTGAGGCTTCCGGCAACTGGTTTTCAGAAGCATGCTGCCTCTGACTAGGGTGGCACAGCACAGCCATCATGGCTAGTAGCCATTGATAGCCCTGTCCTCCATGAATTTGTCTAATCTTCTTTTAAAGCCATCCAAGCTGGTGGCCATTACTGCATCTGGTGGGAGCAAATTCCATAGTTTAACTATGCGCTGAGTAAAGAAGTACTTCCTTTTGTCTGTCCTGAATCTTCCAACATTCAGCTTCTTTGAATGTCCACGAGTTCTAGTATTATGAGAGAGGGAGAAGAACTTTTCTCTATCCACTTTCTCAATGCCATGCATAATTTTATACACTTCTATCATGTCTCCTCTGACCCGCCTTTTCTCTAAACTAAAAAGCCCCAAATGCTGCAACCTTTCCTCGTAAGGGAGTCGCTCCATCCCCTTGATCATTCTGGTTGCCCTCTTCTGAACCTTTTCCAACTCTATAATATCCTTTTTGAGATGAGGCGACCAGAACTGTACACAGTATTCCAAATGCGGCCGCACCATAGATTTATACAACGGCATTATGATATCGGCTGTTTTATTTTCAATACCTTTCCTAATTATCGCTAGCATGGAATTTGCCTTTTTCACAGCTGCCGCACACTGGGTCGACATTTTCATCATGCTGTCCACTACAACCCCGAGGTCTCTCTCCTGGTCGGTCACCGCCAGTTCAGACCCCATGAGCGTATATGTGAAATTCAGATTTTTTGCTCCAATATGCATAATTTTACACTTGTTTATATTGAATTGCATTTGCCATTTTTCCGCCCATTCACTCAGTTTGGAGAGGTCTTTTTGGAGCTCTTCGCAATCCCTTTTTGTTTTAGCAACCCTGAACAATTTAGTGTCATCAGCAAACTTGGCCACTTCACTGCTCACTCCTAATTCTAGGTCATTAATGAACAAGTTGAAAAGTACAGGTCCCAATACCGATCCTTGAGGGACTCCACTTTCTACAGCCCTCCATTGGGAGAACTGTCCGTTGATTCCTACTCTCTGCTTTCTGCTTCTTAACCAATTCCTTATCCACAAAAGGACCTCTCCTCTTATTCCATGACTGCTAAGCTTCCTCAGAAGCCTTTGGTGAGGTACCTTGTCAAACGCTTTTTGAAAGTCTAAGTACACTATGTCCACTGGATCACCTCTATCTATATGCTTGTTGACACTCTCAAAGAATTCTAATAGGTTACTGAGACAGGACTTTCCCTTGCAGAAGCCATGCTGGCTCTGCTTCAGCAAGGCTTGTTCTTCTATGTGCTTAGTTAATCTAGCTTTAATCATACTTTCTACCAGTTTTCCAGGGACAGAAGTTAAGCTAACTGGCCTGTAATTTCCGGAATCCCCTCTGGATCCCTTTTTGAAGATTGGCGTTACATTTGCCACTTTCCAGTCCTCAGGCACGGAGGAGGACCCAAGGGACAAGTTACATATTTTAGTTAGCAGATCAGCAATTTCACCTTCGAGTTCTTTGAGAACTCTCGGGTGGATGCCATCCAGGCCCGGTGATTTGTCAGTTTTTATATTGTCCATTAAGCTTAGAACTTCCTCTCTCATTACCACTATTTGTCTCAGTTCCTCAGAATCCCTTCCTGCAAATGTTAGTTCAGGTTCAGGGATCTGCCCTATATCTTGTCCATTAAGCTTGGAACTTCCTCTTTAGACCTAAAAGAATGCAAGCCAAGTAACAAAAATCAAAGCAATCTGTTTTCTTTTTCTCGAGTGTGATGCTCAGATCTTTAATTGTATCAGTGGATAGGGGAAATCACAATGCCCAGAGCCAGCAATCAGCTCTTCTAGGTAATATTTTTAAAAAGAGAAGTCTTTTCAAGAGCCAACCGTGCTCTAATTGTGTGAGCCCAACAAGCAGTGACAAATTATTTGTATTATTTCCAAGAGAAACTGTTGGCATTTGCTTGGTGCAGTGCCTTTGTTACTCTATGAATAAGAAATGCAGTTAATATATTATACACCATGTGTCTTCCAACTCTACCCGGAACCTAATTACACTTTATGGGAAGTTAAGTAGGCAGTAAACTACGTGCTATGGAAAGTGCATGCAGTAAAAAAACAACAACCAAACACAACATAAAAAACCCTCTACTGGCTACCAACACTGAACAGTTGTTTTCATCCTTACACTTCAGAGAACTTCATAATTATACATTTAGTGCCACTGAGAGATCTGCTGCGTAATTATACAGCTCAACTATAATGGCCTCAGTTCCTGTGCAGTTACAAGGCGTACTACAAATGAAAGTGAATTTAGGACTAAACAGGATTGGAAGGAATGTGAGGTCTCTCTCTCTCTCTCCCCCCTCTCTTTCATATGGTCTAATGAAAGCTTAGCTATTTGGAAATCAAATCAAAATAATGTAATCATATAAACTGTATTGTGCTTCCAGAGGTAAAGCCTGTGGCACTGAAGGTGCATCTTCTATGAGGGAAGGAAAAGCTGTTAGTTTGGTTGAGATGAAAATCTCACCCGGGGCAGGCTGAGGAGTGTAGTGGAACTACGGAACAGAAATTTAGGATTAAACAAGATTGGAAGGAACATTAGATCTCTCTCTCTCTCTCTCTCTCTCTCTCTCTTTCTCTCTCTCAGATGAATGGAAACTGTAAACTTCTGTCCCTGCTTATTCATTTGGAATTAAAATTTAGGGACAACCTGGGATTTGCTAACCATTGCAGGGAAATGAACTGATCACAATTCCATCTCTGCCTTCTGTCCCTACCTTCATGGCCAACAGATGGTCACCTTTGTCTCAGCAGTTGTTCTTTTTGATTGTTCTCCCAATGGCTAACTGTTCTAGTCAGCTATGGAGGGAGTCTAGGATTCCACGAGATGGACAGACAATTCCTCCTTTTTTTAAAAAAAACCTTCTTGAGGAGTAATCCAGAGAAAATTGATTAATTTCACAGACATCCTCTAGACCAGGGATTCCCAAGCTGTGGTCAGTGAGCTTCATCCAGGCGTTCTATGGCATGTCTGTGGATTTGTAGTCAAAGGTGGTAGGTGGCACATCCATCACATTAAATATTAACATTGATTTTCATGGTATTTTTATTGCTTCTCTTGTTTCTTATGTTGTACTTCATTGTAATACAGTTCCATAGAATTCAAATTGTAATACAACAAAGTACAATACATAGGAAACAAAAGAAGCAAAAGAAATGCAATTAAAATAATCCAGTATCTATTGTGCATTGCAATGGCTACAATAAGCAGAAAAAACATTAAGTGGTCTGCCAAGACCCTCAGTAATTTGGAAGTGGTCTGTGGGGGGAAAGGTTTGGGAACTACTGCCCTAGACAGATGGACAATAAATCTTGATTCTGGATTATGTTGACAGGAGGCTCCTAGGCTGGATTATACTGACGACATCATCATAGACCTGGAGGTCCTCCTGCCACACCACCCCCTACTTTCTGTTGGCTTGTGTGTTGTTGTGTGAAACAGCATACATTACGTTGGAGTTAAGTTGAGCAAGAAAACGTCTTCAGAGCATGTTAAGAGTCTTTATTAAGACATTAAGGCCAGAGGCTTAAGAGTAAATACATGTAGAGATTCTTCAGTCACCCCCTCTTCTGGTACATCTCTCTCCATAGCTAAACACAAAAGACAGCCTCTCAGCTCAGAGGCATTACTCAGAAGAGCAACAACTCACATAGACTCTGTTACAACTTTCCCAGCTGTTATCAGATGGCTACCATAGCAACGACCCTGGCAGTCCGTTCCCAGACAGAACATAGACATAATTCCCCCTTAACCACAGTTACGTCTTCACACTTGCAGGCTTCATGGAAAACTACTAGAGACAGTAATGCCTACTGGTCACCAGCCCAACACTTTCTTCTGCTTAATGTTTGTGGAAGGGGGAGAAGAGACAGTCAGGAAGCAGGCATGATGTCAGCACCCAACATACTAGGACAGTTTCCTGGCCCCATGTACCCTGGCAAGGCCCACCCATCTGGCCAAGGTTTGTCTGGACCTCTACCACCATCCTCCTCTGGTATTGCTGCTGGGTTTCACCTGAACATGGGCCTCTGGTAGCAAATACACCGAATCTGGTGGCACTGCAGCCCCAGCTCGCCCTCACCCCATGGCTTACCTGTCAATGGCCCTGAAATGGGATGAGAGCAAAGCGAGAGGTCCGCTTTGCTAAGTATTGAGCAACCACCATGTTTTATCATACAGAAATTCAGGAGAATGCTGTGCATTGCATTGGACAGTGGACATTGCATTGCAAGGTAATTGGCATTGCATTGTAGGAAATAAAACATGATGGTTGCCCATTGCCAACTGGCTCGAGCTCAGCGTCAGAGGAGGAGGAGCCAGCCAAGTCTTGGCTGCTGTCCCAACAAGTGGGGAATTTGAGCAGGCTCCTGTTGCTGGTGCTTCAGAGCCACCAGAGACCAAGGCTGGTGGTTTGGAACCTATGGAACATGAACCGGAGCCTGCAGAGCCTGAGCTGGCACCCTCACGGATGCCATCCCCTGAACCTGATCTGTCAAAGAAATCAAGTGCTTTCCATGCTGCCACACCTGCACAATGGCACAGGTAACAGGCTAGGTGGGAGGCCAGAGAAAAGCAAAGAAGGGCTTGTTTGCAGCCCAGAGTGTTGGCCCCACAGTCTTTAGGGCAAGGGTTTCATATTTAGGAAATGTGGACCAGAGGAAGGGTCTTATAAAACCTTATTTTTCCTCTGGCCTAAGTTGGAGCAAGTTGCTCATTTGGAACTATCGTGGTACTGAAACCACTGGCCTGCCATGTCCCCATGGGTACCTGGTACAGATAGATCAGAAACATGGCTGCCAAACACAAACTGGAACCACTTAGCTCCAACCCTATTATGGCACAATTGGCCAGACAAACTTGTACAGGGTGACAGGGTGACTGGTAACTATAGTGGTGCTCAGGGGCCTATTGATGACATTCAAGTCTGGTGCCAGTACTGCCAGGAGGTCACCATTTATACTACAAATTATCCAGGCTTCTTTCAGGTCCTGGGTGCATTCTGCATGCCTGGCAGTGTGCTTCATGGAAGTATTCCAAAAATGTAGCCCATATAGATCTTTATAGCTAAGACAAGTATTCAGAGAGGCAGACATCTTCATAGGCATGTCCATCCTGCAGTGCTGTCTGTCAGCTGAAATTCTCTTAACACCATTTACTACAGCATTCCATTTTGAGCGTGCACAATTTGTTTAAAATTGATCTAGATTGATTGGGAAATGTCTTCCTTGCCTCCAAAATGCCCCCCAAGGTGACTTCAAGATTTTTTTTTTTAAAAAAAGCAATATAAATAATGATAAAACCATCCATTAAATCATTAAAACAGCAGCAAGATAGGGACATAAAGCCACTGGACCCATTTAAAAATACCTTGCCAGAGTAGGAGATTAAAACAGGTTGAATGCATGGTGGAATTTTTTAAAAAGCATTTGCTGCCCTCCTAAAACTCAAGAGACTGTGGAGGATGAAGTTCTTCTGGGACTGGAAAGGCCTTCCCTGTGACCAAGTACACTTCTGAAGGTGATGGAATATGGAGCAGTTGCTCAGATGTTGAACACAGTATGCAATCAGGGTGTTTTTTTTTTTCCTGTGAACCTTTTAGAACTCTGTGGGCAATAAGAGTGAAGTAGAACACAGTTTGGTCTCCATTTGCATGCCATGAGGCTTTCTCCAATGTGGAGAAGGGGCAGTGTAGACCCTTCTTCTTCCAGGCCTTGCACCCAAACCACATTTTATTTCATTCTATGTATATTAAGAGTTAGCTGCTCGAATCCATACTGATTTGGTCATTATAAATTGGCCTGAAAATTCAGAATGGAACTTTGGTTGTGCGCAACATGTAAGTTTGAGGGAAATAATTGGGCAAATCCACCTTCAGCTACATTGCAAGGTACACTCCTATAAATATGTATCGAAGCCGAGACTTCTGTTTCTTTATGAAATAAGTGACATTCTAATTCTTTTAAGGGAAGTGATTATTATTTATTATTATTATTATTATTATTATTATTTATTAAATTTATATACCGCCCGACTAGCAATAGCTCTTAATGGAATGATTAATTCCATTAAGAAAGCAATGGTGTTTATTTAATTAATTTATTTATATTTTATTAATTAAAACTACCCTTCCTCCCAAAGAAGCCCAAGGGAGCATATTGTCAGAGTGTCTAAAAGCTTGGCAGCCAAAGAGCTTGCCAGGCCTCTTGACTGGTCTCCTAAGAATCCCCCATCCTTGTGTCCCTTCTTAAATGCTTTGAAGGCCTCCTCTCTGACTCAGTTTCCTGGCCACCTGGGCCCCTTTTGTCAAGCTCAATCCATCCCCTACTCTACACCCTTCTTTCAGGCCTTGCCTCTGGGACTTCCTGTTCCTTAGTTTCCCTACACTCCTCAGCCTGTCCCTGTGTCAGGTTTTCATTTCACCCAAACTAACAGCTTTTCCTTCCCTCACAGAAGATTATTTTATTTATTTATTTATTACATTTATACCCCACCTTTCTTTTCATGATAGAAACCCAAGGCAGCTTACATATGGTTCCCAGGTGGTCTCCCATCCAGGCACTGACCAGACCAGACCCTACTTAGCTTCAGCAGGGTGCTGGCCTCATGTGCCTTCAGACCATAGCCATGCAACCTCAGGCTTCGCTTCTGGAAGTACAATAGAATTTATGTATTTGTTTGTTTATTTGTTTATTAGATTTATATTCCTCCCAGTAGGTTTATATGATTTTGATTTGATTTCCAAATAGCTAAGCTTTCATTACACCATGTTGGGGGGGGGGAGATGTTAATAAAATTAGTGGCAATATTGCACTGTTTGCTCATTTTTGTGCAGTTATTTTAATTTTTTGTTGGTGTTTGATGTACTCACCGTTTAAATACCAACTGGCTGAGCAATTCATAAATAACAAGGCAGTGTAATTGAAATTCTATTATAGCAATTCTTCCACGGTTACACCAACCACTCACTGGCATTTGGTTCACCTGTATTTTTTAAATTTGTCAAGAAATATGGAAAACTAAACAATGGCCCACAGACTGGAAGCGTTCAAAATACATTGCAATTCCAGAGAAAGGGGAGCCCAGGGAATGC
Source organism: Rhineura floridana (assembly GCF_030035675.1). Lineage (NCBI taxonomy): Eukaryota > Metazoa > Chordata > Lepidosauria > Squamata > Rhineuridae > Rhineura > Rhineura floridana. The sequence continues at coordinate 171,471,235 of NC_084484.1, forward strand.
AGTAATTATCGAACTATTGCCTTAATATCCCATGAAAGTAAAGTAATGCTCAAGATTCTACAACAAAGGCTCTTACCATATATGGAGTGAGAAATGCCAGATGTCCAAGCTGGATTTAGAAAGGGAAGAGGCACCAGAGATCACATCACAAACATATGGTGGATAATGGAACAAACCAAGGAATTTCAGAAGAAAATCACCCTGTGCTTTATAGATTACAGCAAAGCCTTTGATAGTGTAGATCATGAAAAACTATGGAATGCTTTAAAAGAAATGGGGGTGCCACAGGATCTGACTGTCCTGATGAGCAACCTATACTCTGGACAAGAGGTTACTATAAGGACAGAATATGGAGAAACTGATTGGTTCCCCATCGGAAAGGGTGTGAGAGAGGGGTGTATTTTATCACCGTATTTGTTTAATCTATATGCAGAACATATCATACGGAAAGCAGAATTGGACCAAGATGAAGGAGGTGTGAAAACTGGAGGGAGAAATATCAATAATTTAAGATATGCAGGCAATACCATACTACTAGAAGAAACCAGTAATGATCTGAAATGAATGCTGATGAAAGTTAAAGAGGAAAGCACAAAAGCAGGACTACAGCTGAATGTCAAAAAAGACTAAAGTAATGACAACAGAAGATTTATGTAACTTTAAAGTTGACAATCAGGACATTGAACCTATCAAGGATCATCAATACCTAGGCACAGTCATTAACCAAAATAGAGACAATAGTCAAGAAATCAGAAGGCTAGGACTGGGGAGGGCAGCTCTGTAGCACTGAACACTAAAGTCATTCAGACCATGGTATTCCCAATCTCTATGTATGGATGTGAAAGTTGGACAGTGAAAAAAGCAGGTAAGAGAAAAATCAACTCATTTGAAATGTGGTGCTGGAGGAGAGCTTTGCGCATACCATGGACCACGAAAAAGACAAATAACTGGGTGTTAGAACAAATTAAAGCAGAATAGTCACTAGAAGCTAAAATGATGAAACTGAGGTTATCATACTTTGGACACTTAATGAGAAGACATGATTCACTAGAAAAGACAATAATGCTGGGGAAAACAGAAGGGAGTAGAAAAAAAGGAAGGCCAAACAAGAGATGGATTGATTCCATAAAAGAAGCCACAGACCTGAACTTAGAAGATCTGAAAAGGGTGGTCCGTGACAGATGCTGTTGGAGGTCACTGATTCATAGGGTCACCATAAGTCGTAATTGACTTGAAGGCATATAACAACAACAACAACAACAATCCTGCAGTTCGTTGGAAAGGAGCCCAAAGAGGCAAACCCATAAACAATAAAAACATCTAAAAGCATCTAAAACAATTCCAGTACAGACACAGACTGGGAAAGATCTCTACTTATAAGGTTTGTTGGGAGAGGAAGGTCTTCAGCAGGTGCTGAAAAGACAACAGAGGCAGTGCCTGTATAACATTTGAGAGAATTCCAAAGGGTAGGTGCCACACTACTAAAGGCCTGATTCCTATATTGTGCAAAATTGACATTCTGGTGAGATGGTATCTGCAGGAGGCCCTCCCTTGTGGAGCACAGTGATCGACTGGGTATAAAAAGGGTAAAACAATCTTTTAGATATCCTGGTCCCAAGCTGTATAAGGCTTTATACACCAAAACCAGCACCTTGAACTTGGCCTGGATAGAAGTTCTATGCAGAGAGGACTAGAGTAAAAATATTTTTGGAAAGGCAGGCAATACATCTGAATATAAACAAAATTATATTTCCCTATAAAATTAGCTATGGCTGCCCTTATTTAGTAGATCACATGCTGAACATTAATACATTATACAGCAGAATCCTACCCATGTTTACACACAAGTAAGCTCCATTATGAGCAATGGAGTTTATTCCCAAGAATATGTGTTTAAAATAGAGATGGGTGAGAAATTCAGCTTGGTCCACTTTTTAATATACCAAATTCACACCTCCTAAAACAATATGCAAACCAAGGGACACATATGCAGCTGTCCTTCAAAATCCAAACTTCTCTGAATTTTGTGATGCAGTTATCCAGCAACAAAATATGTCCAATGCAGAATGCGGCTGCCCAACTGTTCAAGGAGCAGATCATATAACACAATTTTGCCTATACACTTTTGAGCTGTTTTTGACCTATAGAGCTCTTTACAGCTCAGGGCCCCATTATCTTCTGGAACACCACTCCCAATATGAACCTACCAAGACCCTTAGATCTTCTTCTGAGGCCCTTCTCCAAGTCCCTGGAAGGCTTGGAAGGGAGAGGGTCTTTACAGTTGTTGCTTCCCATCCGTGGAACATGTCTGCCTGGCGCCTTCACTGACATATTTTCAGAACAAAGTAAGGATTTACCTTTCTTACCAGGCCTTTGATGGAGTAAGATGAAGTTGTTTTGTTATTAGTGTGTTGCCAAGCTTCCCATAGCTGCTATAGGGCCTGTTTTTATGGTGTAATGTATTTATATTTATGTTTTTAAATGTGTTGTAAGATAAGAACAATACACATTTTTGCAAAAAGAAAAATGCATAAAATGCATATATTAGTGAAAATATGTTGATGAATTTTCATGAGGACTTTTTAAAAAATTGCAAACCGGTGCAAAATGTAGCAAACTAAACTATAAGACTGGAAAAATGAGAAGCCAGGAGAAGCTGATTTGTCCATCCCTAGTTTAAGATGGCAGCCTTGTAGCATTGCTGAATCATTTTGAGGAAGAATCCAGACAACCTAGGTATAAAGTGTTCTTAGTAACAGCAAAACAGGCATAAAAAAATTGGTAACAGTTCTTTTTGACAATGTGGCAATGGAGATAGAAACCCTTTGTGATTTCAGAAACTGATAAATTAACAGGGTTGAAATCCCACCATTAGTACAGAAGGAAGGGCTACACACACACACACACACACACACAGACTCTTTTAATGGAAGCTAAAATCATGCCAGGCAATTAACAGGCAAAAAGGGGGTGAGGAGGGTGAACTGAATCCAGCCCTTCCTCTCTGCTTCTCAGTCAATGGATTGTGGAGATTTTAGCACCCTTTAGAGAGCCAGTGTGGTGTAGTGGTTAAGGTGCTGGACTACAACCTGGGAGGCCATGGTTCAAATCCCCACACAGCTGTGAAGCTCACTGGGTGACCTTGGGCCAGTCACTGCCTCTCAGCCTCAGAGGAAGGCAATGGTAAACCCGCTCTGAATACCACTTACCATGAAAACCCTATTCATAGGGTCGCCATAAGTCGGAATCGACTTGAAGGCAGTACGTTTACATTTTTTTAAAGGCTACACACATGCAACCCTCACAGTTGGATGAGGCTGGAGAATCACATTTGCAGCACCAGTAGTGGTGTGCGTGGTGAGGCAGAGTGGCACCCTGCATTCCTGGATGGGGCTCAGGCAGGGCAGGATCATGACAAGTTTGGGGCCAGGTGGGTACACCAGTGGGATTGCTCTATTGGTTCCACCAGTGTGCTCACATGGACTGGATGTCACCGCCACCCTGCCCCATCCCCATCCAGATAAGCAGCCACAGTGCCGCTGCTGGCCAGATGGCCACACTCCACCACTACTGTGCAGCACCCAACATGTGATGTTTTCTAACTAGTTAGGAGTACATTCATGGAAGTCTGCTTTCACATACATAACTTGGCTCATAACTGGACTGGGCCCAAATGAATTGGTGGTTGCAGACAAGCCGGGGGGAAATTGACTCTGATTTAAATTAATGCAACATTCCCATTTTGCCACCTTGCATGGGTGGGACAGCAGAGTGCATGTGCCATGTACTTGCCAGAGGAGGGGCTGACACAAATAGGGATGGAAGGATCTGTCAGTTTTGGTTTTCTTGGTTTCTCATTTTCCCAGTCTTAAATTCAGTTCTCCACATTTTTGCAGCATTTTTTGATTTTTTTCAAAAAAAATCGTCATGGAAATTCTTCAGTGTGAATTTTTCCTAATAAACACATTTTTGTATGTAGTTTTGACTAATGTACACATTATTGCAAGCAGTTTCTCCTAATATAATGCCCTTTTGTATTATATTTTCATCAATATATTCATTTTTACGCACACTTCCCCCTGCTATATGCATTTTTACAAACATTGCTTGGTTAGAGAACTGCAGCACAAAATTTGGATAAGTGCACATTTCAAAGGATGGCTGTGGTTCTGTTCTCATGTTGTTTTGGAAAGTGTGAATTTGATCAATCTGGCTTTAAATGAAAACTGAATTGAATTTCTCATCCATCCCTAGGCACAAGAAGCCTCCGTCCCTTTCCTGGCCTGTTTACATTCCAGCTCCCACCCTCCTCCCCTGTATTCATTGCATCCTTTGTTGGTCACTGTTGGGGTCAAGGAGAGGGTTTTTTGGTTTTCTGTTTTGCCTGGTAATGAACTGGACCACGTGATACATATATGGGTTGGCAAGTAACCAGGAGTGGAAATGATTAAACAAGTTAATTTGGTCACCTTTGACAGGTAGATGAGAGAATTTATTAGGCAGTATAGGTTTGAGAAGCACTCTTAGGCATCTGGAAGTATAGTCTTGAGACTTGCCCTCAGAGCTATGTGGGAAGTCTCTGGAAGGGGAGGGAGCCCCTTTGAGGCCAACCTGCATCAGTCTGCCCAGAGTTGTGGGGCTCTGAGAGGAGATGAATCAGGAAAGCCTCCTTACTCACCTGAGAAAGTGGAGCCTACAGGACGGGGTAGGTTTAAACTGTACCTCTTCCTTAGCAGGGGTGGCTCACCCACACTTGTTACATTCTAGTTCGCTTTCTGCACGGTCCTCACCACAGGATCCTGGAGGCTGGTCTGTTAGGGCAAATGGGGCACTGACCCACAAAATTGAGTCTGCCCTTAGACAGCCCCTGCCTGCCTTCTTACTTACATCCAGGGCTGGTGCCAAAGTGCAGCCAGTTCAGGCCTTGGCCAAGACCCTTGAAGGGCCCCTCCTTAGGGTGTGGGGGTAGCGCTCCCCTTCTGCGATCCTCGGCAGGGTGGACTCCCCACCCTGCCACAGATCACAGAGACGTAGCTCCCAGCCCCCTTCCCCTACAGACCGTGTGGGCCCATGGTGCCTGCCCACTCCACCTACCTCTCCTCCCTTTCTGTGAATGCCCTGTGAACTGTGTGTGTAGCTGCCATCAACCAAGATGGCAGCAGAGGCTTCTCTAAGGAGCTGATGCCCCTACCACCATCTTGATTGATGGCAGGCATGTGTGGGCATGCAGCATAGCATGCATGTGTGCCATCATCGAAGATGGTGGCAAGGGTATCAGTCCCTTAGAGAAGCCTCCACCACCATCTTGGTTAATGGCAGTGACCTGCATTGCAGGGCATTCACAGAAAGAGAGAAGAAATAGGTTGAGCTGCCCCACACAGTCTATAGGGGGGGTTGGGAGCAGGGGGCCAGGGGCAGGCTGGTGCCCAAGGGCCCAGTCACACCTGGTGCCAGCCCTGCTTACATCCGGTGCAGAGAGTGATTGTGGCTGTCTGTTTCCTTCTCCTTAATCTCAATGTTGCCATTATAGTGGAGTGAAGGGCTGGGGCAAAAAGTAACATTAGTTGGCTTTCCCTGCCATTCATTTACTGTTGGCCTCTCTGACTTCTGCCCCATCAGTCCTAAGGGGTCCCGGACAACATTGCCAATGGAGAGTGGTTTGGTTAAATCAATACATTCACCCAGTTTTTGTGTCTTATCTCCGTATTTCGCTGTTATGGTTGAAATAATTCTACACATATCAGATTAGAGGGAAATTTATTTTGCAACTTTGAAAACTTTAAATAAGAATATTTTAAGATAGATTTGGGGGCAATTAAAAAGCAATTTGGAAAGGTTCAGACACCCTTTCCTTTCATATGTTTCTTTGCAGCTGCACCTGGGAGGTGGAGGGGGGGGACATACGCACAGGCACACGCAAAACCTAACCAAGCAGATCAAAGCCACTTTCCAGGGAATGGACAATTTTCTCTCAAGATTTTGAAATCGTTAGATTGCCAGTTTAAAGAAGCCTCTCCTTTTTATTCTTCTACTTCCCTGTTTGCTCAATTGTATACCTGAATGACGCAGGTATAATTTTATACCTGAATGGATGCACTGTCACAATCCAACAACTGCTCTTTAAAAAAAGAAATCACCACAAGATGTGGCCACATACCACTAACCAGTTAATCAAAAGTCAATGAACTGTACATGATGAGTGCTGTTCCATACTTTCTAAAGGTGCCACATCCATTGTGATTGCCGAGGGCTTGTTTTCCAACTGTATTAATGCATTATTTTTAGAATGTATCAAATCCACCCTGGGCTCATTCAGGTGGGAGGGAGGGATATAAATTGAATAAATAATAATAATTTCTTCATAAGGAAATGCCTCTTTTGACAGTCAATATTCCTGTTTGGCAAAATATTGTCTCGCTGCATATACATCCAACCTAAAAGATCATTTCAGTCCTTATATACTCAACTGATCACTGTGCTCTGCAAGAAGGGGACTCTTGGAGATGCCATCTCATCAGGAGGCTTTCTCCATACATTGGAACTGGGCCTTTACTGTTGTGGCACCTACTCTTTGGAACTCCCTCCCAGTATATTTCAGATAGGCACCATCTCTATTGTCTTTTTGGCAGCTACTGAAGATCAGGTGGTTGAAGACTGGTGTAGATCAGTGGTTCCCAAACTCCCCCCCCCATACTGCTGGGAAATGGCTAATGGCCTTGATGGACCATGATTTCTCTGTCTGTTGGAGCAACTGTAGTGCATTATGTTAGATGCTATATGATTTTTAATTGCATTTTATTGCTTCTTTTATTTCTTATTGTTTTAGTTTCGGTGGCCGCCCCTAGGCTATGGAACTCCCTCCCGAGTGAGGTGCGATTAGCTCCCTCCTTGCCGTCTTGCCGTCGACAAGTAAAGACTGTTTTATTTCAACGGGCATTTGGGATAGAGAACGACTAGGATTAAGTGTCCTAGGATTGGTGACTACATTATATGGTCTTGTTATTTTAAATTGCCTGCTGCTTTTAACGTATGTTTTATGGTTTTAATTTTTCTTAACGTTTAATTCTACTTTTAAGTGTATACTTTGTATGTTTTAATGGTGTGTTGTTTGTAGTTGTAAGCCGCTCTGAGTCCTATTGGAAAAAGGGCAGGGTAGAAATAAAAATTATTATTATTATTATTATTATTATTATACAATTTGTATTCCATGGCATTCAAATTGCAATGCAGGAAAATACAATATAAAAAATAAAAGTAGCAATAAAAATATAGTGAAAAATCTAATACAGACACGCTGCGGACCACCTGAATGAAGCTCACAGACCACTGGCGGTCCACCAACCACAGTTTGGGAACCCCTGGTCTAGATTGAAGAGAGGTCATCAATCCATCAGAGGGCAGTAACATTTGTCTTTGTTTCGGTGTAGGGCCTTTTTCAAATGTTTTTCAAGGAACTTCATACAGGGCAGTGACTTCCCAAACATAGCCACAGCTGTATCCCTGGAGTGCACTATAATCTCTTCAAAGAGATGTAAATATGAGATCTTTTAACATTCTCCGCTACCTGGAATTAGGGATGGGGAAGAAATTCAATTTGGTTTGCACTTAAAGGTGAACATATCTAATTCCCACATTCCGAAACAATACAAGGACCAAAGCACAGCCATCTATTGAAATTCAGTGCAATAAGTTCTCCAGTGAAATAAGGTGTATAAACATACGTATACTAGGGCCTATACAAATGCATACATTAGTGAACATACAAAAATGCATTATATATGCAAAAATGCTCAGCAAAAAAAGTATATCAAGCAAAATTGGAGGCAAAATGTGTATCGTAGGAAAAAATCACACTAAAATGCTGATGAATTTTCATGAGGACTTTTAAAGAAAAATTCACAAACAGTGGTGGTAAAACGGAGAACTGAATTTAAGACTGGAAAAATGAGACACTGCAAGAATTACAAATTGACAGATTTGCTCATCCCTACCTGGCAGTGAGGTGCAAGCCACTGGAGTCCTCAGAAAGTTCATTGACTGACCTGAATGTCCATATAGATTCTGGTCCATGAATATTTCCCTTGGACTGGTTCCATGGCACTTATTTATGTTCCTTCTGAAGGTTTCCACTATTTGCTTCCTTGATTATATGTTGAAAGTCTATTGCAAGCTTCCCTTTTCAGCCCAACCCTTCCCCAAGTCTGGAACAAAGTGGAGATTTACCAGCCATGTCATCTAAACAAGAGCTCCTTGAGGTTTACTTTACCAAGCTATAAGTCTCAAATCCCAAATCAACATCATTCTGCCACATTCCTTCTGCTCCTAACATAAAAAGGTCTGATGATTTCTGCCAAGGAAACAGGATAAAATACTGCTATAAATATGATCCACTAAATTCTTGCCTCTACCCCTTACTACATTATGGTGGGGGCATTCACCATGTAGTAATACTAACTGCTTAGACTTACTGGCGAGCGATAGAATTTCATGCTTGCACAGAAAGACTAGGGAAGTTCTGAAATTCTGAAATTCTCATGTGAATTTCTTTCTCCGTTCCAGACGTCTGAATTGCATTATCTGGTTTCTTAAGCGGAACTAATTGTGGACTGTGCATCCTCCACTGTAACATAATAACATGCCCCATTACAGATTTTCTTTCTTCAATCAATAAAGTTGTGTTCCCTTCTTAATCCAAAATACTTGCATCGTGCCTTTTTATTCTGTCATCTATGTGTAATAGTATCAACCAGAAGCTGTAAAGAAAAGTTGATAGGCTTTTTTCCCCAATTAAGTATATCTTCTAGAGCTGAAATAGATCAATACAAATATTAAACATTTGCCATACTTTAAAATATTTCCATTCAAATTTCCAATGCAAATGCTAAATTTTAAATAAGAATGTAATTTGCTCTCACACAAATTTTGAGTGCTCTAGATATTTTGACATCTCAGCTGTTTTGATTTTGTATGCATCAGATCAGAAGCTTCATGATAATCCATTTTAAGTATTGCCAAAAGAATAGGCACCATTGCTTAACAGCTATATATGCATTTGAATGTTCAGGGATAAATATTCAGAGATGTCCCCCAGCTGTGGCTAGACTACAACTCCCATAATCCCTAACCATTGACCGTGGCGGCTGAGGCTGATGGGAGTTGTAGTCCAACAACATCTGGAGGGCCACAGGTTCCCTATATTACAGGAATGGGAAACATCAGGTCTGGGGGGCTGAATGAAGCCCTCTGGGACTCTGTCTGGCCCTTGGAACTCTCCACAGTTCATGGCCCTCTCTGGACGACATCTAGCCCTGCTCTGTGCCCTCCTTGAGTGCTTTTGCCTGGTTGGAATGTATCATTGAACTGTGATAATGCCTTTTGTTTTCCTGGATGGAGGATGGAGGTATGTCTGTGTTTGAAGAAACCTCTGACTTTGGTGTAGCCCACTCTACAAAGGTAAGAGTCACACCCACTGATCTGCTCACTTTTGCCTCTGGTGCCACACACCTTTGCACCTGGCCCTATACATCCCTGGCATGTGGCCCTTGTAAGGTTCCACACAAGGGAATGTGGCTTTGAGCTGAAAAAGATTTCCCACTGCTACTATATTAAATACTATTGCATGCCAGCTATGTCATACTGGCCAGGATCAAAAGAATCATGCAGCTAGGTACACCTGGGGTGGGTGGGTTTCAGCATGTTTCTTGAAGAGCTCTTTCTTATGCCACATGGCAAACTATGAGGGCTGGCACCAGAAGGCAGCCAAGTCAGGCTCTGGCCAAGGGCCCCTGGGGCCCAGAGGAGCCCATGAAGGGGCCCTCCTTAGGGTGGGTAGGTAGCACTCCCATTCTGCAATCCACAGAAGCATTGGCTCCCAACCCTATTACCGATCACAGAGAGGGAGCTCCCAGGCATCCCCCTACACTAGTGCAGGCCTGAAACGGCCACCTGCATGCCCCACCAACCTCTCCCATTGTGGTGAATGCTTGCTGTGTGGCGTACATGCATGCCATCAACCCAGATGGCATTGGAGACATCAGCCTCTTATTTATTTGTTTGTTTGTTTATATCCTGTCCTTCCTCCCTGTAGGAGCCCAGAGTGGCTTATGGAAGCATCAGCCACCATCTTACCACAGCGTGGTGAGCATTTACCGCAGCGGGAGAGGGAAGTGCAGGCGGGTGACTTGTGTCAGGGTTAGGCTGGTGCTCAAGGGCCCAGTCATGCCTGGTGCTGGCTCTGCAAACTACTTTTCATCCGTGGAGGACTTTGGTGATATATTAGGCTGGGTAGTTCGATATTCAGTATCGAAAATTCCACCAGGCATCCTCAAGCCTTTGAACATCTCTATTACAGTTCTTTGGCCCCTGAAAAATAATACATATTGCATGCCAGTAAATATTGCAAAATATTGATTACCATTGTATGCCCATTATCAAATATTCCCAAATCTAAATAAAACTTAACTTCCTGTCAGCTATCCAGTACTGCTAAATCCAAACACTATTGCATATCAGCTATCCAGTTCTAATTGCCAATGTATTCCAACTACCACAAATTGCCAAATATACACCTATATTAGGTGCCAAATCACCCAAAACTAAATCCCATCAAATGCCACCCAATACTAATACCATTGCATGTCAGGTGTTAAACGTCAACCATCAAATATTAAATATATGGAATTAGCCATCAAAATTAAATATATTCAAATTAATTATCATTGGATGTCAAATACAGTTACCAGGGACTTGACAATTCGGAGAATATTTGGCAAATATGTAACATCCACATTTGCTGAGGAGAGGTTTGAGAAAAAAATATGGGAACAAATTTGTTGCAGATCTCTCATATCCATTCAGTGTTACACATGTTAGCGCCTGCATTATGAATAGCCAAAGAAGCAGCAACTATTTCTGCTTCTTGAATAACTAAGCAAGCACAAATGATAGGTGGCCTAGGAGACAAAGAAGCTGGATTTTGCAATTATCACATCTGAGAAGCTGGTTATAAAATTAAATAAAATCTTTGAATGGCAGCCAGTCTACTCCATTTTTCGACTCTGTGGGGATCAGTGATGAACAGCTGCAAGGCACCACCTCCCACCAGGCAAAACAAGACAGGTATGATGAGAACACATGTGAGAATAATTATACTAAACACATTTCCCTCCAAGAAGCTGCTACAAACAACATCAGGATTCTAATCTCTGTGGCTAGAGACAGATACAATTTTAAAAAAGAGAGCTGAAGTTAGCATGAAATATGGGCCTTCGACAATAGGGGTAGCCAATGTGGTGCCTTCCAGATGTGGTGGACTAAAACTCCCACCAGTTCCAGTCAGTAGCCAGGGATGATGGGAGTTATAGTTCAAAGCATTTGGAGGGCACCATGTTGGCTACCCTCCTTCTGCATGCAAGAGCATGTGCTTTACTGTAGTGCTGCAGAGACCTCTGTCTGAGGCTCTGGAGAGTAGTTACAAATCAGGGTAAACAACATTACGCTAGGCACATCAACAGTCTGACTCCATATAAGCCTAAGATAGGTCCATGTGTTCCTCAAGAGGTAGATTGAACTTAATAATGACATGAAATGAATTTTTATTGCTCTGAGCCATAGGCTACCACAGTTGAACACATGCAAAAGGAAAATACAAAATACATATTAAAATACAAGTCATATTTCAACAAAACACCGTTCAAAACTTAATAATGTAAGAACTCCTCCCTGGATCAGCCAAAGGCCCATTTAGTCTAGCACTCTGTTCTCACTGTGGCCATTCAGATGCCCATTCCAGCAAGGAGAATGTGGATAATATGCACATGGAGATGTATTATTTATTTTCTTTATAAGTGACTGTGAACAGGACTTGTAGATCTGCTTTCAAGGACAGATCCAGACCAGAAGCCTTCAGCTGGCCAACTCTCCGCTAACTGGATCACTGATTTTCTTACTGAGGAGCTTGGCCGTACTACAATTTTAAATATGTGCCTAGCATCTTGGTGCTAAGAAACTCCATCTTGTCTGGAAAAGAAGTAAGTGGAGGCTTAGGGAACCAGGAGAACATCTATCTTCCTCTGTCTCCAAGGGTGACTGTTGCCAGTTATGCAAAGAAGCGTGAGAACTGCAGAAAATGCAAATGCCTCCTTCTACACCTGGCCTCATAACATCAAGTCTCCTAAGGCATTCCTGCTGTTATTTGGCCATTTCAAGGTCTGTGACAGAGGAGTCTCCATGCCTGAGGCACTGTGAAACCCAATGGGAAACACATTATAAAGATTCTTAGTCAGACATCGGTGACACCCATTAGCAGTCATCAAGGTTAAGAACCACTTCCCAAATTATGCACATCAGGACCCCTTTTGCACCATCAATTTTATACTCAGCACCCATGGTGGGAAAAACTGGGTCCTCTTCTTCTCCCTCTGATTCAGGAAAACTCCTCTCTGCATAATCAAACTTTTAAAAACAGTTCACCACTGAAAGTATGCACAGTCCTTTGAGGACCTTCCTTTCCCTGTGCTTCCCTCAATTCCCCCTCCCCACTTCTGTCTTTCTACTCACTTTAATCAGGGTTGTAAAAGGATGCCTTCCCTCTCCAAGCCTCTGTCCTCCAGGGAAACCTCTGTGGGAAGGGTTTATTTATTATTTATTTATTATTTGATTTATATCCCGTCCTTCAGCCCAGCAGGTTGGGATGTAACTCAGCTTGTTGGGGTTTCCATGGGGTTAAGGGAGATAGAGAGGGGAACCTCCAACCTTCCTAAACTGTCTCACTGTCCTTTGATCTCTATGATGACCTTCAGGTGTAAACTGATACTCTTAGGGTTGGTGACCTCATTCCCAGCTCCTCCCTTTTTTCTTTGTCTGCCCTTGGAAGAGAAGGCATCTTTCCTTTCTCTCTCTCCAGCAGCAAGACAGCAAAGAGCAAATGTGGCTCTTTGCATTTCCGACTTAGCTAGAACTAGGAACCCTTTTCTATCAAGCACATATTTCCTGTAACAAACCAAACTTCCTTCTTTTTATTTATTTATTAATTATTTAATTTATATCCCGCCCTTCCTCCCAGCAGGAGCTGAGGGCGGCAAACAAAAGCAGTAAAAACACTTTAAAACATCATAAAAACAGACCTTAAAATACATTAAAACAAAACAACGTTAAAAACATTCTTTAAAAAAGCTTTATAAACATCTTAAATAAAAAGGGTTAAAAAACATATTATTTAGAAAAAAAGATTTTTTTAAAAGCATATGCATTAAAAGCAATTTCAACACAGATGCAGACTGGGATAGGACTTAACTTAAAAGGCTTGTTGAAAGAGGAAAGTCTTCAATAGGCGCCGAAAAGATAACAGAGATGGCGCCTGCCTAATATTTAAGAGGAGGAAGTTCCACAGGGTAGGTGCTACCACACTAAACGTCCATTTCCTATGTTGTGCAGAACGGACCTCCTGATAAGATGGTATCTGCAGGAGGCCCTCACCCGCAGAGTGCAGTGATCAACTGGGTATATAAGGGGTAAGATGGTCTTTCAGGTATCCTGGTTCCAAGCTGTACAGGGCTTTGTACACCAAAACTAGAACCTTGAACTTGGCCCGGTAACAAATGGGCAGCCAGTGCAATTCTTTCAGCAGCAGGGTGACATGTTGGCGATACCCTGCCCCAGTGAGCAGTCTTGCTGCCACATTTTGCACCAGCTGCAACTTCCAGACTAACCTCAAGGGAAGCCCCACATAGAGTGCATTACAGTAATCCAACTTTTTCCTAAAGCCTAGAAAAAACTAAAACCGGTGTGATTATATCCAGGGAAAGAGTGGCTGCTTCAGGGAGATTCACACAAATACAACTCAGCTGCTGGTGCTGTTTTGCTGCTCTGCCAACAGCCTCTAACCACCCAAGGCTTCAGGAACCTGCAAGGCTTCATTTGAACATAGGGCTCGTTCACACAGTGACTTACTGTGAGATTGGTGCTACTTGCATCCCTGTTTAATTTGCATAGTTCACATGATTTTGCAGGCAAGCAGAAGCTATCACACAGTTTCCCCCTTTAAATCTGTATTAACCCGATCCGCTGAAAATGCAAAAAGTGAAGGAAAAACTGTCTTTGCTTTGCTGCATTCCTCCATGTAGGCACTTTGCTTCAATGTTTTTTGCTGGGCGGGTGGATTGCCACTTTCAGATACTCCCCTTTCTCACCCACTAAACTCTCCATGAATTCCATTTTGTTTCCGACAGCTTAACCAGCCACTTCGGCTTGCTCTGTCCTCTAATCAGTTTCATGTCAATTGCACCCCTATGCTCGGAGCGGGAGAGGCATGCAATTGACAAGAAACAATGAAACTGACAAAAGACCCTCCCTTTCTCCAATAGCAAAATCAATACTCCGGAGGGAGTAAACATGTAAAATTGGGGGTGGGACCACAAGGAAACAGTGATATTAAACCTTTCCAGAGGAATGCCAACTAGTATGAATGGATTTGATGGTAGGAAGTGTAAGCCTTGCAAATCTATCGCAGTGACAAAAGCTGCATCTTTACTATGAAGTTCAGTTTCCATATGAATGAACCCCCAGTTCCTCATCACAGATAACCAACATGGCTTGGCATCTAGGACAATCCACATGCATTTCTTCTTCTTGAAGAAGAAGACTCACTTCCTCCCTGACTCTCTTACCCCCAGTATGCTCTAAGAAAAGTAATACTGTAAAGAGGTATGTATAAAGTGGGGGTTTTATTCTCAGATTTATCTCAATGGATCAGAGGATAAGAATCTATAATTTGGATGACCTCTATAATACAGGCCCAGTATTGACCTCAAATTTCAGGATGGTTAGAACTGGTTTGCTGATCTCAAGAAAACATGTACCAACAGAGTTAACATGGAGAGTTCCAAATTCCAGGTTTGCTCAGGAATAATCCCTTTAGCTAAACAATAGTCTGTTCCCAGGTTAAAGCTCAAGTCAGCTGAAACTCACACAAGGTAAGGTTTAGATTTAATTAATTCGTATACAATTTTTCTGGAGGCTGGAAGTAAAACTCCGGTAGGTGGAACAATTGTATCATAGGAAATTCTGTCATGTACTGAATTGCTCACTCAGATCCCCCCTCCCAATTTACATTCAGTGCAATGAAGGGTTCAAAATATATTTAATCCTAGTATTTTCAGGGAGTCGGTAGGACCTCTCAGGGCTCTTCCGCCCTCTACAGAATGCACTCTAGGAACAACATCAAGCTTTCATGGGAACCACAAGAACTAAGGAAGGGTGAGATCTTTTATATCTGGCGAAGGTTACAGTAAGGGCAGAGCTTTGGCTCATGGCTAGATGATGTGAAAGTTTCGTTCTGACCTAGAGCCTCACTGCATTCTTCAGAAAAGGTATATTCACCCCCCAACTTTTTCTCTTTTTCTCTGTGTATGACTTGGTGCAACTTTGAACCTGATTAGGTTTAGGGTCTTGCCTTCTTCTATTAATAAAGTTAGGGAACAAATAACTGGATAAGGTTAGATGCTGCTTGCATTAATTGCAATTGTAAATGCTACATTTTTCCTGTTTCCTTTTCCAGTAAACCAGCCTTTGTTTTACTCTTTGTGTGCTTTATTGGGGTTAAGGGTAAGGTTATACATGCCTATGAGTGGTGTGCGGGTTTAATTCCAACAAAAGGCTCTGCTACACTCTCAGGGGTGGCGTTTGAATTCCCAATGGGTATATACATATGTGAGAATTCACATGTACACATGTAACAATTCCTGCACTCTGATTTTCTCTTTCTTACCTTGCCTCTCTGTTTCTTCTTTTCCAGTTTCCCAAGCAAGTTGGCCATACTATTACCAGCATTGTTTGGCTCCTCCTTCTGCTCAGTTAGGGTCTCCATGTGTCTGTCCTTCATCTATTGCCCTCCAATCTCCTTATTTGGTACCAGAGGTGTGGGGGGGAATTTGGTTCAGTTTGGACCAATTCACACTTCCCAAAACAATGGAAATGGCAAGGGACTGCCTTCAAGTTGATTCTGACTTATGGCGACCTTATGAATAGGGTTTTCATGGTAAGTGGTATTCAGGGGGGGTTTACCATTGCCTTCCTCTGAGGCTGGGAGGCAGTGACTGGCTGAAGGTCACCCAGTGAGCTTCATGCCTGAGTGGGGATTTGAACCCTGGTCTCCCAGGTCATAGTCCAACACACTAACCACTATACCACACAAACCCAAATACAGCTATCCTTTGGAAATTCATGCATCTCCAAATTTTATGATGCAGTCATCCAACCAAAAAATGTGCACAGAAATGCTTAGATTAGGTGAAAGTATGTGTTAAAATGAGTATATTCATGAAAATAACATATAAACTGCATTGTATGTGTGTTATGAGGACTTTTTAAAAAAAGAAAAAAAGGCAAACTGATGCAGAAGTGTGGCAAACTGAGAGAAACCAACATAGACAGATTTGTCTGTCCCTATTTGATACTAGGTCTCTCCTTGGGCTGAATTCAACTAAGTTATAAGAGTAGACTCAATGACATTAATTGACTTAAGTTAGTCATGTCCATTTATTTTAATGGCTCTCCCTGAGTATGAGTATCAACCAAGTAATTGGTTCAGGGAATGCTTATCAAATTTGCAGATGATACAAAATTGGGAGGGGTAGCTAATACTCTGGAAGATAGAAGCAAGATTCAAAGTGATCTTGATAGATCAGAAGGGAATTTCACAGGGATAAGTGCAAAGTTCTATACCCAAGAAAAAGAAACCAGTTATAAGACGGGGGATACTTGGATCAGCAATACTACATGCAGAAGGATCTTGGAATTGTTGTTGATCACAAGCTGAACATGAGCCAACACTGTTATGTGACTGTAAAAAGGCAGATGCTATGTTAGGCTGCATTAACAGAAGTATAATGTCCAAAGCATGTGAAGTACTAATTCCCCTCTATTTGGCACTGGTTAGGCCTCATCTGGAGTACTGTGTCCAGTTCAGGACACTTTAAGAAGAATACCTACAAAGTGGAACAGGTTCAGAGGAGGGCAACAAAGACGTGCTGTGAGGCTGATCGGGCATGAGTAAAACATCATAACCATGTCTACTGTGTGGTGGTGAGGGCATTGAAGAAGGCCCACTTCTCTGCCTCCATTTCATCCTCAAGTAGCCGTCCGATGGAGCTTTTCTGTATTGTCAGGAGTCTGTTGACATCAACTCCAGGAAATGGAGTTTTAGACCCTTCGGAGGCCCACTGTGAATTGTTGGCTAGGCACTTTGAGGGTAAAGTTGCTCACCTTCGTAGCAGTCTTGATGCCCCATCCACATCTACTGTAGTCCCCAATGAGGTGTCCAGTGCAAAGTCTGCTGCAACTTCTTGGGAACGGTTTCAGTTGATGCGGCCTGATGACATGGACAAGGTGCTTGTGATGATGTGGCCAGCAATGTTTCCTCTCGACCCTTGCCCTTCTTGGATTATTAAAGCTTGCCGAGGGGGTTTGACCGAGTGGATCCTGAGTGTGGTCAACACGTCATTGCAGGAGGGAGTCATTCCAGGTGCCTTGAAGGAGGTGGTGATCCGACCACTCCTGAAAAAGCCCACCCTGGACCCATTGGTTTATGACAACTACCAACCGGTTGCAAATACCCACTTTTTAGGGAAGGTGATTGAGAGGGTTCTGGCGCAGCAATTGCAAGTACTCTTGGATGAAACAGATTATCTTGACCCATCCCAGTCTGGGTTCAGGCCTGGTTATGGCACTCAATCGGCCTTGGTCACCCTGATGGATGACCTTTATCAGGAGAAGGACAGGGGGAATGTGACCCTGTTATTCTTACTTGATCTCTCAGCGGCTTTTGATACCATTGACCATGGGATCCTTCTGGGCCGACTTGGTGAGCTGGGTATTGGAGGCACTGTTTTACAGTGGTTCCGATCCTATCTTCAAGGTCGCTCTCAGAGGATAGCATTGGGTGACTGTCTTTTGGCCCCCTGGAAGTTGTGCTGTGGGGTGCCACATGGTACCATCTTGTTCCCCATGCTGTTTAACATCTATATGAAGCCCTTGGGAGCAGTCATCAGGAGATTTCAGGTGAGGTGTCAGCAGTATGCTGATGACACCCAGCTCTATTTGTTTATAACATCTGAATCCGGAGAGGCCGTGCAAGCCCTGGACCAGTGCTTGGACTCGATGGTGGGCTGGATGAGGGCCAATAAACTGAGTCTGAATCCTAGTAAGACGGAGGCGCTGTGGGTTGGTGGTTTCCGAGTTTGGATAATTGGTCAGTTGCCTGCTTTGGATGGGGTTGTACTCCCTCTGAAAGAGCAGGTCCATAGTCTGGGGGTGCTGCTGTATCCATCTTTGTTGCTAGAGGCCGAGGTGTCCTCAGTGGCTAGGAGTGCCTTTTACCAGCTTCAGCTGGTGAGACAGCTGCGGCTGTTTCTGGACCGAGATAGCCTGACCACTGTTGTCCATGCACTGGTAGCCTCTAGGCTGGATTACTGTTATGAACTCTATGTGGGGCTGCCCTTGAGGTTGGTCTGGAAGCTGCAGCTAGTGCAAAATGCAGTGGCGAGACTGCTCACTGGGGCAGGGTATTGCCAACATGTCACCCCACTTCTGAAAGAACTGCACTGGCTGCCCATTTGCTACCGGGCCAAGTTCAAGGTTCTAGTTTTGGTGTACAAAGCGCTATACAGCTCGGGACCAGGATACCTGAAAGACTGTCTTACCCCTTTTATACCCAGTCGATCACTGCGCTCTGCAGGTGAGGGCCTCCTGCAGATACCATCTTATCAGGAGGTTCGTTCTATACAATATAGGAAACAGACCTTTAGTGTGGTGGCACCTACCCTGTGGAATTCCCTCCCTTTGAATATTACACAGGTGCCATCTCTGTTATCTTTTCGGCGCCTTTTGAAGACTTTCCTCTTCCAACAAGCCTTTTAAGTTGAGACCTATCCCAGTCTGCATCTGTGTTAGAATTGCTTTTAGTATGTCTTTTAATATTTTTAACCCTTTTTTAAAAAAAAAAATATGTTTTCAATTTTTTAAAAATATGTTTTTAATGTTGTTTTGTTTTAATGTGTTTTAAGGTCTTTTTATGATGTTTTAAAGTGTTTTTAGTGTTTCTGTTTGCCACCCTGGGCTCCTGCTGGGAGGAAGGGCGGGGTATAAATAAAATAATAAATAAATAAATAAATAAATAAATAAATAAATAAATAAATAAATAATAAACAAGGATGATCAGGGTACTGGAAACCAAACCCTACGTGGAGAGACTGAAAGAACTGGGCATGTTTAGCCTTGAGAAGAGAAGACTGAGAGAAGATAATGATAGCACTCTTCAAGTACTTGCAAGGTTGCCACACAGAGGAGGGCCAGGATCTCTTCTCGATCTTCCCAGAGTACAGGACACAGAATAATGGGCTCAAGTTACAGGAAGACAGCTGAACCTCAGGAAAAACGTCCTAATTATGAGAGTGGTACAACAATGGGACCAATGACCTAGGGAGGTGGTGGTCTCTCCTAGAGACATTCAAGAGGCCGCTGGACAGCCACCTGTTGGGTATGCTTGAACTTGGATTCCTGCACTAAGCAGGAGGTTGAACTCAATGCCCTTACAGGCCTTATAGGCCCCCTCCAACTCTATGATTCTATGAAGTACCAGTCCAGTCTGGATACACTCCATGTAATTAGTTTATTCTTCTGATTTTTCTAATAAACGACATACCCCTTTACTCTTAATTCTGGGTTGATGCTTGAGTTTTAGCTCCGTCTGATTTAACGACAAGTTGCCCTGTGTCACACCATGACTCTTCGCTAAAGACCCACATACATACATGGGCCAGGTACATGTGCACATTTATGTGCATGTGTATATGCGGAGATGCCATAATAACTCTTTTAAATGTTTTCTTTGGAGGCGGAAACAGACAGGCATGCACAGACAGGTAGAGTGACTAATCGCAGTGATTGCATGATGTTCTGATTCCTCTCTCTGTCTAGTGGAAAAAGGAAGCCAGTGGGGAATTCAACATTAGATCCTGTTGTTTCCTGCAGTTTTGAGCCTCAGCCCCAGGTGTGTGTGTGCTTCTGATTAGCAGGGAAGCATTCAATAACCTGTCCAGCACGATACACGGGAATTCAGCAACAGTGCATTTCCAATGGAGACCACTGCACACTGAACTGAAATCTTATCCCCCCAATTATAACTGGATGTTTGTTTGAAATACTTTAAGCTGTTGTTGAGCGTACAGAATTGAAACACTGTATTCATCTCTCTCTCTCTCTCTCTCTCTCAAATTATTTTTGGTCTATATTTGGAGTCTTGTTGTTATTGTTGTTGTTGTTACCCAAGACATTCTGCATGCAATGTGGAATGATGCAATCATACAGTAAAAAACATATTGCTTTGAAGTCACGATGCCTACAAAGATTCTTAACTTATTTCATTAGGCTTTCAACCATATGGTCCACACTGGCCACATTAACACTGTGGAGCTGTATGGCATTCTGCTTCCTTAACTGCACAATATGAGAAGTGCCATTTTTCTTCATTATGAATCACTGTAAGCTGTACTGATGATGATGATGATGATGATAACAATAACCACAAAAATCATACTGAGAGAGAGAGAGAGAGAGAGAGAGATTCACCTTGCATCTGTGCATGCTAAAAAATTCCAATCAGTTTCTGATTGGCGCTCTCTCCACTTCAGTCTGTAATTTGGGCACTGAGCTTCTCTATATAAAACAAAGCTCTGTGTTCACCATTCATTATAATGGGGAATCTGAACATGGATATAACATTTTCCTCTTTTAGCCAGAGTGGATAAAATTCACTGACACAGGAGCCTCTCCAGAGTGGATTAAACCAGCCTAATTGCAGACAAATAAGTCCAAGGGTTTTTTGGGAAGTAGAAGGGGATTTCTTACCTCCATAATCACTTGGGAGGGGAGCATGGGGTTATCTCTTGCTCTTTCTTACCTTAAAATAATTAAGAGGTGACCAAGTGATAGGTATGTATTTATGTATGTATGTATTTTTAAATTTATATTAGTTATTTATTTTATTATTTGATTTATAACCCGCCCTTCCTCCCAGTAGAAGGCCAGGGCGGCAAACAAAAACACTAAAAACTCTAAAATGTCTTCAAAACAGACTTTAAAATATATTAAAACATCTTTAAAAAGATCTTTAAAAAAAAAGCTTTAAAAACATCGTTAAAAGCAATTCCAACACAGACGCAGACTGGGATAAGGTCTCTACTTAAAAGGCTTGTTGAAACGAGGAAGGTCTTCAGTAGGCGCCGAAAAGATGGCAGAGATGGCTCCTGTCTAATATTTAAGAGGAGGGAATTCCACAGAGTAGGTGCCACCATGCTAAAGGTCCGTTTCCTATATTGTACAGAACGGACCTCCTGATAAGATGGTATGTGCAGGAGGCCCTCACCTGCAGAGCGCAATGATGAACTGGGTATATACGGGATAAGACGGTCTTTCAGGTATCCTGGTCCCAAGCTGTATAGGGCTTTGTACACCAAAACCAGAACCTTGAACTTAGCCTGGTATGCAGGTATTCTTGTTTGCATATTTTTTAAAAAAAACTTTGCAGGTTCACACTGGCCTTTTCCTTCTTGTCCTTGAGTCCTCCAACAGGCCTTACAACATGATGTTCTCCAAATGCTGCCTGAGGAGTTTATGAAGACATCTGTTTTTTGTTTTTGTTTTTTGTTAAAGCAGAGGAATATGGGATTTTTTTAAAAAAAACCTTAAGCTTTTAATTTTTTTTTTAAAAAAATCCATTGCTGTGATTTAACAAAAATAAAATTCAGAGCTGTTCAATACTCTGCAAGCAACATTTTGGAAAGTGTCACTTTTTGCAAAATCCATGGAAGAGAAGCATAGAAATACAAGAAGGTGCACAGCTAGGTACAGAAACAACAGAGTGACAATACAAAATGAGGTTTTATGGGAGCCCTGATCCAACTCAAGGGAGCATTGAACCCATTATTTAACTTGGGAGAGTGGAAGATCCCCCATTTTACCTCATTATTTAGCCCCCCACAGGACCAATGCACACACACATTGTATTCAGTGCATGCCCATGGTGGCAGTACAGGTATGGAGTGTGGCATTTGCCAGGGAACTTTGCATCCTGAATATTTCAGCTTTCATTTCAAAAATAAACAAGTTTGTCACTCTTGGTGCAGAGTGAAACTTGATCACGTACAGGTACCATCTGATGAAGACATCGTTCATGAAGATCTGGGAAGGCATTCCAGTAATCAAGTCTAGTGGATCTGCTCTGTTCCTGCAGCCTGTTCCCCAGATGTCTGCTACTTTTTCATGCTGCTTGGCAAACACATCCTGGTGATAATGTCACAGTAGTCCTGTAAAGTTGCATAGGTAAGAATCATGAATAAGGAGTGAATGAAGATGAAATTCAGCTTAGATAAATGTTAAGTCCTAGACTTAGGTACAAAGAATCAAAGTCACAAGTACAGGATAGGGGGAGACCCAGTTTGACAGCAGCACACAGGAAAAAGATCTAGGTGTCTTTGTTGATCATAAATGGAATGTGAGCCAGCCTTCTGATGCAGTTTAATAAGATCATGCAATCTGATGCTGTATAAACAGAAGCAGAGTGTCCAGATGGCAATAGTTCTGCTCAATTCTGCACTGGGCAGGCCACATGTGGAGTACTGCGCATGGAGACTAGTGCCTGTGATGTCAGTAAGGCTCTGGGTTTTAGTCTTCCCAAAATAGGTTCAGCACCTTGGACAACTCCCAGACTAAAACCTGGAGCAGATTCACTGCCCCACTGACATCAGAGCCTCTAGCCCCCACTGGGACTGTGCCCAGTTCTGAGCACCACATTTTCAGAAGGACATTGATAAACTGGAGTGTGTCCAGAGGAGGGCAGGCAGGATGGCCAAGGTCTGAAACCAAGTCCTAATGAGAAATGGTTGAAAGAGCTGCATTTGCTTAGCCTGAGTAAGGAGAGACAAGCTAACTTCAAATATCTGAAGAGCTGTCAGAAGGTGGAGCACACATGTTGCTTCAAATGATGGAAATTGCAGAGAATAGCACTTGCATAGACTCCCATGTGTCTATTTCTTTGAAGAGACAAATCTCTAGCTTAGGTTCAGCACTCTGCCATCGACGGCCATCCAGATACAGGTAGTAAAATTGGAACTAAACACAGCATAGGATACTATACTATAGCTGTATTGCCTAAATATCATGGTCCTTAGCACGGCCCTTAACACCTATAATTTCCCAGCATATTGGACCTTGAGTGAACATGGAAGGCCCTTACCCAGCATGTTAATGTGAAAGTAGGGACGGTGGAGAAATTTGGTTCAATTCACATTCACAAGAGGATCTGTGCCAAGATGGTGGAGCAGGAGGGTGTAATGTGTGGAGCTCCGCCGTCTTTGGAAATTTAACATCTTTAACATCACTGGGGGGCTGGATGAAATCTTCCACCCCTTTTATTCTATCTATCTGGCCACCCCTTGTTGTCTCCTACAACTTGGTGAGGTAGGTGAAGACGTGAAGACTTGCTGGCAATAAGAACGCTGACCCCAGGAATGCCGCAGACTTACCTGGTGCTGTGAGGCTCAGAGGGAGATGGGTGAGGTGGGCGCTGATGTCTGACTGGTGCCTTCTGCTGCTGGCGCGTTCCCCCCCCTCCCTTTTGTTGCGGTTGTTGAGGCTTGTCACTTGTGGCTTCTGGTGCCTTGCTACCGCTGCTGAGGCCTGTGGCTCTGCCGTTGCTTCTCTGCCACGGCTTGTGTTCTCACCGCGGCTCGAGGGTTTCTGCTGCCGTTTTCCGCCACTGCCGTTGCTGCAACTGCGGCCTGCTTTGCCGTGGCCTGTGTTTTTGGACGTCGTCGCTGCTGTGGCTGTGCTCCCTGCTGCGGCTGTGCTTTTTGCTGCTGCTGCCTTCCTTTGCCGTCGCTGTCTGCTTGCTGCGGCTTGTGCTCCGTCGCTGCCCGGCGCTGCCTGCTGCGGCTGTGTTTTCTTGCCGCTTTTGCGGCCCTCCATCTCTGCGGGCTGTGCTCCTGTTGCGGACTGGGCCTCATCGGCTGTCGTTGCTGGGGCCTCCCGTTGCCGCCGCTGTGGCCTACATTTTTCCCCGCGGCAGTTTGCTGCTTCTCGGGTGGGCCGGTGTCCCCTTGGGTTGGCGACCGGCACGGATGTGGTGCGGGGACTCGGGTTGTGGAGTCAGAGGCGAGGGTGGAGCGCTGGCGGTGCTGGAGAGGCAGCGGGGGAACGGAGACAGCAGTGAGGAGATCCGAGAAGCAAGAGATCCGAGAAGCAAGAGGGCAGAGACTTTTTCCAACTGTGGGAGATCTGGCTGCAGGTGAAACCAGCCTCACAACACGAAACAGGAAGGACACTTTTACTTATATTTGTTGGGGGTGGTGGGCCTGCCTGAGCGATAGACAGGGGGGAGGGCATGTGTAAACCAGGGGGAAAGTTGTGGGAGGAGTGGGAAGCCACTATATCAAACGGCTGGGTGGCAGATCCTGGATGGGGGGTGGCAGGCCATGCCAATCTAGGGGAACAAGGGATAGATACGTTATACCCATCCCTTGTTCCGGGCCTGTTCACAACCAGACAAAAACTGGGGGATGCAGGACTCCATCCAATCTTCGACTGCTGTTATGTAATGCCAGGTCTGTGGTACAGAAGACATCTCTCATCCATGATATGATCTTGGATGAGGACGCAGACCTGGCATGTATTATGGAAACCTGGCTGGACGAGGCCTCAGCTCCCATACTTGAGGCCATGTGTCCAGCTGGGTTCCGATATGCACAGCAGCCGAGGATTGGTAGGCGGGGAGGGGGGGTGGCAGTTATCTATCGGGAGTCCTTGATTTTTGCCAGACCTCCCCTCCACGAGACCAAGTTTGTTGATTGCATGTACTGGAGGTTGGGCCCAAAGGGCAGTTTAGGGATTCTACTTGTGTACCGCCCACCCCGCTGCACAGCAGACTCCCTGGCCGAGATGGTTGAGGTGGTCTCGGCTGTGCGGTTGTTCTCCCCCAATTTATTGGTTTTTGGAGATTTCAACGTGCATGCTGAGACCACTCTCATGGGAGCCCCTCGGGATTTCATTGAAACCATGACTTCTTGGGAACTGCACCTTAGTAATATAGGGCCCACCCATGTAGCCGGTCATGCTCTTGACCTTGTGTTTATCTCGGGATGCATCCTTAGAAAAGGGTGCAATGCCATCAGCCCTCAAGGAGGCAGTGATAAGGCCCATCTTGAAAAAGCCCTCCTTGGATCCCCAAGAGTTGAAGAACTTTTGCCCAGTTTCTAATTTACCATTCTTAGGCAAGGTGAGAGAGCGAGTGGTGGCTAAACAACTACAGACGCACTTGGATGAAGCGGATTATTTAGATCCATTCCAGTCGGGCTTCAGGACTGGACATGGAACTGAAACAGACTTGGTCGCCCTGGTAGATGATATGAGGAGGGCGTTGGATAGGGGAGAATATACCTTCCTCGTCCTCCTGGATCTCTCAGCGGCTTTTGATACCGTCGACCACGGTATCTTGTTGAGCTGCCTAGAGGGACTGGGGATGAGGGGCACCGTTCTACGGTGGTTCCGTTCCTATCTCTCAGGCAGGTATCAACGGGTAGCATTGGGGGATGAGGTTTCGGACCCTTGGCCTCTCACTTGTGGAGTGCCACAGGGTTCTATCCTCTCCCCCATGCTATTTAACATCTATATGAAGCCGCTGGGAGCCATCATCAGGAGTTTTGGGCTGCAGTGTCACCAATATGCGGATGACACTCAGCTCTATCTCTCATTTAAGTCCTCACCAGAGGTGGCTGTGGAGACCATGTCCAAGTGCCTGGAGTCCGTTAGTGGATGGATGGGCGAGAACAGGCTGAAGCTAAATCCTGATAAGACCGAGGTGTTACTCGTGGGTGATAGGAGAAGGTTAGGAGACATCGACTTGGTGTTTAACGGGGTAAGATTGCCCCTAAAGGATCAGGTCCGCAGCCTCGGGGTCATTCTTGACTCCCAGCTGTCCATGGAAGCTCAAGTTTCGGCAGTGAGCCGGGCAGCTTGGTATCAATTACATCTGATACAGAGGCTGTGACCCTACCTTCCTGTACAGCTTCTCCCGCGAGTGATACATGCCCTGGTCTCCTCTCGCTTAGACTATTGTAATGCGCTCTACGTGGGGTTACCCTTGAAGACGGTCCGGAAACTTCAGCTGGTGCAGAATGCGGCGGCACGCTTGATTACACATAGCCATCGCCGGGAACACATCACCCCGGTGTTGATAGATCTTCACTGGCTACCAGTGGTTTACCAGGCCCAATTCAAGGTGTTGGTATTGACCTTTAAAACCCTATACGGTTTCAGCCCGGTTTATCTAAAGGACCGCCTCCAGTATCACCAATTGAGCCGCCTTACAAGATCAGCCACGCAGGATCTCCTCTCGGTCCCACTGGCCAAAACAGCTCGGCTGGTGCGGACCAGAGAGAGGGTGTTCTCAGTAGTGGCTGCCACCCTCTGGAATTCCCTCCCCTACGATCTTCGACATGCCTCCTCCCTGATGAGCTTTCGACGAGCGTTAAAGACCTGGCTCTTCAGGCAGGCCTACAGGAATTCGAGCTAGATTAGTTGTAATGTTTTAACTGATGTTTTGATGCTAGTTTTAAATTGATGAATATGGTTATTTATTGTAGTGTGTAATGTATTTATTGAATTGTATATTGTATTTGTTGCTGCTGTAAGTCGCCTAGAGTGTCCAAAAATTGGACAGATAGGCGACTAACAAATTAAAGTAGTTTATTATTATTATAAAGGCGAACCTACCCAATTCACACTTTCTGAAACAATTATGAGCATCACAACTCAACCATCCTTTGAAATTCACACTTCTCTAAGCTTTGCGATGTAGTTCTGCAACCAAACAGTGTTTACAAAAATGCATATACTAGGGTAAATGTGCATAAGAATGCATGCATTGGTGAAAATAGCAAAGAAAATGGATTGTATTAGGGAAAAATGACTTGTAAATTGTATATATGAGACAAAAGCGTACACAGCGATTCAGGGGCTGGCACCAGACTGCAGCAGGTCCTCGAAGGTGGTGCTGATGGTGACAAGGCAGCAGTACCGTTGCAGCTTGAGGTTTAAATAGGCCTGGTCACATCAATGCCCTAGTGCACTGTGCGCACACACCTACTGTCACTCAAGATGATGGCAGGGGTGTGTGGATGCTCCACTGCCATCTTGGATGATGTCAAGCATGTTTGTGTGCTGTACAGTAGCTCACTGATGTAGCAATGTGGAAAGTGGCGCAGCCAGCCTGTTCTAGCAGTGGGGATGACTGTGTTGCCTGGGAGAGTGGGTTCCACTGCACGATCCGCACCAATGTCAGGTCACAGGGGGCATGCTCAGAGACCTCGTGCTAGCATGACTCATGGAACAGAAGTTATATCCACCCAGCTCCAGCAGCAGGGGCCCTCTCAGCTGCAGGGGCCTTCACCCAGTGCTTAACTTGGCCACCTGTTGGTGCCAGGCCTGCAAAGATGTGTCTGTTAAGAAAATTCCACACTAAAAGGCTGCATTTTCATAAGGACTTATTTATGAAAAATTTGCAAACTGATGTGGAAGACTGAACTTACAGGTGGATAAACTGGGAGAAATTCAAACTGATAGGCTTGCCCATCTCTATATGAAAGGTCTCTTGTTAAGTGAATATTCCATAACTGTGTTGCCCCTATTGCCAAAGCGGAACTGCTTGACCACGTACAGAATTTAGAAAGCAGAGAACCATGGTTCAGTAGCAGAGCACTTCCTTTCCATGTAAAGGGTGTCCCAGGTTTAGTCTCCAGATAGGGCTGTCTGAACCATGGAGAGCCATACCCAGTCAGTGAAGAGGAGAGTACTGAGCTGGATGGACAAATGATCTGGTCCAACAGAAGCCAGTTCCCTGTTCTCATGTTCTGCCTTGATCAATGTGACTACCACAAATCAAGCAGCCATCATAATTATGATCTTCACCCCTCTTTCTTTCCTCAGCTGTAAAAGTGCTTTCCTTTTAATACAGATTAGTTCCTCAGCCACCGTTTGGATCAGGATGCTTAGGAAATTTGCTTAACGTTACGGCATCACAGGGATGCTGACAGAACTCATTAATGCAAAGGACTAAACACATTAAGAACATAAGAACATAAGAAGAGCCTGCTGGATCAGGCCAGTGGCCCATCTAGTCCAGCATCCTGTTCTCACAGTGGCCAACCAGGTGCCTGGGGGAAGCCCGCAAGCAGGACCCGAGTGCAAGAACACTCTACCCTCCTGAGGCTTCCAGCAACTGGTTTTCAGAAGCATGCTGCCTCTGACTAGGGTGGCAGAGGACAGCCATCATGGCCAGTAGCCACTGATAGCCCTGTCCTCCATGAATTCATCAAATCTTCTTTTAAAGCCATCCAAGCTGGTGGCCATGACTGCATCTTGTGGGAGCAAATTCCATAGTTTAGCTATGCGCTGAGTAAAGAAGTACTTCCTTTTGTCTGTCCTGAATCTTCCAACATTCAGCTTCTTCTTCAGTCCTTCCATGGTCTGATAACATGTGACTTTATCTTGGATTGTGTTCCCTTATTTGATTATCCATGGATTGGGAAAATCCTTATATTCCCAGTTGATTGCTGAGCTCTGCTGGTGAGGGCCTCCTGCAGACACCATCCCACCAGGAGGTCCATTCCACACAACATAGGAAGTGGACCTTTAGTGTGGCGGCACTGACCCTTTGGAATTCCCTCCCCTTAAAGCCCAGTACCTCTCACATGTTGTGTGATTGGAGCCCACATAGATTGCATATATGAGCTGCTGTTAACACACTATATTTTGTATATTTGTTGGCGTTATGACTTCCTTGAATGCTTTGGGAACAGATTAGCATGACTAGTGAAAGGAAATATGATGGTAATTCCCTAGCCAAGGAGCTAATGTTTAATTGGGGAGAGCTGTGAGATACTGAGAGCTTAGAGCAGCTTTCCCCAATCTGGTGCCCTCCAAATGTCTTGGACTACAACTCCCATCAGCCTCCTGCCAGCATAGCCAATAATCCAGAAGGGTGGGCGTTGTTGTCCAGCAATACATGCTGTGGGATCCCACAGGGTCCATTCTGTCTTCTATGCTATTTAACATCTATATCAAACCATTGGGAGGTGTAACCCAAGGATTTGGTGTATTTATTATTTATTTATAAATTTATATCCCTCCTTTGCTCCTAGAAAGAGCTCAGGGCACCAAACTGACAAAACTCTAAAAAATCTATAAAATACCATAAAAATGAAACATCTAAAAAAAACTCTTAAAAAAGCAGCTTTAAAAAATCTTAAAAGAAACTTTAAAAAAATGTGTTAAAAACATTTTAAAAAGCAATTCCAACAGACGCAGATTGGGATAAGGTCTCTACTTAAAAGGCTTGTTTCATTCAAAACATTGTTTCATGCATCTGCTTTATATGCAGACGTTGACTATCACCTGGTTGGGAAATGTGAAGGGCTTATTGACTGGCGAAGGTGAATAATTTATCCCATCTGGATGTGATGGAAGTTGAGTTGCCTCTTGAGCAAATGAGATGGAGAGCGGTGGAATCTGTGCTGAAGCAGAAAGGATAAAATTCACAAAGATGAGCCGCATGAGAGTCTTCCATTCCAAGTTATAAAATCTACAAAAGCTCTTGCCACAATAAACTACTTTCCCTCTGAAGCCATGGTTTTCGAACTGTGTTCAAAGGAAATCCTGAAATTTCTTCTCAGTGTTCTTTTTAAAGACAAGGGTGGGGAACCAGTGGCCCTCCAGATATTGCTGGACTACAACTTCCATCATTCCTGATAACTGGACTTGCTCGCTGGGGCTGATGGGAGGTGGAATCAAAAAATATCTGGATTGCTGCCCTTTCGGGCTCAACCTCACTCTCCAAAATTTCTCTTGGAGAATAGCAGCACTGGTTGGCAAATGGAGGCACCACACTGATCTCACTGATCAGCGCTAGTGAGACTGTGGGGAATGGGTTGATTTACTGATACCAAGGAAGCTCTGGGTGCATCCGCTATTCATTTCATTTATTTTATTTTACAAATTTATAAACCACTTCATAGCCTGAAGCCATCAAAGTGGTATACAACAAGATAAAAATAAGACAAAGTGCAAAACCTACAAATTCTAAAAACAAATATTCAAAAAATTAAAACTATTTGTACAAATTCCAGAAACAGTAAAACCATTTCTACAGATGTAGAGCTAATATTCCATAACATGGCAAGGTCAAAATATCTTCAGTAAGTGCCGAAACATTATGATGCTGGATGCCTGTCTAATTTCAGCTGGTAATTGATTCCAGAGGGCTGGAATTCCAATACCAAAGGCCGGTTTCTGGTACAAACTGAGTGCACTTCTCGGGCATGGGATAGTCTCGGTAGTGCCCCATCTGCCAATCCCTTGTGAAACTTGATGTATGTGTAATCTTGTGTTCAGTCACTCTGATTAGAAGCAACCCAAAGCTTTGCCCATTTGTTTCTTCCAATAATCAATTCAATGAGATTAATCTGCCAATAACTAATGTGGAATTAGATCCACATTTCCCATAATAGACAGCAACAATCATAAGCTAATGAGCTAGCTCCAGAAAGTGCCAGAGCAAAACTAAATGTAGATGAACCCAGAGCATGCTGGGCTGCTGCAAAGAAATATGAAGCTGCCAATAGATGCTACCACGATGTGGAAATGCTCAGCGCGTTTAACTGGAAGGGAATGTTGGAAACAAATTGGCATAATTTTGTCAGTTCTTTGAGATTTAACTCCTTTCGGTTTCAAGGGAAAGGATCTCCACATTGAACTAATCTCCCATTGAACTAATCAGGACTTCTTTTTTTTAGCCTACCTTTAACCGGATTGTGCCCATTGATTCTTCTGGCTACAACGCCCTTTATTTAATGAATTTCTATGATAAACAAGATGCTTAATCAATTTATTCGTTACATTGATTACAAGCTTTTTGATTCATCCTGTTCTCAAAGAGGCCAAGCAAATGCCTCAGTGGGAAGCCTGCAAGCAAGACTTGAGCAGAAGAGCACTCTCTCATACCATTTAACAACTCAGATTGCATTCACTGGGTGACAACTTAGGGATCTTTACAGGGTAAATTGGCAGGCAATGTGTCAAAATGGCATAATGCGAGGCAAGGTTGGTTCAAGGCAAGTGGGCAAAAGTCTAGTGCCCAGTGGGCAGGGTGCCACTGCAGACCTGGCCTCTTGGTATTGGCATCACTGCCACTTACCAGGATGGTATGGGGAAGGGTGACAGTGACTTTTGGGCGGTGTGGGGGCACAGGTGGGAGTGCCAGATTGGGTCTTCTGGTGCACCTGCACCGCCCTAACCATGCCACTACATCCTGGTATGTGGCAGCAATGCTGCTGCCGGGAGGCCTGGGCCATGGCGCCTTCCCTCCCCACCAGTCACTCCTGGTCTAGGCAAAGGGGATAACTAACCAGAAGGCAGCTTCTCTGGAAGCCAGTTGCTCAAATCAAAGAACCAGAGGAGTCTTGAGGGAGGCTGGTCTATAAGACAAAGTGAAACCCCATCAGCTCTATTCATTGACAAACGATAGAGTCAGACTGAGAATGTCAGATAAAATACTTCAGTACGTTAAGTGCATCAGATTTCAAAGTGCCTTACTTTGACTGGATCATGCCAAATAATTTAACAAATTATTTCATCATTTAACTATAATAATGATGATGATGATGATGATGAAAATGGACTGCCTTGAAGTCGATCTCTACTTATGATGACCCTATGAATAAGGTTTTCATGGTAAGCAGTATTCAGAGGGGGTTTACCATTGCCTCCCTCTGAGGCTGAGAGGCTGTGACTGGCCCAAGGTCACCCAGTGAGCTTCATGGCTGTGTGGGGATTCGAACCCTGGTCTCCCAGGTCGTAGTCCAATTCTCTAACCATTACTAATAATTATAATCATATAATAATAATAATTTCCCCACCATTTCCCATTATTCTCTTTCCTGTATGTTTTGTTCTCCCCCCATTACTACCACCACCCATCCACATTTTAATGGCTCCTCCCATTCCCCCTTGCTGCTTGTTGTGCCTGGAATACCCTCCCAGAATACCTATGCAAAGCTACCCTTCGTTATTCCTTCAAATCACACCTTAAAACCCACTTTAACCCCCCCCCAAAGTCTTTGACTTAGGAATAGAGGAGACTGCCTTATACCAAATCGAATCATGGGTTCACCTCACTCAGTATTGTCTACAGCAGTGTTCCCCAACCTGACGCCCTCCAGATGTTTTTGACTACAATTTCCATCAGCACCTGTCAGAACTCACCCCAACGTGGTGCCCTCCAGATGTTTCAGACTAGCCCCCACACACACATTCAGCATGGCTGTGTTAGCTGGGGCTGATGAGAGCTGTAGTCTAAAACTTCTGGAGGGCACTAGGTTGGGGAAGGCTGGTCTACACTCACTGGTAGGAGCTCTCAAGGGTTTCAGATGGGAGTTTTCCCCAGCCCTACCTGGATATGTTGGGGACGGAACCTGGGACTGTTTGCATGCAAAGCATGCGCCCCACCACTCAGCCGTGGTCCTTCTTCATTTAATTCCTTAGGCTTCATTCCTTAGTCCCCTAAGTGAAATGAAACACAAGTACATGTACTGATCTCCTTCCTCCCTTCAATCCCTTTCTTGTCTTCCCGTGTTGCAATTTAGGTTGTAAGCTCCATAGGATAGCACTTTATGTTGTTTTTCTGTGCCTGTCACTCTAGAATGTGTCATGAACATGGATGGATGGTGTAACACATACACACAGGGTTGTGTTGTTGTTTTTGGTGATAGTATTCACTGGTATGAACTACTGGCACCTCTTTTTCCCCTTTTTTCTTTTGCTACCCATGGCTGGCATTTTGTATTGGCACCCAGAGCATTTTTCTCAGGATATGAGTACCACCACCTCATTTTTTTTAACAAAAAAACACTGCGTGCACATGACTAAGGTAAAGGTAGAGGTGTCCCCGCACTTGTAGCGTGAGTCATTTCTGACTCTTAGGGTGACGTCTTGCAACGTTTGCTAGGCAGACCGTATATATGGGGTGGGATTGCCAGTTCCTTCCCCGGCCTTTCTTTACCCCCCAGCGTATGCCGGGTACTCATTTTACCGACTACGGATGGATGGAAGGCTGAGTGGACCTCGACCCCTTTTACCGGCGATTCGATGTCCTCCTTCCGTTGGAATCGAACTCTGGCCTTGAGCAGAGCTTCGGCTGCGTTACCGCCGCTTACCACTCTGCCCCACTGAGGGTCTATGCACATGACTACATACATACAAATCCATGCGTGCAAAGTTTTGCAAAGGGGATAATATTCAAGCTCAGCTTTATCAGACTTGTGGAGGGGTTCAGGTGCTACAGTATCATACCTTTACCCTTTGAAAGAGGTTGCAAAAGGTCAGTGAGCCTTCTAGACAGGACAATATCTCAGAAAGGTTACGTTGACTCCATGCCTCAAAGCAGATGTACTCTTTTTCCCCCCTTGTAACAATGGTGCATTATGGTAGCTTTCAAACTGCACACTTTGATATATTCCTGTCGTCAAACCAGACATAAGGGTAATTTTGTTAACTACAGACATAATGAAATACACTCATGGATTTGGACTCTTTGCAACTGGGAAATAGCGTTGCTTCCATGAAGTCTGGAAATGATTTTCCATCGGTAATTAGGTTCTGGTTTATAAGAGAACTTCTTCTCTTTAAAGGTGTGTTTACTCTCCCTAGGATTTCAAGAATTTTGGACTATATCCCCCCAATCAATTTTTGTTACCAGACAAATTTTTTTAAAAATGCAGTGTTTGCATGTTGTTTAATGAAAGGAGACAGACAGGAAGCACCTTGTCCAAAGGTAATAGACACCACCTAAATGTGTTCCTGCATTAGAAACAGAGGGGGAATGGAATCAGATTGCTACAACTGGATGGTGCAGAGGAGGGCATGGCTGCTGACCAGCTGACAGTGGGGTGGGCATGAGATACTGACTGAGAGAGAAGGCAAGGACTAGACATGATGGCTATGCTCTGCCTCCATAGGCGGAGGCAATATGCTTCCAAATACCAGTTGCTGGAAACCGTGGAGGGGAGAGTGCTGTTGCACTCCGGTCCTGCTTGTGGGCTTACCATGGGCACCTGGTTGGCCACTGTGAG
The DNA here is from genome assembly GCF_030035675.1 of Rhineura floridana. NCBI lineage: Eukaryota > Metazoa > Chordata > Lepidosauria > Squamata > Rhineuridae > Rhineura > Rhineura floridana. The sequence goes on from NC_084484.1 coordinate 171,505,467, forward strand.
AACAGGATGCTGAACTAGATGAGTCTCTTCTTTCATTATCCTTTGAACCATTTATCTCCTTCTCTTTTGTCCTCCAAGAGGGACTAGCAGAAAGTGGATGGAAGACGAGACAAAACGGAACTCCTAAATTTTTGATTACCATCCCAGGGAAATTGGAAAGTCAGCCTGTACTGGACAGGATAACAGTCCCGCTTGGGAGAGCAGGTACACAGCTTCAGGATACTCTCGGTACTAAACTCTTTTTAGAGGCACAGGTGGCCTCAGTGGTAAGGAGTGCTAACGCCCAGCTATGGCCATTCCTGGACTGAGAGAGCTTGGCTTCAGTGATCCATGCCCCACTAACCTCCCAGATAAGATGACTGCAATGCACTCCACATGGGGCTTCCCTTATAGATGGATCAAAAGCTGCAGATAGTGTAGAATGATGCTGCCCATTTATTGCATGGTTCTGCAAGAGAGGGTCATATCACTTCTCTCCTCAGGGCACTGCCCTGGCTACCAGGCCCAGTTCAAGGTGTTAGTAGCAGAGTTGAACTACAACTCCCATCAGCCCAATCCAGTGGCCATGCTGGCTGGGGCTGATGGGAGCTGTAGTTCAAAAAAGTAACTTTTCCAAGCTCTGGTTAGTAGTGTACATAGCCCCAAATGAATTTGGACCCAAGTATTTGGAAAAATGCCTTCCTTAGTACCTTCCAACCTGAAATTTGAAAATTGGGGGAGAGACCCTATTCCTGGTCCCACCAGTAGGAATAGGACAAAGAACAATGATCCACAATGGGGCCTTCTTAGTAGTGGCAATCTGACTATAGTGACCCGGCTATGGAACTCCTTCTGAAAGGAAATTAGGCAGTCCCTCTACTTGCCTGCATTCAGGAGGGATGTAAAGACTTTTGTTTTAAAAACCAAATCCAGTCTTTTGAACTTTTATGAAGTTTTTATAGTGCTGGTTTTAACTGCTCTCTGTAATATATTATAATGTTGTTTTCATTTTGAAATAAGTATTATTATTAGCGGTACTATTATTGTCAGTAAGTAAGCATCTATTTATTTATTTATTTAATTTATATCCCACCCTTCCTCCCAGAAGACCCCAGGGCAGCAAATAAAAACACTAAAACACATCAAAACATCTTAAAGACAAAAGACTGGTGCCTGTCTAATATTTAAGGGGAGGGAATTCCAAAATGTTGGTGCCACAACACTAAAGGGCCACTACCTATGCCATGCGAAAAGGATGTCCTGTTAAGATGGCACCAGCAGGAGGCCCTCACCTGCAGAGTGCAGTGATCGACTGGGTATATAAGGGTATATAAATATGACCACATTCACACCATACATTTATTCCATCATTATTCCATTGTATAACAGTCATGGCTTCCACCAAAGAATCCTGGGAAGGGTAGTTTGTGAAGAGTGCTGAGAGTTGTTAGAAGACTCCTATCTCCCCACAGAGCTACAATTGCCAGAGTGGTTTAACCGTCAGTCCCTCTTCCCAGGAAACTCTACACTTCCAAAGATTCTTTGGGGGAAGCCATGACTGTTTAAAGTGGAATGATAGTGGAATAAATGTATGGTGTGAATGCGACCCAAATAAATAAAGACAGAGAAAACCTTTTCATTTTCTGGAGTGGTCATTTCTTGGTTCCCACTGAGATGCTATTTTGAAATGTCCCACAAGGAAGTAAGTAAGAGCTGCTCATAGGAAGCTATGGAGAAGCCCAAGCTTTTAAATTAGCAAGGGTTGGGCATCAGTTTCCAAATTAGGAGAGGTTATTTTATTTCCCCACCAAGTTTGTTTGATGAACTTTATCAGCTTCTGTTTTCAAATGATATGAAACTTCCCATCTGTCAGATGGACGTGAACAGGGATAAACCCTAGAGTATATGAAGGCTCCATAGTGCCACCCATTAACAGTATCAAACTTGAAGCTGCCGTGAATAAACAGCTGGATTTCAACATCAGCTTCCTTTTGTGTGTATGTGCCACATTTTCTGTTCCCAACAATACTCACAAATGAAGAGCCCTGCTAGATCAGGCCAATGGCCCATTTACTTCAGCTTCCTGTTCTCACGGTGACCAACCAGATGCCTATGGGAAGCCTGCAAGCAGGACCGGAGCTTAACAACACTCTCTCCACTTGTGATTCCCCAGCAACTGAAATCCAGAGGCATGCTGCCTCCAAAAGTGAAGGTAGGACATAGCCATCATGGCTAGTAACTATCAATCACAAAGACAGATATATACACAGATAGGTTACAACAAAAGCAGCTACTACAGTGACAGGGCTTCATCAACCAAATGCCTATCAGGATTTTTGATGTTTGGATTGCAATACACGCAAGGCCAAATGCTAGACAGAGTGCCATAAATCCTCTGGCTTCAGATAAGAAGAGAGTTACGATCTCCTACAGATCTTTGGCTCTCCTAACTGGAAGAGGCTCCCTCTCTCTGTTTCTCTTCATTGTCATAAAACTGTTACATTCCAAACAAAGAGGCCTCTTGTGCCTGTGATTTATGGCAAATTATCAGGTCTTAAAAACTCCTTTTGATTCAATATTCTCTTGGTCCCCTCTATGTGTACTTTTAACTGGGGCCCCTGTTGTTTAAAGAAGACAATGTTTTTTGGAACAAATGGGTTTGACACCCTTCCAGGAAGCTGTGATGCAGAAGCCATTCCCGAGTCTCCTCAGGGAGGTCATTCCCACAGCCTTATGCCATTACTCTAGAAACATAGTGAAGGGACTTGGAGCAGGGCCCGACCTACAGAATGCAGACAGAAGGGATTTATAGGTAAGTGCCAGCAGTTGGGCCTGGAAGCAAACCAGCAATTGCTGCAAGGCTGGTTGAATATGTACTCACCTTCCTGAATCCCAGTAGCATTTTGCAGCAACTGTAACTTCTGCACTGTCTTCAAGGGGAGCCCCACCTAAAGCACACAGCAGTAGTCAATCCTAGAAGTTACAGAAGTATGCATGCACCTCTTTAACCTGGCCTTTGACACCTGAGATGTCAAAGCACTCACCCTATTTCTGTGACTGTAATTAGTTTCAGCTATTCTTAATACTGGATTTTAGATTGCTGTAACCTGCCTTGGGATCTAGAATCATCACCATCATGATCACTCTTCTTCTTCTTCTTCTTCTTCTTCTTCTTCTTCTTCTTCTTCTTCTTCTTCTTCTTCTTCTTCTTCTTGTAAAGTCCCTCCTCTCCAGAGCTTGCTGAGCAATTGTAGCTATGAAAGGCAGTTGTCCACTTCCACTATATGTTTATCCAGGGGAGCACTCCCAGACTCTAGACCTGGTAGATGACAAAATTGCTACCCATATTTATCATAGAGCATTGGAATTTCCTCACCAGTGCCACTTCCATCTTGTCTGAATTTGGTTCAGACCATTGTTTAACCCTAATTCATTTGCCCATCACAGTTTCAAACAGGGGTTTAAAACTCAGAAGGCCTGTCTTGAGTGCTTAGTTATACAAAATAGGTCATCAAAAAGAGGGTCATTAACATGTTGATGACACCCAACCTGGTAGATCAGGACAACCTCTATGAGATTGTGAATGGCACTAGAAGTAGATTTTTAGATTCCTAGTGATATTGAACTTGGAGTGAAGACCTTCCTCTTTCAACAAGCCTTTGAAGTAGAGAACTTATCCCAGTGCATTTGTGTTGGAATTGGTGTTTAAGTTGCTTTTAAAGCTTTTTTGAAAAGATGTTTTTTAAAATGTTTTGTTTTAATATATTTTAATGTCTGTTTTTATGATGTTTTAGGGTGTTTTTGTTTGCCACCCTGGGCTCCAACTGGGGGGAAGGGTGGGATATAATAATAATAATAATAATATAGTTTAATTTAATTTAATGTAATTATTATTGGCATTTCAATGGACCTATCCTGTAACACAATATTTTCTAGGCAACTTACAATTAAAAAATGTAAATATATAATCAAACTTAAAAGCATAACATCAAACCTAAATAAATACACAGAAAAGCAGAGCACACAACACCCCTAAAATCTTTTAAAAAGCAAACCACCAGATTTCAATTTGTGGTTCAGTGCCTGCTCATAATTTTGCTGAGGTTATCTATGTCTGATTATCTTAGTTTAGTAATTTTGCTTGTGACAGCAATGCAAGGCTGTGATGTGAAACCAGTTTCTGCATACCTTTCTTAAAATACAAAATAATAATAATAACAATAATAATAAATTGCTGATTCCATACAGCATGAAAACTTTACATAGAAATAAGTTAATCTAGTACACCTAATTAAGCATTATATATTGAAGCTACGCACCACTGAGCAGAATTACATCAATGGACCTTTCCATTTATTGAGTCTGACACTCTGAAGTTCGTAACTACAGTGATAAATGGCTTCCCTTCCCAGGATTGATACTTCACCTTGGCAGTTGCTTTCTCTCCCCCCCTGCCCCCCCACCATCATACACACTTTCCTTAATGTTTTGAAAGCAACTTCACATGACAGTTCATAAACATTTTTAAGAAGCATTCTTCCACTTGGTCAGCCTCAATAGCACATCTGTTTCATTAAGTCTTCTGAGGTTATCTGAAAAGGAAACATTTTCCTTTGTAGTTCATGGTTGGTGGCTCCGATGTCATTCATCCACCGGTGAATCCGCTCCGGGTTTTAGTCCAGTCTTTCAAGGAGCTGTCCAAGGTGCTTTCAGTTTAGACTAACACCTGGAGTGGATTCACTGCCCCACTGTCCTTGGGGCCACTAGTCTCCACTGTTTACCATCACAATAGACTTGTCAATAGAATGCCGTGATAGCCCACTATTCTCCTTCTGTGTCTAAAAATTGTGGTGCACGTGGCTCTTTGATTATACAAAGTGGCCTTTGATTCAGGAATGCCCGGGGAGGGGGGAAAGCTCAGCTCCGGAGACTGAATATTGTCCTCCCTGACTTGCTATCTGGCCCTTGAGACTTTCAGCAGGCCAGGCCCCTTTACCAACTTGGCTCTCAGCTCTGTGTACTTCCCTGGAATGGTTTTGCCTGGCTGGAATGTATCACTGAACCATAACAATGCCTCTCCCTTTCCAGGATGGAGAAAGGTATGTGCATGCATATAAATCCCTGACTTTTTGGATGGCTGGAATGTAACCTATTTTACGAAGACATTACTGTTGCTCTGGCCACATTTGACCCCAAACCCATCCATTCTTTGACTCCAGACTCACCCACCACTAGAATGTGGCCTTCGCATAGGGATGCCCACAAGGGAATTTGGCATTTGGTCTGAAAAAGACACCCTTCAAATGCCGTTAGTCAAAAAGCTTGCTTACTTACTCAGATTGCCCTGAAGGACAACTGTCTTTTTATATTCATTGGATTTTAATGAACTCATTTTTGAGATTTATTTCTCTCTTGTCATACATAATGCCTTCTTTCCTTGCTTCTAACTCTGCTCTCTGTAGCTTGGCATTTGATGGTGAACAGTAAGATTAACAATTAAAATAACAAGAGCCAGTGTGGCCTAGTGGTTAAAGTGTTGGACTATGACCTGACAGACCAGGGTTCAAATCCCCACACAGCCATGAAGCTCACTGTATATTTCAAAGAATAGCTGTGTTTCAGTTCATATGTTGTTTTGGGGAGTCTGAAGTAGGTAGATTTGCACCATCTCTGTTACCTTTCTGGTGCCTACTGAAGACCTTCCTCTTTCAACAAGCCTTTTAAGTAGAGACCTTATTATACAGCCACGAGAGTGGCTGTATACTATAGTCAGCAGGGATTTTTCGTGTTCTACCGTGTTAAATGAAAATACCCCCCTCACCCCTTTCTGGTGCTTTGTATAGTCCCAATTCAAAACAAACACTTACATGTCTTATACTGCTGGATTCAGAATTGCTTGCTCTACAACTCTGGAAGTTTTCTTGGTGATACACAACCCCCCTACGGAGAATCCACAGGTTAAAGTGAAAAACAGGAGGAAAAAAAACTAGAAGCCGTTTGGACTTTTTTTTGAGAAATTGACATAATCTGTTGAAATTCATTAAAAATCAGAGATGACTGTAAGGTATCCCTAATCAAATCCCTGAGCTTGCCCCATACACAGTACTTCATCTGTAGTAGGTTTAAATTTAAAAAGTGGCATGGTTTATTTTTAATCAATTTTTTAAAAATGCATTGTAGTGGGTTATAACATACCGCATGCATAGAAGAGTTCTTTCTTTCACTCCCCCTCCCCCTCCCCCTCCAGTTACTTGGAGGAAGCAGGGGAAGTCTGCTCCTGTGATTGGTGGGCAACAGACATGTGACTCACACCGGCCTTCTGCTGAGCTTGCTCTGTGTGAGGAAGCAAGAGAGAGAAAATGGTCGATGGAGGGAGAAAGCAGCAGCAGAATGGAGGTGTATGGGAAAGTTTAGAATATTTTTTTCCAGTCTGATGTGCTTCAGAGTGAACAAACAAGAAGACCTAGAGCCCAGCTAAGTCTTGCCAGCTGGATCCTCCAGAAGGTCACATTAACCTGCTTTTCTGATTCTGCCTTGTGTAATTATAAGCGTTAAACAGTGCTGTGCTTCTATAGCTAGAATAAATTTCCAGTGTAACATAAGATTGGTTTGGAGAAATGTACTGGTTTCCAAAGTAAACTCTCATGACACCTACAGGCTTCTTTTTAAAACATCAAAGCTTCAGCTATGGGGCAGTATATAAATACAATAAATAAATAAAATAAATAAATCAAGTAAGGAAAATTGTGGATTCCCATGTTAACAGGTTTAAGTAATTGGGATACACCTATAAATCATACCAGCAACAGAGGATACTGTGTTTTAGCTTGCATATTGTTTTGGAAAGAGCAAATTAGGTACATTTCCTTTTAAATGTGAACTGAATCAAATTTCTCCCCCATTCCTAGCTGAACTGTGGTCTTTGCATGATTTGTCTTTCTTGTGAATATACACACCTTTAGCCCTTCCCATGTTAGACACAGATACTTATTTAGCTGTGTTTAGGCATTCCCCTTAACACATGAAGGGTTAAACCAGGGATGGGGTCAGGAACACGCCTGCAAGCACAGATGCAACCCAATATATCTGGGTGCAGCAGCTACCGTATATTCCGGCGTATAAGACGACTGGGCGTATAAGACGACCCCCAACTTTTCCAGTTAAAATATAGAGTTTGGGATATACTCGCCCTGTCGTTTTATACATAAATGTGTGCAACTCAACTAAGGGAAAAATGCAGAAACAGAAAGTATTTCCCCCCTAAGCATAGAAGATAGGGTTTTATTTTTCCAAAGATACAGTTCAAGCAACTATTATATGTAAACGGACAAAGAAAGGGGGGAGAGATCAACAAAGAAACATAGCTATGCCGATGCCTTGCTTGCAAGGTAAATCCTGAGGTCAAGAGAGATGTGCAAGGCAATCCTAAACAAATTTATTAGAGAGTATCCCCACACACTGAACTTAATGGGACTTACTTCTGAGTAAACATGCATAAGATTGCACTGTCAAGGGCCTGCCTAATTCTCCCATTACAATCAAAAGGACATAAAAGTGGATTGTGCCCATATTTTAAGATTATGGGTGCAATCTGAGAATAATTTACCCCCGTTTCTTAGTAGGAAAGGATGGGCGGGGGGAGGCTGCTGTCCTTCAGGCGTGCATAAAGGAGTAGTCCGGTACTATGCATCCAAGGTAGGTCCCAGTAAATTCAGGGAAGTTTTCTCCTAGGTAAATGTCCTTAGGATAGCCGCGCGGGGGGAGGAGCAGCCTCGAGGACGAGCAAAGGGCGCCCTCGGGCGAGAAGACTACTCTGTGGCTGGCAGGAGGAGGAGGGAGGCAGGCTGCCGCTGCCGCCGCTCCCGCTCACTCCTCCAGTCTGGCGTCTTTCGGCAGCAGGATATGGACTGGGGGGGCACAAAGAAAAGCGGAGCCTGGAAGCTGGCATCACTCTACACTTTCAGTGCCTCTGCGGCGAAAGACCCCGGAAGGAACGGAAGCTGGAAGCTGTTCTACCTTTCCCTCTGGGGAAGGAAGGCGCCGCTCGCCCCGCCCCTCCTGGCTTGAAGCTCCTATTGGGTGGCCCGCTGCCCCGGAAGTGCTGGCCTGCGCTCGCCCTCGCTTCCGGAGAAGAGGGATGTCTGCGGAGTACGACGCCGTCCAGCGGGGTCCTCTGCGCCTGAAGGGCGACGCCGGAGTGGCGCCCGCAGGGAAGCGGTAAGGGGTGTGCGGTGGAGCCCCGATGTTCTATCGGTGACGCTGAGACGCCGTTTAGATAGTCCTAGAAGGGAAACTTCCTGTATGCGGAGGCAGGAGTTCCTGATACTCTTGATGCATTTGTCTTCCTTTGAGTGGCAGGCGGGTGTTCAGCATTTATAAATGCTCGTTCGATCTCTCTGGACCACGACACTCTCTCTGGACGGCGGCTGCGACTGCTTCCACTCCCGCTGCAGCTTTTTTTTTTACTTAATTTTCCCGCTCTTTTTCAGCACCCGGTGTATAAGACGACCCCCGACTTTGGAGAAGATTTTCCGGGGTTAAAAAGTCATCTTATACGCCGGAATATACGGTACATTTTAGATTTTTGTGCAATTATTGTGAAAGTTTTTAAAGCTAAATTGATTGCACATGATTTTGAAGGGAAGGAGGAAAAAGTCTACTCAGAAGTAAATCACACTGAGTTCAGTGGGACTTACTCCCAGGTAAGTGGAGCAGAGCATGTGTGTGCTAGCAATGAGCTTCAGGGAAGGAAGGAGGAAAATTGTCTATTCAGAAGTAAATCCCATTGAGTTCAGTGGGGCTTACTCCCAGGTAAGTGGAGCAGAGCTTCTGAATAGACTTTTAAAAAATCGCAGAGTCCTTCAAAGCTCCCCCCCCATTTTTTGACTCTTTCCTTCCCGCAAGCTAGACTCAGCGAGTGGGGAAGGCAGGCAGTGGGAGAGAGTGTAGGTGGGGGCAGGGCGATTGAGCCAATGGAAAGGGCAGGCTGTGGGAGACAGCGGGGGTGGGAACACACATATACACACACATCACCACTGAGTTTATTCCACTGAGTTTATTGCAGCTTACTCCTGAAGTGAAAGTGAACATAGAATTACAGCCTTTAACTTCTAAATTCAGTCCTTTCCTTTAAATACTAGGTGATTTATCAATAAATATTATAAAATTTATGTCTGTTAAATGTTCAGTGTGTCATCATGTGACTCTTACTGTTGTTTGTTAAACACATGCTCTTCAGGATAGTGCCACAAATAGATTCCAAAAAGTCTGCTTTAAATTGCTCCAACCCCCCTGTGGCATGTAATGAATGTTCCAGTTTGTCTGCATCCTTCTTGAAGTGCGGAGACCAGAACTGGAGGCAGTATTCAAGATGAGGTGTAACCAGTGCTGAATAGAGGGGAACTAATACTTTACGCGATTTGGAAACTATACCTCTGTTAATGCAGCCTAAAATTGCATTTGCGTTATTTGCAGCCACATCACACTATTGGCTCATATTCTGCTTGTGATCAATGACAATTCCAAGATCCTTCTTGCAAGTATCCCCCATCTTATAACTGCATTTGATTTCTTTTTCCCAAGTGTAGAACTTTGCATTTATCCTGGTTGAATTTCATTCTGTTGTTTTCAGCCCAATGCTCCAGCCTATCAAGGTCCCTTTGTTTGTCTTCCACGGTATTCACAAGGTTTTCCCAAGGTTTTCCATTTGGAAAGGAAAGGGGGTTCCCCTCTGCCCAGTGCCCACCCACCCAATATCCTCCCCTCCCCCTACTCTTCCCCTCCCTGCCCCTCCCCTGGGTCAGTGTTGAACTATGAACTGGGAGACTGGGGTTCGAATCCCCACACAGCCATGAAGCTGACTGGGTGACCTTGGGCCAGTCACTGCCTCTCAGCGTCAGAGGAAGGCAAAGGTAAAACCACCTCTGAATACCATTTACCATGAAAACCCTATTCAAAGGTTCACCATAAGTCTGGTCAACTTGAAGGCAGTCCATTTCCATTATCAAATATGATTGCATAGAAATAAATCCCACTGAACTCAAGAAGTATGCAAATGATCAAACCCAACCTCCCTTCTCCTCCCTCCTATCCTCTCCCTCTTGCCCCTTTGCCCCTCACTTCCCATTCCCATCCCCTTCCAATCCCCTCCTCCCCCTCCCCCTCCCCTCCCCTTCCTCCTCCCCTCCCCTTCCTCCTCCCCCTCCCCTTCCTCCTCCCCTCCCCCTCCCCCTCCTCCTCCCTTCCCCCTCCCCCTCCCCTTCCTCCTCCCCCTCCCCTTCCACATGTTACCAAATTCTTCCAAGCTACACAGCAAGTGGATTGGACTGTGAAAGACCAACCGAAATGGTGTTTGCATTTTGACCAGTTTGTAGGGCAGTCCAATATCTCAGAGAGGAGGTCAGGTCTCCTGCTCCCCTGGTGCATTCACTATAGCTGCCCGATTTCCCTGCTTTTTAAAGTTTGATAGAAATAGCTGTTGGCTATAGGTACATTCTTAAACCGCAAGGTTTTTTGCCTATTAGTGAATCCCAGTCTGCATCTGCGTTGGAATTGCCTTTAAATGTGTTTTGAAAGCTTTTTTTTTTTTTAAAGATGTTTCTAAAGATGTTTTGTCCTAATATGTTTTTAAGGATGTTTTGTTTTAATGTATTTTGAAGTATGTTTTTATGATGTTTTAGAGTGTTTTTAGCACTTTTGTTTGCCACCCTGGGCTCCTACTGGGAGGAAGGGTAGGATATAAATAAATAAATAAATTTCTCCCCCATCCCTAGTGGCAAGGAAGGAGGGGCAGGGAAGCGGCTCAAGTTGGGGAGGGAGGAAAAGGGATAGGTGAAAAATTTGATTCTATTTGCATATAAAGGCAAATCTACTTAATTCACCCTTTCCAAAACAATACACAAACTGAAATTCAGCCATTCATCAAAATCCACACTTCTCCGAATTTTGCAGTGCAGTTCTCCAGCCCAGTAATGTGTACAAAAATGCACACAGTAGGGTAAAGGGTGCACATGAATGCATGTATTAATGACAACAGCACACACAAGTGCAATATATTAGGGGAAGTTGCTTGGCAAAAGCGTGCATATGAGGCATGTATATGTTGTGGGGGAGAATCACACTAAAATGCTGAATTTTCATGAGGATTTTTTTTAAAGCTGCAAAAGGATGTGGAAAAGTGGTAAACTGAACTTAAGACTGGAACAATGAGAAATGGCGAGAAGCTAAAATTGACAGAATCACTTATTCCTAGCGTCAGCCTCATCTTAGTTTGATTCTCATACAGCCCCTAGCAACTTACTGCCAAGGGAATGTAGCCCTCGACAGAAAAAAGGTTGTCTCAAACCCCATTTTAGGCAATGTGTGAGTGTTTCACCTTTCCCACCCTACATATTTTTGCACTGGTGGCAGAAATAAATGGTGGACTGAATATTTGCTGGATGCAGGTGTCTGGTTTCAAACATTTCTTTACAACCTTTTTCTAATTTTTTCCTCCATACTTTTAACTACAATGCTTTCATTGATCTCAGTTTTGTGCCTTTCAATTTTCATATTATCTTGCTTTGCTTGCTTTTTTTAAAAAAAGTGTGAGTCCTCCTGAGAATGTTTATATTGAGGTGCAGCATAACAGAAATATATTAAACAAGTAGTAAGGACTAGAGAGTTGGAAAAGAAAGCAAAGATTCTAGACTGTTCCGTTTATCAGATACCACACATAATTCCACCTGGGCATATGCATGGTTAATCACCACCATTCTCCATATTTCCTAAAAGAAAGTGGTAAAAGTTTGTCAACTACCTGCCCAGGCATGGTGCCAGGGATGAACGGGCCCTTGGACACCAACCACCCCATGAAGCTGTAGTTCCAGGTTTAATTGGCCCAGCCACCCCACCTCACTTCAACACAAGAAGTGGCAATGAAGGATGTGGGGCTGCACCAGGTGGATGTCTGGGAGGGTGGAGCTCCCACTCTGTGATCGGAGCCAGCATCGGGTTGTGGGATGTGATTTGCAGCACACATCAACCCCCTACCCCAGGCCACAAATCACAACCCGCTATCCGCTACTGGCACCCTCCGAGACCCAGCCTATAGATTTAGGCAGGGGACCTTCTAAGATGCAGGAGCACTTGGGCCTGTGCCTGACATGGCCATCTGCTGGCACTGGGCCTCTAGCAGCCCATGTTTTGTTTCATATTTAAAGTGGCTTTGTTTCCTGCCATATATTTGTATGGGGAGGGGGAACCCCAGTCTTCTGGCAAAACTTGAATTTTATGCTATAAACTGTCCTTCGCAGAAGAGCAGTTAGAGAAATGTGGAATTCCCTTTGATGTAAAAGATGAACGAGGCATCCGCTAACCTCAGGAACAGTCTATATGTAATTGCAGAAGAAGAGGCAGTGAATCCTGATATAGCATCCCATCTACATCATCAAGCAGCTTGGTAGCAGCAGCAGATAAAATGTGTAGACCCTGAATTGAGTAATTCAAGCCATATCTCTGACAGCGAGAAAAGACAGTCAAATGGTGACAGTGACAGAGAAGCAGAAAGCAGTATTCAAGCCAGGCCAGATTCATCTTAGAAGGCTGTATAATCTTAGAAAGGACCCTGCACTTCTGAATTTGCCACTGCACTACTGTCTGGAGGGCTACATTTGGTTTCCAGGCCTGAGGCTCCTTTCCGGAGGTGCTGCTTTTACTGCTCACTTGCTTTTTAGGATTGCTTGGGTTTTGTAAGCTGCCTTTAATTTCATTACTATAAAACAAACAGTTTTTTTTTATATAGATGATGTAATGCTATCTCCGACCCATTTCCCCTGGTTTCTGCAACAATCCACTAAGAAGCAATGGCTTGCCCTACGGCCTTGACCCCTGTCATTCCTCTTACGCTTGTCCCATACCTATTTCCCACCCGCGCCACACCATGACTGCAAAACGGTCGAAACACAACCCCGTCCCCTCTGACTGAAATTGCTAGCATTAAATTGCTGGCATTGTAGTTCTGCGCTAGGGGAGATGGGGAAAGAGCTCTTGGGGAGCAAACGGCTTTCATAAGTAAAATAGCTTTATCCAGGAGGGGGAAAAAAAAGCTTACAAATTGGTAGCAGATAGTATGTGATGTTTTATATATAACGGTGTCGAGGTGACTAGTCGAGGGAATTTTCCACAGTTTGAAACAGCAATAGCTTTTGTCTTTCTGACTAGAATATTTTGACCGGGAGGATAGCAAATAGATTTAGGCAGTGCATATACAAAGAACGTGCTGTTCTCTTCCACTCCCTCCCTCTTCAAGTTAAGTAGGTGGAATTTAAGGAGGCACGCACAGTCCATTTATTCAAAGGAGAAGAGAGCTGAAGGGAGGGGGTAAAAATACAGGTGAGGGACATAATAGGGTATATTCCTCCCAACCAGTAGAGAAGAGTGTTTCAATACACAAGCAAATGGGGACATTGCACTGTCTTGGGGATCATATGATATCCACTTGGACCAGGTGTGGGGAAACATTGGCCCTCCAGATGTTGCCTCCAATGGCCAGTTGGGGAATTGTTGTTCAGCGACATCTGGAGGGCCAAAGGTTCCGCACAACTGGTGTAGGGGAACCTTGGGTGCTACTAAACTTGTGTTTATATGCAGGGCATCCAGAATGGTTGGGTGTCTTGGGAAATATCATTCCCCTGATACCCAAGTCACTCTGGATATGCCATGTATGTACAGTAGCATTCAAGGTATTCCTCCACTGCCAGCACTCTTCTTGGCATAGAGGTCATCCCTGACCATTGACCATGCTTGTGGGGCTGGTGGAGGTTGCAGTTCAGCAACTTCGGGAGGGCCAAAGGTTCCCCACACATGACTTGGATGGCACAGACTTCCAGGAGTGGCAACTGCAGAATCTGCAGTTTTGCCTCATTTTGGTGAGGGGATGAAAGAAAGGAAACCAACCAGAGTCTCATTTGCTGGTTAGCTCAGTGATTGCCAGTGCTGTGCCCACGGGTGCCAGTATGCTTGCTAGTACCTCCTACGGCACCCACGAAAGGTCTCAATAAACATTCCTTCAAAAAAATCACAATATACAAGAGACTAATTATTATCATTATTATTAACAACAACAACAATGACATTTATGTACCACGTTTCCTCCAAGGAGCTCAACATGGTGTACGTGGTTTCCCCTCTCCATTTTATCCTCACAACAACCCTGTGAGGTAGGTTAGGCTGAGAGGCAGTGACTGGCCCAAGGTCACCAAGTGAGCTTCATGGCTGAGCAGAGATTTGAACCCTGGTCAAATATTTTATTGGATGTCAGAATTGGGTACCCACTTTCACACCCATTCTGAACAGAGGAGAGGTGTAAAGAGCTTCTGTCTGTGAGTGGGTGTGGAGATGGCTGATACAGGTACCTTTCCCCACCTCCCCTGATGAGGAGGGTGATGGGGGGCATGAGTGCATCATGTTGTGCCCCTGTCTCCTCTTCTGCTCTTGTAGATGTGGCAGCCACACCCACAGCAGCCATTTTTTTTATGCGACAGATTCCATGGAAGCAAATTTATGACTACCATCCATGCATTTTCTCAAACTTCCCAGTGTGATCCTTGGTCCCAAAATGCTGGTTACCCGCGTTTAATTTATGCTTCCAATTACAATCATTTTACAGCTGCTGCTGTAATTTTGCCCAGTTTGAAGTGAAATTGGGGACAACTTAGGCAAAACATTTGAGGGATTTATAAAAAATATTGAGGCAAAAAAGGGGTCAGAGTATAGAAATCTGTATTTATATAACACTTTTTTATTTCATTCTTCAAATATTACGTATGTACATTATGTTTTTTATTAGATCACTATGTTGTAAACTGCCATGTGGCCTTTTGATGAAGGACAGTATATACATTTCTCAGATAAATAGGGAACTTGGGATGGAAAGATCTGCTTACTTGGTTCTCTCAGTTTCTCACTTTTCCAGTCTTAAATTCTGTTCTCATGAACATCCTCCAGCATTTTAGTGCAGATTTCTCCTAATAAACACATTTTGTAGCCAGTTTTGTCTAATCTACACATTTTTGCAACCAATTTATTGTGATATAATGCAGTTTTGTATGTTATTGTCACTCAAGTATTCATTTTTATGGACACTTTCCTTTAACATATGCATTTTTGTAAACATTGGTTGGTTGTTGAACTGCATTGCAAAATTCAAATAAGTGTGGATTTTGAAGGACGGCATGTGTTTCAGTTCTTGTATTGTTTTAGAATGTGCAGATTTGATAGATTCAGATTGAAATGCAAAATGAATTGAATTTCTCACCCATTCCTGCTCTGAACACAAATGTATATGCATAACAGTACCTTTTTGTTATTGTTTATGACTGGCCTTAACAGCCATTGCATTTCTTCTTCTACTCTAGGACCATTTTTAAAAAACACATGGTCCCAGCTCATTAGGGATCACATAATGGCTGTAATGATGTCACAACATCACACCATGTAGCCAATCAGATTTGACTATGTGTTAATGCTAGTATAGGCAAGCAAAGCCTATTGCTGGACCTCATTCTGAACAGACCAAAGGAGGGGAGGGACATGTCAGCTTGCTGCTGAGGCAGTCAGCTGATACATTATCTCCACTCTGCAAACAATTTTTTGTACCCCTGTAAATGGGAGAATGCCTTTTCAGAAGAATGAAAATATCGGTGAAGCTCAACTCCTCTCTCAGCTCATTAACTGTTCACACAAGATTGCCACTGGCTTTTGCTAAAGATGAAATTCAGATGAAGTTTTGGAGTTCCTCCTCAGGTGGACCATCTGAAGAATTTTGAGGGAGGCCAACTAACTAACAAGACAAGCGAGGTGGGGAGTGTCTACACATCCCTAAATCACATGTGAAACTTTGGCTGTTATGCTCATTTTTTCCTGAGTGGCCATTCTAAGTGCTCTGTTCCTCCTCCACACACATTTACTTGAAGTTATCAATTCTAATTCATTTCTGCTCACCAAGGCTATGTATATTTGCTACGACAGTTCCCCGAGGCTGCTTGAAAATTAACAAATCGCATAAGACATGGCCAACTTTCTGCTTTCTGCTCTACCTTTGTTTGAAAAGAGATGGTTGGATGGATGGGTAGACGAATAAACATGTGTTCTACATGATAATTAATCTTGCATAAAGAGCCATTCAAAATGTAATCCTAGCTCTTACTCCTAATGTAGCCTTTTGATTTCACACTCCACTCTTCTGATTACAGCCTCTCAGTCTCTTTTAATGCAGATAATCACAATCTAGGTTGGGGGTCATAAGTGTTAGTGTATTAACCACCCAAGAGGGATTTTTTTTTCATCCTTGCATGCAGACCCACGCAAATTACAGTTGGGAAATTGATGCCTGCTTCTTGCTTTCTGTGCAAATATAGTCCAAGTATGTCCAATTCCTTGAAAATAGCCGAGGCAAGAGTTTATTTCTTTTAAGTTCTGTTGATTTTAATATTTTAATATTTGCCTTCTATCTTTAAGTGTGTATCTATGCATTTTTTAAAAAAATCTGATGTCTTTCTGAGTTGCTCTGTCTGCTTCTAACTATAATTTGGGTTCTGAGCTACTCTGTATAAAACGTAGCTCTGAGTTCCCCATTCATTCTTATGGGGAATGTAAAAATAGCAATAACATTTTCTCCTTTCGGCATATGTAGATTAAATATGCAGGCTCAAGAGCCCCTCCTGAGTGGATTATGCACGCCAAATAGCAGACAAATGCATCCAAGGGCTTTTGTGGGGGGAGTAAAAACTATTCTCTTTCCTCCATATTCATATTAGGGCAACACCTTTTTTAGGCCAACTAAAAACTCAAAATTGATGTTAGTTTCATGTTTTCAAGAGGGATGGGGACAGGGGTCTGCGTCTTGCTCTTCTTACTTTAAAATAATTAAGAGGTGGATGGATAATATGTGCCCTGCTTGTACATTTTTTAAAAAAAACATTACAAGCTTTACATCAGCCTTTTTCCTGTGTTCGTTGTGTTGAGAGAGGGTGTTCTTCAATATTTATGTATTTATTTATTTACTACTTGATTTACATCCCACCCTTCCTTCCAGTAGGAGTACAGGGCGGCAAACAAAAGCACTAAAAACACTTTAAAACATCATAAAAACAGACTTTAAAATATATTAAAACAAAACATCTTTAAAAACATTTTTTAAAGCCTTAAAACATCTTTTTTAAAAAAGAAAGGAAATGTTTAAAAACATATTTAAAAGCAATTCCAGCACAGACTCAGACTGGGATAAGGGTTCTACTTAAAAGGCTTGTTGAAGCACTAAAAAGATAACAGAGATGGCACCTGCCTAATATTTAAGGGGAGGGAATTACAAAAGGTAGGTGCTACTACACTAAAGGTCCATTTCCTACGTTGTGTGGAACGGACCTCCTGATAAGATGGTATCTGCAGGAGGCCCTCACCTGCAGAGCGCAGTGATCGATTGTGTATATATGGGATAAGATGGTCTTTCAGGTATCCTGGTCCCAAGCTGTATAGGGCTTTGTATACCAAAACTAGAACCTTGAACTTAGTCCAGTAGCGAATAGGTATCCAATGCAATTCTTTCAGCAGTGGGGTGACATGTTGGCGATACCCTGCTCCAGTGAGCACTCTCACCACCCCATTTTGCACCAGTTGCAGCTTCTGGACCAACCTCAAGGGCAGCCCCACATAGAGCGCATTACAGTGATCTAGCCTGGAGGTTACAAGTGCATGGACAAGAGGGGTTAGGCTATTCCAGTCAAGAAACGGCCACAGCTGTCTTACTAGCAGAAGCTGGTAAAAGGCACTTCTAGCCCCTGAGGTCACCTGGGCCTCTAGAAACAAAGATGAATTGAGGAGCACCCCGAGACTAAGGACCTGCTCTTTCAGAGGGAGTATGACCCCAACCAAAACAGGCAACTGACTAATTACCTGTCCAGGGCTTGCATAGCCTCTCTTGATTCAGATGTTTCAGATAAATAGAGCAGGTTATCATCAGCATGCTGCTGACACCTCGCCCCAAATCTCCTGATGACCGCTCCCAAGGGCTTCATACAGATGTTAGCATGGGGGACAAGATGTTACCCTGCTGCACCCCACAGCACAACTGCCAGGGGGCTGAAAGGCAATCACCCAATGCTATTCTCTGAAAATGACCCTGAAAATAGGATTGGAACCACTGTAAAACAGTGCCTCCAATACCCATCTCACCAAGTCGGCCCAGAAGGATACCATCATCAACGGTATTAAAAGCCACAGAGAGATCAAGTAAGAATAACAGGGTCACACTCCCCCTGTCCTTTTCCTGATAAAGGTCATCCATCAGGGTGACCAAGGCCGATTCAGTCCCATAATCAGGCCTGAACCCAGATTGGAATGGGTCAAGATATTTTTTTCATTCAAGAGTACTTGCAATTACTGCGCCACAACCCTCTCAATCACCTTCCCTAAGAAGGGGGTATTTGCGACCAGGCAGTAGCTGTCGCAAACTGATGGGTCCAGGGTGGGCTTTTTCAGGAGTGGTCAGATCACAGCCTCTTTCACGGCAGCTGGAACCACTCCCTCCCACAATGATGCATTGACCACACCCTGGATCCACTCGGTCAACCCCCTACAGCAAGCTTTAAAAAGCGAAGAAGGGCAAGGGTCAAGAGATCACGTTGCTGGCGGCATCCCTGCAAGCACCTTGTCTTCATAATGTAGGCTTTACAAGATGAGGCTCTCCTTAATGCTGCCTACAAAGTGCTAAAAAGCTCCAGAGGATTCTTTTTCAATCAGAGTGGAAGATTTATTTATTTTTAAGTTAAATAAAACATTTAATTTTTTTAAAAAATATCTCTACTGTTCTGCTGCTACAGCAACAACAACAGCAGCAAATACAATGCTCTGTAGGCAGCTGTGATGTTCCTATATTAATGTATATATGGTAAGTGTTGGTTATTTAGAAGATACATGGTAAGTGGAGTGAAAGAGGAGGGGGAGTGAATGGGCAGTAGAATGCTAGATGATTGGCTGAGTGTTTAAAATGGCTGAACGTATAAAAGGAAGAGTGAGAGTGGAATCTGGGGGGAGAAGAGAAAGAGTGGGTTGCTTGGTGGGGTTTGAGAGAGTTGTTTGCCAGGAGAGAGTGAAGAAGGAGGGGGGTGGAGTTCGGATTAGTATTGAGTAAAACCATATGCTTATGTGCCTTAAGAAGAAATCTTGTTAATCTTGTTAGCTTTGTTATCTTTAATAAATACTTAATTTGGTTGACCAAAGGCCTGATCCTTGGCTGGGGTTTCACAGACCAGAAGGGAGGGTAAGGTAATGACCAAGGCTGAAGGGGAACTGTAACAAATGGTGGCAGCAGTGAAGAGAATAACAATACCAGTATTCAGAGTCTCTGGGAATACTAGTATTAGGACGTGACTGGTGGTTGCCTAGCAGGGGATCTGTTGAGATCTGTGCTAGAGCGGGGAGAGAAACAATAAAAAAAAGACAGTCCGGACTGGTGGAGTCCCAGGTGGTGCCTAGTGACAGGCAGTAGCCACGCGCAGGTAGGAACCTGACAGGGAGAGCCAGGGAAGGGCGTCACACGTGGTGGCAGTAGCGGTGGGATACGAACAACAGAGATTCCAGATACGAATACTAGAGAATCCAGAACAGTGGTGTGGCAAACAGAAATAACAAAACAAGATTTCTTGTGAGAGTGACTGGCAAAGAGTGTGTGGCAAAGAGTGAGTGAACTCAAACACCATGGCTAAATATATAAAAATGAAAAGAGAGGAGCTGGTGGAGAAGTGCATAACATTCAATTTACCTCACGAGGGTAAAGGGGTAGATGAATTGAGGGTAGCACTTATAGGATTTGCAACTGCCCAGCAAAAACAACCTGTCAGAGAAGAGATCCCAGAAGGATACTTAAGCAATCCTGCTTATATAGAGTATTTGAGAGAGAAGTTGAGGATGGAAACTGAGAGAATGAGGATGGAAGCTGATGGGAAAGATATGCAGAGGGAGTTGGAAGCTGAGAGATTGAGGATGGAAGCTGATGGGAAAGATAAACAGCGAGAGTTGGAAACTGAGAGATTGCGGATGGAAACTGAGAGAATGAGAGTGGATGTGGAATTACAGGCAGAAAAGTTAAAATTTGAAAGAGAGAAGTTTCATTCTGATGAGACAAGGAAAGACAGAGATGGAGCAAAAATAAAAATTACTCCAAAGGACTTTGCTGTCTATGAGCCTGGTCAAGATCCTCAAATTTATCTCACAACCTTTGAAAAGGCAGCTCAGTTGTGGGGGCTACCTGAAGATAAATACATGCAGTATTTATCAAACCTGATCAAAGGGGAATTGGCAGAGGTATACCAATATTTCCCCTCAGACAGGCCCGTCACCTATGCTGAATTCAAAGAAGCAATGTTTAAAAGATTCAGACTGGGGCCTGATTATTTTAGAAAGCTTTTCAGAAACTGCCAGATACAGACAGGGAGGTCTTTCGTGGAGCTGGGGGCAAAACTGATGGACATATTTGGGAAATGGCTGACAAGTGCAAAAGCTCAGTCTGTGGAGGAGGTGAAAAACCTCATGATATTGGATCAATTATACCATCAGTTACCACCAGAAATAAGGCTCCTGGTCAAAGACCGTTCCCCTACATCGGTGCAGGAGGCCGCAGAGATGGCGGATCACTTCGCCTCCAACAGAACTGGCTGGGTGGGGAAAACATCAAGAGATTTTAAACCCAGACCATATAATGCTGGCAGAAGGGATGTGGTACCACAGCGAGTGAGTCCTCCAGTAAAATCTGAAGGGCACAGGACACCCCAGAGTGGATCTGTGTACCCTAAAAGTGAGGAGAAATTATGCTACAAATGTGGTAGACCGGGGTACCTACGTTTTCAGTGTGAGGTTGCCAACCCCATTAGTAATCCTGCTCAGACAAGGGCAGTGAAAACAGAGCCCAAGGCTTTAGAAACACCGAAAAAGGTTCAGTTCTGCCAGATAAACTGGACAGAAGTAACAGACCTTGATTCAAGTCTGAGAGAGGAAGTGAGTGTACAAGGGGCAAATTATTGGGCATTGCTTGATACTGGTGCGGCTCAGACATTACTGAGGCCAGATTTAATAAAAGCTGAGGTAATATTACATCAGGAAACTGTGACTATCCAAGGAGTGAGGGGTCAACCAGAAAGTTTGCCTGTGGCCCTGGTGGAAATGACTTGGAGAGGCCGAGAGGGCCGATATAAAGTAGGCATTAATGCCCAGCAACAAGAACCAGTAATACTGGGAAGAGATGTAATGGGAGCCCAAGGAAAGATCTATGTAGTGACCAGACAGCAAATTGGCAGAGAAAAAGAAGCCATATTAAGGGGGGCTGAAACAAACAGGGTGGAATCTGTTAACCAGCCTCAGGTCACCATAGCAACCACTAGCAGGCCTGCTGAAGGAGACAAACTGTATCAAGTGGTCTCTGATAAGAAAGAAGCAGAAGCACTAAGATCTGTAGAAGCCCCTGTAGTGGCAGAGGCTTTATTAAAAATCTTTATGAAGCTGGGTTTCCCTCATGAAGTGCTGACAGATCAAGGCAGTGTATTCATGGGAGAAGTGATGCAATGTATGTGGAAATGTTGTGGTCTAAAACATCTAAAGACCACTACTTACCATCCTGCCACTAATGGGCTAACTGAGAGATTCAATGGAGTTTTGAAGGGCATGATCAGAAGCTATGTTCAAGATCACCCACAAGACTGGGATGAACGGTTGGGATGCTTCTTATTTGCATACAGAGAAGTCCCTCAAGAGTCAACAGGCTTCTCACCCTTTGAACTCATGTTCACTAGAAAAGTGAGGGGACCTTTGGAACTATTAAAAAATTCATGGGAAGGAACCCTGGGAGAGTACAAAACATCTGTAGTAGATTTTGTATTGGAATTCCGCAATAAATTAACATCAATGATGGAGGTGGTGGAAAAGAATTTGAGTCAAGCACAGGAGAAGCAACGTTACTGGTATGACAGAACAGCCAGGGAACGTGTGTATGATGTGGGAGATACGGTTATGGCGTTCATACCCAGGAAACATGACAAATTACAGGCTAACTGGGAAGGACCATATACCATCAGAGAAAGGCTTGACACAGTGACGTATGTAATCACCACAGACCAATTAACCAAAAGCAAAGTGGTTCATGTAAATATGTTGAAGCCTTACCATACCAGGGATGCACAGGTGTTGCAAGTTACCTTATTCCCTGAGGGAAGTGGG
This sequence comes from Rhineura floridana, assembly GCF_030035675.1. Taxonomy (NCBI): domain Eukaryota; kingdom Metazoa; phylum Chordata; class Lepidosauria; order Squamata; family Rhineuridae; genus Rhineura; species Rhineura floridana. Next base: position 171,527,691 of record NC_084484.1, read on the forward strand.
CCTGAACTTCCAGATTTGGTACAGGAAAGCAAAGACAAAGGAGGGGTAGATCAAGTGGAATGGTCAGAGGAGGTGAAGGAGGAAGTAAAAGAAGAGATTCTGAGAGTTTTGAAAACCTATAGGAATCTCTTTAGCAACAAACCTGGCCGAACCAGTATAGTTATACATTCCATTGATACTGGAGATCATGCCCCAATCAGATCTATGCCGTACCGTGTGAATGGGAAAGTTTTGAATGAGATCAAAAAGGAGGTGGAAGATATGCTGGAATTAGGAGTGATCAGGGAATCCATCAGTCCCTGGGCCTCAAGTATTGTCCTGGTTCCGAAAAAAGATGGAACGACAAGGTTTTGCATTGATTATCGGCTAATCAATAAAATTACTGTCCCAGATGCGTATCCTATGCCTAGGGTAGACGCAATGTTAGAGTTATTGGGGGCAGCAACCATTATCTCTACACTAGATCTCTGTAAAGGATTTTGGCAAATGGAACTAGACGAGCAATCCAGAGCCAAAACTGCCTTCAGTACACCAGATGGGTTATATGAGTTTGTGACCTTACCCATGGGACTAAGGAACTCACCAAGTTCATTTCAGAGGCTAATCAATACTGTGTTGCGAGGCATGTCAGATTTTGCAGTGGCCTATATCGATGACGTGGCCATTTTTAGCAAGTCGGTGCCTGAGCATGTCCAACACCTGACAACAGTACTGGAGGCCTTAAGAAAAGCAGGCCTCACAATAAAAGCTAAGAAATGCCAGTTTGGACTAAAGGAAGTAATCTATTTAGTAATTTGAAAAGATAGCGGCGGAGTAGGAGGTTGTGGAGTTGGAGCTCCTCCGACGTTTATTAATTACCATCTTAAAACCATCTTAAAATGACTTTTAAAACATCCTAACATCTTAAACATCCCTGGATTGTTGCAGGAGGTGAGCTAGAAATTGTCTCCCTCCCTTTGATACTATACCGGTTGCTACGTGTTTCTTCTTGTTGCCGCTGCGGTCGTGCTTCCATCTTGGCGTGGGCTGGCTCCTCCGGCGTTGCGGCTACTCTGGCCCAGGGGTTTGCTGCGGCCTACGGCTGCTGCTGTGTTTTTGCTGTAGCTCGCCACCCCTTTGTCGCTTGCTGCTGTGGTCGGGACGCCGTTGCCGTCACGTGTGACCTACGTCATTTTGTGTCGCCGCGGCCCCTGCTTGCTTGCTTGTTGTTGGGGGTTGTGCTGCCCCGGGGCCTGTTGTTTCTCCTTCGCCGCGGCCGTGCCCTGCCTGCCTGCTTGCCTGGGCTTCCTGCTCATGCGTTGTGGCTGCCATCGCGGGTTGGCCGCTACTGGGGCATCGGGGCGTTGCTGTGTTGCTGTCGCCGTGCCGCTTGCCGTTTGCCTGTTGCCTGACGCCATCATTGCAGCTGTGGGCCGTCCTGATCCCGGGGTGCGCTGTTGGTGGGACGCTGTTTATATCGCCATCGTGCTGTCGTCGTTGCCATTACTTGCCTGCCCAGGTTGGCTAGGACCTTATCGCCGTGACTCGGACCAAGTATTCCACAGTTAATACAGCTTCAATGATTCTGCTCTGATTTATCATTGTGGCCGGCTGCGACCACCATTCTGGCCGGCTATCACAACCCGGTTCCTGTTTTAAATTGGTGTATGTATGGATGTATAGTTGTATGAATGTGTGTGTGTGTATGAATGTGAATTGGATTGAAATGTATTGATTTAGTTGAATTGTATTGATTTAGTTAATTAACTTAATTTGATGTAAATTGATTGGTTTAATTGATTAATTAACTTAATTTGATGTAATTTAATTGGTTTAATTAATTAATTAATTGGTTTAATTAATTTATTTTAAATTGGTAAATACTGCTGCTATAGGGTACGGAGGCGGGTCTCCGGACGAATTTTATTAGGTTGGGTGGCCTGCTGATAAGCAGTTAAAGATAGAGGCATGTGCAAGCCGGAGAGGGAGGTGGGGGCCAAATTATAGGAAGTTTGGGCGGCAGGCGCCGGAAGGGTGCTGCTAGCAGACCACACCGGAATAGGGGAACACGGGACAGATGCATTATATCCATCCCATGTTCCGGGTCTGCTCAGAACCAGACAAAAACTGGGGGATGCAAGGTTCCTACCGACCTTCGACTGCTGTTATGTAATGCCAGGTCTGTGGCTCAGAAAACCTTACTCATCCATGATATGATCTTGGATGGGCGCACAGACCTGGCATGTATTACGGAAACTTGGCTGGACGAAGCCTCTGCTCCAATTCTTGAGGCCATGTGTCCGCCAGGTTTCCGTTACGCACAGCAGCCAAGGGTGGGAAGGCGGGGAGGGGGTGTGGCAGTCATCTATCGAGAGTCCTTGGTTTTTGCCAGACCTCCCCTCCATAGGACTCAATTTGTTGATTGTATGTACTGGAGGTTGGGCCCGAAGGGCAGTTTAGGGATCTTGCTGGTGTACCGCCCACCCTGCTGCACGGCAGATTCCCTGGCCGAGGTGCTGGAGGTGGTCTCGGCTGTACGGGCATTGTCCCCAGAGCTGCTGGTTCTGGGTGACTTTAACGTGCATGCCGAGGCCGCTCTCATAGGAGCCCCTCGGGATTTCCTGGAAACCATGGCTTCCTGGGAACTGTACCTAAGTAATACTGGGCGCACCCATGTAGCCGGTCATGCTCTCGACCTAGTATTTGTCCTGGGAGAGGAGAGAAGTGGTCTGAAGTTGGGAGTGATTCTTGCCACTCCTGTGTCATGGTCAGACCACTACCTGGTAAATATGGACTTCTCGTTGCCATGCCCCCTCCGCAGGGGTGAAGGACCTATTAAAATGGTCCGCCCCAGATGCCTGATGGATCCGGATGGATTCCTGACTGCGCTTGGGGAATTGGAACCTGAGGAAGGTCGCCCGGTCGAAACCCTGGTGAAGGAGTGGAACGTGGGGATCACCAGGGCATTAGACCGGGTGGCTCCGAAACGTCCTCTCCCCCTGAATAGAACTCAGCTAGCACCATGGTATACACCACGGTTGCGTAGTCTGAGACAGGAGGTGAGACGACTAGAGCGCCGGTGGTGGAAATCCCGCTCCGAAGATGTCCGGACACAGGTCAGAGCAGCAGTAGCTGCCTACCAAGTGGCAATAAAGGTAGGAAAGAAGGCCTTCTTTGCTGCCTCTATTGCTTCTGCGGAGTGCTGTCCCAGGAGGCTGTTCCAGGTGGTCCGAAGCCTGGTCGGTCCAGTTGCTCAGGAACCCTTGGAACAGTCAAAGGCCTCCTGTGACTTATTAGCAAAACACTTCGCCGATAAAATCGAACACTTACGGAGCTCGATCCCGTGCGCCGTGGACACAGTGGATGAACCAGAGTTGGCCAGTTGCATGCTGGTAGATTGGGATCGGTTTCGGCTTCTCCCTTCTGAGGAAGTGGACAAGGTGCTTTCATCTGTGAAGCCAACCACTTGTCTTACTGATCCTTGCCCTTCGTGGCTCCTTGTGAGCTGCAGAGAGAAATTGGGCGAGGGGATCAAAGCGGTGGTAAACGCATCCTTGAAAGAGGGTGTGATGCCATCAGCCTTCAAGGAGGCAATTGTAAAGCCCATCTTAAAGAAGCCCTCCTTGGATCCCCAAGTATTCAATAACTTCCACCCAATTTCAAATCTGCCATTTCTGGGCAAGGTCATTGAGCGAGTGGTGGCCAACCAGTTGTCAGCACACTTGGATGAAACGGATTATTTGGATCCATACCAATCGGGTTTCAGGACTGGTCACGGAACTGAAACAGCCTTGGTCGCTCTGGTAGATGATTTGAGGAGGGCATTAGATAGGGGAGAATCCACCTTTCTTGTCCTCCTCGATCTCTCAGTGGCTTTTGATACTGTCGACCACAGTATCCTTCTGCTTCGCCTGGAGGGATTGGGAATTGGAGGCACTGTATTACAGTGGTTCCATTCCTTTCTCTCCGACAAGTACCAACAGGTAGCGTTGGGGGAGGAGGTATCAGACCCTTGGCCTCTCAAGTGTGGTGTGCCACAGGGCTCTATCCTCTCTCCCATGCTATTTAACATCTATATGAAGCCGCTGGGGGCAATCATCAGGAGATTTGGGCTGCAGTGTCATCAATATGCGGATGACACTCAGCTCTCTCGTTTAAATCTTCACCAGAGTTGGCTGTGGAGACCTTGTCCAAGTGCCTGGAATCCATGAGTGGATGGATGGGAAGGAACAAGCTGAAGTTGAACCCTGATAAGACCGAGGTACTACTTGTGGGGGACAAGAGAAGGTTGGGTGACATTGACCTGAAGTTCAACGGGGTGAGTCTACCCCTAAAGGACCAGGTCCGCAGCCTTGGGGTTGTGCTTGATTCCAGGCTGTCCATGGAGGCTCAGATTTCGGCAGTGAGCCGGGCAGCCTGGTACCAACTACACCTCATACGAAGGCTGCAACCCTACCTTCCTGTTCATCAGCTCCCACTGGTGGTACACGCCCTGGTCACCTCTCGTTTGGACTACTGTAATGCGCTCTACGTGGGGTTACCCTTGAAAACTGTCCGGAAATTACAACTGAAACAAAATGCGGCGCCTCAACTACTTATGAATAGCCGCCGCCGAGATCACATCACACCAGTGTTGTTCGACCTACACTGGCTACCAGTTGTTTTCCGAGCCCAATTCAAGGTGTTGGTATTGACCTTTAAATCCCCACACAGTTCCGGCCCAGTTTATCTCACGGAGCGCCTTCAACGCCACCAATTATGCCGCCCGACAAGATCGGCCACACAGGGCCTTCTCTCAATCCCGCCAACAAAAACAGCCAGATTGGCGGGTACAAGAGAGAGGGCATTCTCAGTGGCGGCCCCCACTCTTTGGAACTCCGTCCCACAAGATCTCTGGCACGCCTCTTCCCTAAATGTGTTTCGGAAAGCCTTAAAGACCTGGCTCTTTCAGCAGGCCTTCGGGGTATCTGGGGAGGGTTAATTGTTATAACTGAAATGCCTCCTGCCCAATTTTAATATTGTTGCTGCAGATGTGTTGCTTTTATATTGTATTACTGTATTTTATCAAATGTATTTTAACAATTTTGTAAGTCGCCTAGAGTGGCCATTGGCCAGATAGGCGACGAAGAAATTAAATTTATTATTATTATTTATTATTATTATTATTATTATTATTATTATTATTATTATTATTATTTAGGACATAAGGTGGGGAGTGGGAAAATCACCCCCTTATGGAGCAAGGTGGAGGCAATACAAGCGTGGCCGATCCCCTTAACCAAAAAACAAGTAAGGGCATTTCTGGGTGTGGCTGGATTTTATAGGAAGTTTGTGAGAAATTTTGGGGAAATAGCAACCCCCTTGCATGAATTAACAAAGAAGAAGTGTTCTGAGCGTGTGGTATAGACAGATGAATGTCAGAAGGCTTTTGATCTACTGAAGCAAGCCTTGTGCCAAGGACCCATATTAATAGCACCAGACTATGAGAAACCATTCATCGTGGCTACAGATGCGTCGGACCTGGCGCTGGGAATCGTCTTGCTACAGGAGAGAGAAGGCACCAGACATCCAGTGGCGTACCTGAGTCGCAAGCTGACGCCGAGGGAGAAAAACTATTCGTCGGTCCAGAAGGAGTGCCTAGCGGTCGTGTGGGTACTGAACAAGTTGCGCCCATACGTGTGGGGACGAAGATTCACAGTCACTACGGATCATTGGGCCTTGTTATGGTTGCAGACTATGAAAAACCATAACACTATGCTGCACAGGTGGTCCTGGGCCCTACAGGACTATCAAGTGGACTTCCAGTTCATAAAAGGCAAGGACAATGTACTGGCCGATGGACTTTCCAGGCAAGTGGCTGGGACTGCAGTGACTTGACCAGACGGAGGAACAAAGAAAGACATTTTCCCCATAGAGAGTTTTATTTGTTAACGCGACGTATAAATCCTGGAACAGGAATAATACTCTGCCGTTGTTTTAAGGGGGGGGGAAATGTGATGTTCCTATATTAATGTATATATGGTAAGTGTTGGTTGTTTAGAAGATACATGGTAAGTGGAGTGAAAGAGGAGGGGGAGTGAATGGGCAGTAGAATGCTAGATGATTGGCTGAGTGTTTAAAATGGCTGAACGTATAAAAGGAAGAGTGAGATTGGAATCTGGGGGGAGAAGAGAAAGAGTGGGTTGCTTGGTGGGGTTTGAGAGAGTTGTTTGCCAGGAGAGAGTGAAGAAGGAGGGGGGTGGAGTTCAGATTAGTATTGAGTAAAACCATATGCTTATGTGCCTTAAGAAGAAATCTTGTTAATCTTGTTAGCTTTGTTATCTTTAATAAATACTTAATTTGGTTGACCAAAGGCCTGATCCTTGGCTGGGGTTTCACAGACCAGAAGGGAGGGTAAGGTAATGACCAAGGCTGAAGGGGAACTGTAACAAATGGTGGCAGCGGTGAAGAGAATAACAATACCAGTATTCAGAGTCTCTGGGAATACTAGTATTAGGACGTGACTGGTGGTTGCCTAGCAGGGGGATCTGTTGAGATCTGTGCTAGAGCGGGGAGAGAAACAATAAAAAAAAGACAGTCCGGACTGGTGGAGTCCCTGGTGGTGCCTAGTGACAGGCAGTAGCCACGCGCAGGTAGGAACCTGACAGGGAGAGCCAGGGAAGGGCATCACAGCAGCATTTAGACAGCCTCGCTTCTTGCAAAGCCCTTGAGCCTAGTCTACAGAAAAATTGACCTTTAATGTACAGAAAAGTAGAAAGTAAAGAAAAAAGTGACAGAGTGATATGAGGCATTGTGGGGACCCTGTTCTAACTCAGGGGGTTATTGACATTGTGGTTCGATTCCAGAAGAGAGAAATCATGCCAAATCATCCCATTTTACCTCATCATCTGGCCCTAGCAGAGAACATTTGTACACTACTCTTTAAAATAATTTCATTTTTGGTTGTATTGTGTATTATGTCCTTTGAATGGCATGTCATCCAAGTGTCTGGTAGCCGCTGAATCTATAAATTTGGATCTGGTGATTGTCACCTCAGATTAAGGACGGAGGAGAACTTTGTCCATCTGCATTTTAAAGTGAACTGACCTAATTCCCTGTTCCTGGACTTCTGTTAGAATTGGATTGCTATTATGAAGACAATTACATACTCCATTGACTTTTGAGACAGTTCCAATAAATTGTATAGAAAAATGTGAATTTTATTGGGGGGAAAACATACAGAAATTCATATCTTACAGGTAAATACATAGAAAAGGGGCAGAAATTCATACAAAATATGTATTTTAGGAGAAGTGCAAATAAAATTTGAAATGTGGTGCTGGAGGAGAGCTTTGCGGATACCATGGACTGAGAAAAAGACAAATAATTGGGTGTTAGAACAAATTAAACCAGAACTATCACTAGAAGCTAAAATGATGAAACTGAGGTTATCATAATTTGGACACATCATGAGAAGACATGATTCATTAGAAAAGATAATAATGCTTGGAAAAACAGAAGGAAGTAGAAAAAGAGGAAGGCCAAACAAGAGATGGATTGATTCCACAAAGGAAGCCAACAGACCTGAACTTACAAGATCTGAACAGGGTGGTTCATGACAGATGCTCTTGGAGCTCGCTGATTCACAGGGTTTCCATAAGTCGCAGTCAACTTGGAGGCACATAACAACAACAACATTAAATGCAATTTGTGTATGGATTTTTTAAAAAAATATCTCTGCAGAAAATGGGAAGGAACAGACATGACTAAACAATAAGAAAAGCAAAGAGGTTGATCTGTCCATCCCTACCTGGGATAGTGAACAGAACTGCAAGCTGGCATTTTCTCTTCCTACATTCACAACCTGGCCACTGACTCCCTTAGATTTTCCTCTTCAGGGCCATTTCCCCCTCCATCCCTATACAGGACTCATGCTAGAAAGCCATTAATTCCTTCCAGAAACTGGCACTGTTTCTTCCTCCAAGAAGAGGGTACTCCTTTTGAATTTAGAAAAAAGAGGCTTCATGATTAGGGTTACGTGTAGGGATGGGAGGGAAATTCAGTTTAGCTTACATTTATAGGCAAGCCTACCTAATTCATACTTTCCAAGACAGTGTTATACTGCTTTTCCCATTGGTTATAATGGTCAATGGATCAATAAACATTTTTCATTTACTTTCTAAAACAATACATGAACAGAAATGCAACCATCCTTTGAAATGCACACTTTTCTGAATTTTTGCAGTGGTGTTTACCAGCCAAGTATTGTGCATAAAAAGGCATATATTATTTATTGATTGATTTATTAGATTTATTAGTTGCCCATCTGGCTGGTTGTCCAGCCACTCTGGACGAAGTACAGAATAAAAACATACAAATACATTAAAACATTAAAATCTCAACAGTAGTAATAAACCTCACCCACCCCAAAAGCCTGTCTGAAGAGCCAGGTCTTCAAGGCCCGGCAGAAGCTCATCATATTAGTGAAAATAACATACAAAAAATGCATTGTATAAGGGAAAATTGCTTTGCAATAATGTGTATATTAAGGAAAAACATATACAATAATGTGTATATTAGGAGCCATGCACACTAAAATGCTGATGGATTTCCATGAAGTTTTTCTTTTTTTAAAAAAGTCACAAACTGATATGGAAATTTGGACAACTGGAACTTAAGACTGGAACTTAAGACAGGAAAAACAAGAAATAGAGACAAACTGAAATTTGGATGGGTTTGCCCATACCTCTTACCCATACACACTATTTGGGATTAAAGCTGTTCTCCTATGAGAACACTGTGAAAACATCTCCTTTGTGAGTCACATCCTCCACTTATTTCCTGTTTGGTTCCCCGCCCCCCACCCTCCCCAAGAGGTTGCAGTAGGTTGGTAACTAATAAAGGTATTGAGCCTTCATGTTGTATGTTAGGGTCATTAATTTGAGTCCCCAAGATGGATAGCTCTCCTATCCACTTCCTTCCCCTGTGCTGTATTTGTGATTACCCCAGGGGATCGAGAGAATGAAAAAGTATCTTATTTTCTGTGCTTTCCTGATTATTACTCCAGAGACGGCACATCCTTATCAGTCTCAGTGCTGATAGAATAGGGGCCCTTGGGTTAGGCTAAGAACCAACAGTTAAAAACAACAGCAAATGCCTCTAGCTTTATTATTATTGTTGTTTCATATTACACTTGACAAGGTTTATCTTATGCCGTTGCCCTGTTTCTCAGGAGAAAGTGGTGCTCCAACAGCCGGGAGCATTTGCAGATTGCATATATAACAGTCATTTTTTAAAAAAGCGAGTGCATTCAGCATGGAAGGCGGATTTCCCACTGTGCTGGGGTCAAGGTATTATGATAATGTACACCTTTTAATATTCTGATCTCATTCACATGTTTATTAGTTTTCTCCCATTTCCATTATGCAAAGTAATTAGTTAGGAGATAACAGCACCTTAATGGCAGGACAATAAACAGTCAATATAAGCAAAGAAGCTATGCGGGATTTGTCGCCGTGGATTCCCATTTTTCTTCCCAGCTATCGCTACTGTTACCTGCACCTGAGGCTTGTCCTCATTTTTGTACTGGCAAAGAGGAAAAGGAAACAGTGAAATTGATTGCAGTTTCGGGTAAACCACAACAAATGACAAGGTGGCTTCTGTGCAGTTTGCTGGCAAAGGAGCAGTCATGTATCCTTGCCCTTCGTGGCTCCTTGTGAGCTGCAGAGAGAAATTGGGCGAGGGGATCAAAGCGGTGGTAAACGCATCCTTGAAAGAGGGTGTGATGCCATCAGCCTTCAAGGAGGCAATTGTAAAGCCCATCTTAAAGAAGCCCTCCTTGGATCCCCAAGTATTCGATAACTTCCGCCCAATTTCGAATCTGCCATTTCTGGGCAAGGTCATTGAGCGAGTGGTGGCCAACCAGTTGTCAGCACACTTGGATGAAACGGATTATTTGGATCCATACCAATCGGGTTTCAGGACTGGTCACGGAACTGAAACAGCCTTGGTCGCTCTGGTAGATGATTTGAGGAGGGCATTAGATAGGGGAGAATCCACCTTTCTTGTCCTCCTCGATCTCTCAGCGGCTTTTGATACTGTCGACCACAGTATCCTTCTGCTTCGCCTGGAGGGATTGGGAATTGGAGGCACTGTATTACAGTGGTTCCATTCCTTTCTCTCCGACAGGTACCAACAGGTAGCGTTGGGGGAGGAGGTATCAGACCCTTGGCCTCTCAATTGTGGTGTGCCACAGGGCTCTATCCTCTCTCCCATGCTATTTAACATCTATATGAAGCTGCTGGGGGCAATCATCAGGAGATTTGGGCTGCAGTGTCATCAATATGCGGATGACACTCAGCTCTATCTCTCGTTTAAATCTTCACCAGAGTTGGCTGTGGAGACCTTGTCCAAGTGCCTGGAATCCATGAGTGGATGGATGGGAAGGAACAAGCTGAAGTTGAACCCTGATAAGACCGAGGTACTACTTGTGGGGGACAAGAGAAGGTTGGGCGACATTGACCTGAAGTTCAACGGGGTGAGTCTACCCCTAAAGGACCAGGTCCGCAGCCTTGGGGTTGTGCTTGATTCCAGGCTGTCCATGGAGGCTCAGATTTCGGCAGTGAGCCGGGCAGCCTGGTACCAACTACACCTCATACGAAGGCTGCAACCCTACCTTCCTGTTCACCAGCTCCCACTAGTGGTACACGCCCTGGTCACCTCTCGTTTGGACTACTGTAATGCGCTCTACGTGGGGTTACCCTTGAAAACGGTCCGGAAATTACAACTGATACAAAATGCGGCGGCTCGACTACTTATGAATAGTCGCCGCCGAGATCACATCACACCAGTGTTGTTCGACCTACACCGGCTACCAGTTGTTTTCCGAGCCCAATTCAAGGTGTTGGTATTGACTTTTAAATCCCTACACAGTTTCGGCCCAGTTTATCTCACGGAGCGCCTTCAACACCACCAATTATGCCTCCCGACAAGATCGGCCACACAGGGCCTTCTCTCAATCCCGCCAACAAAAACAGCCAGATTGGCGGGTACAAGAGAGAGGGCATTCTCAGTGGCGGCCCCCACTCTTTGGAACTCCCTCCCACAAGATCTCCGGCACGCCTCTTCCCTAAATGTGTTTCGGAAAGCCTTAAAGACCTGGCTCTTTCAGCAGGCCTTCGGGGTATCCGGGGAGGGTTAATTGTTATAACTGTATTGCCTCTTGCCCAGTTTTAATATTGTTGCTGCAGATGTATTGTTTTTATATTGTATTACTGTATTTTATCAATTGTATTTTAACAATTTTGTAAGTCACCTAGAGTGGCCATTGGCCAGATAGGCGACGAAGAAATTAAATTTATTATTATTATTTATTATTATTATGTAGTGGCAAATTCCCTTCATGGTAGTCACAGCCACACCCCCTCCCATCCTTTTTTCTCTTTTGCTGCTGGGTTGGGAATGAGATTCTTGTTAATACCTTCCCCCATAACAGATGTCCCTAGGAACCAATCAGCATGAAAGAGGAGAGTGTTAGCTACTGAAAAGAGTCTTCTCAGTGACTGACTCGCCACCTTTCTCTCTGATTGTCTCCAGTCAGCAGGAAAGGACAAGGAAGCAAATTAGAAGACTCTTCTCAGTGGGGAACATACTCCCCTATCATGCTGATTGGCTCATAAGATAGTGGAGACATAGGGACCCTACTGGGACCCTGCTCCCAAAATAGTAAGGGGTCTAAGACCCCCCAAGACCCCAGACAACTACACCCCTGTAAAGGAGTGGTCATACAATATGTGACACCACTTTTAAAACATCTGCCCTGGCTGCCCATCTGCTACCATGCCAGGTTCAAGGTCCTTGTATTAATTTTCAAAGCCCTGAACCACTTCGGTCCAGGATATCTTAGGGATCGCCTGAACACTTATATCCCAGCTCAATCACTGAGATCTTCTGCAGGAGCGGCTCTGGTTGCCCCCCGAATTGGTGAAGCTCATTTAACATTGACACGAAATTGAGCCTTCAGTGTCATCAGCCCAGTTCTCTGGAATGCTCTGCTAACAGAGATTCAGCAGTCTGTTTCTGTTTTAACTTTTAAGCACCTGCAGAAAACCTTTCTGTTTCACCAGGCTTATGCAAGCAATTAAGAACATGCCTTTTTCACAACTGACCTTTGTTTTTCTTGTATTTTTCACTTTTTAAAATTGTATGGCTTTTGTTGTTTTGAACATGTTGTAAACAGTTTTGATGTTTTTAACGCAATAGCGGTATACAAATATTTTTATAAATATAAATAAATAAATACTCTCGACTACAGGGTTAAGCCATCAAAATAGCAAAGATTATGGGGAAATAATCCCAGAATATGAACTAGAGTGGGCAGCTGGGTTTTTGTTTTTTAAAAATCTTTTTCATATTTAAGGCAGTCATCAACCAAAATTGAGACAATAGTCAAGAAATCAGAAGAAGGCTAGGACTGGGGAAGGCAGCTATAAGGGAACTTGAAAAGGTCCTCAAATGCAAAGATGTATCACTGAACACTAAAGTCAGGATCATTCAGACCATGGTATTCCCGATCTCTATGTATGGATGTGAAAGTTGGACAGTGAAAAAAGCAGATAAGAGAAAAATTAACTCATTTGAAATGTGGTGTTGGAGGAGAGCTTTGCACATACTATGGACTGCAAAAAAGACAAATAAGTGGGTGTTAGAATAAACTAAACCAGAACTATCAGTGGAAGCTAAAATGATGAAACTGAAGTTGTCATACTTTGGACACATCATCAGAAGACATGATTCACTAGAAAAGACAGTAATGCTGTGAAAAACAGAAGGGAGTAGAAAAAGAGGAAGACCAAACAAGAGATTGATTGATTCCATAAAGGAAGCCACAGACCTGAACTTAGAAAATCTGAACAGGGTGGTTTATAACAGATGCTATTGGAGGTCGTTGATTAATAGGGTCGCCATAAATTGTAATTGCCTTGAAGACACCTAACAACAACAAAATATTTAAGGTCTTTATAATATACCAAACTGATACCAAACAATATCTGTGCTCATATTTATGGCTGAGGAGTACGATGATTGAATCAGTCCATTTGGGTTTCTCTCCATGTCTCCAGTCTTATGTTCAATTCCCCACATTTCCACATCAGTTTAGGGTGGTGTTTTTTAAGTCTGCGTGAAAATTCATCAGCATTTTAGAATGAATTTCTCCTAATGCACAATTGTTTGTATGCAATTTTGCCCGACACTCACAGTTTTGCAAGGCAATTTCCCCCTAATAAAATTCATTTTGTATGTTATTGTCACTAATATATGCATTTTTGTACATACTTTATTCCAGGATATGCAATTTTTGTACACATTACTTGGCTGGAGAACTGCACTGCAAAATTTAGAGAAGTGTAAATTTTGAAGGATGGCTGCATTTCGATTCACATAGTGTTTCAGAAAATGTAAATTAGGAAAGCTTCCTTTTAATGCAAACTGAATTGAATTTCTCCCCCATCCCTAGCTGAGGATTTTAACTGCCATCACGTCAGCTGCTCGAGGAAAGGACTATGTGGGAGGAGCTGTCCTGGACTCTTGGCCAGACATTATCACCTCTTCTGCTCCCAGAACTGATCTAGGAAGAAAAGTGCTGTGGCGGGAAGAGGGGGACTGCACTTTATCAAGGGCAAGATAGCCAAAATCAACACTGAGATCAGCAAGATGTTGCTGCTCTTCTAGACAGCCTGCATCCCATAAACAGGAGTATATGATGGTATTATAAGAACTGTACATGGAAGTTGTGCTTTTTCCTCTTCCCTCCCATTCCCTTTTCCTTGTGTGTCATGTCTTTTTAGAATTTGAGCCTGAAAGCAGGGACCGTCTTAGTGCTGAATTTTGTAAGGCAGTTTTGTAAGCCTTTAAAGAGAATATATGATGGGTATTATATCCTCCTTTTATGTCACTGTTGTAGCAGGTCATTCATTCAATTGGTTCCCTTGTTTTCTTGGCAAGGGCTGAGCCACCCAAGCAAATGAAAAAGCCCACAACCATTGGGTAGCACGAGGGGTACACATAACCTTTCAGCACATCATCAAGTAGGCCTTAATCCCATCATTTTAAAATGGATTTTCTTGCTTCTACTCCTGATTTGTTCTTCTCCTCATTTTAATGAATTGTTGATTTTATTTTGTGATTGCTCTGTTTTTAATCTGTGAGGCACCCTGGGAATTTTGCAAACTGAAAGGCAGCACATGAGATTCTTTTTTTTTTGTTGAAAAAATGAAATATATATCCTTTATTAATTTTCAAGCGATGTACAACAATATAAAAAAAACCAATAGAGACAAAACCACTTGTTCCCACATTAAGACAGCATCATACATGAATGGTTTTGCTTCCCCTGTCGCTTAGCCATGCAAGATGGAAGACCTAACAAGCCTCATTTTTATATATATGTATATAATTATGTATATATTTGCATTGTTTTCCCACTTAACATAGGAATGTAGGGAACAGAGGAAGCTGCCTTCTACTGAGTCAAGACCATTGGTGCGCCTAGGTCAGTATGCGCTGACTGGCAGCAGCCTGACAGGGTTCTCTCCCAGCCCTACCTCGAGATGCCAAGGACTGAACTTGGGACCTTCTGCATGCAAAGCAAATGCAATACCACTCAGTTGCATCCCTTGCCCAAGTGGGGAAGGAACTGCAACAAAATGTTACAGTGTGGAGTGTTTCAGCCAGCCAGCCTGCCTGCCAGTCATGCCCTTTTCCAGGATATTCCATTCCCCAGGGGTTCAGTCCCCCCCCCCAAAAAAACCGCACCACAACCCCAGCCAGCTAGCATTCTGTGGCTCCTGAGCATGATCAGGCACCAGTGGGCTTTTGGGGATTTTTCCTGATAGCTTTTCCCCCAACTAAAGTCTTTGCGTACTTCTGCAAATGGGGTTCCCCCGAGACTGCTTACACCCCCTATTGTGTGTGGAATACACTGTTTTGGCAACATAAAGTTTAGCACTCAGAGAACTGAGCCTTCCCTCCCGCCCCATCTCCTTTTTACTGTGCATTCATGATTATTTGTGGTCATGTTGGTGTCGGGGTGATTATACGTGATGCCTCTTGCAATACCGTTTAAGTCTGGCCGAAGCTTTGGGGCAGACATACTGCTTCCTTTTCAATCAATGCATGTCCCCAAACTTCCTATTGAAATCCTGTAACTTTTCATACCACGAATCTTCTAGGGTTTTCTTCGTGGCACTTTTTTTGTCCTACTTTTGGTGCACAGAGCAACTAATACAGCAGAATTATGTGCAGACAGTCCAGTGTAAATCCACTGCTAATGCGCTAATATTGCTTCAACGACCTATTGCAGAATATAAAACATGCAGCGACTGCTGGGGGCTCCACATCAGCGGGGCAGTAGAATCTGACCATGAGTCTGGAGGGCCCCCGAGTCTGATATTAGTATATATGATGTGGAAGGAAATATGTAAAACTCCTTCTCTTTTCTCTTCTTTGTTTTGACACTCGTCTCACGCACAGTATATATTTTGTACATGCTATACATACAATGGCCTTTGCAGCCAGCAGCATAAATTCTAACATTTTTGTTCTTGTTTCTATTAATTGCTCTTGGAGTCTCCAATGCTGGAGTTTTTCCTCCTGCCAACATTCTTTCTCCATCCCACATTTCAAGGATGGAAAAAGAGCAAATTTTACAAACACAAAGAGAACTCGCAAAAGTCAGCTTCTGTGGCCTCATTGACCCACTCTGTTCCAGCTGGCTCTCGCATGTAAACAGACAAACCTTCCTGCAACTGATAAAAAAAGAAAGAAACAGGCATAAAAATAGGATTGGAATGCTTAAATGGTTGTGTCTGTCTCCTTTTTGGCAAATATACCCATGGCTCAGTTCTACTTAATTTTGCAATGGTGCAGTTAGGTAATTTTAGACTCTGGATTTAATGGCCACACATCGCCCTCCCCCCTCAGATAGTAATGTGCATTACTTGACTTGGTTCAAAATGTGGTAAGCCAGCTCTGCTAATTTGAGAAGAGAGGGGGACTTGCTCATTCTGCTGAGTGGGGGCCTCGACTTCTGCCCCAAAGTCCTGCTCTTTCTTGTTCATAAATGATCTAGAGTTAGGAGTGAGCAGTGAGGTGGTCAGGTTTGCTGATGATACCAAATTGTTTAGTTAAAACAAAAAGGGATTTGGAAAGAGCTCCAAAAGGATCTCTCAGACTGGGAGAATGGGCAATAAAATGGCAC
Organism: Rhineura floridana; assembly: GCF_030035675.1. NCBI lineage: Eukaryota > Metazoa > Chordata > Lepidosauria > Squamata > Rhineuridae > Rhineura > Rhineura floridana. Next base: position 171,543,907 of record NC_084484.1, read on the forward strand.
ATGCAGTCCAACATAATCAAAGATAAAGTGATGCACATTGGGGCAAAATATATATATCTAAATTTCACATATATGCTCAAGGGATCTGAACTGGTGATGGCTGACCAGGACAGAGACCTTGGGGTTGTTGTGAATAGATCAGTGAAGATGTTGAGCCAGTATGTGGCATCTGTGAAAGAAGTGAATGCCATGCTAGGGATCCTTAAGAAAGAGACTGAAATATCTGCTGTTACATAAATCTATGGTGTGTAGGCGCTTGGAATATTGTGTAGAGTTTTGGTTGCCTCACCTCAAAAAAGCTATTGCAGTGCTGGAAAAGTTCAGAAAGGGGCAACCAGAATGTTCAATGGGTTGGAGCAATTCCCCTATGAGAAAAGGTTACAATTTTGGGAGCTTTTTAGTTTAGAGAAGAATCAAGTAAGAGGAGGCATGATAGTGGTGTATATAATTATCCATTGAGAGGAGGAAGCAGATGGAGAGATGGTTTTCTCACCTCTCTCACAGTATCAGAAATCAGGGGCATTCAATAAAGCTGAAAGTTGGAAGGTTCAGGACACATGAAACCATAATTATAGAATTTCCTCCTACAAGAGAGAGTGGTGGCCATGAACCTGGATGGCTTGAAAGAGGATTAGACAAATGAGTGGAGGATAAGGCTATCAATGGCTATGGGACATGATGACAATGTTTCACCTCCACTGTCAAAGACAGTAAGCCTCTGAATGCCAGTTGCTAGGAAGTGCAGGTGTGAAGAGTGCTGTTGCACTCAGGTTCTGCGTGCAGGCTTACCTTGGGCATCTGGTTGGCCACTGTGAGAAACGGATGCTGAACAAGATGGTCTGATCTAGCAGCTCTCTTCTTATGTTCCAACAGCACCGCTGATTATTTGAAATTCAAGATTCCAAAAGCTGGTACCTTGAGGCAGAAGTCCAGGGCAGAAGAATCATAAACTCTCACTGTCATGGGAGGAAGTGTCATGGCCATGGGGTCAGGTTCCCCTTCTTCAGGGGACAAGATTGAGCAGGGACTGCATACAGGGCCAGCTCCAAATGCACTCTCACAAGATTCCAGTACCTCTCCAGCCCAAGCATGCTGCATTGCCAGGGGACTCGTTTGCAGGCAATAACCATCACCATAAAAGACTGCTGGAACAGGCTGGGCTTCTTTAACTGAAGAGGCCTGTCAGTGAAGGTAGAGCTTGCAACTGGGACTGAACTGCTGCTGCTGCATAAGGCTGAATCTAAAGCTGACTGTTGCTTAAGCCTTTCTGCTTTCCTAAAGCATTCAGTCTGAGCCCTGTACAAGGATGCTTCACCTTGCCCAGCCTTGCTCCAGTGGGGGTCAGTGCTTGCAGCAAGACCGTAAGAAAGAAACAGAGAACAATAACTGGGATTAATTAGGACACAGCTTTATCAGAGGGACATGGCATACCTGCATCAGGTATGATCAATATGAATTGAATAGTTCTAGCCCCTCTCTGTGCGATGGCTGGGGAAGAGTGGCATGGATCGTTGCCTGTGATATCGTCCTGGCACTGTTGAGGTCAAACCTGAGCTACACCTGATGGGTGCAGCACAAGCCACCTTCCCACTTTCACCTTTATTGGTGCCATTTCAAACATCCAGAATGGTCCTTCTACCATACGAAGTTCTGCTCTTCACCTTCCCCTGTAAGCCGAGGTGATGATGATGATGATGATTTATTAGACTTGTTAGTTGCTTATTGCCCAAAGGTCTCCAAGTGACTTACAACACATTAAAAACATAAATATAAATATATAATAAAAGCAGAACGAATGGCTCCCATAACAGCCACAGGAAGCTTGGCAGCACACTAATAAGAAAATAACATCTCCCCACTGCCATGTTCCTTGAAGAAATAATATGACCTTCCTGAACAAGCAATTGCGAGCCCATCTCGGAATAAAGAGATGAGATGCCAGAGCAATTGAGTAACTAGGGCTACAATTTTATTAACATGATTTCTTGTAAACAACTCGGGTATGGGTGGTTATAGAAGTCATCACCATCATCATATCTGCAACTCTAATATGAGTGGGGCAGCTGGGCTTAGCTAAAGTAGCAACTTGATTTGTTGACAGGTCAAGCTCACCTGACCCTTGGATTGACATTGACATAAGAATATACGATCATAAGAAGAGCCCTGCTGGATCAGGCCAAAGGCCGATCTAGTCCACCTATCCTTTGAAAATGCTCTTCTCCGGATTTTGCACTGCAGTTTTCTAGTCAAGTACTGTGTATAAAAATGCATAGACTAGGATAAAGTGTGCAGAAAATTGCTTGCGTTAGTGAGAAGAATATACCAAATGCATTCTGCATGGGGAAATTGCTTTGCAAAAATGTGTACACTAGGCAACATTGCATACACAAATGCATATGTTAAGAGGAATTTGTAATAAAATGTCAATGAATTTTCATGAGGACCCTTTTTAAAAAGAAAATGCACAGTCTGATGCGGGAATGTGGAGAACTGGACACAAGCTTGAAAAAATAAGAAACTGAGAGAATCCAAAACGGACAAATTCACCCATCCGTACTGTAGAGATAGCTTGTAGCTCCATTAGTGTAATGAAGGAACAAGCCAATAAGGATGGCAGGGCTGGTGAGAAATCGTGGCAGGATCTGGGTGGGGTTTTCATCCTGCCACCAGTTGACTGTACTCGGTCTAATGGGCGGGAATGGAGAGGAACATAAATTTGTAGATCTGGCCTGATTAGGTGTTGCACAAAGAAAAATAAACTTTATCCAACTTTTGGAAAAGATGTCCCACAAAGATCCTAGAAGTCTGGAGTCTCATGGACTGAAGCCACACTGAAGTCAGCTGCAAGCCAGATGGAAAGAAAAAAAAGTAGATGACAGTTGCTCAGACCGGGGTGGTGAAATAGCAAATTAGTCCCTGGTGAAGGTATCCAATTCATCTTTAATTCGGCCGAGGAGGGTGATGAGAGCCACACTTTAAAACGTAGCAGAATCAAGAGGGAGCTCATACGCCTGCTGCAGAGTTTTTACAGCCTGATAAAGCTTTTCTTTCCGAGCTACCCTTTTTTCCTGCTGCTCCAAGCCAGAAGGCAACAATAAAATGAAATAAAAATGGTTTTCATTTAGTCTCCATATGTGGAAGGTGGGTGGCTTTCACACAAGCTGAATGTGAAGCGAGTGAAAATGGGGTGGTATAGTGGGCGGTAGACATGAGGTGGCAAGAATGGGGAAGCAGCAGAATGAGCTGCAGATGAGACAACCCTGCTTTGGACCTGAGCAGCTGAGCAAGGGCAGTAGCTCAACGGTAGAGCATCTGCTTTGCATGTAGAAAGTCCTAGGTTCAATTCCCAATGGCATCTCCAGGCAGGGCTGGGAGAGAATCCTGCCTGAAATCCTGAAGAGCCACTGCCAGTCACAGTATAAAGCAATTCCCTGTGTTCCTGTGAAGGTACCAGCACCTGGCATCCTTGGGCAGCTGCCGGGGTCCCAGCATTCCAGTGAGGCCTACCACTGACATCTGCTCTGGGACCTCTTCAGATTTTTTTCCTGGCCTGGGGGTCTGAGCAACAGCTGGTGGCTGAGTCTAACTGCCATTTTAATTTCCTCCAGCACCTCTGACATAGCATCACTCGGGGGCATTGTGGGAAATTTAAATGGCAGCCCCCAGCCACCGCACATTACTGCTGCTCAGGTAAGGCCACTACTAGGCCTGTCAACAGATCTATGCCCAGTGTCTTCTCAAACCTGGAACTAGCTCTGTGAATGTCCCTCCTCAGAAAAACCTCCTTGCAAGTGGAAGGCTAGTACAACAGGGATAAAGGTTCCATTCCAGACTGGCTGTGCTGGTTTTCGGATTGCAGAGAGATGATGATGATGATGATGATTTAAACTTCTATCCAGGGTGGCAAACAAAGAACAAAATGCTAAAAACACCTTAAAACATCTCAAAAACAAAACATCTTTAAAACATTTTAAAAATAAAACATCTTAAAAACATATTTTAAAAAAATCTTTAAAAATATCTTAAAAAGTAGTTCCAAAACAAACACAAACTGGAATAAGGTCTCTACTTAAAAGGCTTGTTGAAAGAGGAAGGTCTTCAGAAGGCACCAAAACCAAAACAGAGATAGCACCTGTCTAATATTTGATGAAGGTTCGACTTGTGCAAAATACAACGGCCAGATTGGTAACAGGGACCAGATGGTTCAGACATATAAAACCGATTCTGGCCCGCTTGCATTGGCTGCCTGTATGTTTCCGAGCTCGATTCACGGTGCTGGTTTTAACCTATAAAGCCTTACATGGGTTAGGACCACAATACCTGATGGAAAGCCTCTCCCAACAGGAACCCACCCGTACACTACGTTCAAGATCAAAGGCCCTCCTCCGGGTGCCTACTCCGAGGGAAGCTGGGAGGATGGCAACAAGGGAGAGGGTCTTCTCAGTGGTGGCCCCCAAATTATGGAATGACTTGTTTGACGAGGTGCGCCTGGTGCCAACACTGTTATCTTTTCAGTGCCACGTCAAGACTTTCCTCTTCTCCCAGGCATTTTAGCATGTGTTTTTAAATTATTTTAAAATTTTAAAATTGTGTTTTTAAATTGTTTGTTTTAAAATTTGTATATTTGTTTTTAATGTTTTTAATTGCTGTAAACGGCCCAGAGAGCTTCGACTATGGGGCAGTATATAAATGTAATAAATAAATAAATAAATAATATTTAAGGGGAGGGAATTCCAAAGGGTAGGTGCCACAACACTAAAGGTCCACTTCTAGATACCTAAGATAGTATCTCACTGGGTGCATATGGGGTAAGACAGCCTTTCAGGTATCCTGGTCCCAAACTATTTAGGGCTTTGTACACTGAAACCAATATAGGTGAGCGTTCAAAAATATGACCATGAACTTGCAGTCTGAATTTGACACAATCCATTCTACCACCGTAACACCCTACAGCTCCTTTCTGTTGCATGTGTAGGCCAGGCTTCAGGAGGTTAACTGGAGAAGAAAGTGGCTTTACAGCACTAAATCTGACATCAGACTCATCCAACAGTGCAAATGGTATGGAATTTAGGAGATTAGCGCAACCATCAGCGTGGTGTGGTTTTTGGAGTAACAACCCAGGGATGGGAAAATCTGATCAAATCCCTACTCACTTATGAAGCTCACTTGGTGATCTTGGGCCAGTCACGATCTCTCAGCCTAACCTACTCCACAGGGTTGCTGTGAGGATAAAATGGAAAGGGAAGAACTGAGCTCATTGGAGAAAGAGTTATAGATTCAGATAATGCAGGCAGAGAAATCCTGTTATGGTGAGGATTGTAATGTAATTCACGCCACTTGTGATGTGCATATACAAAATGGACACCTTCCTCATATTCATTCTAGAACTACTCTGAAAACACATCTGCATATGTCTTTTTGCATATGTCCTGGTTGCACAGGTGTAGCTCATATTGGGTCCTTGCAGTCTGCCTGTTGATATGGCTTCAACACATCTTAGTGTTGCGCCCTGGGCACAAGGGGAGTTAGATCAGGGAGAGGAGTCGCATGAGGATGAGGTCTCCGGGGATGTTGAAGGAAGGGGGAGCACTGCCAGCCCGCAGACTTCTTCAGCCAGCCCTCCCATTCAGGCAGATTCTGCTCTGCCTGTTAGCTCCCCGCCTGAGCCATTGGGAAGCGACTCCTCGCACGCGCCAACCCCACCCCTACAGGAATCCCCGCCTGGCACTTCAAACACTTCCCTGCCAACCAGTTTCCTGCTCCCTGAAGCTGAGCCATCACCTAGCAAAGCCCTGCTGTCAGATGAGCCGTCGGAGGCTTGTCCCCCCCTCACCCCGCGCGAGACACTGCGAGAAGAGGGACTTTCAGAGGGTGACACTTCAGAGGAGCTGTCGCTTATGGGTGGAGACCTTCCCTACTAAAGCAGGTTCCCACTCAGACTCTAGTGCTGAGTCAACTCTTCCCACATGCTGCAGAGACTGTTTAGGTAGCTTAGTTAGGGAAAGTAGTGAGAGTAGACAGGTTTATGAAGTGCACTGCTTTGGATGTAACCATCACCCTAATAAAATGAGAATTAAACCAAGCCTCACCTCCATCTCATGTCTCGGGCTCTGGGCAGGACACTTAGTCCCTCACCCAACTACATGGCAGATACAGACATACAGTAGTCAAGTCCTTGTGAACATTGCTGGCTGCCTAGTGTGGTGACATGGTGGGGATCTCCTGGTCTATGCAGTACCTTTGGCAACCCAGTGCTAAATCAGAATATCCTAAACAGATCCTCCATATTTTCAGGACTGAAGTCATGGGACATGGTCTACCACGACATCAGGTGCTCCAGCAGTGGTCCCACTGTCCTAGGTCCTGGACTGCAAACTGAAGACAGATGATCATTATTTTCAGAGTGTTGAAGCTAGTATCATGAAGTTATAATTGCCCATGATACATGCCCTCATCCCATTCTCATCTTTAGTAAATAGAAGATAACATGAACACTGTTGGTAACGATGCCTCTGTTATAGCACCTCCAATTCTCCTAAAAATTAACGTCTGTTTTCAGAGACAATAATTACCAAAGTCACCTACCCTGATCTTCTAAATGGTGCTTGCAAAAGAAGGAGTTATATATTTTCTTTTCCCAGCTAGTGATTGTACGGCAGTCAAACGTGTTAAATAGCAGGAAAATATTCTCAAACTACCTGCCTATCCAACTGTTAGATTCAGCTTCTGATACATTATTCTTGATAGATGGTAGGAAGGAATAAAAGGTCAACCTGTGATCAGGAGAACCATAATAATCTCACGTATCAGTGCCCATTTCTTCATGTTTGAAAAATGAACATCATTTGTCCTGAAGATTCTGTGTAATGCATGACACATCTCTTTGACCTTGTGATCGATAAATAATGTATTCTTGCCAGTCGGATTGAAAAAGCTTGCTTGGTAAGAAAGTCTCAAGTACCAGAAGATCCAGGAGACAGTGAAAGATGATTTTATGGAGAGGCACCCACCTTGTGGTTCTTCTTACAGTAGAAGATAAATGTCCATGGCAAACTCTGTTTTGACCTCAGCTTGGCTTTACTGTGTCAAAAGCTGTGCAGTCCATTGAGTGTCAACGCTTCAGCTATGGTGCACGTTCATAATGAAGTTTGGGAGAGAAGGGAGCTAAATGATGGGGAAAACCAGCAGCTGAACCTGGAGTAAGTTGATTTAGATTCGGAAATGGTTTAGGTTTACGAAAGGTCAATCAGAATGATCAAGGAGATGGAGAAAATCCCCTGTGGGGAAAGGTTGCAGCATTTGGGGCTTTTTAGTTAAAAGCAAGTAAGAGGTGGCATGACAGAAGTGTAGAAAATTATGCGTAGCACAGAGAATGTAGACAGAGAAAAGTTTTTAGCCCTCTGGCATAACACTAGCTCTCGTGGACATCCAATGTAGCTGAATGTAGGAAGATTCAGGATAGACAAAAGAAAATATTTCTTCACACAGTACATAGTTTAAACGATGGAATTCGTTCCCACAAGAGGCAGTGATGGTTGGATGGATTTAAAAGTTAATTAGACAAAGTTCTAAGGTATTTAGGATTTGGGTCATTTAGGGTATCTAAAGAATTTTACTTCTTTGTCTGACTGGAACACGTATGCAGCCAGTCTATGTCAGGGTAACTGAAGTCACCCATTACTATAATGTTTCCTTGATTTCAATTTTCATCTCAAAATCTCCCTCAGCATTTTGGTCAGGGGGATGATAGAACATCCCTAGTACTACATTACTCTTGGGGCCCAGTACACCACCCACAACGATTCTGTGGAGGAGTCTGCCTTTTGGAGGGTTTCTAGATTACTGGATTCAATCCCCTCTTTCACATATAGAATGACACCACATCCTATACGCCCTTCCCTGGCCTTCTGAGTTTATATCAAGGGATAACCATGTCCCACTAGTTTTCTCCATTCCACCAGGTTTCAGGTATGCTGTCCTCTAAGGCCAGGCGCTCCAGTTATCCCATCTTGGCTTGGAGGCTTCTGGCATCAGTGTATAAACACTTGCAGTGTATATAAGCCTGGCGCCAACGTTACTATCTTTTCGGCGTCAGGTAAAAACCTTCCTCTTCTCCCAGGCATTTTAACATTTAATATATAATTATTTTAATATTTAACATCTTAACATCTTAATATTTTAACCAGTTTAATACTTTTTTAACAGTTAATATTTTAGTATTGAGTTTTGTACTCGTCTATCTGTTTAATTATGTTTTGATTTTTGGTATAATTTTTCTTCATTTTTAGTTGTTTAATAATGTTTTAATTGTATTGGATGTTTACATGTTGTGAACTGCCCAGAGAGCTTCGGCTATGGGGCGGTATAAAAATCTAATAAATAAATAAATAATAAATAATAATATTGCATACAGTGTCTCTCTTCAAGTGTCTTTGGCACTTTTGGTTTGGTCTGTGGTACTTTGGCCTCTCTAAATGGCTTTCCTGTGCCCCCGCACTCACAATGCCTAGTTCTAGACCCACCCCGTTTAAATTGTCATCATTTTTAGTTCTTTTTCCCAGAGGGGAGATCTGTCCTGAACAGGACCCTCCTTAGCTCCTTTCTCGGCCTTTCTCCTTCGATTAGTTTAAAGGCTGTTCTGCCACCTTTTTGATTTTATACAAGCTCTTTCAACAAGCCTTTTAAGCAGAGACTTTATCCCAGTCTGCATCTGTGTTGCTTCTTAATAGGTTTTTAAACCTTTTTTTAAAAAACAATATGTTTTTAACCTTTTTTTTAAGATATCTTCAAAGTTTTTTTAAAAACTGTTTTTAAAGATGTTTTGTTTTAAGGTATTTTAAAGTGTGTTTTTATGAGGTTTGAAAGTGTTTTTAGTGCTTTTGTTTGCCGCCCTGGGCTCCTGCTGGGAGGAAGGGCTGGATATAAATCAAATAATAAATATTACACACACGCACACACATATACACACACACATACATACATATATATATATATATACACACACAGATACACACATATATATATATACATATATATATATATATATACACATACACACACGCATATATATACACACATACACACATACATATAATGTATATTTAAAAATGTTTTTAAGATGTTTTGAAAGATGTTTTGTTTTTAAGATGTATTAAAGGTTTTTTAAAAAAATGTTTCATCACTTGTTTGCTGCCCTGGACTCCTTCTGGGAGGAAGAGTGAGACATAAACAAACAAACAGGGTCAGGCCTCTAGTCCAATAGCTCTATACTGTCTAAATGCAAAATTAGTCATCTGAAAAGTGAAAACATCTTAGTTGAACAAGGTGGACCCTCAGAATTCAATCTCTCCAATGACTTGTGTCTTATCGACAGGAAAGCTTGGTTCACAAAGTACTGACTTAGAGAGCCATCCAACTTGTGTTTCTGCTGGGCTGAGGGGAGTTGCATGTGGTGGACCCCTGGCTGAGCTGGCAGGCTCCCAGCATCCCTGAGCTCTGCCAGGCTCCACCAGCAGAAGCCCCCCATCCCGGCTGGGTCACGGCAGCGCTGGGAGTCTGTTGGCATCGCCCAGGGTCCACCAGAGACAGCCAGCCTGGTGGATGGAGAGCTGGCAGCTTCTGAGCGGCAAGTGGATGCCGTGAAACTTCACACCAGCTCCTCCTCTGCTGGCTACCTGTTAGAGAGCTATTCCAGTTGTTTAGTTCAAAAAACAACTGAAAATGGAACCATCATTTTGAATTGCCAATTTCTCTCTCTGTATATCTTCCATATATATATGGAGAAGAAAATGCACAAGTCAAGCGCAAGTCGATTGCGTGTGATGCAATCAGAGGGTGTCGTTTCATGACAGACTGCTGGGTTGTAACTGAGCATTCCCTCTGGCCCATATGGGGGAAACATACCATTTTTCCTTGTCTTTCTAGACCATTCTCTCTCTCTCTCTCTCTCAGTTTCCTAACAGAAACTATAGCTGGATAGTGCTAAAACATGAAGCTCTCAGGAAATTATGCTGAAAATGGAAATCTCAGGGAAATGGGCTTGATGCACGGCACACAGAACTTTTCCAGATAATTTTAATGTAGGACTGTGGCTTATGTATGTAGCACATGCTATCACCATTATGCAGATGTTCTGCCCCACATGAACAAGCAGTGATCAATGGGTTAGGACCAGCCTGCATGCTCATATACACCCCTGCATTCAATCGGCTAAAGTGTCCCTGTGGGGATCATCCAAACTGGCCCCTTACTACACCAACTTTATTGTGAATTGTCTAGACCTTTCACTAGTTCATAGAGAATAGAGTAGCCCCATGAATCAATAATCATGGCCATCCATTATATATATCAGCTGTGGAGAACCATTGGCCCTCTAGATATTGCTGAACTACAACTCCCATAAGCCCTAGAAAGCAGGCTAGGTATTATGGGAGTTATAGTTTAGCAGCAGCTAAAGGGCCAAAAAGGAAGGCAATGGTAAACCACCTCTGAATACCGTTTACCATGAAAACCCTATTCATAGGGTCGTAATGAGTCGGGATCGATTTGAAGGCAGTCCATTTCCATTTTTGCAAAGGGCCAAAGGTTCCCCACATCTGATCTATACCACAGATGGCCATGATTACTAATTCATGGGGCTACTCTATTCTTCATGAACTAGTGCAAGGTCCAGACAATTCACCTGGTATAAATGGAAGGGAATTTTTAGAAAAATATGCATGACAATCTAATGATGTCATTGGGGATCTGTTTCCATGTGGATAGCTGGTCCCCATGCACATCCTGGTGCTGACTCCATTGGTCATGCATAAACATTTCAAAAGCACTGTCAAAAGTTCAAAACTCAGCATCTGCCAGCATTCCTCCAAATCCATGTCAAATGTTGCACTGGAAAGAAGAATCCATTGCCATCCTCAGGGTCATACTAGACGTGATGGGAGTAGCCAGGTAGATGTGCCACCTTTATGTACGAAGTGGGAGGTAAGGCTCTACTTTTTTACAACAGAAGGTGCATGTGAGTGAGGGGAGTTGAATCCTCCTCCTCCCGTCACCTTCACTTTCCATACTTTGTTTCTTCCAGCACTTATTTTCCTAGCTTTGCATAGGAGCCAGGCTGAGAAAAGAGTGCCTGATGCAATGCAGCATGGAGACAGAAGGAGGAAGGGGGAGGGTTCATCTCCCCTCCCCCTCAAACATTTTTCATGGTAAAACTTTGGACTCTGTAACTTTTTACGTGAACGAGACAGGCACATGGGCACAAAAGTGGCAGCCCCGGCATGTCTAATTTCTTAGAACCTAAGAAGCTGCCTTATACCATGTCAGGCAATTTGTTCATCTAATTCAGTACTGTAGTGGTTCCCAAACGTTTTTCCCCCCATGGACCCCTTGGAAATTCCTGGAGATCTTAGTGGACCACTTAATGGTTTTTCTGCCTGTTATACCAGTTGTTATGTGTTGCACTAGGTGCTGTATGAGAACTCATAAACTGTAAAATTACAATTAGAACTAATTTTACAGACACATGGCAGAGCATCTGAATGGCACTCGTGGATCACTGGTGGCCCATGGACCACCGTTTAGAAACCCTTGGTCTACACTGATGGGCAAGAGCTCTTTAGGGTTTCAGACAGAAGTCTTTTCCATTACTAGAGATGCCAGAGACTGAACCTGAGATTTTTCACATGAAAAGCATGTGCTGTACCAGTGATCTATGATCCTTCTATGAGAAAAGGCATTTGTTTCTGGATTCCTGGTCTTAAATTACAATATATATGTATTAACCCCCTGCCTCACATTTTTACCCATCTACAGCCTACAAAACTATAACGTAGAAAATTATTCCTCAAAGGTGTAAATGTATACTGAAGTGAAAGGAGTTCCCAGCACAAAGGACTTGCATTGGTTTACACACCAAATGATTGCTCCTTGTCTGCTTAAGAAAATCAATTAGTCGCTTTAATCTTCCTGCAAATTCTGATCGGAAATTTAATAGTCACCTCTCACTTGCCCTGTTTGAAAGCAGACTGATAATGCTTACAAGATGGCTTCTGTTTCATCACTGCTTTTACAACACTATATATAATATATATATATAAGACAGTTTTGAAAGCAACTGATGAAGGCGGAAGCTGAAACGTTTTGTTAATACAATAAAAACCTCTGGTTAATCACAATTACGTTCATATATATATATATATATATATATATATATATAATCACACCCCATCTCTTGCTTTCTACCACTTACCTCTGCCTTTGCAATTGACTACCTATATGCTGACTTTTACAACACCTGTGAGTGCAAAGCTCATCTGAACTGCAATATGTAAATCTCCTTTCAGGATGCCATGTGAGAATTTAAGTAAGGCACGTTCTAAGCAAGAATAATGAGAAAACATTGCACCTGCGGAAATATAGGCTCTTGGGTCTTGGGTCTACCTTTACTTCCTTCTTTCCCACTCTATACATTTCAGGAAAAAGGGGGCTTTGGGCTTTGGAAGGGGTCCTTTTTAAATTAAGGGGATCAATGGGGGTCTGATTGCGTGTGGGCTCATATCAGTTGCTATATGAAGACTGCAGACTCTGAGAGGGACCCCAAGATAACTGAAAATGTCTCCTTGTGCTCCCTATAAACATCACCCTAGTTTCTGGATCATTGGGACTTTCTGCCTTTCTGGAGTTAGGAAGATAGATCCTATGTATACCAGGAAGAGTGCTGGCTGTATAGGAATACTTTTGATGCTAAGGTACATGTGTGCCTGCCATATCCAGAGTGATTTGGGTATCAGGGGAACTATATTTCCCAGGATCATTCTGGGGGCACTGCGTATAAACACAAGGGCACCCAGAGTTGTGCGGAACTTTTGGCCCTCCAGATGTTGCCGAACTACAACTCCCATCAGCCTTGGCCATTCTTGCTAGGCTGATGTAACATCCTTATCCCTCTCTTAAGGAAGATAGAGCCCTTCTATATGTTTGCCTGTATGCAGCTTTTCTCTCAGGCATACTGTATATGGACTGAGTTCACAGTTCTGATGTCTCTCCTCTAATGTAAAGCCACAACTTTTAATAGGCACTGAAGAAAGCAGTGCTCTTCATGTGCCAAAAATATATCTATGTGCGCTGCTGGGAGGGCTGCTGGGAGTTGTATTTCAGTGGAGAGTTCCCCACTTCTGCCCTACACCCTGCACAAATGACAAGTGACAGAGATTTTAATTAAGAAAATGGCATGGGAGAATGGCCTCCCTCAGTGCTGGAGTCCCATTTTGATTTCATTCAGTCCCTCATATGAGGAAATCAAATCATGGATCTTCTTCTGGGGCCACATCTAGTTTGTCCTTTGCTTAGAATTTGTTTTTGTTTCTTTGTTATGTTTTGCATAGTATTTTATACTGTATCTTATTTCCCTAATTTATACTGTATCTCATTTCCCTAATTTTAAAATCAGTTCTGCAGCAATTTGCATTTTTTTTAAAAAAAAATGAAAATCCTTCAGCGTTTTAGTGTGAATTTATCCTAATAAACACATGTACACATTTAACAAGCAATTTATCCAAATGTATCCAAAATTTATCCAAACATTTTGTAAGTTATTAACACTGATATATTCATTTTTATGCACGTTCTCCCCTAATATATACATTTTTGTAAGCATTGGTTGGTGAAGCGCATTGCAAAATCTGGATAAGTACAAATTTGGAAAGATGACTGTGTTTTGGTTCTCATATTGTTTTGGAAAGTGTGAATTTGATAGTATTGGCTTTAAATGTGAACTGAATCGAATTCCTTCCCTATCCCTACCCCAGACAGATTCTGCATAATGACGCTTTTGACGTGCAAAATTGTGGAACAGGTACATTGTCCTGATGATAAAACTAATTGTTTCATTCGAAGGGGGTGCTCTTTTTTAAAAAGATCTGCACAAATTGCAAAACCTCACCTGTGCATGTAGAGCAATCCAACTCCCTCCCCCAATTATATTGAGAATGTTGGGGGAATTCAACCACTGATCATTTTTAACATTATTAAAAATATATGCTTTGGTGCTTGTGAACTTAAGGATTAAGCTTCAGAAGTCTGTGTGTGCACGCGTGCGTGCCATTGGGGTATAACACAAACAGCAACTATCAGAAATATACAGCCCAGCTTGAAATTTGTTAGAGCTCATATGTGCAAAGAAATGTGATAGCTACTCTTCAAACACCGCCATCTCGTTAACACCACTTCACTGAACAGCATTGCTAATTTATCCTCCTTCTCAACTCATTAGCATATGCCAGACCTACTTTTTTTGCTAACTTCCAGCTACTGGGGAGATGTAGGCCAATTTGACGTGTCGTTTATCTCATTTGAGTGAACAGGATTAGCTGTGGTTTCCTCCCGCTGTTTGTGTTCTCCTTCTAGGTGGGAGAGATGGCTGTATGGATTAACTGCATTGCGAAGCTGATTACATTTCACTGGGTGCACCCACAGGCACCACTTTTGTAATGAGAAGAGCAGGGCTGTACATCCCGTGGCCTAGCACAAGTTGAATACTGAATGCAGTCCACCCAGCCATGTATTTTGTTCTGCCTGGTGCTTGACTTCTCGTGTGCAAACCAAAAGTTAGGTCCAAAGGCCAACCAACGAATACAGAGACTCACCAGAGCTCAGGAAAATCTTGCTGCTCAAACAAAGGTCATATGGAACAGGAAGCCCTCTTATACTCCTTCCTGTCCAGGAGAATCCAATGACTTACCTGAGTGGGTGGGGTTAGTCCAGGAACTGGTCTAGGGCCTAAATACTGATAAGCTGTCACCTGTGGTTCAATTAGGGTTGCCAGGTCAGAAGCATCCCAAAACCTGAGATTTTAGGGGCGGGCCCAAGTGATGTCATGGGGCAGGCCCGAGTGATGTCACGAGGCGGGCCCAAGTGATGTCATTATGCATGATAAATTAAGCATAAATCACAGTTGCTTGGAGCGTACAATTAAAAATAAAATCTGACTGGAAATTAAGCTAGACATCTTAGCTAAAAGATGGAGCCTGGGTAGGCAACATTTAATCTAGTCTACTTGCTTTCGGCAAGAAGGGTTTAAGTGCCTTCAGGCCAGGCCAGTCACCAGAAGGTCACTGTAGGAAGAAAGGAGCCTAGTGTTGTGGAGATGTTAGATGGGAGCATTTGGGAGTAAAGGTGGATGCCCCTGAAGGCTCCAATTCTAGACATACGTACTAAGGGACTAAGCACCCATAGAACTCAACAGGACTTACTTCTGAGTAGATACAGTTTGGATTGTGCTGTTGGTAAAGCTTGACTAGGGATCCTCTGCAAAGACATCTATATCCAAGCAGGGTTGGCAACCCCCTGCCTGGAATGCCCTGCCCTTATCTTTTAATGTGGCTGCTCCAAACTTCTTTACAGATTTGACCCTTCACTTCAGAAAGAGGTCTGAGAAATGAACAAGAGTAAGAAGATTCTCTTCCCTTTCTGTCTGCATAGATGCCCTCATCCTTCCCCTGCGCCCAGCAGAAGCTCTGGGCCAGGCGGGACACAGTGGCATCTCATGGAGGACACCCTCCCCTTTCCTGGGGTGTATGATTTGTCCTGGCCCAGAGCAGATTTTGGGGTGGGCACCGCCAATTACTTATTTTTTCTGTATGTCTTTTTCTGCTTTGATTTTGTATAGATGCCTTCTTCTGTGTCCTGCGCCCAGCAAAAGCTCTGGGCCAGGCGGGACACAGTGGCATCTCATAGAGGACACCCTCCCCTTTCCGTCTGCTTTGATTTTGCATAGATGCCCTCCTCTGTGCCCTGTGCCCAGCAGAAGCTCTGGGCCAGGAGGGACGCAGTGGCATCTCATAGAGGACACCCTCCCCTTTCATGGGGTGTATGATTTGTCCTGGCCCAGAGCAGATTTTGGGGTGGGCACCCCCAGTTACTTATTTTTTCCTATATGTTTTGGTCTGCTTTGATTTTGCATAGATAACCTCCTCCGTGCCCTGCGCCCAGCAGAAGCTCTGGGCCAGGCAGAACACAGTGGCATCTCTTAGAGGACACCCTCCCCTTTCCTGGGGCATATGATTTGCCCTGGCCTAGAGCAGAGTTTGGGGTGGGCACCCCCAGTTACGTATTTTTTATGATTTTATGACATCTTATGTATTTATGATATCAGAAGCCTGATGATTTTGATTGCATAAATGTATTGTTATTCTTGACGGGGAGAGTCCCCTAATCACAGTGATATATCATACAGGGTACCCCAACATATATTTTGGGGTTCAGAGACATGTTAAGTTTGGTTTGAAGTTGCTGTAGTTGTCAACTCTTCTTCTTTTTTAGTGTTTTGAACTTTCAAGCAAATAAGGAACTGGGAACTAGGAACCAACTTCAGCGTCGTATCAGTTAAATAGATTAAACAGTTGCGGGGGCGGCTGACATTTTGGTGAATATTTTGGGAACCAGACCACCTAGAAACTTAATTGTTTTTTTAAATTGAAGCTGAGAGTCCGGAGATAAAGGGGTGCTAGCTGGAGAGCCAGAGGGGCCCCACAAAACTGGAGACTCTGGCCAAAACCCGGAGACCTGGTAACTCTAGGTTCAATAGCTCACCACATGGAGAATTGCACACACATCTCAGTAGCTCCTGACAATCAAGATCTTGGTGGACTACCATACTTGATTGGAGGTCAGAGTTCAACTTGACTGGTTGGAAGTTGTACAAGACTGATTTATGGTAGCTTCAGGATAGGGATAGACAAATGTGACAATTTTGGTTTCAAAAACATTAAAACAAATACACAATTTAAAAACATATTTTAAAAACAATTTAAAACACAATTTTAAAATTCAAAACAATATAAAAACAATTTAAAAACACATGCTAAAATGCCTGGGAGAAGAGGACAGTCTTGACCTGGCACCGAAAAGATAACAGTGTTGGCGCCAGGCACACCTCGTCAGAAACATCATTCCATAATTTGGGGGCCACCACTGAGAAGGCCCTCTCCCTTGTTGCCACCCTCCGAGCTTCCCTTGGAGTAGGCACCCGGAGGAGGGCCTTTGATCTTGAACGTAGTGTATTGGTGGGTTCGAGGCATTCCATCAGGTACTGTGGTCCCAAGCCGTGTAAGGCTTTTTAGGTCAAAACCAGCACCTTGAATCGAGCTCGGAAACATACAGGCAGCCAATGCAAGCTGCATACAATTTTGTATGTTATCTTCCGTAATATGCACATTTCCCCTTTATATTCACATTTTGTACACATTTTTGGTTGAAGAATCCATTGCAAGATTTAGACAAGTGCAAATTTTGAAGGATAGCTGTGTCTTGATTCACATTGTTTCTGAAAGTGTGAATTAGGTGGGTCACATTAAAGGCTAAGCCAAGATAATTTCACCCCATCCCTAGTCTAGGATTGACTACTTCCCTAATTTTGCACTATCTGCATATTCAGGGACATAAATGTAACAAACTCTAAGAGGGTAACTAGGCCTTTACAGACCTTCTCCACATGTAAACATTTGTAGAAGACAGGGAGTGGGTTATGCTGCTGGCCCCCAACATCACACGTGCCACTGGTACCACCCCCTGACCTCCACATGTTCAGTGTTCATATGTAGGCATTCCACACAAACAAGAACATGTGCATAGGGACAGTTTTGCAGATGTCACACTGAATACATGGATGCTGAGGCTATGGGACCAGTCAAGCATGTGGGATGGGGATGAGGTCAGTATCACAGTCTGGTTCCCCCTCTCTATGCATTTAGATACACATGGAGAATTTTTGAAAAGGCCCTCTGTGTTTGACCAGTTTAGAGTTTCAATTATTGGATGTGTTGACTGACCAGCCATGGTGCCTTCTGCAGATAAGCAGCCACAGATATATTGTATAAACTCACCTTAATTGGCAAAAAGGCCCTCTATGTTTGACCAATTTAGAGTTCCAGTTGTTGGGTGTGATGACTATCCATCCACGGTGCCGTCTGCAGATAAGCAACTATCGATACACTGCATAAACTCACCTTAATTGGCAAAATAGTCTTTCTGTGTAAAGAAATCGATGCAACTAGTTCCTTTCAAAACTAATTAGATCCAGGCCCTGTTCTGGAAACTATTGTAATATTAACTTGGCTTATCAATGCATCATCACATTCCTTTTCTAGGTCAACTATGCCCTAAAGATACAGCATAGCATTTGTATGATGCTAATGTTGTACAGTGACAGCTATTGAGCAGGACTACATCTCATTTATTTCAATTGGATTTAAGCGTACATGTGTTTAGAATCAGGACAGTTGTGTGATCTTTAATACACATTCTTTGGAAATAACTCCCATTACAAGAACACTTACACCCATAAATGGGACAGGGGGGAACTAGTAGTTGTAAGCAAATCCCTCAAAACAATCTCTGTCTCCAATATGAACTGTCCAGAGGCAATTTTGAGTTAAGGCCATTTCTTTTCAACTGATCATCTGAACAAGCCTCCAGGCGTCACTCTGATGAGTTTTAGATGTTCCTTCTCAAGTGACTCTTGCTTGCACACCATCTAGAGCTCACACTACATCTGCTGGGAACGTGCATGCCTACTATATTTGTAACAGCGTTTCGCTTTTCCCATAACTTGGAAGATTTTGTATGGTTTTGGATTGTCTCTGTGCTTTGTTTTGCATCTTTGGGGGATCATTGTAGTATCTGCCTGATGGTGCAAAGTGTGAAGGGTGTTAATGGGTTTTTACCCCTCAAAAGGAAAGAACAAAAGGTTGCAAAGTTATTCAAAACTTCTTGGTTGCAAGCACATTTTCTCAAATGCAATATATCTAAATAAATAAATAAATCCTCTAGTAGTACAATTCCTCCCCCCCAAAAAAAACTAAGTGGCTCTCAACATTGTCACATGGTGAATGAAATGCACACCTATTCACAGGAATTCATTTCATTTATTATTTTACTTCCCATTAAACATCCCAAAGAATCATAGAATCATAGAGTTGGAAGGGGCCTATAAGGCCATCAAGTCCAACCCCCTGCTCAATGCAGGCATCCAAATCAAAGCATTCCTGACAAATGGCTGTCCAGCTGCTTCTTGAATGCCTCCAGTGTTGGAGATCCCACTACCTCTCTAGGTAATTGGTTCCATTGTCGTATGGCTCTTAACAGGAAGTTTTTCCTGATGTCCAGTTGAAATCTGGCTTATGCAACTTGAGCCCATTATTCCGTGTCCTGCACTCTGGGATGATTGAGGAAAAATCCTGGTACCTTTCAAGTACTTGAAGACTACTATCATATCTCCCCTCAGTCTTCTCTTCTCCAGGCTAAACATGCCCAGTTCCTTCAGTCTCTCCTCATAGGGCTTTGTTTCCAGTCCCCTGATCATCTTTGTTGCCCTCCTATGAACCTGTTCTAGTTTGTATCTATCCTTCGTAAACTACAGTGTCCAGAACTGGATGGAGCAGTCAAGATGAGGTCTAACCAGTGCCGAAAAGAAGGGAACTAGTACTTCACATGATTTGGAAACTATACTTCTGTTAATGCAGTTGAAAATAGCATTTACCTTTTTTGCAGCCCTATCACACTGTTGGCTCATGTTCAGCTTGTGATCAACAACAATCCCAAGATCCTTCTCGCATGTCGTATGGCTGAGCCAATTATCCCCCATCTTAAAACTGTCATTTGGTGTTTGGCTTATCCCTGTTAAATTTCATTCTGTTGTCAACATTAAAAACATTAATAACAATAAAAACATGTAATACTGATTTCAAGTCCAATACAGATACAAAAGGGGAAATGATTCTCCACTTTTTTAAAACAAGGGATTTAAAGGGTCTGTCTGTGACCACATTTCTCTTTCTGTTTATTTATTTATTGTACTTACAATTATATATTCCATTTTTCCTCTAATGAGCTCAAAGGGGCATGCATGAATCTTCTGTCCACCCTCACAATCCTGTGAGGTATATTAGACAAAGAGAGTGACCGATGCAAGCTCACTCAGTGAGCTTCATGGCTGGGGATTTGAACCTGAGTCCCTCTAATGCTAGTCCAGCATCCAATGTGTTTATTATTAAGACATCTCTGGCAAGATTGAAAGGGCTGCATGGCAAGTTTAGGAGGACCCACCGAGGGCCTTCTGAACCTCATCTTCCAAAAGCAGATAAGTGCTCCTGACAACAGCGGTGCCGTCAACATTTCACTTTGATGTGACCTGTGAGAAAGAGGAGAGTCCTTTGGCCTGAACCAAGTCTTGGGATCCCTGAGCAAGACAGCCCTCGGTGTCCCCCTCAGTGCCCGTCACCACTTGGGACTGCTGGTGGCACCGCTGCAGCCACCAGCCGCTGGGTCTCTCTTGCCCTCAAGCAGGCTTACTCATGAGTAGTGCTACAGTAGGCCAGGAGCCAAGCGGCGATTCGGTCTGACTGGTGCTTGTCAGCTGCCATATTTTATCTCCCACAACCTCACCACCACTGCTGGGTCATCCTGCTCTCAAGCACAAGGACAATTCAGCATCGCTGTAGCTCAGTGGTCGAGCATTTGCTTTGCATCAGAAGATCCCAAGTTCAGTCCGCAGCAGCTCCAGGTGGGGCTGGGAGAGAGCCCTATTTGAAACCCTAGAGGGCCACTGCCAGTCAGTGTAGACAATACTGAGCTAGATGGACCAATGGTCTGACCCAGTATTATAAAGCAGCTTCCTAGGTTCCTATGGCAAGGGTGCAACAAGGTGGCACCAGTACTGCTACTGGGGGGGGTTAGGAGGCAGTGACTGCTCAGGGCAGAGCATCAGCCCTGTGGATTGTAGCAAACTTCCCTTTATTCCGTTGACCCCGGGCCTGGGCTCAACCCTCTGCTGAATTCTGAGAAGGAAAAGAGTAGCATGCAGCTAGTTTGACACTCTTTCTCAGTCTTAGAAAACCTGTAATTTATCAAACCAATAAGAATGTGTCTGTGACGGAGAAAAGGATATGTTTACGACCAGGAGAAATAACAAACAAACAATGGTTCTGCAATTTGTGTAAAATGTAAACTAACGGCATGCCGACGCTTCCTTTCCTGACGTGAGACCTGGTAAAAGCATCATACAGTTAATGCAATTTCCATGCAGTCTCCCTCAGCCGTTAATGCTTTTTCTACTGTATAAAAATCCCCATTCCCTAGTTAGCTTTTACTCAGGAATATGACCAGCCTTTAAAAAACAAAAACAAAAAACACACCTTGGGATCCCCGTGAGAAAACTAACCAAAAACAAAACATAAAAGCCCTTCCTGCCCATATAAGCCATGGGGAAAATTGCAGCAAATCCCATTTCCTGCACACACACAGACACGCATGCATGCACACACGCACGCATGCACACACAATCCAAATCCTGGCCTGCTAAAGCCGGCTTCATCAATGAACAATACATATTAATAAACACATTCATCAAGATCCTCCTTCTCCAGGTCTCTCCTATTAACACACTCAAGTTTACTCCTACAGAATTAAAAGATTGAAAATAAACTAATCACCAAGAGTTCAGCCTTCTGAGCAACTGGATCTAGCCACCTGGTTCCCAGCTGTGACGGGAACTGCTCCATTAATCAAAATCTGTCTCAGTAGGTCTTGAAAGGGGAGGTGAATGCAGACAGACTAGACTAGACTAAGCTAGAGGGAGTCACAATCTGAAACCCTGAAAACTTTGGTCAGAAAACAGGCTTCCAAAATACCTATGTATTAATAGGGAGATAAAGGTACATTCATGCCACAATTCATAACGCAAGAGTGGCTTTGTAAACTCAACTTGCAGTGAGTGGTTATCCAATAAATAACTCACTGCAACTAAGGGGATGCTGTTTTTGTGGGTTCATCCCCCGGCACTGATGTAGCATTTAAAGGCTAGCCATCTTGTAACCTCCCCCCCCACTTGGAACTTTATAATCTTATGTCTTAACAATCTTATAATGTTTTAACAATTTTATCTTTTCTTATCCCATTTTATTGCATCTTATTCTTCTGTATATTAGGATAACCCTCCTCTTATGAGAGTTTTATGTCTCCATTTTATGCTGGTCATTGACTGTAACAATAAAGATTTGATTTGATTTGAAAGGCTTGTCGACAGGGCTGCATACACACTTTACATTTCAAGCTCATTTCAAGCACACGACTTCTTCCAAAGAATTCCCCCAAAGAATCTTGGGAACTGCAGTTTACCCCTCACAGAGCGACAGGTCCCAGTACCCTTAACAAACTACAGTTCCCAGGATTCATGGGGGCAGAGATGTGCTTTAAATATGCTTTAAATGTATGGTGCGTATGCAGCCCATATCATTCTTTCTACTTCCAGTGGTCCAGGCTCAGCACTGTAGTTGCAAATTCAGAAGTGTAGCGTCCCTTCATGATAGTCATGGCCATGCCACACACACACCATTTTTTTGCTGCTGGGTTGAGAATGAGATCCTTGTTAATGCCTTCTCCCACAATGTCCCTAGGAGCCCAATCAGCATGAGAGTGTTAGCTACGGAAAAGAGTCTTCTCAGTGGCTGGCTCACCTCCTTTCATTCTGATTGGCTTCAATCAGCAGGAAAGGACATGGAAGCATGTTAGAAGACACTTCTCAGTGTCTAACATGCTCCCCTTTCATGCTGATGGGTTCACAGGATGCTGGAGATGTTGGGACCCTGCTCCTAAAAAAGAAAGGGGTCTAAGACCCCCAGAGACTCTGGACGACTACACCTCTGTCCAGGCTTCAGCAAAGATAACTAAAAATGCTGGTCAGCATTCCATGGACACTGAGCATGTTCAGTCCCCATTGGGGTGGGGGTTTTTTTGAATGGTGGGTCCCCCTTATGGTTCTTTCTAAATATTTGTTTGTACATCTGCAAACTTGAGATGCTGCCTATGTACAACAAGAAGGCACCAATCATCTTTGTTGCCCTCCTCTGAACCTGTTCCAGTTTGTCTGCATCTTTCTTAATGTGTGGTGTCCAGAACTGGATGCAGTGCTCAGGATGAGGTCTAACCAGTGCCAAGTCCTACTCAGAGTGGAACCATTGAAGTTAATAGGTACAACTAAGATCCATTACTTTTAATGGGTCTGCTCTGAGTAGACTCTGAGTCCTCTGAGCAGGACTTAGTTGAACACAACATGTGTTCTTATAAGCTGGTTGGAACTGTATCAACCACAGAAAAAGCAGACCCAGGGTGGTATTGAATACAACCCATTCCAAGTGTCAGATCATTGGCCCACCTAGACCGCATCAGGGTAGCCAACCTGGTGCCTTCCAGAAGTTGTTGGACTATAACACTCATCAACTCTGAGCACTGGCCATGCTGGCTGGGACTGATGGGAGTTGGAGTCCAGCAACATCTGGAGGGCACTAGGTTGTCTACCCCTAGGCAATGCATTGATTGGGAGTGGCTTCCCAGGATTTCAAGCAGGTATCTTTCCCAACCCTATCATGGCCTCTTCCTTCCCTTCTGTAAATGAAATGCAAAATGTGTTATCACTTAGGGTATTAGGGAAAAAAAGCAAAGTTTTCTCCATGTTCAATACCATGAGCTGCAGTATTTGCTTAGCACTGGGCCGGAAAGTTCTGCTCTTCAATCATAATCCATAATGGTAAAGAACTATCTACAGATGCTTTATTGCAGCTGTCCCTTCCTCTTGGCTGAGGCTTCCTCATGTTGAATGATCTAACAATAATAAAGTATAGTCTTGAGATGAATCAAGCTTGCAATGAGTTTCTGTTGTGTTCCTGGAGGAAAAGATCTCATCTCAAGATGCTTAGCCTGGCCAGCATGAAAGGAGACATTTTATTTTGCTCTACAGAACGATATCTTTACTTCCTAATATGGTAAACCCACTCATGTCTATGAGCTACCAAACCCCTAGAGCATGTACCTCGATTCCAAGCATCTTAATAGGGATGCTTGAGGATTTCAATCCTGGTGAACTGGATACAATTATGCTCTCCTTTTAGAGAAGTAGCAGCCAACAAGATAGGGCAATGTTCCAGTGTAAAGCCAAGAACAAAAGCTCTTGAAACATCCATGGGTCCAAAAAGCATATTCTCCAATAGATTCCTCACACCAAGTAATTTGGTGCATGCAAACCATAACAGCACAGGAAGCTGCCTTATACCAGGTTTCAGACAATTGGTCCATGTAGCTCAATATTTTCCATATTGGGGTAGCCAATATGGTGCCCTTCAGATGTTGTTGGACTATAGCTCTCATCAGCTCTAAGCATCAGCCGTGCTGGCTGGGACTTATGGGAGTTGTAGTATGCCACAGTTAGGGATGGGTGAGAAATTTGATTCAGTTCACATTTCAATCTGAATCTATCAAATTCACATTTTCCGAAACAATATGAGAACCAAAACACATGCATCTTTTGAAATTAGCACTTATGTAAACAATGTTTACAAAAATGCATATGTTAAGGGATAATGTACTTAAAAGTAAATGTACGTGTGAATAGAACACAAAAAATGCATTATATCAACATAAATTGCTTGCAAAAATGTGTACATTAGTCAAAACTGCTTACAAAATGTGTTTAGTAGGAGAAATTTGCACTAAAATGCTGGAGAAAGCTCATGAAATTTTTTTTTAAAAAAACCCACAGATTGCTGGACAAATGTGGGGAACTGAATTTAGGCCTGGAAAAATGAGAAACTGAGAGGACCAAAATGGCCAGATCTTTCCGTCCCTAGCCACAGTAGATTCCTTGCTATTTCCTTCCCTCCCTTCCATTTACTCATGGCTGTCTTATGAATTTCCTTGATGCTGGTGTGAGGCCTCTTCCTAGAAGGACATGGCTGCCAATCAGGTCACAGTAGGTTTCTGGAAGATGATTACTTCGGATACAGTCACTGTTGTGACTCTTGCACAGGGCCGGTTCTAAAGGGTGGCCAGGTTGGACACTGGCCTGAGGGCCCCAGAGCTACAGGAGCCCCTGAGGGGCCCTCCGCTCCCATTCCACGATCCGCGCCCCCCACGCCCTCCACTGACCTGTCAGCCGGCTTTTTAGCATTGCCCTTAATGAAGATGGCGGCTGCAGCTTCCCTAAGGTACTGAAGCCGCTGCCGCCATCTTAGTTGAGGGCAGTGATGTGCATGCGTAGCACACACGTGTGCCATCAACAAAGATGGTGGCGGAGGCTTCATTCCCCTTAGGGAAACCGAGGCCGCCATCTTCATTAAGGGCAATGGTAAAGACTAGACAGGTATGGGGGCCTTGGGGGGCCGTGTGTGGGGGCTGTGCGCACGGCCGGGGCAAGCTGATGCCCAAGGGCCCCTGCATACCTGGAGCTGGCCCTGCTCTTGCACTTTCTCCACTCCTTTTTCCAGAATTAAACATCCAGTGAAGAGACTGATAAGTTCTGTTTGCTTGGGTTTCAGACAAGCTCGATACACATTTTGCTATCATGTGTGGTGTTGGTGGTGATGAGGCTGGTAAGTGAGCTACGCACCCATCAGTGAATTTGACAGTTGCTGCTTCTACTTTTTAGCCCTGTGGCCATGTGCTGCTACGCCCTGCTTCCAGCGCAGAAGAGGGAAAGAAGAATATTGTCCTGGGAAAAGGCAGCAAAGCAAACTGAGAAAAGCAAATGATTTAGAAGGCACCAGAAAGGTACATAAGAACATAAGAAGAGCCTGCTGGATCAGGCCAGTGGCCCATCTAGTCCAGCATCCTGTTCTCACAGTGGCCAACCAGGTGCCTGGGGGAAGCCCGCAAGCAGGACCCGAGTGCAAGAACACTCTCCCCTCCTGAGGCTTCTGGCAACTGGTTTTCAGAAGCATGCTGCCTCTGACTAGGGTGGCAGAGCACAGTCATCATGGCTAGTAGCCATTGATAGCCCTGTCCTCCATGAATTTGTCTAATCTTTTAAAGCCATCCAAGCTGGTGGCCATTACTGCATCTTGTGGGAGCAAATTCCATAGTTTAACTATGCGCTGAGTAAAGAAGTACTTCCTTTTGTCTGTCCTGAATCTTCCAACATTCAGCTTCTTTGAATGTCCACGAGTTCTAGTATTATGAGAGAGGGAGAAGAACTTTTCTCTATCCACTTTCTCAATGCCATGCATAATTTTATACACTTCTATCATGTCTCCTCTGACCCGCCTTTTCTCTAAACTAAAAAGCCCCAAATGCTGCAACCTTTCCTCGTAAGGGAGTCGCTCCATCCCCTTGATCATTCTGGTTGCCCTCTTCTGAACCTTTTCCAACTCTAGAATATCCTTTTTGAGATGAGGCGACCAGAACTGTACACAGTATTCCAAATGCGGCCACACCATAGATTTATACAACGGCATTATGATATCGGCTGTTTTATTTTCAATACCTTTCCTAATTATTGCTAGCATGGAATTTGCCTTTTTCACAGCTGCCGCACACTGGGTCGACATTTTCATCGTGCTGTCCACTACAACCCCGAGGTCTCTCTCCTGGTCGGTCACCGCCAGTTCAGACCCCATGAGCGTATATGTGAAATTCAGATTTTTTGCTCCAATATGCATAATTTTACACTTGTTTATATTGAATTGCATTTGCCATTTTTCCGCCCATTCACTCAGTTTGGAGAGGTCTTTTTGGAGCTCTTCGCAATCCCTTTTTGTTTTAACAACCCTGAACAATTTAGTGTCGTCAGCAAACTTGGCCACTTCACTGCTCACTCCTAATTCTAGGTCATTAATGAACAAGTTGAAAAGTACAGGTCCCAATACCGATCCTTGAGGGACTCCACTTTCTACAGCCCTCCATTGGGAGAACTGTCCGTTGATTCCTACTCTCTGCTTTCTGCTTCTTAACCAATTCCTTATCCACAAGAGGACCTCTCCTCTTATGCCATGACTGCTAAGCTTCCTCAGAAGCCTTTGGTGAGGTACCTTGTCAAACGCTTTTTGAAAGTCTAAGTACACTATGTCCACTGGATCACCTCTATCTATATGCTTGTTGACACTCTCAAAGAATTCTAATAGGTTACTGAGACAGGACTTTCCCTTGCAGAAGCCATGCTGGCTCTGCTTCAGCAACATCTGCAAGTGACAATGACATACGCATTCCTTTGGCAAATCAAACCAAAGGTCCATCTTGCTCAGCATACTGTTTCCAAGAGCAGGGCTGGCACCAGGGATGACTGGACCCTTGGGCACCAGCTTGCCCTGAGCACACAGCATCAGCACCCTCTCCTGATGCAGGTGGTGTGGGGCTTAAATAGGCCCTCCTGCCCCACCTGCCTCCTGCACCTGTGCTCATGCTCCATGCGCTGTGTATGCATGTCGCCACCACCCAAGATGGCAACGGGAGTGTCAACTCCTAAGAGACCATCTGTATCATGCATGTGTGTTGCCTGGGAGCTCCCACTCTGTAATCCGCAGCAGCACCTGGTCACTGGGTCCTGCAACCAAAATATGGGGTGAATTGCAGAGTGGGATTTCCACCCTCCCAGTCTAAGGAGGGGCCCTTCTGGGTTGCTGGGATCCTCAGCTGGAACCCAACCTGGCCGACCACTGGCACTGGGCCTGTTCAAGAGTAGCCAGTCAGATTTGGATTCCTGCACTGAGCAGGGGGTTGGACTTGATGGCCTTATAGGCCCCTTCCAACTCTACTATTCTATGATTCTATGTCATAGGAGTTTACAAGCTGGACATAGAAAATGATGGCCTTCCCAAGTCCATAAGATATGTGGAGGATGTTGCTATGTTGGATTGTAGGGCTATGAATTATATGTGGGAACGCCTGTGAGCAGTGTGTTGTGGGGTGCTGCGGCTGCAAGGACCTGAAATGCCTCCCTGCCCAACTCAACCAGCATGGAAGAAATATGACAGATCCAGGAGTGGACAGCAGCTTCTCCCACACTCAGCTCCTACCCTAAAAAAGGGGCTGAAGCCAGGAAGATTAGGAGATCAGTCAGAACACAGGAGGAAAGCAGCAGGAATTTGAGCAGAAGGGGCTGACTTCCTGTCAGCATCGCTCTAAGCACCCTGTGCTTCCTAGCAGCAGCAGACCCAGACAGAAAAACAAACCGTTCTGCGAGAACTTGTCTCAGGGCCTACGAAGGGTCTCCGTTACAGAAGAGGCCAGTCCCAGAGGTCAGATGAGGCATTGCCCCACCAACCTCAGTCTGCCCTCAGCCAGCCCCTACCTGCCAATCTTCTTACTTCCATCTAGTCCCAATGTGTGGTCCTGCCTGTCAGCTTCCTCCTCCTTAGCTCAGCGTTGGCCTTGTAGAACTCAGCAGGCAAGAGGATGGAGACAAGACTAGAATTAATCAGCTCTGCTTGTCATTGGCTCTGGTGCCACCTACTGTTAGTCTTCCTGCCTTTCACGCTGTTGGTCCCAATGGCAAGAGCCATCACTGATTGATAAGTACTTTTAATGATTTATTGATTGATGTATTTACTTTAAAAATTTATGCCTGATTTCTTGAGGAACATCTTCCATAAAGCAGTTTAAGATCTCTGAGTAAAATAAAGAAGCCTACCTGATATTTAAAAAAACACAGTAATACAGTACAACTAAACAGTAAACAAGCATAAAAAGTGAAGTACAGAAACTTTAAAATTACAGATAATCCACAGTTTTAAAACATAAAAAACAACAAGAATTAAAAGCTGAAGAAATAAAATAGACTAATTTGGGAAGGTTTGGGAGAAAAAGGGAAGCTTTCAGCAAACTTTGAAAACATTACAGTGTTGGGCTTGCTTGGCTTCTGTGGGTACAGAATTCCAGAGAAGTGGTGCCGCCACACTAAAAGCACATGTCCAAGTCACAGCATGCTTTAACCATAGGGATATGTGGCATAATCAACACATCTCCATCCAGATGCAGAGATTAGACAGGAAACTCTTGTAGAAGGGGGAACTCTGATGATCATCCAGTTCAAAATCCTGATTTTCAATTAAAAAAAGGATTCATTTGGGTCCATTCAACCTTAATTTATATGTTGCTCATAAATGAAACTCAGATGCTCCATCTACTTGAACAGAGGAATGAAAGTTAAGAAATGGACTTGGGATAAAAGGGGGGGATGCAAAGATAATGAGCATCTAAACCTGTGATTAATGATACATTGGGAAGTTCCTCTAGGGAGTCTTGTTGAAATCTTCCTCATCAAACTCATTTCTAAACAGACGACTTCGATTATTCCTGATCCCTGAAGAAGTCCCCTCCCCCTCTGGACACTGCTAAATCAAACCTGCCAGAGGTGACATCCCTGGGGCTTCTGGAAACAAATATGAACAGCCATTTGTTTCCTTCAGGTGCAACTTGATTATGCCAGAGGGCAAGTATTTTTTAATTGCTCTGGGACTCTCCCTTGGATTCACCGTCCAGATCATTAGTCACTGTTCTCACCTTCAGATTACACTAGTAAGCGCCATGCTCTTCTCATGACTATTGTTTTGGAGCTTCTAAGATGTGGCACTACAACAGAAGCAGAACTGCAAGAGGAGATATAAGCCAAACCTAGCATGGGAATACAAAACAACAAGGAATAGATTGGAGCATTTATGTGCCAAGGACTTGCTAGGGAACTGCCTCCAACAACCCGTCCTTCTTGCAGCTGATATAAGCATCATTACAGGAAGCTGCATGATGACCTATCAGCAGGACCCTTGGAAGAAATGTTCAGCTCCCGGGGAAAACAGTGGCCAGGATCCAAAGAGTTATTTTAAGCATGTTGAAGGGTTTGTGTGCACGCAACAAGATTTTTCATCCATCCCCCTCGGAGTTGCAGACCTCCGTGCTGTATTACATAAATGGCATTTTGGAACTCATCTCAGATTGAAGAATGGGAGTCACCTGTTCAAAACACACAAAAGGAGGGAAGGGAGCTTTCCCTACAGAAGCTCCTAGATTCAGTCCCTGAAATCAGGGCTGGCTCCAGGATTTTGGAGAGCCTTGCGCATGACACCTGCACTGGGCCCCCCAACTTCGAAGCGGTGCCTAGGAACATAGAAATCTGCTTTAGTTCCTTGGTCCATGTACATCAGTAGGGTCAACACTGATTGGCAGCAACTCTCCAGGATTTCAGATTGGTCTCTCCTGTGAAGTATGTTAGGCTCTGAGAAGTGTTGTGGATGGGGAGTGATTTTCACCCAGGTAGGACATTCTGCAAACTAAGAATTGGTATTGGTAGCCCTGCAAGGGCAATGGGCCCTCTAACTGGTTCTTGGGGTCCTGGCAAATGTCCAACCTTGCCACCCTCTGGAGCTGGGAATCTCTCTGTCAAAGGATATGAGGTTTCAGACAGTGGGAAGCATCCTGACAGAGACCCTGAAGAACCTCTGAGACAGCAGAAGGTACAGAGATGGATGGACTAGTGATCAGTAAATGATGGACAATAAAAAGTAGTTTCATGGGGCTAATCCCCCTTGGGCAAGCAGAAACAGTTGCATAGTTGCTTTGTCAGATTGTTGTCAGTTATAAGTGCTCCACCTCTCAGTGTGGCTTTGCACATCATGCAGAAGCACCTTTTCCTCCTTCAATGCTTCCAGGGAAGGGAAAGTCATAAGAATATAAGAGCCCTGCTGGACCAGTTTGTAATGTTTCTGACAGATATGTTCCTTGCTCTAGGCCAGGATTTCAGAATGTCCTTGGTTGATGACACAAAGAGGTCTCCTCCAGAACTTAGTCTGGCAGGGCAAAGGGGCTCCTGGAAGGAAGAATAGGAGTCAGCTTGTAGCTGCATGCAGAGGAGGAACGATAAAATAAAGCTCTAATGGAATGCTGTTTCCATTAGTGGCTAACTAGATGCATCTGGGAAACCCACAAGCAAAACATAGAGGCACCTGCCTTCCCTGTGTTCAACCCGTAGCAACTGGAATCGAGTGGCACATTGCTTCTCAGCCTGTCTTAGTTATCATGACCAATAGTCACTGGCTTCCCATAGACATCTGGTTGGCCACTGTGAGAACAGGTTGCTGGACTAGATGGGCCTTTGGCCTGATGTTCCTTATGTTATTATTTTTCCGTTATCCCTTGGTATGAACTTGAAATGCAAAGGATGGACCATGTCAAAGAATTCTATTCATAACCTGAATAATGGAAGGCTCAAATCTTTATCCTCCCCAGTCATCATAATCTGCTCATATGCAACCCCAAGGTTGGAAGGAGGATGACAGCTGCAAACAGTGTAGGGGTGTGGGGAGAAACAACCTTGCAGTGCTTTTTTGTTATGACTTGCAGTCCCTGGCACAGATCCAGAGCCAGTATTACAGGAGACATGATGAAGTGTGAAAAGTACCGGGAGGCGTTTTAAGACAAATGAAAGATGGGAAGCAGGGGAAAATCAGGACCATGAGAGATTCAAAATCGGCAAGGTTTATAGGAAGGGAGGGAAAGCAATAGGAAGTAAAGCAATCCCTTGGGGGAGAATTTCTTGCACTGGCAGCACATTAGAAATAGCTTGGGCCCTACAGAGGGAGGTTATGTTTCCAGCCGTGCCTTCTAGCCAGAGCCCCCAAATTAGTGACCAAGCGGTAATAACAATGCAAACTCAATTTGGATTGGTCTTTCACAGTCCAATCCACTTCCTGTGTAGCTTGGAAGAATTTGGTAACATGTGCCTCTGAGCATATGGAGAGTGGTGGCAATACCTGCCATCTCCAAAGATGGAGAATTACATTTTTGTATGTTTGTTGATGTTATTCTCTCTTTGCTTCATTCCTGTGTTACTATTGTTTCTACAGAGAATCTAACCTTGGAAGAACTTGGTAACATGTGCCTCTGAGCATATAGTGAGTGGTGGCAACACCTGCAATCACCCCAATTAATAGAAACAAACATATTCTTCCAAGCTACACAGGAAGTGGATTAGACTGTGAAAGAACAACCCAAATTGTGTTTGCATTTTGACCAATTTGTAGGGCAATCCAATATCTCAGAGAGGAGGTCAGTCTCCTACTCCCCTGGTGCATTCACTATAGCTGCCCAATTTCTCTGCTTTTTAAAGTTTGATAGAAATATCTGTGGGTTATAGGTACTTTAATAAATTGCAAGGGTTTTTGCCTATTAGTGAATATACATCTCAGGTGTCGAAGGCAAGCATAAAGAGAGGCGTCTGGCAACTTGAATGTACAACTTTTGGCTGAAGATGCACCTCTTTACCCTGGCCTTCCACTCCTGAGGTGTATATTTTTAGGACCCATCCTATTTTCTATGATGTTGTTTAGGTTGTTTTTAACCATTTTTAATTGTGGGTTTTAAAAGTGTTGCAACCTGCTCTGGGATCTCTGGGTGAAGGGAGGGATGATGATGATGATGATGATGATGATTATAAGTGTTATGCTGATCAAAACTAGTGGTGGGGCAATGTCACGTCTCCCATTTGTAGTGGTGTCTGGAGCCCCACAAAGACCCTGCCATGAGCACTAAGTTTGGAAAGGGGAAGGGGCCACACAGGAGGAGGAGGAGCAAGGCTTTGAGCCATTAACATAAGAGAAGGAAAGGGATGCAGGGCCACAGTCATCTCTCCTGAGAAGCCAGACACCTTCTTCAGTCTCACTGGGCTGCAGAAAAGTATGGAAGAGAAGGAGTGGGATGTCGGGCCACTCTATTGGCACAGCTCAGAGGCCAGCAGCTTTGGGGGGCTCCTGTCCTCCAGCATTTCCATCCCAGCTGCAACTAAGAACTTGCATCTGACTTTGTGTATTTCTCTCTCCCCCACCACCACCAATGTTTTCCTTTTGTATTGTGACTTTTTAGATTGTAAGTCTGAGGTTGGGTGTTTTGATTATTTGCTGCTCTGGAAGACTTTTTTAAAAAATGAATTCAAATATTCAACTAAGATTTAAAAAAAAAACAATTTTTTTGAGAGCCCTAAAAAACAAACATTGAGAGCAGATCTTGTAGCACTGGGGGAAATTCTATTGAGAGTTAATGTGCTTCACAACTGAGTGGGCACATCTTTCTGTGTCATGAACAAAAGCTTGGTTTGCATGCTGGCAAGTTCTATCATTGCTGAGCTATTTAGTGGGATTGTAGCAAAGCCCAACAACTTTGGGTCTGGATTTTTGATCAAATCTCCCACATTACCACTTAACAATTAAAACCTGATCCTTTATTAGCCCTGTTGTCTATGGAGAGCGACGTTAACCCTATGGTGCATCATAGTGAGTTAGTTTTTTATTCTCGTGACAGTGGCTTGCTTGGAAATAGCCAGTAAGTGGAAAGGGGAGTCTGGGCCTTCCAAAGAGGGTTGGTGGTCTTCAGTGTGTGACATAGTGCTATCTGAGCATCTAATTCACTACCAAAAAGCTCTGTATGGTACAGCAAAGCATGATAGGTTTAACAGAGTTGGTTCCCCTTATATTCTTTGTCAACAACAATGCTCCAATGCATCATCCCCCATCCTCCATTCTCTCACATGGGGCTCTGGGAAGGTTACTTCTTAGAGTGCTTAGATTATTTGCTCACTAGTGGCTCATATTGTCTAGTGATCTTCTTATGACTGATTGCTGTAGCCACTTATGTTTTGTGCATATGTTGGCTCTACTTGTGCAAGTTGTTTTTTTAAAAATAATTAGTAAAATATTTTAAAAAATATTGTTGAGCTGCAAGTCTATTGATGGGGGAGCATTTGTGTGAGGAGATGTTGGAGATGAGGAGAATGAGCCAAGAAATAAATTTGCTTTTAAGAAAATAATCAGTTTAGGCAGAGACTGCCAAGCATGGAGCTTTGGGAAAGTGTTAATTCTCCAATCTCCAAAATGAAAGTAATGACTTGTGGCTCCTGGCACCAGGATTCATTGTTTTATGGTAGGTACAGTTCCAACAAGCTTGTAAGATCACAAGTTGTGTTCAGCTAAGTCTTACTCAGAGTAGATCCATTGAAAGTAATGAACCTGTTAGTCATGTCTATTAACATCAGTGGTTCCACCCTGAGGACTAGTTTCCCTCTATTCGTCACTAGTTATGCCTCATCTTGAGTATTGCATACTGGACACCACACTTTAATAGGGATGCAGACAAGCTGGAATAGGTTCAGAGGAGGGCAACGAGGATGACCATGGAACTGGAAACAAAGCCCTATGAGGAGAGACTGAAAGAACTGGGCAAGTTTAGTCTGAGGAAGAGAAGACTGAGGGGAGATATGATAGCACTCTTCAAGTACTTGAAAGGTTGTCACACAGAGGAGGGCCACGATCTCTTCTCGATCATCCCAGAGTGCAGGACACAGAATAATAAAGTTGGATTCCTGCATTGGACTTACATGCCCCTTCCAACTCTATTATTTTATGATTCTATGACTATTCTTTACCATTGTTTTTGTCCCACAATGCCCTGGAAGTATGCTAGGAACCAAGGGACGTGAGAAGCTGCCAAATGCATAGTCAGACCATTGGTTCATCTTGCTGAGCACTCAAGGGTTTCAAACAGGGGGCATTCCCAGCCCCATGTGGAGATGCTGGAGACTGAACATGGGACCTTCTGCATGCAAAGCAGATGCTCTACTACTGAGCCATGGCCCTACTACTGAGCCATGGCATTTTGGGGGGTGTAGAATGGTGAGGTAGTAAGAGCATGAATGAACCCAAGACTTATTGATCCTAGTCCAACACTCAAGGCTGCAACTGCATGTAATGTGCATAGGTCAGCCTGATACAACTCCTCTTTCTGTAAAAGGTCATTGGGGAGGGGGGTACTGTAATTGTTGTTTTATTGTTGGTTTCAGCGGCTAAGCCAGAGTGAGTGGGAAAGAAAGAGGGAGAGATTCCCTTCATAGACATGTCTAAAGAATCTCTCATGGTTACCTTTGCTTGGCATCATAATTGCTGCCTTGCACAAGATACTTCTCTCGCTCTCAAGCACTCCTGCCCTGAAAAGCTTATTATTACAAGGGTATTCTTCCTGGTTGCAAAAAGACGAGGATTCTTGCGCTCTCCTAGGAGAGGTTGCTCAAAGGTTAAACCTCTTCAAAATAAAGAAAGGGCAGCTTGTACCTGTTTGCAGCCTTTATTTGAAGTATGAAAACAGCACTCGAAAGAAGAATGTAGACGGGAAGAAGTAGAGAATCAAGCAGAGGCAATGAGAGAACTTCTAAGGCACCCTGTTTTTGTTCTGTTCTGTTCTGTCTGGCCTTCCTAGGTATGGGGCTGGGGTGAAGGGTTTGGAAGAAATTCACTCCACACAGGCAGTGAAACAGGAGCTTGAGGGGATGGGAGGCCAGAGAACAAGCAGGGATGCTGATAGCAACACACTAATCCAGTGTATTGAGGCTAAAAGCATGACTGGCCCAAGATATGGATTGGCAAATCCAACCATTTCAGTTCCTCTCAATTTCTGATTTTTTCCAACTTTCAGTTTGCTCAATTTCCCATTGGTTTGCAAGGTTGGTTTTTTTTAAAAAAAAGTCCTCACAAATGTTCATCAGCATTTTGGTGTGTGTTCCTCAAAAAATAAACATTTCTGCAAGCCGTGCCCCATAATATAATGCATTTTTGTATGTTCTCACAAATATGTACGTTTGTATGTGCACGTTCCCCTAATATACACATTTTGTTCCCAGTTTTTGCTTGGAGAACTGCAAATGTCAAAGGATAGCTGCATTTTGATTTGTGTGTAATTTTGGGAAATGTGAACCAAATGGAGTTTCTCCCCCACTCATAGCTCAATGTCAGCCACAGAGTTTTGCAGCTGAACAGAGAACCTAAGGCTACAGTATGAGGTGCACTTACTGGGGAGTCAGTCATTGATGTTAGTAGGACTTATCTCCAAGTACAGATACTTAGGGAATCTTCTTGGTCAACTGGCTAGTCCAGCCATCCCTCCAACTCCCATCATCCCTGGCCCTTAGCTATGCTGGCTGAGGCTGATGGGAGCTGGAGTCCAACAACATCTGGAATGGACAAGGCATGCTACAGCCAGTATCATACTCCCTCTGAAAGAGCAGGTTCATAGTCGGGGGGTGCTCCTGGATCCATCTTTGTCCCTACAGGCCCAGGTGACCTCAGTGGCTAGGAGGGCCTTTTACCAGCTTTGGCTAGTAAGACAGCTGGGGCCATTTCTGGACTGGGATAGCCTGATCACTGTTGCCCATGCACTGGCAGCCTCCAGGCTGGATTACTGTAATGCACTCTATGTGGGGCTGCCCTTGAGCTTGGTCTGGAAGCTGCAGTTGGGGCAATGACAGCTCACTGGGGCAGAATATTGCCGCCCTGGGCTCCTGCTAGGAGGAAAGGTGGGATATAAATGAAATAATAAAAAATAAATAAACATTGTTACCCACTTCTGAAAGAATTGCACTGACTACCCATTAGCTATGGGGCTAAGTTCAAGGTCCCGGTTTTGGTGTACAAACCCCTATACAACTTGGGACCAGGATACCAGAAAGGTCGTCTTACCCCTTATATACCCAGTCAATCACTGTGCTCTGTAAGCGAGGGCCTCTTGCAGATACCATCTGATCTGGAGGTTCATACAACAGACAAAATGGACCTTTATCTTTGTGGCACCTACTCTTTGGAATTCCCTTCCCTTAAATATTATATAAATAAATAAATATTAGACAGGCACCATCTCTGTTGTCTTTTGAAGACCTTCCTCTTTCAACAAAGAGGAAACATGGTATCAGGCTATGGTCTGAAGGCACATGAGGCCAGCACTTAGGTCTGGTCAGTGCCTGGATGGGAGACAGCCTGGGAACCATGTGTAAGCCTCCTTGGGTTTCTGTCATGAAAAGAAAGGCAGGGAATAAATAAATAAATAAATAAATAAATAAATAATAAACAAGCCTTTTAAACAGAGACCTTATCCCAATCTGTATCTGTGTTGAAAATGTTTAAATTATTTTTAAAAAGATGTTTTAAAGATTTATAATTAAAGATCCTTTTAAAAATGTTTGTTTTTAAGTTGTTTTAAAGCTGTTTTTAGTGTTTTTGTTTGCCACCCTGGAATCCTTCTGGGAGGAAGAGTGGGATGATGATGATATTAATCATCATCATCATCATAGTTTCTGAGCCAGAAACCTTTGGAATGTTTTATTTCTATTAACCTTACACCCTAACCCATCTCTGCCACATGAACTATCTAAACTTGCCAGGCCCTGCAAGCCATTTTGGCAAGTAAGCAATTAAATAACAGCAACAGCAACAATGGAATATAAGAAGCCATATATTGAGTCAGACCCTTAGACTATCTGTCTCAGTATTGTCTACGCTGACTTGGCAAAAGCTCTCCAGGGTTTCAGACATGAGTCTCTCCCAGTCTTACCTGGAAAAGCTGGGGATTGAACCACACAAGCACGCACTTTAACCACTGAGCTACACTTCTTCTCAGCCTTCTGTGCCTGCCCTGTTTCTAACTCTGTCCTGCTAAGGAATTGCTTTGGCAACCCTGCTGTAAGGTTTGGAACCCAGCGGACACCCCTTTTCTCCTCACTGTTATACAGCCGCAGTCCTAGAGAGAAGAGAGTATCGACTGCAGCCAAATTGAAAGGCAACTGTTTGCAATAAACAGCCTCATCTGTTCCCAGTGTTGTTAAACCACCTACCTACCAAATTGCAAAGTGACTCTGGGAGCAAATTGCTCTGTGAGGTGTTGGGGTTTGGGGAAACATTTTGTAGCTCGACACATTTTAACAAACTAGAACATAAGCTCCAGTACATCCATATAATTAAACTAGGGATCCTGCCTGGGGAAGGCACGCCTACATCCCAATTCCCTTTTGACTGCTCCAAGCAAGACCTTGTAGCTTACTCAGAAAGAAGCAGCATGAAGGGAATTAGCATTATTAACATATGTTAACTGCCACTTTGTACTCAGCACAGTCTCTTTGAAATATCTGTTGAATGAGGACGGCAAAGCCTTTCATATCACTGAACACCTGGAGAACAGTTCCACGTTTTCCTCTGTAAAAGAAGCAGTCAACCCCCCCCCCGCACAAACTTAACAGTGACCTCTCCCTTTTCTCTCTTCAAGAACATTCACTTTAGTTTCATGCTAAGTTCTTTCTTTCTTTCATTCATTTGTTCGTTCATTTGTTCATTCGTTCTCTCTCCCCCTTCACAAAATGGAGCCATTTTTGAATAACTTAGGCTAGTAGTTTTCAAAGTGGGGTTCCTTGGAAACTCATCAAAGATGCCTCAAGATTAGCAGCAGAGGACAGGATGTCCTCAAACAAAGCTTGCCCATCATCACGACTCTTTCCTTGCAACATGCAGAATTTTGTTTTCTAGGTCACGCACACCAGTTCATGTGAGGCCACAATGAGGCCCAATGTACCTGATGAAGCACTGTATGAGCTGATGGGAGCACAACCACGGTACCTGGGGCTGATGGGAGTTGCAGTCCAAAATATCTGAAGTGCACCAGGCTGACAAAGGCTGGTTTATATACAACGTGCAGGGAACCTTCTGTGTAATGCTCATGCATCAGAATTCTATATATGATTACTCAGAAGTAAGTGTTTCCAGTGAGGTTTACTGTCAGGTAAGCGTGGCCAGGATCAGAATCATCCCATACATGCTTTCTCAGATGTAAGTCCCACTGTGGCCTTACTCCTAGGTCAGTGTGAATAGGGTTATGGCCTTAGAAAGCTACATCTGTATGTTATGTTAACTTTAAATGGAAGTAGTCATTATACCATGTAAAGCTGGTGTGTATGTGTGAGGGGGGAACAAAATGGATAATTAAATTCATACATTTTGACATGCATGGACATGTGCTTATCAACTTTACCCCATTTCATCCCTAGTATTAATCACAATTCTTTCTAGTGACAGAAATCAGACCCTCCCCTTTCCTCTTAGTAAGCCCCCTTGCTGTCAGAAAACTCTCTGGAGCTTTTGGTAAGCTCAGAGGTAATAAAGTGTAAGAAAATTACAGCTATTAGGGTTGGGGATCTTTTGAAATCCCATCTAGCCAGCAAGCTGTGTCTATGGGGAATAACCTCATATCTTCATGCGCAGCTAGTCTAACATTTAGCTCTCATTAACAAACCAGCAAATAGATGTCTGATTAAGGTGATTTCACAGGATTCAGCAGTGTGCACAAATCAACTCCCGTTCCTCCAACAGGCCTTCTCTAAGAGGCGCTCCCTAATCAATCATTGTTTGCTGCTGATCTCCTGATTTTGTGTTCTTATACAGATTCATTCAGAGATTGCGGCAGATCAATAATTACCCTTGAAAGAAGAAGGCAGAGGCTTTGGGGTGGGTGGGTAGAGTGAGCATCAGGGCATCAGAGCTGGGACCACAAAGAGCTCCAAAATGGCCTCTCTAAACTGGGTGATTGGGTGGTAAAATGGCACATGCAATTCACTGGAAACAAGTGTAAAGTTATGCATATTGGAGCAAAAAAAATCTTAGTTTCACATACACGCTCATGGGTTCTGAACTGGTGGTGACTGACCAGGAATGAGATCTTGAGGCCATAGTGGACAGCACGATGAAAATGTTGATCCAGTCTGCAGCAGCTGTAAAAAAGGGAAATTCCATGCTAGGGATCATTAGGAATGGTATTGAAAATAAAACTGCCGATATCATAATGCCGTTATATAAATGGCATGTGGCCCTTGGAAGCAGGGCTTGCCCCAGGCATGCCAGGGCCCTTGGGCACAAGCCTGCCCCGGGCCCCAGTGCTCCCCTTCCGTGATTCACGGCAGGATCGCTGCTTTGGAGCCCCTGCCATTGCCTCACTCATCCTACCTTTCTCAGCTGTGTTGTGTGGCTGTGCATGCAGGGCTACCCTTAACCAAGATGGCAGCCGAGTTTTCCCTAAGGGGCTAAAGCCTCTGCCGCCATGTTGGCTGATGACGCTTGCATTCCATCAGCCAAGATGGCGGCAGAGGCTTCAGCCCCTTAGGGGAAACCTCGGTCACCATCTTGGTTAAGGGCAGTGCTGCATGCGCTGCACGTGCAGCCGCACAACACAGCTGAGAAAGGTAGGTTGAGTGAGGCAATGGCGGGGGCTCTGAAGCTCCCACCCTGCGATATGCGGCAGCGATCCTGCTGCACATTGCAGAAGGGGAGCAGAGGGCCCCTGTAGCCCCAGGGGCCCTCAGTCAGGGCCCCACCTGGCCACCCTTTGGAGACGGCCCTGCTTGGAAGGTTGCCTAGAAGGTAATACGGCCCTCAGGCTGAAACAAATTCCCCACCCTGGTTTAGGATAATATTGTAAAGCTTAGTTACTATGAGGCATAAATACCCACATGACTAATGCTCTTAACACACATTCCTTTTTTCTTTTTAAAATCTTGAATGTGTCCTAACTGGGTTCTTAAACCTTACCAGGAATCATGCTTCTCCACATGTCATCCTGAAGTATGAAACAGGAAAAAAGGTCAAATAGTTTCCTCTTTTTATTTCAAGTGCCTTTACCATATGCATACCTAGTATATAGTGCAATTAATTTGTTATAACAGTAGTCACTCAACATGTAGAGCCAGTAAACTGGGCAGAGATACCAGGGCTTCTAAGGAATGGCCACATGTCATGTGAAACACTGTATGTATGTGTGGAATCCATGCTGGGTTTTAGTAAGATCTTTCAAGGAACTGTCCAAGGTGCTGAAACCTATGCCCGAAATAGGTTCAGCATCCTGGACAGCTCCTTGAAATTTTGGACTAAAACCTTGAGTGAATTCCACTTCCCCACTGAACCTGGAGCCATCAGTTCCCACTGCGTTAACCACAGCTGAGAGGAAGCTACGTAACTTTAAAGTGATTTTTAGTGTTGAGTTAACCTACATCAGCTTATTTTGGAATCACTGTAAACTGCCCAGAGAGCTTCGGCTGGGGGGGGGGGGAGTGTATATAAGTACAATAAATAAATAAATAAATAAATAAAAATACAATGAAAAATCATACAGCATCTAGCGCAGCACATTACAATCGTTACAACAGGCAGAAGGAACATTTAGTGGTTCCCCAAGTCCATCAGCGATGTTCAAGTGGTCTGTGGGGGAAAAAAAAGTTTGGAAACCACTGGCCCATACAAATGCTGCATCCATTAAAATGGAGCTATTAAAGCCCATGTGCCTTCTGGCCAATTCATTGCTCTTCGTCTCTAACATGGTCATTTTGAGAAGCAGCAAAGCTGTCGTGGAAAGTACGGAAAGGGAATCTGTTTATTTATTTATTTATTGTACTTATATACTGCCCCATAGCCAAAGCTCTCTGGGCAGTTTACAGTAACAAAAAACATTAAAACAAATACACAAATTTAAAAAAAAATCTTTTAGAAACAATTTAAAACACAATTTAAAAATTTAAAACAATTTAAAACACATGCTAAAAAGCCTGGGAGAAGAGGAAAGTCTTGACCTGGTGCCGAAAAGATAACAGTGTTGGCACCAGGCGCAACTCATCAGGTAGATCATTCCATAATTTGGGGACCACCACTGAGAAGGCCCTCTCCCTTGTTGCCAGACTCCCAGCTTCCCTCGGAGTAGGAACCCGGAGGAGGGCCTTTGATATTGAACGTAGTGTATGGGTGGGTTTGTATCAGGAGAGGCGTTCCATCAGCTATTGTGGTCCCAAGCAGTGTAAGGGAAGGCACTTACTGGAGACTTTCCATCAGCGCTTCCAAGAAATGACCAAACATGGGCTAGGATTTTTTTTTTTTTGCATGGCTCTTTTAAGAACTGCCACAGGAACACAGCACACAAACAAAAAAATTCACCCACAGGCAAACTAATTAAAAATCGCACTAATCAAATCTCTGCCAACATAAAATAACTGAATCCTGAGGGAAATGATTCCTCTTCTTTGTTCTCTTTGCTCAGCCTCACATACATTAAATTGGTTATCGGTTGCAAAGATGTGCGTGCCTGAGTATCTGTTTCTATCCCAAGCCCAACTCCCTCCCCCCCCCCGGTTAGTATCTATTTTTAGGCTGAGAGTCTCCATGCTTGGTGTCTCCTTTGAAAGGTAAAGAGTATTCTTGAGGCCAGTATCAAGACAATCCTTGTAGCTACTTTATAATTTGGATGACAGTTTGAATAAAATAAGCCTTTTCCGTCTAACAGAAGGGGGCTGATTCATAAACCACACTTCCAACGTGGAATGATTAGAGAAGTTCTTTTCATCTCACCCACACACACCTTTTTATTACAAAAACATAATCTGCACATTTAGCAGCTTTCTGACAAAGGTGGGGGGGTGTTAACACTTTAGCTTGCTGCATAAAGGTTCCCCTTTCAGTATTTTTTTCAGGGGGGAAAGAGAAGAAGCTCACAAGTGGACAAAAGTCGTAGTCAGGCACACTATGCAGAAAGAAAAGTCAAGGAAGAGGTGTCAGCATTGTCTACCAGATGAAAAATGAGGGCAGTATTGTTACAGTCATTGTTATTGTATACTGCCAGCCTGGGCTCCTGCTGAGAGGAAGAGCAGGATGTGTGTGTGTGTGTGTGTGTGTGTGTGTATATAAAATATCCCTTAAATAAATAAATAAATAAAACATTCCTTCCAAAAATTCACAATACACGAGAGACTGTGCTGTTCCTGTTCATTTCTTGTTTGCGTTGGCTCCACCTCTCCTACTTGGAACAAACTTCCTTATACATTATCATCATCATCATTATCATCATCATTAACAACAACAACCATTTCATTTATATCCCACCTTTCCTTGAAGGAGCTCAAGGCGGAGTACAAACATGGTTCTCCCCTTCCTGATTTTGACCCCACAACAACCCTGTGAGGTAGGATAGGCTGAGAGACAGTGACTGGTCAAGGCCACCCAGTGAGCTTCATAAATGAGCAGGGATATGAACCCTGGTCTCCCAGGTGTCAGTACGACTCTAACCACTACACTACACTGGTATCCAGTGCCCTCATTCCATTACATGTTCACCCTGTGGGCTCCCCAAAACTGCTCTGGAGGGTTGAGGAAACCTCCAGAACAGATTTAGGGGGTGTGCAGAGGGACGGGAGGAGGGGAAGTTCCTTTGCACAAGTGTATATCCTTGTGCTAATTGGAATGAGAAACTTAGCACTACTTTGGATAGCAGCCTAATTTAGTACAGAGTATTTCAGCCCTCCCCAACCTAGTCCCCTCCAGATGTTCTGGGCTACAATTCCCATGATCCTTGACCATTGGCTGTGCTGGGTGTGGCTGATGGGGAGTTGTGAGTCCAAAACATCTGGATGGCATATTTAAAGGCCCCTCATACTTACATTCTCTCAAACAGGAGTGGAAAATGTTTAATCAGGAAGCCAGTCAATCAATTGATAAGCTAGAGTAGCATCCCTGTCGGGTATGCTTTAATTTGGAGTCCTGCTTTGAGCAGGGGGTTGGACTCAATGGCCTTATAAGCCTCTTCCAGCTCTACGATTCTATGGTTCTATGATTCTGTGACAACAGCAGTTTTCTGAATATTGCTTGATTTGATGTATTACAGTCCCTTTGAGCTGTCCTATACAGAAAAGGTCAGTTGCAGCTAAGGTTGGTTCAAAAGTTACCTGGGGATAAGTCTGAGCTCAATATTTAGGAGGGAGATGTTGCCTTAAAACTGATCTCTAGAAAAACCTTCACCAGCTTGGCACCCTCCAAATGTTTTAGAGTACAACTCCAAAACATCTGAAAGGCACCAGATGGGTGAAAGCTGCTCTGGGTCGTTTTTTGTTTGCCTGCCTCTGCTGCCGCTTTTACAGTGTGAGTTTCATTGGGAAGGGAGAATGAAAATGTGGCCATTACCATTCCCTGCCTGCAGAGCACTACTCAGTAGTAGTGCTGGTCTGAAGGTCCCTCAGCCAGTCTTTGTCTGCTTTTTGGCTTGCTTTGCCCTATATGTATTATTAATATATAGATGAATGGAGGGAAAAATGATGTTTGTTGCTGTTACTTTAAAACAGAGGTGGAGAATCTCAGGCCTGTGAGGTGGGAGAATGTGGCCCTACAGGACTCTCTATTTGGCCCTCAGGACCAGAGCTTGGAAAAGTTGCTTTTTTGAACTACAACTCCCATCAGCCCAATCCAGTGGCCATGCTGGCTGGGGCTGATGGGAGTTGTAGTTTAAAAAAGTAACTTTTCCAAGCTCTGCTCAGGATTCTTATTTATTTATTTATTTATTTTATTTAATTTATATACCGCCCTAAGCCCAAGGGCTCTCTGGGCGGTGTACATAAA
This sequence comes from Rhineura floridana, assembly GCF_030035675.1. NCBI lineage: Eukaryota > Metazoa > Chordata > Lepidosauria > Squamata > Rhineuridae > Rhineura > Rhineura floridana. The sequence continues at coordinate 171,587,940 of NC_084484.1, forward strand.
ATAAAACAGTCAGGAATATATAAATACAATAATACAATAAAATCAAGCCAACAAAGGTAAACAAAAATAATCAAACAGCAGCAAAATACAATACATATAATAAAACGCATTCTACCTAGGCCACGTCCCTTCCCAGGCTACACACCCTATTTCCATGCCAAACACTTCGCTGACCCTGCTCAAACATGCCCTGGAATGGAATGTGATGTGAGCTTCTTGCTTGTCTGCATGGTGGATAGAGAGATGTTTGTATACGCGTATAGAAACCTCTGACCTCTGGACAGCTGGAGCGTTGCCTTGTGTGCAAAGATAAAAGTCACATCTTTTGCCATGCCCTCTTGTGCTTCTGGCCCCACCACTGCTGGCATGCGGCCCCCAGAAGATTGCCTGGAAAGGAATGTGGCCCTCAGGCTGAGAAAAGGTTTCCCACTGCTTTAAGAGACTAAAATATTTCTGAGTTGTGTGTTACAGTTAGGGATGGAAGGATCCGTCAGTTTCAGTTCCTGCAGTTTCTCATTTTTCCAATCTTAAATTCAGTTCTCCGCATTTCTGCAACAGTTTGCGATTTTTTTTTTTAAAATCCTCATGAAAATTCTCCAGCATTTGAGTGTGAATTTCTCCTAATAAGCACATCTTCGTAGGCAGTGTTGACTAATGTACAATTTTTTGGAAGCCATTTCTCATCACATAATGCATGCTTGCATGTTATTTCCACTCATATATTCATTTTCATGCACACTTCCCCCTAATATATGCATTTTTGTAAACATTGGTTGGTTGGTGAACTGCATCACAAAATTCTGGTAAGTGCAAAATTTGAAGGATGGCTGTGTTTCGGTTATCATAATTGTTTCGGAAAGTGCGAATGTGATAAATTTGGCTTGAAATGAGAACTGAATCAAAATTCTACCCCTTCCCTAGTTACAACACACGGAAAGAACTGGAACACTGACTTGATGGCTACATTACGCTTTAGCTCACGTGTAATCAAGGTGGTTTGCAGTTGTTGTATTACAAAAGTAAGACAGAGATTATGCCATTTCTGAGTTTCAGCACATGGCACTTTAAAAGTAGTGGAGGCTGACCCATTAGGGCACATGGGACATTGCCCCACCAACCTCAGTCTGCCCTCAGCCAACCCCCGCCTGCCTGTCATCTTACTTACAACCAGTCCAAAGTGGTGGCATTGTTTGTCAACTTCCTCATCCTCAGTCTCAGGATTGCCCATATAGAAATCAGCAAGGAATAGGATGGGGACAAAACTAGCATTATTTGGCTCTGATTGTCATTGGTTCTGGCTACTGTTGGTCTCCCTGCCTTCCAGTCTGCTGGTCCTGATAGGAACCAGTCACCACTGCTGATAAGGGGGCAGTATTTTGCTACTCATTCCCTGCCCTCATTTCTATGAATTTTAAAAATCAAAAGAATATTTAAACCTTTGTTACTGTGTATCATTTCGGTCACCCCCATCTCAAATCAGTTTTAGAGCTGAGCCAGTAATAGAAAAAGGCCACCAAAATGATGAAGCTGTTGGTGCATCTTCTCAATAAGGAAAGGATGAAGATCTTGAAGCATTATAGTTTAGAGAGAGAGAGAAAAGATTACTAATGAGGATATGATATTGGTTTATAAAATTATGAGTGCTATGAATAGAGTGGCTAGATAATTTTTTCTCTCCATCGTTCATTCATGACACTTTGATTCAGTCCTGGTCAGGATTGCAATCTCTGTTCCGTTTCTATGGAGTATTGTGGTTGCTAGACTTGCAAATAGGTCTGAGAGGGGCGAGATTAATGGCTGTTGACATCACAAATGTTCCCCTAAATCAGGGGGAAGCAGTGCTATTGCACTATACAGTAGGAATGCAGAAGAATCTCATTATGTTACGAAGGGACCTTGAACTTCCTCATGAGCGTAGCTCACTAGAAATCCAAGTCCCCAAAAGAGAGCAGCAGGATCTTTTTGCTGGAGTTAGCCGCACGTCACCCCCTGAGCATGTATAATTTTACCCTTAACCCAATAACATATACACTGAAAGTAAAATAAAGAGTGGTTTTATTAAGAGAAGAAACAAGGGAAAATATTGCAGTATACAGTTGCAGTTAACAATGAGCAGCTTTCTAACTATTATTCATTCATTCAACAACACTGGATAGACTAAAGCAAAGAGACTAACACTATGAACACTTTCACATTAAGCTCACCCACACAGAAAGAAAGAAAAAAAGGAAAGAAAAAGGCCCAGATAGTTGCATATACCTTTCCTGGAGAGTTGCTTCAAGCCTAAAACTGAGAGAGACCTTTCGTATCTAGCCCAATGAGCAAAAGCTCCACCCTTTGTAACCAGCGCCAGATTTGAAAGTTCTCACCCAAATCCATAGCTCTGAAATTGTCCCAAAGATGCTAGCGTGCGTTGATAAGAAAAGCAGTTGTTGCAGCCCCCCAGAAGATGAACTGCCTTCCCCTTCTCACTCCTCATGTTTTATACCTTTTCCTAACTAAACTGACCCCAAAGTAAACCTAAAGTAAATGTCTCCAGGAGGATGTGGACCCACTCATTTCCTGATAAGTTCCCAGATGATAGGTGTGATCTCCCTGCTGTAGATTCCTGATGATTCCTCAAAGTTAAGATTATCATAATCCTTGTGTAAAACAGTTTCTTTGTTTGACAGGAGTTTATCCTGTCTTCTCCAAAGGCTTAGAAATGCACAACACCTCCTAGTTTGAAAGGAGCTATTCTGTTTCCTCCTGATGGCCTAGATTATCATATGCATTTCCTTTGTTTGAAAGGAGCGCCTATTCTTACTGGGTAACAAATCCAAATTTCCATGGGAGTCAGGAAGTCTATACCTTCAGGCATTGCAAGATATGTACTCAGAGGTCACAGAGGGGCTGTTTCCCAGGAATCTTTGCTGTTGCAGGCCTTTCCAAACTTTGGTTCACTGAGATGAATCAAAGATTAAAAATTCCAAATATTTGATACCTCATAACAATTATTCATCCTTCCCAGTCAGGGATCCTGGAGTGAACAAGATGACTTCATAATACTATGTACGTAGCCAATCAAATCTGACTATGTGATGACATTGCTAGGAACTAGGTGGTTTCTAGGGAGAAGGAGAAATTCAAGGTCTCTCCTCTGACAAAATGTTATGGTTTCTCCAGACACAGATGTATTATGTTCCCCTCCTACTCAGCTTTCTGATGGTCTCTCTCTCTCACTCAGTTGCACCAGCAAACATCTAGAGGAAAAGCAGGCAGACAAACAGATGGGCGGACTTGCATCAGGGTAGAGAAAAAAGCTTGTTTATTATATGTGACCTGCATATTAAGCACGTCTTACTTTATTTTCCCAAGAAGGATTAGACCACCCAATGTGTTGGGAGTATGATATTTTGCTGGTATTGGATGAGAAATCTTCTGCATTGGGAGCTGCTCCTGCCAGCACCAGTGCCACCTTTGCCCCACCTGCCTTCCAAGCTTTTAAATATGTGTGAACAAACTGGAAAATGGTTGCTCCTCGCTTGATGCTGCAAAGACAAAGAAGAAACTCCATTCATTTACATATAGAGTACAGAGTAAATCGTAATTAAGCCACCCTCCACAGATGCACTATAATAGAAGGAAACAAATACGGAGGGGGGGATAAGAAAGAAAGGTTTTTAAAAAAACAATTACAAGCTGGCATACTTACTGCTTTGCATTTCAATAATAATGTGAACTATTAAGTAAACCAAGGGATAATGAGCTGAGGTTCATTAACTTATCTTACTGTAGGAGCAGTAATGCAGTTTGGTATAATTAGCAACTTGGAAATCAGTGGAAACGGTGCATGGATAATGTTGCTGAGTTGCTCCCAAGGACCATCAGGACAGTGCACTTTGTGTTGTTGGGTTTTTAATTTTTTTTATGTTTTAACTGTAAACAAGTAAACAATGTACAAAACAAGAGTGGGCATACATTATCAAGCAGAAAATTATAGTTCTCTTAGGCAAAATCTGCACTACACATTTAGAGGAGTATCAAACCACTTTAAAGAGTTGTGGCTTCCTCCAAGGAATCCTGGGATTGGTAGTTTGTTAAGGGTGCTGAGAGTTGTTAGGAGACCCCTAGCACTCTCACAGAGCTACAGTTCCCAGAGTTCACTGGGAAGAAGGACTGGCTGTTAAACCACTCTGAGAATTGTAGCTGTATGAGAGGAACTCTCAGCACCTTTAACAAACTACAATTCCTAAGATACTTGGGGGGAAGCCATGACTGCTTAAAGGGGTATGATACTGCTTTAAATATATAGTGCATATAAGGCCTTATTATTGTGTAGGTATGAATGACTTTTTCTATTTCAAATCTTTGAGAGTATGTCTGATTTCTTTGCCAGAACAGGGGATCCAAACTTCCAACATTATATTTTTAAGAGTTGCCAAACAGAGTGTACTTAGGCAGTGTATGCACCATACATTTAAAGCACTTTTAAAGCACATGACCTCCCTCCAACAATCCTGGGAAACTGTAGGGTGTTAACAGGGCTGACGCCAGGCATGACTGGGCCCTTGGACACCAGCCTGCCCCTAGTGCACGGCTCCTGCCTGTTCCACCTACCTCTCTCCTATGTTCTGCTGTTGCGCATGCTGAAACCAAGATGGCAGCAGAGGCTTCTCTAAGGGGCAGATGCCCTCGCTGCCATCTTGGTTGATGGCACGTATGTGTGGTACGCTACGTGCATGCACATACCTGCCATCAACCAAGAATGCGGTAGGGGCATCAGCCCCTTAAAGAAGCCTCTGCTGCCATCTTGGTTAATGGCAGCCCTGCACACGCAGTGCATGCAGCAGCAGAACACAGGAGATAGGTGGAGTGAGTGAACGGGCGGGCAGTAAGTAAAGGACAGGTGTACAAGTCCTGTCCCGCTGAAAGAGCCCACCGATAACTGAAACCCCACACATTAAGGGCCAAAAGCCTGGGTGAAGAGGAAGGTCTTTGCCTAGTAGGTAAAAAGAGATAAAGAGGGCACCAGGGAGAACATTCAATAATCACTGGACCACCACTGAAACGGTCTCTTCTTATGTTGCCACCCTCTGAACCTCCCATGGAGGGGGCCCAAAAAGAAGGGCCTCAGATGATGATCACAGGATCCATGTTGGTTAATGTGAGGCAAAGTGGTCTTTGAGGTACTGGGGATCTGAGCCACAGGCTTTATGAATCAAAATGAGCCTGGAATCTAATTGGTAGCCAGTGCAGTTGTGCCAGTATTGCCAATATTGGTGTTGTATGTTCAGCAGGGGCTATAGCAGTAGGGGCAGTAGGTGGGCAAGTGAAAAGGCTTGCTCCTTCCCAGAAAAGATTTTAAAATGATGCCACATTGATCCTGCTCAACCACGAAATAGAGAATTATAGCAACAGCAGCTACCAAAGCAGTGTTATAGCTTCTGTTGTTACTCTCATATAATGAGCTAGCAGCTTTGTACCTGGCATTGCTTGAGAATTCTAAGAAACTACCCAAAAAATCAGTGTAGCTTATTGTTATTGTTGTTGTTGTTGTTGCTTTCCATGCAAAGCAACCCAAACCAGTTGTTGTTGCTGTTGCTGTTGCTGTTATTGTTGCTGTTATTGTTATTGTTATTGTTGTTGTTGTTATTATTATTATTATTATTATAGTTGCTTTCCATGCAAAGCAACCCAAACCAACTTACAACATTTGATGGGTTCAGCCCATCTTGATTCAAAATTGTATCCAATAGTTCCAAACGTAGAGCAAAAACCTGCTCCATTATCTCAGGAACCAAACTGCGAAAATTGGTGACAATATCTTAAGAGGAGTCCACGCATAGAGAAAAGACAGACAGGTAGTCAACTTTCCAAAATACAGATATATAAAAAAAGAAGACAGAAAATAACTCATATGCCAGGACTCTGAATCTATCACTGCTTCTTTAACTACTGCTGACGTCCTAAAATTCCTTTTGCATTTCACCAGATTGCTAATCTCCTGCTGTTATTTCCCCCTAAACACTCTGCTATCTGCCTGCTGTTTCAGTAAGAGCTTGGAAAACAGGGGGAGGGGAAGGATGCTAGACAAATAGCTACAATGAACATCCAGTTCCCAAGCAATCTGTAGCCATCTATTGTCTGAAAATATTGGTTAAACAATTGCTAATGTCAAATATTTGCTGGAGGAGGGAGTCATGCATGCACACACGCGCGCGCAAACGCACACACACACAACACATTATGTTTGTGGACAATTTGTTCTGAGAAAATTAGGTTAAATTAGTCAACTAAATTATTCATTGTAAATTGTTCACTCAGCTGTATCCAGAATGTTACAGAATCCAAACGCAGTGCATCAGGCAAAGCCATCATATGTATTGACTTTCTCTTGCTCCCTCTGCCTCCCCAGTATTCAATGGTTCTTTGCATCATGAATTAGCCCAGAATCAGCCCATCAATGGTGCTGCTATGCTGCTGTGGCCAACTGCCTGTAAAGCCTGTTGAAACAGGAAATGACAGAGTACTCAGGTGGCAGACAGGAGTGCACTGAGTCAGTATATTTTAACCAGGGGTGAAAAATCTTAGTCCCAGGGACCACATGCAGCAGTGGTGGCTGGTGCCTACTGAGATTGGTGGGGTGAAATAGAGGTATCCCAAACAATAGTTTGAGCCACAGCCGACAACAGGCAGAGCCAACTAATTCTAATTTTGTCCCCATCCTCCTCCCTGCTGAATTCTACAAGAGCAACACTGAGACTAAGGGGCCAACATTAGAGTGCAGCCGGACCTTGCGCACCAGACTGCAGGGGTCTTTGAAGGAGGTGTCGGTGACATCAATGGTGTGATGGTTGTGTCAGTGGCTGCTGGGGACTTAAACAGGCCCAACCACATCAGCGGATTAGCGTGCTGTGTGCACACACCAGCCATCACCCAAGATGACAGGAAGAGAATGTTGATGACCTCTCCACCATCTTGAGTGACAGCAAGCATGCACACACAGTGCAGTGATGTGGTGCTGCAGCAGCACAGGAAATTGTGTGATCAACCCTCACCAGCAGTTGGGCGGTTGTTGCCTGGGAAAGTGGTTGCTGGTCCACAATCTGCACCAGCATCGAGTCTCACAGAGAGAAAGCTATACTGCCCAGCCCCAGCAGCAGGGGTCCCTCTCAGTGCCAGGGGCTCTTGCCCAGTGCCCAATCTGGCTGTCCACTGGTGCCGAGCCTGAAGCTGGCATTCACGACCACCATTACCTGCACTGGTTGTAAGAAAGAAAGCAGACAGGTAGGGACTTGGTGATGGTTGAAGTTGGTGGGGCAGTGCCCCACTGGCCCTAATAGGCCTCCACTGCCTCTTTCTGGCCCCCAGGACTCTCCTCAGGATATTGCCATCACTTGAGACAGTCATGGCTCCCCCAAACAATCCTGGGAAGTGTAGTTTGTGAAGGGTGCTGAGAGGAGACTCCTATTCCACTGGCAAAGCTCCAGTAGCCAGACTGGTTTAACAGTCAGCCACTCTGATTGAAGGTCTGTGAGGGGAACATGGGGTCTCCTAGCAACTCACAGCACCCTTCACTAACTACACTTCCCAGGATTCTTTGAGAGAAGCCATGATGGTCTAAAGTGAAATAAATGCCTGGTGTGGATGTGGCCAGGGACAGCTTTGGTTTAAATTTTGGTGGGAGGCTACATGTGCCTGCTGTAGAATAAAAAGGTGGGGGAAAGGCTGAAAAGCAACGATACTGTTCACAATGTTTGGGCAATCAGCCCAAATAATAGAAACAAGACATGTGCTGTGCTGATCTTGCTTTAGCAGGGAGGAACCAACATTATTAAGACAGTTGATATAGTTCAGATAGTCACTTTAAATATGTCTGATTTCCTTTGCAATTTTAGTGAAATTTCCTATAGGAAATCATTTTCTTTTGCTTCTATTTCTCTGAATATGTGAAGTACAGCAATGCTGTGCAAAAGTTACACTAAAAAACCTCCAAAAATAATTGTGGAATAATGGCACTGACTATTCTGCAGAATAGACTCCAGTGGACATCAGGAGTGTCTCAGTTTGCACAAGATAAAAGAGTGGGAGGTGAAATATATTCTAGGTGTCCTCTTTATTTTTAATTGACCATGCCTTAAATGAAGTGGTTTAAACATAGCAGGCTGAAAACATGCATATTGGGCAGGCAAAGTTTGTTTTTTTCCAACAGCTAGAGTAATTGCTGAAGTAGCAACATACTGTAATCAGTCTGATTTTACATCAAACTGCAGTTTCAGATTCAACTGTTAACGCACCCAAAATAGAAATAGAACATAACCTTCAATTTGAAACACAAAAGGCTGTCTTCACCATGATATGTCACTGACCAATAAAAAAGCTTTGGAATTAATAAAAATAAAATTGACATAGGTTTCTAGGATGAATAATGAGAGAAATAAAATGTTCTAGATTAGATTCTCTGTAGAAACAATAGTAACACAGGAATGAAGCAAAGTGAGAAGAACATCAACAAACATACAAAAATGTAATTCTCCATCTTTGGAGATGGCAGGTATTGCCACCACTCACCATATGCTCAGAGGCACATGTTACCAAATTCCTCCAAGCTACACAGCAAGTGGATTGGATTGTGAAAGACCAACCCAAATTGTGTTTGCATTTTGACAAATTTGTAGGGCAGTACAATACCTCAGAGAGGAGGTCAGGTGTCCTGCTCCCCTGGTACATTCACTATAGCTGCCCAATTTCCCTGCTTTTTAAAGTTTGATAGAAATATCACACCTCTAAACAGAGCTTGGAAAAGTTACTATTTTAAACTACAGCTCCCATCAGCCCCAGCCAGCATGGCCACAGGATTGGGCTGATGGGAGCTGTAGTTCAAAAAAGTAACTTTTCCAAGCTATGCCTCTAAAGAAAGAAAGAAAAAAGTGGTGATGAAACTAGCAAAATTTATCAGGTGGCTTTCCCATGGCCTTTGAGGTTTGCCCAGAGCAGTGTTCAAAGCTAAATGTGAAGGCTTTTGCCTCGGTAAAATATTCAAGACATTTCAGGGGAAGCAAAGCAAAATTTCACTAACACCAATCAGATTTCAGGATATTCTTTTTGAAACTGGTTCACCTGAAGATAAGAGACCAACATGAAATTCATTAAGATGGATATACAGAGCTCAATAAACCTTTGCTGAGCTTTTAGACTAAAATGGGAAGGGGAGTCACTGTTCTACTCCAAAAAGAACCCCCAGAATCAACAAATTCGAGTCCAAAAACTCGTAGACTGTGGTGCTAATTCCTTTCATATACTGAAATGGACATGTGGCACCGAGGATTGATTCGGGTATATTAAGGCACCTCTTAAGGGGTTCCCTGACATGCAGTTGTCATCATGTGATGGTGGAGAGCGTGCCCATAAGAACACAAGAACAGTTCTGCTGGAACAAACCAAAGGCCTTTCTAGTAAAGCTCTCTTGTCCTACAGTGCTAACTAGTTGCCTCTGGAAAGTCCAACAGAGCCAGTGTGGTGTAGTGGTTAAGGTGTTGGCTGTGACCTGGGAGACCAGGATTCGAATCCCCACACAGCCATGAAGCTCACTGGGCGACCTTGGGGCAGTCACTGCCTCTCAGCCTCAGAGGGAGGCAATGGTAAACCCTCTCTGAATACCCCTTACCATGAAAACCCTATTCATAGGGTTGCCATAAGTCGGAATCGACTTGAAGGCAGTCCACATCATATCTGGAAAGTCCACAGCAGGACATGAGTGCAATAGCACCCTCCTGCACTTTGCTCCTCAGCTGGCATTCACTGACACACTTTGTCAGACCGTATCTCCCTATACGAGCCTGCCCGGGCCCTGAGATCTTCAGGAGGGGCCCTTCTCTCAGTCCCAACACCCTCGCAAGTGCGATTGGTGGGGATGCGAGATAGGGCCTTCTCGGTGGCTGCTCCTAGGTTCTGGAACTCCCTTCCTAGGGAGGCACGAATGGCCCCCTCCTTGCCATCCTTCCATCGGCAAGTAAAGACTTTTTTATTCCGACAGGCTTTTGGGATAGAAGGTATTTAGGATTGGGCTTTGCAAGGCTTGTTTTATTGTTTTATATTATTATTTGTATTATTTTAAATTGTTTTTAGATTTTTAAGTACCTTTCACGGTTTTAAGGTTGTGCATAGTTTAATTGTATTTTAATTGTATGTTTTTCTATGTTTTTAACTACATGTAGTTCTATTTGTAAGCCGCCCTGAGTTCCAGTTTGGAAAAAGGGCGGGGTAAAAATAAAGTTTCAGTTCAATTCAATGCTAATACTTGAGGTAGTATAAATAGGCATTGATAGCTTTATTCTCCATGAATTTGTCTAATCTCCTTTTAAAGCCATCCAACTTAGTGGTCATCACCACATCATATGGTAGCAAATTCCATAGTTTTGCCTCTCTTGTAACTCCCACCATTCAGCTTCTTTAGATGACCCAGACTTCTAGTTTCATGACAGAGGAAGAAAAACATCTCTCTGTCTTCTTTTTCCACACTATATATAGTTTTATACATCTCTATCATGTCCCTCCTTATACACTTTTTTTAAAAAAGCCCCCAAATCCCAAATATTGCAACCTTTCCTCATAGGGGAGTTGTTCCAGCCCTTGTTCATTTTGGTTGCGCTTTTCTGCACTCAGGAAAATCAGGGTTCTAAATTGTGTGGGGAGCCTACACAAATAAGGCTCCCTAAGTCAGAACCAGTGTGGTGTAGTGGTTAGAGTGGTGGAGTAGGACCTGGGAGACCAGGGCTCCAATTCCCTCTCACCAATGAAGCTCACTGGGTGACCTTGGGCCAGGCATTGCCTCCCAACCTAACCTACCTCACAGGAATGTTGTGGGGATTAAATGAGGAGGAGGAGAACCATGTATGCCGCCTTGAGCTTCTTGGAAAAAAGGTGGGATAGAAATGTAATAATAAAATAAATAAGTTATCCCGCTAACTTGTGGAGGAAGTGGAAAATCTGAAAAAAGCCTGAGGTAAACTAGTTTTGATATATAATGTTAATATAAAAAATAAGAATGTCTTTTGAAAGGCAATGCCCACTTGTAAACAACAGTAGCCGTGAGAGATGAAAAGGTCAGCTCTGGCTGAAGCCTTTGTGTTCTACGTTTACTGGGTAGACAGCCTGTAGCTGTCAGCTGCTATAATGTAGCTGTTTGGGGCCTTAGGAGTTCACAGGTCTGCCTGTCAGCTTATGCACTCAACAGAATAATTCAAAAAGGTCAAAATTTGATGGGCCAACATTTAGCAACATTCTCTTGCAGCCTTCAGCAGTCCCCAGTTGTTTTGAACTACAATTCCAATCAGCACCATCCTGCATGATCATGCTGCCTCGGGCTTGTGGGAATTGTAGTCCAATTTGATTGGGCTAGAATCCATTGATTGGATTGTAATATCAGCTCCCATTCCTCTTTTTTATGTACAGTTTATTGGGGTTTTCACATTATTACAATAAAATAATGTGCTTCCTTATTTCCTCTCCCCCTTCCCACTTCCCCTACCTCCCTTTGCTCTCATGCCCCTTTTCTTTTTCCTTACATACATTTTCATTTCTGATGTTCAGTTGTTTGACATGTTACACAGTGTTCAGGTTCATATGCTCAGATAAGATGAGTGTCAGTGTTCTGCTGGGGTCTCAGATTAACAGTCACTGAGCTGGAGAAGAGTCCACCCCTGCGTTGCACTGTGCCTCCCTCCCACTTCTTCTAGTTGTAGGTTTTAGTCTGTGAAGAGTTCCAAAAAAGCGATCCAAATCTCTTGGAATTTTGACTTTTTGTGTGGTTTATATAACATAATTGCTTAATTGGCTATTAGTTGCAGAAGGTCTTGTATCCAGTTTTCTGTGCTTGGTGTGGTCTGGGCTTTCCATTGCTGACGGACAATTCATTTTGCTGTTCACATGGCTTAGTTAGGGATGGAAAGATTGGTCAATTTTGGTTCTGTCCATTTAATAATAATAAAATAAATAATATATTTAATTTATATGTCGCCTATCTGGCCAATGGCCACTCTAGGCGACGTACAAGTAGGCAATTAAAACACAATACAAAAATACAATAATATGATATACAACAATACAGCAGCGAGAACAATAATAATACCGGGTACGAGGCATTGCAATCATAGCAGTTAACCCTCCCCGGAAATCCCGAAGGCCTGCTGAAAGAGCCAGGTCTTTAAGGCTTTACGGAATACATTTAGGGAAGAGGCGTGCCGTAGATCTTGTGGGAGGGAGTTCCAAAATGTGGGGGCCGCCACTGAGAATGCCCTCTCTCTAGTACCTGCCAATCTAGCTGTTTTTGTCGGCGGGATTGAGAGAAGGCCCTGTGTGGCTGATCGTGTTGAGCGGCATAATTGGTGGCGTTGAAGGCGCTCCTTTAGATAAACTGGACCGAAACCGTATAGGGATTTAAAGGTTAATACCAACACCTTGAATTGGGCCCGGAAAACAACTGGAAGCCAGTGTAGATCGAACAACACAGGCGTGATGTAATCCCGGCGGCGGCTATTCGTGAGTAATTGAGCCGCCGCGTTTTGTATCAGTTGTAATTTCCGGACTGTTTTCAGGGGTAACCCCAAGTAGAGCGCATTACAGTAATCTAATCGAGAGGTGACCAGGGCGTGTACCACCAGTGGGAGCTGATAAGCAGGAAGGTAGGGTTGCACCCTTCGTATGAGGTGTAGTTGATACCAGGCTGCCCGGCTCACTGCCGAGATCTGAGCTTCCATGGACAGCCTGGAATCAAGTACAACCCCAAGGCTGCGGACCTGGTCCTTCAGGGGTAAACTCACCCCGTTGAACTTCAGGTCAACATCTCCCAACCTTCTCTTGTCCCCCACGAGTAGCACCTCGGTCTTATCGGGGTTCAGCTTTAGCTTGTTCCTTCCCATCCATCCACTCATGGATTCCAGGCACTTGGACAAGGTCTCCACAGCCAACTCTGCTGAAGATTTAAACGAGAGATAGAGCTGAGTGTCATCCGCATATTGGTGACACTGCAGCCCAAATCTCCTGATGATTGTCCCTAGCGGCTTCATATAAATGTTAAATAGCATGGGAGAGAGGATAGAGCCCTGTGGCACACCACACTTGAGAGGCCAAGGGTCTGAAACCTCCTCCCCCAATGCTACCTGTTGATACCTATCGGAGAGAAAGGAACGGAACCACTGCAATACAGTACCTCCAATTCCCAATCCCTCCAGGTGATGTAAAAGGATACTGTGGTCGACAGTATCAAAAGCCGCTGAGAGATCGAGGAGGACAAGAAAGGTGAATTCTCCCCTATCCAATGCCCCCTCATATCATCTACCAGAGCGACCAAGGCTGTTTCCGTTCCGTGACCAGTCCTGAAACCCGATTGGTATGGATCCAAATAATCCGTTTCATCCAAGTGTGTTGAGTTGACAACTGGTTGGCCACCTGTCGGGAGGCAGAGCTGGGGTCCCGGGGAGTTGGGAGAAGAGGATTCATATGGATGGCAGAGGGGAGGGGAAGGAACTTCTCCCCTTTGGAGTGAAGACGAAACAGAGGAAATGCCAGTGATAGGGTCGCCTAGCAACGGGGAGCCTGAGAGCTTTGAAGTTTCAGAATCCTCCCTGGACATTCTCACGCCTCCCCTTGTCCGAAGCTCAGAGCAAGAGGGAGGGTTGCCCACAGCAGAAAAGCGGTGAGACAGTTTACCAGGCAGTTTACCATCAGCCCCTCCCCTATGCCCCATACTGGAATCGGAAACTTCAGAAGAGGAGGGGCCGATGCTTCCCCCCTCACCGCGCACACGTAGACAGCTAAAAAGACAGGAGAGAAGGGGGGAAGGCGGGCAGTACCTGAGGAGCAGTTAAGGAGAAGCGAAAGGTTGCGCGCCCGTTTGGCCCCTTCTTAAAGAACAGGCGGGAAGCAGCCCTTTGCTCTGTCAACTTTCTCCCAATGCCGCAGGACCTGTATCCTTGTATTGCTTCATGTGAAGACACAGTCTTTGCTTGGACATTACCCTAATAAAACATGAATTACTTACAACCTCTGGTCTGGTTCCTGAGTCTCATCCTGGGCCTGACAGCTTGACAGAGCCACCTAAATCACCCTCAACACTCTCTTCACTTGACTGGGACAAGATGTCAAAGGGAGCAGCGGGGGGGACGAACCCCACTTCTGAGACGGAAGAAGTGAAACTCTTGAGGACTAAGGTAGCTGATTTGCAGATGGATGTTCAAGCCGTGCTAGCAGCAGTCAAGGCGCTGAAGACGGATAATCAAACCTTGAAGGCCACGATAGACCAGATGCGAACAGCCCCTCCAGCTGCCGCAGTAAAAGTTCCCATTGGACTGCCCCCAAAATACGCGGGACAAAGTGATCAGTTGGCAACCTTCGTGGCTCAATGTGAGTTATATCTGGATGTCAGGCACACGGAATTTCCAGACGATGGGGCTAAAGTAGCCTTTGTGATTAGCCTCCTGGAGGGAGAAGCTGCAAAATGGGTGACTCCGTATCTCGTGAGAAAGGATACTGTCTTAAGAAGGTACAGAGGATTTATACAGGAGATGACCGAGATGTTCCAAGACCCGCAAAGAGCTGAAACAGTAGCGCGGCAGCTAGGCGCTCTGAAGCAAGCTAAAGGGACGGTTTCCGAGTACACTAACGCTTTTAAAATTCTGTCCCAGGAAACTGGTTACAATGACGCTGCCCTGATGTTTATGTACTGGAGTGGATTAAATGCTGAAATCCTGGATGAGCTGGCCAGGACCTCCCCCCCCGCTGACCTACCAGGGCTCATCTGGCTATGCCTACAGATAGATCACCGGATGGAAGGGAGGCGCCTGGAAAGGAAGCAGGAGGTCCCGAGATACTCAGCCTCGGCATCCCGCAGCAAGACCCTTCCCGCTGCAGGGATGGCAGTTAATACAACTGAGGGACAGGGAGGGGCTAGGCCAAGACTGTCGGAAGAAGAAAAGGAAAGATGATGCTGGGAACGTTTATGCTTTTATTGTCCAAAGCCGGGCCATGTGGCCAGAGACTGTAGACTAAAAGGGGGGAAAGCCAAGCCGTCGGGAAACGAGAACACCCAGTCCACGTGCAGGCTGGTGGACTGGGGGCAGCGTTGTATAAAGGCCCCCCAACAACCCAACCTCCCTCAAAAGGGGTGTTGGTCTTGCCTATTCGGATTACAACTTCCAAAGGAGTGGTGTTTAACTCTACTGCCTTAATTGACAGTGGAGCCTCCACAAATTTTATTGATGCAAAGCTAGTCAAGCGTCATGGAATTTCCCGGTGGAAACTGGGTGCTCCCCTAGCTGTGGAGACCATCGATGGGAGACCCCTGAAGTCAGGAGGGGTGACACAAGCCACAGAGGAAGTGAAACTTCAAATCCCTGGGCATGAAGAGTTCATTTTGCTATACGTGTCAGATCTCTCGAACTTTGAGGTGATTCTGGGAATGCCCTGGCTAGCAAAGCATGAACCCAAAATAAGTTGGAAGGAGGCGATGGTGTGGTTCACCTCACAGTATTGCCAGGAGAACTGTCAACCTGAAGGAATTAAGAATACCTTAGCGGGGGCAGTGCAAGAGATCGAGCAAGTGACCCTGCTGCCGAAGTATGAAGAATTCAAAGATGTGTTTGATGAAAAAGAGGCAGAGACTTTACCCCCCCACCGCCCTTACGACTGTGCGATTGATCTCGTGCCAGGAGCCAGCATCCCATCGGGGAGAATCTACTCTCTCACAGAGATTGAGAGGGAGGCCCTGAAGGAATTCCTGGATAAAAACCTGAGGCGAGGATTCATACGCCCCTCACAGTCCCCTGCTGGAGCGCCACTATTGTTTGTGAAAAAGAAGGGGGGGGACTCAGACCTTGTAACGACTACCGCGCATTGAACCAGATCACCATCCTTAACAGCTACCCGTTGCCCCTGATTTCAGAGCTGCTAGACCGACTGCGCTCCGCAAAAGTCTTCACGAAGCTGGATTTGAGGGGAGCGTACAATCTGATCAGAATGAAGGAGGGAGATGAATGGAAACAGGATTCTTGACCGCTTATGGTCAGTTTGAGTACCTGGTCATGCCGTTCGGGCTTTGTGGAAGGCCAGGAGTTTTTCAAAAGTTCATGAACGACGTGTTTAGAGACTTGTTGGACACGTATGTAATCTGTTACTTAGATGATATCCTGGTGTTCTCAAAGAACCAGGAAGACCACGACCAGCATGTGAAAACGGTGTTGAAGAGACTGAGAGAAAATCACTTGTATGCTAAGTTAGAGAAATGTGGATTTGACCTCAAGTCTCTAGACTTCCTTGGGTATCGAATCTCAGCGGAAGGCGTGGAGATGGACCCAGGGAAAGTAAGCTGTATATTGGACTGGGGCCAACCTGTCACCAAAAAGGATGTGCAACGTTTTTTAGGGTTTGCCAATTATTACAGAAAGTTCATTCCAGGGTTTTCCAAATTAACAGCTCCTCTGACTGACTGTTTAAGGGGGAAGAAGAAGTTTCAATGGACAGAGAACGCCACCGAGGCCTTTGAGGAGCTGAAGAGAAGGTTTGCTACCGAGCCCATTCTGCGCTTTGCTGATCCGAACCGCCCTTTCATCATGGAAGCAGATGCTTCGGATTTTGCCATCGGGGGGGTCCTTCTGCAATTAGACCAAGAAGGGAAGGAGCTGCACCCCTGCGCGTACTTCTCTCGGAAGTTAAAGCCTGCAGAGAAGAACTACACGGTATGGGAGAAGGAACTGCTGGCCATCAAGGACTCTTTTGAAAACTGGAGACAATACCTAGAGGGGGCCTCTCATCAGATTGAAGTGCGCTCCGACCACAAGAATCTTGAAAGCCTCCAAACAGCCAGAAAGCTGAACCAGAGACAGATAAGATGGTCCCAGTTCTTCACTAGGTTTAACTTCCAGATTACTTACCATGCCCAAGCCAAAAACCAGAGAGTGGATGCCTTATCCAGACAGCCACAATACAAAGAAAGTGAATCCGAGGACCAGCCTCAGTACGTGATTCCGCCAAAGAAATTAACGTTGGGAGCATGCCAGCCCTCATGGGAAGAGGAACTCAAAAAGGCACAACAAGAAGATGCGGACATGCTAAAATATTGGCAGGAGACGGGACAAGGTCAAGACTCAGAAGTAACCTTTCACTGGAGAAATGGACTGTTATGGTTCAAAACAGCCAGATATGTGCCAGAAGGGGAATTAAGACTCAGAATCCTATGCCAGTGCCATGATTCCATCACAGCGGGGCACTTTGGGATTTACAAGACCATTCAGAACGTGGCCAAGGACTTCTGGTGGCCTAAAATGCGGCGGGATATTGAGAGCTATGTAAAGTCCTGCTCTGTCTGTCTGTGGACAAAAACACAAACAGGAAAACCAGCAGGACTGTTACAACCGTTACCTGTCCCACACGAACCCTGGAAGGACCTCTCCATGGATTTTATAACTGATCTACCCAAGTCCCAAGGAATGACAGCCATCTTAGTAGTGGTAGATCTACTTACCAAAATGGCGCACTTTCTTCCTTGTGCAGGGGCCTTAGAGGCTAAAGAAACAGCCAAGTTATTCATCAAAGAAGTCTACCGGCTGCATGGATTGCCAAACAGCGTAGTCTCAGACCGAGGAACTCAGTTCACAGCCAAATTTTGGAGAGCAATGTGGAAACAGTTGCAGACGGAACTAAAACTCTCCTCCGCCCATCACCCCCAGACAGATGGGCAGACGGAACGCTTGAACGCCGTTTTGGAAAGATATTTATGAAGCTATGTGTCCTATCAACAGACTGACTGGGTAGCATATTTGCATTTTGCAGAGTTCGCCTATAACAATTCTCTGCACTCCAGCACTCAACAAACCCCGTTCTTCGCTAATTATGGATTCCATCCTAAAGTCTTTCCAAGCAGCTCAGAAGGAATGCTGGTACCGGCAGCTGAGGACTTCCTTAACGAATTGCAAGCGGTGCAACAGAAACTGAAACAGCAGTTAAACGAAGCCAAAACGGAGTACAAGCAAGTTGCTGACCTGCACAGGAAGGAGGGCCCCCCCCTTCAACCGGGAGACCAGGTATGGCTGTCCACCCGCTTCCTCCAGATGCCGGGCAAATGTAGAAAATTACAAGACAAGAGGGTGGGTCCTTTCGAAATAGAAACTCAAATTAATCCCGTGGCGTACCGACTGAAGCTACCTGACACGTTTAAAATACATCCTGTGTTTCATCGATCCCTCTTAACGAAAGCCGCCCCTCCCAGTGAGTTGCGGCCGGAGGAGCCTCCCGGAGCTCCACTCCTAGTAAATGAGCAGCTTGAGTTTGAAGTTGGGGAAATCTTAGATTCCAGGATCAGACGCCACAAGCTGCAGTACTTGATTCACTGGAAAGGCTATGGAGTGGCTGACAGATCGTGGGAAGATGCAGCTGATGTGCATGCTCCAGAATTGGTAAAACTTTTCCATCAACGTTTTCCCCACCGCCTCAAGCCAGACAGGGGGAGGGGGGCACAGCTTGGGAGGGGGGATGGTGTCGGGAGGCAGAGCTGGGGTCCCGGGGAGTTGGGAGAAGAGGATTCATATGGATGGCAGAGGGGAGGGGGAGGAACTTCTCCCCTTTGGAGTGAAGACGAAACAGAGGAAATGCCAGTGATAGGGTCGCCTAGCAACGGGGAGCCTGAGAGCTTTGAAGTTTCAGAATCCTCCCTGGACATTCTCACGCCTCCCCTTGTCCGAAGCTCAGAGCAAGAGGGAGGGTTGCCCACAGCAGAAAAGCGGCGAGACAGTTTACCAGGCAGTTTACCATCAGCCCCTCCCCTATGCCCCATACTGGAATCGGAAACTTCAGAAGAGGAGGGGCCGATGCTTCCCCCCTCACCGCGCACACGTAGACAGCTGAAAAGACAGGAGAGAAGGGGGGGAAGGCGGGCAGTACCTGAGGAGCAGTTAAGGAGGAGCGAAAGGTTGTGCGCCCGTTTGGCCCCTTCTTAAAGAACAGGCGGGAAACAGCCCCTTGCTCTGTCAACTTTCTCCCAATGCTGCAGGACCTGTATCCCTGTATTGCTTCATGAGAAGACGCAGTCTTTGCTTGGACATTACCCTAATAAAACACGAATTACTTACAACCTCTGGTCTGGTTCCTGAGTCTCATCCTGGGCCTGACACCACCACTCGCTCAATTATCTTGCCCAAGAATGGAAGGTTCGAAACTGGGCAAAAGTTATTAAAAACTCGGGGATCCAAGGAGGGCTTCTTTAAGATGGGCTTTACAATTGCATCCTTGAAGGCTGATGGCATCACACCCTCTTGCAAGGATGCGTTTACCACCGCTTTAATCCCCATGCCCAGCTTCTCTTTGCAGCTCACAAGGAGCCATGATGGGCAAGGATCAGTTAGGCAAGTGGTAGGCCTCACAGTCAAAAGCACCTTGTCCACATCCTCAGAAGGAAGAAGCCGAAACCGATCCCAACTTACCGGCCTGCAACTGGCCAACTCTGGTTCATCTACTGTATCCACGACGCACGGGATCGAGCTCCGTAAGTGTTTCATTGTTTCAATCTTAAATTCAGTTCTCCACATTTCTGCAGGAATCTGCTAATTTTTTAAAAATCATCACAAAAATTCTCTAGCATTTTAGTGTGAATTTCTCCTAATAAACATAATTTTATAGGCACTTTTGACTGATGTACACATTTTTGCAAGCCATTTCTCATCATACAATGCATTTGAGTATGTTAATTTCCCGAATGCATTCATTTTTATGCACACTTTCCCCTAACATGCACTTTTGTAAACATTGTTTGGTTGGTGAATTGCAGTGCAAAATTCAAATAAGTGCAAATCTGAAAGGATATCTGTGTATCAGTTCTCATACTGTTTCAGAAATTGTGGATTTGATAGATTCATTTGAAATGAGAACTGAACTGAAATTCTCACCCATGCCTAGGCCCGGTGAAACCATACTTCCTGACTTTTTGATAGCCCCCATCTGGCAGGAATGTAGCCTTCCTCTAAGAGGGGGTGTAGCTTTCTTCATGGTCCAGTTAGGACATGTTATTGTTTTGCTGGAGTCTGCTGTTCGTAGATAAAGAAGGTTCTTGACATTTGTTTATCTGATTTCTATACTGCTCTTCCTCCCAACTGGAAGCTCAGGGGCATGTACAATACAATTAAACCCATCACCACAAAGTATTTCATAGCAGTATTAAAAATCTGAACAAAAAACAAATCCACAACTTCTAAAACTGCAATCTAACATTTACAGCTGTAGGCCACTGGGCATTTTATTCCCAAAGGTCCTGGTGAATAAATATGTTTTTCACTGGCATCTTAAGGCCAGCCATGAGAGGGACAACCCTATTTTGTCAGAAAGGGAGTGGGGCCCCACACTGAGAAGGCCCTGTCTCATGTAATCACCCCAGCTGATCTCACCACATGGGCTGACCAGTACTGGAGGAGATGATCTGTCACGTATTTGGGCCCCAACTAATTCAGGGCTTTGTATGTTAGTACCAAAACTTTGAACTGGGCTCACTTAACAGTTGAATACACACATACTACACCAGCTCTCAAACTGTTTTCAATGGTAGCTCCATGTTAAGCAAACTGCAAACCAAACATGTGGTTATCAGAGCATGGGCTACTGAAGCCAAGCTATATTTACTCCTACGTCTTCTTCTTGGTCTTACGTGATGCTAGTTGGAAATAACCTCACAAGGTGAGTACTCTCTTCCATACCTCCAAAAGTATTTGTGTTTATTTATTTGATTTATACCCCACCCCTCCTTCCAGAAAAAATAGAGGAAACATCACAAAAGCTGCTGTTTGGTGGTAGTGGGAGCTTTTCTGCTGATGTAAGTTACTTTTGAGGACAAGTTAATTGGAACCATGGTGGGGGAAAAGGTTAAAGTCACCCCCTGCTCTCCAATCCCAGTCCTGGTTGCCCCCCTCCCCACATAGCTGCTATTTGAATTTGTAAAAAGATTCATGCAACTTAAAACACTGCTTTCAGTGTCAGTTATAGTTGGCCATACTCATTAGATCTTCCTGGGTAAAAAACCTCAGCATTATTTATCTATTGCATTTTATATCATCTTCTCTCTGTGCACAGAGGAGTTGTCCCATTTATCTTCACTAGCCTTTCAGAAATATTTATTTATTTATTTATTAGTAGATTTATATCCCGCCCTTCCTCCCAGTAGGAACCCAGGATGGCAGGCTTAGCTGAGAGGTAACTAATGCCCCAAAGTAGCTCAGCGAGCTTCATGGCCGACTAGGGATTTGAGCACAGATCTCCCTAGCCTAATTCTCTCTAGCCACTCTACCATATTGCTCACTCTCATTAGTGAAGTTCATTTCTTTCTGGGCAATTGGCTGGTCCATAATCCAATGAAAGTGCTTCCTTGATAGTGTCAACAGGCATGAAAACCTTAGGCCAAACACAGAAATATTTCAGGGACTTTTAAAGCAGCAGGCAATTCTCCCAGACTGTCGACTGCACAATGCGCTGCTCCTAACTTGCTTCAGCGACGTTGTGTTCAAAATGCATTTAGCAGGGCTCCAAGGTCCCAAAGGAGATTACACACACACTACTGAAAGCCGAATACCCTTTCTATGGTACATTTGTGAAGCCAAGTGTTTAATTAGGTATAGCCTCATAACTTCAGAGGTAAGTTACAGGCAATTTAAAATTGGTCGAAGTCCAATTTATCCACAGCAGCGATATACTTGAAGAGTTTGCTTTATCCATTTGGTTTTTCCTTCTTCTTCTTCTTCTTCTTCTTCTTCTTCTTCTTCTTCTTCTTCACAAAGCCTGTAAATGTTTGGCCTACTAATTTCCAGAAACTGTAATCAGGGCTGTCACAAGACATTTTACTGCCCAGGGAGGGCAAAGTGGTGTCCCTCCCTGTTTGATGTACAGAATCCAACCAGACTGGCTGCTGAACTGTCCTTCAACACTAACAATGGGACAACATCCTTTATGCTGTCTAAGGAAAGCAGGCTAGCTTAGGGGGCTCAGAACAGGCTAGCTTGGGGATAAAGGTGGACGGGGCTGCTGCTTGAAGCTGCCACCTCACTTTACCTAAAGAATCCAATAAATATTGGTAGGGTGTACCATCACCAATTTTTAAAAAGAAGAAAAGAAAAAGTGAATCTAGTGACATGCAAAATTACCCATCGACTATATCTTTTGGAAGGTTGACTGTGTGTTTACACTCCTGTGAGAATCGGATGCTGGACTAGATGGGCCACTGGCCTGATCCAGCAGGCTCTCCTTATGTATTTATGTTGCATTTGGGCACCTCTTGTAACCACATTTTGCAATGGTTCCTGAGTTCAAGGAGCAAGTTTTCACCTAATATGAATACAATAGTGTGCCATTTTGAATCAAGAAGGCAGACTGAAACTTTCAAAACTGCACTGATTTTAACCAAAGTTTGCATGAAAATTCCTTAGATCAAGGAGCAGATTTTCATTGATGTTTAGATAAAATTGGGTGCCATTTTGAACTAAGATGGAGGGCTGAATCTTTAAAAACTGCACTGATTTTAACCACTGATTTCAAAACTGCAATGATTGGGGGGGTGTCCTTAGAAGGGCCTAATCTATTCCAGCATCCTCCTGTTATTCACAGTGGCCATCTAGATGCCTACGGAAAGCCTGCAAGCAGAATATAAGAGCCAGTATGGTGTTAGCTCATAGTGTTGTACTATGACCTGGGAAACCCTGGTACAAATCCCCACTCAGCCATGAAGCTCAGTGGGTGGCCTTGGGCCAGTCGTTTCTCAGCCCCAACCTATCTTGCAGGGTTGTTGTGAGGATGAAATGGAGAGGGGGAAAGCCACATACACCATTTGAGCTCCTTGAAGGAAACGTGGGATATAAATGTAATAAATACATATGAGGACATCTCCCTAATTTTATTTCCTAGTGACTGGGATGTAGAGACGTGTTGTCTCTGATCCTGGAGGTCCTATAGCTGTCATAATTAGTAGCCATTGATATCCTTATCTTCCCCTGAACTTGTCTATCCTCTGTTTAAAGCTGTCCAAGTTGGTTGTCATCACTGCATCTTGTGGAAGCCAAATTCATAGTTTAACAACATGCTGTATGGAGAAATACCCAGAAATGTGATTTGGGGGCTCAGTAATACTCCCCTCATGAAATCTAAACTGGAAACGCCCAGTCTTTGAAGCACCAACCAACCAGCATGAAGCAATGGAAACATTTCTTCATTGCTTTGCTAGGAGGCTACTTTGAAAAGGTGAGGACCAAAAGCCCACCCTGCCATGGGGGATTCCTGGAGTAAAAGGGTTCTCTGTGGGGGTGACCTTCTGCCCCCATCTGCAATTTTCCAAGGAGAAGCAATAAAAAGCCAAGAAACAGAGAGGGCCTGTTTTTTAACCCGACCAGTCTTGCTCACAAATGAACTGAGCTGTTTCTCATATATTTAAAAACTTGTTTCACCAGTTCTTTGGTTTGTTTTTTTTAATGGGAAGTAGTTCATGAAATAAATGCATAAAATGTCTGACTCTGTATGAAGTGACCAAAGAAAAGCTCACCCATCTCTAACAGTATAAGCAAGTTGATATTTTGTTTTTAGTCATAGCCCTAATATGTAACAATTCCCTCCCCTCAATATTTTTTCTAGCAGACCTCTTCTTCACTCTTGTTTCAATGCACCTAATGTTATCTTAATCGGCTTTTCACAGGCATAAACGTTCAACACAGGTGCAGCCCTAATCACCTTTTATAGATTTCATAGATTTGACACAGGTGCAGCCATAATCACCTTTTATAAACCCACAAACTCCCATTGGTGAAAATCCCAGCGCTGTACATTATGCTTAAAAAACAAAGATCTTGTCAGAACCGGTGGCTTCAGACTGACTGGTTAAGCCAGAGTTTCCAAAAAAAGCAGCCCCAAATGTTGCTCCGCCAACTATACATTTTCAAAATAAGCACTGGAGCCACAACAAACATCTGTGGGTAGAATGAAATGGACAGTTTCGATAGGGGAGGAACATTCCAGATAGATTAAGGAAGATTATCTTTGTTTTCGACGCTCTTCAGAGCCACAGTTGCCACTGACTGCTGCTTTTGGGAGGGCCTCCCTCCCAGTTACTGCATCTTGTTCCTTTCTACCCATCTAGGATCCTTCCGTGTACAAGATGACATGACAAGATGATGGAGCCAGACAGAATTGGTTGACTAGGAAGGCCGGCCCTACCATTAGGCAGAGTCAGATAATCATCTCAAGCACCAGATTCTGGAGGGCAGCAGTGGCAGCCCCGTGACTTCCCCTCTGTTGCAAATCAGAGCCATCTGTGATGCAGGCCCATCATAAACTAGCTTGCTGCCCTAAGGTGCACTGGAGGATGATTTATGGGGCACATCTGCACTATACATTTAAACTTTAAAGCACTACGATACCACTTTACCAGTCATGGCTTCCTCCAAAGAATCTTAGTTTAGGAGATGTCTGTTCACCTCACAAAGCTACAATTCCCACAGTCGTTTATCAACCAATCCCTCTTCCCAGGGAGCTGTGGGAATTGTAGTTCTGCGAGGGGAATAGAGGCATCCTAACAAACAGACTACATTTTCCAGGATTCTTTGGGCAGAGCCATGACTCTTAAAGTAGTATCATAGTGCAATAAATGTATAGTGCTGATGTGCCTTAGCTAAGTATACTGCTTTTCCCCAAAATTTGCTGAATTATTGATTACTGATTTACACTGTTTTACACAGCTTAGAGGGTTTTTTTAAAAAACAGTGGCTTACACATTTCTTAAATAAATAGATAAATAAAATATCCCATTGTCAGTGATGAGGTAAGAGTCACAGGCTTGTCCAGTCAGCTTCTATACTTGGAATGGGAGGTACCATCTTGTCCTTTGCCTGAAGCAACAAAACATTTTGGGCTCGTCCTGGGCTTTGTATGCAATGGTGGCTGGTGCCCATTTGGACTGGCAAGATGGAAGGCACAGAGGCCAACAGTAGCTGGACCCAGAGCCATTGACAGGTGGCGCCAACTAATTCTACTGTTGTCTCCATCTACAAGAGCAACACTGAGGCTAAGGAGGAGCCAATGAAGAGCCAGGGCCACCCCCTGGTCTGGCAAGCAAGTGGGGGCTGGCTGAGGGCTGACTGAGGTTGGTGGGGCAGTGGCCCATTTACCCAAACTGATCAGCCTCCATTGGCTGTGTGATAACATAATTTATTTATTTATTTATTACATTTATATACCACCCCATAGCCAAAGCATTCTGGGCAGTTCACAGCAATTAAAAACAATAAAAACAAATATACAAATTTTAAAACACAAAAAACAATTTAAAAACACAATTTAATTTAAAAAAATTTTTTAAAAAAACACATGCTAACATGCCTGGGAGAAGAGGAAAGTCTTGACCTGGTGCCGGAAAGATAACAGTGTTGGCGCCAGGGGCACCTCGTCAAAATGATCATTCCATAATTTGGGGGCCACCACTTAGAAGGCCCTCTCTCTTGTTGCTATGGGTGGCAAGTGAGGCACATTTACCAATACCCAAGACTAGGGCCTTTTCTGTTGTGGCACCCACCCTGTGGCATTGTTTTAGATAGCTAGTTTAAAAAAAGGTGTTTAAAAGGCTTTTGCCTGATTACTCTTTTCTTTTCTGGTATCTTTGATATCTTACTTTTATCAGCCCTTTTGGGGATTTTTTTTCATTCGAAGTTGGCCTTGGCATCAATATTTGTGATTTTATTTGTGGGCTGTTACATATTTTGTTTCTCTGTTATGCTTTGGATTGCGTGGGTGACATTCAGTGCTGGTCCTGCTCAGAGCAGACCCACTGAAGTAAATAGACATGACCAACTAAAATTCATCACTTTCAATGGGTCTGCTCTGAGTCAGACTGAGCTGAATACTAAGCCACCTTGAGTTTCTTTGACAATGGAAAGGGTTGATTTTTTTTGTAATAGGTGAGAACAAATGAATGTGATGTAAATGAACAAGTGTATGCAAAATAATAATAACCAAAATGTGAAAATAGTAAATGAAATGTGGGTTGGCTTTTAAAAAAAACATATCTGAAAATGTTTGTGACCAACTGTGAGCAGGTTTTGACTGAGCTCAATGAAGAGGAGAAAACTGGCAAAGGCCAATGCCTCATATTCAAGGCTACAAATACTTTATTTTTTTGTATCATTACATTCCAATTACAGCATGGCTGTGAAAGCCAGGGTGTAATGAGATTGCTAGGAGAGATGATTTCCCATTAATTGATACAGTTGGTTTTAAAGTGACAAGACGCCAAAGAGTGATGAAGGACTCTTTGATCTTAAAAAGCTTGACAAGGGGAAGCTTTATTCTGTTCAAATATTTGCAGGCAACTGTACATAATCCGAATTGAGTTTCAGATCTGCAGGGCTTTGCATAAGTAATGCACACAACCGAAGGGGTCTGAATAAACATGATGTTGAACCTATAATAAAGTGTTGTTGAGAAGATGATCACCTTCCCCAAGAACTTGGTTTATTTAGTTACTTAGTTATATTATTAAATGCATTTAGTTTCCATAAAAGATGCCTTTCTGCTCTTCTGGAACCCTCAATGCAAGTTAGAAACCATAATGCAAGCTAGAGTTTAGAAACCAACACTGAAGCTATGAAACCCAAACATAAGCCTTCAAATAAAATGCAATTGTCAAGTACATGAATAGTCGGTGTCTTATTACAGGCAACCGACTGATAAAATAAAATATAAAACCACACCCTTAGTAAAACCCATTGCTATACAACCACAAACTAAAAACTAAAAATCATAGAAAGTCTAAGGAAAATATCAACATTCAGATATTTTCCCACTAGTTCGGTAATAAATGTATTGCTCCCCTCTAGAAAGATACTCAGAAGAGTCTCTAAAGATCAACCAGGAAACTCATAAGAGAGTATATTCTGTGTTTGCCAGCCCTCTGATAAAAAAAACAACAACCTACAGTTAAGAACACATGATAGACAGGCTGCATACACAGTACATACGAATCCATTTGTAGCAGAAAAATTTATTTTTTTCTCAATCAGAAATCATTAATGCTCATCCTCAACAGGATGCTTTCAATCTAGATTGATTCTACATCCTGCCATCCACAAGGATACACATTTGAAATCCCGCCCCTTGGTTAGCTGATCCACACCTTTTCCTCCCTGCACATGCCCCAGGCGGATGAAAGAGGAAGTGGTGATTGCAATCTTGATATAAGCCCACCCACAAGCTCACTGGGCAGGTGTGGATACATCCTCCATTGCTGGGACTGCCGACATCTGTTGTCAAATGGACACACTGTGGAGAAATTAGCTTTATTTTTGGAATGAAACAGTTTCTCCAGAAGCACTTTTCAGGGGCAAAAAATATGCAGTTTTAGACTTAGACTGGGGAGGGCAGCTATGAGAGAACTAGAAAAGGTTCTGAACACTAAAGTCAGGATCATTCAGACCATGGTATTCCCGATCTCTATGTATGGATGTGAAAGTTGGACAGTGAAAAAAGTGGATAAGAGAAAAATCAACTCATTTGAAATGTGGTGTTGGAGGAGAGCTTTGCACTTGGGTGTTGTTGTTGTTGTTGTTATGTGCCTCCAAGTCGACTACGACTTATGGCGACCATATGAATCAGCAACCTCCAAGACCGGAACTATCACAAGAAGCTAAAATGATGAAACTGAGGTTATCATACTTTGGACACATAATGAGAAGACATGATTCACTAGAAAAGACAATAATGCTGGGAAAAACAGAAGGGAGTAGAAAAAGAGGAAGACCAAACAAAAGATGGACTGATTCCATAAAGGAAGCCACAGACCTGAACTTCCAAGATCTGAACAAGGTGGTTCATAACAGATGCTATTGGAGGTCACTGATTCATAAGGTCTCCATAAGTCGTAATCAACTTGAAGACACATAACAACAACAAATGCAGAAAAAACAAGTATCAGGTCTAGAATAAAATGTTGTGTGTAGGCAGCCACAGTTTCAGCCTCTGCTGGTTTCATTGGGGTAGCCAATATGGTGTTCTGCAGATATTGCTGGACTACAAAGCCCATCATTCCTCACTACTGGCTATGCTGGTTGATGGGAGTTGTACTCCAACAACATAGTTAAAACAAAAAGGGATTGTGAAGAGCTCCAAAAAGACCTCTCCAAACTGAGTGAATGTGTTGGAAAATGGCAAAAGCAATTCAATATAAACAAGTGTAAAATTGTGCATATTGGAGCAAAAAATCTTAATGAAAATGTTGACCCAGTGTGCGGCAGCTGTGAAAAAGGCAAATTCCATGCTAGCGATAATTAGGAAAGGTATTGAAAATAAAACAGCCGATATCATAATGCCGTTGTATAAATCTATGGTGCGGCCGCATTTGGAATACTGTGTACAGTTCTGGTCGCCTCATCTCAAAAAGGATATTCTAGAGTTGGAAAAGGTTCAGAAGAGGGCAACCAGAATGATCAAGGGGATGGAGCGACTCCCTTACGAGGAAAGGTTGCAGCATTTGGGGCTTTTTAGTTTAGAGAAAAGGCGGGTCAGAGGAGACATGATAGAAGTGTATAAAATTATGCATGGCATTGAGAAAGTGGATACAGAAAAGTTCTTCTCCCTCTCTCATGATACTAGAACTCGTGGACATTCAAAGAAGCTGAATGTTGGAAGATTCAGGACAGACAAAAGGAAGTACTTCTTTACTCAGCGCATAGTTAAACTATGGAATTTGCTCCCACAAGATGCAGTAATGGCCACCAGCTTGGATGGCTTTAAAAGAAGATTAGACAAATTCATGGAGGGCAGGGCTATCAATGGCTACTAGCCGTGATGGCTGTGCTCTGCCACCCTAGTCAGAGGCAGCATGCTTCTGAAAACCAGTTGCCGGAAGCCTCAGGAGGGGAGAGTGTTCTTGCACTGGGGTCCTGCTTGTGGGCTTCCCGGAGGCATCTGGTTGGCCACTGTGAGAACAGGATGCTGGACTAGATGGGCCACTGGCCTGATCCAGCAGGCTCTTCTTATGTTCTTATGTTAGCGACCATGGTTTACATGGGCAGCATCTATCTTTAAAGGAAACACCAGGAAAGCTGTCATCTAAAATCTTTAAAGATAAAGCATTAAACTAGGGCAATAAAACAGTGATTCCTATACTTAGGTATTGTTGGAAAAATGTAACATGACACTCGTTCATTAGATCAGGCCAAGTTAGACTCAGTGACCATGGAATACATGGCCTGTTAGCTAGTGCATGTAGCCCATCCATATTTTTTAATCTCTTCTTTGATTATAGATTTAGCTTCCACTCATGTCAATGATGGCAGATCAGAGGGAGGAAAACCAACAGCACAACCTTGTCTCATTAACTCACATTTCCACATAGACACAAAATAGTCAACCAGCACTTGATAAGCCAGAGACATTGAAGAAGCAGAACAGCATATTTGGAGCCAATAATGAGTAGAATATATCCATGCCAAACTATTTAATGAGCTCAGACTAAATTCCAGATCAAGGGGAGCACTGGCCATGCATTTAGATGTACCCAATATAGCTCTAATAAAGAAGGATTGCATTCCTTAAAAAAACAAAAAACACACCAGGGTTGTATCTGGCTAAATCATTGTGCCCGTGGAATAACCTCCACAAGTGCAATGGAACTTCCACTCCCTCTTCTATCCCACATATTTCCCCAATCGATCTGAGTTTTTCTCCCATTCTCCCGAACAGATGTGGGGTGGTATTCATTCATTCATTGGCGATCACTTGCGGCCGAGTAAGATTGTCTTCCAGGGTAAGGTCTTTAACGGTGGGTCCGTAAGTGACTGTGGAGGCCAATTCTGGATCCACACAGCCTCCCACAGTGAGGACATAGGTTTCCAGATGGAAGATGGTAGGAAAGGTATGTGGGAAAGGAGGAATGGAGAGGAAGGGGAAGTTCCATTGCTCTCACAGAAATCATTCTTCATTTGCAATGATTTAGTTGGATATAACCCTAAGTCTACTAGCCATGATGGCTATGCTGTTCCTCCATAGTCAAAGATAGCATGCTTCCAAATACCAGTTGCTTGAAACTGCAGGAGGGGAGAGTGCTGTTGCGCTCAGTTCCTGCTTGCAGGCTTCCCATGGGCAATGGGTTGGCAACAGTGAGAACAGGATTCTGGACTAGATGGCCCATTGGCCTGATCCAGCAGGATCTTCTTGTGTTCTTATGTTCTTGAAACCATATTGAGACTCAAAACGAAATCAGGGTCACAACTTTGGCAAAGCACATCCGCATGACTAGCACCAGATTAGCCTCTCTAATTTCTTCATCTCTGGATATGATTATAGCTGAGTCTGTGAGACGCTATTATATGCATTGGTGCTGAGATTTAGAGCTTTACAGCTGACATTTATTGTGCTCAATGTTTGTGTTATCTCCCCATGAAACATATTGGGTTGGATGAAGACTGCCATGAAGGAAGTTCCACTCATGGGACATCCCCTCTGGAGAAAGGGGGCAGCCATGACGGCTATGGTCTGCCTCCACTATTGGAGGCAGTGTGACTCTTTATACTAGTCCCTGGGATTCAGGGGAGACAGTGCTGTTGCACACAGGTTCTTCTTGTGGGCCTCCCACGGGCATCCGCTTGGCCAATGTGAGAACAGGATGCTGGACTGGATGGGCCTTTGGCCTGACCCATCAGAGCTCTTATGTTGACTATTTATGTTTATTTATTATTTATTTATTTATTTATTTATTGCATTTCTAAACCGCCCTATAGCAACAAGCTCTCAGGGCGGTGTACACAAGATAAAACCACAATTAAAATACGAACAAGTGTGGATTATAAAACATATTTAAGAACAGAATTAGAATACAAAATTAAAATAAAAATTACAATTATAATTAAGTTTAAAATTAAAATTAAATTTAAGCTTAAAATGCCTGGGCAAAGAGGTAGGTTTTTACCTGGTGCCGAAAAGATAACAAAGAAGGCGCCAGGCGTATCTCATCTGGGAGGGCATTCCATAATTTGGGGGCCACCACTGAAAAGGCCCTAGATCTAGTTGCTGTTCTCTGGGCCTCCCTATGAGTTGGGACCCGGAGAAGGGCCTTAGACGTCGAGCGCAGTGAACGGGTAGGTACATAGTGAGAGAGGCGTTCCATCAGATATTGCAGTCCGATGCCGTTAAGGGCTTTATAGGTAAGAACCAACACTTTGAATCTGGCCCAGAAACATATTGGTAGCCAGTGCAGTTGGGCCAGAATAGGTGTTATATGGTCAAATTTCTTCGTCCCAGTAAGAACTCTGGCCGCAGCATTCTGCACTAGCTGAAGTTTCCGAATTGTCTTCAAAGGTAACCCTACGTAGAGTGCATTACAGTAATCCAATCTAGAGGTTACCAGAGCGTGAATAACTGAGATGAGGTTTTCCCTGTCCAGATAGGGTCGTAGTTGGGCTACCAGCCGAAGCTGGTAGAACGCATTCCGTGCCACCGAGGCTACCTGAGCCTCAAGTGACAGGAGCGGATCTAATAAGACCCCCAAACTACGTACCTGCTCCTTTAGGGGGAGTGTAACCCCATCCAGGGCAGGTCTGACATCAACCAACTGGGCAGAGTGCCCCCCCACCAACAGCATCTCAGTCTTGTCAGGATTGAGTTTCAGTTTATTAGCTCTCATCCAGTCCATTATCGCGGCCAGGCAGCGGTTCAGTACATTGACAGCCTCACCTGAGGAAGATGAAAAGGAGAAGTAGAGTTGCATATCATCAGCATATTGCTGAAAACGCACTCCAAAACTCCTGATGACCTCACCCAGCGGCTTCATATAGATATTAAAGAGCATGGGGGACAGAACTGAACCCTGTGGGACCCCATATTGGAGTACCCAGGGACTCGAGTAGTGCTCCCCAAGCATCACCTTCTGGAGACGACTCCCAAGATAGGAACACAGCCACTGCCAAGCAGTGCCTCCAATTCCTAAATCCGTGAGTCGCTCCAGAAGGATACCATGGTCGATGGTATCAAAAGCTGCCGAGAGATCAAGGAGAACCAACAGAGTTACACTCCCTTTGTCTTTCTCCCGACAGAGGTCATCATACAGGGCGACCAAGGCTGTTTCTGTACCAAACCCCGGGCAAAAGCCGGATTGAAATGGATCCAGATAATCAGTTTCATCCAAGAGAGCCTGGAGTTGGTGAGCGACCACGCGCTCTAGAACCTTGCCCAGGAATGGAACATTTGCTACTGGTCTATAGTTGTTGAAATTATCGGGGTCCAAGGAGGGCTTTTTTAGAAGCGGTCTCACCACCGCCTGTTTCAGGCAGAGTGGGACCACTCCCTCTCGTAAAGAGGCATTAATCACCTCCTTGGCCCAACCGGCTGTTCCATTCCTGCTAGCTTTTATTAGCCATGAGGGGCAAGGATCCAGAGCAGAAGTGGTCGCCCGCACCTGTCCAAGCACCTTGTCCACATCCTCGAGCTGTACCAACTGAAACTCATCCAATAAAACCGGACAGGACTGTGTTCTGGACACCTCATTAGGTTCGACTGCTACAATATTGGAGTCAAGGTCCCGGCAGATGTTCGTGATCTTATCTTGGAAGTGCCTCGCGAACTCATTACAGCGGGCTATTGATGGTTGTATTGCATCCGGAGGACCAGAGTGTAGAAGTCCCCGGACAACTTTATAAAGTTCCGCTGGGCGGTTACAAGATCACTGAATGGAGGCAGCAAAGTACTGCTACTTTGCTGCCCTCACCGCCTTCACATAACGTTTGGAAGAGGCCTTCACAAGTGCATAATTACAGCCGTCGGGAGTTCGTCTCCATTTGCACTCAAGCCATCTCCTTTCTTGCTTCATCACTCTTAGCTCCGAGGTAAACCAAGGAACCAATTGAGCTCTGCAGCGGAGAGGGCGCACCGGGGCGATTGTGTCAACTGCCCGGGTCATTTCCGTATTCCACAGAGTGACCAGGGTTTCGACAGAATCGTCAGTTTTATCAGCCGGAAAATTCCCTAGAGCCCTTTGAAATCCCTCAGGATTCATTAGTCTCCGGGGACGGACCATTTTAATTGGTCCTCCACCCTTGCAGAGGGGAGAAGACAATGTGAGTCTAAATCTCAATAGGCGGTGATCTGTCCATGACAAAGGAATAGATGTAAAATTCCTCACTCCCAGATCACCATCCCCTAGCCCAGTGGCAAAAATCAAGTCTAGAGTATGTCCCGACACATGCGTAGGGCCAGTAACAAATTGAGACAGCCCCATGGCTGTCATGGAGGTCATGAAGTCCTGAGCTGCTCCAGACAAAGCGGCCTCGGCATGAATGTTGAGATCCCCCAATATCAGAAGTTTGGGGGATCGCAACACCAAATCCGAGACCACCTCCACCAGCTCAGTTAGGGAAGCTGCGGGGCAGCAGGGTGGACGGTACACCAGCAGTATTCCCAGTCTGTTTATTCCCCTTCATCCCCCTACTTTCCCTCCCCTAGTGGTTATGGTCTTTTCCATGCGCAGGTCCAACCCAGTGTTTGTTGTTCACTACTATTTAAATCATTTGATCCTCTTTTTCCACCCAACATGGCTTGCAGCAAACAATTTTTAGAAAAGGACAAATTCATAAACATAAACAAAACCAAACACCCACCCCCAGCCAGTTAAACCATCAGAATGAATATGTCATCAGAATAAAAGCAATCAGAATTTCATACTGCTAAAAAGTTGTGGTGTGTGTGGATCCTTTAGGTCTAAAAACAATTACACAGATACCTAACCAATATTTGGGGTTGAATCTGGATGCCACCATAGAAAAGGGTCCTCTCCACAGTAATGACTGCTCCCTAATCTCTGAAAATGAGGATACCCGGAGAGAGGCCTCTTAAGACATCTTGACTAGTAGTGTAGCAGCAAATTCAGAAGTGCAGGGTCCCAGACACAGACACACACTCTCTGAAAGCCACACCCTGTTCTAATTACAGAATAATCTGGCAAGGCTTGAATACTGCTTTCTGCTTCTCTATCACCTTCACCATCTGGCTGTGCTTTTTCAGAGAGCTGTTACTTAAATTACTGAATTCAGTGTCTACATGTTTATCTCCTGCTGCTACCGAACAGCTTGATGATGTAGATGGGATGCTATTATCAGGATCCACTATCTCTTCTTCTGCAATTATAGAGTTCTCACTCTCCACAACTTGGATTTTTGATGTAGGAATGAATAGCAACTCCTTTCACTCTGATTGGCTCCAATCAGCAGGAAATAACAAGGAAACAAGTTAGAAGACTCTTCGCCATGGCTACAGCACTCCCCTTTCATGCTGATTGGCTCATAGGACACTGGAGACATATGGACCCTGCTGGGACCTGGCTCCCAAAAAAGAGGTCTAAGACCCCCTGAGACCCTGGAGAACTATGGTCTTGACTTCTTGACACATGGGTACATCCACAGAAGCAGGAAGTCTGTTTGATAACCTGGAAACATTTACCTGTTTCTTTATTTCTAAAATGTATGACCCACTGAGTAGTAGCTCAGTGGTAGACTGCTTTGCATGCAGAAGGTCCCAGTTCAATCCTAGTCATCTCCAGGTAGGGGTGAAATCTTGTCTAAAACCCCGAAGAGCCACTGCAGTACTGAGATAAATGGACCAATGGTCTGACTCAGTAACACAGAGCTTCCTACGTTCATCTCTTGCAGATCTGAACACCTGGAGAGGTAACCTGCATTTTGGCTGCCAATCCAATGACAATCCACAATGACAATCCACAATGACAATCCATCAGCATTTTCATACATATTTCTCCTAGTATAAACCACTGACTGCAGTTTTGCGTAATATATACACATTTTTGCAAAACAGTATCCCCTGACATAATGCATTGTGATATTTTCACTAATATGTGCATTTTTATGCAGACTTTACCCTAATATGAGGCATTTGTGGGGGTTTTTTTGCACATTTACTTGGTTGAAGGAGAGCCAGTGTGGTGTAGTGGTCAGTTGTCTCCTTGTAGGTAGCACTTTCTGAGGAACTACCTGCAACCCAATCTTTTTCTTGTTGCTTGCAACTGTTTATAGCCACTGTTTCTCCCTTCTGCTGCTCCTAGTACGTCAATGCCATGTTTTTTCTCTGTATTATGAGCCAGTGTGGTGCAGTGGTTAA
Source organism: Rhineura floridana (assembly GCF_030035675.1). Taxonomy (NCBI): domain Eukaryota; kingdom Metazoa; phylum Chordata; class Lepidosauria; order Squamata; family Rhineuridae; genus Rhineura; species Rhineura floridana. The sequence goes on from NC_084484.1 coordinate 171,623,088, forward strand.
GGTATTGGACTATGACCTGGAAGACCAGGGTTCAATTCCCCACACAGCCATGAAGCTCACTGGGTAACCTTGGGCCAGTCACTGCCTCTCAGCCTCAGAGGGAGGCAATGGTAAACCCCCTCTGAATACCCCTTACCATGAAAACCCTATTCATAGGGTCGTCATAAGTCGGAATCGACTTGAAGGCAGTCCATTTCCATTTTCACTGCATTGCAAAATTCAGGAAAGTGTGAATTTTGAAGGAAGGCTGTGTTTTGATTTGTGTATCGTTTTGGAAAGTGCAAATTAGGTAGATTATCCTTTAAATGCAAACTGGATTGAACATATTCCCCATCACTAGCATTGATCTACCAGATCCAAAGTCTGCCCCCCACCCTACCCAACACACCAAGGAGCTGGGAAAACCACAGATTCCAAACCCGTTGGGATAGGGAGAAGGGAAATGCCACCTGTTGCTCTAGCCAAATCAAAATGAGAAGGCAGTGGATTTGGTAGTTGTCCCACATATGCACATCCTTGATGTCAGTACAAGGTAGGGTCTCTTTGCCCATAAATAACCGCAGCAGTGGCCTCAGAGTCACAAAAAAGTAGAGTTCACCAAGTATCCTTGAGCATGCCTAAGCTAGCCAATGTACCCAAATATTTAAAAAGAGGGAAGATGGGAATAGCAAGACCCGGATTCCAGCTTAATGATTTGTGTAATAATTTAGCAGATAGTGCAGCTCAATAATCATTCATGTATAATTCATGGATCATGAAACATTTACAGAATCCTCTCTGTCTCTCTCTTTCCAGAGAGATGAAAAGGATTTCCTGAAGGAAAAGCTCACTTTGATGCAGAGTGCTTTTTATCTCCCCATGTGATATTCTGTTGTACGGCATCCATGCTTTTCTCCCCAATTTGCTCCTGCATAGGCGATCACTGGATCTCGTAAGCTGCATGGTTCAAAGAAGAGAGGCACTCTGGGGATTTGGACTCACTTCACACACTAGAGTCGTAAGCATCGCACAAAATAATTTGCGATCAGTGCCAACTGTTCCTGGAAAATGCGTAATGATGATGATGATGATGATGATGATGATAATAATAATAATAATAATAATAATAAGTCTGTTTTTAAGAATTTATCCTTGTTGACAGGGTAATGGCATACAACAGCTACCATCCCCCCTTTTTGTTTTTTAAAAAACAGGATATAAATATTTCAAGAATTTTCCTCCATGTTTGTAGTGTCAGTATACTGAAGGAGCTGGACAAATAAGTTGTAATGATTTGTTCCAGATATGTTGGATCTTGGGATTTTTTCCCTGTTTTCAAAAACAAAACAAAGCAAAAGCTAAAACAAACCTGGGTCTCAATCTGCATGGCCTTTAGACTTAATTTTATAGATGTGGAAAATATCATGGAGCTGAGCCAAAAGGAACTCCTTTTCATAAATCTTTTCAGCAACAGGAGCATAAAGTATTCTTCCTTTGACAATTTTTCATAGCTGATAATTGAAAGGGGAAAAGAGGAGCAGGAAGAGCTACAATCATTCCAAATTGTCCCTGTCTGAGTCTGTATTGGCATTGTTTTTAAATATGTTTTTATTTATTTATTATTTATTATTATTTATTTATTAGATTTATACCCCACCCTTCCTCCCAGCAGGAAGCCAGCATGGAGTAGTGGTTAGAGTGTTGGACTATGACCTGGGAGACCAGAGTTCGAATCCCCACACAGCCATGAAGCTCCCTGGGTGACCTTGGGCCAGTCACTGCCTCTCAGCCTCAGAGGAAGGCAATGGTAAACACCCTCTGAATACCGCTTACCATGAAAACCCGATTCATAGGGTCGTCATAAGTCGGAATCGACTTGAAGGCAGTACACACATAATCCTTCCAGCAAGAGCCCTTGTTTTATTGTTTTAGCATTTGTCGTTGGGTGTCCTGAACTCCTTTGGGAGGAAGGGTGGAATATACATTTAATTAATTGATATATAATTGTCCTCATTTGCTCTCCGTGGCATCATCAAACAACCAAATCTGAATAGCTACATGGCAACTTGAATATATATGTGTGTGTGTGTGTGTGTGTGTGCGCGCGCACGCATGTACACATATATATTGGATCTCCAGATCCCTGCCAATCAGAGTACACAACAATGAGCTATATGGAGCAATAATCTGGCTCCTAACATTATATTGTTAGAAGGGGGATTCTAGCCCAAACCACAACAAAATCCTCTTCTAAAAACAGTCAAGAACTCCTAAAATCAATCAGGTATTTTCAAAATAACTTCAGGGGTGCAATGGACAGGATGCACAAATGTTGTTAAATTCCTCCTAAACGTTTATAATGAGGGAGACTGATGCACTTCACTAGGGACTTCATTCAACAAATGGGGAACCACCACTTAGTAGGCCCTGTCACGGGTCACTGCCAAGCAGGCAACCCCCAGTTGTGGCACCACCAACAGGGTGTCCCCTGCTCATTGTAGGACCCAAGATGGTTGATATTGGGGACAGCATGTGCGCTACCACTGAGATGCAGCAGCATCACTCACAGTCCCTGATTTGCTGGGATCACTTCAAGAAAGAGAAGAAGCCATTTTAAAATGGTCTGATAACACAGAAGAGGAGCAATGGCTGCAAGCAGTGCTTGCACCAGGCATGACTGGGACCTTGGGTACCAGCTTGCCCCAGACCCACAGCACTGTAGCCCAACACCCTCCAATACAGATGGCGCAGGGCTAAGAAGCCTGCCCGTGCCCCACCTATCTCTTGTGTTGTGTGAATGACATGTGCAGCTAGCCCACATGCCTGCCATCACCCAAGCACAAAGCCCACATGCCTGTCAACCCCTTAGGGAAACCCCTGCTGCCATCTTGGGTGATGGGAGAGGTAGGTGGCGCATACGGGTGGGCTTATTAAAGCCTGCACTGTCTGTATTGGGGGGGTGCCTGGGAGCTCCCTCTCTGTGATCTTTAGCAGGGTCAGGTTGTAGGACTCAATGGTGCTGCAGATCATGGAATGGGAGTGCCATCCTCACACCCTAAGGAGGGGCCCTTTAGGGGCCCCTCTGGGTCACAGGGGCCCCTGCCCAGTGCCCAGCCTGGCTGCCCTCTGGCACCAGTGCTGGCTGCAAGCATTCCCAGGATTTTTTCCAAGGTCCATTTTGCCCTCCACTTCCCCAAAGTCAGGACTGGCATCAGCGGGCAGCCAGGTTGGGCATTGGCCAAGGGCCCCTGATGCTGTGAGGGGTCCCTGTTGCAAGGGCTAAACAGATGTAGCTCGCACTCCATGATCCACACTAGCATTGGATTGTGGGGTATATGTCCTGCGACCCAATGCTGGCACAGATCACTGAGCGGGAGCTGCCCTCCCAGGCAACACCTCCCTCCTGTTGCTGTCATGATGCAACTTCCTGCAGCACTGCGGTGCATCAGCACACCATGCACATATGCCTGCCATTACCAAAGATGGCAGCAGGACATCAACATGCCCCCACCATCTTGGGTGATTAATTAATTAATTAATTAGATTTCTATCCCACCCTTTCTCCCAGTAGGAGCCCAGTAGTGATGGCAAGCATGTGCATGCAGCACAGTAATCCACTGACATAGCTGGGCCTACCTGAGGCACCAGGCGGTGGCAGTAGTGCCTTCAAGGGCCCATGCAATCTGGTGCCAGCCCTGCCCAAATACATGGCCAAAATCTAAGCAGGTAAACTTTTTGCATAATCCTACTAAAAATACTGGGACACAGAGCAATATTATGTTATCATACAGCTTGCAGCACTCTTCAGGAGTTCACTGAGGAACATGCATTCTCACAGACATTATCAATAGGTTCATTGCAGGGAAGGTTTCCCCATGATTCCCCCATGAAAATGGTGGGGAAGAACTCTTATGTTGGTAAAGTGTCCCAAAGTTTGTCACTTTACTCCTGTGATTTAGACTCCTGTTATTTGGACAAGGGGAACCCTGTTGGTTACCCCTGTCCAAAATAATTCCAAAGGGTTTTACTCTTAAGCACCTTAGCCACCATTTTCAGCCATCACATCTGGAGGGCCACAATCTGCCTATCACTTGCTTTGGTAAGGCTAATTAGGCTGCAGATGGTATAAGCTGGTGTGTGTGTGTGTGTGTGTGTGTGTGTGACTGTAGATTTGATGAATCTAGCTACTTCCCTTTTTCTCAATGGACTGAACTATTGCTCCCTTGCACCATATGGGCCCACATTCATCTGTAATGTGCAGAGTTATTGCATTACATGGTTATTTGTGACCTGTAAAATTGATACCAAGCTTATTACACTGCAGCTGAATTCATTTTGGATTGCAGATGTTATTAATCATAAAGGGAGAGGAGAGGAACAGTGAGCTTAAGTTGAGGGAGGAGAGTTCAGACTGAGATCTGCGCTGTTTGTAAAGCTGGAGATAACTAAAGAGAACTGTATATCTTGAGCGTAACTCTGACATTGTGAGGCTTTGCTGCTTTATCTAAAGCCGTCCAGCGAGTTGCATAAAGACAGTATCATTAAAACTGGGACTGCATAAGTCAATGTGGGCTTGGCAGGCATATTCTACTCATCATCCTCCACAGGACATTAGGTTTGCTCAGTGGTAAATCTTAAAGGCTGTGATCATCTGGCCCCTGGGGCCATAAAATATATTGTATATGAGGCTGTGAACACAAATTACATTGAAAACAGTATTGAAAGCACATGAACTCCAAAGAATCTTGGGAACTGTAGTTTGTTAAAGGTGCTGGGAACGGTAGGTCTATGAAGAGTAAAATATAGTTGCCAGGATTCTTTGGGGAAAGCAATGCACTTTCAATGTGCTTTAAATGTATGGCGTGTATGAAGCCTCAGTCTCTAATGTCAGTGAGAGAGCACTACCACCAGAGAGGGAGAGCTGATGTAGGCTTTTTTGGATAGAGGATATGGGGGGAATGAGTGTTCAGATACTCACCTACTATACAGTAGTAACATTTATATTTGTTACTCTGCCCAGTTTTGCCTCTGGCCCTGCCCTTCCAGGGCATGTGGACCCTGGAAGATTGCCCAGAAGGGAATGTGGCCCTTGGCATTTTAAGATGGAAGGAGCTCCCTCTCTTTCTATTTTAAGGTGAACACTCTCCCATTTTGGAAGGATTTTGTATCTCTTTGGACACCATTCTTCTGTAGTGCACTGTTAGTTCTTATGGAATTCTTTTTACATTTTGACACTATTTTTGAACACACCTATGTTAATGGGGTTGCTGTGGACCTCAGAAGTTGTTTGAAATATTTACAACTCTTTTTCTTTTCATTTTCTTTTTAGCAATCTGAAGCACCTCATACTCCATTTACTCCTCTTCAGTTATGGATGTTGCATCTCCCCTTCTCCACTTTTGTTTTAAATGCATTTAACTTCCTAACCTATCAGGAATCCAATATATCCCTATAGAAAACAATGATGAAGTGAAACTACCAAATGCCAGGCCCTAAGTCAGAAACAACCAGTGTTGGTCTCTCCAAACTTCACTGAGCTGCAACTTCCATCGTGCATGACCAATGGCTATGTTGGCTGGGGTTGATGGATCCAAATCATCTGGACGGCACCACATTGCTACCCCTGCCCTAACTGGGGGCTTTTCTATTCCCAGAAACATCTCAAAATAGGTTAGGAAAACCTTAGCATTCCACTTTTATTTTTATACTACTTCCAAGACTACTTCAGTAGTTTTATTTATGGTTTTATTAAAAAACAACAACACCCCACTATACATTCCTGTGGATACAAAAAGCGAGAAGATGTAAAGGACTTCAGGAGTAAATTTTACCCCAAGGAGTTAATTCTACTCCAGAGTTGGCTTTTTCTAGACAAAGGACTGAAGATTCTCATGCTGCAAATTTGTATATGCAATGTCGTTTTGAAGCAAAAATCTAGTAGACTATTGGGTTATATTGGAACCATCCCATTATGTACTATGAGTCCAATATTTCACCTAGGCATGTTTTGTTTCCATATTTTTATTTTACAAGTAAACTGGAGTTATTTTAAAATCAATCAGAATCATTATTTCTAGTGAGGATTTCAAAAGTTACCCACTGGACCCCAATACAGGTTGTACAATGGAGGATTGTCCTTAAGGGTAAATGGGGCACTTCCCCACCAACCTCAAACTGCTCTCAGTCTCCCTACTTCCTTACTTGCAACCAATGGAGGGATGACTCTGCCTGTCATTGGCTGCGGCTCTACCTACCGTTGGACTCTCTGCCTTCCGCCCTACCAGTCCAGATGGGCGCCAGCCATTACCGCAGATTCATACTGCCAAAAAAAAAAAAGTGGATGAGAATGAATTATATTGCGAACCACTTTGTGAAGGCTTGAAAAGTGAGGTAAAAATAAACGACATTTAAAAAATGCCTGGACCAGGTCATCTGGCTGAGTGTGTCAGACCTCTGTGGCACCCTACAGCAAAAGTGGACCACAGATGTAGCAATATAGGCATCGTAATCCTCTGTGAAGATCCAAGAGCATATGTTGGTATATCATGCTTTAAAACGGGATACAGTTTGTGCCAGAATAATGTTTAGCTTCCCAAGCTGTTGCTTGAAGGCAAGCCCCAAGTCAAATAGTCATCTTATCGTGATGGCACAACCCATGAAGAAAACTGAATTATGTCACAGCCAGCACAAATCTGATTTCAGACAGATGGAGCTGTTGTGAACGGCTGGAAGGAAAATGGACTCAGGGTTTTTTATACTTCGCAGGATACAATTTTTCTTCTGTGTTACAGGATAGTTTCTGCTGACAGTGCATCTCAGAGCGCAGGTCAGAAATTTCTCAGCCTTGTATTTAACTTTTAATCTCTGAAGAGTTAACCTGTATTTATTAACTGTAGCTGTTGGTGTCAGTATGTCTGTAACCTTTGCTGATTCAGATAGAGGCACTGTGTGATACAATATAGAGGAGAACGATGGGAGACGACGATGAGCAGAAGGAGGCAGCAAAGTTCACTTCCCCAAATGATTTAAGTGTGCTCACCAAAAAAGGAACAGCAGAAGCAAAAGAAGCAGGGTTTTGAGCAAAGATCCGAAAAAATCTGTTTAATCCCTAGAACACAGGGAAGAAGCAAAAAAAAAAAAAAAAGGATTTCCAGTAGCAGAGTGCAAAAACATTGCTTCTGACCAAACACCTTCAGATTTTTTCTCCTGAATTTTGGAGTCCAAAATGGCCCAGACTTGTATCCAAAGCAGAAATGAGCCATGAGGAATTCCCCTCCATTCTTCCTTTTGTTATTTCTCAATTTTGTTCGGAGGGCTGTGTAATCACAACTCCATCAGTTCAGAGGAAGCTGCCTTATACTCAGGCCTTTGGTCCATCTATCTCAGTGTTGTCTACACTAAATGCAGGGGTGTAGTCATCCAGGGTCTCAGGGGGTCTTAGTCCCTTTCCTTTTTTGGGAGCAGGGTGCCAGCAGGGTCCCTATGCCTCCAGCAACCTGTGAGCCAATCAGCATGAAAGGCGAGTGTGTTAGCCACTGAAAAGTGTCTTCTAACATGCTTCCTTGATTTTTCCTGCTGATTGGAGCCAATCAGAGTGAAAGGAGATGAATCAGGCACTGGGAAGACTCTTCTCAGTAGCTAAAACTCTCCCCTTTCATGCTTATTGGCTCCTAAGGATGTATGTTGTGGGAGAAGGCATTAACAAAGATCTCATTCTCAGTTCAACAGCAAGAAAGGGGGAGGGGTGTGGCTGTTGAGCCTCCGCTTCCCCACGAGGGCCAGGGAGGGGGAGGCACGAGTTCCAGGTTTCCCAGCTGTCAGAGGGTGCGGAAGACCAAGGAATTGTTGAGTCTGAGCAAGACCTGGGGAGGGGAGGGGAGTTTGACTCTGGACCAGTTCCCACAGATGGCGCGGCCTCGGAAGCGGAGAGCGCACCACCCCCCGACAGGTTGGAGGAGCCGTTGGAAGATGTTCCAGAGGGGGCGGTGACTCCTCCTTTGCCAAGTGGTTCCCAGGATGCCTCGAGCGCATCACTGCCCCCTGACCTCAAGCTGGTTGCTAAGGAGACGGTTCCGTCACCCCGCTCTCGACATCAGAAGGAGCAGACAGGACAGAGGCAGGACTTGCGGAGGAGCCAGAGATTACGATCTAAAAGTTTCCCTACTTAAGACTGCCACGCTCTGCATTAAGTTGCTGAGTCAACTTTCTTCACGCGTTGCAGAGCATGTCTAGAGTGCAGTTAGGGACTTCTAGTGAGCTAGCTTAGAGATTTCTATGAAGCGTACTGCTTTTGATGTATCCATTACTTTAATAAAACAAGATTTGATTGCACCTGCGTCTCAGCCTCATGAATCCCGGACAGTGGCTGTGACTAACAAGAAGGAACCCTGAACTTCTGAATTTGCCATATACTACTGACTAAATGGCAGCAAACTCCCCAGGGTTTCACGCAGGGGTCCTTTCTCAGCCCTATCTGGAGATGCCAGGGATTGAACCTGGGACCTTCTGCAGATGTTCTACCACTGAGCTACAACCCTTCCCATTTTCAGTGTTGGTCTATTTGTAATGTTAGCGGTTACAATCTAAACTGAAGAAGAATTCAAGGGTTCCAATGCTTGCCTCTTATTATGAGTCCAGAATGTATCACAGTGACATCACTAGATGAAGCCTCTGTAGACATTCCAAAGGAAGTGAATATAATTATAAGGTTTGAAAAAATCCTTAAAGGGATTTTACCCATCTCTAGGTAGCTCATTTATTCATTTTTCTGGGCAAGGCATGCAAATTTTATTGTCCAGATTTATCTGGAATAGTCTTAAGCCAGTCATGATTTGAAGGAGGGATATCGCCTAGATATTGAAACCTGATTGTTGTTGAAGACTGTGGTATCTGGAATACGAGTTATACATGGAGCTGTTTATTCAGTGTGGACAAGAATTTATCCCTTATGACAACTTTTTTTTAAGTGTCTGTCTGAAGGACAGCTGTGTATATATTGGCTGGATTGTGTATTTCTCCCATAATGTTAAGAGTGGTGTATGTGTGTGTGTTAATTTTTTTTAAAAAAAGTATGGCTTTGGCAACTTAACGAATGTAGAAACAAATGTAGTCAGTTTTTACCGTATTGACCTCTGGGTCAGTCATTATACTGGTGGTTTGTGTGTACAAAGGGGAGGATTACAACTATGTATGCCATAGAGTAGATTCCTAGTCAAAGTAAGATCTTTGGTGCAGTTTATTTAATATCATTTTTTGTTGGCCAGTGGGATGGGTGGCTGGAAGACCTGGTAGACAAGAATAGTTAGCCTTTGTGCCAAGTTTTTTTTTTTTATGTCTCCACATTGGCTAGTTGAAGCCAACGGGAAATTTCAGAACATCTTTAAAATCCCAGCACAAAGACTATAATTGTATTGAGAGGATGTATGCTATGGAACCATTTGGCAAAATATGTTGAGTTTTGGTAATACAGAAAAGGCCCAACTGTCCAGGAAAGCATGGGGATTGTTGATGGATGTGTGTGTGTTCTAATTCTTTAGTAGCTACCCTGCTGCTGAATTTTTATTCTGAGATTTTTTTTCTCCCGCTTCTCAGGAAAAGCTGTCAGGGCAGCTAATAAATAAAAGTTATAAAACAATAAAACTTAAACGACTATTACCAACGGCATATCAGCTGCAACATGCAGCAGAATAGTTGTATACATATCACAGATGCTTCCAGATGTAAAAGAAAGAGGACAACAGAACAGGTCTAAGAAGACCAATGTCTTCCTAAGTAGGATGGCATTTTTTAACCAACTTTTATTTACCAGCTTTCAAAAGGACAGCAATGGTTGGGCAGAGTGAGGCTCCCTTTAGACAGGCCTGCTCCAGCCCCACCACTGAGGGGGTCACACTGGTCACACTTATGATTTTCAGAGGCATCCTACCGCTGACACTGGAGGTGGAACAGAGCCTTTGTGGCTAGTGGCCACTGATATCCCTGTCCTGGATGAAACATGATAGGGTTTGATGGACAGGTATGAGTGGTTGGTAGACACCTCACTGGGTGTTAAGGCAGGCTGGTACTGCAACATAGATGGCACCACTAAAATACTATAACTACGGGAAGCCAGTGTAATTAATGCCGTCTTAGAAGTTAAACTGGCTAAGAGTACACCAGATCCATTCAGGAGCGAGGCTACTGCTGGCTGAGCCAGCGGAAGCCTGGCAGAGGGGAAAACAAGCTTTTAAAGTAAAGTTTAACTTACACTACCCTTTTTGCTGGTGTAACTTCTGCCAGGTTGCCAGGTCATGTGACTGAGCTGAACGGAGTTAGGACCCATCATAAGTCCACCCTGCCCAGTCCCGCCCCCCTGCACACACAGGAATCCCTCTTTTTAAGGACATATGGTGGCCTTAGCTGAACCAGCTTCAGCTAAGCCGGCTGCGCAAAACTAACTCATCCCAGCAGATTTTGGGTTTGGATTGCTCCCTTAGTCTGCAAGTCTTGCAGTGGAAATGCAGCGAAATGTGGTGGCTCCTGGAACCCCTGTCTAAGATCCCCTCTGCCATCTTACACCCATGTTCATGTGCCTGATTGGGTTATGCTTTCCCAAAAATGCATGCTTTTTTCTTTTGCTCCTAACTACTAACAGTGTGAGCTTGTCACAACACAGCACTCACAGCAAACAATACCCTAAGCAAAACAAGAGTAAAAGCGAAATGGCAAGAAAGAAAGAAAGAAAGAAAGAAAGAAAGAAAGAAAGAAAGAAAGAAAGAAAGAAAGAAAGAAAGAAAGAAAGAAAGAAAGAGCTCACCTCCCCACAGAAATCAAACATTTTGAAAAGCCAATGGATTTTCTCTCTCTCTTTTTTTTCCACAGGAGGTATGCAGAAACAAAAGCACCAGACAGCAAAAACTGATGTTAATGTCACAGAAGCTGAATGAAAGTAAATTTCAAATGTTTAGGGAGATGGAGAAAGGAGTCATCACTAAAGGCACAAAATTGGAGAGAAAATGTTAAAGCTCAATTGAAAAGACAGCTTTGATGAGTACAAGCGACCGACAGGGGAAAGGGCTGAGGTGTAGGAGTGTGTGATTAAACCTACTCTTCTCCTTTGGGTGGGATCCAGATCAGCAGCCTAGCAGCTGCTCATGTTAGACAATGCTCTTGATTAATAAAGGGAAAAGGAAAGCCAGGTATAATCATCTCAGTCGTTCATTATGAATGCACAAACCATAGATTCATCAGCTTTGGGAAAGAGCATGGCACATACGATGAAATAGGTTTCAGGTGCTGAGATGGCCTCCCATGCTTTGTCCCATTGAACTGTAACAGGATGTCATTTTATACTTCTTTCTCAGGAGGATCCAATGACCAGCCTGGGTGGGCAGAGGCAGTACAGGGCCTGCAGTTCAGAGGTTCACACATGGGGCAGCCACACATGGATATAGCATGGGTAACTGACCGGCTCCCGGTAGTCCCAGTTAAAGATATCCCTCTTCCAGAGCAGGGTACAACCTTCTGTAAGCATGTCCAACCCACCTTCAAATATATGAAGTAGTGACAACAATGAGGTTCATAATTCCCTGGTTTGGGAAACAAAGCCTGGTGGGTTGTGATGCTCATCACCAATCTGAGGTAAACACGAGGATCCCATAGTTCTTCTCTGGCTTGGATTGTAACCTGAACTGGAAAAGTACTCTTCCCATCCCCAGCCACACATTTACTTAGGCAAAAGCGGCATCACCTACCGCAGAGAGACACACATCTAGGCTGAAATTTTTCAGAAAACAATTTCTGATGATTTGTGGAATTTTTCATTCTTTTTCCAGCTCCCCTCCGCCGCCCCCCCCAAAAAAACTGTTGGAGAACTTCACATATGCTCAGGGAAATGGCTCCTCCAAGTGAAGAATTTGGAGTGCCACTGTGGACCCACATCTGATGTTTAATATTATGTGGATATTGTTGAAGGAAGCAATGGGCTTGCCTCCCTTTTTAGTCCAGTGCCTTTTTCATCCACTTCTGCATTCCAGGACTGAGGGGAGAGAAGCAAGGTAGCATTGCGGGGGGCATGGTGCCAACAAACTGGAAGGCACACCAGATTGCCTTTGTCGGTGCATTTGCACCACACTGAGCCCACTGCCGCCGCCTACATCCTGATATGCAGCAGCAATGAAGGTGTGACAGGAGGTCAGGTGAGTGCTGCCACCCCATCCTACTATCCATCGCTGCTGAATCACTTGGAATAACCAAACCTGGGCGTGCTCATCCCCCAGCCTTCCCTGCAACCCTCACAGGTAAGCTTATATTAGTGAAGGAGGGGCAGCAGTTATAAAGGCTTGTGCTGGGATGCAAGGGATTTTTAAAAGAGCCTCTCTGCTTCCCAGTTCAGTGCATTAGACTGTCCTGGCCGGCTGCAAGGCCTCTAGTGAGCCCTTCCTGCCATCAGTTCCCTGCACTTTACAAAAGTAAGTTTGCTTGAGGGAGGGGTGCAGGATAAGGAGGCCAGGGATAAGTTGGATTTCAGCTTTGGACGCTGTCTTTCCTTCAGTGAAGGTTCATCCATTAGGGCACATGGGGTACTGCCCCACCGAGGCAGTCTGCCCTCAGCCAGCCCTCACTTGCCTGCCTTCTTACTTGCAACTAGTCCACTGGCTGTTGGCTTCTTCCACTTCCTCAGGCTACGTGCACACTAGTTGTTTCAAAAGCAGTGAGACTTTTGTCTGGCTGAGGTTTGGAATGTATTTGCCCACGGCTGGACACATGTCCGTTCCCCACTCCTGACGTTGGTCCTTTTAGGACCGTCTGCAGCAAAGCATTGGGTCAACCACTGTCACTGCTTGAGCCTACAGGAAAGCGTTTCCATTGGACCAGAGCTTGGAAAAGTTCCTTTTTTGAACTACAACGCCCATCAGCCCAATCCAGTGCCCATGCTGGCTGGGGCTGATGGGAGTTGTAGTTCAAAAAAGTAACTTTTCCAAGCTCTGCATTGGACACACCTTGGAGCAGCAACAGGGGGGCTGGCCAATCAGTTCTGAAGTCTGTGTGAAGCTGACTTCAAGGTCAAATGCACCCAATCTCCAGTTTTCCAGGTTTTGGAGTAAAAAGGGGCAGAGGTTGACTAATGTCATGTGTCACCAGTTTCAGAAAACAGAGGTGGAGACGTGCTGAAGCCAGCACAATCGCAAATGTGTCTCCAGCCTTTGTCTCACTATTACCCTTTTAGAACTCAGGAGGGAGGAGGATGGTGGCAAAATAGAATTAGTTGGCTCCACCCATCATTGGCTCTAGCTCCACCTATTATTGGTCTTTCTGCCTTCCACACCACCAGTCCTAATAGGCACCAACCACCACTGGTTTCACTCATGGGCTTCTGAATCCAGATGGTTCATATTCTGGAATTCGCTGCCATTGCTAATAGTTCTTTTGTGCTGCTGTAGAAGATAAAAAATTTTCAGCCACAACTTCTTTCATCCTAGTGGTAAAGCAGTGGGGGAAGTTGCATCAGACAAAAGTATGCAGCACAAAAATTGTGTTTTTGTGTATGTGTATTGACCCTGGCAACCCCTCCTAGCTATCAAATCCTTCTTGGCAGAGATAATGCTTAGCCAGCTAGACCAAGTCATTTTGAGATAAATTGTCTGGCTTTAATTTTCCATGTGCCGCGGCGTGTGGGCAAATGAAAATGGCTACTTCCTTCTCAGAGATGAGAATTCTGCTTTGTTTCTGAAACCAGATCTGGCCCTCTGTAAACAGTGACTTCACCCAGCGCTACTGTTAAAATGCTGGTGTACCATAACACAGTCTAGTGGGAAAGTACAAGGATCTAAAAATAACTAGCCTCTGACTGATGCTCAGATGCCTTCTGTCAGGAGCCGTGCTGCTTAAGCCTTCTGGAGATGTATCACCTGGAATGTCATTATATAGCCACAAGAGTGGCTGTGTACTATAGCCAGCATGGATTTTTCACATTCCCCAATGTTAAATTGAAAATAGCCCCCCATGCCATTCTGATCCTTCCCATAAGCTCATTTCAAAACAAAACCTTACAAAACTTATAGTCCTGAAATCAGAAACGCTTGCTTAACAACTCTGTTACCAAATCCTTCCAAGCTACACAGGAAGTGGATTGGACTGTGAAAGACCAACCCAAATTGTGTTTGCATTTTGCCAAATTTGTAGGGCAGTCCAATATCTCAGAGAGGAGGTCAGGTCTCCTGCTCCCCTGGTGCATTCACTATAACTGCCCAATTTCCCTGCTTTTTAAAGTTTGATAGAAATATCTGTGGGTTATCGGTACATTCTTAAACCGCAAGGGTTTTTTTGCCTATTAGTGAATATTATTATATTTAGCATCCATGACCAAAGCTTCCCGTGGAAGATTAGGGAATGCAACTTTCCCTGCCATCTTTGCATATGCTGTGTGACTTTCAGTCTGGATATTATTTTTATTAGGTATTCAAAGCTAGTCCTACTTGGAGTAGACCCACTGAAGTTAATAAACATAACTAACTTAGGTTCATTAATTTTAATGTTGTCTTAGTTGAATACATTAGTATTATTGGGTTGTATCCAATGATAGTCTACTCAGAGTAGACATACTGAAGTTAATGGACAGGACTAACAGGTCCATACATTTCAGCAGGGCTACTTTGAGTAGGCTACAAATACAACAACAACAACAACAACAACAACAATAATAATAATAATAATAATTTCTTTATACACAACATTATATTGTTGTTACTCTGGGCTCCTTCTGGGAGGAATGGCAGGGTATAAATAAATAAAATAAACATAGTACTTCACACCATAGATATGCCCCTAATGCCTCACAGATACTTCATGTGGTAACCGAGAATTCAAAAGGGAGAATTCAAAAGAGGAGGAAGGGGAGGGCAAAGCAATAATCAAACAGGAAGTTACATCACAGCAAACCAAACAGTTTTCCTGAGTCTTGCTAGCAATGGTAATTTCCCCTTTAAAGCATGCATAACCTTGCTCCTTAGTGGCAGCATGCAAGGTTGCCTATTCCCAATTATTACTTGGCTTGAGAACATCATTGAAAAATAGATGGCTATATTTCAGTTTGCATATTGTTTTGGAAAGTGCAAATTTAAATTCACCTTGGGAAAGGGCCCTGGCTCCGTTGTAGAGGATCTGCCTTGCATGCTGAAGGTCCTAGGTTCAATTCCTGACATCTCAGGGTAGGGCTGGAAAGAATCCTGCTTGAAAACCTGCAAGAGCCACTGCCAAAAAATGTAGACAGCCTGCCCTGGGCCTGTCAAGACCCAGGGGGCCCTGGATCCAGGGCTGGGGGAGCCCCAGGATCCCTTCCCAGCTCAGAGTGACTCTGGGGGGAAGTGCACACCCCCAGCTCCACAGATGGGAGAGATGTCAGATGGAGAGGATGCTCCTGAAGATCTGAGGGGAGGAGACATGCCCACCTGCTCTCCGATTCCCATGGGAAGGTCGCCCACTCACGCAGAGACCCCTCCTTTGCCGAGAGTTCCAGGAGAGCTGTTGGAGCAAGACCTCTCGCGCGCAGCAACTCCACCCCCCCAAGAGTCCTTGGCTGGCCCTTCAAATGCCTCCCCGCCAGAAACGTCTCCTCCCCCTTCAATGGAGCAGGCACCTGAGGAGTCTAGACTGTCTGATGAACAGACGTGTGCGCGCCCTCTGTCACCCTGTGTGCAACGCCGAGAAAAGAGGCTTGGCCAGAAGGAGGCACCGCGCAGGAGTCAGAGGTTGCGAGCGAAAACCTTCCTTATATAAGCCTGCGCCGCCTGGTGTGGGTGCTGAGTCAACTTCCCTTACATGCTGCAGAGTAAGCCTGAGTAGTTAGTTAGGGATTATAGTGAGCTAGTTAGTGACCTCTATGAGACGCCTTGCCTTTGATGTTACTTTAATAAAACAAGAATTGATTCCAGTCTCGCCTCCGTTTCATGATTCTTACTCTGGGCAGGACAGGGCCCCAGCACCTGATGAATGCTGGTCACGCTTTGGCTCAAGCCTGCCATCAACCAAGAGGGCGGCCTAGGCATCAACCCATTAGAGAAACTTTGGCTGCCATCTTGGTTGATAGCAGGCTTGAGCCTACAGCGCAACCAGCATGTACGTCATGGGAGAGGTA
This sequence comes from Rhineura floridana, assembly GCF_030035675.1. Classification (NCBI taxonomy): domain Eukaryota; kingdom Metazoa; phylum Chordata; class Lepidosauria; order Squamata; family Rhineuridae; genus Rhineura; species Rhineura floridana. The sequence goes on from NC_084484.1 coordinate 171,639,181, forward strand.
GTGTGGGGCATGCAGGCAGGCATTGTGGGTCTGTGTGGCAGTAGGGGGTGCCTGGGAGCTCCCTCTCGTGATCCTTGGCAGGGTCAGGAGCCGACACTGCCGCAGATCATGGAAGGGAACCCTTCCCACCCACCCTAAGGAAAGGCCCTTCAGGGGCCCCTTGGGCCCCAGGGGCTCTCGGACAGGGTCTGACCTGGCCACCCTCTCATGCCGGCCCTATAGACAGTACTTAGCTAGATGGAACAAAGGTCTGACATAGTATAAGGCAGCTTCCTATGTAAATGTGAACAGAATCAAATTTCTCTCATCCCTATCTTTGAGCCAGAGGGGCCAGGCAAGGTCACATTCTCTTGACCAGAGGGCCTGAAAGTGTGAGACACTGGCTTCCCATGCACTGACTCCTCTTCCTTGAAGTCCTTTTCTGAGCTGGACTGCAGTTTAAGACCTGAGAACATGACATATAGTATGAGAGGTAAAGCATTGTTGATGAGAGCTAGAGACATCACCACGCTTCATAATGCCTTGGCTCAGAGTATGAACCTTGGCAACTTATAAGGCTAGTCTTGGAAACAAAGTGAGCGTTAGCCCCCTCTCCTCCCCCAAGTTTTTCCTCTGGCTCAGATATTAATTGGAGATGGAGAAGAAGCCCACTGTCTGCGAGCCAACATATAATGTTTGAAATCCAGGGCTGAGCAAAACATTCATCAGCAATCTGGGAAATTTGGTTCTGCACCAAATATCTAGTTCAAAGGTCATCAACACAGCCAATATCCCTTATATACCCAGCCGATCACTGCGGTCTGCAGATGAGGGCCTCCTGTAGATCCCATCTTATCAGGAGGTTCGTTCCGCACAATATAGGAAACGGACCTTTAGTGTGGCAGCACCTACCCTGTGGAATTCCCTCCCTTTGAATATTAGGCAGGCGCCATCTCTGCTATCTTTTCGGCACCTTTTGAAGACTTTCCTCTTCCAACAAGCCTTTTAGGTTGAGAGCTATCCCAGTCTGCGTCTGTGTTAGAATTGCTTTTAATATGTCTTTTAATATCTTTAACCCTTTTTTAAAAGATGTTTTTAATGTTTTTTTTTAATGTTTTTAACGTTGTTTTGTTTTAATGTATTTTAAGGTCTTTTATGATATTTTAAAGTGTTTTTAGTGTTTCTGTTTGCCGCCCTGGGCTCCTGCTGGAAGGAAGGGTGGGGTATAAATAAAATAATAAATAAAAATAATAAAATAAATAAATATCTAATCCGGGGTCGTCAACACTTGGGGCCCTGTGGACACATTTGGAATTTTTAAGAAAGTGGCACTCCCTTGCTGCCTCAGGCAGAGAGAAGGCACAGGCACACTGCTTTCTCAAGTGGTCAGAGCCAATAGAATTAAAACGGATCCTCCTGAATTTGCATGATTTTTGCACAACTGGCATTACATTAAAGCTTACTTTGCTGTCTATGCACTGCACAGTGAAAATGACAGATCCTGTGTTTGCTAGGGCTGCCTAGTATCCAACTTTCTATGCCATAAATCTGTGATTTTTATAGTTCAGTGTATGGAAGGACGTGTGATTTGATGCTGGTTTTGGGGGCGATCCCACAGAAAAATCATGGAAACGTAAGAGGATCCATTTTAATTCTACTTGCTAGGCAGCCCACACCCTCGGCTGTGCCATAAGACCAAGTGGCTCCAGAATATGACAATTGCCCTTCAAACAACAAATTATTTCCATTGCCTCTGCTCATTCTCAGGAGGAGCTATTAGGACAGTGAGCCTTCGTAACACCTTAGAAGGCATCAGCAGGCTGCCGAGGGAACATCTCACTGACAGAATGCTCGCTAAACATATTTAATGACTATTTTATGTAAACCACTTAGAGGGTTGTTTTTTTTAAATTGAGAAATATATAAAACTTGCTAAATAAACAACTTTTCTGGTAATCTTAACTAATTCTTACCTTGCTACATTTGAGACCGAACACTGCTGAAATCAGGGGCATTTTCAGTGGAAGACAATACATGACTGCTCAGAAGTAAGCCCCAATGAGTTCAATGGGACTTACTCTCAGGTTAGTGGGTTGAAACTTAACATCTACGTAATATGTAAAATCTTAGAAGCAGATTACTACTCTGCATGTTCCATTAATCGTCTGTTTTGCTTGTCAGCCAGAAGCAAACTCTCTTTCCTTCATGAATTAGCACTTTCCTATGTCTGTGTGTGCATGCTCATGAATTAATCATGTTCATAAATGCATTGTAACTTATATATGTTGACTTCTTTTCCCCCCAGTGGGATTGTACAATTTTAAGCATTACTTTTGATTATGCATTCTGGCTTGGCTGAAAACTTCCTGTACTATTTCTTTGCTTTCTCTAGAGGAACATTTAGATCTATTTCTAATATTTGACCGCCCCCTCTCTTGAAAAAGTGAAGCCATGAAATAGCAATGTCTCCTATCAATATCTGACCTTTATCATGTCTTTCCGTGAACTCCTAACCATGTCTGTTTGGAAGTAAGTCCTATTCAATTCAATGTGGTTTACTCCCACGTAGGGATGGGGAAGAAATTCAATTCTGTTGTACACCGCCCTGAGAGCTTTCTGCTATAGGGCGGTCTAGAAATGTAATTAAATAAATAAATAAATAAATAAATTCAATTTGCATTTAAAGCTGAATCTTATCAAATTTTCACTTGACATTCTGAGATTCTTCAACCAATGTTTACCAAAAAAACATGCATGTATTGGGGGAAAATGCATAGAAATGAAAATAAAATATCAAATACATTATATTAGAAGAAACAGCTTGCAAAAATGTGTACATTAGTAAAAATGGCATACAAAAATGTATTTATTAAGAGAAATTTGCGCTAAACTGTTTAAAAAATTTCATCAGGATTTTTTTAAAAATATAGCAAATTGCTGCAGAAATGTAGATTGGACATATTAGATCGGAAAAAATGAGAAACTGAGAGAACTGAAACTGACAGATGCTTCCCTCCCTACTCCCAGGTAAGTGAGGATAGGATTACAGCCTTAGGTAGTAATGTTTTTATTTCTTGATCATCTTGGACACCCAAGGTATTTTTGTTTTATTTTAAAATAAATAAAGCTCTAGTGATGTTATTTGCCTTCAAACGCAAAGAGTAACTATGCATGTGGGTCAAGATTGAACCTTCACTCACCAGCTGATGAGCAGAGAGTTCAGTCCTGCTGGCGGCTGCTTCACGAAGCAGACTTTGCAGAGGATGCCTGCCTCTCCTTCTCTCCCCCACCACTTGCTGAGCAAGTGCCCTAACTTTTGAGAGTCCCAGAACACTCCAGGTGAGATAATCTGGCCAGGGGCAATCCAGGGCTATCTCAACCCAATCCAGCTGCATTCCTGGTAGACCCAAACTGGCCCAATTTGGTTTGTTATCCCGGATTCGGCTGGATCTGCTACAGAACTAGAATACAGTATACAGAACATACAGAATAAAACAGCCCCATTAAAATGTTAAAATTCCATAATTAAAAACTCAATAAAACAATCCCACTGAAAAAAGGGGGCATTAAAACAGGAGACTCAGGAGAACAGGTACACGTTCAAAAGTTGGGGGAATGTCAATACAGATGAAGCCTCGGATTTCAGTAGGGAGTGCTTTCCATAGCACCAATGCACAGTGAAAAAGCTCATCTCTGCATTGCCACAAGCCAATAGCCATCAGGCTGTAGGGAGACTATCTCGTTTCCATTTGTTACTCTTATGTTACTTTTGAGATGTGAGGTGTGTGAGCGCTTCTGCTGCTGTCATGGGGAGTGGCCTCCCCTTCATTGTACAATGTACATTGTACCTTCTCCGGTAGCTTCTGAGCTTCTGAGGAAGACTGTGGTCCTGCCAGGAGTGGTGGTGAGGAGAACAGTCACACGAGACAGGGCATTCTCATCTGGGCAACCTTCTGAGTATTGGCTACATGCCCGTGGTGGGCAAGGGCAGAGGCATAAGTGGGCAGAGTAATAAATGTGATTTTGACGTCTGTACAATAGTCATTGTTGATAGAAACACATGCTCAGGGCTGGTGCTAGGCATGCCGGGGCCCTTGGGCACCTGCCCGCATGCCCCACCTACCTTTCCTTTGAAGTGAATGCTGGCCACGCTGTGCACCCATGCCTACCATCAACCAAGATGGCAGCAGGGGCATCAGCCCCTTAGGGAAGCCTCGGCTGCCATCTTGGTTGATGGCAAGAATGCACCTGCCGCACGGCCAGCATTTACTTCAAGGGAAAGGTAGGTGAGGCATACAAGTGGGCTTTGCAGGCCTGTGTGGTTGTAGGGGGGTGCCTGGGAGCTCCCTCTCTGCGATCCATGGCAGGGTTGGAAGCTGACATTGCTGCGGATCTTGGAAAGGAGCGCTACCCACCCACCCTATGGAGGGGCCCTTCAGGAGTCCTTGGTCAGGGCCTGGCCTGGCCCCCCTCTGGTGCCGGCCCTGCACACACTCACACACCACCTGTGACAAGCTATGTCTGTAAAAAAATTATACATTTCATTTAAAGACAGACAGATAAATAGTATGCCTCTAACTTTGTGCCCCCTCCCAGTGCTAGAGTTTGTGCTAGCACAATGGGGTTTCCCCCTTTTCTCTCCCTGCGCAAAGCCACAAGAAGGGGAACCACAGATAAGTTGCTACAGAGACTGAAAAAGACAATAAGCTGCTTCATGTGTGTTCAAAGCACAAGAATTTCAAAATGATGCTGATCAGACAACATGTACAGGTCAAAATAGCTAATTTTTTTTATAAACAACATTTTTATTTGTATTTTATTTTTATCTTATTTCTGTGCAATGTTTGATAATGTAATGCCATGCTGTCTTCCATTCCTATATGTGAAAATAGTTATATATGAGTGGGCATATATGTATAATATCTATATAAAAGAATTCCTAGGCACTGAGAAGGCCCTGTCTCTTGTTCCCAGCACCATGCTTCCACCATACTTGCTACTGTTGTTTATTTATTTATACCCTGTCTTTATTTCATCGTAGAACCCAAGGCAGCATATATGGGGTTCCCAGGCAGTCTCCCTTCCAGACACTGACCAGACCCACACCTCCTTAGCTTGGGGAAGTTGGTGGCCTCATGTGCCTTCCGATCTTAGCCTAGTTGGGACACAGAGAGGAGCCTCCATGATTGATATTCATGAGGAGACAAGCTCATTGGAACAATGGAAGATTCCTATTATTTATTTATTGAAAAGCATTTATAAACTGCTTTGTGTTTTAAAAAAATCTCGAGGCAGTGTACAGCATAAAAACGACAATATCGTTAAAACAAAAGTGCAACACAAAATCAGTTTTTAAAATGTATAAAAGATTATTAAAATGCATACGGGCTAGCCAACATGGTGCCCTCCATATGTAGTTGGATTACAACACCCATCAGCCCCAACTGGCATGGCCAATGTCAGGGATGATGGAAGCTATAGTCCAACAATGTCTGGAGGGCTTTATGTACCTGTACTACATCAATTCCACATTAGAAACTAGGCCAAGACCACATTAGAAACAAGACCATGTCATCCAGATCTTCAAAACTGTGTCAAAATAAGGAGATTTTTGGAAGCACCCTGAACAATTATTAGTATAGCCAGTACTACTGCTTATATTTTCCCTGTGAGAATCCCCATTTTCCCCTTACTGATGATGTAATAACTACCAAACATTGGCCTTTTAGCTTGGCAATCCCTGTCTCATGGAGCTCAACAAGTCAGCACCCCATATTCATCTAATTCTCTCTTGATGTGTTCATCCAGAAGAATATTACATCTTTCCCTCCTCACCCATCATATGTTTATTCTTGTGATGGTTGCCTAAGCTTTCAGTCTCCCCAACCCTTAATCCCACCGTCTCCTACATCCCATCCAGAAAAAAAGGGAGGAAAGAGACCTATGAGGGAAGAATAAAAGCCGTAAAACAAAATATAGACAGCAAGTAACCTGCAACTTTTAAAAAACCCAAATCAAGGCCAGCTGTCATATGGCCAAGCTCAACCACGTAATGCAAAACACACTCTTGTCTCCCCTCACCAAATTTGTTTGCTTGCAAATGTTTGGGGGCTTTTCAACAAAAGCCTGTGTCTTTTCTTTCAAGGCTACAGCAGTGCCTGCTATGCAAGACTGAGCTTCAGTGACATGTTTCTAATAATAATACACTTTAATTAATAATAAAGATAAATAATTAATTGCAGGGTCCTCGTGGCACATAGCTCCCTCAAAGCCTCTGATGTGTTTTCTGTTGTTGTTCCCATTGACGTCCCACCCAGCAGGAAGTGACCTTCTCAGCTCTGCAAGAAGCAAAAATTATCTTTTCTCAAGGGAAACAAACCCTTTCAGGTGCTCAGGTGGGACCGATACCTAGCCCTCGCCAGTTGATGTCAATGAAGAATATCTAGCAAGTCAATTGATGTGACCAACATTGAAAACCAGCAGCAGAACCAGAATCCATTCAGTTGCCTCTGAGTCGTGTTACCATATTGTAGAGGACTAACAAGCTTCATAAAATGATTGTGTAAAGATAAATTTTATTTATTCATTCATTCATTCAACTTACACGCTGCCCTTTCCTCCTAAGAACCCCCAGTGTGGCAAAAGTAACAAAAACAATTTAACAGCAACAAAAAGAAAAGCATTCTAAAAACAGTTAAAACACTTTAAAACACAGTTACAGTTTAAAAACATTCTTCTGTTCAGTGATCTCCAGGTTGCCAGGAACAGTTCCTTTTAGCCATCAAATGCTTAGGTAATAGAAATGTTTTCAACTTCCTTCACAGTAATGGAGATGGACACATCTCACTGTGGAGGGCACTGTCACTGAAAAGGCCCTATCACTGGTCAGCACCATCTAGGCAATCCCCAGTGAAAACGCCACCAACAAGGCCTTGTCTGCCAATTGTAGAGTACAAGATGGTTGATACAAGGAAAGGCATTCTTTTAGATACTTGGGTCCCAAGCCATTTAGGGACCTAAATTCTAGTACCTGAATTGGGCCCAGTAGCTCACTGTTAGCCAGTGTTGCACTTTCAGGACTGATGACACATGGTCCCATTAGGACACCCCACTTATCAGCCTAGCAACTGTATTCTGCACTAACTGCAGCCTCCAGACTATCTTCAAAGGCGTACAACACATTACAATCATCCAGATGGGAAGTCACCAAAGCATGGACAACTGAAAACAGCCCATCCTGGTCCAGGAAAAGCTGTAGCTGGTGAATCAGTCTCATCTAGGCATAAGCACTCCTAGCCAGAGAAACCATTTGGGGCTCTAGTGATGAGCTAGAATCCAGGAGTACTTCCAGACTATGAATCTGTTTCTTCAGGGGGAGTTCAACCCCTCCCAGAACAGGCCATACATCTAATTCCCAGCCATGGAAACCACCCACCCACAACACTTACATCTTATCAGGATTCAACCTCAGTTTGCTGGCCTGCATCCAGGCCATCACTTCAGTTCTGACATTCAGTTCCTAACAGATGCTGGGGGGGGGAGTAGAGAAATACATCCACTCAGACTCAGTTCAAGACACTAGATCTCACCTTTAAAGACCTACAAAGTCTAGAACATACCATCCTTGCCCAGTGTATGTTGAATTTGAATTCATGGTAAAGAGAACCCAAGGAATGCAATCGAAGAAATGTGCTCATCTGGTGAGGACTAGCAATACTATCTACTTCGAGTGGGTTAGGAAGCCCATCTGCTGGTGCAACTTTGCAGCCACAAAACAGAAGAGGCCTATAAGCCAAGTAATCCCCCTCCAGTTTAACAGTTGTGAAAAGGATGCTGCATATACTTCCAAGGTGCAAGTGCTAGAGCTGCAGGCATCGTCCGCATGCTCTCCCAGGCATACCTGGAATTGGACTTACAGAGTGACTCCAATAACATGACTTCTACTCTCTCCAAGGAGAAACAAATAAGGTGTGAAGGGGGTGGTGGTGGAAGCATCCATTTCCACAGGTTTATAAACCGTTGCATAATGACATTGATGTACACAACACTTTGCAGTGCCATGTAAGCGAAAAGGGAGGTCCCTGCTCTGAAAAACTTGCACTTTACATTTTGCCAGAGGGAAAGCAGGGGAAGTGAAGAAAGACAAAATGGAAATGAAATGGACTGCCTTCAAGTCGATCCCGACTTATGGCAACCCTGTGAATAGGGTTTTCGTGGTAAGCGGTATTCAGAGGTGGTAAATTACCATTGCCTTCCTCTGAGGCTGAGAGGCAGTGACTGGCCCAAGGTCACCCAGTGAGCTTCATGGCTGTGTGGGGATTCGAACCCTGGTGTCCCAGGTCATAGTCCAGCACCTTAACCACTACACCACACTGGCTCTCTTGGACTTTCCAGAGGCAACTAGTTAGCCACTGTAGGACAAAAGAGCTTTACTAGAAAGGCCTTTGGTTTGTTCCAGCAGAACTGTTCTTGTGTTCTTATGGGCATGCTCTTCACCATCACATGATGACAATTGCATGTCAGGGAACATGGCTGTGTGGGGACTCGAACTCTGGTCTCCCAGGTCATAGTCCAGCACCTTAACCACTACGCCACACCGGCTCTAAAGAAGAAAGACAAAGGGAAGGGTAATTAACAAGGGAAGAAAAATGCACAAAGTAAGTTACATGAATTGAGGCTTAGAGGCTAGGATGAAAGGGATTTAGTTAGAACTTAAAATGGTTTCCCCATCCCATATGTATATGGGATGGGGGAACCATTTTCACTCGGAGGGCCACATACCCTGCTGGGCAACCTTCCAGGGGCCACTTCCCAGTGGTGGAGGGAGCCAGAGGCAAAAGCGGGCAGAACAATGAATGCAATTCCCCTTCCCCTTTGTACACTAGGCTAGTTTCAACACACTTCGGTAGCCCACTCTATCCTCCATCCAGGCAACCCAGAAGCATGATCAAAGTTCAAGGACATCTTCCAACCAGGCAAAAACACTCAAGGAGCATGCAAAGCAGGGCCAGTAAAGGGTGTGGGCCTGGGGAGAATCCCAAGGGCCACACAGAGAGGCCTGGAGGACCACATTTGGCCCTTAGGCCTAAAGTTCACCATGACTACTTAGTGTATGTGTGTGTTTTACACTGATACAAGGAATTTGGACATTTGAGAAGAAAGGAGAAAGAATTCATTTCCATCATCTGCTCTCTTTCATGGAAAAAACAGATGGCTGCTTTCAACTCCATTTTGCTCCTAGTAGAAGGAATAATATTTCTAAATCCTGGAGATTATGTCTGTGTAGAGTTGGCCCGTTGGAGGGTCTACAACAAAATGGAATGCAGCACACTAGTAGGATAGATCTTTTGTTTATTGGGTTTGCAGACAAGAGGAGTCATTTGGCTTTACTCAGTGCTGGAAAAAGAAAGTATATCACTCTGTCTGTGCGCGCGTGCGCGCGTGCGCACGCACTCACGCAAACACGCACACTTAAGGGAACACGTTTGCAGTTTCTTTCTGGACCAGGCTTCAAGGGCTTAAAGCTCTAAATTGGAGCCAGATCTCTAACTTTAGCATAGTATTTGGAAAAGACTTTGGGAAGTTTTATGGTCCCCAGTGTAGATGTCTGTTATGTATGTAGAGAAGAAAAGGAAGCCTATTCCTTTCCCTGTATATGTGTAATGTATGCATCAGGCTTCAGCTATGGAACCAGTGTCCAAGCAAACTTAAAGAAGCACCTAGCATTGTTGCTTTTAGGTGGCTCTTGAAAACATATCTTTTTAAGAGGGTTTTCCCTGCAGAGTGACTCAGCAATTAGAAACTTGTAAATTAATGCTTTTAAGATCTTTTTAAAATGTATACTTAACTTTTATATATATATATTTTTAGGGCTGTACACAGACCCTCTCATATGCTTCATGGCTCCAATCCTGAAGGGGATCATCAGGCTGACCTGCTCTAGGTCAACCTGGGGACCTCCTGCCCTGGCTGTGAAGCCACTATCAAATAGGTTCAGGGGTCGGGCTCCTGTATAATTGGGGTAAAAAACCTAATTAAACATATAGGGTGGGGGAAGGAGACATTGTGTCTCCTCCCCCCCCCCCAACTGAGATTGGGGTCAATTTACCCTGCTCGATGCTGATTTGCAAAGAGCTTTCCTGCAGAAATCTTCACTGGTGACTTGTGCGGGGGAGGATGGCTGTGTTTTGGTTCTCATGCTGTTTAGGAAAGTGCAAATCTGATCAATTCGGCTTTAAATGCAAACTGAATCGAGTTTCTTCCCCATCTCTAATATGAGCACTGTCACACAAGCATACATTTGGAGGTCTGTCAGAGCTTGGAAAAGTTACTTTTTTAAACTACAACTCCCATCAGCCCCAGCCAGCATGGCCACTGGATTGGGCTGATGGGAGTTGTAGTTCAAAAAAAGTAACTTTTCCTGTAATGATACACATGTTGAACTCACATCTTCCTCTCACTTTAAGCGTCAGGGCTGGACCTACCATTCCAGCCATGAAGCCTGATCTGCATCCCCTAAGGTAGCCTGCTGTTCTTGGGAACAGGAGAAGATGCCGTCCCATGGCCAGTGTTGACATAAGTTTCAGTCCTCTTGGAATCTACATGGAATGGTAGGATGCTACCCTGTACCTTTCCTTCAGACAACAGCCCTATTAAGTGTATTGTGGATTCATAATCTTGTTTTCTTTCTTTCATAATATGAATATTAGAAGAAGAAAAAGAGGACAGATAAAAGAAGGTAATAAAAAAGCTTTGAGAGATTAGTAATTTTAAGATTGATGAGAGACTTTGAAAAAGAAAGGGAAAAATCTTAAGAGAATGGAACCCTCTAAATGAAGTGCCAATTAAAACTGAGCCTTATTGTTGAAACAACACATGCCCTAAGCCTGTTCAGATGAAGGGGAAATCTCTCTCTCTCTCTCTCTCTCTCTCTCTCTCTCACACACACACACACACACACACACACTCTGAATGAAGAGAAAAAGAATAGAAACATATTACAAGGAAACACACCCTTTGAAACCAAAGAGGCTAGTAAATTACAGTCTGGGTGGGGAATCCATATACTTCACACTTTTTTATTATTAAATTACCCCTTAAGCCAAAGTTAAAGCTGCAATTTGACTTTGGAAAGGTGTTGTCATTTTCCTATGAAGTGTACTTAAAATTCCCACATAGTTATTGCATGAGTTGGAACAGTGTGGAGAAAGATAGTTAAGTCTCACATGAAATGTGTGAGACATTTGGATATTGCCTGCGTGCAAGAGAAAGGGCTCCTGTTGTGTGGCTGGCTGTGCAATCAGTGGCAGCTGGTAGCTCCATGTCAGTGGAGCAGTGGAATCCTCTTCAGCACCTTGGGCAGCTCCTTGGAAGTTCAGACTAAAATCTGGAGTTGTTTCCACTGCCCCACTGACATGGAGCCACTAGCCACCACCAAGTGAAATCCTATACATGTGTGATTCCCAGAGAAGTGGGTATAGGATTGCGGCCTAAGTGAGTTTTGATGCTAGATCTCTGAGAGAGATAGAGGTTTCCTGTTCAAGGAGACAACCACCCAAATAGGTTCCAAAAAAGTTACTGAAAAGAGTATATAGAGAAATATCCTGGCCATGGATTTATATTTGTTTCTTGCATCAGAAGCATTGGAAGCTGCCCTATAATGAGTCACATCACCAGTCTATCTAGCCTAGTATTGTTGACACTGACTGGCAGTAGCTCTCCAGAGTTTCAGGAAGGGGATATTTCCCAGCTGTACCCACAGATGCCAGGGATTGAACAGGGGATTGAACCTGGGGCCATCAAATGCTCTAGCGCTGAGCAACACCCCTACATTTTGTTACTGTGATTTCCAGAGGAAAAAGGGAACAGTGTCCTGAAATCACAAATATAACAAAGGAAGCTGCCTTATACTGAGTCAAACCCTTGGTTCCATCCAGCTCAATATTTCCTACAATGACTAGCAACAGCTCATTAGGATTTCAGGTAGGGGTTCCTCACAGCCTTACTTGGAGATGCTGGGGATTGAACCTGGGACCTTCCTGCATCTGAAGCAGATGTGCCACCACCAAGCTCTGGCCCTTCCCCACTAAAGAAGAAGAGATCTGTTGGACTGAGCCAAAGGCCTATTGAGTCCAGCATCTTGTTTCTCATGGTGGCCAACCAGATGCCTCTAGGGTGCCAGCAAGCAGGATATGAAGGCAATAGCTCTGTCCTTAAGTTGTTCACTAGCAACTAGTAATTCAGAGGCAGCCAGATACACATTGCATTGCAAATCACCAGAGCAGCAGAGTGGCTAGGGTATAGTGAACACTGTCCCACCAGCCTCTGTCTGCCGTCAGCCAGCCCTCACCTGCCTGACCTCTTACTTATGACCAGTCCAGGGGGGGATCCTGGCTGTCATTTTCTTCCTCCTACTTAGTCTCAATGTTGCTCTTAGAGAATTCAAGAGGGAGGAGGATGGGGACAGAGCAAGAATGAGTTGGCTCTGTCTGTCACTAGTTCCACTGCTGGGCTCCCTGTCATGCTGAATCTCTGCAAGCACCCTTGTGTTTCAGTCATCTCTCAACAAGTGGAACACCAATTGAAATGTCTTGCTTCCATTAAAGTTCGCAGTTAAGTATGCTGGAGGAGAGTGATAAGTGCCTATCATTCACGTGTTCTGCGTCAACTTCCTTTCCTTATTATACTGCCATGAGAGCATGGATCTTTTGCATTCTCCAATGTTAAATTGAAAATACCCCCATGCAATTCTGCTGGTTCCCATAAGCTCATTTCAAAACAAACCTTACAAAACTTATAGCCCTAAACTCAGAAATGCTTGTTTAACAAGCCTGTATGTTTTCATGGTGATACACAAAACATTCAGAGAGAATCAAGAGTTCAAAGTGTAAAGCAAGAGAGAGAAAAATCCAGACCCCTGTTGGACTTTGTTCTGTCAGAGTTCTCATAATTTGTTGAAATTAATTAAAAATCAACCATGTGCACAGAATACCTGTAATCCTATTACTCACCTTGCCCCGCACTCTGACCTTCATCTTCTGCAGTTTAAACGTTTTTTAAACATGCCTGGCTGATTTTTAATTAATTTAAGAAATTTAACATTAAAGTCAATGATAAGCACAGGCATGCTCAGTAAGAATCAACTGTCAGTGTTCTGCCTACATCCACACCAGATCTTTATTTCACTTTAGACAGTCATGGCTTCTCCCAAAGAATCCTGGGAAGTGTAGTTTGTGAAGGGTGCTAAGAGTTGTTATGATACTTCTATTCCACTGACAAAGCTCCAGTGACCAGAGGGATTAAACAGTCAGCCCCTCTTCTGGGGATTGTAGTTCTGTGATGGGAATAGGGCCTCTCCCACCAACTGTCAGCACCCTTCACAAACTACACTTCCCAGGATTCTTTGGGGGAAGCCATGATTATCTGAAGTGAAATAAAGGTCTGGTGTGGATGTGGCCAAGAACAGCTTTGGGTTAAATATGGGTGGAAGACTACATGTGCCTGTTGTAGAATAAAAAGGCAGGGGAAACCCTGAAAAACAATGATATTATTCAGAAAGTTTTCCTTTTGGAAAGGAAAGGGTCTTTCCCTCTGCCCAGTGCCGCCCACCCAATCTCCTCCCCTCCCCCTCCCCCTCCCCACCCCCTTCCTCCCTACCTCTACCATTCCTTCCCTTTTCTCCTGTTCCCCCTCCTTGCCACCACTCACCATATGCTCAGAGGCACATGTTACCAAAATCTTCCAAGCTACACAGGAAGTGGATTGGACTGGGAAAGACCAACCCAAATTGTGTCATTTTTACAAATTTGTAGGGCAGTACAATATCTCAGAGAGGAGGTCAGCTGCCCAATTTCCCTGCTTTTTAAAGTTTGGTAGAATATCTGTTGTCTATAGGTATGTTCTTAAACTGCAAGGGTTTTTTTTTTGCCTATTAGTGAATAGGGCTTCAGGCAGGCATCGTTCTAACAGCATGATCCAGAGTTCTACTGATAACCTGCCTTGAAAATGTAAGAATGTTATCAAGGAGAGGGGGGAAAAGGAGCCAGCAGGATCCATTCAGTGTGACTGTCTCCAAGAATTCAGAAGCTCTTCTCCCAAAGTTTGCTTGTGATCAGTGTGCCCAATGATTTGCAGCAAGGAACAATGCAGCATCAGTGGAGACTGGTGGCTCTGATGTCAGTGGAGCAGTGAATCTGCTTTTGGTTTTAGCCTGAACTTTCAAGGAGCTGTCCAGAGTGCTAAAAGGGTTTTGGGGCTCAGAAGAGGGCATTCTCTGTGGAAGCCCCTAAGCCACGGAGACCTCGTCCCACCTTCACTGTGTAGCTTTCATCATATACTGAAGACATACTTCTTTACCCTTACCTCTGATATCTTTACATACATACGTACTTTAGCATCCACCCTATTATTCTGATTTTAAATTATTTTAACTGATTACAAGCTTGCATTTTTATATTGTTCTAACCCGTCCTTGCACCTTAAGGTGAAGGACGGGTAAGAGATGAGGATAAGGATGAGGAGAGAAAATATTTTTGGAATAATTTCTATTTTTCCAAATCGTGTTGGGGGAGAGGAGTGTTTTTTTAAAAAGAAATCTCAAATTTTCCAGTCTCCAACATCACTTTCGATCTCCTAGATCAGCCTTTCCCAACTAGTGGACCACCAGATGTTGTTGGACCACAACTCCCATCAGCCTCAGCCAGCACTGCCAATGGTCAGGAAAGATGGGATTTGTGGTCCAACAACATCTGGTGGCCCACTAGTTGTGAAACACTGTCCTAGATGCTTTTACTGCCAAAATGTATTACAGCAGGGGACAGCAATATGGTGCCCTCCAGACTTTGTTGGACTTTAACTTCCATCAGGCCTGGTCGTTGGCCATGCTAGCTGGGGCTGGTGGGAATTGGCTGTCTCTGCATTGCACTGTTGATTGTGCTACTCAGGGTGCATACCACTGATTTTTTTTTAAAGGTGTCATAATGATAAAATAACAGCATTGAAAGTCCTGATTAACAACTGTAAGTTCTTGTTTCATTATTGGCATTAATCTTCCTTAATTCTTATCTTAGGCAATTGACTTTGTGTTGACCATGATATACTAGTGAGAAAATCAGTATTTGATCCAGGCCAGTTGCGAAGTATATGAGGCAATAAATAGTGTTTCCAAAGTGATTAGACACCAAAGCAAAGTCTTTCTCTGCCCTTCCCACACAATAAACATAAATGTAGTCCCATGAATGGACTCTGTTCCTCACCTACACCCCTTGCATGGAAAAATGTTATTTGCGGACTTAGTGATCATGGATAAGGCCAGAAATTATTCCACTGATTGTAGCAGCTTTCTCAGCCCTTGGGAGAGGGCCAGCCCAATATCTCTGGATGCCTGGATCAAAGCACAAACACAGTTGAACTTGCTCCCACAAAAGGCAGTGATAGCTGCCAACTTGTAGGGCTTTAAAAGCAGTTCAGACAAATTCATGAAGGATAAAGCCATCAGTGGCTACTAACCATGATGGCTATGTTCCATCTCCACTCTTGGAGGCAGCATGCTTCTGAATGCCAGTTACTGGAAACCGCAGGAGGGAAGAATGCTCTTGTGCTTAGGACCTCCTTGTGGGCTTCCCAAAGGCATCTGGTTGGTCACTGTGAGAGCAGAATGCTGGACTAGATGGGCCATTGGCCTGATCCAGCAGGCTTGTTCTTATTATGATTTATGCTATGCATATCCTGGCCCAGAGGCTGATCTTAAAGCATGGACAGGTTCATGCAGGACAGGGACAGTCCAATGAGGATGTGGAATAAGATAATTTCCTCTTGTGGCAGATATGAGGACTGGCAAATTGGCACCTTCCAGTGCTCACAGCTGTCTCATTATTAGCTTGGATGGATGGATGGATGGATGGATGGATGGATGGATATGCATGATATGCATATGCATGATTGCATTTTATGTATGTATGCGCATAATGCATTTTATGTATTTTAATAGCAGTTTATGCATTTTAATCTACTGTAATGTTTTTATTGTGTATTTTATTATGTATGTATGCGTTTTTATTGTAGCCGCCCTGAGTGCCCTGTTGTAGGGTAGAAGGGCGGGATAGAAATATTTTAAATAAATAAATAAATGTTCCACATTTGTTTGCAGGATTTTTTTTTAAGTAAATCCACATGAAAAACGATCAGCATTTTAGTGTGAATATCTCCTAATGTGCACATTTTTGTATGCGGCTTTGCCTAATATGATGCATTTTTGTATGCTGTCTTCTTCACGAATATATGCATTTATAGGCACACGTTACCCTAGTATATGCATTTTTTTTGTATGCAGTACTTGGCTGGAGAGCTGCATTGCAAAAGATGAAGGGTGAGTTTTGAAGGTTGGGTGTATTTCAGTTTGCATATTGTTTCAGAAAGTGCAAATTAGGTATGTTCGCCTTTAAGTGTGAATTGGGTCAAATGTCTTCTCCATCCCTAGTGGAACAATGCCCTAAATTTCTCCATTCTGTACCCAGGGTTTGGAAAAGTTACTTTTTTGAACTACAACTCCCATCAGCCCAATCCAGTGGCCATGCTGGCTGGGGCTGATGGGAGTTGTAGTTCAAAAAAGTAACTTTTCCAAGCTCTGTCTGTACCCCAATGTGGTTCTCTATTCGGCACCCCACTTTTGAGTCCTGGCTGATTATTATCAGAGCCTCATTGAGGTGAGTCGTCTGAAGCCTTCAAGTTTCCTAAAGTTAGTTGACTGACTTGACATGATGTAAGCAATATTAGCCAAATTTGGCAAAAAAAAATGCAATCCAGATTGTAGCACTATTGCCTGATAGTAAGCCTTTCCCTTGTTCACAAGAGCACCTTATTATTAACATCGATCTCTTCGTCTCTTCTTTACGCTTCATTGCCAAAGCTTGTCTTCTACATGATGCATCGTTCAGTTTAGATCTGTCAAAACAAATTTCTTCCAGACCTTTGCTTTGAAAGACGAATAATCCGAGACATCTCATAGCCAGGAGGAATGGCAATTGCACTTTTGAGCTTTGGAAATATGGAGAATATACGTCATGATGTCCACTGCTGTAGCAAACTTCTTATTAAGAATCTGAACCTTTCTTGTATAAAGCGGGGGGGAGGGAACAATGTGACTGAAAACTAAATGTAGAAAATAACATATATCAAGCGAGTGCATTGGCAGTAATTATCTCTCTGCCTCAGACTATATCTTACAGCAAGATCAAGGTTACATATATGTCATCTTGTGTTTTATAGCTAGATACAAGAGAAACTCAAGAGTTACAAGCAATTCATCTTCCCGAAGTTTTCATAACTCTGAAATGCTCTCAGCTGAATATCTTCATCAGCATCTGCCTCTCTCTTTGCCACTGGTTAGCTTTCTCAGGACATATGTTACGCAAGGTTAAAATCATGCAAAGATCACATTTAAAAAGGGTAAAATTGCTCACCTCCATAGCCATCTTAATGCCTCATCCACATTTACTGTAGTCCCCAGTAAGGGATCAGCTGATGTGACCTGATGATATGGACAAGGTGCTTGTGATGATACGGCCAGCAACATGTCCTCTTTTCTTGCCTTATTAATGCTTGCCAAGGGGGTATGAGCAAATTGATCCAGGGTGTGGTGAACAGATCTTTGCAGGAGGCAGTGGTCCCAACCTCTCTGAAAGAGGTGGTGATCCAACTGTACCTGAAAAACCTCACCCAGGCCCCATTGGTCTGTAAGAACTATCGCCTGGACACAAATACCCCCTTTTAGTGAAGGAGATTGAAAGGGTTGTGGTACAGCAATTGCAAGTACTCTTGGATGAAAACAGATTATCTTGACCCATTCCAGTTTGGGTTCAGACCTGGTTATAGGACTGAATTGGACTGGGTCACCCTGATGGATGACCTTTGTCAGGAGAAGGACAGGGGGAGTGCAACCCTGTTATTCTTACTTGATCTCTCAGTGCCTTTTGATACCATTGACCATGGTATTCTTCTGGGCCGACTTCGTGAGATGTGTATTGGAGGCACTGTTTTACAGTGGTTCCAATCCTATCTCCAAGGTCATTTTCAGAGAATAGCACTGGGTGACTGTCTTTTGGCCCCCGGGCAGTTGTGCTGTGGGGTGTCTCAGGGTACCACCTTGTCTCCAATACTGTTTAACATCTATATGAAGCCTTTGGGACAGGTCATTGGGAGACCTGGGGCAAGGTGTCAGCAGTATGCTGATGATACCCAGCAAGCCTTGGACCAGTGCCTGGATTCGGTGATGGGCTGGATGAGGGCCAATAAACTGACTCTGATTCCTAGCAAGACGGAGGCACTGTGGGTTGGTGGTTCCCAGATAAGTCCAAATCATTGATCAAATGCCTGCTTTGAATTGCACGTGATGCCCATTAGCTACCGGCCAAGTTCAAGGTGCTGGTTTTGGTGTACAAAGTTCTATACAGCTTGGGACCAGGATACCCGAGAACCATCTTATCCTTTCTATACCCAGTCAATCACTGTGCTCTGCAGGTGAGGACCTCCTGCAGATACCATCTTATCAGGAGGTCCATTCTTCACAACATAGGAAGTGGACCTTTAGTGTTGTGACATCTACCCTGTGGAATTCCCTCCCCTTAAACATCAGACAGGCACCATCTCTTTTATCTTTTCAGCGCCTACTGAAGACCTTCCTCTATCAACAAGCTTTTTAAGTAGAGACCTTATCCCAGTTTGTGTTTGTTTAAGAATTGCTTTTTAATATGTTTTTAAAGCTTTTTTTAAAAAAAAGATGTTTTTAAAGCTTTTAAAACAAATGTTTTTAAAGATGTTTTGTTTTAATATGTTTTAAAGGATGTTTTGTTTTTAATATATTTTAAAGTCTGATTTTATGATGTTTTAAAGTGTTTTTAGTGCTTTCGTTTGCCGCCCTGGACTCCTACTGGCAGGAAGGGCAGGATAGAAATCTAATGAATAAAATAATAAAGTAAGATGTTTGGCCATTGCTGGTAAGGGATAGGGAAGTGCTTTATGCACTGATGTCAAGGTATGATGCATGTTGGACTAGATGTCACAGGGTGTGAATGGGGTAACTGAACACGTGGGTGCTATTTCCTCTGCAGTCTTGTGTTTCTTTCAACGTGTACCTATAAGAATAATTAGATATGGTGAAACAAAGACATTAGAAACTTGATCCTGAGGTTTTGAAGCAGAATCTATACTTGTTCGTTCATTCTCTTGCAATTTTTTTCCTATGCTCCATCTCTGCTATCTTTTCAGTGCCTATTGAAGACCTTCTTTCAACAAGCTTTTTAAGTAGAGACCTTATCCCAGTCTGTGCCTGCTTTGGAATTCCTTTTAAAGATGTTTCTAAAAGTTTTTTTATATATAAAATAAGTTTTTAAGACATTTTGTTTTTAAGTCGTTTTAGTTTTTTTTCATTTGTTTGAGACCCATCTCCCTGACCACTTACCATCATGGCTGGGGCTGATGGGAGTTGCAGTCTAACAATATCTGGAGAGCATCATGTTGGCTATCCTGGAGTAGGCCAATAGTTTGACTCAATATAAGTTTGTATGTGTCCTTTTCCCTCCCTGCATCTGTTTTCCATCCACATTGTCTATTGTAGTTTGCAAGCTCCTTGTGGGCAGAGACCTGTCTGACAGAGTAAAGCTGATTTTTACACACACACCCTAGAAGATGTTATTCTGAGAATATTTCTAGGATTTTTTTATTTCTCACACCCCTAGGAAAAGATGGCCACTTTGCAGGAATGTATCCAAATATTATCTATGTTTTGGGGCTGGATAGTCCACACTCCCCTGGAATGACACTAGGAGTGGGGCACTGTGCAGGGTGGAAGAAAAAACACTTAGGAGCAGAAAAAGAAGCTGAGCTACTACTGGTGATCCCCAGATAATGGTGATCCCCAACCCTGCAAAATCTTGGAGAATTTTTCCTCCACAGAAAAATCCCTCTACCTGTTTCACTGTCCACAGACAGGGTGGAGAACTTCAAGAGGCCATTTCCACACAGCTCTGCCTTTTGCTAGGAACATAGAAAACTGCTTTATACCGAGTCAGATCATTGGTAAGTGGTGTCCACCCTGATTGTTCTCCAAGGTTTCAGACAGGGAGACCAGGGTCTTACCTGGATATGGATTGAAACTGGAATCTTCTACATGCCAAGCAGATGCTCCACCACTGAGCCTGTAAAAGCACTGGTATACCGATGGTGTCATCTAGATAAATAAAGGAGCATTGACCCTCTTAAATTATGGCATAGATTTAGGCTGCAATCCTATAACCACTTATCTGGGCTGAAGCCCAATTGAACTTAATGGAGCTTACATCTGAGCAGACATGCATAGGATCGGATTGTTGGGTGATTTTTGGCTGCTTTGGAATTGCATGATTTATTTATTTTATTTTTGTATTGAATGGCTAATCTGTTTAAAATCTAGACGCCATTTTGCTTTGTGTGTGTGTGTGTGTGTGTGTGTGTGTTAATTGACAGTTTTAGGTTTTAATTGTTAGCATGCCCTGAGCCTTTGGAAAGGCACTGTTTAAGTTTGGCAAATAATTAAACAAGTTCTCCCCCTCCCCTTCTCCCCCCCTCTCTATATAGTGTAGTGGGAGTAGATGCTGGAACACAATAATGAGCTCCCAAGTAGTTTGCTGCCTGGGGAGTCAAAGAGCACATCCTCCTGGCCTGTGAAGTCTGAGGGGGTGGAGAGAATTTTAAAAAGGTCCATAACCTTGAGAAGCAGGAGGTTAATAATTCTAATTATTTCTGAGTGTGTCTCAGGAATTTGTTGCATTATCCCATTAGATTAGTCAAAGAGAACATGAAGAGAGGGGAAAAACAGGAGAGGAGGAAAGTGCATTTAAATAATAACAAAATGTAAGAACGCTCATTGTTAATATGCTAATTTGTTTAGAGTTTCTGATAGCTGGGGACTTCAAATTATAGCTGAGGAGTTCAAATTAGGCAGTAAGGCGAGGGCAGAGTTTGCATGATTCAGAATGCAGGAGGCTTTGAACCCTTGCATTAGGGTTATCATAATGCAAGAGAGGCTAACCCCTGGATCTAGAGCCTGATCTGGCCCTCCAACAAGGATCCCACATATTTTGGCAGCAGTGGCAACAACAACAACAACAAAACCAGGAGACACAAACAGGTAGAAAAGTTGAAACTTCTGTGCTCAATCCCAGTATCCTGTTGGGGATCCAAATTGCCCCTTTCCCAGCCATCAGATTGATCATTTGATGAGTAGGAAGGGGTGTGTGCAATAACCTCCACATCTCAGCCGATCTGCACAAATCAGCTGATCTGCACCAGTCAGCTGAGGAGGAGTGGGGATGTACACCTCTGTTCCCTCAGGCCAAATAACGGTTAGCCACACCTGATGTCACATGAGAATTGTGTATCACATGGGCCTCTCTTCAAAGCCATGATGGCACAGGCTACACCTATACTTTGAGAGGGAGGGGGGCATGTAGAAAAGCGAACCAAGCCCCTCACTTCTTCACACGGCACATAGTTAAACTAGGAAATTCACTCCCCCAACGTATAGCGAAAAGAGGATTAGAACAAATTTGTGGAGGATAAGGATATCAGCGGCTACTAGACATGGCAGCTTTATTTATTTATTTATTTGTGAAAGTATTGATATACCACCTTCTCGCAAACATCAGAGCAGTGTACAGCAGCCTAAAAATAATTAAAAGCAATGCAAAACCATCATTAGAAGGACTGGCTGCTCAAAAGACATTGTAAATGGCTGCTATATGCATGTTGGCCCCAAAAAGGTCTTCAAGAGATGCCTGAAAGTCATAAGCGAGGGAATCTCTGCTGGAAGTAAATGCCTGGCTTCTGGTTGGGACTCTGTAACATGGGGGATAATTACCTCCACAGCCTAAGACTGTATGCCTCTGAATGCCATCTGTCGGGAATGCTTTGATTTGGATTCCTGCATTGAGCAGGGGGTTGGGCTTGATGGCCTTGTAGGCCCCTTCCAACTCTACTATTCTATGATTCTATGAATGCCAGTTGCTGGGGAGATCTCTGTTGCACTCAGCTCCTGCTTGCTGGCTTCCCATGGGCATCTGGTTGAGTACAGAATGATGGACAAGATGGGCCTTTTAGCCTGATCCAGAAGGGCTCTCCTTACTTTCTCACTACTGCAACCAAGTAGGTATGTTTATCTCTTGGTTTCCTCCGCTAAACATGACTTTAACCTCTGAGATGTATCTATTGGCCCAACCAATTCTCTGTAGTGGGTAGGGTGGCAAGTCAATGAATGCTTAGCAATTTGGCCCTAAAGGACAAGCAGTTAATTTGTTTTATGTTGGTTGCAGCCCAATCTCTTATTGCTCAATTTTGGAAGGACTTGAAAGGCATCTCCATCCTCTTGTGGCACAACAAAATTTGGCAGTGAGCATGAACAGAAAAACGTACACAACGGATAAAAAAAACGGGAAAAGGCAGGGAAAAAAGAACACATTTCTCGCAGAATGGTGGAGTGTTACTTCTTATGAGGTTGATGGTAATACCAAGGTTCCTAAGGTTTTCTGCAGTAGGAGTTTGTAAAGGTAACTCCTTTTTGTACTATACTTTTTCTTTGTGTCTAGGTGCAGAAAACATGCAGTTTATATATATATATATATATATATATATATATATATATATATATATATACACATTGGATGATTCTTAATACGATGTTAATATAGTCTTAATTTCCTGTTTGTGTTCCCCATTGCTCAGTTTGTTTTGTTAAAATTAAAAACAACCTAAAATCACAAAATAGGGTGGGTTCTAAAAATATACATCTCAGGTGTCAAAGACCAGGGTAAAGAGGTGCATCTTCAGCATTTGGCTAACACTGTATAGCGAAGTTGCCAGACACACATCAGTGGGGAGGGAGTTCCACAACTAATGGGCCCTCACAGGGAATGTCCTCTCCCAGGCCACCACCATCCAAGCTTCCAAGGGTGGTGGAACTACCAAAAGGGCCTCCTCTGCTGATCTTAATACCTGAGAGGGTCTGTAGGGAAGGAGGAGGACCTTCAAATATTTGGGACCTAAGTCATTTAGGGCTTTAAACACTAACGAGAGCACCTTAAATTCAGCCCGGAAACAAACTGGCAACCAATGCAGGAATTATATGAGATCTAAAGGGAATCCCAGCCAGTAATCTGGCTGCTGCATTTTGGACCAGCTGAAGTTTCCGAGTTGTCTTCAAGGACAGCCCCATGTAGAGCGTATTGCAGTAATCCAGTCTGGAAGTTACTAGAGCATGGAGTACTGTAGCCAAGTCATCTCTGTCCAAAAGGGGTTAAAGCTGACAAAGCTGTCTGCCACCCCTCTGAATTTGTTTGGTGGGGTTTTTTGCCCTTCAGTTTCATCTTCTTGGGTTGAACTTTTGAACTTCCGGTGACCTTTTTAACTTCCTGGTTCCAGAACAGCCACTAAAAAAGTGAGCAACCATTTTTTAGCACAAGCACAAAATGTTCAGTTCTTTCACACTCCTGTAAAATCCAGAACCCTCAGGGTGACTTCTTAAGACCTCAGATTTGAAGCCCTCACAGTCTTGGAACAAAGGTCACATCCACATAATACATTTAAAGCATGTTTAACGAAAAAAATTAAGGTATATGGTTTCCCTCAAAGAAACCTGGGTTCTTCACAGGGCTAAAACTCCCGGCACCCTTAACAAAGTACAGTTCCCAGGATTTTTTTGGGGAAGCCATGTGTTTTAAATGTGCATGAAATGTGCTTTCAGTGTATGGATGTGTATATAACCTTTGTTCCAAGACTGTGAGGGCTTCAACTCTGATATGGCTAAACTCTGCTCCATAACTGTTTGGTTCCCTGTTTTAAAGACAGCAACTTCTTGCCTTCCCATGGCTAGTGATGACATCAGGGAAAAGATCACAAGGCGCTATACAGCCAGTCTGCTACCACAAGGTTGGGGAACCTGTGGCCCTCCAGATATTGCTGGACTACAGTTCCCATTATCCCTGATTGTTGGCCGTGCTGGTTAGGGCTGATGGGATTTGGAGTCCAATGATACCTGAAGGGCACCAGGATCCCTATCCCTGTGTTATCCAGTATCAGGGCTGAGCAATGGGTAACAGCCTGATGTGGGCCAGGGTCCATGGGGTGAAAGACTAGGAAGTCCTCTTACAGTCCTTCCTGTTTGCATGCATCCAATGACCAGCCTGGGTTAGCAGGGTCCATAAAGAGCCTGAGGATGCTAAGATGCTACAACATGCAGCTTGGTGTCTCATCACAAGAAGCAGCTGCACACAAACCCAGAGGCTCCCAGTCCAGACCAGCTCCTGACACCCACGAGCAAATATTACATGTAGGTCAATGCACCTAGCAACAATGCAGCATGATGCTACATTACAGGCATAAGGCAACATCAAAGGACCGCTGATGGCCACTTCTTGTAAACAACTGAGAAAAATAAATGAATATTTTGAAAGAGGCACCAAAAACAACATCCCAAAACAATGATAACAAGACGACCAGGGGGAAAGTGCAAATGAAATAATTAATTTCAAATACAATTTGAGATTGTCATGTTGTGTGCCACACGTGCGTTTTTCCTTTCTTACTTTGGGGGCCAGGACACCCATCGACCTTGATCCATGTTCTCCTTCTGAAGCAAATGCACTGCACTATGCCGGAGTTGGCTGAAACCATCACTCTTTCACCCTTTGTTTTAGCTGGAAGGTTTCAATATCTGTTGAAGATACTTGACTTGTGCAGAGATCAAAGTGAAATGCCAAGTATAAAGGCAGAAGTCTGCTTTTGAGGGAAGCTGATTTTATTGAAGAAAGAACACTGGGACGGAGAGAGGAGGCAGGCAGACAGTGTTTGCTCTCTCATTACAGCCATTGTGATCTCCACAGTCACTTGCTCTCCATTTTACCTCGCAAGATGGGAATGAACGGCCAGATTGACACCACCCACAGGCCTAGCTACAGGATTCCACCTGAAGTTGCTCAGTCTTCATCTCAGAGCAATGAAAAAATTGCATTGATCACTGACTGAGTGATGTCTCGAGGTTCCATTACCATGTTACACCAGCCTTGTTTAGCTCATCTTCAAAGAGATGCCAGCTGTTTCAAGGGCAATGTTTCAAAATTCATCTGGGAAGGAGTTAAAGGCAGGAGGTGAGAGAGAGAAAGAGCTTCCATCATGCATCGTTACATGCTATTCTTACCAAGTAATCCTTTTCCAAGTTGTGCATCTAGGCTCTAAAACAGAAGCAACGTTTCTGTCGTTGTTATGTGCCTTCAACTCAATTGCGACTTATGGCAATCCTATGAATCAGTGACCTCCAAGAGCATCTGTCATGAATCACCCTGTTCAGATCTTTTAAGTTCAGGTCTGTGGCTTCCTTGATGGAATCAATCCAACTCTTGTTTGGTCTTCCTCTTTTTCTACTCCTTTCTGTTTTTCCCAGTGTTATTGTCTTTTCTAGTGAATCAGGTCTTCTCGTTATATGTCCAAAGTATGATAACCTCAGTTTCATCATTTTAGCTTCTAGTGACAGTTCTGGTTTAATTTGTTCTAGCACCCAATTATTTCTCTTTTTCGCAGTCCATGGTGTTCGCAAAACTCTCCTCCAACACCACATTTCAAAAGAGTTTATTTTTCTCTTATCTGCTTTTTTCACTGTCCAACTTTCACATCCATACATAGATTGGGAATACCATGGTCTGAATGATCCTGACTTTAGTGTTCAGTGATACATCTTTGCATTTGAGGACCTTTTCTAGTTCTCTCATAGCGGCCCTCCCCAGTCCAAGCCTTCTTCTGATTTCTTGACTATTGTCTCCATTCTGGTTAATGACTGTGCCAAGGCATTGCTAATCCTTGACAAGTTCAATGTCCTCATTGTCAACTGTAAAGTTACAGAAATTGTCTGTTGTCATTACTTTAGTCTTCTTGACATTCAGCTGTAGTCCTGCTTTTGTGCTTTCCTCTTTAACTTTCATCAGCATTGGTTTCAAATCATTACTGGTTTCTGCTTCTGATTGATATTTCTCCCCCCAATTTTCACACCTCCATCTTGGTCTAATCCTGCTTTCTGTATGATATGTTCTGCATACAGATTAAACAAAAAATACACCCCTCTCTGACACCCTTTCTTATTGGGAACCAATTGGTTTCTCCATATTCTGTCCTTACAGTAGCCTCTTGTGCAGAGTATAGGTTGCACATCAGGACAATCAGATGCTGTGGCACCCCCATTCCTTTTAAAGCATCCCATAGTTTTTCATGATCTACACAGTCAAAGGCTTTGCTGTGATCTATAAAGCACAGGGTGATTTCCTTCTGAAATTCCTTGCTCCGTTCCATTATCCAATGTATATTTGCGATAAGATCTCTGGTACCTCTTCCCTTTCTATATCCAGCTTGGACTCCTGGCATTTCTCACTCCATATATGGTGAGAGCCTTTGTTGTAGAATCTTGAGCATTATTTTACTTGCATGGGATATTAAGGCAATAGTTTGATAATTACTGCATTCCCTGGGCTCCCCTTTCTTTGGAATTGGGATATATATTGAATGCTTCCAGTCTGTTGGCCATTGTTTAGTTTTCCATATTTCTTGACAATTTTTTGTCAAACTTTGGACAGATTCAGTCTCAGTAGCTTGTAGCAACTCTATTGCTATGGCATCTGTTCCTGGTGATTTGTTTCTTCCAAGTATTTTGAGAGCAGCTTTCACCTCACATTCTAAAATTTCTGGTTCTTCATCATATGGTTCTTCCGTGAATGCAACTGTCATCTTGGCATCTCTTTTATAGAGTTCTTCAGTGTATTGCTTCCATTGTCCTTTTATTTCATCTTGGTCAGTCAGCGTGTTCCCCTGTTGATTATTCAACATCCCTTTCATAATAATAATAATAATAATAATAATTTAATTTATGTGTCGCCTATCTGGCCAATGGCCACTCTAGGCGACGTACAAATCAGTTGCAGTAAATGCAGCACAATAAAATACACATAAAATACAATATAACAAGGAAACTATAAATAGGAATGATAACAGTTCAGAGTAATAGGCAGTTAGTCCTGAAAATTAACCCTCCCCAGAAGTCCCAAAGGCCTGTCTGAAAAGCCAGGTCTTCAAGGCTTTGCGGAATACATTCAGGGAAGGGGCGTGCCGAAGATCGTACGGGAGGGAGTTCCAGAGAGTGGGGGCCACCACTGAAAATGCCCTCTCTCTAGTCCCCACCAACCTAGCTGTTTTAGTTGGTGGGACTGAGAGAAGGCCCTGAGTGGCTGATCTTGTCGGGCGGCATAATTGGTGACGCTGCAGGCGCTCCATCAGGTAAACTGGTCCGAAACCGTGTAGGGATTTAAAGGTTAGTACCAACACCTTGAATTGAGCCCGGAAAATAACTGGAAGCCAGTGTAAATCGAATAACACTGGAGTGATGTGTTCCCGGCGGCGACAATTTGTAAGTAGTCGAGCCGCAGCATTTTGTATAAGTTGTAATTTCCGGACCGTTTTCAAGGGTAACCCCACGTAGAGCGCATTGCAGTAGTCTAAACGAGAGGTGACCAGGGCATGTACTACCAGTGGGAGCTGATGAACAGGGAGGTAGGGTTGCAGCCTACGAATGAGGTGTAATTGATACCAGGCTGCCCGGCTCACTGCCGAAATCTGAGCCTCCATGGACAGCCTGGAATCAAGAACAACCCCAAGGCTGTGGACCTGGTCCTTTAGGGGCAATTTTACCCCATTGAACATCAGGTCAACATCTCCCAACCTTGCCTTGTCTCCCACAAGCAGCACCTCAGTCTTATCGGGATTCAACTTCAACCTGTTCCTTCGCATCCATCCACTCACGGATTCCAGGCACTTGGACATGGTCTCCACAGCCAACTCTGGCGAAGATTTAAACGAGAGATAGAGCTGAGTGTCATCCGCATATTGGTGACACTGCAGCCCAAATCTCCTAATGATTGTCCCCAGCGGCTTCATATAGATATTAAATAGCATGGGAGAGAGGATAGAGCCCTGTGGCACACCACAATTGAGAGGCCAAGGGTCTGAAACCTCCTCCCCCAATGCTACCTGTTGATGCCTATCAGAGAGAAAGGAATGGAACCACCGTAATACAGTGCCTCCTATTCCCAATCCCTCCAGGCGATGTAAAAGGATACTGTGGTCAACAGTATCAAAAGCCGCTGAAAGATCGAGGAGGACAAGAAAGGTGAATTCTCCCCTATCTAATGCCCCCCTCATATCATCAACCAGAGCGACCAAGGCTGTTTCAGTTCCATGTCCAGTCCTGAAACCCGATTGGTATGGATCCAAATAATCCGTTTCATCCAAGTGTGTCGACAACTGATTAGCCACCACTCGCTCAATGACCTTGCCCAAGAATGGTAAATTCGAAATTGGGCGAAAGTTATTCAAAACCTGGGGATCCAAGGAGGGCTTCTTTAAGATGGGCTTTACAATTGCCTCCTTGAGGGCTAATGGCATTACACCCTCCTTCAAGGATGCATTGACCACCGCCTTGATCCCCTCGCCCAGTTTCTCTTTGCAGCTCACCAGGAGCCACGATGGACAAGGATCATTTAGACAGGTGGTAGGCTTCACAGTCGAGAGCACCTTGTCCATATCCTCAGAAGGGAGAGGCCGAAACCGATCCCACTTGACTGGCTTGCAACTGGCCAACTCTGATTCACTCACTGCATCCACGGCGTACGGGATCGAGCTCCGTAAATGTTCGATTTTGTCAGCAAAGTGCTTTGCTAACTTGTCACAGGAGGTCTTGGACTGCTCCAAGGGTTCCTGAGCAACTGGACCGACCAGGCTTTGGACCACCTGGAACAACCTCCTGGGACAGCACTCTGCTGACGCAATAGAGGCAGCAAAGAACTTCTTTTCTGCCTTTATTGCCACTTGGTAGGCAGTTACTGCTGCTCTAACCTGTGTCTGGACATCTTCGGAACGGGATTTCCGCCACCGGCGCTCTAGTCGTCTCACCTCCTGTCTCAGATTACGCAACCGTGGTGTGTACCATGGTGCTAACTGAGTTCTGTTCAGGGGGAGAGGACATTTCGGTGCCACCCGGTCCAGAGCCCTGGTGATCCCTTCATTCCACTCTAACACCAGGGAGTCAACCGAGCGGCCTTCAGCAGGTTCCAATTCCCCAAGCGCAGTCAGGAATCCTTCTGGATCCATCAGGCGTCTGGGGCGGACCATTCTAATAGGTCCTTTTCCCCTGCGGAGGATGTGAGGCATCGAGAAGTCTATATTTACCAGGTAGTGATCTGACCATGACACAGGGGTGGAAGAAGCAACCCCCAACTTCAGAGCACTTCCCTCCCCTCTCAGGACAAACATAAGGTCGAGAGCATGACCGGCTACATGGGTGGGCCCAGTATTACTAAGGTGCAATTCCCAGGAAGCCATGGTTTCCAGGAAATCCCGAGGGGCCCCAGTGAGAGTGGTCTCGACATGCATGTTGAAGTCACCCAGCACCAATAATTCTGGGGACAACGCCCGTACAGCCGAGACCACCTCAAGCACCTCGGCCAGGGATTCTGCTGTGCAGCGGGGTGGGCGGTACACCAGCAGGATCCCCAAACTGCCCTTCGGGTCCAACCTCCAGTACATGCAATCAACAAACTTAGTCCTATGTAGAGGAGGTCTGGTAAAAACTAAAGACTCCCGGTAGATGACTGCCACACCCCCTCCCTGCCTTCCCACCCTTGGCTGCTGTGCATAACGGAAACCCGGTGGACACATGGCCTCAAGAATGGGAGCTGTGGCCTCATCCAACCAGGTCTCCGTAATACATGCCAGGTCTGCCTGTCCATCCAAGATTGTATCATGGATGTGTGATTTTTTTGTACTACAGACCTGGCATTACACAACAACAGTCGAAGGTTGGTAGGAAACCTGCATCCCCCAGTTATCGTCTGGTTTTGGGCAGACCCGGAACATGGGATGGGTACTAAGCATCTATCCCGCATTCCCCTAATCTGGCATGGTCTGCCCTCAGTACCACTCCGGCGTCTGCCACCCACTCTTTCTATAATTTGGCCCCTCACCCTCCCTGTCACATCCCCCCCTGACTTACACATGCCCCTATCCCTGACCGCCAATCAGACAGGCCGCCCACCCTAAAGCAATAGTAAACTGGAGACCCGCCTCTAAACACTCTGATAACTGTTAAATTAATTTCTCTAATCTTTTGGAATAGCGCCCTTGTTCTTCCCTTTTTGTTGTCCTCTTCTATTTCTATACAATAACTATTGTAATAGTTCCCTTTGTCCCTACGTACTAGTCGCTGTATAGTTGCATTTAGGGTTCTGACCGTGTTTCTGTTGCTTTTGCTTTCCTTCTCTCTTTAACCATTTTAAGAGTTTATCAGTCATCCATTGAGGTCTTTCTCTCTTTTTAACTAGAGGTATTGTCTTTTTGCATTCTTCCCTGATAATGTCTCTGACTTCACTCCATAGTTCTTCTGGTTCTCTGTCAACTAAGTTTAAAGCCTCAAATCTGTTCCTTATTTGATCTTTATATTCTTCTGGGATGTTATTTAAATTGTATTTTGGCATTATGATTGCTTTGTTGTTGTTCTTTAGATTTACTCTGATTTTCGATACGACCAGTTCATGATCTGTACTGCAGTCTGCTCCTGGTCTTGTTTTCGCAGAAAGTATGGAACTTCTCCATCTTCTGCTACCAATTATATCATCAATTTGATTCCTATGTTGACCATTTGGTGATGTCCACGTGTACAGTTGTCTTTTCAGTTGCTCAAAAAATGTGTTTGCAAGAAACAAATTATTGGCTTCACAGAATTCAATAAGTCTTTCTCCCATTTCATTTCTGTCTCCTAAGCCCCATTTCCCCACAATTCCTAGTTCTTCTCTGTTCCCTACTTTTGCATTCCAGTCCCCCATGATTATCAGAACATCTTGTTTTGGTGTGTGATCAACTTTCTCCTGTACTTCTGTGTAAAATCTCCCCAATTTTTCTTCTGCGTTTGCCATTGGAGAGTAGACTTGGATGATGGTTATGTTAATAGGTTTCCCATTTCATCTTATTGATATCATTTGCTCAGACCTTGCATTGTAGCTCCTAATTGCTTTTGGTACATCACTTCTCACTATTAAAGCAACCCCTTTTCTTATTAATTTCTCATTTCCTGCATAAAATATTTTGTACTTGCCTGATTGAAAATGTCCCATTCCCGTCCATTTTAATTCATTCACGCCAAGTATTATAATGTTGATACGTTCCATTTCTTGCTTGACAATTTCTAACTTTCCCTGGTTCATGCTTCTCACGTTCCATGTTCCTATTGTGTGCGTCGTACAACACTGGACTCTCCTTTTGCATCTGTGCACATCAGCCTCTGGTCTTCATTTCGGCTTTGATCCAGCTGCGTCATTAGTCACAGAACTACTCGTACTTGTCCTTTGTTCTTCCCTAGTAGCTCGGTGAGTGCCTTCTGACCTGGAGGTCTCATCTTCCAGCACTATCTCATGTTGCATTTTGGATACTCTGTTCAGAGGGTTTTCATGGTAAGAGGTATTCAGAGGTGGTTTACATTGCCTTCCTCTGAGTTTGGATGCATCTTAGTCTTGTGCCAGCTTTGACCATTCCACCCTGGGTGTGGGGAATGAAAACAGCATGTGAAGGGTGATCTAGATGCTTGCCTCCCCCTCTCTATGCCTTCACATTGCATTAGAATAAGGTGTTTGCCAGCACAAACAACATGAATGTTGTTGTGGTGGTGGTTTTCGTTGTTGTGTTTTAGGTGTTTCTCCATGCTTGCTCAAAAAGGTCAAGTATGTGGTTAGATTACAAATAACTGGGGACTCATTGCCAGGGATCGCCAAATGTATCAATTTTTTTATTAGCCTATTGAGGACTAGCAGAAGAGGGATGGAGAGCCACATCCCTTCTCCATCAGACCACTCACTTGCCTCCATGGAATTTCTTGTTGCCTATGGCCACTAGGCAAGCGCTTAAATGCAATGTTGTAACACAAGGATGGGGAGCTTGTGTTCTTCCAGATGCTATGGGACTCCAGCTCCTGTCAACCCCAGCCAACATGAACAATCATCATGGATGGTGGAAAAATTTGAACAAAAGCTGGAGAGCCATAGATTTCCCTATATCTGGTGTCAAGGTTCTGACATTTTCCTTATAAAAGATGAAATTTTTATGAGGCTTATTTATCATCTTCTCTTTCAAAACCTTCAGGCTCTACTATATAGCCACCACACGTGGTACAAATCTCCATCTCAATGCCAGTATCTACCTTTATCAGCCATATAGATCTTAAGATAGCTTCCAGAGCAGTAAATGTCATTGCATTGCCAGTTTATGGCAGTTTTTTCCACTGATGTTAAGAGCTACTGAAAACTTAGGGTCTTTTGAAAAAATGGAAACACTAGACCTCATCAGGAATTATAACTTTCACATATCCCCCTTTATCATATATAGCTTATACCATTCTGTTTGTGTATCAAGCGGGATATATTAAGGTGTTGTTGTTTTGCTTTCTATCCGTGCTAATTTTCTCAAAATTCTCAAGAGTATTTTCTCAGAGGATATTATCTCTCTTTTTTGTGATGAAAAAGATCTTATTTGTAGATAGTGAAGGAATGGAGAATAAAATGGAGGCCCCATTCCCATAACATTGGTGATTTCATCACACGAAAATATCTTGCCCTCCTTTAGGTGGATCTTTGTAGCAATCGAATCCATGTATTTATACATTCCAAAATTCCATCAATGTCCATCTAAACTGAATAATTCACCATTATAGAACCAAGACTGATGGAGATATAGCAGGGGGCATTTTACACCTTTATTTATATAAAACATCTAACAGTATTTAACAGTAAAGTGATCTTTTGAATAATATAAATGACTCTTTGTTTTCCCTTGCCATACCAAGTCTCTCAATAATAATTTACTAGCATCCTGCTCAGATGGATAAAGTCAGCAGTTCCCATTTTCTTTTAATCACTCTAGCTATCACACCACTTTTTTTTTAGCATAACGTTCATACATTATGCTTCTTGGAACACCATTTCTACCACATACAACTAGGCAGTAAACATTGCTCATCTTGTAACACCTTCCGTGACATTTTGACTGGGTGTTTAATGTATACGTGTGCTCTTGTGCATCTGAAACTTGTTAGCAAAAAGCAAGAAAGTTGCAAATTCTGGCATGCACCAATTCTGAAATTAATTTTAGGAATTTTCCAAGTTAAACCAGAAGGCAAGTGAAGAGCAATGCAGGGCTGAGCCAGCCAATGGAATAATAATAGAATAGGGAACATCCACTCATTCCTAGAACAAAAACAGAGGTATGTAAGTCATGTTTACTTTTTATTAGCAAAAGGCACTTTCATGTGGACACTGGGCTGAGGGAGGGTTGTGTATTGGCACAACCCCCTTAGTGTGCACTGCATTTCAGCATCCTCCATGCCCAGAACCAAACTGCATCATCATATGGCAGGGATGACAACCTGTGGCTCTCCAGATGTTGCTAAACCATCAATCCCCTCATTCCCAAGCATTGGCCATGCTGGCTGGGGCTGATGGAGTTGGAGTCTAACATGCCAATTTAAGTTCAAGATGCTGGTAAAGTAGCCTGAAACCAGGATACCTAAAAGATAGTCTCACCCCTTATATACCCAATTGATCATTGCACTCTGCAGGGGACTGTCTCATCAGGAGATTGATTCTGTACGATATAGGAATCAGGCCTGTAGTGTGCTCACACCTACCCATTGAAATTAAGTATTAGACAGGCACCATCTCTGTTGACGTTTGGGTGCCTGCTGAAGACCTTCATCTTTCAACGAGCCTTTTAAGTGTAGATCTTTGTCCCAGCCCCCAGCTGCACTATATATTTAAAGCAGTATCATGCCACTTTAAACTGTAGTTTGTTGCGGGTGCTGAGAATTTTTAGGAGACCCTTATTTCCCTCCCAGAGCTTCAATTCTCAGAGTTCCCTGGGAAGGGGGATTCACTGTTAAACCATCCCATTCCGTCCTGTGCATCCTGTTCTCTTGAACTATATATATGTATTTGCATAAACACAGAAGCACATAGTTCAATTATCATATATAATATATAGCATATGCATATTCTGTTTAGTTATTTGATTTACATCCTGCTCTTCCTCCCAAAGGAGCCCAGGATGGCAATACCAATACTAAATTTTAAAACAAAAATATCAATGCTAACAATCCAATAGGTATTAAATACTACCTATTAAATACTACCTGTTTCAGGCAGAGGTCTTTCACATCACCTGCTACCTGATCCTTCTTTAATTGGAAATGCCAGGGACTGAACCATGGAGCTTCTGTAGGCAAAGCATGTGCTCTCCCATTGAATGATGGTCTCTCCCCTGGTCTGTCTGACAGAAGTTGGTCTGTTGATCAAATGCATGCATGCCATGCTTATGTGATGTATTGGTGCTCTTTTCTGCTACTCACATATCATTTCAGAATATTAGCCTTCATTACACAGAATAACCTTTCCATCATTTTCTTGGAGCATCCTTTAGACGTGCATGCCATAAGACCTTTCTTTCCTAAGTATTCCACTCCATTACCAGGAAATCCCCAGTGTTTTGTAAGTGGGCTGTTTTTCCCTAGACAGTGCCTATTTGTTTAAGGGGTGGGGAAAGAGAAAAACCAGCTCCACTAGTTTAAGATGCTTTTAATGTACTATGTTAGGTTTTCAGAATGCACCTGAGGTTCATGAAAGGTGGCAGATCATGAGAGTCTTAATGCCAGTCTCCGGTTTATGGAAATAAATGGTCTTTTTACAGTTTTACTATCCATCATCCTGCCTTCTCCTAAAGCACATGTTCTGTGGTGTGAGCCAGTTTGTGAGGTGAGGAAGGTTGTGTAAGCAAGATATCTGTAGGCTTAAACTGTCTCAGAGACCACCATTGCTCATCTCCTGATATGCGAGTTGGGTTAATGGAGTCTCCACTGGTATCACTTACATTTTCTGAAGTTGAATGGAAGGACAGGAAAGAGAGTGAAAATTGCAACGGAGCTATATTTCAGCTTGTCGCCCGGCTCCATCTTCTTGCTCCTCTCTCTGCTCTCATCTCAGCATTTGAAGCATGTATCAACATGCACAAGCTGAAGAATGATTCATATTATCAATGTGAGGCATGTCATGCTGTGCAGGACTAGCCAATTTCTCAGCAGAGCTGTTGACTGTGTAAGGAGGAAACACAGCATGCTCACAGATGCCATGAGATCATTGGTGCTGGTGGGTGCTAGTCCGGGATAGGGATTGGGGGATTCAATTCAGTTTGCATTTAAAGCAGAATCTATCAAATTCACGCTTTTAAAAACAATATGAGAACCGTCATTTGAAATTTGCACTTACCCAAATTTTGCAATGAAGATCTCCAACCAATGTCTACAAAAGTGTAAAAATTAGGGGCAAGTGTGCATAAAAATGAATATACTAGTGAAAGTAACATAGAAAAATGCATTATGTTAGGAGAAATTGCTTGCAAACATGTGTACATTAGTCAAAATGCATAGAAAAATGTTTATTAGGAGAAATTCACACTGAAATGCTGAAGAATTTTCATGAGGATTTTTTAAAATAAATGCAAATTGCTGTAGAACTGTGGAGAACTGGATTTAAGATTGGAAAAATGATAAACTGAGAAAACCAACATTGACAGATCCTTTCATCCTTTACTATGCTGCCAATAATAAAGGAGAGAGAAAAGCATGAGAGGTGGGCAGCCTGTGTGCTCTGCTACTTCTATAGAAGGGCTCCATAACTAGCCTTCTAGAGAGAATACGTAAATGAATGAATGAATTCCAAAATCCCCAGTTTGGCAATATGTTTATTAGGGCCACTGAAAGTGTCACAAAATTGCAAGCTTCTCTTCATCAAGCTGGATGTTATGCAAAGTTCTGGAGGACATGGAACTTTGCTCACTATTTTGTGACATTTTGGTTGGAAATGCTCACAGTTGGAAATTTTATTATACATCAATAGGACTTCCTTTGCTTTGAATGAATGAATGGCTCTGCCCATATCCCCAAGACCAGGAACCATTTGCTTGTTGTACTGAGGTCTAATCAAGATGACTGAATGTCACTCCATCTCAGTGAGCCATTTGGTTGTGATGAGAGGTCTACCATTGATTACTGGTTGAACTGGGGCCAAAGCAAGGTTTGTGACATCTGAGGCATTGTGTTCGGTAACTCTTACCTGATGTAGGTACCTCTTCATTCAATATCTACAAAACTGCACTGATTTATTCCAGGGAAACATTAACACCAAAACTTTCTAAAAAATGCACAATCTCAGAGATGGAACCACACCCAGAGAGGTATTTTCTTTCCTTGCAATTTGTAAAATACCTGTGGAATTAAAGTTGTGATTTGCATTTTAACTACATATAGTGGAGTTAATTGTCCCCATGGTGCAATCATTTCACAAGGGACTTCACTGTGGATGTAGGAAGAGCCCTGCTAGATCAGGCCAAACACCCAGCTAATCCAGCATCCTGTTCTCACAGTGGCCAACTAGATGCTTGTGGGAAGTCCACAAGCAGGACCCAAGTATAATAGTACTCTTCACACTTGCAGTTCCCAGTGATCACTATTCAGAGGCATACTGCCTCCAATAGTGTAGGCACAATGCAGCCATTGTGGCCAGTAGCCACTGATAGCCTTATCCTCCATGAATTTGTCTAATCCTCTTTTAAGGCCATCCAAGGCGGTGGCCATCACTGCCTCTTGTGGGAGCAAATTCCAGAGTAACTATATGATGCGTGAAGTACTTTCTTTTGTCTGTCTCGAATCTTCCAACATTAAGCTTCATTGGATGGGCCAGGGTGCAGTGAGTGAGAGAGAAAAAAGTCACCCAATCTATTTTTTCCATGCCATGCATAATCTTATAAACCTCAATGTCATGTCTCCCCTTACTTGCTTTTTTTTTTCTAAACTAAAAAGCCCCAAATGTTATAAGCTTTCCTCATAGGGGAGTTGTGTCAAACCCTAAAATCATTCCTGTGCAGCATCCTATGGACAGCTTACTGATGTGGCTGCCAAGATCAGTCCAAGACATTTTGCTGCACTTCTCCATAATACCAATGAAATGAATGTACTGCCTTCAAGTCGATTCCGACTTATGGTGACCCTATGAATAGGGTTTTCATGAGGCTGAGAGGCAGTAACTGGCCCAAGGTCACCCAGTGCACTTCATGGCTGTGTGGGGATTCAAACCGTGGTCTCCCAGGTTGTAGTCCAACACCTTAACCACTACGCCACCAGATCAGCTAAATTATCTTGGCATCAGTGGAAGAAAATCACATAAGCACCTCCCTCCCTCTAGCATTAAAAATGCAACAATAATAAATAATAAAGCAGTCCAACCGTTCTTTATGCCAGGCTGCGTGTGTGTGTGTGTGTATGTCTATTGGGTGGAGGTGTCCTGTTGTCCAGGTCACCAGGCTCTTTTGGCTTCCCACCAGTTGCCACCTGAAGATGATCTACTGTTGCAAAGCTCCCCCTTCAACTCTCTGAACATGCAGGCAGAAGTGCCAGTGGCAGATCCCTGACAGCAGCCAGTGGAAAGCCCTGAAATGATGCAATCTGCCCGCTTCCCTAACTTCCACCCCGGACACCATGCACCATGCACACCTCTGCTGCTCTGTAAAGCCCCCTACTCCAAAGCTAGGAGGGGACTTAGGATTGCTCCTTAAAATAACTAAGCATTTGCTGCCCTTTAGGACAGCCAAAATCAGCTACCTGAGGTACCCACCTCATTTTGCCTAATGGCAGGGAAGAGCTGCTGCCAGACAATACTGATCAAGATGGATCAATAATCTATCTCCATATAAAGCAGCTTCCTATGCTCCTATATATGTAGAAGGACAATTCCTAAATATCTAAGGGGAACATCTGTAGCTTAATGGTACTGCAATTGCTTTGTGTGCAGAAGGTCCCAGCTTCAGTCCCTGGCACCTCCAAGAAGGGTTGAGAATGTCCTCTATCTAAAACCCTGGAGAGGTGCTGTCAGTCATTGCAAACAGCTCTGAGCTAGTTCGACAAATCCTCTGACTCCTTATAAGGCACTTTCCTATGTTCAGGGCCAGCACCAAAGAGTGGCCAGGTTGGGCCCACAGGGCCCCCTGAAGGGCCTCTCATTAGGGTGGAGGAGTAGCGCTCCCCTTCTGCAATCTGGAGGAGGGTCCCTGCCGTGGATCGCAGGGAGGGAGCTTCCCGGCCGGCCACCCGTTCGCTCGCTCCACCTACCTCTCTCTCCTGTCTTTTGCTGCTGCGAGCGCAGTGCACACAGGGTTGCCATCAACCAAGATGGAAGCAGAGGCTTCTTTAAGGGGCTAATGCCCCTACCGCCATCTTGGTTGATGGAAACCCTGTGCGTGAAGCAGCAGGACACAAGAGAGAGGTTGGTGAAACAGACAGGAGCCACACACCCAGGGCAGGGTGGTGCCCACGGGCCCAGTCATGCCTGGCCCCAGCCCTGGTCATGTTTGTCAAGCTTGGAGCTTAATGGCATGTATCTATTTAGATACATC
This sequence comes from Rhineura floridana, assembly GCF_030035675.1. Taxonomy (NCBI): domain Eukaryota; kingdom Metazoa; phylum Chordata; class Lepidosauria; order Squamata; family Rhineuridae; genus Rhineura; species Rhineura floridana. Next base: position 171,677,761 of record NC_084484.1, read on the forward strand.
GTGGCTATTCTCCCCCTAGAAACTGAGATTCTTTGAACATTTTCAGCGTGTGAAATTTAGCACCTTAAGGTGTTTTATCTATTACTAATGGCCTAAATTTAACACATGCCTAACACTGTGTCGGATTTAAGCCTTTGCATTAAAATCTTACAAACTAAAAGAGCAACACTGAGCAACATAAGGTTGATTCTGTCCATTTTATTTAAAGCTTATTCATTAAGAACACAGGAAGTTGCTTTATACCGAGTCACACCATTGGTCCCTCTAGCTCAGTATTGTCTACACTGACTGGCAGCACCTCTCTAGGATTCCAGATTGGGTATAGCCCCAGCCCTACCTGGAGATTTTGTATAATTATAATGATCATGTGGCTAAATCCACAGTTCTACATTCCAATCTGTGCATGGGTCCAATGTGGACAAACTGGGAAGGTTTTCATCAAAATGTGCAACAAACTGGAATTTTCCCCATCCAGCGGAGACTGGTGGCTCTGATGTCAGTGGGGCAGGGAATTCGCTCCAGGTTTTAGTCTGAACTTTCAAAGAGCTGTCCAAGGTGCTGATACGGGCCCCATCCCTACTTACATTACAGTTGGCACTATCTTTTGTAGAAAAAAAAGCACTGCATACCTTTTTTTATGCATGAAGCAGTGTGGATGTATAAAACATACTGTGGTGGCCAAAAGCATTTCCCAAAGTGGAAACAGATAACCGTAGCTCTTCTTGAGAAAAGAAACTTGATTAACATTTCAAATGGCTTGCAGTACAAGCCAACAAAATGCACCGATACCTAATAAATAAAACAGTGAGCTTCTGAAGAGAAAAGTAATTTTGTAGTAAATGAAGGAGATGCTTATTTATGGCAGAAGGGGGAAGCTAGATAGCAGGAAAAGAGAGCAAAGACTGGAAATACCTCACAAAGGCACTATGTATGCAAGCCAAGTCAACCCAAGCTGGCTGCACAGTACAATCTGAAAAGTGAATCCCAAGAGGGAGATGCTGTGCCACACCTGTAAATATATAACTGTTCCATGAAAATAGATTACTGTTTACATGTGGGCTCCCAGTCTGTCAAATATCAGCAATACCTAGCTGAAAAAGCTTTACAGTTTGGTGCTGTAATGGTACAGAACCAGGAGTTCACTTCAAAGTATGTCCTAGCCAAGGGTTGGCTAACCTCAGGCCCAGGGCCAAATGTGCCCCCCTCTCAGGCTTCTCTCGCTCTCTCTGGCCCTGCTTCTGTTCCATGAGTGCTTTTCCCTGGCTGGAACAGGTCATTGATCTGCGATAATGCCTCTTATTTAGACCATAGGAAGCTGCCTGATACCGAGTCAGGCCCATTGGCCCATCCAGGTCAGTAGTGTCTACACTGACAGTGGCTCACTCCAAGATCTCAGACACAGGTCTCTCCTAGCTCTACCGAGAGACGCCTGGGACTGAACCTGGGACTGTGTGCATGCAAGGCAGATGCTTAGAGAAAAAGCGAGTTAGAGGTGACATGATATAAGTGTATAACAATTTTTCCTGACATGGAGAAAGTGGACTGAGAAAGGTTTTTCTCCCTTTCCCATAACGTGAGAACTCATAGACATCTGAATGTTGGAAATTTCGGGATGGACAAAAGAAAGAACTTCTTCACACAGCACATCGTTAAATTATGGAATTTGCTCCCACAGGAGGCAGTGATGGCCACCAACTCTGATGGATTTAAAAGAGGATTAGATATATTCATGGAGGATAAGGCTATCAATGGCTACTAGCCATGATGGCTATGCTCTGTCTCCATAGTCAGAAGCGGTCTTCTTCTGAATGCCAGTTATTGGAAACCGCAGGAGGGGAGAATGCTGTTGCACCTAGGTCCTACTTGTGGGATTCCCAAAGGCATCTGGGAAGGCCCATTAGCCTGATCCAGCAGAGCTGTTCTTATGTTCTCTACCACTGAATTACATCTTGCCCAGATGAAAAGATATGTGTGTGGAAACTTTGGAATTTTTCATGGTTTGAGTGTGGCCTACTATACTCACATCTGTTGCTTTGCCCAATTTTGCCTCTGATCCACCTGCCACAAGTATGTGGTCTCCAGAAGGTAGTCAACAAGGGAATGTGGCCCTCAGACTGAAAAAGATTCCCAAGGCACATTCAAGAAAAGCCAGACTTTCTTATTGGCTTACGCAAGTAGGAGACATCATTCTTGGTCCTTGTGCTAGTCACAAGCTGCCTTTGCTTTGCCCTGTCCCAATCTTTTGAGACCCAAGTCTGATACCTAATGGAATGGACTCTTTGTTTCTGTAAGGAGCTCCCAGATGTGCTTTAGACACAGCATGCCACACATGCAATTGCTCTAAAATGGCAGCAGTAATTTTAGGGCACTATTTTATAAACAGTATTGACCTGAGGAACAAACCACAAAGCAGGTTGTTTGTAGTCATCTCAGGTGCAAAAGAAAACAGGATCATTTATATGGAGGACAAAAATATCTGCCTTACTGCCAGAATGAAGAGGAGGGAGATAGTATCTTCTTAGCTGCATCGATCAATGATTATACAATTACAGCTATATTCCATAGTAATGGACTGAGACATAGCCATGACATGAACACTAGCGCTCATATCAAGTGTACTTTTGTAATGATGGTTAAAGTAGCTTTGGTGGCTAAAGGTTAACTTAGAAAGATGTGTCTCGATGCCATAGAAATACAGGTCTAACACAGACAAGGAATGGAGAAGAAATTCAATTCCATTTGCATTTAAGGGTGAATCCATTCAATTCGCACTTTCCAAAAAATATGAGAACTGAAACACAACCGTCCTTCAAAATTTACACTTGTATGAATTTCGCAATGCAGGTCTCCAACCACTGTTTGCAGCAATGCACATATTAAGGGAAAGTGTCCATAAAAATGAATCTATTAGAGAAAGCAGCATACTACAAGACACTGTTAGGAGAAATTGCTTTCAAAAATATGTACCTTAGTCAAAATTGCATACACAAAGGAGGGAAAGGGTACTATTGTACACCTGACCTCCAGGCTGTGGAGTTGCTGGTGCTTCCCAAGAGGGAGAGCAAGGTGGTGAGGACGTTGGCATCACTTCCCCCTCTCCCCCCGGTAAACAGCAGTGGCTCCACTGCACTGAGGCCAGGTGCGTGTCATCAGCACCCCTCCCCACCAGCTGCTGCTGTCTGGGGGGCCTGAACCACTCTTCCAGGCTCGGAGAGCCTCTTATCCCATCCTTTCCAGTTCATTCTCCCATCCCACAATCTTTTGGGGAAGTAGGTCTGTTTCGCAAGAGCTCCAAATCAGCTTTAATTGCACAGCCTAAATTTGCCAGAATGTGATTGAATCCTACCCAAAACCAGTGCCGGTCTGGAAGCACCCCTAGTCAACCACCCAATTATACTCAGCTTTACAGGGCAACTGTGCACTTTCAGTTCATTCAGGGGTTTTTGGTTTTTTTGGCAGCAATATCTCATGTCTTTCTATATATAACCACTACCATTGCTGCAATATATAAGACTGCTTCAACTGCAAGTCCTGCAAGACCCTCTCCTTGCTTGCTGACCCCTTTCCACCTGCCCTGGAAGCGAGGGGCCCTGACTGATTTCGGCTATGAAAGGAGCTACTGCCTGAAGGTGCCAGAGACCATCTTGACTATGGGATGTTGTTTAGGGGCTTCTGTTTGGGCCAAAATGTACTGTTATTGGGAGTATGTTTTTGCATTTTATTGTTGGACCATATTAGGAATAATTATGGTATTTCAATTCATTATATGTTGCTCGAGATGTTTTCTTTAACTTATTGATTATTTGAATTTTGTCTTGTCACGGTAAATTACGGAAGCTTTTTCATGTTGTGAGCTGTCTTGAGCACAGATTGCTATGGGAAGGCAGCATACAAATAAACCATGATGATAATGATGATGATATAATTATAGTATTTTCCATATGTCTCTTTATACATTACTGCCACTACACATTGTATTGTTTCTTCCATAGTACATTTGCTGTTCCTTACAATGCTCACAGGTCCCATTGACGTCCGTGGTTTTGGTTTACTCAGGGACTCTCTCCTTTGTGTGTATGTGAGAGAGTTATGAGATAAGCACAAGCCAAATCTCTTATTTTGACATCTTCTTCTTCCCTATCCCTTTCCCTGTATAAACATCTGTATCTTCTATCTGTGCAACCTGATACAGCCTTGCCTCCGTGCAGACTTCTCTGTCCCCTGATAGCCTCCATTTGATATAAGCATTTACTGCTCCTGTTTTAGATTGGATTCCACCCCCCTCCTCTTTTTAAAAAGAATTCAGCATGGCCTGCTAGAATATTTATAAGCCTAAAATTGAGAAATATAACTGGGGCAAAACATAACATGTGGTTTTCATAAAGCACACACTGGAATAATTAAGCCGGCAAATCACAATGCTCTACTGTCTTCAGGCTAAAGCAGAAGAAGAATACACCAGAGGGCTTGGGGCAAAGCAGAATATCTCAAGATGATTTTCCTTCTCATTCTGACAATACTAAGCGGGTGGGTCAGAACACCTTTCTTTCGTCCAAGTAGATTGGTTGGTTCATACGTATATGGCCGCCCTGAAGCTTGCTAGACGGGGCAGCCTCACTTGTTTTCTGTGCAGAGCGAGTAAAATCATGTCAGGGTTGGGTAGAGATGTCAGAGAAAAATAGACACAGAAGTGGACATTGCCGGTGTTTGCTTATTTGTTTCCCTGTCCAGAATGGAAATCAATCCAGTGAATATATTCCTTTCGGTTTGCAAATGATACGTAATTGATTACATTCTCCCCCACCCTACCTGTTTGGATTGGGCTTCCTTTGCATTGAAATGAATGGGGTGGAATAACATAATGGCAATGTAACTTATGTAATTTATGCAATTCATTACATATGTTACATAATTTTGCCACAAAGCAGACAGTGAGATGAATAACATTGTTTTGGTGGAAGACGCACTGCAGTGGAACAGAAACAGTGCTGCATGCGATGAGTGTAGGGTGGAATAGAAGTTGATGCCTTCTTATATTCCCTTTTCAAGCTCAAGGGCCACATTCCCTCCTGGCCAACCTTCAAGGGGCCATATGCCAGTGGTGGGTGGGACCAGAGGCAAAAGTGGGCGGAACACTAGAAGTGAATTTTGTAGAGTAGGCTAGTCTATACATGCACTTGCACACCCCTCCCTACCCTCCATCTAGGCAACCAAGAACCATGATCAGAGTTCAAGGAGACTTTCCAGCCATGCAAAAACACTCAAAGAGAACAAAAAGCAGGACTGGTGGGGTGGCTGGCCTGGGGAGAGTCATGTGGGCCTCATGTAGAGGCCTGGAGGGCCACATGTGGCCATTCTTGACTTAAATAATAGCCGATGTAAAAGCTGTGTTAACAGAAAATTCAAAAGGATCATCAGGCATTAAATGACTGGCATATTTTTTTCTTAAGGAATAAGGATGTTAAAGATACAGTGAACAAGTGCATACCAAAGGTGCAAACCAACCCAAATATATAACTTGGACATGAAAAAAATAGTGAAGCTTGCTTTCTCAAAAAATCAGTATTAAACCTGTATCACAAGACAACAAAAGCACAAAAAATGCAGGTCAAGAAACAGAGTAAGAGCACATTACAATGCAAAGTGAAGCATTGAAGGGCAACTGGTACCGAGCATAATATGCATAACTTCCTTGCTGGAGTCAATATGCTATCTCCAATTTTTTCTGCTCAGCATAGACCCAGCTGAAATTAGTGAACATATGTTAGTCATGTCCATTAATTTCAGTGGGTCTACTCTGAGTAGGACTTGAATTGGATTCAACACAATGAGATTAACATCCTTAATTTTGTAAATAGCTTACTGCATAATAGGCTCCTGCCCTAAACTGATAAGAGAAAATGTTTTGGAAACATGCAAGAAATCTTTCCAGATGGTAGGTTCATAATACATCTTTTGAAAGAGAGAGGGATGGAGAGATAGAGATTACATAGCATGTAACAATCATACATTAAACATTGCAGCTTTTGATTTTTTAGATTTTTTTTGAGGACCCTTGAAACGGCCTCATGCTGCTGTGCTCGCATTGAGGGGAAGCCTGGATATAAGGTTTCTCAGGAAAGCCTAGGTAGCCAACTGTAGTGTGCACAGTAGTGTCTCTATTCCTCTAGGGTTTGGTTTCCATCCTTTGTCATCATTAAGTGCTCCAGGGGGGAAAAAGCCACTATGATTTAAAGGAGTAGTGGTTAACTTAAAATAGATATTTTCCCAGATCACTTTCCCTTTCCTCTGTATTATACCCTTTAAGCACCCAAATCTACTCTATTGGCTATTATAATGCTTTCAGCAGAAAAACACTTCTTACTACTTACAGCAGGCATGCTGTATATTGCTTTTATATTGCTATCTGGGTAGAGGATTTTTATATTTGCTTTTACATTGCTATCTGGGTAGAGGATAGAATTGAACCCACAAAGCAGACCAAAGGATAGTCCAATCTAACTCTAGTCCAGAATAGAAAGCTCTTATATTTTCAACTCTTCAAGAGTCATGTTCCTACTACACAGGCTGTGTTTTTGTCAGTATCAGTCAAGTAATCGTAGGGTGATGATGATAATGAGAAACCTACCCCAAATCAAAGGGAATCTTGAGTGAGCAGACTTTCAGAGTCCTACTGCAGTTTTCAGCACCAACACCACCCACTTTTTTTTTTAAAAAAAAGTATAAATGTTCCTGTTCTTAAAACAACCGTTCTTTCAGTGGAGGTTTTCATTGTCAGATCATGAATTTAAAACCCAGTCCCTGCCATTACTTTAGTCAAGTAATGAGTACTAACATGTATATACTAAAGTGAGCATATAAATGCATATGTTAGTGAAAATAACATGCAAGATGCCCGAGTGGTGTGGTGATATACAGGCATACCCCGCTTAATGTTGCTTCACTTAATGCCACTTTGCTATAACGTACATGCTCCATATGTCCCCATACCCCGCTTAATGTTCGCGCGCTTCACAATAACGTACTCTTTATTGGCATGACACCGCTGCCATCTAGTGGTGATTGCATGCAGTACAAGTGAAGACAATTGCTTCACTTAAAGGTTATTTTCGCTTAAAGTATACTCTCCGGTCCCATTGCGAACATTAAAGCGGGGTATGCCTGTAGTGGTTAGAGTGTCAGCCTGGGACCTAGGAGACCAGAGTTCAAATCCCCACTCAGCCAAGAAGCTCACTAGGTGACCATGAGCCCGGCTCTGATTCCATCTATTAAATTCAGGAGCAGATCACCCAGTGAGGCAGAGCTGTCACAATAAACTCCCACCTGCAGCATTGCTGCCACTTACTGGGATGATGATGATGAGGGCCTGCATGGGAGCACCGGATTGGCCCCACTGATGTGCTGCACAGCCCTGACCTCCCTGCCCCCTCCACCTCCTCATTTCTGTCCTGATCAGCAACAACTGCCAAAAGGCTTTTGTTGCATTTTTGCCCCACTAGGCATGACACTCCTGGTTGATAAGGCTTGTTGTGGAGATGAAAAATTTAAAACAACTACTGAAGAGTGTTCTAGCATTTAGAAGTGCAACTCCATTTTCCTTCGCAGCAGCCCCTTGTTTTGGAGGGATCTATGGGTCCTGGCTTAAAAGAGTCCTGTGATGGATGACGGGGAAGAATGCCAAGGTCTCAAAATAATGTGTGGTACCTCCAGCCCTGCATGCTTTCTGGAAACAAGGAGGTGACAACTTAATAGAATATTAATTAAATATTGCAGTATGAAGTGCTTCTGTTCAAGAGTTCCACCCAGATAGTCACATTATCTTTGGACATACTCCATTTCATTCTCCCCCAGTTTTCTGGTTTTACCCGATAGCAGTCTGTCAACAGTCTGTGCTCCTTGAGCATGCTCAGCCTGCATTGGGTTGTTCCCCCTCCCTTTAGGGTCCCCCCAATATATATCCATACTTCTGCAAACCTGGCGTCCCCCCTCCATGGCCAGCCTGCTAATATCTCCCTCTTGTACATGGATGGTGGTGTTTTGCCTACCTAAGGCCAAATTCATCACAGTCGGATTCATTTTTTTAAAAAAATCTATGCTAACCTTTTGGCCCAAACAAGATCCCCCAAGTCAATTTTGCAATTAGAAATCAATACAAATAGAAACAGCGTTCAAAACCACAATAAAACAATCCCCCCCGGTTATGACTTTTTAAAGACACATGAAGATGTAGATGGGAGGGCACCCCAGGGGCCATAGGATACTGCAGGCAGAGGGGAAGATCTGCCCAAGGAGATGCCTTGGTCAGTGGTAGAAAATATAGCTGCTGCAGCTACCCAACCAGCCGTGATCCATGGGTGAATGGGCTAAACGGGGGTGTTCCAGGAGTGTGTCAGAGTGGTTTAACAATCACCTCTTCCCAGGGAATCAGTGGCGGCCGGAGGCTCCATGTCCGTGGAGCAATGGAATCCGCTCTGGAGTTTAGTCTTAACTTTCAAGGAGCTGCCCAAGGTGCTGAACCCAAGGAGCTGACCAAAGTGCTGAAACTTGTTCCCAAACTAGATTCAGAACATTGGACAGCTTCTTGAAAGTTTGGACTAAAACCCAGAGTGGATTTCACTGCCCCACTGACATGGAGCCACCAGCCACCACTGCAGGGAACTCTGGGAATTACAGTTCTGTGAGGGGAACAGGGGGTCTCCTAACAACTCTCAGCTCCCTTAACAAACTACAGCTCTCAGGATTCTTTGGAGGAAGCCATGACTCTCTAATGTGGCATAATACTGCTGTAAATGTATAGGGTAGATGGGGGCTCAGTTGAAGTTCCTTACTACTCTTCGGTTCTGCTACCTGCACTTGTTTTGATGGATGGATTTTGAATGCAATTTTAATTGTGGCTTCATTGCATTTTAATTTGATTATTTTGTTGTAAGTTGCTTTGGGAGGCAGCTGCCTAAAAAGCAGAGTAAAAATGGAATAAATTAAGAGTTTGAAGAGCACCAGCAGCTCCCACTAATTGATTTTAAAACAAACAAACACAGAAATTTGTCTTTTCTGAAAGCAATCTCGCGTTCTTTAAAGGGAAACTGTCATGTCACAATTTTTAAAAGCCTGGGTTTTACCTGAAATCATTGTGCTCAAGGAACCCACAGTAGCACCATCCTGGATACAGCCTCAGTGTACCAACAGCGTTCACCAAACCTCTGTCTGTTCTAGGACTCCTCTCTTCCTTAGGTTCAACTTGCATCTGCTTTGACCTATATATTTTTTCTTTTCACGTAGCCCCATAGCCTTTCTTTACTCCAAAATGCGGCTGAGATGTAGAGTGCATTTTCCTGCCAAGAAGTCTTTCAACTTCAGCTTTGGGCCTTACAGCGAATAATGTCTCTTCCTTATTCGGTAGCCAGTCACTAATTTATCTGCACATCCCACATCTTTGGCCGTCATTTGTTACCAGAGGACTTTAGCTGCTGTTGCTATCTGTTATCTTTGGCGTGGCTTTGAATCCACCTCCACACTTTTTTAAAAAAAAGTTCTCTCCCTTTGACACTCCCCTTCTTCTGCTCACCCCCACTGAGCTGTCAAGAATCTCATCATTGTGAGAGGGGAATACTGCCTCTGAAAGTCAGCAAAGGGGGGGAATGGAATCTATGCTGGGTTCTGATCAAAGTGAATCATTTATAAGAAAGATGTAGCGGAAACTTCGGGGAGATTTTTTTTTTTTACCCAGCGGGACCCTCTGAGATGGAAAACACAAAGTAGCACAATGGTAGCCCTTCACCCTCACCCCCTCCTTTTCCTATAACTGCATGATTAAGGGATGTAATGTACAATATTTTGCTTTCTCTTCCTCTCTGCTGCTTCTGAACATCCATTTTGAACTTCTTATTCCTGGCCACTGTGAACAAGGCCTTACCCAGATGGTCTCTGAATCCTAAGGACCCATCTGCATTATACATTTATAGCAATATCATACCACTTTAAACTATCAAAGCTCCCCCCACCCAAGAAACCTGAGAACCGTTTTGTGAAGAATGCTGGGAATTGCTAGGAGACCCCTATTCCTTTCACAGAGCTACAATTCTCAGAGTTCCCTGGGAAAAGAGATTGATTGTTAAACCACTCTGGGAACTGTAGTTCTGTGAGGAGAATCAGAGCCTCCTAACAATTCCCAGCACCCTTCACAAATAACAGTTCCCATGATTCTTGGGGGGGGGGAAGCCATGACTGTTTAAAGTGGTATAATACTGCTTTAAATGTATCATGCAGATGGACCTAAGAATGAAAGAAATCCCCGTCCAGAAGCATGTGCAGTGTTTGTTTTTTAAGCCTAAAAGAGAGTGAAAAAGCACAGCAAATATGTCACAGAACTGGGAGAGACGACTGAGGGAGGAAGTGGAGGTGACCATCTTGCAGTTGTAATGAGAACAGGGGAAGATTTCTCCTACCATTCCGCATTCTCAGTTCTGTCACTTACAAGAAGAATGGATTTAGATGGTGCCACTTCTAGTTATTGTTCCTGTCGCAGCAATGAAACGAGGGAATGTTCCTCTTTCTGTTCCAGGCAAGGTACAAGCAGACCAACCTTCTCAGATGGCTGATTTATTCTTGGCTGTTTGCTTCTAGGGATGGATAAGTCTAATCTTTTCCATTTCTTTCTGTTTCTAAGTTCCCCAAGCTTAAATCGAGTTCTCCACTTTACCACATCAGATTGCAATTTTTAAAGAAAAGTTCTCACAAAAAATCATCAGCATTTTAGCATGCATTTCTCCTAATGTGCATATTTTTGTATGCAACTTGGCCTAAGAGATACATTTTTGCAAGCATTTCCCCAAAATATAATGTGTTTTTGTATGTTAGATACGCATTTTTGGATACATGTTCCCTTAATATATACCATTTTTTTTGTTGGGCAATTGCATTGGATTTTGAAGGATAGCTGTGTTTCAAGCCATGTATTGTTTTGGAAAGTGTAAATTCAGGCTGGATCAGAAACAGAACCAAATTTCTCCCCCATCCCTATTTCCTTCTTCTTCTCCCTCCACAGGATACATAGGAAGCATGAGGCCATTGGTCCATCTAGCTCAGTACTGTTGACTCTGACCAGCAGTAGCTCTCTAGGGTTTACAGCAAGAGTGTTTCCCAGCTCTACCTGGAGACACCAGGGACTGAGTGCATGTAAAATAAATGCTCTGCCACTGAGCTATGGCCCTTCTGAGCTGCTCTGTGACTGAGCTACAAACCCTCTCCAGTCTTGCAGAAAATATAATTTATTTAAAGGATTTAGATCCAGCCTCATCAGCAAGGCAAGTTACAAATGGAAGGTAAACTGAAGCTTAACCCAGGCAAGACAGAGGCACTGCTAGTGGGTGGTTCTCTAGATGGGATGGATGGATTGTGGCCCTCTCTGGTTGGGGTTACATTCCCTCTGAAGGAGCAGGTTTGCAGCTTGGGGGTACTCGTTAGGGTTGTTAGGCTCAGGGCCTGAGAATGATTCTGTATCTTTAAGAGAAGAGAAAATTCAGCCAAGTGCACGTTTTCATGCAACACTGTAATGGGAAAAACCACACGGTGAAATTCTCCTTTCTCCCTGCACAACTTTTAAAGATACAGAAGACCTCTTGAAGGCCAGGCCTGGCAACATTACTGCTTGCAATGATGCAGCCACCAACGTGTCCTCTCGACCCTTGCCCTTCTTGGATTATTAAAGCTTGCCGAGGGGGTCTGACCGAGTGGATCCAGGGTGTTGTCAACGCATCATTGTGAGAGGAAGTGGTTCCAGCCACCTTGAAAGAGGCGGTGATTCAACCACTCCTGAAAAAGACAACCCTGGACCCATTGGTATGTGACAACTACTGACCGGTTGCAAATACCCCCTTCTTAGGGAAGGTGATTGAGAGGGTTGTGGCGCAGCAACTGCAAGTACTCTTGGATGAAACAGATTATCTTGACCCATCCCAGTCTGGGTTCAGGCCTGGTTATGGGACTGAATCGGCCTTGGTTGCCCTGATGGATGACCTTTATTGGGAGAAGGACAGGGGGAGTGCGACCCTGTTGTTTTTACTTGATCTCTCAGCGGCTTTTGATACCATTGACTATGGTATCCTTCTGGGCCGACTTGGTGATATGGGTATTGGAGGCACTGTTTTACAGTGGTTCCGATCCTATCTCCAGGGTCATTCTCAGAGAATAGCACTGTGTGGCTGTCTTTCGGCCCCCTGGCAGCTGTGCTGTGGGGTGCCGCAGGGTACCATCTTGTACCCCATGCTGTTTAACATCTATATGAAGCCCTTGGGAGCAGTCATCAGGAGCTTTGGGGTGAGGTGTCAACAGTATGCTGATGATACCCAGCTCTATTTCTCCATAACATCTGAATTGGAAGAGGCAATACAAGCCCTGGACCGGTGCCTGGACTCAGTGGAGGGCTGGATGAGGGCCAATAAACACAGTCTGAATCCTAGCAAGACGGAGGCGCTGTAGGTCGGTGGTTCCCGAGTTCGGATAATTGGTCAGTTGCCTGCTTTGGACGGGCTCGTACTCCCTCTGAAAGAGCAGGTCCGTAGCCTGGGGGTGCTCCTGGATCCATCTTTGTCGCTAGAGGCCCAGGTGACCTCAGTGGCTAGGAGTGCCTTTTACCAGCTTCGGCTGGTGAGACAGCTGTGGCCGTTTCTGGACCGAGATAGCCTGACCACTGTTGTCCACGCACTGGTAACCAGAGCTTGGAAAAGTTACTTTTTTGAACTACAACTCCCATCAGCCCTAGGCAACATGGCCACTGGATTAGGCTGATGGGAGCTGTAGTTCAAAAAAGTAACTTTTCCAAGCTCTGCTGGTAACCTCCAGGCTGGATTACTGTAATGCGCTCTATGTGGGGCTGCCCTTGAGGTTGGTCCGGAAGCTGCAGCTGGTGCAAAATGCAGCAGCGAGAGTGCTCACTGGAGCAGGGTATTACCAATATGTCACCCTGCTGCTGAAAGAATTGCACTGGCTGCCCATTTGCTACCAGGCCAAGTTCAAGGTTCTAATTTTGGTGTACAAAGCCCTATACAGCTCGGGACCAGGATACCTGAAAGACCATCTTATCCCTTATATACCCAGTCTATCACTGCGCTCTGCAGGTGAGGGCCTCCTGCAGATACCATCTTATCAGGAGGTTCGTTCTGCACAATATAGGAAACAGACCTTTAGTGTGGCAGCACCTACCATGTGGAATTCCCTCCCTTTGAATATTAGGCAGGTGCCATCTCTGCTATCTTTTCGGCGCCTTTTGAAGACTTTCCTCTTCCAATAAGCCTTTTAAGTTGAGACCTATCCCAGTCTGCGTCTGTGTTAGGATTGCTTTTAATATGTCTTTTAATATCTTTAACCCTTTTTTTAAAAAAAGATGTTTTTTAAAAATTTTAAATGTTTTTAACATTGTTTTGTTTTAATGTATTTTAATAATGTTTTTAACCCTTTATTAAGGTTGTTTTTTAAAATGCTTTTAATGCTGTTTTGTTTTAATGTATTTTAAGAGTTGTTTTTATGATGTTTTAAAATGTTTTAGTGCTTTGTTTGCCGCCCTGGGCTCCTGCTGGGAGGAAGGGCGTGATACAAATTAAATAAATAAATAAATGCTCCCGCAAGGGCACGCTCTCAAATCTGTCTTCAAGGAGGGCAGAAGATGGTACATTAAGCTTGGCTAATGTAAAAGCTTTCCTATATTTTGGGACTGATAAATTAATTAAGTAATTTGCCGGTGCAAATGTCGCCAACTTGTTAGTTAAATGTAAAGTTAGTTAGCACTGAGTTAGTTAAATGTAAAAAGACCACTTTTAAATGAAGAGCTGTCAAGTACACAACAGGCAACCTCCCCACCTTCATATGCTTATAGCAGGTATGGGGAAACTTTGCCCCTCCAGATGTTGCTGAACCACAACTCCCATCAGCTGCAGTGTGCATGGCCAATGGCCAGGGATGACGAGGGTTGTAGTTTAGCCACATCTGGAGGGCCAAAGTTTCCCCACACCTGGTATACAGGAAAGCCCAGTTGAAGAAATATGGAGACCAGAAAGGCAGCAGAGTGCAGACCGGTGATTAGATGACTTGAGGAATGAAAGAAAGGACACTCACAAACATCCCTTGGTCACCTTGAAAGCAAGGTAAGCACAACAAAGGCACCTATGACAATTTCACCAAATTTTTCTCTCTTTCGTAATTTTCGAACGCAATTTATTTTTCTCCTAAATGGGTGAAGAATGGTCGAAAATAAAATAGATGTTAAATTTTCAGCACTGCACTAACCAAAACGTCATGTGGGGGAAGGCAAAGAACTAGGAGAAGGTCCCAGGCTATCAGAAAGCTAGGGTACAAGAGGAAAGCCAAACAGATGAGGATGGCTATGAAGGCAAAAATAGTTTCATCTGGTTTCTGCAGGAAAAGAAAAATTACCTCCCTTGACCAAGAGGGCTATATGCTATTGAAGGGAAGTGGCAGAAAAGCCATTGCCGGGTCTCACAAAGGACTAGGCGCCAGGTCATTCCGTTTGAGGGCCCAGGGGAACTGGCTGTCAGTCCAAGGAGTTCAGAAGCTGGGGCATGTTCCAAACATGGAAGAGTCACATTCTAGAGTGGCAGACTAGGCTTAGAGGGACCAGAGGCTTATCCATAATCAGACAGAGGTCAAGATCTAAGCAATAAAGAATCAGAAAGGTCGGAAGCACAGACACTGCCAAGGAAGCATCAAGATCCAATGCAACATGTTGAAAAAGGAACCAGGCACTTAGACAGTGTCTTCACATCAGAGACAATCTTCTTAATTTGAGAACATAAGAACTTAAGAAGAGCCTGGCTGCTGGATCAGACCCAAGACCTATGTATTCTAACACTCTGTTCTTACAGAGGCTAACCAGATGCCTATGGGAAGCCCACAATAAGGACCCGAGTAAAACAGCATCTGCACCACTTGTGATTCCCAGCAATTCAGAATTATGCTGCCTCTGATAGTGGAGGTAGAACATAGCCACTGATACCCTTATCCTTCATGAATTTGTCCAATCCCCTTTTAAAACCATCCAAGTTGGTGGCCATCACTACATCTTCTTGTAGTAGTGAATACACAATACCTGATGGACCGCCTCTCCTGAGATGAACCCACCCATACACTACGCTCAACATCTAAGGCCCTCCTCCGGGTGCCTACTCCGAGGGAAGCTGGGAGGATGGCAACAAGGGAGAGGGCCTTCTCAGTAGTGGCCCCCAAATTATGGAATGATCTTTCTGATGAGGTGCGCCTGACGAGGTGCGCCTGACGAGGTGCGCCTGACGCCAACACTGTTATCTTTTCGGCACCAGGTCAAGACTTTCCTCTTCTCCAGGCATTTTAGCATGTGTTTTTAAATTGTTCTTAATTTTTTTAAAAATTGTGTTTTTAAATGGTTTTTTGTGTTTTAAAATTTGTATATTTGTTTTTATTGTTTTAATTGCTGTAAACCGCCCACAGAGCTTTGGCTATGGGGCGGTATATAAATGTAATTAATTAATTAATTAATTAATTAATTAATTAATAATTCCATAGTCTATGTACTGTGTGAAGAAGTACTTTCTTTTGTGTCTACCCTGAATCTTCCAACATTGAACTTAACTGGATGATCTCGAGTTCTAATATTATGAGAGAGGGCATAAGTTCTGAGACTAGTGCTTTACAGGGTCTGATGCACAATTATTGGCCTTTGGGGTCAGCTGACTGGATATTTATAAAGGCCAGTACTGCAGTCTATTCTCAAGCAACAAAGCACAGTCTGCCATGTTTGCTGTGGAAGCCAGCCACCACTGGCTCTGTGTTTGAGACCCTCATCCATCCTGCAGCTTATGCTGGCCAAAAGCTTGAATAAAGGAAGTGGAATAAAGATGACAGTGGCCTGAAAAGCAGGGACCACATTGGGGAAAAAAGGGTGTTGGAAACATGAAGTTTGAATGAGAGCTAAAAAAGATGTAGGAAGCCATTGTACGCTTGCTGAGTCAGACCATTGGTCCATATTGCTCAGTACTGTTTACGCTGAGTGACAGCAGCTCAGGCAGAACTTAGGAAACTGCTTTATACCAAGTCAAACCAATGGTCCATCTAGGTCAGTATTGGCAGCCAATGTGATGTCTTCCGGATGTAGATGGTCTACAACTCCCATCATTCTTGAACATTAGCCATGTTGGCTGGGGCTGATGACAGCTAGAATTCAACTTCAGGATTTCAGACTATCTCTATTCCAGCCCTACTGAAAGAAACCAGGTATCGAACCTGGGACTTTTAATTTTTTTTTTTCAGTTTCTTCATGCAAATTATATTAGCATGATTTTGGGAGTGGGGAATCGAGTTTGTATTCTAAATGGGTGCTTTCTCTGAAGCTAAGGAACAGAGCAGATTTGGAAGCCCATTGCGTAAATACTTTAAAATATATATGCACTTTATCGATTTTTATATGATGAAAGTGTTATTTTTACCTTCCTCCATTAGTCATCTGTTTTTCTGTGTTGTTTTGTATGTTTGTGTTTTAGTCAAGTACAGCAAAGTGCTGTTTTATAAGGAAAACAGGTCCCTTTGGGATTGCATATTTTAAAAAGGGAAATGTCTAACTGTATTCGGCATGCACCTTTCTTTGTTCAAAACAAGGGCTCTTGCTGCTTTTTGTTTCTTAATTATGACTTCAAACAGTTCAACATGGATTTGGAAGTATGAGGACCAAGAAAGAAATAGCCACCTGCTGTGTCCTTAAAATTAACTCAATATTCAATAGACATGTTGTCTTATCTCGATTCTCACTGGAAAGTCTTCGATTGTAATATGGAAACGTTTTTTCCCCCACCATGCATTAAAAAAAGAGTCAAAGGAAAGGACAACATTTGGTGAAAGATCAAGGGGTGTGATCTAGCCAAACTGCTACATTTTCATATTCCATTGACTTGAAGGGAGAGCCTGGTGCCCTTCAGCTGTGCTGGCCAAGGCTGAAGGGATTGTAGTCTAAAATATCGGGACGGCACCAGGCTAGCCAAGTCTGGTTTAAACTATGGTCCTATACCTACTTATCTAGAGTAAGCCCAAGTGTATTAAGAACATAACAGAGGAAGATTCCTACTGAGTGAAACAAAAGGCCCATCTAGTCTAGCATCCTGCTTCCCAGTGGCCAACCAGATTTATTTATTTATAGTAATATTTATAGACTCTCAAATAATTTTAAAAAATCATGGTGTACAATGTGACAGATAGGACGCCCACAAGCAGAACATGGGCCCAATAGCCCTCTCCCATGTGTGATCCCCAATTGCTGGTATTCAGAAGCATACTGCCTTTGATACAGGAGGTAATATGAAATATAGCCATCATGACTTGTAGCCATTGACAGCTTGGAGAGCTGCTGCAAGTCAGTGTGGACAATACTGAGCTAGATGGACTAATGGTCTGATTCAGTAGGTGGCAGTTTCCTATGTTCCTATGACTCTTTCACAATCCCAAAGGACAGAATGTTGAAGAACAGAGCAGGACAGACATGAGAACAACTTCACCAAACACAGCGTTGATTTACCAAACTCATTACAAGATGTGGTGAGAGGCACAAGCTTCCATGACTTTTAAAAAAGGATGAGGCACATTCGTAGAAGGTGGTTCTGTCAACAATTATTAGCCATGGTACCAAAATGGAACCTCTCTATTCAGAAACAGTATGGGTGATAGTCAATGCTAGTCCTACTCAGAGTACACTCATTAAAATTAACGGCCATGACTTAGAGCCTTTCATTTCAATGTGTCTACTCTGAGTAGGAGTTACCTGAATACAACCTAGTATATTTCTAAATATTAGATGTTGTGGAACACACAGCCATGTCCATCATAACCTGCATGGAAGTGCCAAGAGGCATGCAGGTTGTCACCAATGGACATAGAATGATGACGTAGATGGACTTTTGGTCCAATCCAACATCTGGAACAGGGCTGGCTAACCAGTGGCCCTCCAGATATTTATGGACTCCCACTCCCACCTTCAGTTAGCATCGACCATGCAGAATGGATCTACTGAAGTCCAACAACATCTGGAGGGGCACAATAGGCCACTCCTGCTCTAGAGGAAGGTGATTAGGATGGTGACTGGTCTGTGGAAACCAAGTCATATGGGCAATGGTTGGAAGATCTGTGCATGTTGGCCCAGAGGAAACAACTAAGGGAGAGACATGATTGTTGTCTTCAGACATCTGAAGGGCTGCAACATGCAAAGTTGCTCCAGACGGCAGGACCAGAATCAATGGATGAAAACTGACTGAACAATAGGAGAAGCTTCCTAAAAGTTTGACAATGGGACAGTCTGCCTTGGGAAGTGGTGGGCTCTTCTTCACTGGAAATATTTAAGCAGAGGCTGGATGGCCATCTCTCATGGGTGTTCTAGTTCAGCTTTTCCCAACTAGTAGGCCACCAGATGTTGTTGGACCACAACTCCCATCAGGCTCAGCCAGCATTGCCAATGGTCAGGAAAGATGGTAAAATGCATTCCGTGCCACCGAGGCTACATGGGCTACATATCCTAGAGTAATAGTTTCCAGACTTCTGATCTTCAGGGAGCCCACTCCACATCAGCTTTTCTGATGATTGACCCACATGTGACTGCTGGGGAACTCTTGCACGTTTTAGGGCATTCCTGGGTGACATTCAGAATTGGAAAGTATCTTGGAGATCATTTAGTCCAGCCCCAATTAATGCATGGATTTTGCTACTATAGCTATCCAGTGAGTGCTTAAATACCTCATTTTAAGCAGAGCTCACCACATCCCGCAGTTGTATGTTTCACTCTCAACCAGCTCTTACCATTAGGAAGTTTCAAATGTATGGCCAACATCTGTGTTCCCTGAAGTTTCTGCCCATTACTGCAGTCCTGTTTTCTGGAGCAACAGACTATCCTTCTTCTAGAGAGCACACTTGGTTCCTGTGGGGCCTTGTTGTCACCCATATTAACTGAGAATTTGCCCAAGAACAAGCCCAGTTCTCCTCTGTAATGAATCTTTCCAGCCATTACTGAAGTTCCCCATTGAGGAACTCCTGATAAGATTCAGAGTAATTCCCAGGACATGGTTTACTGTAGCTAGTTCTGTTCTCTTCACTCAGATGTTGCAGGACAATAATGCCATACATCTGTAGTTACCTAACTTGGAATATGAACTTACCTAATGAAGATTGTATGAGTGAAAAAAGTGTCTTCAGCTCAACACATTGATCACATATATCTCCTCCTTTCTAGCACTTTGAAGGCTGCAAAAGCAGCATCCCATGGACTTGGGGGAAATTCTAGTTTTCCATCATGCTGGAGACTTTATTAAGGACATCAAGCACCCAAGAAACTACATTTCCCAATAATCATGGCACCTGGGACACTGCCATTTGCTGTTACAAGGAAGCAGAGAAAGAGATGTGGGTGATTAGAGGTCTCCAGCAATAACTTGCTAGCACAAGGTAAATAGGAATGGAATGGGGCAAAGAAGCAAAGTATATAGCAGGACTCCAACTCCCATAAGACCCAAACAGGATGGCCAATGGTCAGAGATGATGGAAGCTGGAGTCCAGCACTGTCTGGAGGGCCACTGGTTCCCCATCTCTAGGTTATATGGATCTCAGATACAAGGTGCTGTGAAAAACATCTGACTACAATTGGTAACAGGGACCAGATGGTTTGAACATATAAAACCTATTCTGGCCCGCTTGCATTGGCTGCCTGTATGTTTCCGAACTCGATTCAAGGTGCTGGTTTTAACCTATAGAGCCTTACACGGCTTAGGACCACAATACCTGATGGACCGCCTCTCCCAACATGAACCCACCCGTACACCATGCTCAACATCTAAGGCCTTCCTCCGGGTGCCTACTGCGAGGGAAGCTGGGAGTGTGGCAACAAGGGAGAGGGCCTTTTCAGTGGTGGCCCCCAAATTATGGAATGATTTTTGTGACGAGGTGTGCCTGGCACCAACACTGTTATCTTTTCGGTGCCAGGTTAAGACTTTCCTCTTCTCCCAGGCATTTTAGCATGTGTTTTTACATTGTCTTTAATTTTTTTTAAATTGTGTTTTTAAATGGTTTTTTGTGTTTTAAAATTTGTATATTTGTTTTTATTGTTTTTAATTGCTGTAAACTGCCCAGAGAGCTTCGGCTATGGGGCGGTATATAAATGTAATAAATAAATAAAATACAATGCCCATCAGCCCTGATGATGTCATGCTGGAGAGGAGCATTCATGATGCAAAGGCTTCCTGAAATAAAATGGTTTTAACCAAGTGTCTGAAACTCAGCAGGGATGGTGCCTGTCTGACTTCTAATGGGAGGAAGTTCCGCAAAGTTGGGCCCAAAACCCTGAACGTATGACTCCTTGTTAGCATGAGTTGTGTTTCTGGTCCATGGGGGACCACTGACAGCGCTCCCCAGATGATCTCAGTGGTTGACTTGGAACATACAGGGTAAAGTGGTCCTTAAGTTATCCTGGACAAATTATTCTGGACTTTGTACACCAGTAGAAGAACCCTGCTCCTGGACCCTTAGCAGGCAGGAAGCCAGTGCAGGACTTTTAACACTGGTGTCATGTGTTGGCAGTAATCTGTTCTCATTACCAGTCTAGCTGCTGCATTCTGCACTAGCTGAAGCTTCCAGACCTGCAAGGGTAGCCCCATATAGAATGTGCTGAAGTAATCCAGTCTTGAGGTTTCCAACGCATTTATTATTATTATTATTATTATTATTATTAGGTTTATATTCTGCCCTTCCTCCCAGTAGGAGCCCATCAGCTACAGTGGTCAGGTTATCCCTATCCAGAAACGGCCATAGTCACATACCAGTCAAAGCTGAAAAAAGGTACTCCAAGCCACAGAGGCCACCTGTGCCTCAAGTCACAACAAAGGTTCAAGGAATACCCTCAGACTAATGTACCTGCTCCTTCAGAGGGAGTGCAGCCCCCTCCAGGACAGGCAAATGGCCTATCTCCAAGACAGGCCGGTTTAACCATCTGCACTGTCACTCCGTCGTGTGTCCAGCAGGTATGGGATCTGATGGTTACTCCTGATTCAGTTGCACTCCATAGAACTGGCAGGTGGTTTCTTTCCATATTCCATTGTGTTTCTCTATCTCCTGCAGTTGCCATTTTGGTTTTTGGACCAAAAAATTGTGGATTTTTTAAAAAGTGGCATATAAATGTTATTTTAAAAAATCAAATCAGATTCTCAGCCCCGAGAACTCTTGAGGTTCTGGACCTGCCTTTGCCCACACATTGCACAATGGACATGTGTATGGGTTTAATAAAGGATCGCAAATTTATTGAAAATTACAGGAATTTGCAATGAGCAGATCCTGTGTGAAATGTAATGAGCATTCCAACAGTGCCGGCTTCCTAATGCTTAGGCAACGGCTAGCTGGTCACTTTCATGCTGTCTGCCTCAAAATGGCAAGAGCCACCCTGGCTCCAAGCACTGGATGATAACCAATCTATGTCTTTCTTTGCCTACTCTACCAAAAGTGTGCCGAGGAGCCATCAGACAGCTTCCCCTCATCACACAGCTGAATCACTTTTGATGGGATGAAACTCCCAAGCATAAGGATTGCTCCTTTCTTATTTCCCCTCTCCAGATTGTTGTGAGAGGTGATAGGATAGGTGACCCCAATCAAGCTAGCCCGTGATGCTCATCAGCCTAACTTGCACATATCTCCCTCCAGTCAGGACTGAACCTACCGTTTGTGGCAAATTGGTGAAAATCAAATCAGCCAAACCACATTTTTTTAAAATGTTTCTATTCAACCTTTCCACCAAGGAACTCAAAGTACATGATCCCCCCCCATTTTATCCTCACAACAACCCTGCACGGTAGATGATGATGATGGTGGCGATGATGATGATTAGGCTGAGAGGCAGTCACTAACTCAAGGTCACCCATTCAGATTGAAGGCTGAGTGGGGATTTGAACCTTGGTCTCCCAGGTCCTAGATCGACATTAACCACTACAATACACAGCCCCCCTGATTGTACTCAGGCTCCCACCATTTTTTCTGCAGCATAGAATAGGCATAGAATAGGTGAAAAAAGGCACTCCCTATATCCCATTCTGGGAGTTCCCCCCCACCCATGCCTTCTTAAGCCTCTATCACTACCTAATCCCACAATGTTGGATCCATGGTTTGGGAGGGCTGCTGATGTGGCAACATGCGGCTGGATTATCTAGATCCATTTCAGTCGGGTTTCAGACCTGGTTTTGGCACTGAGACGGCCTTGGTCGCCCTGTGTGATGACCTATATCGGGAGAGAGACAGAGGGAGTGTAACTCTGTTGATTCTCCTTGATCTCTCAGCGGCTTTTGATACCATCGACCATGGTATCCTTCTGGAGAGACTTGCGGAGTTGGGTGTTGGAGGCACTGCGTGGCAGTGGTTCCGCTCCTACTTGGCGGGCCGTCTCCAGAAGATAATACTTGGGGAACATTGCTCGACCCCGTGGGTTCTCCAATATGGGGTCCCGCAGGGTTTGGTCTTGTCTCCCATGCTCTTTAATATCTATATGAAGCCGTTGGGTGCAGTCATCCGGAGTTTTGGAGTGCGTTGTCATCAGTACGCTGATGACACGCAGCTCTACTTCTCCTTTTCATCTTCTTCAGGTGAGGCGGTCGATGTGCTGAACCGTTGTCTGGACGCAACAATGGACTGGATGAGAACTAACAAACTGAGACTCAATCCGGATAAGACTGAGATGCTGTTGGTGGATGGTTTCTCTGGTCAGATGGTGGATACATACCCTGTCCTGGACGGGGTTACACTCCCCCTAAAGGATCAGGTTCATAGTTTGGGAGTCGTTTTAGACTCTTCCCTATCACTCGAGGCCCATGTAGCCTCGGTGGCACGGAATGCGTTTTACCAACTTCGGTTGGTAGCCCAGCTACGTCCCTATCTGAGTAAGGAGGACCTTACATCAGTGGTTCATGCTCTGGTAACCTCACGTTTGGACTACTGCAACGCGCTCTACGTAGGGCTACCTCTGAAGACGGTTCGGAAGCTACAGCTAGTGCAAAATATGGCGGCCAGACTGCTAACAAGAACTAAGCGGTCTGAGCATATAACACCTGTTCTGGCTCGCCTGCACTGGCTTCCAATATGCTACCGGGCCAGATTCAAAGTGTTGGTATTAACCTATAAAGCCTTATACGGCGCGGGACCACGATACCTGCAGGAACGCCTCTCTCGTTATGAACCAGCTCGTACACTACGGTCTACTACGAAGGCCCCCCTCCGGGTCCCGACCCATAGGGAGGCCCGGAGGGTAGTAACAAGATCTAGGGCCTTCTCAGTGGTGGCCCCCAAATTGTGGAATAGTCTCCCCGAGGAGGTACGCCTGGCGCCGACACTATTATCTTTTCGGCGCCAAGTTAAAACCTTTCTCTTCTCTGAGGCATTTTAATCTAAGTTATTTATGTAAATGTTGTAATTGGTATTTTAGATGATGTACTTTTATATTTGTTATATTGATCTTGTAATTTTATTATTGTATATGTTTCTATGTTTGCCGCCCAGAGAGCTGTTTGCTAGTCGGGCGGGATATAAGCTGAATAAAATAAATAAATAAAATAAATAAAGAGGTTGTCCTTTTCTATTGGCTGAGTGGCCCTGCTGTTCCATTGACCCTTCTGGCTTTTGCCTTCCCCCACAAGGGTTTGGGCAAAAATGCCATCTGCCTACAAGCCATGGTCTGGGGACTGGCATTGATACAGATCTTGTTTTGGATCCATCCTATGGTACCCTTAGTATCATTTACATTATTTTGACCGGGTCTTAGGCTCCAATCCAGCACACACTTACCTGGGAGTAAATCCCATTGAACCTAATGGAGCTTACTTCTGAGTAGGCTGAGTAGGCAGCCTTATTCTCTGAGTTTGTGTTGAAGCTATAATTTGTGTCTCAGAAGCTGTGTTTTGATTTTATGGTGTGTGGTTTTTTTAAAAAAAACTCCTCTAGGATATGACTTCTGCTTTAAGCAGCAGAAAAATGTACTCTCCTGCCCAGACTTTATATTATGAATTACTGACTATCCACCTATAAACTTTTTGTTTCATAAATTATTATAGAAAAAGAGATGATTTTTCTACTCATCTATTTCTACATATATATTGCCTGTTTCCATGGCATTGGTAATCCACTCTGAGGCTGAATCAGCAGGACATTCATTTTGGCTCTTAAATTTTTCATGGGATTTCCTGTGAATCAGCTTTACAAAACTGATATTGAGTAACAATCCATTAGAGTGTGGCATCAGCGTCCATAATGGTATTTTTCACAGGTCCCAGGGTACAGCGCGTTGATCCATTGTAGATTGTAGACAGTATCACTGCCTTGATTTCATAGTGTTTCAAAAACAATGCTTTTGTATGTGTTCACAGTAGTTTAGTGGCAAATTCAGAAGTGCAGGGTCCCTTCATGTTAGTCATAGCCATGCCTTCTCCACCCTTGTTTTGCTGATGGGTTGAGAATGAGATCCTTGTTAATGCCCTCTCCCACAACAACAGATGTCCCTAGCAGCCAATCAGCAAGAAAGGGGAGAGTGTTAACTACTGAGAAGAGTCTTCTCAGTGGCTGACTCAACTCCTTTCCCTCTGTTTGGCTCTAATCAGCAGGAAAGGACAAGGAAGCATGTTAGAAGACTTTTCTTAATGGCTAACACACTCCCCTTTCATGCTGATTGGCTCGTAGAATGGTGGAGACACTGGGACCCTGCTCCCAAAAAAGTAAGGGCTCTAAGACCCCTGAGACCCCAGATGACTACATTCCTGTGTGTGCATGTGCAGGTATGCTTGCAAGTGCTATTCAAACCTCTTCACTCCATTCATGCTGCACATACTGGCAGCAATGTTGCTCTCTAGGACTAAGCAAAAGCAGCCCTCAGATATTGCTGTCAATGTGTATTTGTGCCCTATAGAAAGAAACACCTCTCTTTAACTGAGGCACTTTCCACAGTCATGTGAACTCAAGAAACTGAATTGGAGATGCCAGACAAAGAGAATATTTGGAAGAAAAATGGACCCAGTTGTAATGTATGCTATAGACTGACAAGTTTTTAAGAGGCAGGTGATGTAGGTATAGAGGGAAATGTAAACACTTGTATTCATTTTTGGTGGTTAGGAGTTTGTGACCCCTGTGATCTCCACCTTTTCTAAATATCCCTAAAATAGGTTTCTGGTTTAATTCAAAAGTTAGATGGACTGAAACTGGGTTCGCCAAAGTTTGGCTGTGACATATGATCCCAGAGCTCATTATTTGATGGATTTGACTGATCAATGGTTGTCTGCAGTTTGAAAAGGTAACACAATGAATGCCTGTCATTGACTTCTGCATATCCCCAATTGGATGATTGCTAGTTTCATTCAGCCTTTCGTAAAAATTACTTTTCAAAGCTGATGGCCTATTGTCTGGTTTCATAGTACCTTGTGTGATGCTGCCAGGCCTCCAGTCAGAGCAGCCCGCCCATTGCTCTGCAAATGCACAATGGCTTTCAATACAAATGCATCCCAGGATTATTAGGTGTAAGATGAAAGGTAAGGATATTTATAGGAAAGGCATTAAATCAAAATAAGGAATATGACATGAAACAAGGCAGTTCTCAGCAGAGAAGATTCTTGACTGCAACCTTCAGAAAGTGCATTGCTTAGGGAAAGGACTAGAATTGAAAGTATCTTTGAATAGGAATATCGGAAGCTGACTTACACCAAGTCAGACCATGGTTCCTTCTAGCCCAGCATTGTCAACACTGACTGGCAGCAGCTCTCCAGGCTTCCAGGACTGGGACACTCCCTGCTCTACCTGCAGATGCCAGGGATTGAACCAGGGACCTTCTGCATGCAAAGGTGATGCTCTACCACTAAGCTATGGCCCTACAAGTGAAAAGTGTGAGGAATTTCAATCTTGTGAATTTTGAAATGAACTGACCAGATCCTCACCTCACAGACTAATTGTGGGCCCACGGAGGCGACATGTTCTATCCCAGGAATACCCCTGGAAACAATTTACGTTACACCACTTGCCACCACTTCCAGGGGAATTCCAGACCCATTTCCAGCATATTCAGCACCAGAAGCAGTCAGAATTCGTAGCTATTTGGAGTGGTTCTTAAAGAAGAAAATAGGGGGAGGGGCTCACATCACCCCCCATTTACTGTAACATTAATAGGCTCTCTCTCTCTCTCTCACACACACACACACACACATACACACTCCTGATCTTGAAGTGAGTTTTTGCCTTCACCCCAGAAACCACTGAATATCAGTTTGGATGAATCTCCAGATTCAGCCCTCCTTCCAAGGATGTTTTGCTTGCATACGTTGACAATCAGTCTGCACCTAATGACTACAGCCAGTAGAGGCTGGTCCATTTGGGCAAATGAAGTACTGCCCCACCAATCTCAATCTGCCCTCAGCCAACCCCCACCCTCCTGCCTTCTTACTTACAACCAGTCCAGGGTTGTAATGGTCAGTATTGCCCTTGTAGAACTCAGCAGGGAGAAGGACGGGGCAAAACTACAACGAGTTGGCTCTGCCTATCATTGGCTCTTGGTCTACCTACTGTTTGGGCTCCCTGCTTTCCGCCCCACCAGTCACAAAGGGCACCAGCTGCCACTAACTATAGCACTAATTAAGAAAATATAACCAGCAGCCATGGTAATCAGCTGTCATAGCAAATTGGTTTCAGCTAGGGTTCTGATCATTGTAGGCTGCAGAAAAAGTTGTTAACTTGAGAGAGAAGAGAATGGCAGGCCATTTGGAGTTGTGAGGTCTAGGGAAAAGGTATGGAGGGTTGCAAAGAAGCAAGGTCACTGGGCACATAAGGGAAGAGGAATGGTGCCAATACCTCTGTCTCACTCCACATCTGCCTTCAGAGACACTGACCTCTTACTCCTGTTGTTCAGTACAAGCTTGGGAGAAGTGTAGCCCCTTAGCTAGTGTGGGGAAAATGAATGCACTGCCCTCTCTCCATTTTTTTTTGGAAAATCATATTTTTAATTTGTGACATCACAGACAATGACAGCCTCCATTTTAAAATGACAGCTTGTTTTGAGAGTAGGAGCAATTTAAGAATAAGATCCTCTGGAAATAAAAAAAATAATTGAATAAGGTAGAGTGAGCCACACCTGGAAGAGCTCACTCAGGACTTTCCCTGACTGATGGTGGATTTTTCATGGGTGGTTTATAACAGATGCTATTGGAGGTCACTGATTCATAGGGTCACCATACGTCAAAACATAACAACAAAGTTTAGAGAAAAGGTGAGTAAGAGGTGACATGAAAAGTGTATAAAACTATGCATGGGATGGAAAAAGTGGTCAGAGAAAAGTTTTTCTCCCTCTTTTATAACACTAGAATACATGGTGAAATACCAGTGCAAAGATGTAGCTATGGCCACTTCTCACTGGAGAAGATCAGATCCATGTAACAAGGCTAGCAAAGGTTCTGAAGCATGTACCCTGGAGACACTGATTCATCTTCTGAGGTTCCTACCACTGCAGTTTGGACGACTGTGGTTGCAAAGGAGCTGAGGGAGTCTCTGGGGATGGCTCATTGATATTCAAAGATGTTGGCAGGAAGACATTCCATAAGGACAGATAATGGATGACCATTGGAATTTCTGTCCCTATTAATCTCTGGAGGTATTTGCAGGACAGGGTTTCCTAGGGGTTGCTTTCTAAGTAGTCTCGGTGACAGTGTTTCTCCAGTCTTGAAATCTTTGAAGTCCCAGGGCTCCTCCTCCAATGTATGAGTGAATGGTTATCTTCATATGTGTAGAAGAATGGGGAGTGTGTGTGAAAGAGTGAAGGGCGGAACAGACACAAGGAAGTCATTACACACACACACACACACACAATCCCCTACCTATGAATTCATACAAGTCTCCACTTGTCTGCATTCCCAACGTGTGTCCCCATTTGCTACAACATAGTGATTGACAGCTCCCATGACAAAAGATTTTAAAACTCCAAGTGACAGGCTCACTCACAATTTTGTTATGTTCCTTCAAGTCGGCTATGACTTATGGTGACCCTATGAATCAGCAACCTCCAATAGCATCTGTTATAAACCACCCTGTTCAGATCTTGTAAGTTCAGGTCTGTGGCTTCCTTTATGGAATCAACCCATCTCTTGTTTGGTCTTTCCTCCCTTCTGTTTTTCCCAGCATTGTCTTTTCTAGTGAATCAGGTCTTCTCATTATGTGTCTCAAGTATGATAATCTCAGTTTCATCATTTTAGCTTTTAATTATAGTTCTGGTTTAATTTATTCTAACACCCAATTATTTGTCTTTTTTGCAGTCCATGGTATGCGCAGAGCTCTCCTCCAACACCACATTTCAAATATTGATTTTTCTCTTATCCGCTTTTTTCACTGTCCAACTTTCACATCCATACATAGAGATTGGAAATACCATGGTCTGAATGATACTGACTGTAGTGTTCAGTGATACATCTTTGGATTTGAGGACCTTTTCTAGTTCTCTCACAGCTGCCCTCCCTAGTCCTAGCCTTCTTCTGATTTCTTGACTATTGTCTCCATTTTGGTTAATGACTGTGCGGAGGTATTCATAATCCTTAACAAGTTCAATGTCCTCAATGTCAACTTAAAAGTTACATAAATCTTCTGTTGTCATTACTTTAGTCTTTTTGATGTTTAGGTGTAGTCCTGCTTTTGCGCTTTCCTCTTTAACTTTCATCAGCATTCGTTTCAAATCATTCCTGGTTTCTGCTAGTAGTATGGTATGGTATCGTCTGCATATCTTAAATTATTGATATTTCTCCCTCCAGTTTTCACACCTCCTTCATCTTGGTCCAATCCTGCTTTCCGTATGGTATGTTCTGCATATAGATTAAATAAATAGGGTGATAAAATACACCCCTGTCTCACACCATTTCCGATGGGGAACCAGTCAGTTTCTCCATATTCTGTCCTTACAGTAGCCTCTTGATTTTGAGTTGATTTTTCTCTTATCCGCTTTTTTCACTGTCCAGCTTTCACATCCATACATAGAGATCAGGAATACCATGGTCTGAATGATCCTGGCTTTAGTGTACATCTTTGCATTTGAGGATGCTTTTTAGTTCTCTCATAGCTGCCATAAAAATCACTGTCATGCTTCTGATGTATCTTTACTGGACATGTTTTAAGAAATAGTCTTGTTATATATCTCCCAAGTGCTTCAATGGAAAAATTCTTTTTTAAAAGTTTTTGCCTAGATGCTGAACTCTGCACAGAGGGCAAAGTTGCACTTTATACATTTAGCTAAATTTAGATCAAGGCTCCTTTCCAAAACATCTTGTCTCTTCTCGCAAGGTGATAACATCAGCTTTGACACCTCTACTTTGCACCTCTCACCCCTTTTCATATATCTTAGTTAGATGTGAAGAAGTTCATTCCCAGGCAATTGTCTTTGTGGTGCTCTTGCTCACAACAGCATTGAAAAGACACACAAAGGATTCACCACCCGTCTCACAATCAAAGGACACCTTTGAAAAATTTCCATGTTGTACTAATCCTCTCAAATTTGATCCTATGCGGTGTTCTGTGGAAAGAAGTTAAAAGACAAAACAGACAACTTACAATGCCTTCAGAGGTGCCAGATGTTGAACACTGGAAGAAATGCGGGCTTAGAAAGCAGGTGACAGTGTGCTTTGTCCAATCACAGTCCGATAAGTCAATGGTTCCCAAACGTTTTTTCCCCATGGGCCACTTGAAAATCCCTGATGGTCTTGGTGGACCCCTTAATGATTTTTCTGCCTGTTGTAGCAATTGCAATGCATTGTGCAACAAGCTGTATGTTTTTTAATTGTATTTTTATTGCTTCTTTTATTTTGCATATTGCATTTTATTGTATTACAGTTTGTATGCCATGGGATTCAAATGGTAGTGCAACACTGTATAAGAAATAAGAGAAGCAATAATGTACAATTAAAATGCAGTATGAATGTTTAATGTGGACATAGCGCAGAGCATCTGAATGAAGCTGGTGGGCCCCTGCTGGCCCATGGGCCACAGGTTGGGAAGCCCTGCCATACGTCAAGCAAGAGAACATGTGAAGGTGCTTTATCCCAAGTTAGACCATTGAGCCATCTAGCCCAATGACCATCAGCAGCACTCCAAGACTCGTACAGGAATCATGGGAAGATAGGAAGCTGCCTATTGCCGAGTCACACCATCTAGCTCAGTATTGTCAGCACTGACTGGCAGAAGCTCTCTTGGATTTCAGAAAGAGGAAATTCCTACCTGCAGCCCCACCTGTAGATGTCAAGGAATGAAGCCAATCTGCACCTTTGATTGGAACTGTTTTATATGTCCCCCCCCCCGAGTTGGCGAGGCTCATTTAACATCGACACGAAACCAAGCCTTCAATGTCATTGGCCCAGTTCTCTGGAATGCTCTGTCAACAGAGATCCAGCAGGCATCTTCTGTTTTAACTTTTAAGCGCCTGCTGAAAACCTTTCTGTTTCACTGGGCTTATGCAGGCAATTAAGAACAGGCTTTTTTGTTTTTGCAACAATTGATCTTTGTTTTTATTGTATTTTTAATGTTTTTTTTTTAAAAAATCTATGTTTGTTGTGGGGGGTAAAGAAAGGCCGGGAAGGAACTGGCAATCCTACCCCATATATACGGTCTGCCTAGTAAATGTTGCAAGACATGACCCTAAGAGTCAGAAACGACTCACACTATAAGTGCGGGGACACCTTTACCTTTTTAAACCTGCTTTGAGGTTTTTAACGGAAGAGCAGTATACAAATATTTTGATAGATAAATAATAAATAAATATGCTGAACTGTTTTTAAATGTTTGTATGGTTTTTATATATGGAATTGCTTTTAATTGTTTTATATTGTTTTTACACTTTTAATAGTATTAACTGTTTTATTTGTCATATAATTGTATATTTTTGTGTTGTTACCTGCCCTGGGACCTTATGGTAAAGGGCAGGTAAGACATAAACAAATAACCTGGGACATTCTGTATGTAAGCAGATGCCCTGCCACAGGGCTACAGCCTCTCCCCAGTCTTTCAAATACTGCTAATTAAAGATGACTGTGATAGATCCTGGGACTATCTGTATGCAAAATATGCGGTCTGCCTTTGAGTTATGCCCCTTCC
This sequence comes from Rhineura floridana, assembly GCF_030035675.1. Lineage (NCBI taxonomy): Eukaryota > Metazoa > Chordata > Lepidosauria > Squamata > Rhineuridae > Rhineura > Rhineura floridana. The sequence continues at coordinate 171,708,904 of NC_084484.1, forward strand.
CACTGATGGGTTGGTATATAGACTTTATGATCAAGTTAAATTTGTTTCCACCACCACCACCAACACAAAAAAGCACATAATCCACTCTGGAATTTGAGTCAGAGTTTTGAATTATGTTCTGAAAATCCATACTAAAATCTGACCTCCTTTTAAAACACATTTTATTTATTTAAAAAATGAACCCTACTGCTACATCTTAATCCCAAGCAATAAAATACAATACAGTGAATGCCTGTTAAGAACACCGCTGGGTAAAAAGCAATCCATAGCAGCGTCTTCAGAAGCACAGCTTAGACACCTAATATCTAACTAATAATTTGGGCAGCCACATCTTCACTGTCTGCCTGGAAGATGTTAGCGAATGAGCCTGGAGGGCCTTGTTAGGAACAAATTTTGCAACACGAGGAGACCACCAAGAAGGTTCAGTTTCCCATAGCTTCCTGTTTTGTTTCATAATCTTTTCTGACAATGCCCTCTGCAGTTATGGAAATATGTATATATATGCAGACATCCTCAGTGGTCTGAGCTACATACGTGCCAGTGTGTGTATTTACCTAAGCAGCAGGCGTTTACCCTGCATTTAGATCACTGAGACTTAAGACTTAGTAAAATAAGAAAAGCTACTTTATTTATAGAAATACATAGTAGATAGGAAAGGCATACCTAAGTTGGAGGCGCAATGCCCAGATTTGGGTATTGGCCTCATGGCTCAGGGGAGAGAGCAAAGACAAAGATGTCTCCTCTCTCCTAAGACAGTCAGAGAAGAAGACAAAGGAGGGGCAGGTCAGCTTCCCTGAGCATATCAGTTTACAACAGAAGGAAGTCAGGTAGAGAAGAGCACAGGTAAAGGTAGACAAGGAGGACCCTAACTTATCTTCCCTTTGGAATGCAAACAAAAAAACCCAAACAGGAGTTGTCCTTGCCCCACTTCCAACATGCAGGATATTTTTTTAAGTGCTTGCAGGGTATGTCTGGGAGGAACAGGTCCTTAAGGATCCTCTTGAATCTAAGATATTTCCACTGCGGTAACATTATTTTCATGAAAGTTGCATAGTCTGGTTCTGACAATATCTTCATCCCTGTGATATTTTTGAATTGTTCACACACATGTTATAGAGACATTCTATCCATGATCAACTTTTGGCTTAATGTGCAAGTATCTGGGAACTGGATTTTTGGTAAGCAGCTGACAGTGACGCAACAGTTTCCCACACTGAGCTCTTTCATTGGGACTTGGCAGCAGGAAAGCAGGGGCTCTGTGTGTGGTAGGGCTTTGTGATAACTATAAAAAAAGCAGTGCATAAATTCAGAGATTAGCTAGCTGCAGACATGTTCACAGGGCTCTGTTTATTCAATGGCCTTGCATCAGCCAGAGTCTAATCATCTAGATGACTTGCTGACATTATAAATTTTGCAACAAAATTCATCACTGATGGTGACCACCTTACCATGCCAACAGTCCTGGAGGGGGGTCTTTCTTGCACTGCTAATTTCTTTTTAGATTCAGAACACCCTGACTGTGCATGTTTACAAAGAGAGAGTGAGAATATTACTATTGTTAATGGCCTTTAAAATGGGAATCTGCATTCATTCTGTAGCTCAGCCCCAATTTTAAGGATTTCTTCACCAGAGAGAAATATCAAAACTCCAAACCAGCAACTCTGATATCTACACACGTCCTGTGTTGCAAGGAAGGGTTTGTTCCATTATTTTCAATGCTTTGAAATGCATGACATGTCTGGAATATTCCCTGACATGTAAAGTGGGATTAGACATTGTGGAAAACACAGAGTTACTGGTAAACACAGCATTCCTATGCTGAGTTCTCTCCAGAGAATTTAATGTTTAGCGATACTCACTACTAGACTAGATTATCACACAGGGAGTTTGTCCACTGTATGTGTCCAGTTGGCAAGGCCCCAAAACTCACTGTGTGAATTGATGTCACATCACACAGTGAGTTGGATTAGATCAGAGGTGGCAAACCTAAGAACATAAGAAGAGCCTGCTGGATCAGGCCAGTGGCCCATCTAGTCCAGCATCCTGTTCTCACAGTGGCCAACCAGGTGCCTGGGGGAAGCCCGCAAGCAGGACCCGAGTGCAAGAACACTCTGCCCTCCTGAGGCTTCCGGCAACTGGTTTTCAGAAGCATGCTGCCTCTGACTAGGGTGGCAGAGCACAGCCATCATGGCTAGTAGCCATTGATAGCCCTGACCTCCATGAATTTGTCTAATCTTCTTTTAAAGCCATCCAAGCTGGTGGCCATTACTGCATCTTGTGGGAGCAAATTCCATAGTTTAACTATGCGCTGAGTAAAGAAGTACTTCCTTTTGTCTGTCCTGAATCTTCCAACATTCAGCTTCTTGGAATGTCCACGAGTTCTAGTATTATGAGAGAGGGAGAAGAACTTTTCTCTATCCACTTTCTCAATGCCATGCATAGTTTTATACACTTCTATCATGTCTCCTCTGACCCGCCTTTTCTCTAAACTAAAAAGCCCCAAATGCTGCAACCTTTCCTCGTAAGGGAGTCGCTCCATCCCCTTGATCATTCTGGTTGCCCTCCTCTGAACCTTTTCCAACTCTATAATATCCTTTTTGAGATGAGGCGACCAGAACTGTACACAGTATTCCAAATGCGGCCGCACCATAGATTTATACAACGGCATTATGATATCGGCTGTTTTATTTTCAATACCTTTCCTAATTATTGCTAGCATGGAATTTGCCTTTTTCACAGCTGCCGCACACTGGGTCGACATTTTCATCGTGCTGTGCACTACAACCCCGAGGTCTCTCTCCTGGTCGGTCACCGCCAGTTCAGACCCCATGAGCGTATATGTGAAATTAAGATTTTTTGCTCCAATATGCATAATTTTACACTTATTTATATTGAATTGCATTTGCCATTTTTCTGCCCATTCACTCAGTTTGGAGAGGTCTTTTTGGAGCTCTTCGCAATCCCTTTTTGTTTTAACAACCCTGAACAATTCAGTGTCGTCAGCAAACTTGGCCACTTCACTGCTCACTCCTAATTCTAGGTCATTAATGAACAAGTTGAAAAGTACAGGTCCCAATACCGATCCTTGAGGGACTCCACTTTCTACAGCCCTCCATTGGGAGAACTGTCCGTTGATTCCTACTCTCTGCTTTCTGCTTCTTAACCAATTCCTTATCCACAAGAGGACCTCTCCTCTTATGCCATGACTGCTAAGCTTCCTCAGAAGTCTTTGGTGAGGTACCTTGTCAAACGCTTTTTGAAAGTCTAAGTACACTATGTCCATTGGATCACCTCTATCTATATGCTTGTTGACACTCTCAAAGAATTCTAATAGGTTACTGAGACAGGACTTTCCCTTGCAGAAGCCATGCTGGCTCTGCTTCAGCAAGGCTTGTTCTTCTATGTGCTTAGTTAATCTAGCTTTAATCATACTTTCTACCAGTTTTCTACTCACTTAGCTCTTCCCCACTGCTGTGCCTGTATGGTACTCTGATTTAATAAAGTAACTGCATCTGCTATTATGCTTTGGGCGGGAGCCATGACATCAGCAATCAACTGATTGGAAACTCTGGAGTGTAGCCAATCCCAATAGGGCTTAAAGTCAGTTGATCGGTGTTGTCTTCAAGCCCTGCTTTTGAAAGGGAGAAGCTACACTTGGGAGCTCCAGTTGGTTGCCTGAGTGGCATTAGTCCCTGGGGGCTTGTATTTGGTGCCAACTTTTAAAGGTGCTGAATACATGCCCTTCCTTGTCAAGGAGCTCGTTTTAAGGCTCTTGCTTGTTCCTTTGCAACTATGTCTTTATGTATCCCATATCTGATGTCAGATGTGGGGTGAGTGGTTGTGGCTTGGGGGAAAAAAAGTCCTTGTGGTCCAAATTAGGATCCCTACCGGGCCTAATTTGGCCATGCAGAAGTTTCCCATAGTTTCATTAGACTATTAAGGATGGGAAGGAGGAACTTGTGGCCCTTCAGATACTGCTGGATTACAACTCCCATCATCCCTTATCAGCTGAGGCTGATGGGAGTTATTTATTTATTTATTATTTGATTTATATCCCACCCTTCCTCGCAGCAGGAGCCCAGGGCAGCAAACAAAAGCACTAAAAACACTTTAAAACGTCATAAAAACAGACTTTAAAATACATTAAAACAAAACAATGTTAAAAACATTTTTTTTAAAAGCATTAAAAACATCTTTTTAAAAAGGGCTAAAAACATTAAAAAACATTAACAAGCAATTCTAACACAGACGCAGACTGGGATAGGTCTCTACTTAAAAGGCTTGTTGAAAGAGGAAAGTCTTCAAAAGGCGCCGAAAAGATAGCAGAGATGGCGCCTGCTTAATATTCAAGGGGAAGGAATTCCACAGGGTAGGTACTGCCACACTAAAGGTCCGTTTCCTATATTGTGCAGAACGAACCTCCTGATAAGATGGTATCTGCAGGAGGCCCTCACTTGCAGAGCGCAGTGATCGACTGAGTATATAAGGCATAAGACGGTCTTTCCGGTATCCTGGTCCCAAACTGTATAGGGCTTTGTACACCAAAACAAGAACCTTGAACACGGCCAGTAGCAAATGGGCAGTCAGTCAGGGCCAGTTTTAAAGTGTGGCCAGGTGGGGCACTGGCCCGAGGGCCCATGGAGCTACAGGGGCCCCTCCGCTCCCCTCCTGCGATCCGCAGAACAAGCTGCTGATTGCAGGACAGGCGCTTCCAAGCCGCCCTTCATCCCCCCACTTCACCTACATTTCTCTCTGCTGTTTTTTGTGGCTGTGCGCACTGCGTGCGCAGGGTTGCCATCAATCAAGATGGCGGCCGAGATTTCCCTAAGGGGCTGAAGCCTGTGTTGCCATCTTGGATGATGGCACGCATGGTTTTAAGTGCCTTCCAAGGCTTTAAAAAAAATTAAAATTGAATTTAATAATGAATAATGAATGATAACAGAAAATATAAAGTAGTACATAAGAACATAAGAACATAAGAAGAGCCTGCTGGATCAGGCCAGTGGCCCATCTAGTCCAGCATCCTGTTCTCACAGTGGCCAACTAGGTGCCTCTCACCATGCCCACTTTTACACTGTGGCCATGCCCACTTTGACATGTGGCTCCTAGAAGGTAGGCCATGGATCAATGTGGCCCTTGGCATGAAAAAGTTTAGCCACTCCTGCTTTTTAACCCTTTTGTTATTCAAGAAAATGAAAGTCAGTGGTCACCACTCACTCAGAATGATTTCAGGTTCACTCTTCAGGTACTCTTTGCAAAAGAAACCAGTCAGTTTAAAAACTGGGATCCAAAAACCATTAAACAGCCAATCCGGTAAGAAGATCTGGGCATATTCGTTTGTATCCACCCCATTAATTTATACAATGGCCACTCAGAGAAGGATGCATCATGATGCATGTTGCACAGGGTGAGTAAAGGGCAATGTCATGCTCCTGAGTGACGCTCATGAATTCACCCATGATTTGAAACTTCAGAATATAGGAGAGCTTTTGTCGAAGTCCATACCACTGCATTCATTAATCAGCTGCCCAGTTGTTAAATACCATGGTGCTAGTTCACCCATCAATAGTATAATGCTTTGTTTTAATATATTTTAAAGTCGGTTTTTAAGATGTTTTCGAGTGTTTTTAGTGTTTTGTTTACTGCCCTGGGCTCCTTCTGGGTTGGATATAAATTTAATAAATAAATAAATAAATAATACTAACGGCATTGTATATATCTTCAAATCAATATTCTTTTTTAGATTATCAACAGGGCAATCCTGATCATGTTTACACAGAAGTAAGTCCCAGGGAATTCAGTGGATCATACTCTTAAGTAACTGTGCATAGGACTATAGCCTTAGGCTGCAATCCAGTACCTGCCTACTCAGAAGTAAGCTTCATTGGATTCAATGGGATTTACTCCCAGGTAAGTGTGTATTGGATTGCAGCCTTAGAAACATATCAGTTATCCAGCCTCGTGCAATGTATCCATCGGGGTGGGGTGAGGGAAAACCAACGTGTATTGTATTGCCTTTGAAAATGAACAAGATTTTTTTAACCTTGTAACTGAATTATGCTTGCAATATTCCCTCCCTGAATTCATTCAAACACATAGGCACAGTCTCCCACTAATCTCTTCAGATCTTGTACCAGGAAAGGCCTGGACAATTTGGCAATTGAATAAAGTCACTTCCTCTGGTCCTTGTTTGCACTTGTGAAGCATCTGCTTGTTTTCCAGAGCATCAGAAGGGGGGTGGGGGCTAATTCCCATTTATTTCCATATGAATGCACTTTGCAGCAGTAAGCAAGGGAGAATTCTGCTGACTGTGCTTCCAAATTTGATTATCGTGCCAGTCTCATCACACTAATGCCCTACAAGCTCCTTTGGAAATCTATGATTCCATAAAAGTGTGTTTCATGTTTTCTCTTTAAAACGTTCCAGTTTCTCTAGGGTTTTCTTTTTCTTTTCTTTTCTCTCTCTCTCTCTTTTTAAAATCAGTATCGTTATCCAGCCATCCAGCACTTCTACAAGCCTGCATTTCACAAGATAAGACAAGCCCAGCTGGATCAGACCAAGAGTCCATCGAGCCCAGTATCCTGTGTCAAACAATTGGCAGCCAGATGTTTCTGGGAAGTCCATAAGCAGAATACGGAGGCAATGAAACATTGTGTCGGGCATGTCAAGGCCTACACCTAGGGCCCTCTCAGCCAGCCCTTACTTGCCTACCTCCTCACTTAAAACCAGTCCAAGAGGTGGCGCTGACTGCCGACATCCTCCTTATACTCAGTGTTGCCCTTGTAGAAATCAGCAGGGAGGAAGATGGGGTCAAAGGTAGACAAAGGTAGCTAGTTTTAAAACAGCTGCACTGGTAGCCAGTTCGTTCCTTGGCCCAGATCATGTTAGTGATTAAAGACCTAAAAGACTTAGGTTCCAAATATCTGAAAAATTACCTACTTCCCTACAGACCCTCTCAGGTGTTGAAATCAGCAGAGGGGGCCCTTTTGGTAGTTCTGCAACCCTCAGAAGTTTGGAGGGTGTCCCGGGAGAGGGCCTTTTCTGTGGCAGCCCCCAAGCAGTGGAACTCCCCTCCCTACTGGAGTGCATCTGGCAACTTCATTGTACAACTTTCAGTGAATGCTGAAGATGCACCTCTTGAGATGTGTATTTTCAAGGCCCACGCTTTTTTCTGTGATGTTACTTGGGTTGTTTTTAACTGTTTTTAATTAAGTTTTTAAATTGTCGTAACCTGCCCTGGGACCTTTGAGTGAAAGGCAGGTAATAAATTCTAATAATAATAATAAACTACATTGTGAAAAACCACCATGAACAGCATCAGGATATAAAAAGTCATCAAGATATTTCCAACAGGGCACTTGTTGGAAGAATGGTGCTGTGGAGGGGTGAGGTCTAGCAAGAGCAGATCCGTGGTTCAGTGGCAGAGCATCTGCTATGCATGCGGAAAGGTTTCAGGTTCAATGCCCAGTTGCTCCAGGTATCTGCCTTCAAAATGATTACGACTTATGGCGATCCTATGAATCAGTGACCTCCAACAGCATCTGTTGTGAACCACCCTGTTCAGATCTTTTAAGTTCAGGTCTTTGGCTTCCTTTGTAGAATCAATCCATCTCTTGTTTGGTCTTCCTCTTTTTCTACTCCCTTCCGTTTTCCCCAGCATTATTGTATTTTCTAGTGAACCATGTTTTCTCATGATGTGTCCAAAGTATGATAACCTCAGTTTCATCATTTTAGCTTCTAATGACAGTTCTGGTTTAATTTGTTCTAACACCCAATTATTTGTCTTTTTCGCAGTCCATGGTATGTGCAAAGCTCTCCTCCAACACCACATTTCAAATGAGCTGATTTTTCTCTTATCTGCTTTTTTCACTGTCCAACTTTCACATCCATACACAGATATTGGGAATACCATGGACAGTATGATCCTGACTTTAGTGTTCAGTGATACATCTTTGCATTTGCAAACTTTGCAAACCCTATGAACAGAGTATCCAAAATCAGATATAATGGTAAATTAATATGCCTTCCTGAAAAGTTCCTGAGCTTTATCTTACATTCTTTTGCTTTGCTGATTTGTATCCTTGATACAATTTGCTTTCTGTTAAAAAAAACCAAAACTCCAAAAGCATTCATATCCAAGGAAGAATTCAAATCTCTGACTCATAAGCAAAGACCACATTTAATAAAGAATAAAAACATCCAGACTCACGTCTTGGGACTACAGAGATCAAGCCTCTAATTTCTGCTGAGGTAATATGTATTTTTCAAACTTGCAGCCCTTGAGTAAAACACTTGTATATGCCCGGATCCACATGTTTATGCCTGAGTGAAGTGGAACCATTTTGTCAAATTCACTTTGCCCCACAATGTATTTCATACTGTAAAATAAAAGCTGGCATAACATGTAGCATAGATAGAATTGGGTTTATTTGCAGGAATCAATTTATCTTGGGTGGGTGGGGGAATAAAATCTGCCTTCAGAAAAATTTTGAACAGCCAAAAGGTGACAGCATTTTGGCAGTGATATCCATCCCCCAAGGTAACTACACAGTTGTCTGCAGAGGCTGTTACAAGCTGAGGTATCAATACTTTCTAAACATGGATTAAAGCCTTAATTCTTCCAGGCAGGTTTTGAGGCTGAGCCAAATGATTTTTTTTTAAGTGTAGCTGAAAACATGGCAGGAGAAAAATTCAGTTTGGTATTCTGCCATCTTTTAAATTCCTCATGTGTGTCCTCTGCCACTTCCACGCTTTGAATGGAAAATGCCTCATCAAATCAAATCTCAAGGTTCTTGGGTAGAACAATCCCATGAAGATGTGGAGGGAGAACCTGGGGTAGATAGGCATAGAAGGGTTTCTCAGTTTCAGTTCTCTACACTTTCACAGCTATTTGCATTTCTTTCTTTTTTTAAAAAAAAAAACCCTCCTGAAAATTCTTCAGCGTTTTAGTGTGAATTTCTCCTAATAAACACCAGCCAGATGGGCGACTAATAAATCTAATAAATAAATAAATAAAATAAATTTTGCATGCAATGATGCATGCAATTTCTCCTAATATAATCATAGAAGAGTTGGAAAGGGCCTATAAGCCCATCAAGTCCAACCCGCCGCTCAGTGCAGGAATCCAGCTTAAAGCATACCCGATAGGTGGCTCCTCCATCTGCCTCTACAATGCCCCTAGTGTTGGAGAGCCCACCACCTCCCTAGGTCATTGGTTCCATTGTCGTTTTTTTCCTGATTTTCCCCCCCTGATGTTCAGTCAAAATCTGGCTTCCTGTAGCTTGCGCCCATTATTCCATGTCCTGCATTCTGGGATGATCGAGGCCCTCTTTTGTGTGGCAACCTTTCAAATACTTGAAGAGTGCTATCATATCTCCCCTCAGTCTTCTCTTCTCAAGGCTAAATGTGCCCAGTTGTGGCCGTACTCTGAACCAGTTCCACTTTGTCTACATCCTTCTTAAAGTGTGGTGTCCAGACAGAGCTGGCCTCAGGCATGCCGCGGCCCTTGGGCATTAGCTTGCCCTGGGCCCTGATGTGTGCACGCACGAGTGCATGCGCATACTCCACCCTCCCACCCATCTCTCCCCTCTCTTTTAGCATTGCCATTAACCAAGATGGCAGCCACAGTTTCCCTAAGGTGCTGAAGCCTTCACCACCATCTTGGTTGATGGCACATGTGCATGCTATGCATGCGCATCTCTGCCATCAACCAAGATAGCGGCAGGGGTTTCAGCACCTTAGGGAAACCTCGGCCGCCATCTTCTTTAAGGGCAATGCTAAAGGCAGGAGACAGGTAGGTGGGGCAAGGGAATGGTGGGTAGGCGGCAGCTCCTGCCGTGTAATCTGCAGCTGCTGCCGCAGATCGCGAAAGGGGATCAGAGGGGACCCTCAAAGGCCCCCTGTATCTCCAGGGGCCCTCGGCCAGTGCCCCACCTGGCTGCCCTTTAGAACCAGCCCTGTGTCCAGAAGTGGATGCAGTACTTAAGATGAGGCCTAACCAGTGCCAAATAGAGGGGGACTAGTGCGTCATGTGATTTGGAACCTATGCTGCTGTTAATGCAGTCTAAAACAGCATTTGCTTTTTTTGCAACCACATCACACTGTTGGCTCATATATAGCTTGTGATCAACAACAACTCCAAGATTCTTCTCGCATGTGATATTGCTGAGCCAAGTATCCCCCATCTTATAACTGTGCACTTGGTTTCTTTTTCTAAGGTGTAGAACTTTGCATTTATCCCTGTTAAATTTCATTCTGTTGTTTTCAGCCCAGTGCTTCAGCCTATCAAGATCACTTTGAATTTTCTTTCTAATTTTGTTACTAATGTCTTTCCCCTGATACTTTCCCCTGGTATATGCATTTTTGCAAACATTAGCCAGAGAGGTGCATCGCAAAATTTGAATAAGTGTGAATTTCAAAGGATGGCTGTAGATATCACGACACAGTGAGACACGGTGAGACCAGAGTTCAATTTCGGAGCCCCCCTCGTAATTCTCGTCTCCGCTTTTATTTTACCTCCGCTTGGAGGCGTGGATTATTTTCTCTCCATAAACAGCCTATGACCTTTAACTATTGTATAACATCACGTACATACATAGTACAACAGCATTATCTACATGGCAATATGCAGGCAGTTATTTAACCACTACAGATGTCAGTATCGTTTACAGCCATAAAGTTAACCACATCCTGTTTTTCCACTGGTCAGATCGCAATGTCTTGAGAGATAGTGTACTGAGAACAGCAGCGTGGTTTGCCAACGTATGCTGTTCATTCAGTCCACCCCACATCTCCCCCTTTTTTATTTTTTAGCAAAAAGTAATTACTACGTAATGGTCGCGGAGCAACAGGTGTACACGTCTGGAAAAGGTATTGTAAAAAACAGCATAAGCCTATACTTAAAATGAGTAAAAGAATAGCATATCTAAGAATCTGACTTAGCCATCCAGTGGGCAGCCAACTCCAAAGCCACTGCCACCAAGTTGTAGGGGCGTCCTGCAAAATGTTATTAGCTAGATCCTTCAAGTTTTTTACCTGTGTTCTGATTTCAAAACTGTTGTCAGTTAAATTAAAACAGCACATATTCTTTATAGTTTCGCACCCCAACTGATGTTGTAATAGCAGGTAATCTATAGCTGCACGATTATCCAAGATAGCTTGTCTTAATATACCCTGCTCTTCATTTAACAAAGCAATGGCTCGAGAGGTGGCATTTATCATCTTAACATAATTACAGGCTAATTTATGTAATTGATTGCTGTTACTTACTGCCAATGCAGGAAGTCCAACAAGGGAGATGGCTAGTGATACACTTTCTGCTTTATTAAGCAATTCCACCTTGTCATTACAATCAGCCGGCATGGCAACAGCTTCTCTTTTCCTACGTTGGGCTAGCAACTCCCTTTTATGAAGGAAAATGGGAACCAGTCGACTCAGGCAACAGATGGTATCAGAAATATTAGCGGGAACATAATTAAAAGTGGTTTCTCCACATGTCCAAAACCATCCACCTGGTAAAGGAATGTGTCCGTACATACTGGATATGTTAATGTGCTGTGTACAATTCCATGTGGGTCTCCCAACCTTTAGACATCCCTTCTGCACCTTATGTCGACTACAATTAACCATCCGAGCACACGTATTATTAATGGAATTTGCAACATGTGATGTAAATAATTGAAAAGCATTAACAGGCAGCTGGAAGGTTGGAGTTCCCCAATTCGAAACAGTATGATATTTAATCTCTGAAGTATTCATGAACCGCCCAAGTCCTGTAATGTTCCCAATATCCCCAGGTGCTTTGCATACGGGTATTAAACATGTTCCCAACATACCCATTTCCTGTACATGTTCAGTCATGCAAAAGTCACTCACATTTGTCATTCTTGCTAACTGAACCCAGATATTGTGTTGAAACCGCATCCCCAACTCCTGCCCCAACCTGTCAGCCCCGGCGCTTCCTAAAATCCAACAAATGCAAAGTACAAAAATAGAATTTGTATTTAAAGACGCAATTAAAGCAAGAATGGTATTCTCAGTTGTCTTGTCCACCCCGGCTTGTTCCATTGCTTTTTCTGCTTGTGTTGCTAAGTTCTTTATTTGGCCCCAAGTCACGGGAGGTTGCGGAACATTCCGACCACGCTTCCTGGAAGACATCCCAGTATCCTGAAGTTGCAGAGAAAAATTAGGGATGGGATTCTTAAGATTATCGTGCCAGGACATCGTCTTTCCAGGGCCGGATACACCTAGCAGGTACCCACACAGGACCGTCAGGCGTAGACACAGCCGCGTAACCTCGACCCCACGTTATAAGCGGAACTGGGCCTTTCCACTCTGGATTTGGTAGTTGCCGAAACTGCACCCGCGGGGCAGGTAGAGACTCCGACTGCTGAAAATGCCGCTGCGCTCGAGTAGAAAAGGAAAAATGAGTATTGGGAGATTGAGACAAATTTAAATGATTAATGGTAAACAACACTTGTGCCAGCCACTCCTCTTTGGTGGCCAATCCCAGTGGTACTCCTCCTTTTTGTTTTTGTTTAAGCAAATGCTCTTTAAGGGTACGATTGGTACGTTCGACGACAGCTTGACCTGTAGAATTATAAGGAATACCAAACAAATGTGTAATGGACCACTTAGTGCAAAACTGTGCAAATTGCTGTGAAACATATGCAGGACCATTATCAGTTTTTATCGTCTGAGGTTGGCCCATGATGGCAATAGAACGAATGACATGATTAATAACATTCTTAGTTTTTTCCCCTTTCTGAGGAGTTACCCATATGTATCCGGAATATGTATCTACTGTAACATGCAAATACTTCCATGGGGAGAAAGTAGGAAAATGTGTAACATCCATTTGCCACAACTGGTTAACTATGAGACCTCGTGGGTTCACTCCTGGTTCTGGGGATAGAGTTAACTGTGTGCATTGGGGACATTGTTGAATAATGGCAGAGGCTTCCTGGGCAGTAAGATGGAATTGCTTCTGGAGTGCTTTAGCATTTTGATGATGAAGGGCATGACTTTCTATGGGTGTGCAAAGGAGGGCACGAAGAGCCTGATCAGCATATTGATTACCTTCTGTTAACAATCCTGGGAAAGGTTGATGACTGCGAATATGAAATATAGCAAATCGACAAGACCGAGTATGTATGAGTTTTTGAAGTGTAAGCATAAGAGCAAGTAGATTAGTGTCCAGCATGGGAGAGACATAACTACCGGGTAATGCAAGTACAACATTCTTAACATAAAGACTATCGGTAATAATGTTAACCTCCTGATCTGCAAAAGTCAACAGCGCCATACTAACAGCGGCCAACTCAGATCTCTGAGCGGAAGTTTGGGGTAAGGTGAAAATTGTCTTCCAAACCCCCTGCTCGTGCCATGCAACAACCCCTCTAGTTGGACTGCCATCAGTATAGACCGTGACCGCAGGTAAGGGTTGTAAACTGATTACAGATTGAAACTGGATAGGAATTTTTTGTGTAATTTGAAGCCGTGGATCTGATGAGGAACGACATGAAATTGTGCCCAAATAAGAGACTAAAGCCCATTGAAGGTCATCAGAAAGCGCAACAGCATTTTCCCATGTGTAAAGTTTAAGAGGCAACGAAATTTCAACCGGATCGATACCTAATAATTGCCTTGATCGTAATCGTGCTTTTTGGATTATTTCTGCTGCTTGCATTGGCAAAGTTGTGATAGATGACTTTGGTGTATGGGCTAAGTAAAGCCACTCTATTATATGTGTAGCATTGGAGCCTGACTCCTGAGTGAGTGCAGCAAAAAGTTGGCTTCCATCAAATAAAACAAATAAAATCAGTGGTTTATTCAATATTTGTCGATCCACCCAAATAGCTTTTAACGTTGTAGAAACTAATTCTAGGGATTGCCTTGCCTGTTCCGTTAAAGTAATAATATCTGCAGGTTGACGTCCTTGTTTTAAACATTCAAATAAAGGCCCCATGTCTTGAGTGGTAAGTTTACAATATGGTCGAATCCAATTAATAGAACCCAAGAATTGTTGTAGTTCTACATAAGTTGGCTTCATTGACAAGGTAAGACAGGGCAATACAGGAGTGGAGTAGGATTGCATTAATTTATGTCCTAAATACAGAAATGGTTCTTTGAGTTGTACCTTTTCAGGGGCAATCTGCAACCCTGACTGTGACAAATGATCAGTAAGGTGTTGTTGCCACATAGATGGGAGGGTTCTCCCAGCCACCAAGATGTCATCCATATAATGGTAGACCAATAATGTAGGGTATTGAGCCCGAAAGGGTCGCAGGGCCATGTCTACAAACTGTTGACATAGGGTTGGACTATTTAACATGCCCTGAGGTAGCACTTTCCATTGATATCGTTGCGCAGGGCCAGAGTTATTATATACGGGAACAGTAAACGCAAATTTCGGTGCGTCTTGCGCTTGTAACGGTATTGTGAAAAAGCAATCTTTCAGGTCTATAATAGCTAAGGAATAGTCATATGGAATTAAATTTGGATTAGGCGTCCCACATTGTAGCGGACCCATGGGCACAATTAATTTATTTATTTCTCGTAAATCATGTAAGAGCCTCCACTTTCCAGATTTCTTTTTAATCACAAACACTGGGGTGTTATAAGGGCTATTACTTTCTGCTATATGATCAGCTTCCAGTTGCTCCTTTACCAGTTGGTGCAGAGCTTCTAATTTTTCTTTGGGTAAGGGCCATTGTTCTACCCAAATGGGTATGTCTGTCTTCCATTGTAAAGGAAGAGCTGCCTTTTGTTGGCTAATCATTAATAACAATGGTGGTCTGGAATTGCTCCAGTAAATCCCTTCCCCACAGATTTACTGAAATGTCCAAAATACAAGGGCGAATGTGGGCTATACGATCACCATCAAGAGCAACAACTTGTATCCAATCCTTACTCCGTTTTGAATCCTGAGCTCCGCCCACTCCCCACACAGAAGGGGCCACTTCTACTGGCCAAGAGGATGGCCAGTTATGTTCAGCAATTACTGTGACATCTGCCCCAGAATCTATAATACCTTCAAAAATAACATTGTTTAAACAATACTTACGAACCGGTTTCTCCCTGGTCACTTCTGCCAGTACTGCAGCTACCTGTGGATGGAAAGGATTACCTGAAATACTCACACTCGGCGATTTCGTCCTTGTAGATCCGAATCCACCAGTACGTTTTTGGGAGGAAGTGTTCGATGTGAAAAGACGATATGGCAATAACAATAGTTGCGCAAAAGAATCTCCCTTCTTCAACTGAAGGGGAAGGTGACTCCAATACTGAATATAAATAATTCCCTGATAATCAGAATCAATAACACCAGGTACCACCATTATATTATTCTTGGAAGCAGAGGATCGCGGTAGTACAAGGCCTACGGTGCCTTCTGGTAAAGGGCCAGTGAGTGTGGTAGGCATTAAAAGAACTGCTCCAGGCAAAGGAACATCTTTTGACTCTGCATGTATTAAATCAATTCCAGCGCTTCCTTGAGTAGCAGGGGTGGGTACACTTCCTTGAGATTCGGGGCTGGAAGCCTGCCCCAAGTTCAGTTTCCCTCAATAGGACGGGAAGACACATTGGTATTGGTAGTGGGAGCTGAACGACACTGATTAGCCCAATGATAACCCTTTTTACATTTCGGACAGATTTTCTTTGGCCGGTTTGTAACAGTGCCCCCACCTTTAAATGCTCCTCCGCCAGGAGCCCGACATTCCCTTCTGAAATGACCAGGCTTTTGACAATTAAAACAATTGCCTGTAGGTTTGTTACCCTGTCTTAATGCCCCAGCTAACAATGTCATGGCATGAACATGTGTACCTACCTCTGCACAAGCTTGAATCATGTCTCCCAATTCATATTGCGGTCTATGAATAATGTTTTTCAAAATCTTTTTACAGTCTGTGTTAGAATTCTCGTAAGCTAATTTTAACAATAATTCCCCTTGTGCCTGAGGGTTATCAACCTGCCGTGTCAGAGCCTCTTTCAAACGGTCAACAAACTGAAAATAGGGCTCTGTTGCTTGCTGCCGTACATTCGTAAAAGAACGTAAGGGTTCTTTCCCAGCAGGCACCTTTTTAAATGCTTTCTGTATACACTCAGCAGTTCGATGAAATGCGGCTTCAGGCAATACCCCTTGTTGTGCTATGGTAGCAAAATTACCTGACCCATAAATTTGCTCGGGAATGATATTAGCATCCCCAGCTGCTATAGCAGCATGTCTAAATTCTTGGTCCCAAACTACATATTGCGAAGGAGTCAAAATCATCCTAAAGAGATCCTTCCAATCTTGAGGGATCATGTTATATCCAGTAGCTACTCCTTCCAACATCCCTTGTACATAATTAGCCGTAATCCCATATTCTCTTACTGCCTTATTTATTTCTCTAATAACAGAAAACGGAAGAGCTGTCCAAGTTGCTATGCGATTATTAGCATTATTAGGATCTGGCTGATATGTAACGGGAAAAGCTGAAATTGTACCCTCCCAGTCTCCCATTTCTTCCATAGATAATAATCCTGAGGCTGCAGCCTGAGCTATGGCTGCTTTAACCTTCCCAGTAACCTGTTCTTGTTGGACTGGAGGGCTATATGGAGGAGCATTTACAAATTTCTCAATATCCTTTTCAGGTGTAGGTAAAGAAAGTTGGGGATAAAGAGGAGTTTTCTGGTCAGAATTGGCAAACAGCGATGTCTCTTTTATCCCTAAATGACTAATGGCCTCAGCACACTTTTGCCATAATAAGAGATGGTGAATAGGTGCTCTTGGTTCTTCATGTAATTTTCTCCCTATCTTTATCCAATCTGACTGACGTAGTGATCCTTGCTCTGGATACCATGGACATTGACATTGAATTGTTTTTAACAATGATTCAATGTGAGAACGACTTATAAAAGCTGAGGTATCCTGTTTTAAAATTTTTTGTAGCTCTTGTGCATGAACCTTCTGCTGAGCTGACAATTCCCCCCCCATACTCACGAATGGGAGCTGTACGCTGAGGTGCACCGTTGGCTGATCCTGCCAGTGGGTACGAGGGTGTTTGTTCTGAATCACGTCGGGGTCACCAGATGTAGATATCACGACACAGTGAGACACGGTGAGACCAGAGTTCAATTTCGGAGCCCCCCTCGTAATTCTCGTCTCCGCTTTTATTTTACCTCCGCTTGGAGGCGTGGATTATTTTCTCTCCATAAACAGCCTATGACCTTTAACTATTGTATAACATCACGTACATACATAGTACAACAGCATTATCTACATGGCAATATGCAGGCAGTTATTTAACCACTACAGATGTCAGTATCGTTTACAGCCATAAAGTTAACCACATCCTGTTTTTCCACTGGTCAGATCGCAATGTCTTGAGAGATAGTGTACTGAGAACAGCAGCGTGGTTTGCCAACGTATGCTGTTCATTCAGTCCACCCCACAGATGGCGGTTTTGGTTCTCATATCATTTCAGAAAGTGTGAATTGATCAATCTGGTTTTAAATGTGAACTGAATTGAATTTCTCCCCCATCCCTCCTGACAGAAGACCCACCACATCCCAGTCCTGCGCTGGTCTGGCAGAAAGTGGTGGTAATAGTGGTGGCAGAGAGAAAAGAGGTAGCCCAGGTCCAGGTATCCCAGGAGGTAGACTGGCCTGGAGTCTATGTCCTAGACCACTCTTCTTCAACCTTGAGGCCCCAGATGTTGGTGGACTACAACTCCTATCAACCCCAGCCACCTTAGCCAATGGCCAAGGATGACAGGAGTTGTAGTCCAACTACATCTAGGTACCCAAGGTTGAAGAACAGTGGTCAAGACCCACTTTCCATCCTTTCTAGCTGTATGGTGTTTCATTCTCTGCCCTTATTACAGTTTCTTTGGTCAAACTACCTTCCTTCAAAGCCCATGTCCTACTACCTTCCTTTTCCCCACTAATCTGTTCCTTTGGGGGAAAAATAGATCCAATTTCACTGACATAATATATTTTAAAAAGCACACTAAGGGCTCCACCGAAGCCAAATGTAGTTCATACAGGTTTATATCTGAATAAAAATGTGGTCCCTTTATTGAGGAAGTTGCAGTATTCCCCCCCCCATGAAACCTGGCAAGGGATTGCTGTCTTCTCTTGAGATACCATGACAATAGGTGGTGGCTGATATATTGCTAGGAAAAGTGCTGTGAATGCAGGCAGAGCCTTGAAACGGGCAGGAGTGGGCAAGGCTAAGGAGCAACACATTCACACAAAGCTTTGATCCCTAGCCCAGAGGGAAGCTGCAACTAGTAGGTGTCATTGCACTAAGTGGGCTTCACATCTTGGAAACCATTATGTAAACAACATCTTTCAAGTAGCCAGTTGAGGAGGTGCCTTTTTTTAAAAAAAAAATGGCAGGTCAAGCTAATTTTTCAAGAACATCATTGAACGCGCAGAAAATTTTCCTTTTGGCAGGATTAAAATAAGCAGGTGGTTTCATTTTTCAGAGGGGGGAAGTGCAGATAATTTGACTGCCAAAATGGTGTTTAATAAGAGGCTTATACTGAAATTGATTTCACTCCAGACTTTTCTTTGGAGGAAGATTTTCCTTTTTATGTGTGCAGTTCATTTTTTTTTTTGAAAAGAAAGTTCTTTGCTTTGGGGATATCATTTTTTTTTTCTCTCTCTCTCTCTAAATCAACGTACCCAGGCCTAATTGAGATGAATTTAATCAGTTCAGCTCAGCTCCTTATCACCCACCCTCCATGTTCTGTGCAATTTGCTTTAAATAGAATTTCTGTGCAAATTATGATCACTAGAGCAAGCAGGCTATGCAAGGAGTCCGATTTGCTTCTTGGCCTCAGACAGATGACTCGCTCTTGTAGCCAACAGCAAAACCCTGAGCATAGTTGGCACCCTGGGCATCTTCCCAAGAACAGCTCAATTCAAGGGGCAGCAGAGCCATTTCCTGAGCTTCTTTTCAGTGCATCTGATCTGTTATCCCTCAGAAAAGGGCAGCTTGACCCCACACCCAGGAAGAAGAAGAGTCAGGACGCATTTATAGGAATGATGCTGAAATGGAAATGGACTGCCTTCAAGTCAATCCCGACTCATGGCGACTCTATGAATAGGGTTTTCGTGGTAAGCGGTATTCAGAGGGGGTTTACCATTGCCTCCGTCTGAGGCTAGTCCTCCCCAGCTAGCTAGGGCCTGCTCAGCTTGCCACAGCTGCACAAGCCAGCCCCTGCCTTGTCTGACTATGCAGCTTGCCCATGGCTGCACAGGTGGCAGGCACATGCGGGTGATCTTTAGCTGGCCCTTGACACCCAGGAGACACGAGCGGGATTTGAACTCACAGAGTCTGGACTCCCAGCCAGGCTCTCCTCCCCACTGTGCTATACTAGCTGTTTGGAATGGTGCTATATTTATTAAAATATAACAACTTTTTGGAGAACATGCAAGCTAAATCAACCAAATTATCCAAATTCAAATCACCCGGGCAGATGAGGCCTTTGCCTATCTCTGAGGGAGGGGAAGTCCGCCCCTCAGCCCTCTGGGCATGTAACCAGCCATATGGTGAGGCTCCCCAGCCAAGAATGAGGAGGAAAACCTCCTTCCTTGTTAGGCCAGCCTTGGGTGTATGTACCCAACCTGCGCATCCAGGCCCCACTGTACTTGTGTTCACCTGAATGCGCAGCGCAAGCCAGATCACAAGGGGCACCCCCAAGTGCAACCCCAGCATCAAGCCCAGGTGATTCCTAGAGGGTGCCCCCCAAACCCAAAATGCCTCAGTACACTGATTCTTACCCTCATCACCTGCCCGGACTCCACACCATATGGCAAGGCACAAGACCCTCATTGCAGCCAATTGAATGAAACCCTGCAGTATGGAGTAGGCAAACCAAAGGGGAGGCTAAGTGTGCCTCCCCCCCCAAAAAAAACCCTACTCAGTTCCAAAACAGCAACTAGGCAAGCCCATACTGAAAGGGTGGGATGGTGCATGCTGCAAACCAGCAAAGAGGGGGAGTTGGAGGCGGAGGTGGCTTTTAAGCCTTCTCTCGCCCCCTCCCCGGATTGGCCACCTGGCCCCACGTGACCTCCCTCCTCTCCTCAGGACAAACCACCTGAGTCTTCTTTCAAGAGGAGGGGGTAGAGGCAAATGCACGCCCACGTCAGTGCCAACGTTCATATGTATTGCAGGAAGTTTGGAGAAAACACTCTGGACACTTCTTGGGTAGTGCAAACAAAAGTGGATTTGGTCAAGCCCTGATCCTGTGGGTGCAGGGGCTCTGTTGTGCATAAAGAGCTCGAGATTGTACAGGTTTTCCTATCACAGGATTGGGGAACCTTAGGCCTGGAGGCCAAAGGTCAGAGCTTGGAAAAGTTACCTTTTTTGAACTACAACTCCCATCAGCCCCAGCCAGCATGGTCACTGGATTGGGTTGATGGGAGTTGTAGTTCAAAAAAAGTAACTTTTCCAAGCTCTGCCAAAGGTGGCCCTCTGAATCTCTTTACCTGGCATTTGAGAATTTCCCCATGCCACACCCCCTCTTCCCAAGCCACGGCCCTCACCAGCCTTGCTTCGCACCCTTTCTGCCTGGCTTGGATGCAGGATGGTGAGTGGCGTGTGTGTGCATGTGCTAACTAGCCTACAGTACAAAGGTAAAAATGACATTCATTGTTCTGCATACTTTTGCTTCAAGCTGCACCCATCACTAGCGCGTGGCTCTTGGAAGTGTGTCCAGAAGGGAATGTGGCCCTCAGGATGAAAAATGTTCCCCATTCATGCCCGACCAGCTTTAAGAGAGGGTGACAGTATTTATGTACCATAGAAAGCACATATCATGCTACCCTACCCCATTGACTTCAGGAGCATCCTTATGCATGGCCAAAGAGAAGCATACAGTATACTATGGTTCTATTGGGCTAGAGCCAAATGCAGTTGTCAGAGGTAAACGTGGAGGTGGGAGGCAGAGCCAAGGGACCAAGCCAGACGTTGGAGGCAAAGCACATGTAGAAGCATAGCAGAGCCAGGAAGTTTTTGTTGCTCAGGTTGAACTTTTAAAGCCCTTCCTCTCTAGGCCAGCCTTGATAGGCAGGGCCAGTCCAGAGCCTGAGAATACTTCATTACCAAGAAGACATGGATGTCCCAAGACATTTTGCCACCTGAGATGAAGGGCAAGACGGCACCCCTCTCCCATTCCACATGCAGAAGCTGACGGGACTAACAGCTCAATAATGATTCAACGACGGTAATGGAGTAGAGTCCTCCACCATACCTGAAACAGCAGACTAGGGTTTTTTTTGGGGGGGGGGGTAGAATGTGCCATGTAATAGACATGGTTCTATCTACGAACAGAAGGGAATGGCCGGGTGGGGGGTTTAGGAGGAACAGAAAAGGAGTGTCACCAGTGGCCCTTCAACATCTTCAGCTTGAGGTGGTTGCCCCATTTTGCCTAATGGTAAGGCCAGCTCTGTGCGAAGATGCTCCAAGCTGCTAGTTCGCTAGATTGAGCAGGTGCACACAGGGAACCAAACGTACCTAGTTCCCCATCCTCACCAGCTCTTGGTTCCTTCTTTATTGACTTCATTGTTGCAGCAATTTCCATGCTCCCCTTCTGACTTCATTGAAGAAGCAACTCCACAAAAGTATGAACAGAAGCACATGCAACAGAGTGCCTTAATTTGAGACGTCTGTGGGCCCTTTGTCACGAGATGGGCTGAGCAGAAGAACTTTGCCCCCTTCTAATGCCAGGTACAGTATAGTCTGACATGTAATAAGGCCACTCACTGCAAGTCCGAAATACATGTCCACCCAGGACGATAATGCTCACTTGCTGATAATGGCCATGGCAGTTTTCAGTGCAAGCCACATTTGCCTGGCTGGCAGCCTGCTTCGTAGTGATTGAATGGTACA
The DNA here is from genome assembly GCF_030035675.1 of Rhineura floridana. Classification (NCBI taxonomy): domain Eukaryota; kingdom Metazoa; phylum Chordata; class Lepidosauria; order Squamata; family Rhineuridae; genus Rhineura; species Rhineura floridana. Next base: position 171,730,784 of record NC_084484.1, read on the forward strand.
TATATCACCAGCAACAGTGTCTAATGAGTGCATTCTTGATGAGTCTCCATTGAAGTCTTAGTGCATTATTCTGAAACCATTAGATCTTTATTTTAATAAGGTGTTTTTCTCTTGCCAGGGAATTATAGCAAATACAGATGGCTTTTTTTTAAGGTGACTGGTAGATTGAGGCAAAGAAGAAAGATGGGGAAAAGTAAAAGGAAGGAGATGTAAAGCAATGTAAAATATTCAGCCTAGATAGAAAACCACAAACAGACTCTAGATTCTTCCCAGCTAGTCATATGCAATGCTTTTTTTGTGACGGTACTCACTGTACAGAGTACTGTCACCTCTTTTTGGGCTGGCACTCACATGAGTACTGGCACCTCATTTTCTTTACCAAAAGAAGTACTTACCATATATATGTATGCATGCATGCATGCATTTAGATTACCAAAGAAGGAATTTTGATAGGCAGAGCAATCTAACTGCTTATCCACTCACTCTGCTGAAGGGGATTCTCCCTCTGCCCAGATCAGCCTCTCTGTATTGGGCTCTGCGAAGGTAGAGGGGTGGCTGGCTCCACTACGATCGAGCTTCCAACTGCACCCACTTAAACCATGGTGGGTAGCAGCAGTGCTTTGCAGCAGTGGACCTCCCCCAGATACCATCTCATCAGAAGATCCATTCAATATTATGTAGGAGCTAGGTCTTGCATGGTGGCACCTACCCTTTGGAACTCTTATATATCCAGTGGATCACTGTGATTGCAGATGAGGGCCTCCTGCAGATACCATCTTATCAGGAGGTCTGTTCCCCACAACATAGGAAGTGGACCTTTATCTACTCCTTGGAATTCCCTCTTCTTAAATATTAGACAGGCACTATCTCTGTTATTTTTTCAGTCCTACTGAAAGCCTCCCTCTTTCAACAAGCCTTTTAAGTAGAGACCTTATTCCAGTTTGCATCTGTGCTGGAATTACTTTTTAAGGTGTTTTGAAAGCTTTTCTTTTATATGTTTTTAAATATTTTTTTAAATATGTTTGTAAAGATGCTTTGTCTTCATGTGTTTTTAAAGATGTTTTCTTTTAATATATTTTAAAGCTTTTTGTTTTAAGATGTTCTAGAGTGTTTTTAATGTTTTTGTTTGCTGCCCTGGACTCATTCTAGGAGGAAGAGTGGGATGTAAATGTAATAAATAAATAAATAAAAAACTCCCTCCCTTTACATATCAGACAAGCACATTCTCTGTTGTCTTTTTGTTCGCTAATGAAGTTGCTTTTCCCCCCAACAAAGCCTTTTAAATGGAGGTTTTAATCCCAGTCTGTATATGTACTGGATTTGACACTGTTTTCATATTTGAAATTTATATTTATTTTAATACTTTCTATACATGAAATTGATTTATATGAAATTATGGATTTTTTAATAATATGGGCCATTTTCATTGTGTGTTTTTAAAGCGGATTTATAAGGAAACAGGATTGAATGGATTCCTGAGTGAACACATGGAAAAGTGACAGGGACCTGAAACAAAATGATTTGTTTGTCTCTCATCAAAATGTAAAGTCCACAAATATATTGTAGAAAACAGACAAGCACATTCCACAATGCCAGATACCTGTTGGCTCCTGCTAATATAAGTTCCCTGTTTCATTTCAACATCTTATTTGTGTGCATTTCTCTAAGGGGGACAATGTAATCTCATAACTGGTTCTTGGCCTGAGTTAGACCAGACTATGAAACTGATGAATATGGTGGATTGAATACTGTCATAAAACTGCTTCTTATTTCACCTCTCAGAGGCACATTCCAATTCTTTCTTACCTCAGAGAGCAACAAGGATTCCCTCTCGGTCTTTCCTCAGACCATAGTCAGATGCAGTATGCTCCTGAAAACCAGTTGCCAGGAACCACAGGAGGGGAGAGTACTCTTGCACACAAGTCCTGCTTGTGGGCTTTCCATGGGCACCTGGTTGGCCACTGTGAGAACAGGATGCTGGACTAGATGGACTATTGGCCTGATCCAGCAGGCTCTTCTTATGCTCTGCTCATCATATGGGGGAGGAAGAAGAGCAACTCAAGTTTCCCCTCAGAATTCAAAAGAGATAAATTCTAGTCATAGAAAGATATAGGAGCTACCTGAGCCATAACCAAAGGCCGGGTGGAACAAGTACTCTGAAATGTTGCCTACATGATATTGCCTACGCCTCTGCACCACCACCAGGTGATCACCTGGGATCATCTCCCTGACCCAGAGGATGTCACTCCCTGACTCAGAGGCCTATTCATGAATAGGCCAAAAAACCTTGCGGTTTAAGAATATACCTATAGCCAACAGATATTTCTATCAAACTTTAGAAAGCAGGGAAACTGGGCAGCCATAGTGAATGCACCAGGGCAGTAGGAGACCTGATCTCCTCTCTGAGATATTATATGGCCTACAAATTTGTAAAAATGCAAATACAATTTGGGTTGGCCTTTCACAGTCCAATCCACTTCCTATGTAGCTTGAAAGAATTTGGTAACGTGCCTTTGAGCAAGCATATGGTGAGTGGTGGCAGCACCTGCAATCAGGACTACATCTCCAAAGATGAAGAATTTACATTTTTTTTGTATGTTTGTTGGTGTTCTTCCTACTTTGTTTCCACAGGGAATCTAACCTAGGCAATCATATTTCTCTCATTATTCATCCTAGAAATCTGTGTCAAATTTATTTTTATCAATTTCAAAGCCTTTTTATTGGTCAATGTCATATGATGGTGAAGACAGCCTTTTGTGTTTCAAACCGGAGGTTATGCTCTATTTCGGGCGCATTTGGGTCCAACAGGGCTGTGGATTTTTGTTCTTTTGTTTTACACATTGAACTCTCAATTCTTTCTGAGTGTTTCGTGCATCGCCATGAAAACGTAGAGGGCTGTTAAGCAAGCATTTGTGAGCCCAGGACTATATGTTTTGTAAGGTTTTATTTGGATATGAGTTATGGGAAGCAGCAGAAGGGCAGGGGAAGGTATTTTCAATTTAACATTGCAGAATGTGAAAAATCCATGCTTGCTATAGTATACAGTCACACTCGTGGCTGAATAATCTGGGGGGTATTATTATTATTATTATTATTATTATTGTTGTTGTTGTTGTTGTTGTTATTATTATTATTATTATTATTGGCCAGCCCTATTTGCAGCTGCACATTCCCCAAAGGGAAGAAATGGAACTGGTGGACTAGTAGCCTCATCAGCCAATATGCTGTTTCTGACCTTTTTGCCAAGATTTCCCCAGTAAGCTTCCTCAGGGTTCATAAGCAAATGCTTTGCTCAATCTTTCTCCCTGCAGGACTCCACCCTGTAAACGAAGGGAGTGGAATGAAAGCCCCAGCATCAAGAGAATTTCCCATTTCCTTCCGCTTTGTGTTGCTGTTTAGGACATGTGGTGCTTGAAAGAATTGGATCACGAGTGGCAATCTGATATCTAATGTTTTTAATTTCATTTTCTTCCTCCCTCCACAGATAAATCAATGGTTGTGAAATTAACTCATGTCCTCTATTCATTGCCAGGGCGCTGATGGCGAGTTTGCTACCACTGTGCAAATTCCCACAGGAGTGACCTAGAAATGGTTATCTGTAAATGGCTACGAGATAATTCAATCTTCATGCTGTGTTAGTTTTGAGTAGATACTGTCAAGCAAGGAAGTTTATCGTCTCGGAAGTTGCTTCTTAGTGTTCTCTCTGTGGACTGTTTTGGTGTAATTATTAATTCAATGTAATGCGGTTACTTAACAGGCAATCAAGGAAAAATTAGCAGCAGCGTTATGGCAGTTATGAATAAAAGACTGCCCTACACAGCGGAATGTCAGGAGATGCTGGGGTCTGGGGGCAGCTTCGCCATGTGGCAAACTACTGACTTCAGGATAAGGATGAGCGTGAATTTTGATTCTGTTCACATTTCAAGCTGAATTGCTCAAATTCACGCTTTCCGAAGCGATGTGAAAACTGAAACACAGCCATCCTTCGAAATGCACACCTTCAAATTTTGCAATGCAGTTTGCCGACCAATGCTTTTAAAAATGCATTTATTAGGGGGGAAGTGTGCATGAAAATGAATATATGAGTGAGCATAACACGCCAAAAATGCATTACATGATGAGAAATGGTGTGCAAAAATGTGCATAGTCAAAGCTGCCTAGAAAAACGGGTTTATCGTGAGAAATTCTCACTAAAATGCTGGAGAGTTTTCATGAGGATTAAAAAAAAAAAAACCACCCTGCAAATTGCTGCAGAAATGTGGAGAATGTGAATTTAGGATTGGAAAAATGGGAAACTGAGGGAACCAAACTTGACAGATCTTTCCATCCCTACCTCAGGACCAGACCTGCCATTAAGCAGAGTGAGGCATCCATCTCAGGCAGCTGAGTTTTGGTGGCATGAAAGGGCAGCAAAGGGTTACAGGCTTAATTTATTGTTATTATTCTTAGCGCTGCCAGAGAAAGGGGATTTTCTGCCTCTGGTTCCACAATAACATGACCAAATTTGGGTACTATGCACCTTTGGGGGAGGGGCACCTCAAGCAGCAAAATATCTTGCACTGGCCCTGACTGAACTGCAGGTGGCAGCACTCTCAGTGAAAAATATTTTGGTGCTGGAATGACTCCACCCAGCCGTCCATCTTGCCCATCCCTTAATATTTCATATGGGCTACTCGCCTTTTCTAAAAATGAATAAAAAGGGCATACTTATTTATTTATTTATTTATTTACTACATTTATATACCGCCGCATAGCCGAAGCTCCCCAGCATCTCCAGACAGGGCTGGGATATGTACTCACCTATTTGTTTACATGTGTATCCCACCTTATTGTAGAAGTTGCCAATTGCTCTGGAGATTTGAAAATGAGTGTGGGTGATGACATGGATGCTGGACAATAGCCTCCCTGTCCCAACCAACATTTAATCTCGGTTCAGACTAACCTTTCTGGAAACTTTCAGAACAGGTTTTCCAGGGCTTGTCCTGGGAACTGAAAGGGCACATGTGCACTGAATGCAGTAAGAATGCTTCCAAATATGCCATACTGCTCTAAAAAAAAAAAAGAAGTTCATCATTCTGACTTCACCCTAGTCCAAGGGCAGCCAATGTAGTACACTCCAGATGTGGTGAACTATTTCTCCCATCAGCCCTAGCCAGCATGGCCAATAGTCAGGAATGGTGGAAGTTGTAGTCCGCAACACTTGGAGAGCACCATGTTGGCTGCCCATGCCCAAGTTTATCCTATTCTTGGTACTCCAGATGCTTTTGGCTGGATATACCAGGAACTGAATATTATTAATTAATTAATTAGTTAAATTTTTATCCCATCTTTCCTTCCAGAAGGAGCACAGGGCAGCAAACAAGGGACAAAACACTAAGAAGCATCATAAAAATAAAACATCTTAAAAAAAAAAAAAACCAACAACTTTAAGAGCTTCTTAAAAAGCAATTCCAGCACAGATGCAGACTGGATAAGGTCTCTACCAGAGCTTGGAAAAGTTACTTTTTTGAACTTCAACCCCAATCAGCCCAATCCAGTGGCCATGCTAGCAGGGGCTGATGGGAGTTGTAGTTTAAAAAAGTAACTTTTCCAAGCTCTGGTCTCTACTTACAGGCTTGTTGAAAAAGGAAGGTCTTCAGTAGGTGCCAGAAGGATAACAGAGATGCCCCCTGTCTAATATTTAAGGGGAAGGAATTCCAAAGGTAGGAGCCACTACACTAAAGGTCCATTTTCTATGTTGTGAGGAATGGACCTCCTGATAAGATGGTATCTGCAGGAGGCCCTCACGGTGATTGACTGAGTATATGAAGGATAAGATGATCTTGGTATCCTTGTCCCAAGCTATATGGGGCTTTGTACACCAAAACCAGAACCTTGCACTTGGCCCAGTAGGTAATGGGCAGCCAGTGCAATTCTTTCAGCAGTGCGGTTAACATGTTAACATGCAAGGCACCAAGTTGTGGACCTTCTCTAAAAAACTACACTAATAACAAATGGTTTTCTCTCCAGTCTAAGCAGTTTAGAGTATATTCCACTGTCCTCTATATCAAGGGTTCTCAAACTGTGGTTCATGGACCGCCAATGGTCCACAAGCTTCATTCAGGTGGTCCTTGGCATGTCTGCATTAAACATTCCTATTAATTTTCAATTATGTTTATATTGCTTCTTTTATTTGTTATGTTTCATTGAATTGCAATGTGAATTATGTGGAATGCAAATTGAAATACAACATAAGAAATAAAACAAACTATCAAAATACAATCATACAGAATCTAGCACAGTGCATTACGATTTTTACAACCGGCAGAAAAACCATTAAGTGGTCTGCCAAAGCCATCAGCAATTTACAAATGGTCAGGGGAGGGAAATAGTTTGGGAACCACTACTGTATGTCCCTACAGCCTTTGGATCAAATAGTATCAAAATCAGGGCCTACCTGTGATGCTAATGGTGTTGCTTGTAATAACGTCATCATTACTTTTCCTTTATTCAGTGACAGGGTTGGGACAAGTTTTTTTTTTTTTTGTAGAGGCCACAGCGCATAGGCAGCAGAGGTTTATCCAAATGGGACCTTTTTACCTGGACCCAACTGCAACATGTGAGCGTGTGCATTTTGTCAAGATCACAGCGAGTGAGAGAAAGGTTCATCCTCTGCTCCCCACATGCTGCAGCCCTGATAAAAATCTCCCTCCTTCCTGTAATTAAAGGATAAAAAAGGATAACATGATTGCAAGCGACGCAATTAGTGTCACATGCAGTTAGGGCCTCAGAATCATTACGGTGGCCAAGATGAGCAAACTCTGCACTTGTGTAGGTCTTTAAAGGGTTTTTTTAGATGGCTAATAGTTAAGAAACTGTAATGCTTTTATTTCTTATTAATGATAATAACAAGACTGTACCAAGTCCATACTACAGCGTCTTTCATATTTCAGTCCCATAGTAACCATTCTGAGATAGGCGTGTCCCTCCCCACTGTCTCCACTCCCCCTTTAGAGCACATCTTCTTAGCCACCGTTAAAAAGTGTATCATCATTTCCAGACTCTGCAATATAACTGCAATTTTTAGATAACAAATAATAAAAAAGCATTATTAATGGGTCTAAGGGTAGCATACTACTAGCCATATCTTCAACATGATCCACAACTGATATCCAATAGGGTGTGATCTTAGAACATTTCCAGTAAATGTGGAGCAAATTTGCTTCAGTATTACCACATCTCCAGCAGGTATCGTTGACTGTTACATATATTTGACAACCCAGACTGGATAAGATACCATCTGAGCAGGACTTCTAAAAGCCCTCCTTAAGATCTATGCAGAAAGTTACCTTAGAAACATTTAAACAGAACCCAACCCCATATCTTGTCTGATATAGCTCTCCTTAGATCTTTCCTATTTCCTCTGATGAAGACACAGCCTTTTATCCAAATCCATAAAAAAACAGTTCTGTATAATTTTCTTGGTATTCCGTTTGATCTATTTCCAGAAATCAAGACCTTGCAGCTTGTTTCTTCTCTCAATGAAACTATGTTTCATTAATAGCACAGTGACCACATGATGGACCTGAATATAATGGAGCCTGGGGCTATCGGTAAGACCCCATATAGAACCTACACCATTCCATTTATAATTTCACTGTTTCATCCTGTACTACCTTCCCTGTGTCAGACAAATCATTCTGGAGGGTTCCATATAACTTAAAACAGGCTTGTTTTCCATTCCTTGATTAAAATGAAATTGCTGTTACAGAGAGACAAAGCAGGACTAAGCTTAAACTTAAACCAGACTGCAGTATGAAGTTTTTGTACATGGATTGGATTTGATAACCAAAGCCCTATTTGGGCATTCTTGTTCCCATGTTGGTCAACTTCGGAACGCAGACACACCAAGTAGCTCAGTCCCCTTGCCTTCATGCAAAGGGTGCAACCATCTGCAATGATGGAGCCTTCATCATCATTATATACTGATTTCTTACAAAGGTCCCCAAAAACCCAGGAACGTACACCAACATAGCTGCCATCTACAAACCAGAGCCTACACAATAAGTGTTCCTCTGGAAGAGGCTACAGCTGTGTCCAAATTCTTCCAGTTGCTCTCCCGGGTGGGTCTGGCTGGCTCAGCTTTCTGGCTCCTCCACAAGCTGCAATTCTCCAGGTGCAGGAGCAGATGCAGCGAAGACGGTCTGGGGAGGCTAAAGCTGATATTCATCTCCCAGCCAACAATCATTCTGTTACTGCTATCTGCTGCTTTACTGGGATCTGCTCATGCATACAGCTGTATACGTGAAGAATTCCTCGTTACCTGGAACCCCAATTGTGCAGGTTTCCGGGTCGTGTTGAAGCTTTTGCATGTACAGCTATGCGTTTGGTCACTACAGATGGCTGCATTCTTTATGCAAAGGCTAGGGCATTCTTTGTGTTCCCACTCATAAGAACTTATGTTCTTATGCCTGCCAAATCAGGCCAATGGCCCATCTTATCCAGTATCTTGTTCTCACAGTGGCCAACGGGAAACCCACAAATGGGAGCTGAGTGCTGTTAGTTGTTACTTTATTTGCAAAAAAAATTACCAAAAGAGGAATTCTATATCACCAAAAAGTGGATAAGAGAAAAATCAACTCCTTTGAAATGTGGTGTTGGAGGAGAGCTTTGCGCATACCTTGGACTGCGAAACAGACAAATAATTGGGTGTTAGAACAAATTAAACCAGAACTGTCACTAGAAGCCAAAATGATGAAACTGAGGTTATCATACTTTGGACACATCATGAGAAGACCTGATTCACTAGAAAAGACCATAATGCTGGGAAAAACAGAAGGGAGTAGAAAAAGAGGAAGGCCAAACAAGAGATGGATTGATTCCATAAAGGAAGCCACAGACCTGAACTTACAAGATCTGAACAGGGTGGTTCATGACAGATGCTTTTGGAGGTCGCTGATTCATAGGGTCACCATAAGTCATGATCAACTTGAAGGCGCATAACAACAACAACATACCAGCAATATTAAGAAAAAATCATGCAAAGAATCAGCAAACAAATTACACTCAGAAAACAAATACAAAATACTTCACAACTCAGTAGATGAGCTTAGTTCATCAAACATAGCCGGACCACCCCTCAGGGAAAGCCTGAATGAACAGATGAGTTTCAAGCAAGCACCTAAATCAGTGGTTCTTAACCTTTTTTGGTTCATGGATCCCTTTGAGAATCTGATGAGAGCTATGGACTTCCGTTGATTTTATTATATTGGAAAATGCTTTATTTGTGTGCCCAGTTTATGGACCCCCCTGAAGCCCATCCATGGACCAGGGTTCACGGACCACAGGTTATGAACCCCTGACCTAAATCCCAATACTGTAGGTCCCTGTTTGGAGGTCATTAGGAACACATTCCAAAAGACAGGGATCACCACACTAAAGTGGACATAAGGCAAACCTTGGGAGTATACAGCACTATTGTCTCTCCTGAGGACTGAAGTGACTAGAGGGGAATATAAAGTAAGGCATTCCAAGAAGTAACCTGGTCCCAAGTTATTCAGAGCTTTATGTGCAATAGCGACAAGACCTTAAATGCATGAGCAAGTATGCTGAAACAGGCTTCACGTCTACTTTGTCACAGTGCCATAATATGTTGTCCCAGGCAGCTGATACTCCTCTTTACTCTAATAGCAATCATCTGCCGTGGCTGTACCATATTTCAGAATGCCCCAAGAGAGCTGCTTAACACTTGAGGGAGAGCCAATCTCCCAGTTTTCACTAACATGTGCAAAATATTGGCAGCTACTCTTGGGCATTCATCCATCAAAGCTTAGTCTAACATTATTAATTTTTTCCATTGTGCTAATAATGGACCTGTAGTCTGCATTGGAATATTCAAGAATAAGGATTCTAGCTGATTCATTTTTGAAGTAGAAATCTTTCTTAACCAAGGACTTTTAAAATGAGTCCATCTAAACCCTTTAAGCCCACTGCATACATTTTGTCTGTTCTTATATATTTATCAATAAGACAGAAGGAAATGTAGCCTGGCTAGGAGGCCAGAGCCTGTGAGTTCAAATCCCCACTCGTATCTCCTGGGCGTCAAGGGCCAGCTAAAGATCATCCTCACAGTGAGTGGCTCGGGGGTTACGTGCCCTGCCACCTGTGCAGCCGTGGGCAAGCTGCAGAGTCCCAAGGAGCCCAGTTGCCCCCCGGCTGGCAGTTGCGGACAAGGAAGGAGCTGGCTTGTGCAGTTGTGGCAAGCTGAGCAGGCCCTAGCCAGCTGGGGAGGACTAGCCTCAGAGGGAGGCAATGGAAAAACCCCTCTGAATACTGCTTACCATGAAATCTCTATTCATAGGGTCGCCATGAATCGGGATTGACTTAAAGGCAGTCCATTTCCATTTTCCATTTCAAATATATATTCAAAAGTTATATGCTGACTGTTCTGCTTGTATTGATTTTATGGCCAATTGTACCGCTCTGAAGGTGTAGAGCATTATTATTATTAGGTCAGATCTGGTTTTTTGTTAGAGCTTATCATGACTATAATGAATTAGATCACTCTGTTTCTAGCAAGATATCTAATTAGAGTATTCAAATAAATCTATAAAAAAAATAATGTGTTACAGTTACCTTTTTAAAAACAACCAAAGGGAGGGAGAAAAAGAAAAATTATATCCAAGTTTAATTTGCAAAGTTCCACAACCATTTCTTTCTTATAATTAAAATTCTTTTCCATCCCTAAAACTCAGCAGGATCTGGGTGCCTTGCTGTGAAATAGATGAGTTTTGGATTGATTGGGTTTTGTTTCTTAGGGGTGAAGAACACACTGGGGAACCTTTATAGGGCACGAATGAGGGGACGCTCAAATCTTGGCTTTTGAGGCCGACTGATACAATTAGTGTTGCTAAGCAAGATGACATCATGCTTGGAGCCAAGAGGAGCCAACCTCAGAGCCTGTATTAAAGTTGCTCAGGAATGAACAAGGAATCAAAGGTCTCTCTTCACACAATAGTGGAAAAAGAAGCCAGCTGCACATAGTGATTCCTGGTATTTCTGATTTAACCCCCCTATGGGCAGTGTTGGTTTCAAGTTGTTGGGGGCTCTTGTTGAAGTTGCTCCCACTTGCCACCCCCTCCCTGCACATGGACCTCACCTTGAGCTCTGCACTGTTGCCACATCCCCTCTTTTTTTTTTTTTTGCTTCTCCCTCTGGGCCCAAACAAGAGAGGGAGAACACACAGCATGCAGAGGCAACTGCTCCTTCTCATTCTTCAATTATTATTGTTGTTGTTGTTGTTGTTGTTGTTGCATTTATATACCTCCCCATAGCCGAAGCTCTCTGGACGGTTTACAACAATTAAAAACATAAAAAACAAATACACAAATTTAAAAAACACATTTTTAAAAAGCAATTTAAAACACATGCTAAAATGCCTGGGAGAAAAGGAAAGTCTTGACTGGCGCCAAAAAGATAACAGTGTTGGCTCCAGGTGCCCACTTAGTGAAGGCAGGTGAACTGGTGGCAGCAGGGCCAGCAGCTTCCAGGGATTGGCAGCCCAAAGGCGATGGGCTTCAACAGATGTCTCACAATGGTGACATCTGATGCTAGGGTGACTTTGAAATTGTTTGCATATAGCACTGTTCTTCAAACTTAGGTGCCCTGACATTGTTTGACTACAACTCCATCAATTCCAACCAGCTTAGCCATTGACCAAGGATGATGGGAGATGTAGTCCAACAACATCTGGGGACCCAAGTTTGAAGAGCAGTGTTATATAGGTAGCAAACTGATCACTGCACGCTGCAGGAGAGGGCCTCCTCTGCAGTCATCACCTCTTATGGAGGTCACCTTTCATGTGTTGGCGCCTATCTTTTAGAACTCCTTCCTGTTACATATCAGACAGGCACAGTCTCAATTGTCTTTTCACTGCCCATCAGAGACCTTCCTTTTTCAACAAGACTTTTAAGTGAAGATCTTTATTCCAGTCTGGATCTGGATCGGGTCTGAAATTGTTTACCTATAAACTGTTTTGAATTGTTTTTCTAAATTGAATTGTTTTTAATTCATTTTGGTATCGATGTTCTTACTGCTTCAAGATATTTTATGGAAAGTGACTCATAAATAGAATGAAATAAATAATAGGAAATTGTTTTTATAAATTTGGTCATTGTTTTTATTGTTGTTTTTTATTGTCCTCTTGGTATAGAGGACTGTCCCTTGTGAAGTCGGACACTCCTTTTTATTTCATCCCACTTATGAAACTCTTATGGGTTTCATAAGTGGGATGAAATAAAAAGAAGTGTCCGACTTCACAGGGGACAGTCCTGTATACCAAGAGGACAGCCCTCCATGTGAAGGTGTCCTCCATGTGAAAGGCTGTCTAGTTCAAGATAAAGAGCCTTAAGGAAGGAAAGCAACAGGAGCTGTGAAGTTTCCCATCTAACAGTCAGCAGCAGCTGCACAGTAGGCATACTAGCAGGCATACTAGTTCAGTCTTCCCATCTATGATGAGATGTATTGTATTTCTATTTAAATTATAGCAATTATTTCTAAATTTTCATCTATACATAAAACATAGCATGTGTACATTTTATGCAAAGTTGCATCCTTTTTATTATCATGCATTTTCTCTTGTTGGGGTGATGCAAAAGTGGCCACCCTATCGAATGCTTGCCCCCATTGAGGGGCATTGAAATATGCAAATACGTAAAACCTGACTCTGTAAGCCATGCCACTTAATGCTGTATGTAGCATCTTCGCCTGAGGGGATGATTGTCTATTGGTATTTAATCCCCCACACCGAGGTATGTTTAATAGGGGATTTCCACTAAATGGTTGGGGTCAGTTAGTCCCCAATTAAAGTGAATGGGAGGAGAAAAAAGAAACGCTATGTATTAAAATGGAAAATTTGGTACTTACCTGATTTGGCTTGGACCAGTTTGGAGGTTGCCAGATTTGGTTGGACCTTCTTCCCACTCTGGTGCTTGCTTCCCCTTCATCCCACTTATAGTAATGGTGGTAAGCTTGGTGACATTACTTTTAACTGCAGCAGTCACTTGTCTGCAGCATTTCTGTAAAAAAGAGAGTCTGGTCTGCTAAGGTGCCATGAAGCACTCAGGGGTTCCTGTTTTTACTTGTGCCAACTTGTAGGTATCCTGCTTTATCTTGGACATGCCCTAAATACCTCTAAGGCATCCTGTTTTGCCTCAAGATTCATCCAAATATGATTTAGGCCCCTGCTATTTTTCATGAGCTTCCCTCTGTCTCATGCATCTATTAACATTTGCATTGTGATTCTGAAGAGCAGAACCTTTCTTTTTATGTATGCCAAAACACTATTTATATAATTGACATGAGTAGGCTTGTACTCGGTGTTGCTTGGGAATTCTAAGAAAAAATAATCCATGGTTAAAAACGTGTAGTTTTGAAAGGTTCATTCCACCACCTATATTCAAAATGGCATCCAATTGTATCTAAACATAGATGAAAGCCTGCACCTTGATCTCAGGAACCATCATGCAAAATTTGGTTACAGTATCTTAAGAGGTTTCCAAATGCATAGTGAACAAATAGCTTTCCAAAATAGATAGTTGATGAGTTTTTAAAAACTGGTCACAAAGTACAAATTCAGACCCATCATATTTTCCCAGCTCTGTTAGGAATATTGATTCCTTTCTGTTTCATCTCTACTATTCAGTATTATGGAATTGTTTCACCTTTCCATGCCCATGAGAAATATTTTATTACACTGTAAACTAAATAATTTTGTGTCTTGGAGGCTAGTTTCTGCCACAATTCTTATATCTCTTGCCTGCATGTTTCCCCCCTTTGTGTGTTATTTTCCTTCCAGATTTTATTAGACGCTAAGGGGTAAAGTATGAAAAGAAATCACTGATAAAGGACTGCAAAAGCACACACACCTTTAATGGACTGGCAGAAAAGAATTAAATTGTATTGCCTCCCCCCCCACTCCCCTCTGGCCCATTTAGAACTTTAATAAGAAATAGAATCTCCCCTTTATTGTTATGGAAAAGCCACAGCAAAAATGTTTCAGACACTTTGCGTGCAGGCTGCTGCTGACTCCAGGTTTGGGGTGGAGGTGACTTGGATAAGACATCCTCAATGAGCTCCCCCCTCTCAGTGAGGCTACCCTCTCACTGCTATTGTTGCTAATGTCTCCACCTTTGCTACCACCAGCTTGCTTGCTAGACAGAGCCAATGATCAACTAGGCAGCAGCAACCACTTCATAAGAAGTTGCCAGCAACTGGTATTCAGAAGCATACTGCCTCTGCCTTGAGCAGGGGGTTGGGCTTGATGGCCTTATAGGCCCCTTCCAACTCTATGATTCCAACTGCCAAGGCAGAGCAGAGACATCATGGCTAGTACCCATGGATGACTTTATTCTCCATGAATCTGTCTGTTGTTGTTGTTGTTATGTGCCTTCGACTAATGGCAACCCTATGAATCAGTGACCTCCAAGAGCATCTGTCATGAGCCACCCTCCCTTCTGTTTTCCCCAGCATTATTGTCTTTTCTAGTGAATCATGTCTTCTCATGATGTGTCCAAAGTAGGATAACCTCAGTTTCATCATTTTAGCTTCTAGTGATAGTTCTGGTTTAATTTGTTCTAACACCCATTTATTTGTCTCTTTCGCAGTCCATGGTATGCACAAAGCTCTCCTCCAACATCACATTTCAAATGAGTTGATTTTTCTCTCATCTGCTTTTTTCACTGTCCAACTTTCACATCCATACATAGTTGGTGGCCATCACTATCTCCTGTGGGTGCAAGTTTCATAGTTTAGCTACGAGCTGCATAAAGGAGTACTTTCTTTTGTCTGTCCTGAATCTTCCAAAATTCAGCTTCATTGGATGTCCATGAGTTCTTTGTTATAAGAGAGAGAGAAAAACGTTTCTACACCCATGTTCACTCTGCGATGCATAATTGTATACACTTCGATCATGTCACCTCCTACTCACCTTTTCTTTAAACTAACACCCCACCCCCCCAAATGTTGCAGCCTATCTTCATAGGGGAATTCTCCATACTCTTGATCATTCTGGTTGCTGTTTTCTGAACCTTTTCTAACTCTATAATATCCTTTTTGGAAGTGAGGTGACCAGAACTATACACAGTATTCCAAATGTGGCTGCACCATAGATTCATATAACGGCATTATGATGTTATTTTTTCTTTTCAGTTCCTTTCCTAATGTTCCTTAGCATTATGTATTTATTTATTGTTGCATTTACACCCCATTTTTTCCTCCAAGGAGCTCAAAGTGACATTCATGGTTCTCCCCCTCCTAATTTAATCCCCACAACAACCCTGTGAGATAGGTTAGGCTCAGAGGCAGTGACTAGCCTAAGGTCACCCAGCGTGCTGCATGGCTGAATGGGGATTTGAACCCTGGTCTCCCAGGTCCTAGTCCAACACTCTAACCACTACACCACACTGACTGAAGCACCTTGGACAGCTCCTTGAAAGTTTGGACTGAAACCTGGGGCAGATTACACTGCCCTACTGACCACTAGCCACCACTGCCCCAGGCTATCCTGCCCTCATACTAGGCCACACCTCTCACTGGCCCTGCTTCACATCCTGAATGTTTTTGCCTGACTGAAATGCATCCTTGAACTCTGATAATGCCTTTTGCTTATCTGGAGATGTGAGGAAGGAGACAGAAGTGTATGTGTGAGTGTATGTAGAAACTAGCCTACTGTGTACAGCTAAAATTTACATTCATTGCTCCATGCACTTTAGCCCAGCTCTGGGGATGTGCTAGAATTCTGCCCAATCTGGATTTGATGCCAAATTTTCCATTAATTCACTTAATCACTATCATTGCGGATCAGCTTTTTACGCAGTGATTTTCCACTGCTGTTTCCAGAAATTGTTTTTTATTAAAAAATATCCATATCTAAAATAGTTATATTGATATCTTATAGACATTTTTTTAATTTATTGATTTCTTTTAATTTATCAATATTTCTTTACAGAATATCAATATTAATATCAATATTTCTCCCAAGGGAGAAGAAACCAGATTGGTAAAAGCAGCAGCTTGCAAACAAAGAACGAACTCACATCGATACCAGCCTGTTAGGTTTCAAACCGGCACCAGCTGACAGTTCCCATCCCTATCGATCACTGGCAGGCAGCCCTTGGAAAGCTGACCAGAAGGGAATGTAGTCCTTGGATTGCAAAAGCTTCCCCACCGGCTTACATTATTGCTTTATGGTGCTGTTGGGTGGCCTCAGTGGGTGCCTGCTTCTACCCTCAGAGTCATCTAGCACAGAGTTTGGAAGTAACTAGTTACAAGTAACGAATTACTTGTAATTTATTAGTTTTTTGAGTAACGAGTGGGTAACTTCATTACATTTTGCTGGTAATAGAATGAGTAGTAACTTCATTACTTTTGAGGAGTAATTGTAATGTTTCCAGCATTACTTTTGTGCATTACTTGGGGGGGGGAGCAGGGGAAGTCTTCCGCTCCTCTGATTTGTGAATAAAAATCTTGTGCTTCAAATGAGGCTTCTGTGCAGCATTGTTCTTCCTTCATGCTCTATGGGTGCTTAGGAGGCAACAAGGGAGGAGGTGGAGAGTGAGACGGCGTGGAGAAAACAATTGTTTAAAAATTGACAGGAGTGGAAGGAGAAAAGAGCTGGAGGCAATATATATATATACAAAAATATGTGTGTTGGGGTATCATTGCTGGGGGTGGGGTGAGGGGATGTGAGATTCTGTTATGCCATTCTGTTAATCTTATGGATAAAAAATATATACTACTACCCTCTGAGTGTATGTGCTTATTTTTAATGTTGTTTTAGGCTACTTAGATGTGCAGCAGCCAAGGCCAGCACCTTGTGGGCAATTTTATTTAAAAAAGTAACTAAAATGTAATTGTAGCAATTACTTTTGAGTAAAAGTAAAGTAATCAGTTACTTTCAGAGCAATTGCAATTGTAACGGTAATTACTACTTTTGGGGGGCCATGTAACTGTAACTGTAATTTATTACTTTTTAAAAGTAATCTTCCAAGCTCTGATCTAGCAGAATGAGCAGCCTCAGCTGGCTGGTGGGCAGAAGCGACAGAGATTGCAGACTCCTCACCTGCAAGGTGCAAAGTTCAGTGGCTGACCACCTGTCCTCCTACTGGGAGCCCTTCCTCAGTGGCTGTCTCAGTGTGAGCCATAGGACTTGTGGGCAGGGCCCTGTCATTAGGCAGAATGATGCTGGTGCCTCAAACAGCAAATGATGAAAGGTCTGGAACAGAGGGAAGAATGTGTGCATGTTGGTAGCCTTCCATGTGTCCCCTAAACTACTGTGCTGTGATCACTGCAGGATGCTGTCCCATTATCAGCACTGAAGCAACATTCAGCTACAGTGGAAGCGCATTATAAGGTGTCTCATTGTACCATGAATTTGAATATGACATCGAAATGGACTGCCTTCAAGCCAATCCCGACTTATGGCGGCCCTATGAATAGGGTTTTCAAGGTGAGCGGTATTCAGAGGTGGTTACCATTACCTTCCTCTGAGGCTGAGAGGCAGTGACTGGCCCAAGGTCACCCAGTGAGCTTCATGGCTGTGTGTGGATTCAAGCCCTGGTCTCCCAGGTCCTAGTCCAACACTCTAACCACTACAGGACAATATCCCCAGAGTAAAATATTGTATGCAGCAGTTTTCATTATAATGCGGAACCCCTATAACGCGGGTGCACCCCTTGTCCCTCGTACCCTGCATTATTACAAGTTTCACTGTAGTAGTCTTGTTGGCTTCTGTACATGGAGTGGGGGGGGTGACGCCATCTTGTCCTTTGCCTCAGGTAGCAAAATGTCTTGGGCCTGCTCTGCTTTTGGGGTGGGGGGAGTCGCTCCCATTCAAGATTACCCGTGGACAAGGAACCAGATAACGACAGCCACTTGGCAGTTCAGTTCTTCTAATTCATATCACAGATGTTGCCTGGGGTTTTTCCTTCTCTTCCATAATAGTGACAATTGCCCTTGGAGATGAGTTGGAGCATTTCTGATGCCGAGCCTCTTGTGTTTCCATTTCCTGCCTTCACTCAAGTGCCTGTGTTTCCCTTTCCTACCTTCATTAGCCTATTCTCTTTCCCGTTTAACTTCTGAAGAGAATCAGAGGCAATAGCAGCAAAGGAGTTTGTTAAGGTGGGGGAAACCGACTTAATGACTCTTGTCATTATTAAAAGCTCAGTGCTTTCTCTAGTACCACCCTTTCCCCCCGTGCTATTTATTTTCCAAGAAATGCCATTTCCCCTAAGTTATAGGCATGCACGGTGACTCTTTGAAAAAATCCTCTGTTCCAATAATGCTTTCTCACCAGAGGATTTTGTCCATGAAAATGAAGGATACTGGTCTCTAAAGAGCATAGACTGTAAAATAATTGCATTTGTTCTTATCAAAATGCCCAGTCATTAACTCAGAAAGTACATCTTATCGTGGGAGAAGAGGCTAATTTGTTGAATAAGATATTCACCCGACTATTCTTAATGTGATTTAATCAGTAGACTGTATGCAGCCTTTCCTTTTAAAAAAAAAAAAATGTCCAAATTGGTCAGAATGAATTATTCATAGTCGAGATCTTGGGTGAAATGGGAGGAGGGAGCATCTCAATAATGGCGAGAAAGAAAGAATGCTTGCAGAGCACAGACAGCCGCAAGAGGCAATCCACAGTGAAACATTATTTTCCTGTTGGCAAATATGTTTGGTTCTAAGAGTTATGGGAATGGTCATGAAGTACAACTTGCACGATTGGTCCCTGTAATAGCTCTACCCCTGGCCATAGTCACATGGGCTGGGGGAGGGCTTATATAGGCTGCAAAAAGGGAGGGTGCCTACATTCTTGCATATATGGGTCTTGGAGCATTCTTGAGCTCTGACTATCTGCACATCTCTCCAGAACCTTAAAAGCAGCCATTTGGGTGTTCCTACATTAAGGATACCATTGTAATGCAGCAGACAAATATAAAAAGTATGGCTTGGATTCAAATCTGTTCAGAACAGTGTGGCGAGCTGGGATCAGCCGGCAACCCCAAGCAAAGCTGGGCAGGTTACCTATTTCAGGGCCTTGCATCCAATTGCCATGAAATGGTGTGAAGAGACTGGCCTCTTCCACTGTCTAGCATTGTGTGTGTGTGTCTAAAAAACAGAGATTTATCTTGATAAAGGTGCCGTCAGCAGAGCTTGGAAAAGTTACTTTTTTGAACTACAACTCCCATCAGCCCAATCCAGTGGCCATGCTGGCTGGGGCTGATGGGAGTTGTAGTTTTAAAAAAGTAACTTTTCCGAGCTCTGGCCGTGAGTGCCAGCACAAAATGGAGGTGCCACTACTCCAAACCAGTGAGTACTATCATTAAAAAAGCCATAGATATCTAATCACGATTAGAGATAGAGACTAGCTAAAGGTCACTCATTTGGCTTTGCAGACAACTGGAGTACTGAACTCAGATCTTTCCCGTCCAATACTCTAACCACTGAACCATTTGACCCCTACCCCATTATGGCCCCTTCCCATGCCCAATGCATGAGCCATGAATTGTAACCTGCTGAGTGCTTGACCACATTCCCACTGTTTTTTCAACTCTACTATCCTATGATTCTACAGGCACATCAAATGATGTGACTCATACGTTTGTACATTTGGCTACATTCTGGTCATTGGAGAGTCAGGCGTTTCTATGCCGCCACCAGCCCAACACCCATCTCTCCATACAGGCAATCAAGAGGTGTTATCACGGATCAAGGATGCATTCCAGCCAGGCAAAGGCACTCAAGGAAGGCACAGAGCAGAGCCAGGGCGTGGCGTGGTGAGTCGGGGTGGGGGTGGGGCCCAGGAAGGGAGCATGGCTGGAGGGAGTGCTGAGGGCCAGATGGAGAAGACTGAAGAACCACAATGAGGAACTTAGGAAGACCATTGGTCCATCTAGTTCAGTAATGTGTACACCAGAGCTTGGAAAATTTACTTTTTTGAACTACAACGCCCATCAGCCCAATCCAGTGGCCATGCTGGCTGGGGCTGATGGGAGCTGTAGTTCAAAAAAGAAGTAACTTTTCCAAGCTCTGGTCTACACTGGCTGGTAGTGGCTCTCCCAGGTTTCAAACAGAAGATATTCCCAGCTCTACCTGGAGGTGCTAGGAACTGAACCTGGGAGATGCTCTAACACTGAGCTACGGTCCTTCCTGCTTGCATCCCATGGGCCTGCTTTGTTGGTTAAGCTTAGAACCAATTGAGTACACAGCAGGAAGAGGAATAAACTCTGTGAAAAAAAGTTAAGTTTGTAACTGAAGCATCGGGACAGCATTTGGAAGCCTTCTTTTGGAGGGGCATTAAATATATATATGTGCAAAGGAGGCAGTTTTCTCAACAATGCTGTTTTGTATCAAGTCAAATTGTTGGTTTCTCTAGCTCAGTGCTGTCCCCTGAACCCATGGCTGTCCAATGGAGTTGGGCTATGACTCGCATCAGCCCCAGCTGACCACAGATCAGGGATGATAAGAGCTGTAATCCAGCAACATCTGGAGGGCCATACATTTCCCATCCCTCGTTTGCATTGACCAACAGTGGCTCTCCATGATTTCAGAGAGGGCCTGTTCCCTGCTCTGTCGGGAAATGGGACCTTTGTGTGATGGGATTGCCTCTGTTTGGAGACAATTTGAACTTGGGTCCTTTTACATGCAAAACATGTGTTTGACCACTAAACTAGTCCTAGGTATAATGCATTCATACCTAAGCCGTTTCAGGCAACATGTAGCTCAGAATACATGTCTTGATTAGTTTTTAAAAACAAAGCAAAAACCCATGTACTAGATCTTTAAAAACTAGAGAACTTGGAGCTTTAAATATAACCTGTGTGACAAACAGGAAGCAGAAACAACATGTTCGCAATATGCCACCGCTATATTTGCATACCGCATCTGGTGCTTCCCGTCTGCAGCCCACATGCAGAAGACTGAAAATGTTTGCAAGAAGGATTCCTAATCTTGCAAGTCAAAACATTTGGTGCTTTTTCATTTTTTTAAAAAAGACACTGAGCCAAAAGTTTAGCCAAAAACTTTCAGCATTGGCAGAAAGCATATGTTTGCGTGCAAACTCATGTGGAAACAGAGGTCCAGTGATTGGAATGGGGTGAAATGTAGTTTACCAATTCAAAGTGAGAACGTTGACCTGCATTTGCTCTCACTCTGAACTGGCTATATTTGCTATCTTCGAGGGCCCACATCAGTCTGGTGCCAGCCCTGTTTGGGGGAAGCCGTAACTGCTTAAAGTGGAAAAGTAGTAGAATAAATGTATGGTGTGAAAGTGGCCTTGGTAGAAACACAATGAAAATCTACTTTTGTTTCTCTCACGCTACCCCCCATCCTTGCCCTTTTATACAAAACAAAATTTAGATTTTATATTGGAAGGGACTGCGGTAATATTGGGTGGGTGGGGGAAGTGCTGAGCCAAGGAAAAGCGAGGTAAATAATTTATGGTGTGGATAATGATGATGAAGAATTTATTAATAATTTATGGTGATGCATGCAGATTAGAGAGGGGAAAATGAATCATGATGAATCAATTTAGGCCGGTGAATAATGAGCCCTTGCTATGTGCTAAACTGCCTGGGTAGCCAAGGATTATGTGGAAGAACACAAGTGTTGTCAGCTGGACCCAAAGGAGTAATGCACAAATTGTAACCAGATCGTCTTCCCCTTATATACCCAGTCAATCACTGCACTCTGCAGGTGAGGGCCTCCTGCAGATACCATCTCCACTACACACAACATAGGAAGCTGACCTTTAGTGTTCCGGCACCAACACTTTCAATATTAGACAGGCACCATCTCTGTTGTCTTTTTGGCACCTACTGAAGACCTTCCTCTTTTCAAAAAGCCTTTGAAGTAGAGACCTTACCCCAGTCTCCATCTGTGTTGCAATTACTTGTTTTAAACACTTTGCATTTAAAAAGATGTTTTTAAAGATGTTTTAATATATTTTAAAGTCTGTTTTTAAGATCTTTTAGACTGTTTGTAGTGTTTTTGTTTGCTCCCCTGAGCTAAGGGTAGTATATAAATTTAATAAATTATAATCACCCTGGATTGAAGTTGGATCGGGCTGGGCAAGTCGAGCTAGAAATCCAGGGGGGGGGGAGGGGAGGAAAAACTTCTCAGTTTTTATGTTTGAGTTTTACTCTTTTTTATTTTTTTGTTTCAAATTTAGCATAGAAGAAAAAAGGAAAAGAAAAAAACAGTAACAATAACATGCGAGCCAACATTGAGAATACAATAGCTATCAGTACTTCCATCTAAAATTAAGCATATAAGTCAATATCCTTCTCCTCTTCCTCCTCATCAGCCCTTCACCAGCAAGTTCCAGGGCGGGTTGCAGCAGTTTAAAATTCAGTTAAAAACAAAACAAATTACAATCACGGGAATTGGGTGGGTCCTGAAAACAAACATCTCAGGTGTCTAAGGCCATGGTAAAGACGTACGTCTTCAGCATTCACCTAAAACTGTACAGCATAAGGTACCAGGTGCACATCTGTGAGGAAGGAATTTCACAGTTTAGGGGCTGCCACAGAGAGAGCCCTTTCCCAGGCCACCATACCCACCGCAAACCTCTGGGGGTGGCAGAATTACCAAGAAAGACCCTTCGGCTGATCTCAACACCCGAGAGGGTCTGTATGGAAGGAGGCGATCTTTCAGGTATTTGGGGCCTAAATTGTTTAGGGCTTTAACCACTAGTGCGAGTGCCTTAATTTGGGTCCAGGAACAAACTGGCAATGAATGCAACTGTTTTAAAACAGGGGTTATATGAGTTCTAAAAGCATCCCCAGCCACAGTAGCTGGCTGTTGCATTTTGGACCAGTTGAAGGTCAACATAAGCTCTCCAGATGTTCAAATGCAGTAAGGGTGGTAAGGTCCTTAGACCATTGCATGATGGATGATGGATGTTTATCCTTCCAAGCACGAAGTATAAAGCTCTTGGCAACAATAAGGGATCACAAAATCTACTTTTGTTGTCCCGGCATTAATCTCCATATTATAGAAATACTGCTTAGTTTAAAAGTACATGAACATCTGCAAATATCAAAGATTTTACCAATACAAAATTGATGTGGGCAACAGCTGAAGTTTAGGTTCTATTCGGAGACCAACGTGAACCCGGTGGTGCTCTCACAGACATCATCAGGACCACATTAGGGTCTGAATCCCTCCTTCCAACCCAACTCCCCTTGCCTGTTTGCTGCAGTAGCATCAACCCTTCTTCAGTCTTCTTCCCCTTTTTCAAGTATGAAACCCTGCGACAAAGGAGGCTGGGGGACGTATTACAAGAGACGGGCTGTAGCTCACTAGCAGAGCACATCCTTTGTTTGAATAAAGTCACTGGTTCAATCCCTGGTTGGCAAATCCCTGGCTCCTCTCTCAGGGACAAGCCTCTGAGTTGAACTCCTATGCCACCTGGAACAGTTTCATGACAGGTATTAATCAACATAATATCCCACCCAATATTTCAAGGGCATCCCTCTAGATCTGGCAAAAGCATTAAGGACACAGTATGTCCAAACAGTTAACCATAGAGCAGTGTTTCTCAAACTTTTTTTTCCCCACGGACCACTTGAAAATTGCTGATGGTCTTGTCAGATCACTTAATGACTTTTTTTCCTGCTTGTTGCAGCAATTGTACTGTGCTGTACAAGATGCTATACATACATACAAAAGTAGAGTTGGAAGGGCCCATAAAGCCATTGAGTCCACCCCTCTGCTCAGTGCAGGAATCCAACGTAAAGCATGCCCAGCAGCTGGCTGTCCTGCTGCCTCTTTTTAATTGTATTTTATTGCTTCTTTTCTTTCATATACTATTAAAATTTGCATTTTGTAGAATTCAAACTATAATGCAATAAACTACAATAAAAGAAATAAAAGAAGCAATTAAAAATATGACTATTTAGTACGGAATGCCATGGACCACCTGAATGAAGCTTGTGGACCACTGGTGGTCCATGGATCACAGTTTGGGCAACCCTGGCCTATAGCACAGGCAGTGTTCCACAACCTGATGCCCCCCAGATGTTGAACTACAACTCTGATCATCCTTGGTCATTGACTATGCCAGCTGGGGGCTGATGAGAGTTGTAGTCTAACATCTAGAGGGCACCATATTGGCTTCCCCTGGGATAAAGCAGAGTTGGGGAACCTTTGGCCCTCCAGATGTTGCTGAACTATTGTCCCATCAGCCTTAGCAAGCATGGGTAATAGCTAGGGATGATGGGAGCTGTAGTTCAGCAACATCTGGAGGCCATTGTCAGAGAATACCTGGGACAGAGTGTTGGACTTGAACACCCTAGCCACAATGCAACATTGGTGGTTTTAAACACTCTCCAGAATGGTTTAAAATGTCAGAGAACAACATGGAAAAAATGAACACTCCTGTGAAAAACTCATTTCTCTTTTGCCTTTTTTTTAATGTGAGAAGCTCCTTTTCTTTATTCTTTGGACCACTATCATTTCTTGCTATTTGTCATTCCACTTTCCCCCCTCATCTGCATTTCCCAAACCAAAACACATAGTTGAAAAAGTGAATCTCCAAACATTTCAAAAAATAAAAGCCATTAGTCTTCGGGTTATCAGTCCATTGCAAATTGGTTTCTGTCCCCCCGCCCCAATATCTGATTATAAGAATAAATCTTCTGATTATTCATCAAACATCACATCATAATTAAGGAATCATTTTGGATGCTTTTGTCCTGCACAAAAACTCTAAATAGCTGCTGAAACGGATTGGTAGTCCAAAATAAGGGTAAGGCATCTAAATCAGTCTCTCAAGAGCAACTTAATGGGGTTAAGCACATAGTAACAGGGTTTAGCTGTGTCAGAGAATGATAGAACTGAAGGACTGGTATGACTTTTGGAGGGCAGCCCATCTAATTAAATATACTCTGCCCACAGCATGGGAGTAATTAATTACAAAAAACGAAATGCTTGTAATTTATTACTTTTTTGAGGAACAAGTGGGTAATTCCCTTACATTTTGATTGTAATAGGAGTAATTTTATTACTTTTGAGGAGTAACTGTAATGTTTCCAGCATTACTTTTGGGCATTACTTAGGGGGACGGAGCAGGGGAAGTCTTCTGCTCCTCTGATTTGTGGATGAAAATCATGTGCCTCAAACTGGGCTTCTGTGCAGCGTCCCTCTTCCCTTGTGCTCTGCGGGTGGGTAGGAGGCGACGAGGGAGGAGGTAGAGAGCGAGACAGGGGTGGAGTGGAGAAACCAATTGTTTTAAAAAATGGACGGTAGTGGAGAAGAATGGAGTGGAGGGAGAACGGAGCCGGAGGGCAAGAACATGGATAAAGGAGGAGAAGGAGGCAGCAGCAGAATGGAGATAAAGAACTGTGGAGGTGAAAGATGTGTGTGTGCATGTGTGTGTGTGTGTGTGTGTGTGTGAATAAAGGCATACTCCGCCTAACGTCGCTTCACTTAACGTAGCCTCGCTATAACGTACATGCTCCATACGTCCCCATATCCCGCTTAACGTTTGCGCGCTTCTAAATAACGTACACTTTATTGGCATGATGCCGCTGCCATCTAGTGGTGCTTGCCTGCAGTACTAGTGAAGACAATTGCTTCACTTAAAGTTTATTTTCGCTTAAAGTATACTCTCCGGTCCCATTGCAAACGTTAACGCGGGGCATGCCTGTACTGTGTTTGTCCTTGGCATGCAAAGTGGCCTCTGCTGCCCTCTCTGCCTACTTTGCTGCATTTGCAGTGTTTTAACTTTTTTGCATCTCAGGGGAAAATGTTTGCTTGGGTGAGTATCAGTTGGTGGCAGGGCAGGGTCTGGGAGGTGGTTGAGTGAGACAGATTATGCTGGCTGGCTGAATGCGTGTGGGGGGGTTGCACTTGATTTGATGTGCAAAGATCTGAGGAGTGACCTCTACCTTTCTCCCTCCCTCCCTTACCAGCAGAGAGACCACCATTACTTTCTTATGGATAAATAGAATTATTCTACTACCTCTGTGTGTGTGTGTGTGATTATTTTTAATGTTGTTTTAGGCGACTTTGTGTGCAGCAACCAAGGCCAGCACTTTGTAGGCACTGTAGGTTTTGTGTAATTGTAGTGATTACCTTTGAGTAACAGTAATCAATTCCTTTCAAAACAATTGTAAATGTAATAGTGAATGCAACAGGAGTGTCTACCTGTATTTTGTCACCCTATTTGTTTAGTCTATACGCAGAACATATCATACGGAAAGCGGGATTGGACCAAGATGAAGGAGGTGTGAAAACTGGAGGGAGACGAAATATCAATAATTTAAGATATGCAGACGGTACCATACTCTTAGCAGAAACCAGTAATGATTTGAAACAAATGCTGATGAAAGTTAAAGAGGAAAGCACAAAAGCAGGACTACAGCTGAACGTCAAAAAGACTAAAGTAATGACAACAGAAGATTTATGTATCTTTACAGTTGACAATGAGGACATTGAACTTGTCAAGGATTATCAATACCTTGGCACAGTCATTAATCAAAATGGAGACAATAGTCAAGAAATCAGAAGAAGGCTAGGACTGGGGAGGGCAGCTGTGAGAGAACTAGAAAAGGTCCTCAAATGCAAAGTCAGGATCATTCAGGCGATGGTATTCCCAAACTCTATGGATGTGAAAGTTGGACAGTGAAAAAAGTGGATAAGAGAAAAATAAACTCTTTTGAAATGGGGTGTTGGAGGAGAGTTTTGCCGATACCATGGACCATGAAAAAGACAAATAATTAGGTGTTAGAACAAATTAAACCAGAATTATCGCTAGAAGCTAAAATGATGAAACTGAGGTTATCCTACTTTGGACACATAATGAGAAGACATGATTCACTAGAAAAGACAATAATGCTGGGAAAAACAGAAGGGAGTAGAAAAAGAGGAAGGCCAAACAAGAGATGGATTGATTCCATCAAGGAAGCCACAGACCTGAACTTACAAGATCTGAACAGGGTGGTTCATGACAGATGCTATTGGAGGTCACTGATTCATAGGGTCACCATAGGTTGTAATCGACTTGAAGGCACATAACACACACACAATTGTTGGTACAGGAAACCTCTCTCTCACAATATTGCTTTTAATTGATACTTTGCTGGCTTCTTGTTTTATGGTGGATTTTTATACTGCTGCATTGACATGTTTGTTTCTATTTTGTGTTTTTATTTTGTTTTTACATGGATTGTGTATTTTTATTGTTTTTATTATGTTTGTAAGCTACTCTGAGCTGTTTTTAACAGTGGAAGGACAGGATATAAATCCTCTTAATAAATAAATATTCCACAGTTTTGGAAACTACAGTCTAGGCATTCAAGGCTGAACATGTAAGTTTTTTTAAGATAAAAAAATTCCCCAATGCTTCCCCAGTTCTTGGTGGTAATTACTAGGCACAAAAAACAAAACAACTGGACAATGCAACCCTTAATATGCTTACTTTGCATAATTAGCACATAATTTGTGTAATATGCCAATTAGCCTGCCCAGCTTTGTGGAACTGGAATATAGCAGTCCTACCTTTAAAAAAAAGGTAAAGGTGTCCCCGCACTTGTAGTGCGAGTCATTTCCAACTCTTAGGGTGACGTCTTGCGACGTTTACTAGGCAGACCGTATATATGGGGTGGGATTGCCAGTTCCTTCCCCAACCTTTCTTTAACCCCCAGCATATGCCGGGTACTCATTTTACCGACCACGGATGGATGGAAGGCTGAGTGGACCTCGACCCCTTTTACCGGAGATTCGACTTCCTCCTTCCGTTGGAATCGAACTCCGGCCGTGAGCAGAGCTTTCAGCTGCGTTACCGCTGCTTACCACTCTGCGCCACGGCTCTCAGTACAGTGTTCAGCAGTTTTAATCTACAAACTGCTCTTAAAACACAGAATAACATTCATAACTAACTTTATAAGCTATTGTACAAGTCAGTATGTGTAAGGACATATCAGCATCATCTCCATTTATAGACTACTTACTATCTAGAGACACCATATCAGAGCTTGGAAAAGTTACTTTTTTGAACTACAACTCCCATCAGCCCTAGGCAACATGGCCACTGGATTAGGCTGATGGGAGCTATAGTTCAAAAAAGTAACTTTTCCAAGCTCTGCACCATATATAATATATATATGCAACTGGAATATGGCAGCCCTATCAATGGCGGGGTGCTGGACCCTCAACAGCTGCCAAGGTATTGGGCCCCTTACAGCTGCACAAAGATTCCAGGTGCCGGGGCTGGCACCAGCAAGGCATCTCCATAACAGTCTGAAGATTGTGGTACAGCGCTGAGTGACCTATGTCTCAGTGATTCACTCTCTCTCTCTCCTAATAATGTCTTTCAGAAGCAGCAAGAATGTCCCAATCTTCTGCTTATATTGCCATCCTGAATCTGCTTAAAATTCCATGGACACCCTTAGCTGCATAGCTCTCAGCTTCAGAGATAATTCTGTCTAGACCTGCACTTTTTCTGCCCCGAAGACCTTGTGTGGCTTTATGAACAAAATGCATTGCAACCCATTTCAGCTATCTGAAAATAAATCTTATTGTTGGGAATTACAGAAGGCTCCAAACTATCATAAAGCCAGGGATCATCCCAAGCTTGTATGAAACATGCTTTCGGATGATGAGGGTGGCTTAACTAGATCAGGGAGAGAAATTATTCCTTCTTGAAGGAAATGATAAAGGGGGAAGAAGAAAAGCATATCACTGTTGCAAGTTTTCGTGAGAGAATGGTTAAAGACAGGGTCAAACTAGCCTACAGCCATTACTGATAAATGCACTCCCGATGTCTTAATTTTGGGATTAGTTCATTTATGAGCAGGGATGGAATTTTCGGGGGGGGGGATCTTCACGTTGAGCTTATCTACATGATTTGTTTTCCTCATTCCCATCTTGCTCCTTGATGTCAACAAGAAGCATTTTTTTTACTGTTTCCACTAAAAATACGGACAATTCTCACTTATTATATGCGTTCTCAAACACGTTATTTATATGTATAATATTATGCATGTTATGCACATATACATTCCTCCAGGTTTCCTAAAGTGATCAGCACATAAACCGATGCATGCAACTATGTATGTAACTATATAAAATACTAATGTATTACTACTTATAAAATTATCCTGCAGAGATATGGTATCACACAGGCTTGACACTTTTATATGCATTATACATAGGGATGGGGGAGAAATTTGATTCAGTTTAAATGCAATCTATCGAATTCACACTTTCCAAAACCAAAGGAGAAAAGTATGAAGGAAGAGGCCACACAGAGGATCTAAACAACTGGAACTTTACTATAACTAATCATATCATGTGCAGAGAACAAGGCCCACAGCATAAGGCAGGCCTGGAACTGAAACTGCCACAGCCTGGGGCTGACTCAGCAGTTGTTGGTATGGCAAACCTGGAGGGCCAATACACCACAAAAGGAGAACCAAAACACAACTGTCCTTTGAAATTCACACTTCCTGAAGTTTGCAGTACAATTCTCAAAACAAACAGCTTTTACAAATATGCATATATTAGGGGAAAGTGTGCATAAAAATGCATGAGTGAAAAAAATGTGTGCATTAATCAAAACTCCATACAAAAATGTGATTATTAGGAGAAATTCACACGAAAATTCTGAAGAATTTCCATGAGGATTTTTTAAATACAAAAAAATTGCAAGTATCTGTAGAAATGCAGACAAACTGAATTTAAGATTGGAAAAATGAGAGAACTGAAATTGACAGATCCTTCTATTCCTAATTATTCATATTATATACATATTTTTCATGGATTTTGCATAAACAGTAATTACTCTGCCTTTTTTAAGGCAATGCTTGAGCACAGGGCTGGTTCTAAAGGGCGGCCAGGTGGGGCACTGGCCCAAGGGCCCCTGGAGCTACAGGGGCCCCTCCACTCCCCTTTCACAATCTGCGACAGCAGCCGCGGATCTCAGGACAGGAGCTTCCAAGTCGCCCGCCATCCCCCCACTTCACCTATCTTTCACTCTGCTGTTTTTTGTGGCTGCGCACACTATGCACACAGGGTTGCCATCAATCAAGATGGCGGCCAAGGTTTCCCTAAGGGGCTGAAGCCTCTGCCACCATCTTGGTTGATGGCAGCAATGCACGAGCGTAGCTGCGAAAAACAGCAGAGAGAAAGGTAGGTGAAGCGGGGGGATGGCGGGCGGCTCGGAAGCTCCTGTCCTGCAATCTGTGGCTGCTGTCCTGGACCGCAAAAGGGGAGTGGAGGGGCCCAGGGCAGGCTGGTGCCCAAGGGCCCTGGCATGCCTGGGGCTGGCCCTGCTTGAGCAGCTCAAACATAAGTGGGTGCTCTGTTCAACTGGTGGTCCAATGCAGGCAAAGCTGGATTGCACCACATCCCTAAATATTACGGTTGTCATCAGCATTTTTTCTAAAGCACACTTGAACTGAATGTTGGGATTCAATCTTCAGGCAAAAATGCCTGAGGAATCCTAGCAGGACTGTGGTGAACACAAAGTATTAATCTTGTCTCCTGATCCACCTCATGCCATGATCCCAATTTAGCTCATTCCACCGCTCTGAACAATGCAGAACCAAACTATGTGACAAATGTCATCTCCAGTTTGTCCCAAGTTGAGTTGGTTTACCATTGCCTTCCTCTAAGCCTATGGCACCCGGTATTCCCAGGCGGTCTCCCATCCAAGTACTAACCAGGCCTGACCCTGCTTAGCTTCCGAGATCAGACAAGATTGGGCGTGTTCAGGGAAGTATGGCTGTAGATGGTTTATAAAATTTAATAAAAATATTGATTATTGATGGCAACGTTACAGTCTTGCAAGAACTCTTAGTTAGCATATGAGCTTTTTCTGAATATTAACCAAGAAAGCTCATAAATAGGCATGGAGGAGGAATACATTTTAAATGGATTTGTTCGTGCAGTTTGGTGGTTCCACTTTGTACTGTTGCAGGAATGCAAGTGAGGAAATGCATGATTGAACGCCTCCCCATATCAGCAAATGGCATACACTTTGCAAACTTCTTTGTTGTTGTTATGTGCCTTCAAGTCGATTAATGGCAACCCTATGAATCAGCGACCTCCAGTAGCATATGCCATGAACCACCCTGTTCAGATCTTGTAAGTTCAGGTCTGTGGCTTCTTTTATGGAGTCAATCCATCTCTTGTTTGATCTTCCTCTTTTTCTACTCCCTTCTGTTTTTCCCAGCATTATTGTCTTTTCTAATGAATCATGTCTTCTCATGATGTGTCCAAAGTATGATAACCTCTGACATGCTAGCTTTCTATAGGCAGAGCATTTCTGATACAGAGGTTAAATTCAATCATGTGACACTCCCTCCATCTCCATTTTTGAAATGGTACAATCCTAGGATGAGTGTGTCATACTGGCAGAACATGCAGTTCTGCCCTCAGTTTGGGTTTGGGGATGACACCAAACATGGCAAAGTCTGTTCTATTAATAGTTTCAGGGACCTCAGATCTGAAAGCCAAATAAGTTTCACTGAGACTTGGGAAGAAGAGGAGGGCCAGGATCTCTTCTCGATCGTCCCAGAGTGCAGGACATGGAATAATGGGCTCAAGTTTCAGGAAGCCAGATTTCAGCTGAACATCAGGAAAAACTTCCTAACTGTTAGAGCGGTATGGCAAAGGAACCAATGACCTAGCAACGTGGTGGGCTCTCCAACACTGGAAGCCTTCAAGAGGCAGCTGCACAGCCATCTGTTGGATATACTTTAAGTTGGATACCTGCACTGAGCAGGGGGCAATTTAAGCAGGTTTGACCTTTGCTGCAACCTGAGAGCTACAGGTTTTGTTTTTGTTTTGGGGGTTGGGGTTGGACAGAGTATCCAAACTAGCCTCTGCCTCACCTATGACCTGCAATATGAACAGCGGCCTACACTGGATAACATTGAGGTAGATGGACCAAAGGTCTGACTCATTATAAGGCAACCACCTATGATCTGAAGGAGAAATAGTAATAATGAAATGTACCCACTTGGGGTCTTTTTGTTATGTTTTGCAAATGGGATTTGCATTTTAAAAGTGCCACCTATACTCAGTCTTGTCTTCCTAAACTAGCAGTGTAATTATATATATCGACCTCCTGGTATTTATTATTAATAGGAAGCTAATGAGGTGAATAATTAAGCAGTCACTAGTTATTTCTGTAATCGCCAGACCAGAGCCCGAAGGAAACTGGGTTCAAATAAAATGTTCCCTATAGGATTAAAAAAAAACCCAAACATAATGAGTCATTCATTAGTGGGATCTGCAGGTCAACGCATCAGCAGACTTAGTTTTTAATTACCATAAAATAAAATAAAATAGGTAGACTTGGGGTGGAGGAAAGATGATAAAGGCGAATTTACGTAAGCCAAAACATAAATATAAACAAAAGCAAACAAAAGCCAGAAGCACCGAGGCTCAAGATTTGTCTTCATTTGGAGGTCCTGCACCTAAACCCAAATGTTTGTATACTGTGTAGTTATCCAGTTCTGCAGTACAGGAGACAGAGCTCTCGTGGTTCCTGGCAAATAAACACACCTTCCCCCCCCCCCGGACCTTAAATCCTAATGAATGGCACACACATACAATGTTGGCTACCAGTACCTCTATTGTATTTATTTATTTATTACATCTATACCTCACCTTTCGTCCAAGGAATCATAGTCAAAAGGGGCCTATAAGGCCATCAAGCCCAACCCCCTGCTCAATGCAGGAATCCAACTTAAAGCATACCTGACAGGAGGCTGTCCAGCTGCCTCTTGAAGGCCTCCAGGAGCTCAAAAGAGAATGGAAACTGACAGATCCTTTTATCCCTAATGGCATCTCTCCCTCCCTCTCTAATTGCTGCAAAAGCAGCACCCCAAGGATTTTGTTCATTGCTGTTTTCCAGGGTGCTGGAAACCATATTGTGGGCACCCTGGGAACTATATTTCCCAACAAGCATGGTGCCTGGGATGCTGCCATTGCTATTTGCAAGGAAGTAGGGAGAGAAAGATGTGTGATTGGAAGCCTCCAGCAATAAGTCCCCGTTGCTGTGGCTAGCACAAGGTAAATGGGAATGAAATGGGGCAATGAAGCAAGATATATGGTAGGACTCCAACTCCCATCAGGCCCAGCCAGGATGGCCAATGGTCAGAGATGATGGGAGGTGGAGTCCAGCACCATCTGGAGGGCCAAAGGTTTCCCATCCCTGCATTATAAAGATCTGGGAACAAGGTCTCTGTTAGTGGTCCCCCATGGCATGGGCAGCACATAACCACCAGGAGCGCCACATTCATTATTTTGGACCTGATTCTGCAGAGATTAGGCATTCTCCCTCTTTGTTCAGCTCCAGGCGCTTGACAAGACCTTTCTATTTCAGCAGGCATCTTCAGCAAGTTTTCTGTTTTCGTTATTCATTCTCACTGATTTTGGACACAGCGTGTTTTGCAATCTGACTGTATACTGCTTAGGCATTTGTGTGATTAGGCAGTATATAAATAAGTTGAAATAAATAAATGGTGCTCCGAAAAACATCTGACTGCAGTTTTCATCCTCCTTGACTACTGGTCATCCTGGCTATGGCCAGTGGGAATTATTTGTTTATTTATTAAATGTATACCTTGCCTTTCCTCTCAGAAGGAGCCCAGGGTGGCAAACAAAAACACTAAAATCTCTTCAAAACAAAAGGCTTCGAAACATATTAAAAACAAAAGATCTTTTTGTTGTTGTTGTGTTGTTGTTGTTGTTCTGTGCCTGCAAGTCGATTACGACTTATGGCGACCCTATGAATCAGCAACCTCCAACAGCATCTGTTGTAAACCACCCCGTTCAATGACCTAGGGAGGTGGTGGGCTCTCCAACGCTGGAGGCCTTCAAGTTGCAGCTGGACAGCCCCCTGTCGGGTATGCTTTAAGTTGGATACCTGCATCAAGACTCAATGTTCTTATAGGCCCCTTCCAGCATCACTGTTCTATTTTCTTTTATTATTCTAAAACTCTTCAGTACAGTAAAAGCCAAACACAGAAACATAGAATCATACCTTATTGCTGTTGTTATGTGCCTTCGAGACAATCACAACTTATGGTGACTCTATGAATCAGTGACCTCCAATAGCATCTGTCATGAACCACCCTGTTCAAATCTTGTAAGTTCAGGTTTGTGACTTCCTATATGGAATCGATCCATCTCTTGTTTGGCCTTCCTCTTTTTCTACTCCCTTCTGTTTTCCCCAGCATTATTGTCTTTTCTAGTGAATCATGTCTTCTCAATATGTGTCCAAAGTGTCACATAATGAAAACAAAACATCTTTAAAAATATATTAAGACAAAATATCTGAAAATCATCTTAAAAAACAACAACTTTAAAAACATTTTAAAAAGTAATTCCAACACAGATGCAGACTGTGACAAAGTCTCTGCTTAAAAGCTTGTTGAAAGAGGAAGGTCTTCAGTAGGTGCCAAAAAGACAACAGTGGTGCCTGTCTAATATTTAAGGGGAGGGAATTCCAAAGGGTAGGTGCCACTACATTAAAGGTCAGCTGGAATCTGACAATATCTAGAGGGCCGTAGGTTCGTCGTTCCTTTTATAAGGGCTTGCATGGGCTCATGGAGGATAGGGATGAGTGGTTTGGACTCTGCCAGGCCTCCAGTGATGTTACCAGGAGCAGAATAAGGTTTGATTTTTGGCATTAGGCAAGGTGGGGGGGGCAGAAGCTGGTTTCTGAGGGATTTTAACATTTATTGTCATAATTTATTTGCCAAGCCACATTCCAAATCAAGCTGAGAGTTCTGCAAATAATGCTAGTAACCCAAAGACCACATCTGTACTATACTTGTAAACCAGTATCATATAGCTTTAAACAGTCATGGCTGCCCCCAAAGAATCCTGGGAACTGTAGTTTGTTATGGGTGCTAAGAGTCATTAGGAAACTCCTTGTTCCTCACACAAAGTTACAGTTCCCAGAGTTCCTTGGGAAGAGGGATTGATTGTTAAACCACTCTGGGAATATACCATGCAGCTTGGCCCTGGTTGGCATACCGTTTGTCATCCTGCCTCCCAATATAGCCTCAAACAAAGCCACCCTGCAAATATATCACACTTATGCCGTGGTGTTGGACTATGACCTGGGAGACCAGGTTCGAATCCCCACACAGCCGTGAAGCTCACTGGGTGACCTTGGGCCAGTCACTGCCTCTCAGCCTCATGAAAACCCTATTCATAGGGTCGCAATAAGTTGGAATCAACTTGAAGGCAGTACATTTACATTTTATGCCATGGAAGGTGGCCCATTGGGGGCATTGGGGCACTGCCCAGCAATTTCAGCCTGCCCTCAGCCATCCTGCACCTGCCTGCCTGCTTACCGACATTCAGGTGGTGGCTTTGCCTGCCTTTGGCTTTCTCCACCTGCCAGTCGGTCTTCCTACCTTCTGCCCTACCAGTCCCAATGGGCACCAGTCACCACTGCAGGCTCCCTAGGCCAACCCATAGCAATGCCTCTGTTGGACAGGTTGGAATCAGGCCCCTAAATACTTCCCTCCTATACAGCACACTCCCCAGCTCCAGTTAATAAGTCCAGAGTTTGGGGGCAACTCTGCTCAGGGGCTATTGCATGTCCCAGAGTGGAGATAATTTCTTTCTGTGTTCATTTAGTTTTCAGTATAGTTATTCTATATTTTTACTTATTTTCCAATGGGCATAGACCAAGTCACTTAGATAGCTGAGGCATAAAAGAGCAAAGAATGATAAAAATATTATAATGACATGCTGAGTACTGACCCCTTCCCACTCATCATCAGAAATTGGCCACCACAGCCTACCCAATGGCAGGTATGGCTGGCCTTGTTGCTCAAGTTCATCTATATTCTCTCCAAAAGTCGTCAGAAATGGGACGTTTCCTCCCTGTTCTGTTGAATACCTCTGGTAAAAAGCATCAGAATAAGAGAGTTGTGCAGCCCTTGGGTACTTCTCTTTCTGCTTAGGCAAGCTTGTCCCAATATGTTCAAGAATGTAATACAAAAAATACAGTTTCCTCCCAAAAGCTTTTTTAAAGTCACTTGTGGCCCTTTTGTCATCAAGGAAAAAGAGCAACGGCAAGAATAGATATTTCTCTTTTTTCTGTAAAATATAAGGAACATCTAGAATTGGAAATAATAATAATAATAACACAATGACAATGTACTTCCTTCAAGTCGATCTCGACTTATGGCTAACCTTTGAATAGGGTTTTCATGGTAAGCGGTATTCAGAGGGGGTTTACCATTGCCTTCCTCTGAGGCTGAGAGGCAGTGACTGGCCCAAGGTCACCCAGTGAGCTTCGTGGCTGTGTGGGGATTCGAACCCTGGTCTCCCAGGTCGCAGTCCAACGCTCTAACCACTACGCCACACTGGCTCTCAATAATAATAATAATAATTTGGCACTTACTATAATTTTTTTGTCTCAAAGCAGCTTACCATTTTTGAAAAAGCATCCAGTGCCAACGTTTAAAATACATCAAAAGGACACATCCTACCCCACCCAACTAAAAAATAACAACAATTAAGAGGAAATGCCCAAGGGAATAAAAACATCTTCACCTGGCATATAAAAACTGATGGCGCTAGGTGCATCTCTCTAGGGAGAGCATTCCACAGGTGGGGAGCCACCACTGAAAAGGCCCAATCTCATGTTGCCACCCTCAAAAGGGGCACACAAAGAAGGGTGTCAGAGGACAAATGCAGGGTCCAGGTAGGTTCATGCGGGGAGAGGCAGACCCTGTGGTATTGGGATCCTGAGCTGCATAAGGCTTTAAAACCAACACATTTAACTGAGCCTGGAAACTTATTGTCAGCAAATGCAGTCAGGCCAAGATTAGTGTTATATGATCAAACCTCCTATCACCAGTCAATAGTCTGGCCACTGAATTCTGCTTTAGCTGCAGGTTCTGAACTGTCTGCAAAGGCAGTTCCTGTGTGCCTCCAGTGGCAGCAATGGATCCAGAAGCACCCAAAACTATGCCCCTGCTCCTCTAGGGGGCATGTAACCCCATCTAGAACAGGTTGAACCCCACCTATCTGATCAAAAGAACCACCCACTAACAGTGCCTCAATCTTCTCTGGATTGAGCTTCAGTTTAATGGCTGTGATCCAGGCCATCACCGAGGATGGACACTGGTTTAGCACATCCACTGCCACACGTGTTGATGTAAAGGAGAAATGGAGTTGCATGTCATCTGCATATTGATGACAATGCTCTCGAAATCCCTGAATGACCCCACTCAGCAGTTTCATGTAGATGTTAATAGCATGGAGGATAAAATCAACCCCTGTGGCATTGGAGGGTTCATGGGGTGGAACAGCATCCTCCAAGCACCACCCTCTGGAGACGGCCATCCAAGTAGGGCCACTCCAGTGTAAAGTAGTACCATCCACTCCCAACTCGGACAGCTGCTTCAGAAGAATACCAAAGTTGATAGTATCCAAACCCATTGAGAGATCCAGGAGAATCAACAGTCACACTCCCCCATCTCTCTCCCGACAAAGGTCAGGTGACCAAGGCAATTTCTGTGCCAAAACCAGGCCTAAACCCTGATTGAAATGGAACTAGAAAACTGGTCTCATCCAAGAAAGCCTGGATCTGGTTAGCAACCACCAGCTCAAGAACTTTGTCCAAGAAGTGGACATTAGCAACAACCCTTTCTGGATCCAGGGAAGGCTTCTTAAGGAGTGGTCCGACTCTTACCACTGCTTCCTTTAAGCAGGCAGGGCCTACTCCCTGTGCATTAAAGAGGCATTAAGCACCTCCCTCGCCCAACCAGCTGTCCCTTCTTTGCAAGTTTTTATCAGCCATGTAGGGCAAGGGTCCAGAGCACACACGGCCACTTGTACCAATCCAAGCATCTTGTCAATGTCCTCAAGCCATACCAACTGAAGCTCAATTCTTTTTTTTTTATGACTATAGGAAGCCAGTCACATTCTCCATGCATTAATTATAGGGGAAGTAATGTTCACACCCTGAGCTCTTCAGAAAAAGAAATTTCTGATTCTTGTGGTGTGTGTGTAAGTGTGTGTGTGTGTGTGTGTGTATACTTGTCAAACATTCAAAATCAAAATAGAAATATAAGCTTAAAAGACAAAGCTCTCTCTTTTGCTTGCTATTACCTATTGGAATGAATAAATGAAAAAAAGCAAAGCAACCAGGATTTAATAGAAGTGCACATCAGCTGTCAAACACTAGCAAATGTTGAACGTCATGCAAAATTGCATGGCAGGTGTCAAATACTGTGTACATGCAAAGTTCACAATGCATATAATTTTAGTCATATGGAGACCAGACCATGTTTGGACCAGATGTTTTTTGGGACAACCAGGTCACTGTCATTTACAAAGCCTCGTCCTTATTGCCTCATCTGATATGCTTTAGGCTGATTTTGTTCTGAGGCGGGTGCACACTGCAGTTCTGGAAGTAGAACAACATTGAAGATGGCATCTTTCATTTCCAATAGGCAACAGAGATCCCATCTGCCTCTTTCTTATGTTTTTGTTCATGTGCAAGTCTACAGGTCCCATGACGCCAAACATCCATCAATCAGCTTTTATTTAGGAAACACTTTCCATGCAACACACACAGTATAAGGAAATTGAAACGCAGGGAGGGAAATTTCTCTGACAGATGTAGTCAAACGAACATTTAGCAATATGAGAAAACAATGAAATGCTAGCTGTGGAGGATAGGTCTTTAAATTGTAGTTGGGGGTGAGAGAGAAGGCTGCTGTAGGATGAATGTATGGGTCCATCTGCACAATATATTTAAAGCAGTATTATACCATTTTAAGCTATTATGGCTTCCCCCAAAGAACCCGGGGAACTGGAGTTTGTTAAGAGTGTTGAGAGTTGTTAGGAGAACCCTATTCCCTCACAGATCTGCAATTCCCTAGGAAGAGGGATTGTTAAAGGACTATGGGAACTGTAGCTCTGTGTGAGGAATAAAGGTCTCCTAATAACTTTCACCCCCTCTAGGATGCACACCTTAACATGGTGAGGGGGAGAGTGTTGAAGAAGCTAAGAGTAATGCTGTCAGGAGGCTAGACCAAGAGGCTAGACTCAGAAGGCACTCACCGAGCTACTGGGGAAGAACAAAGGACAAGTACAAGTAGCGCTGTGACTAATGACGCAGCTGGGTCAAAGCCGAAAGGAAGCCCAGAGGCTGATGTGCACAGATGTGAAAGGAGAGTCCAGAGTTGTATGACACACACAACAGGAACATGGAATGTGAGAAGCATGAACCAGGGAAAGTTAGAAATTGTCAAGCAAGAAATGGAACGCATCAACATTACAATACTTGGTGTGAGCGAACTAAAATGGACGGGAATGGGACATTTCCAGTCAGGCAACTACAAAATATTTTATGCAGGAAATGATAAATTAAGAAGAAATGGGGTTGCTGGTCATATCTAAAATCAGAGTAAAGCTAAAGAAGAACAACAAAGCAATTATAATGCCAAAATACAATTTAAATAATGCCCCAGAAGAATAAAAAGATCAAATAAGGAACAGGTTTGAGGCTTTAAAAGTAGTAGACAGACAACCAGAAGAACTATGGAGTGAAGTCAGAAACATTATCAGGGAAGAATGCAAAAAGACAATACCTCTAGTTAAAAAGAGAGAAAGACCTCAATGGATGACCGAAGAAACTCTTCAAATGGTTAAAGAGAGAAGGAAAGCAAAAGGAGATAGAAACACGGTCAGAACCCTAAATGCAACAATACAGCAACTAGTACATAGGGACAAAGCA
Source organism: Rhineura floridana (assembly GCF_030035675.1). Classification (NCBI taxonomy): domain Eukaryota; kingdom Metazoa; phylum Chordata; class Lepidosauria; order Squamata; family Rhineuridae; genus Rhineura; species Rhineura floridana. Next base: position 171,770,550 of record NC_084484.1, read on the forward strand.
AACTATTACAATAGTTACTGTATAGAAATAGAAGAGGACAACAAAAAGGGAAGAACAAGACCCCTGTTTCAAAAGATTAGAGAAATAAAAGGGAGATTTAAACCAAGAGCAGGGATGTTAAATAATCAACAGGGGAACACCCTGACTGACCGAGTTGGAATAAAAGGAAGATGGAAGCAATACACAGAAGAACTCTATAAAAGAGATGACAGGATGACAGATTCATTCATGGAGGAGCCGTATGATGAAGAACCAGAAATTTTAGAATGTGAGGTGAAAAATGCTCTAAAAATACTTGGAAGAAACAAATCACCAGGAATAAATGGCATACCAATAGAGTTGCTACAAGCTACTGAGACTGAATCTGTCCAAAATTTGACAAAAATCTGTCAAGAAATATGGAAAACTAAACAATGGCCCACAAACTGGAAGCGTTCCATACACATCCCAATTCCAAAGAAAGGGGATCCCAGGGAATGCAGTAATTATCGAACTATTGCCTTAATATCCCATGCAAGTAAAGTAATGCTCAAGATTCTACAACAAAGGCTCATACCATATATGGAGCGAGAAATACCGGACATCCAAGATGGATTCAGAAAGGGAAGAGGTACCAGAGATCATATTGCAAACATACGTTGGATAATAGAACGGAGCAAGGAATTTCAGAAGAAAATCACCCTGTGCTTTATAGATTACAGCAAAGCCTTTGACTGTGTAGATCATGAACAACTATGGAATGCTTTAAAAGGAATGGGGGTGCCACAGCATCTGATTGTCCTGATGCACAACCTATACTCTGCACAAAAGGCTACTGTAAAGACAGAATATGGAGGAACTGATTGGTTCCCAGTCACAAAGGGTGTGAGACAGGGGTTATTTTATCACCCTATTTATTTAATCTTTACGCAGAACATATCATACAGAAAGCAGGATTGGACCAAGATGACGGAGGTGTGAAAATTGGAGGGAGAAATATTAATAATTTAAGATATGCAGATGATACCATACTACTAGTAATGATTTGAAACACATGCTGATGAAAGTTAAAGAGGAAAGCACAAAAGCAGGACTACAGCTGAACGTCAAAAAGGCTAAAGTAATGACAACAGAAGATTTATGCAACTTTACAGTTGACAATGAGGACACTGAACTTGTCAAGGATTATCAATACCTTGGCACAATCATTAACCAAAATGGAGACAATAGTCAAGAAATCAGAAGAAGGCTAGGACAGGGGAGGGCAGCTGTGAGAGAACTAGAAAAGGTCCTCAAATGTAAAGATGTATCACTGAACACTAAAGTCAGGATCATTCAGACCATGGTATTTCCGATCTCTGTGTGTGGATGTGAAAGTTGGACAGTGAAAAAAGTGGATAAGAGAAAAATCAACTCATTTGAAAAGTGGTGATGGAGAAGAGCTTTGCGGATACCATGGACTGCAAAAAAGACAAATAATTGGGTGTTAAAACAGATTAAACCAGAACTATCATTAGAAGTCAAAATTATGAAACTGAGGTTAAACATAAGAACATAAGAAGAGCCTGCTGGATCAGGCCAGTGGCCCATCTAGTCCAGCATCCTGTTCTCACAGTGGCCAACCAGGTGCCTGGGGAAAGCCCGCAAGCAGGACCCGAGTGCAAGAACACTCTCCCCTCCTGAGGCTTCCGGCAACTGGTTTTCAGAAGCATGCTGCCTCTGACTAGGGTGGCAGAGCACAGCCATCATGGCTAGTAGCCATTGATAGCCCTGTCCTCCATGAATTTGTCTAATCTTCTTTTAAAGCCATCCAAGCTGGTGGCCATTACTGCATCTTGTGGGAGCAAATTCCATAGTTTAACTATGCGCTGAGTAAAGAAGTACTTCCTTTTGTCTGTCCTGAATCTTCCAACATTCAGCTTCTTTGAATGTCCACGAGTTCTAGTATTATGAGAGAGGGAGAAGAACTTTTCTCTATCCACTTTCTCAATGCCATGCATAATTTTATACACTTCTATCATGTCTCCTCTGACCCACCTTTTCTCTAAACTAAAAAGCCCCAAATGCTGCAACCTTTCCTCGTAAGGGAGTCGCTCCATCCCCTTGATCATTCTGGTTGCCCTCTTCTGAACCTTTTCCAACTCTATAATATCCTTTTTGAGATGAGGCGACCAGAACTGTACACAGTATTCCAAATGCAGCCGCACCATAGATTTATACAACGGCATTATGATATCAGCTGTTTTATTTTCAATACCTTTCCTAATTATTGCTAGCATGGAATTTGCCTTTTTCACAGCTGCCGCACACTGGGTCGACATTTTCATCGTGCTGTCCACTACAACCCCAAGGTCTCTCTCCTGGTCGGTCACCGCCAGTTCAGACCCCATGAGCGTATATGTGAAATTCAGATTTTTTGCTCCAATATGCATAATTTTACACTTGTTTATATTGAATTGCATTTGCCATTTTTCCGCCCATTCACTCAGTTTGGAGAGGTCTTTTTGGAGCTCTTCGCAATCCCTTTTTGTTTTAACAACCCTGAACAATTTAGTGTCATCAGCAAACTTGGCCACTTCACTGCTCATTCCTAATTCTAGGTCATTAATGAACAAGTTGAAAAGTACAGGTCCCAATACCGATCCTTGAGGGACTCCACTTTCTACAGCCCTCCATTGGGAGAACTGTCCGTTGATTCCTACTCTCTGCTTTCTGCTTCTTAACCAATTCCTTATCCACAAGAGGACCTCTCCTCTTATGCCATGACTGCTAAGCTTCCTCAGAAGTCTTTGGTGAGGTACCTTGTCAAACGCTTTTTGAAAGTCTAAGTACACTATGTCCACTGGATCACCTCTATCTATATGCTTGTTGACACTCTCAAAGAATTCTAATAGGTTACTGAGACAGGACTTTCTCTTGCAGAAGCCATGCTGGCTCTGCTTCAGCAAGGCTTGTTCTTCTATGTGCTTGGTTAATCTAGCTTTAATCATACTTTCTACCAGTTTTCCAGGGACAGAAGTTAAGCTAACTGGCCTGTCATTTCCGGGATCCCCTCTGGATCCCTTTTTGAAGATTGGCGTTACATTTGCCACTTTCCAGTCCTCAGGCACGGAGGAGGACCCCAGGGACAAGTTACATATTTTAGTTAGCAGATCAGCAATTTCACCTTTGAGTTCTTTGAGAACTCTCGGGTGGATGCCATCCGGGCCCGGTGATTTGTCAGTTTTTATATTGTCCATTAAGCTTAGAACTTCCTCTCTCGTTACCACTATTTGTCTCAGTTCCTCAGAATCCCTTCCTGCAAATGTTAGTTCAGGTTCAGGGATCTGCCCTATATCTTCCACTGTGAAGACAGATGCAAAGAATTCATTTAGCTTCTCTGCAATCTCCTTATCATTCTTTAGTACACCTTTGACTCCCTTATCATCCAAGGGTCCAATTGTCTCCCTAGATGGTCTCCTGCTTTGAATGTATTTATAGAATTTTTTGTTGTTGGTTTTTATGTTCTTAGCAATGTGCTCCTCAAATTCTTTTTTAGCATCCCTTATTGTCTTCTTGCATTTCTTTTGCCAGAGTTTGTGTTCTTTTTTATTTTCTTCATTCGGACAAGACTTCCATTTTCTGAAGGAAGACTTTTTGCCTCTAAGAGCTTCCTTGACTTTGCTCGTTAACCATGCTGGCATCTTCTTGGCCCTGGCGGTACCTTTTCTGATCTGCGGTATGCACTCCAGTTGAGCTTCTAATATAGTGTTTTTAAACAACTTCCAAGCATTTTTGAGTGATGTGACCCTCTGGACTTTGTTTTTCAGCTTTCTTTTTACCAATCCCCTCATTTTTGTGAAGTTTCCTCTTTTGAAGTCAAATGTGACCGTGTTGGATTTTCTTGGCAATTGGCCAGTTACATGTATGTTTAATTTAATAGCACTGTGGTCACTGCTCCCAATCGGTTCAACAACACTTACATCTCGCACCAGGTCCCGGTCCCCACTGAGGATTAAGTCCAGGGTTGCCGTCCCTCTGGTCGGTTCCATGACCAACTGATCTAGGGAATAGTCATTTAGAATATCTAGAAACTTTGCTTCTTTGTCATGACTGGAACACATATGCAGCCAGTCTATGTCTGGGTAGTTGAAGTCACCCATTACTACCACCTTTCCTAGTTTGGATGCTTCCTCAATTTCATATCTCATCTCAAGGTCTCCCTAAGCATTTTGATCAGGGGGACGATAGATTGTTCCCAGTATTAAGTCCCTCCTGGGGCACGGTATCACCACCCACAATGATTCTGTGGAGGAGTCTGCCTCTTTTGGGGTTTCGAGCTTGCTGGATTCAATGCCTTCTTTCACGTATAGAGCGACTCCGCCACCAATACGTCCTTCCCTGTCCTTCCGATATAGTTTATATCCAGGGATAACCGTATCCCACTGGTTTTCTCCATTCCACCAGGTCTCAGTTATGCTCACTATATCAATGCTCTTCTCTATCATACTTTGGTTATCATACTTTGGACACATAATGAGAAGACCTGATTCATTAGAAAAGATAATAATGCTGGGGAAAACAGAAGGGAGTAGAAAAAAGAGGAAGGCCAAACAAGAGATGGATTGATTCCATAAAGGAAGCCACAGACCTAAACTTACAAGATCTGAACAGGGTGGTTCATGACAGATGTTCTTGGAGGTCACTGATTCATAGGGTCGCCATAAGTCATAGTCAACTTGAAGGCACATAACAGCAGCAATAACTTTCAGCACCCTTAACACACTCCAGTTCCCAAGATTCTTTGGGGGAAGCCATGACTGTTGAAAGTGGTATGATACTGCTTTAAATGTATCATGCCGAAGGGGCCTAAGATGCCTTTGTCAAGTTCTTTCGTTGAAAGAAAGAAAAAACACAGGGGATTCATTTAATTTCACATATGTTTATGCTGATCCTCAAAACTAAATGGGGACTGATGACAAGAACATCGCCCCTGTTGGATCAGGCCAAAGGCCCATCCGGGCTGCATTCAGACATGGGGCTTTTTGCATTAATTTAACAGATTAAAATGGCAGTGCTTCTGACCCGATTTCTAAAATTCCTTTCCCGCTGCAGTACCTATTGCATTAAGGAACTGTGATTTTTTCAGCTGACATGCAGTCATTTCGCCCAACTGACTTTCACACTGCTGCAACAAACAGCGCCTTGTTTTCATCCCTCACCCGTTACACACGTGTGCAGTAGTTCCCCCATAATTTACTGTATGAGTTAGTGTCTGAACTTGGGGGAGTCTGTGGGGAAAAGAGGAAGGGAATGGAAGAAAGGGAATACTGCTACCCGCACCTACGCCAAAATGCTGGTACAATTTTCATCAGGCAAAAAACATTGGTGAGTCCTTAAAGCAGTGATTCTCAAATGGTGCGCCGGGGCACACTGGTGCGCCGCAAGAGGTGGTTAGGTGTGCCATGAAGATTATGAAAGTATATTAATATTAAGTTATTTTTATTCATAGTTTAAAATATATTAATATATTTTTAATTTTGTACACGAAGTGCGCCAGAAATTTTTTATATATTTTACAGTGCTCCGCGAACCAAAAAAGTTTGAGAACCACTGGCCTAAAGGATGGGAATGCATTGCATGCTGGGATGCCTGTCATGTGAGCGGCTCCTATGATCTTCTGGGTTCCCAGGTTTGCAAACGGATTATTTCTGATATTATTTATCATGAAAATTAATGCCACACTTCCATTATATTACATTACATTTCTGGAACTAGTGTTTATGTTGTGTGAAATGTCAATACATTGTGCAAATTCCCAGGTAAGAAATTGTTGGAATAATGGAATAAAGTGCAGTGTGAAAACAGCCAAAGTCCAGAATTTTGTTCTCACAGTAGTCAGCTTCTGAGTGGGAAGCCCACAATCAAAACATGAGCACACTAGTACTCTCCCACTCATGAACCACAGCAACTGGCATTTATTTGGAAAATGAGAAAGGTATAAGAGTTTGTATTTTATTTATTTATTTTGTATTTTTTTTAAAAAAGCTATATTTAAGGCAGCTAATAACTTATTTGATTAAAAAATAAAGCCACAAAAGCAACATTAATGAACAATACAGCCAAAGAAATAAAATAGCTAAAAGACACATCAGTACATAATCTTATAAATGCTCGGGATGCCAAAATCCCCTAAAATCTATCACCCAGTAATTTGTGGTTGTAATTCACAGCAATTCTCCCATAAGTCATTCTTGTGGCAAACATCCAGTCAGTTTTCAACATGGATTTTGAGACATGCATTCCAACAGGCTTTCTATGTAACTTTCTAGTGAAGTGAAACTTAGAATGAATATATTGGTTCTGAATTCCTGGTCTTAAATTCTGGTGGTCATTCTGAAAAGTCTCATGGTTTTCATGGAACTTGCTTACAAGTTACATATACATGAAGAAGCATTATACATGATCTCAATCTTTCAACTTTTTCATGGCAGACCACCTGCATTCTCAAGATAACTTTCTTGTGTCAAACAACCTGTGTCATCATAGTTACTACACATTTGCAAACAATTTCATTTTTTCAAGCAGAAAAATGCTCACATGACAATGGCTGTTTATGCAACCTGAAGACAACAAAGCTGGTGATGCGGTGTGACTGTGAGTAGGGTTGCCAGGTCCATGGCCTGGGACTGATCCTATATCTTTAGGAGAAGAGAAGGTCAGCCAAGTGCAGGAGTTCTTGCAACTCTGTAATGGAAAAACCCACAAGGTGGAATTCTCCCTCCCCCCTCAACAACTTTTAAAGATACAGAAGACCTCTTGGAGGCCGGGCCGGGCAACCATGAGGTCTTCTGTATCTTTAAAAGTTGGGGAAGGGGGAGGGAGAATTCCACCTTGTGGTTTTTCCCACTACAGAGTTGCAAGAACACATGCACTTGGCTGACTTTCTCTTCTCCTAAAGATACAGGATCAGTCTTGGGCCAAGAACCTGGCAACCCTAACTGTGAGTGAAACCCACATTCATGAAACCTATTGGAGGCCTATACCAAAAGAGACAAACTGATCATATCAAATGGATAGACATACAACTCAACACAGGTTGTTTGACACGAGAAAAGTTACCTTGAGAATGCGGATGGTCTGTCATGAAAGAGCTGGCTTCTTTGGTTGTGTGTCTATCCATTTGATATGATCAGGCCTCTGATGGGTTTCATGAATGTGGGTTTCACTTGCAGTTCCACTGCATCACCAATTTTGTTGTCTTCAGATTGTTTTTCTGCTTGAAAAAATGAAATTGTTTGCAACCAAAGAAGCCTATCAAACATGGAAACTGTTGAAGCCACCAAATGTTATTATCTATATCAGGGGTGAGAAACAGGATCTGGCTGGTGGACCAGATCCTGAACTCCCTCCCACACCGGTGGGACATTTTGACAGGTTGGTAGGGCCTCCCATCTGTCAGTCACCTGACACCATGATGACGTTAGATGACCCAAACTATTGTTCCCCTTTCTGGATGCAACTTGAGTTACATCAGCAGAGGAAGATCCTTTGTTTAAAGCCCTAAATGACTTAAACCTCAAATATCTGAAAGACTACCTCATTCCCTACAAACCCTCTTCGGTATTGAGATTTGCAGAAGTGGCCCTTCTGGTAGTTCCTCCACTCTCAAAAGTTCAGGAGATGGCCCGGGCGATGGCATTCTCTGTGGCAGCCCCTAAGTTGTGCAATTCCCTCCCCAGAGAGATGCATAGGGCACCTTCACTGTACAGCTTTCATGGCATGCTGAAGACACACCTTTTCACCTTGGCTTTTGATACTTGAGATATAAATTTTCAGGACCTTCTTTGGTTGGGAATGTAATGTGTTTTAAACAGTTTTTAATAATGTGTTTTATATTGTTGTGACCCACCCTGGGGCCTCCTGGTGAAGAGCGGGTAACAACAACAACAATAATAATAATGTTCAATTTAGAGTTGACGGAATTAGATTGATAAGAGGACTACAACAAGGGAAAAAAGTTCATGGGATTTTGTTGTTACAGCCACAATTCTATAGTATGAAGCAGGGATTACCAACATGGTGCCCACAGCTGTATATGAACCTGCAGAGCCCTTACCTGTGTGCCAACAAGTTTCCCTCTGTCTGCCAAAATTAAGCTTGATTCAAAGAAACATTCTATTGTTATGAATAGAATAGACAGAGTATGTGCTTTTTCACAATGTGTGTGAGTGTGTGTTTTGCCCATGACAGTTTCTGCAGTTTGCAAATGGACCTCAAAAGGTTGCCAGCCTCTGGTATAAATATTATTGAAATATTAGAACTGTGGTTGCCATCCCGGTGCCCACAGGTGCCATAGCACCCATGAAGGTGTTCATAGGTGCTGACAAACAGGGGCCATAGACTCTGAACTTTTTTTTTTTAAGTAAGTCTCTAGCCATCCTGGAAAGGAAGTTATGAAGAAAAATATGCAGATACCCTTTTAAGGGATTTCTGGGAAATGAGCCAGCCTGGCTGCTCCCACCTGTCAGTGTTTTTAACCAATGAGTGAAGTCAGAGCTGTGATTGACAAGTGAGTTGTTTAGACACGAGGCAATAAGAATCCCTGGGGTTCCAAAGAACTTCTCTTCCCTTTAGTGCACTTTTCTAGCCTGTGTCTTATCTTCTAGTAGTCCTTGGAATCTCTGTAGCACAGGTGGATGTTAAAGAATCCCCTCCCCAGATGGCAAATGCAAGATGTGGAAACTTTGCAACGAGGCTTAGGCATGCTGCCTGATGTAGTTTAACGTCACCTAGGGATGGCAAATAGTTGAAAGGAAATACTTTCATGTCATTAGGTTGCTCACCTGTACTCCCTCTCCATTTAAATGCAACCCTATGCAGTCCAAAAACACATTTAATGCTTCACATTTCTCTTTAGGAACACCAACTCACTGCATGGGGTACTGGTCCAAGGAAGGGTGAGATCTTTTGTGTGTCTGGCCATTGGTTATTTTGAAGAGGAAACATTAACTCTCTCTAGGCCAGCGTTTCCCAACTAGTGGGCCACCAGATGTCATTGGACCACAATTCCCATCTTTCCTGACCATTGGCAATGCTGGCTGAGGCTGATGGGAGTTGTAGTCCAACAACATCTGGTGGCCCACTAGTTGGGAAAGGCTACTCTAGGCACAGAAATCTTATTTCTGACTCTGAGCCTCGATAATCTTCAGGGAAGGTATACCTTTGTTACTTCCTTTTCATTCTTTCTTTGAGTCTAAGTACTTGCAAATCACGAGTGAGAATAGGTGTAAGGTCTTTCTATACTCTCATAGCTTTAGCATGCTATAATATTAATTAGAACGCTGCTGGCGTTGATACATGTAAATGAAATACAATATTTTTCCTCTTTCAATAAACCAACCTTTATTTTACTTTCTGTGTGTCTTTCCTGGGTTATTAAGGGTGGAATCATACACGTTAGAACAGTGTGCAGGGTTTAATTCCATTAATTCCACAAAAAGGTTCCACCACACTCTTGGGGGGGGTGTTTAGATCTCTGGTAGGTAAACACGCTTTAGGGGTTCACATGCATATATGTAACACTGTGCAGGCACTCATTAAGAACTCACTATATAGTTAACTTACAATATAATGGTATGTATGTCTACTTCATAAGTAAATCTTTGTGTTTAATAGGGCTTACTCCCAGGTAAGTGGATACAAGATGGCAGCCATGGCTTTGGTTTAGGATTGGCACTGGGGAAAACAATGACAGCACTCTCTAATTTTTTGTTATGCCATTCCCCCAAGGAAGCCATTTTGTTTTATGCCATGCCCCCATGGCAGCCATTTTGTTTTATGCCATGCCCCCATGGCAGCCATTTTGTGAGTGGTGTCCTCAGCACTCTCTCAAATTTTGAAATGTGCCTCCTGATCCGAAAAGCTTGGCAATGCTTGCATTAGAGAATATAATTTTTTTGTTCAATATTGGACATGATCCAATGCCCCAATATACCCTCCCTTTCCTTTCCTTCACATGGTGCATCTCCAAACAGAATGCCCTCCCACTGATTCCCGTCTTCCATCTGCCTTCTCCCCTCTGCGGAGAGGTGGGCATCTCTCAAGTACAAATGGGATTGTGCAAGGGATGGATGAGAATTTCATTCCATCTGCATTTTAAAGCAAACTGACCTAATTTGCTCTTCCAATGCACAGATAAGAATGGACTAATCCTTTGGATTTTGCACTTCTCTGACTTTCACAATGCAGTTCCTGGCTCAAAAAAAGTTCCAAAAATGGTTAAAATTCATATTTTAAATTAAATAAAAACACATTTATAAGTGTGTGCATTGAGATAAGATACATATTTAAGAATAAATTTTAAGGGGTGTTTTTAAATAAATGCAGATTAATAGGAAAATGGCATGTAATGGATTTATGAAGTAACAGAAGTAAAACTGACATGGTGTGGAAATGGATTGATCCATCCATCTCCACACTGTGCCCATAATATTTATACTTTGCCCTATAAAATGCACTGGTGTTAATAGTAAAATAAGCCAATGTGTTAGCACATTATATATTCCTACACAAACCCAGCTTTTCAAACTTAGGAAGCAGAGGGAATATTGCCATTGAAATGAGACACTTTCTGCATAAAGGGATATATTTTTAACTCTTGTTAAAATGGGAATGAAATAATTAGAACTTATTCACAGCTTCTCAAATGCAAATTTCCTATGTGAGAAATCTGATTCTCACCAAAGGCTTTTTTTTTTAATGGTACTGAAATGAATTTGATTTGCAGAATGTGAAATGATAAAGGGCCATTGGGGATGATCTCAGGTGAGGTGTTCTGTCCTTCGGGAAGAGGAAATAAGAAAAGAGATGGGCTGGAAAGAAAATCAAGGAATATTAAATGTAGTTTTGTTAGATGGAAATATGCTGCTTCCTCTCAGAAGAAAAGAAAAATGAATATACCAGTCACTACTTTTTGAATAAAATGAGACATTACAAAACGGGACCTAACTTTGTTCACACATACATTAACCACAAGAAGGAACTGGCTGTTAATTTGCCTTCCTTTTGAATGAAATTCAGAAAGATGCAATGACAGAGTACTATTTATATCAGGGTTGGGAAAATGTTTTCAGCCTAAGGGCCGCATTACCTTCTCAGCAATCTTCCGGGGGCCACATGCCAAAGGTAAAAAGTGGGACGAACAATGAATGTAGATCTTGGTTTTATCAAATGCTAGTCCTGCTTATAGTAGACCCATTGAAGTTAACAGACATGACTAAGTTGACTACTCTGAGTAGGACTAAGTTGGACACACCCCTTTATCTTTGTACAGTAGGCTGGTTTCTACACACTCTCACACATCCCTCTCCATCCTCCATCTAGGCAAGCAAGAGGCATGATCAGTGGTCAAGGACACATTCTAGCCATGCAAAAACACTCAAGGAGAGTATGAAGCAAGGTCACTGGGGAGTGTGGCCTAGAGAGGGTTTGGATGGGGAAGGGATATGGCCTAGGGAGAGTCACAAGAGCCAGAAAGAGGACTTGGAGGGCCACCTTTGCCCCCGGAACTGAAGTTCCCTAACCCTGGATTTATATGCTTAACCTTTTAGCACCTATCATTAATGCTAGAGGTATTGTTAGGGAGTGCTGGGAGCGGTAGAGTCCCAGGTGTTTTGGCCCTTTCCAGTGTGAGTGATGCTCAAAGCAGCTCATAAGAACTACTAGAAATCGCAAACATACAAATGCATACACACAGGAGGTTGCATCTCAATGCATTTTCAAGCAGTGTTGTATAGCAGATGGCATCATGCCGTAACTACTGAGTTCAAGCAGTTTTACAGCAGTCTTGCAGTGCAAAACACACTGTGGGACATCAATGAGCATAATGTCAACCTGATGGGGTGGAGATAACCAGTGGGACATGGTTATCCCTGAATATATTGGCAGGAGAGGGAAGGATGTCTTGGAAGTGGTGTTGCTCTATACGTGAAAGAGGGCATTGAATCCAGCAAGCTAGAAACCCCAAGGCAGACGCCTCTACAGAATCATTGTGGGTGGTGATACCACACCCCAAGAGTAACTTAGTACTAGAGATATTCTATCGTCCTCCTGATCAAAAGGCTGAGGGAGATCCTGAGATGAAAAATTAAACTGAGGAAGCACAATGAATGGCTTCAGCTACCCTGACTTGGGCTGGCTACATATCTGTTCTGGTCATGACAAAGAGGTAAAAATACTTAGATATCCTAAATAACTGTGTCCAAGAACAGTTGGTCAGTTGGAACTGACCAGAGGGACACTGACCCTGGACTTAATCTTAACTGGTACTGTTGTCTCCCAAATGGGTTCATTGCCCGGTGCGCAGTACAGCCAAATGACCACACCCAGGTTGAAGGATCCAACAACTTTATTTCGTTCTGGACAGAAAGAGGTGCAAGGCAATAATTCGCAAAATAAGCACACCCCTTATGGGGGTGCTACACTTTTATACATTGCAAGCAAAAATTCATGGCACATTCTAATTGGCCCCTTAGTGCCAACCTGTCACCTTTCCATTGGTTGATCTTCTAACTATGCCCTCCACTTCTTATGCACACGGCACATTAATTTCTCCACCCATATCTGCATTCCAGTTAGCCATTACAGCAGCAGCTTACAAGCACGTATTTTACTGATAAGCTTCAGAACGCATGTGACTTCTCTAGGCCTTGTAAAATTCAGTTGCTTCTTTGTTTTTCTTAAAAATGCTGGCCCTGAGTCATCAGTACCCAGGACCTGGTTTGAGGTGTAAGTGTTGTCGAAACAATCGGGAGCAGTGACAATAGTGCTATTAAATTAAACATCCTTGTAAATGGCCAATTGCCAAGTAAATCCAACTTGGTCACATTTGACTTCAAAAGAGGAAACTTTCAGAAAATGAGGGACTGGTAAAAAGAAAGTTGAAAGGCAAAGTTCAGAGGGTCAGATCACTCCAAAATACTTTTAAGCTTTTTGAAAACACAATATTAGAAACTCAACTGGAGTGCATAATGCAAAGCAGGAAAGGGCCAAGAGGATGTCAGTATGGTTATTGAGCAGAGGCAAAGATGCTGTTAGAGGCAAGATATCTTCCTTCAAAAAATGTAACTCTTGACCAAATGAGGAGAATAAAAATGAACACAAACTTTGGTAGAAGAAATGCAAGCGTACAATAAGGGATGTTACAAAAGAATTTGAGGAGCACCATACTAAAAACATAAAGATCAACAACAACAAATCTTTGAGTACATTAAAAGTAGAGACCTTGTAGGGAGTCTGAGGAACTAAGGAAAACAGAGGTGGTAAGATATGAAGTTCTAGGCTTAATAGGGAAAAAACCCTGACAAATCACCACGTCTTGATGGCATTCACCTCAGAGTTCTCAAAGAATTCAAATGTGAAAGTGCTATCTTCTAACAAAAATATGTAACTTGTCCCTATACCTGAGGACTGGAAAGTGGCCAATGTAACACCAATCTTTAAAAAGGGATCCAAGGGGGATGCGGGAAATTAGATGCCAGTTAGTTTAATGTCTTTCCTGGAAAAACTGGTGGAAAGCATTGTTAAAGAAAATAACTAAGCATATAGAAGAATGAGCTTTGCTGAAGCAGAACAAGCATGGCTTCTGCAAGGGTAAGTCGTATCTCACTAACCTATTAGAGTTCTTTGAGAGTGTAAACAAGCATATAGATAGATGTGATCCAGATGAGATAGTGTACTTGGACTTTCAAAAAGCTTTCACCAAGGTACCTCACCAAAGACTCCTGTGTAAGCTTAGCAGGCATGGAATAAGAGGAGAGGTCCTCTTGCAGATCAGGAATTGGTTAAGTAGCAGGAAGCAGAGAGTAGGAATAAATGGACAATTGTCCCAATGGAGGACTGTAGAAAGTGGAGGATTGGTATTAGGACCTGTGCTTTTTAACTTGTTCATAAGAGATCTAGAGTTAGGGGTGAGCAGTGAGGTGGCCAAATTGGCTGATGATACTAAACTGTTCAGGGCGTTTAAAATGAAAAGGAAACAGGCAAACTGAGTGAATGGGCACTAGAATGGCAGATGCAATTCAATGCAAACAAGAGTAAAGTTATGCATACTGGAGCATAAATCTTAATTTCACAGATACGCTCATAGGGTCTGAACTGGCAGTGACTGAACAGGAACAAGGGTTGTAGTGGATGGCTTGATGAAGATGTGGACCCAGTGTGCGGCAGCTGTGAAAAAGGCAAATTCCATGTTAGGGATAATTAGGAAAAGGAAACTGCTGATATCATAATGCCATTGTATAAAGCTATGGTGAAGCCGCATTTGGAATACTGTATACTGTTCTTGTTGCCTCACCTCAAAAAGAATTTTGTAGAGTTGGAAAAGGTTCAGAGAAGGGCAACCAGAATGATCAAGGGGATGGAGCGACTCTCCTACGAGAAAAAGTTGCAGCATTTGTACGTTTTTAGTTTACAGAAAAGGTGAGTAACAGGTGACATGATAGAAGAGTATAAATTATGCATGTCATGGAAAGAGTTGATAGAGAAAAGTTTTTCTCCCTCTCTCATAACATAACATCACTCATGAACATCCAATGAAGCTGAATGTTGGAAGATTCAGGACAGACAGAAAGAAATACTTCTGGTTTGGACTCAATGGCCTTATAGGCTCCTGGCTACTCAACTATTCTATGAGCCTGTGATTCACACAGCACATAGTTAAACTATGGAATTTGCTCCCACACAAGGCTGTGATGGCCATGAACTTGGATGGATTTAAAAGAAGATTAGACAAATTCATGGGGGGAAAGTCTATCAATGGCTACCAGCCATGATGTCTATGCTCTACCTCGATAGGTAGAGGCAGTATGCTTCCAAATACCAATTGCTGGAAACTGCAGGAAGGGAGAGTGCTCTTTGCACTCAGGTCCTGCTTGTGGGTTTCCCACGGGCATCTGGTTGGCCACTGTGAGAACAGAATGCTGGACTAGAAGGGCCATCGGCAGAGCTTGGAAAAGTTACTTTTTTGAACTACAACTCCCATCAGCCCAATCCAGTGGCCATGCTGGCAGGGGCTGATGGGAGTTGTAGTTCAAAAAAGTAACTTTTCCAAGCTCTGGCCATTGGCCTGATTCATCAGGCCCTTCTTATGTTGACGACAGGAAGCGGCATATCTATTGCACTCAACATACATATTGCTTTTTATTGTATTTTTACTTCTTTTATTTCTTGTACTTTACTGTACTACAATTCAAATTCTATGGAATTCATACAGCATCTAGTACAGCACATTACAATTGCTACAACAGGCAATGAAATTATTAAGTGGTCTGCCAAGACTCTCAGCAATTTTCATGTAGTCAGTGGCAGGGGGGGAAGCTTGGGAATCACTGATGTAGTCTGGACCATCTAAATCAGGGATGGAGAAGCTGTGGTCCTCCAGATGTTGCACAGATCCCATCATCCCTGGCCACTGGCCATTGACCATGCTGGCTGGGGCTGATGGGAGTTGGAGTCCAGCAACCTCTGGAGAGCCAGAGGTTCTCCATCCTTGTTTTAAACCTTAGTCTGTTTCAGCTTGGAGCATTCCTGAGTCATTGAGATGTTGCTGCTTCAACTAATGTTTTATACTGCAATGAACCATGGCATGAAAATGTGTTTTCTACTGCAAATCTGCTGTCACTGTTTCCCCTCCGTTTTCCACCCTGGCTGGTGCAAGCTGTGCATATGGTGGTGGGTACAGCACTCGAGAGCCAGTGTGGTATAGTGGTTAAGGTGTTGGACTGTGACCTGGGAGACCAGGGTTCGAATCCCCACACAGCCATGAAGCTCACTGGGTGACCTTGGGCCAGTCACTGCCTCTCAGCCTTAGAGGAAGGCAATGGTAAACCCCCTCTGAATACCACTTACCATGAAAACCCTATTCACAGGGTCGCCATAAGTCGGGATCGTCTTGAAGGCAGTACATCATCACAGCACTTCAAGAGCCCAGCCACTACCAGCCACAGGGTTTGGATTGCAACTGTAGCCATTTGATTTCTGCTGCTTTTGGAACTGGCTGAGAGCGTGTGTGACACTGAAGTTTACTTATTTAGTTAAATATGAATATTGCTCATTTTGGGAATTGTAGTATAGTAAATTTACAGTTAATTTACTTGTGTGTGTGTAAAAAGAAATACTAATTTGCTGACTGGTATTGTTTGTACAAAGCTGCGTTTGCAAAATGACTGGGAAAATTAGGTCTTGTTGCAATGTCCAGCTGTGCTGAAGAAGAAAGTATCAAACTTTGTTGCAACGTTCAAGGTGAAAATGGGAAAAACAAGTGTGAATAACAACTCCAAATATGGAGCTAGGAAGAAGATGGGCATGGATTAGTGATGTAAGGAAAATGAAAGTGATGTAGTTATGATGATAATGATGCTAATGTAATTAACATAACAAAGCTGATAAAAAGGCTAGCAATGCTGAATTTTGCCAGAACTGGCTTGGCTACTTCTCCATGTGCACGTGTTAGAAATAAATACACTCCTACTTCATCTTGTTTCGTTTGTTTCTGAACTCTATTGGGGTGAGTATTGGGAGCGAACTCAAGCCATTAGGACCCCTAAAAGGGGCTAAGGCGTTTTGTTTGTAACACGTGGGTTATAAATTCAACCAAATATTACTAGAGTTACCTCTAATTATAACAATACCCCAGTGAAAAGTGGACATTTATTTCCTTTAAATAAGCCAGCATTTTTATTGTGAAGGTTTCATGTGCACTGTGTAACTGCTGCATAACCGGCACCCTTCCAAGGCACCCTCCAGACACACTGAAGACATCAGCTCCTTGCTGGAGCTAAACAGCCATTCTTCCTTGCTCCCCAGTTACAAGAGTCTTTACGGGGATTCTGTGCGTTCTTGCAAGAGAACGTCGCCCATGAAACAGACTGAAATCTCCTTTTGCATTTTTCTTCCTACAGTGTGGGTGTCAAAAAAAATAAGCATACATATGGATGCACCACAAGGAAATGCAAATAGCAAAAGGAAAACAGCTGAAGAAGACATTAGAGGCCTTGGGGGGCTCTCAGCCAGCTCTCCGGCACATGTTTGTATTATGGTTCAGTGTAACAGGTAACCTTACACTCCGGCAAGGAGGAAGAGGAAGTGTGAACTTAGAAGCCATTCAACACTGACATTTTTCTCATTATTGCACAATTAGAGAAACACCTGCACTGAGCAGGGTTGCAAGAACAGGCAGGGCATTCAGGAGCCTTTCAGTCCTTCCGTCTTGTGCCAAAACGAATGGGGTGTCAGGTGTGTTGACCCATTTCCAAACTGGGATAGCAAGCAGGATGGGGATGGAGAGAGGCGGCAACATTTCTGCCCTAGTTATTGTCCCTGTGCTTCTTTTCTTTTGGTATCACTTTCAGCATACTAAGTAACCTTCGTGTCAATGGATTTGTTTGCAAGGAATAAGAACACCTGACTGTATTGCACCCTTTGCTTTTGTTTGCATTTTGAAGCAGCTGGGAAGAGTTAGAGCCAAACTACGCATCACGATAAACATATTTTTTGTTTGAAAGCATGCTTAAGCTGACTGTGTTTATGCTGAATGAGGAACAGCTGTAGGGACCTGATCCAGAACGTGCTCCTGATACAGACTCAGGCCCCAAGCTGATTTCCTGCCAAAAAATCTCACCAGCCCAGCTGCAAATTACTCATTTAGGACAAATAGTAGATGGGGAGTGGAGAAGCAATTTTCAGCAGGAAACTAATGGAAGGTCCAGTATCTAGACTGGGAGCACATTCCAGATCATAGTACCATGGCTGCTGTTTCTTTTGAAAAATAAATAAATAAAAAGTAAACGCAGCTTATTTGTCTAAAAAACAGATGTACTGTAATGTCTAGTTTGGCCCTTTGCTGGCAGTGACAGGAGCTGGGTTGCAAAATGGTTGAGTTTTCAGCTGACAAGTTAGGCTCTTGCATATGAACATAGGAAGCTGCCCTACATTGAGTGAGACCACTAAGCCATCTAGTTCAGTATTGTCTACACTGACTGGCAGTGGCTCTCCAAGGATTCTCCTACTTGGAGATGCTGGGGATTGAACCTGGGGCCTTCTACATGCGAGGCAGATGCTCTATCTCTGAGCCATGGCCTTTGGAAGGAGGGAGGACTGTAGCTGAGTGGCAGAGCATCTGCCTTGTATGCAGAAGGTCCCAGGTTCAGTCCCTGCTTGGTGTTTTCAGGTAGCACTAAGGAAAGCTCCGGTCTAAAATCCTGGAGAGCTGCTGGTAGTCAGGGCAGACAATGAGCAAGATGTACTAATGGTCTGACTCAGCGTAAGGCAGCTTCCTAGGTTCTGAGGGACAGTCTCAGTCTCGCAAAGGATGCACCAACCAGAATGCAGCCTACCATCCATTTAAAGCTTCATTTAAGACTGGAGAGTTGTCAGAACCATTTCAGGTACTGTGTCAAGCCACCATGCCCCTTCACCCTGGCTCTGATGGGTTTGTTTGACCTCTGGGCCTGTTGGCAGAATTGCCTGTGTGAAAGCAAAAAGTGTGGAGTGCTTGTCAGATGCTCCTTCTGCTAAATTGGTAGTTTTATCTCTTGACTGCAACCTATTTACTGGGTCAAGTAAAGGGGATGGGTTTCACTGTCAGTGTGAGGTGCCTAAACATTCTCCTTTTTTTTTTTAAGTTGTCAGATCTGGTGGAATGACTCAGTTCTTATTAAGTCACATCTACAGCCTACATTTAAAGCACATGGCTTCCCCCAAGGAACCCTGGGGACTGTGCTGGGAACTGTAGCTCTGTGAGGAGTCAACTACTGTTCTCAGGAATCTTTGGGGGAAGCCATGTGCTTTAAATGTAGGCTGTGGACATGACTTAGCCTTTGTCCTTGCCAGAGCTTGGAAAAGTTACTTTTTTGAACTACAACTCCCATCAGCCCAATCCAGTGGCCATGTTGGCCTTGCAAAGGCCTGTCCTACACATCTCTTCTTTCAGTATGAGGAAGTGAGCGGTGTGTGTGGTTGAGTCTCCTAGGCTGGCCTTCAAGAATAAAGCACCATGTGCTCTATAAATACATAGGAGCCTAGAAAGTTGCCTAAAACTAGGTCAGACTATATGATCATCTGGTCCAAGATTGTCCCCTCTGACTGGCAGAAGTTCTCCATGCTCTCAGGGGCAAGTGTATATATCATTGCGTTCTGCAGAAGTCCCAAAAAATGTCAGAAGCCCAATCCTCAGCAACTTGGAGCAGAGCTTTCAGGACAGCTGCCCTGTGGAAGTTCTGTGGACAAAGCATCCCTGATAAGCCTATCCCATGATAAGGCTGCCAGTGGCTACTAGCCATGAAGGCTGTGCTCCGCCTACATGGTCAGAGACAATATGATTCTGAATACATTTGCAGGAAACTGCCGTCTAGTCTCGTTTGCGGGCTTCCCATAGGCATCTAGTTGTCCACTGTGAAAACAGGATGCTGGACTAGATGGGTCATTGGCCTGGTCCAGCAGGAAGCAGTATGCCTCTGAATACCAGTTGCTGGAAGCCACAAGAGGGGAGAGTGCTCTTGTGCTCAGGTCCTGCTTGCGGTATTTGGCTGGTCACAGTAAGAACAGGATGCTGGACTAGATGGGTCATTGGCCTCATCCAGCAGGGCTCTTCTGATGTTTCTTATGTTCCCACTTGAGCTTCAGCAGACACCCTCTGTACTTTCCAGAAACAATTGGAGACATGTTTGTTTTGACAAGCTTTTCCAGCTG
Organism: Rhineura floridana; assembly: GCF_030035675.1. Lineage (NCBI taxonomy): Eukaryota > Metazoa > Chordata > Lepidosauria > Squamata > Rhineuridae > Rhineura > Rhineura floridana. Next base: position 171,790,257 of record NC_084484.1, read on the forward strand.
GATGAAAAGGTCTCTGCCTTAGGTGTTCATTTTGTATTATTTTAAAACTATTTTCAGTTGTCTTTGTTCAGTTTTTAAACAATGTTAGCTGTTCTTAAGATGTCAGTAAATCATCTTGAGACATATATGGAAAAGGTGATTCATAATTTAATAAATAATAGTGGTGGTGGTTTTAGTAGCAATAATAATAACAACAACAATAATAATGTTGTTGTTGTTGTTGTTATGTGCCTTCAAGTCGATTACGACTTATGGCAACACTATGAATCAGTGACCTCCAAGATGCTAGACTCCTAGCAGGGGCACCCAAGGCGGAATGGTCAAAGCTGAGACACCAGACTAAGATGCATCCAAACTCAGAGGAGGGCAATGGTAAACCACCTCTGAATACCTCTTACCACGAAAACCCTATGAACAGAGTATCCAAAATAATAATAATAATAATAATAATAATAATAATAATAATAATAATAATAATAATAAATCACATGCTAGTTGATCCTTTTAAATGGAGATGTCAGGTATTGAAATGAGACATTTTGCATGCAAAGGTATATGCTCCAACAACGAGCCCTCACCTTATAATAAATAACAATAAAATCACAAATGTTTATGGCTATTTATTAGAGACCTTGAAGGGTAGTGGTTAGAGTGTTGGACATCTGGCAGACCAAGGTTCAGATCCACACTCAGCCATGAAGCTCACTAGGGGACCTTTGGCGAGACAATTTTTCTCTCAGCCTCATCTACCTCATTGTGCAGATAAAATGAGGAAACAGAGAACCTGGAGCTCCTTGAAGGAAAGGTGAGATATACATGTAAAAACAAATACATACATAAGAATAAATAACAATCACCTCCCAGGACCCTTGTAGACCAAAGTTGAGACCCTGTTCTGCTGTGAGATGAAACTGCTCTCTCCCCAAGTAAATACCCTGTTTTTTACATCAGTGTTTGATATATTAATGTGTTAATAACTTGTTTGCATAATAACTGAGGTAATGCCTTTTATTTTGCATCAGTGAAGATGTAAGAATGTAAAACACAGGCCGCGCTGTCCTAAGAATTCCACAAGGCCCAATGTTCAGTCCAAAAATGAAGGATTCAAACTACATAAACTTTCCCCAATTATTCATTCTTTCCCCCCCTTTTATCCCACTTCTGGGCTTAGTCTAAAGCCACATGCTTTCAAAGAGGCCCCTTTTTAGCTGGCTACGATGATCTACAGCTCCCCTTTTATCCTTCCCTCAGGCAGCATGCAACCTTGGGTGGACTACAGTGCAATATATTTAGGGGGTTAGAGTCCTTAAAACCAGGAATGGATTATTTCACAGGGTTTCCCCAGAGAATGGTCTCTACTTCCCTCTTCACAAATAACATAAGGAACTAGGGATTTGCTGCAGAGTAGGTTCTTTGTCTCACCGCAAGGAAGACAGACACAGCTATAAAACTTAAACTGGACCTTGACTCAATAACATCAGTCAGTACTGGTTACAACAAGAATCAAGTAAGAAAGGGGAAAGGAAACTAAACTCACAACTCAGGAAGACCACTTAACTTAAGCATCCTTTAATTGCTTTTTCCCTTTCAGTACAGGGGATATTAATTAAACATGGGATCGCCAACCTAGCACCTATGAATGCCCTCATTGATTCTCCTATGCAGGGCCCCCAGATTATGAGCTTCCTTCCCCCCCCCAAAAAAGTAAATTTCTAGCCTTCCTAGAGAGAAGGTTATGAAGAAAAATGTGCAGATACCCTTTCAAGCAATTCACTGTGTAGTTAATAACAGTACAGTGATATACATATCTACTTCAAAAGACTCTTTGTATTTAATGGGGTTTACTGCCAGGTATGTGGGTACAGGATGAATGAATGAACATTCACTAATAGGCAAAAAACCCTTGCAGTTTAAGAATGTACCTATAGTCAACAGAATTTTTTATCAAACTTTAAAAAGCAGGGAAATTGGGCAGCTATAGTGAATGCACCAGGGAAGCAGGAGACCTGACCTCCTCTCTGAGATATTGTACTGCCCTACACATTTGTAAAAATGCAAACACAATTTGGGTTGGTCTTTCACAGTCCAATCAACTTCCTGTGTAGCTTGGAGGAATTTGGTAACATGTGCCTCTGAGCATATGGTGAGTGGTGGCAACATCTGCAATCAGCCCAAAGAACAGAAACAAGACATGTGCTGTGCTGATCTTGTTTTAGCAGGGAGAAAGCAACAATATTAAAACAGTTGATATAGTTCAGATATATCTGATTTACTTTTCAATTTTAGTGAAGTTTTGTATAGTAAATCATTTTCTTTTGCTTCTGTTTCTGTGAATATGTGAAGTACAGGAATACTGTGAAACACTAACAAAAACTCCAGAAACAATTGTGGAATAATGGCACTGACTATTCTGCAGAATAGTTTCCAATGGGCATGAGGAGTGTTTCAGTTTGCACAAGGTAAATCAATAGGAGGTGAAATATATTCTAGCAAAATTCTACGTGTGCTTTATGTTTTTAATTGACCATTCCCACCTTTCCTTAACTGGAGTGGTTTAAGCATAGCATGCTGAAAACATGCACATTGGGCAGGCCAAGTTTGTTTTTTTCCCAACAGCTAGAGTCATTGCTTAAGTGGTAACATATTGTAATCAGTCTGATTTTACATCGAACTGCAGTTTCAGATTCAACTGTTAATGCACCCAATACAGGAATAGAGCATAACCTCCAGTTTGAAACAAAAAGGCTGTCTTCACCATCATATGGCATTCACCAATAAAAAGGCTTTGAAATTAATAAAAATAAATTTAACACAGATTTCTAGGATGAATAATGAGAGAAATATAATTTTCTAGGTTAGATTTTCTGTAGAAACCGTAGTAACACCATAGTTCACACCTCCTTCATCTTCCTGCTTTCCATATGATATGTTCTGCATATAGATTAAATAAATAAGGTGATAAAATACACCCCTGTCTCACACCCTTTCCGATGGGGAACCAATTGGTTTCTCCATATTCTGTCCTTACAGAAGCCTCTTGTCCAGAGTATAGGTTGCGCATCGGACAATCCGATGCTGTGGCACCCCCATTTCTTTTAAAGCATAGTTGTTCATGATCTACACAGTCAAAGGCTTTGCTGTAATCTATAAAGCACAGGGTGATTTCCTTCTGAAATTCCTTGGGCCGTTCCATTATCTAATGTATGTTTGCGATATGATCTCTGATGCCTCTTCCCTTTCTAAATCCATCTTGGACATCTGGCATTTCTTACTCCATATATGATAAGAGCCTTTGTTGTAGAATCTTGAACATTACTTTACTTGCATGGAATATTAAGGCAACAGTTCAATAATTGCTGCATTCCCTGGGATCCCCTTTCTTTGATATTAGAATGCATATTGAACACTTCCAGTCTATGGCCATTGTTTAGTTTTCCATATTTCTTGACAGATTTTGCCATCTGTTCCTGCTGATTTGTTTCTTCCAAGTATTTTAAGAGCAGCTTTCACCTCACATTCTAAAATTTCTTGTTCTTCATCATACGGCTCCTCCATGAATGAATCTGTCACCCTTGCATCTTTTTTATAGAGTTCTTCAGTGTATTGCTTCCATCTTCCTTTTATTTCATCTCTGTCAGTCAGTGTGTTCCCCTGTTGATTGTTCAACATCCCTACTCTTGGTTTAAATTTCCCTTTCATTTCTCTAATCTTTTGGAATAGGGTTCTTTGTTCTTCCCTTTTTGTTGTTCTCTTCTATTTCTGTACAATAACTATTGTAATAGTTCTCTTTGTCCCTACGTACTAGTCGCTGTATTGTTGCATTTAGGGTTCTGACCGTGTTTCTATCTCCTTTTGCTTTTGCTTTCCTTCTCTCTTTAACAATTTGAAGAGTTTCTTCAGTCATCCATTGAGGTCTTTCTCTCTTTTTAACTAGAGGTATTGTCTTTTTGCCATAGTATTCCCGATCTATGTGTATGGAGGTGAAAGTTGAACAGTGAAAAACGCAGATAAGAGAAAAATCAACTCATTTGAAATGTGGTGCTGGAGGAGAGCTTTGTGCATACCATGGACTGTGAAAAAGACAAATAATTGGATGTTAGAACAAATTAAACCAGAACTGTCACTAGAAGCTAAAATGATGAAACTGAGGTTATCATACTTTGGACACATAATGAGAAGACATGATTCACTAGAAAAGACAATAATGCTGGGGAAAACAGAAGGGAGTAGAAAAAGAGGAAGGCCAAACGAGAGATGGATTGATTCCCTAAAGGAAGCCACAGACATGAATTTACAAGATCTGAACAGGGTGGTTCATGACAGATGCTCTTGGAGGTCACTGATTCATAGGGTCGCCGTGAGTTGTAATCGACTTGAAGGCACATAACAACAATTGTCTTTTTGCATTCTTCCCTGATAATGTCTCTGACTTCACTCCATAGCTCTTCTGGTTCTCTGTGAACTAAGTCTAAAGACTCAGACCTGTTCCTTATTTGATCTTTATATTCTTCTGGGACATTATTTAAATTGTATTTTGGCATTATAATTGGGGATGGAAGATGGCCGCCGAGAGAACTGGGGCATTTTGCAGCCGTCCCGGTAAAAGCTTTTAATCTCCTAACTAATTAAGAAGCTGAGACTGCAAATGCTATACTGAATGTTTTTGACTCACTAGCAGCTACTTATCTCGTGCCAGATATATCTGCTTGCTGGGCTTTTGGTGTTTTTTGCTTTTTGCTTTTAACAAAAGCCTAGTGATTTATTGCATCAGCTATCAGCCACGGCTCCCTTTTAGGGGTGCTGAGAAGCTTTACTGATTACTAATTACTGACTATTTTAAGTACTAAGGAGGGAAGAAAGCCGAAAGTTGACAAATTATCTACTCTCCGTCAAAACTCAAAGGCTCTAAAACCTCTCATGGTTTCTTGGGGAGATTTTTATGAACATTTGTTGCTCAGTTTGAGCCATCGTTTACTCTGCCTATCCCCCCTTTTTTTAAAAATGTTTTTAAGTTTTTAAGTTTAAGATTCTTTTAAAGTTCAAAGTTTTTAAAGTCCTTGTGAAAATGGTCCACACAAGGAAAATGTGTAGAGACCAGGGGATCAGCTTGGAAGCGACCTCGGGGGATGACAAACAACCTAAAATTACGCAGTTTTTTTTATCTGAACAAAGATGAGAAGAGAGCGGCCCGACCTCCCCCCCAGGATATTGACTTATGCCCGAAGGAGGATGTTTACCCAACTAATTCCTCAGACACTGATACATCCCCAAAAGAGGATGTTGTTCTAACCATTCTGCCTCAAAGTGTAAACCCAGCCACCCCCACAAATGTGGCATTGGATTGGTCTATAGACTCTAGAGATACGCTGAGGGTACGGGGTTCGTCTCCACTCATGAGTCAAAACTTAGCTCTGGAGCTGGAGCAGGCTGAAACTTCATTAAAGCTACAAAAAGGAAAAAGGAAGTACTTCTTTACTCAGCGCATAGTTAAACTATGGAATTTGCTCCCACAAGATGCAGTAATGGCCACCAGCTTGGACAGCTTTAAAAGAAGATTAGACAAATTCATGGAGGACAGGGCTATCAATGGCTACTAGCCGTGATGGCTGTGCTGTGCCACCCTAGTCAGAGGCAGCATGCTTCTGAAAACCATTTGCCGGAAGCCTCAGGAGGGGAGAGTGTTATTGCACTCGGGTCCTGCTTGCGGGCTTCCCCCAGGCACCTGGTTGGCCACTGTGAGAACAGGATGCTGGACTAGATGGGCCACTGGCCTGATCCAGCAGGCTCTTCTTATGTTCTTATGTTCTTATGTACACCCCTGTGAATCCATGGGACCCCCAGCTCCCGCTGAATTTTGCTCTGGGACCTCTGAGGCCTTGAGTCCCTTATGCACACTAAATCCTTCTTGGCAACAGGCAGTTGCTGCCCCCTTGGATATAGATGGCAACCTGCACGCTCTTCTCTATATGGACTACCAGCAATTGAATTCACATTTGGCAATAGTCTCAAACGAGATCTCATGCATCAAAAATTTTATTTCAGAATCTAATGGATTACTAAGAACCCTCATGGAGGAATTTACAAAGTTAATCCTGAATCTCAAATGTGACGCCTATGAAAACAACCGCCTCCCAGTTCTGCCTTCCAAACGTTGACTCAAACCGAAAGCTATTTTAAAGGTGAAAAAGCCTAAAAACATCAAAAGATATAAACCTCCAAAAAGTAAGAAGATGAAGTTTAACAAGCTTTTTAAAATTCTGGAGGGGCAAATCATAGGAATGTTCAGGTAGATAGCTCACAATTACGAGACATACCTGGCTCATCTCCCAAACCACCTGAACCACGAATTGAGACAGCGATTCCATCCTCCTCACCTGCAGTTTCTTCACCTGCAGTGGAAGCGACTCCATTGGATGACCATTCAGCGGAAAGACAGCCCATCTTGGAACGCGACATGAAGGTTTCACAGTCATACTCGGGAGCGAAGCAATGGGCTCTAAAATACAGCCGAAATAAAATAGCATTGCTAAACTTACCTGGCCTCCGATTTAGCGAATCCTACATCAAGAGGAAACTTCATGTTGTCAAAATATTTCAATCGCTGAATTTGGCGCAGATAAAACTGGAGGACATCATCAAGGTGGATTTTGTTTATAATCCCACCGCAAATATGTCAGTTCTGATCACATTTAAGAACTCTGATGCAGTAAATTTGTTACTTGTGAACAGATACCTGTTATGCAGGCAGGGAATATTTATCCAAAGACATTTCCAAAATACTGCTGGTCCTCAACCCCTGTTTACACATTTTGTGCGATCCACCCAAGCGCCACCCCTATCTTCGCTTGATTGGGCATCAAGACTACCGGAAAGAGAACCAGGTCCCGGGATTACTCCTTCTGGCATTTTGCTTTCTCATCAGAATCTACAATGTCTGCCCACACCCACTTCTACGGTGGGGACACCGTTCAACGGAAACAACAGGTCTCTTGACGAGGACAGTAATACTGGCTTAGACTTTTTCGACCAAGAGCTTATTGTGGTGGATGAGATAAGCTCTTCTCCCTGCTCTCCATCTTTCAATGCTCTATCTCAGCTGCCTCTGAAACCGGCTTGTGTTAGTGAACCCGAGGACTTATCCTTCAGCTTCACTTGTGAGGGTGAGGGGGATCTAGTAATGAACTTCTCTACATTTTCGGAACATGCTCAACGGGAGGTCATTAACAAACTCCAAAATCTGCTTAAAACCCTTCGGGCCAAGAGGACTCATTTTAGATTTTTAGAGGAGGCAGAACTAGGGTCGCCTCCCAATGTTTATACCGTCGCTGTCTTCCCCCCCAAACCCCCTTACCTTGCCCTTACTTGAATGTTTGCAGACCTGCCTTGACCTGTGAGGCTATAATTCACCAGGAGGAACCTCAGTCTTCCCCCCAAATGGTGCCTGCATCAGTGCTCCCTCCCCCTTGACCAAGCCCTCCCCGGCCAAAGCTACCATTAAAATAGTATCCTGGAATATAGCAGGTTGGCAATCTAAACAGGTTGATAGAGGATTTAACGAATTGTGCATGCCATTACAAATAATCTGCATTCAAGAAACATGGATTGCCTTCCTGCCCTTCCCCTCACTCCCTGGTTTTATCGCCCATGCGCTCCCTGCCACTAGGTCATCATGTGGGGGCAGACCGCGGGGTGGGTTGGCTACCCTAATCTCAGTAGATGGCAATCCAAATATCTCTGAGATTGTTGTGTTGCCATCAACTAATATCTTGATCTCCAAAATTTGTTGGCCCCCAAACTTTGAAATTATCTTGATTAATGTCTACGTTCCACCAGCGTGCTCTAAGTCTGGGTGCCCTGCGATCTGGTCAGAATTAGACCAGGTATTGACCTATATATATCAAACATTTAAGGATCCTGCAATTTTGTTGACTGGGGACTTGAATGCAAGATTAGGACCCAACAACTTTGTTTTGGGAAGTAAGTTAGGGCTAACTACGGAGGACCTGTCTGCTTTTTCCTGTAGGACATCGAAGGACGCAGTTATAAATTCTGCAGGTTGTTCATTCTTTAATCTTGTTTACAAATATCAGTTCTTTTTGTGTAATGGCTCCTCTCTATTCCCAGATTCAGATGCTGATACCTATTTTGGTCCACGTGGCAGGAGTGTAATTGACTTTATGGTCTTCTCTCAACCCCTTATTTCCCAAATTAAATTTTTTGGGGTGATGTCTAGACCAGAGAGCGACCATATGCCTATATATTTACTCCTTACCATTCCTTTATGCCCCTCCTCTAATGTTTTTGTACCATCTATGAACTTAGTTTCTCAAGGTGGTAAAAGAATTCTCTGGAATGGTAAAACTGAGGCAGTTATAAACTCCTTCCTAAATCTCCCTACTTTATTAGATTTACATGAATCTCTTCTGTCTTCATCCAATCCATCCACCCTTTATAACTCCATTGCCGAGATGTTAAAGCCTTTCCTGATCAATACACGTCCCTCTACCTTCAAGAACACGGGCTGGTTTGATCACCATTGTGTAAAAGCGAAACGTGATTTATCGCAGGCCATTAGGAGCCTACGTCAGGATGACTCCTACAAAAATTTCCATACTTTTTTGTCCCACCGCCGCTCCTATTAAAAACTTTTAAGCCAAAAATAAGCTAATTATATCCAGAAACAGTGGAGGGAGCTGGGTCTTGCTTCTGCAGAGAAAAATACGTCTAAATTTTGGAAACTTGTCTCAAAAGGACTGAAGGGTCACTGTGCAATCATCGAGAATCAAATAACTTCAGACCAATGGTGTTTGCACTTTACTACACTTTATAGTAATGGTACATTAAGCTCTCAGCCAGATCTTAATAAAACAATTCAGTCTTTATACTCATGTCCTGAGTGGGCACCGGTTTTACCCGAGGAAGTTATCCCACTCATTAACTCTCTGTCTAATAATAAGGCCCCAGGTGAGGATATGCTCCCCCCTGAAATATTTAAGTCTAATCCGGTATGGTGGGCACCGGTGCTAGCAAAACTATTCACCTCCATTAACAGTCATGGAGTTATTCCCGAAGGTTGGGGTATCAGTACTGTGGTGCCCCTCCATAAGGGTGGATCTAAGTCCAATCCTGACAATTTTAGGCCGATTAGCCTCCTGGATATTGCATCCAAGATTTATGCCAAGTACCTTTTAAACAAGTTGGAAAATTGGGCCAAAGCGAATGCTATTATCGCACAGGAGCAAGCAGGGTTTGTTAAAGGCAAGTCCACGTCAGATCAGTGTTATTTATTTTATTTATTTATTTATTTATTTTATTCAGCTTATATCCCGCCCGACTAGCAAACAGCTCTCTGGGCGGCAAACATAGAAACATATACAATAATAAAATTACAAGATCAATGTAACAAATATAAAAGTACATCATCTAAAATACCAATTACAACATTTACATAAATAACTTAGATTAAAATGCCTCAGAGAAGAGAAAGGTTTTAACCTGGCGCCGACACTATTATCTCCTCGGGGAGACAATTCCACAATTCGGGGGCCACCACTGAGAAGGCCCTAGATCTTGTTACTACCCTCCAGGCCTCCCTATGGGTCGGGACCCGGAGGAGGGCCTTCGTAGTAGACCGTAGTGTACGAGCCGGTTCATAACGGGAGAGGCGTTCCTGCAGGTATCGTGGTCCCGCGCCGTATAAGGCTTTATAGGTTAATACCAACACTTTGAATCTGGCCCGGTAGCATATTGGAAGCCAGTGGAGGCGAGCCAGAACAGGTGTTATATGCTCAGACCGCTTAGTTCTTGTTAGCAGTCTGGCCGCCATATTTTGCACTAGCTGTAGCTTCCGAACCGACTTCAGAGGTAGCCCTACGTAGAGCGCGTTGCAGTAGTCCAAACGTGAGGTTACCAGAGCATGAACCACTGATGTAAGGTCCTCCTTACTCAGATAGGGACGTAGCTGGGCTACCAACCGAAGTTGGTAAAACGCATTCCGTGCCACCGAGGCTACACGGGCCTCGAGTGATAGGGAAGAGTCTAAAATGACTCCCAAACTACGAACCTGATCCTTTAGGGGGAGTGTAACCCCGTCCAGGACAGGGTATGTATCCACCATCTGACCAGAGAAACCATCCACCAGCAGCATCTCAGTCTTATCCGGATTGAGTCTCAGTTTGTTAGTTCTCATCCAGTCCATTGTCGCGTCCAGACAACAGTTCAGCACATCGACCGCCTCACCTGAAGAAGACGAAAAGGAGAAGTAGAGCTGCGTGTCATCAGCGTACTGATGACAACGCACTCCAAAACTCCGGATGACTGCACCCAACGGCTTCATATAGATATTAAAGAGCATGGGAGACAAGACCGAACCCTGAGGGACCCCATATTGGAGAACCCACGGGGTCGAGCAATGTTCCCCAAGTATTATCTTCTGGAGACGGCCCGCCAAGTAGGAGCGGAACCACTGCCATGCAGTGCCTCCAACACCCAACTCCGCAAGTCTCTCCAGAAGGATACCATGGTCGATGGTATCAAAAACCGCTGAGAGATCAAGGAGAATCAACAGAGTTACACTCCCTCTGTCTCTCTCCCGATATAGGTCATCACACAGGGCGACCAAGGCCGTCTCAGTGCCAAAACCAGGTCTGAAACCCGACTGAAATGGATCTAGATAATCGGTTTCATCCAATAGCGCCTGGAGCTGGTCAGCAACCACTCGTTCCAAGACCTTGCCCAAGAATGGAACATTTGCCACTGGTCTATAGTTGTTAAAGTCCTCTGGGTCCAAGGAAGGTTTTTTCAGGAGTGGTCTCACCGCCGCTTCTTTCAGACAGCCAGGGACCACTTCCTCTCGTAAAGAGGCATTTATCACTTCCTTGGCCCAGTCAGCTGTTCCATCCTTGCTAGTTTTTATAAGCCAAGACGGGCAAGGATCAAGTACCGAAGTGGTTGCACGTACCTGTCCAAGCACCTTGTCCACGTCCTCGAACTGAACCGACTGAAACTCATCCAACAAAACATGACTAGACTGTGTTCCAGTCTCACCTAATCCAGAAATATGCCTTCTATAGAAAAGAATTATTTGTTGCTTTTGTAGACTTTTCGTCTGCTTTTGACCGGATAGATAGAGGGCGTCTATGGCTAAAATTAGCTAATACAAATATAGATAAACGCCTTCTCTCCTTACTGCAAATCCTGCACTCAGATACCTCCCTTAGGGTGAGATTGCGGGCAAATGGGCTCCTCTCAGAGGAAATCCCTACTAAAAGAGGGGTCCATCAGGGCTGCCTCCTGGCCCCTTTTCTCTTTAATTTTTATATAAATAATATTGTCCAGGATCTTTCAGGCGTGCAGTATTTCCTGCCCTCAATTTTAACAGACAAGCTATCCATGTTATTATATGCCAACGATTTGGCCTTGATTTCTACTACCCAAATTGGAATGAGAAGACTGCTTGCCAGTTTGGGCTCTTTTTTGTGTCAGGGAACATCTCAAGATTAATTATGCTAAGACCAAGGTGGAGGTGTTTGGAAGGAAAAGGGCTAGGCATGTGTGGAGATTAAATGGTAAGTCCATTCAACAGCAACGTAGTTACCGCTACTTGGGCCTTCACTTCAACTCCAATCTTGCTTGGAATTTACACCTGTAATCGGCCCGGCTAAAGGCCACTCACGCCTCTCACCAGCTTTGTCGCTTTTTCAACACCAAAGGTGGAAGCTTGGTCACCCCAGCGGTAGAAATCTTCCGTAGGAAGATAATCCCTCAACTTCTATATGGGGCAGAGGTTTGGGGTTATGTCAACATCTCTCCCCTCGAGAAAGTCCAAAATCACTTTCTTAGATTTATCCTGGCCGCCCCCTGCTGCACTCCTGTTTCTTTATTAAGGTTGGAGACCGGCTCACATTTGGTTGAATCACTGGCTCATGTTGCGCTGGCCTCTTATTGGCTGAGGTTGGCTGCCATGGATGATTCCTGTCTTCCAAAAAAATGCCTTCTTGAGCAATTACGGTCACCCCTCTTTACTACGTGGCTAAGTCGGATAAAACCTATAATGGCAGCCTACGGGATCTCCATTGACCTTTTACCAACTCAATTATCATCTAGGGCCAAGAAATTGTTAAGGGATAGGATACTCTTATATACCCAAAGATGGATTCTCCACTCAGCCAGCCAATCTCTTTTTTCACCGGGGTACTCATGGTACAAAACATCATTTAACATGGAGCCCTATTTTGCCCTTTTAACAGTACCCTCTCTGAGAAGAGCATTCACCGCCCTACGGCTCCAGACTATGCCTACAGCCCTGTTAGAAGGGCGCTATGCTAATACTCCCCCTCATCTCCGAGTTTGTATATGCCAATCGGGGGATGTGGAGGATATTATCCACTACCTCTTGAGATGCTCCCTCTATAAAGATCCTAGGCACAAATTCTTATACCCCATAATCCGCTCTATGTCTGGAAGGCCTACCATGGAGCAAATAGCTATCCTGTTAGTGGGTAACGACACCTATGTAACAAAACAAGTGGCAAATTTCGCTCTGGCAGCTGGGAAAATTGGGGCTAAGTATGTTAAACACTTGGCCTCAGCCCAGGACCAGCTTTTAAATATTTAATATTATACTCTTAACTATATATTTTGGGTATATATGTACACATATTTATCTACTCCTTTTTATTTTGTAATACTTGTAATATTTGTTTATTCCTGTATCTGCTCTTGTATTTTATAGTATTTTATTGTGATGGCAAATAGCTCTGAGCAATTAAAGAATTCTCTCTCTCTGGCATTATAATTGCTTTAGCTTTACTCTCATTTTCTATACGACCAGTTCATGATCTGTACCGCAGTCTGCTCCTGGTCTTATTTTCGCAGAATGTATGGAACTTCTCCATCTTCTGCTACCAATCATATAATCAATTTGATTCCTATGTTGACCATTTAGTGATGTCCATGTGTACAGTCGCCTTTTTGGTTGCTCAAAAAATGTGTTTGCATGAAACAAATTATTGGCTTCACAGAATTCACTAAGTCTTTCTCCCGCTTGATTTATATCTCTTAGGCCCCATTTCCCCACAATTCCTAGTTCTTCTCTGTTCCCTTCTTTTGCCTTCCAGTCCCTCATGATTATCAGCACATCTTGTTTTGCTGTGTGATCAATTTCTTCCTGTACTTTTGCATAAAACCTCTCCAATTCCTCTTCTTCTGTGTTTGCCATTGGAGCATAGACTTGGATGATGGTTATGTTGATAGGTTTCCTGTTTAAATCTCATTGATATCACTTGCTCAGACCTTGCCTTGTAGCTCCTAATTGCTTTTGCTACATCACTTCTCACTGTTAAAGCAACCCCGTTTCTTCTTAATTTCTCATTTCCTGCATAAAATATTTTGTACTTGCCTGATTGAAAATGTCCCATTCCCGTCCATTTTAATTCACTCACGCCAATTATTGTAATATTGATACATTCCATTTCTTGCTTGACAATCTCTAATTTTCCCTGGTTCATGCTTCTCACATTCCATACAATCATAGAATCATAGAATAGTAGAGTTAGAAGGGGCCTATAAGGCCATCGAGTCCAACCCCCTGCTCAACGCAGGAATCCAAATCAAAGCATTCCCGACAGATGGCTGATGTTCCTATTGTGTGAGTCGTACAACTCTGGACTCTCCTTTCACATCTGTGCGCATCAGCCTCTTTGCTTCTTTTCGGCTTTGACCCAGCTGCGTCATTAGTCACAGCGCTACTCGTACTTGTCCTTTGTTCTTCCCTAGTAGCTCGGTGAGTGCCTTCTGACCTGGAGGTCTCATCTTCCAGCACTATCTCGTGTTGCATTTTGGATACTCTGTTCATAGGGTTTTCATGGTAAGAGGTATTCAGAGGTGGTTTACCATTGCCTTCCTCTGAGGCTGGATGCATCTTAGTCTGGTGTCTCAGCTTTGACCATTCCGCCTTGGGTGCCCCTGCTAAGAGTCTAGCCTCTTGGTCTAGACTCCTGACGGCATTGCTCTCAGCTTCTTCAACACTCTCAAAACTCCTCACCACATTGAGGTGTGCATCCTAGAGGAGGTGAATTTGTTTAATCCTCTTTTAAAGCCATCCAAGTCGGTGGTCATCACTGCCTCTTGCAGGAGTGAATTCCATAGTTAACTATGTGCTGTGTCAACAAATATTTTCTGTTGTCTGTCATGAATCTATCACTATTCAGCATCATTGTGTGTCCTCAAGTTCTGGTGCTATGAGAGAAGGAGAAAAACTTTTCTCTATCTACTTTCTCCGTGCTATGCATCATTTATACACATTTATCATGTCACCCCTTACTCATATTTTCTCTGAACCAAAAAGCCCCAAATGCTTCACCCTTTCCTCATGGAGAAGTCGCTCATCCCCCTGATGGTTTTGGTTGCCCTTTTCTGAACTGTTTCCAGCTCTACAATATCCTTTTTGAGGTGAGGTGACCAGAACTGTACACAAATACAGCTGCACCATAGCTTTATTGAGCAGCATTATGATATAGACAGTTTAATTTTCAATACCTTCCTTTTTCATATTCACTGCACACTGGGCCAACATCTTCATCGAGCTATCCACTACAACCCCAAGGCCTCATTCCAGTTCAGACTCCATGTATGTGAAAGGAAGGTTTTTCACCCCAGCATGCATCACTTTACATTTGCTTACACTGAACTGCATTTGCCACTTTACTGCCCATCCACCCAGTTTTCAGAGATCCTTTTTCATGTGCCACTATAGCCAGTTCGGTGCTCCTGCCTTTCCCCAGTGCCATCAAGATAAGCTGCAGTGACCTTGATGTTAGGAGGGTGACTCCATAGCACCACACTGGCACAGTGGCTACTACTGCTTCCTAACATGCAGAATGGACTTGTGGGTGAAGCTCATTCTCTCTTCAAAAACAAACTCTTGCTCCTATGGGGATAATGTTTACAAAGCTTCTCCACCCTCCTCTTTAAAAACAAATGAACAGAGATGTTTGGAAGTGAATTCTTCCTCTCGAATCTACCTTTCTACAAGAGGAGATGGGAAAATGTGGTATCCTACCTACCACGTTGTAGTGAACTGAAGCAACGATACTAATGTCTTTCCTGTTCTTCCCCTTCCCTTTTAGAAAACAGTATTTCCCCCCCAACAGTAATTGTGGAAGGGTTTGGGGAATTAGTATGATTATGAATAATATTTATTAGATTTATTAGTTCCTTGCTACCCAAAGGTCTCCAAGCGACTTACGACATGATTAAAAACAAAAGTAAATATATCATACCATAAAACAAAATAATAAAACCACCACCACCACCCCCTTGTAGCCACAGAAAGCTTTGGCTACTCACTAACACAACGTCATATCAGCCTATCAAATGCCTGGGGATAAAGATGTCTTTACCCAGCACTGAAACGATGAAGTGAAGGCACCAGGTGGACCTCACTGGGGAGTGTGTTCCACAGATGGAGAACCAAAATTGCAAATGCATCCTCCCTTGTCCCACCCTCTGAGCCTTCCCCAGAAGAGCCACAGCTTCAGTTTTCTTCTTCATGCTCAGGAGAGCTTTTCTTAGCATTCCAACAGGCTTGGGGTTTGAACTTCTCTTATCGTTGTGACATGGCTGAAGGTGGTGGTCATGTGCTTTGTCCCCGTAAACATTTCTCCAGCGCTCTGCAGCCTCCTCGACTGCCTGCACTTCCTGATCTGAAAATGCTGATGGTGATGCTGATGGTGATCCTGATGATGGGCTTACCTAATGCTGTTTTCCCCTGGACTTTAATTGACGTGCAGGCACCCAGGAAGGCTGCAGAGTGCAGCTCACTAATGAGATGACTTGTTGCATGGAAGAAAGGACAGTCACAAACATCTCTTGGCCACCTGAAATGTAAAGAAAGGCCACAAAAAACCCTGCACCGCTTCTCATGAGGATTTCACCGACATTGTCTCTTTCCTTTGATAATTTTCTACTGCAATTTCTTTTCTCATTAATTAATGGAGAAGGATAAACACAAATGCAGGACAAATTTTCTGCATGGCTAGACAATACTAAACTACAAGAACCAATGATCTGACTCAGCACAAGGCCGCTTCCTGTTTTCGCTTGCCCCCTTTGGCTATGAGGTTTGCTCATTTGAACTGGTGACTGTCAAATTCATAGCTGAGACTCTTTGCCAAGCTATATCAGTGATCCTCTTCCTCCTCAGTTTACCTGTACACCACCTTTCTACAGTAAACCCAAAGAGGCTCAGAATAACATTGGAACAATAATAAAATAATGCATAAAAATGTAGGGGGGTTGCTGTGGTCTATAGGAGCTCCATCTCCCTCTGCAAGCACCCTGTCCATGTGACTACTGGTCTGGAGTGTTTGCACCTTATGTTGGGTCAGCGGGACAGACTGGGGATTCTGTTGGTGTACCGCCCACCCTGCTGCCCAACAGACTCCCTAGCTGAGCTGACAGAGGTGGTCTTGGGTGTACTGTTGAGATCCCCAGACTATTGGTTTTGGGAGATGTCAACATCCATACCACTTTATTTGGGGCGGCTCAGGATTTCATGGTCTCCATGACAACTATGGGACTGTCCCAATATGCCATTGGCCCAACACATGTAGCAGGGCATATTCTAGATTTGGTTTTTGCAACTGGACGTGGAGATGGTGATCTGAATGTGGGGGGCCTTACATCAGTCCCTCTGTCATGGACAGATCACTGCTTGCTAAAGTTTAGACTTACAGTGACTTCTCCACTTTGCAATGGTGGGGGACCTATTAAGTTGGTCACCCCCCATAGACTAATGGATCCAGATGGTTTCCAAAGGGCTCTGGGGAGTTTTCCAGCTTATAGGGCTGGCGCTCCTGTTGAAACCCTGGTTGAACTGTGGAATACAGAAATGACCCGGGCGGTTGACATGATTGCTCCTGAGCGCCCTCTCCTGTGTAGAGCTCGTACGGCTCCATGGTATACTTTGGAGCTGAGAGCGATGAAACAATATAGGAGACGGCTTGAGTGCAGATGGAGACAAACTCCTGGTGGATGCAATTACACACTGGTAAGTGCCTATGGTAAGCTGTATTAAGGGGCAGTGAGGGCAGCAAAAAAACAATATTTTGCTGTCACTATCAAATCATCAATCTGCTGCCCAGCGGAGCTCTTCAAAATTGTCCAGGGGCTATTACACTCTGGCCCAAGGACATGGTAGAACCATCTGAGGTCAGCTGTAATGAATTTGCTAGGCACTTCCAGGATAAAATCTTTAGCATCCGCCAGGACTTAGACTCCATTGTTATAGCAGGTGAATCAAGCGGGGTATCCAGAGCACAGCCTTGTCCCAATTTCTTGGATGAGTTTCATTTGGTGCACCTTGAGGATGTTGACAAGGTGCTTGGACAGGTTCGTGCAACCACTTCTGTGCTGGATCCTTGCCCTTCTTGGCTAATAAAAGCTAGCAGGGATGGAACATCCAGCTGGGCCAGGGAAGTGATTAATGCCTCTCTGCAAGAGGGGGTGGTCCCTGGCTGCCTGAAAGAGGCGGTAGTGAGACCACTCCTGAAGAGACCCCCCCTGGACCCAGAAAATCATAATAACTATAGGCCGGTGGCAAATGTTTCATTCCTGGGCAAGGTCCTTGAACAAGTGGTTGCGGGCCAGCTCCAGACACTCTTGGATGAGACCGATTATCTGGATCCATTTCAGTCGGGTTTCAGGCCTGGTTTTGGCACGGAAACAGCCTTGGTCGCCCTGTATGATGACCTCTGTCAGGAGAGAGACAGGGGGAGTGTGACTATGTTGATTCTCCTTGATCTCTCAGCGGCTTTTGATACCATCGACCATGGTATCCTTCTGGGAAGACTGGCTGAGTTGGGAGTGGGAGGGACTGCATGGTGGTGGTTCCACTCCTACTTGGTGGGTTGGCTCCAGAAGGTGGTCCTTGGGGAACATTGCTCGGCACCCTGGACTCTCCAGTATGGGGTTCCACAGGGGTCAGTTCTGTCCCCCATGCTGTTCAACATCTACATGAAACCATTGGGTGTGGTCATCCAGAGCTTTGGAGTGTGTTGCCATCAGTATGCTGATGACACGCAGCTTTATTTCTCCTTTTCATCTTCTTCAGGTGAGGCTGTCAATGTGCTGAACCAGTGCCTGGCTGCGACAATGGACTGGATGAGGGCTAATAAACTGAGGCTCAATACAGACAAGACTGAGATGCTGTTAGTGGGTGGTTCTTCTGACCAGATGGTGGATGTCCAACCTGTCCTGGATGGGGTTGCACTCCCCCTGAAGCAGCAGGTTCATAGCTTGGGGGCTTTCCTAGAACCATCTCTGTCACTTGAGGCTCAGGTAGCCTCGGTGGCACATAGTGCCTTCTACCAACTTTGGTTGGTGGCCCAGCTACGCCCCCAGCTGGACAGGGATAACCTGGCTTCAGTTGTCCATGCTCTGGTAACCTCCAAGTTAGATTACTGCAATGCGCTCTATGTGGGGCTGCCTTTGAAAATGGTTCAGAAACTGCATCTTGTGCAAAATGCAGTGGCCAGATTGGTAACAGGGACCAGACGGTTCGAACATATAAAACCGATTCTGGCCCGCTTGCATTTGCTGCCTGTATGTTTCCGAGCTTGATTCAAGTTCCTGGTTTTGACCTATAAAGCCTTACACAGCTTAGGACCACAATACCTGATGGAATCCCTCTCCTGACACAAACCCACCTGTACACTATGCTCAACATCCAAGGCCCTCCTCCGGGTGCCTACTGCGAGGGAAGCTAGAAGTCTGACAACAAGGGAGAGGGCCTTCTCAGTGGTGGCTCCCAAATTATGGAATGATCTCCTTGATAAGGTGCACCTGGCACCAACACTGTTATCTTTTCGGCACCAGGTTAAGACTTTCCTGTTCTCCCAGGCATTTTAGCACGTGTTTTTAAATTGCTTTTTTAAAATGTGTGTTTAAATTTGTATATTTGTTTTTAATGTTTTTAATTGTTGTAAACCACCCAGAGAGCTTCAGCTATGGGGTGGTATACAAATGCAATAAATAAATAATAAATAAATAAATGTACTGCCTTCAAGTCGATTCTGACTTATGGCAACCCTATGAATAGGGTTTTTATGAGGTTGAGAGGCAGTGACTGGCCCAAGGTCACCCAGTGACCTTCATGGCTATGTGGGGATTTGAACTCTGGTCTCCCACGTCATAGGCCAGCACCTTAACCACTACACACAATTGTCCTTCCAAGACAATTCATTATTTAACAGACCAATTCACATCATCAAATTCTAAATAGTCTCAATATAGGGGAAACTTTATACTACTTTCCTCTGGGGCACCAAACATCCAAGACAACCATTTCAATAGGTTAAACAAAGTGTATCATAGTAATACATTAAACCAAGTATTACATCAAGACAGGGTATCCTACTGACAATAAAAATACTAAGACAGAATCCAAATTAACAGCAAAACACTGTATCAACTGAAACTAAATAACCACCCGGGGGGATAGGAAGCAAAATATAAGATTTCATTTCTAACTATTCACTAATTATCCATTTCAAAACAAATCAGAATAATGTAAGCCTACAATTATTGCATCAGGAAACTATTCACGAGCATCTCATATCAACAAATTCAGAAATTGTACTAAGATCAAAGTATGAACTATTAATAATTAATAATAATAATTAATAGGTCCTAAAATTAAAATACCAACAGTAGTGATTGCTATAAAAATAAGCTTCATACAGAGACCAGAGAAATATAAGCATGCTTCCCACTAGGGTTGCAAGGATCTGTCAGTTTGGTTCTCTCCATGTCTCATTTTCAGACTACAGAGGAGTTTGGTGGCTTCTGTGTCAGTGGAAAAGTGAATTTGTTCCAGGTTTTAGTCTGATCTTTCCAGGAGCTATCCAAGGAGCTAAACCTATTTTGGGAATAGGTTCCAGAACCTTGGACAGCTCCTGGAAAGTTCAGACTAAAACCCAGAGCAGATTCACTGCACTTTTGACACTGGAACCACTAGTCTCCACTGCATCTATATTGTCTATTCCTGGGGTGGAGAACCTTTTTGGCTTTACAGGACAGATCCTTATGAGGATCTCCCTTGAGGGCCAAATTCGGCAGGTGGGTGGGTGTGAGGATGTACCTGTTTATCACCTGACATCACAAATGACATCAGGTGATTTGGTGCTTTGAAATCCTGAAGCTGGGACTTCAAAGCACCTTGCAGGCAGCAAGGTGCTGCTAAAATGAAAGGTGTTTTCCCTTCATTTTAGCAGCTGTTCCAGAGCAAACCCCTTTCACGTATGCATGCCATGAGTTGTAGGGCAGGTGGGTGTTGTTTGCCCAAAACAGCCTGGCAGTCCAAATGGGGAAGCCTGGCGGGCCAAGTTTGACCTGGAAGCCGGAGGTTCTCCCTCAGCCTATACTGACTGGCAGTGGCTTTCCAGGGTTTCATACAGGTCGCCTTTTCCAGCCCTATCTGGGGATGCCAAGGGCAGAACCTGAGACTTTCTGCATGCAGAGCAGATGCTCTCCCACTGAGCTACAGCCCAACCCCAAATGTAGTGTGGAGGTGAAAAACCAATCTCTTAAGACATGGGTGAGAGACAGAGAATGCAAAAGACAAAAGGCAGGTGAGGGGATGATGGTGAACTGATGGCCTGAAAATATGTCTTGTAATTACAAGGCATTCTATATCGTTTAGACATCCAAGTAATGGCTTAATACAGTGTCATTAATTATAAATGCCTGGTGGTCATGCTCCTTTTTTTCCTCCTGATTTGGACCTTAATGAGCATTAAACACAACTCATTTACTAGCATGCAGGTGTACTTTGTAATCGCTTCCCTCCACAGACATGCGAAAGCATTAAAAATAGCTTAGGAAATGTAGATGACACAGTCGGCAATACTCTTTAGTTTTGAGAGGGTTTTTGTGTGTGTTCTTTAAATGTCAGTTCACCATTTCCTTTCCATAGGAATTCTCTCTGCATACTTCTAGGGCCACTGAATTAGGGGGGAAATGCCCCAAAAGTCAAACGTGGGAAGAGCTCTCAAAGCATTGTGGCTCAGGTTCACACATACATACAATCAGAACTGGAATGGACCTCAAAGGCCGTCTAGTCCAACCCCTTGCCAATATAGGTGATTCATTGCTACAGCAGCCCTGATTGGTGAACAGCCAGCCTCTGTTAATAACTCTTTATGAGTCCACCATCTTCTGAGGCAGTCTGTCCCACTTTTGAACAGCTTCTACCATTGGGCTGCTCTTCCTGATGTTTAAGCAAAATCTTGTAATTTCTTGTAATTTGAACCCATTGCTTAAGGTCCTCCATAGCAAAAGAAAACATAGGAATATAAGAAGTGCCTGCTGGTTCAGGCTAATGACCCATCTAGCCCCCAACAACCTGGTCTCACAGTGGCTAACCAGATGCCTATGGGAAGCCTGCAACCAGGACGAGATGGCAGTTTCCAGCAGCTGGTATTTCAGAAGCATATTGTCTCTGACCATGTGGGCAGAGCATAGCCTTCACGGCTAGTAGCCACTGACAGCCTTATCATGGGATAGCTTTATCAGGGATGCTTTTTCCACATCCTAAGGCAGCTGCCCTAAAAGCCCTGCTCAAATTGCAGAGGATTGGGCTTCTGATATTTTGGGGGCTTTAAGGAGAAACACTTCTGCAGAATGCAGTGACCTACTGTGTGTGCATACACTTGTACCTGCTGTCTTCTGCCTACTGCAATGCGCTCTACGTGGGGCTGTCTTTGAAGACGGTTTGGAAACTGCAGCTTGTGCAAAATGCAGCAGCCAGATTGGTAACAGGGACTAGACGGTCCGAACATATAAAACCGATTCTGGCCCGCTTGCATTGGCTGCCTGTATGTTTCCAAACTCAATTCAAGGTGCTGGTTTTGACCTATAAAGCCTTGGTACCACAGTACCTGATGGAACGCCTCTCCCGATACGAGCCCACCCGTACACTACATTCAAGATCAAAGGACCTTGTGAGGCGTCCTTCCCTGGCTCTCCCTGTCAGGTTCCTACCTGCGCGTGGCTACTGCCTGTCACTAGGCACCACCAGGGACTCCACCAGTCCGAACCGCTCTCTCTTATGGTTTCTCTCCCCGCTCTAGCACAGATCTCAACAGATCCCCCTGCTAGGCAACCACCAGTAACGTCCCAATACTAGTATTCCCAGAGACTCTGAATACTGGTATTGTTATTCTCTTCACCGCTGCCACCATTTGTTACAGTTCCCCTTCAGCCTTGGTCATTACCTTACCCTCCCTTGTGGTCTGTGAAACTCCAGCCAAGGATCAGGCCTTTGGTAAACCAAATTAAGTATTTATTAAAGATAACAAAGCTAACAAGATTAACAAGATTTCTTCTTAAGGCACATAAGCATATGGTTTTACTCAATACTAATCCGAACTCCACCTCCCTCCTGGTAAACAACTCTCTAAACCCCACCAAGCAACCCACTCAGTTCTCTTCTCCCTCCAGATTCCACTCTCACTCTTCCTTCCATACACTCAGCCATCCCAAACGCTCAGCCAACCATCCCGCATTCCACTGCCCATTCACTCCCCCTCTTTCACTCCACTTACCATGCATCTTCCAAACAACCAACACTTACCATATATACATTAATATAGGAACATCACATTCCCCCCCCCCTTAAACAACTGCAGAGTATTATTCCTGTTCCAGGATTTATACGTCACGTTAACAAATAAAAGTCTCTATGGGGAAAATGTCTTTCTTTGTTCCTCTGTCTGGTCACATCACTGCAGTCCCAGCCACTTGCCTGGAAAGTCCATCGGCCAGTACATTGTCCTTGCCTTTGATGAACTGGAAGTCCACTTGATAGTCCTGTAGGGCCCAGGACCACCTCTGCAGCATAGTGTTATGGTTTTTCATAGTCTGCATGATCCGTAGTCACTGTAAATCTTCGTCCCCACACGTATGGGCGCAACTTGTTCAGTCCCCACACGACCGCTAGGCACTCCTTCTGGACCGACGAATAGTTTTTCTCCCTCGGCGTCAGCTTGCGACTCAGGTACGCCACTGGATGTCTGGTGCCTTCTCTCTCCTGTAGCAAGACGACTCCCAGTGCCAGGTCCAACGCATCTGTAGCCACGATGAATGGTTTCTCACAGTCTGGTGCTATTAATATGGGTCCTTGGCACAAGGCTTGCTTCAGTAGATCAAAAGCCTTCTGACATTCATCCGTCCATACCACATGCTCAGAACACTTCTTCTTTGTTAATTCATGCAAGGGGGTTGCTATTTCCCCAAAGTTTCTCACAAACTTCCTATAAAATCCAGCCACACCCAGAAATGCCCTTACTTGTTTTTTGGTTAAGGGGATCGGCCACGCTTGTATTGCCTCCACCTTGCTCCACAAGGGGGCGATTTTCCCACTCCCCACCTTATGTCCTAAATAGATTACTTCCCTCAGTCCAAACTGGCATTTCTTAGCTCTCATTGTGAGGCCTGCTCTTCTTAAGGCCTCCAATACTGTTGTCAGGTGTTGGACATGCTCAGGCACTGACCCGCCAAAAATGGCCACGTCATCGACATAGGCCACTGCAAAATCTGACATGCCTCGCAACACAGCACTGATTAGCCTCTGAAATGAACCTGGCGAGCTCCTTAGTCCCATGGGTAAGGTCACAAACCCATATAACCCATCTGGTGTACTGAAGGCAGTCTTGGCTCTGGATTGCTCGTCTAGTTCCATTTGCCAAAATCCTTTACAGAGATCTAGTGTAGAGATAATGGTTGCTGCCCCCAACAACTCCAACATTGCGTCTACCCTAGGCATAGGATACGCATCTAGGACAGTAATTCCATTGATTAGCCGATAATCAATGCAAAACCTTGTCGTTCCATCTTTCCTCGGAACCAGGACAACACTTGAGGCCCAGGGACTGACGGATTCCCCGATCACTCCCAATTCCAGCATATCTTCCACCTCCTCCTTGATCTCATTCAAAACTTTCCCATTCACACGGTACGGAACAGATCTGATTGGGGCATGATCTCCAGTATCAATGGAATGTATAACTATACTGGTTCGGCCAGGTCCGTTGCCAAAGAGATTCCCATAGGTTTTCAAAACTCTCAGAATCTCCTCCTCTACCTCCTCCTTCACCTCCTCTGACCACTCCACCCAATCTACCCCTCCTCTGTCTCCGCTTTCCTGTACCAAATCTGGAAGTTCAGGCCCACTTCCCTCAGGGAACAAGGCAACCTGCAACACCTGTGCATCCCTGGTATGGCAAGGCTTCCACATATCCACATGAACCACCTTGCTTTTGTCCAATTGGTCTGCGGTAACCACATACGTCACTGTGTCAAGCCTTTCTCTGATGGTACATGGTCCTTCCCAGTTAGCCTGTAATTTGTCATGTTTCCTGGGTATGAACGCCATAACCATATCTCCCACATCATACACACGTTCCCTGGCTGTTCTGTCATACCAGTAACGTTGCTTCTGCTGTGCTTGACTGAGATTCTTTTTCACCACCTCCATCATTGATGTTAATTTATTGCGGAATTCCAATACAAAATCTACTACAGATGTTTTGTACTCTCCCAGGGTTCCTTCCCATGAATTTTTTAATAGTTCCAAAGGTCCCCTCACTTTTCTAGTGAACATGAGTTCAAAGGGTGAGAAGCCTGTTGACTCCTGAGGGACTTCTCTGTATGCAAATAAGAAGCATCCCAAATGTTCATCCCAGTCTTGTGGGTGATCTTGAACATAGCTTCTGATCATGCCCTTCAAAATGCCATTGAATCTCTCTGTTAACACATTAGTGGCGGGATGGTAAGTAGTGGTCTTTAGATGTTTTAGACCACAACATTTCCACATACATTGCATCACTTCTCCCATGAATACACTGCCTTGATCCGTCAGCACTTCATGAGGGAAACCCAGCCTCATAAAGATTTTTAATAAAGCCTCTGCCACTACAGGGGCTTCCACGGATCTTAGTGCTTCTGCGTCTGGATACCTGGTGGCAAAATCCACCACCACCAATAGATATTTCTTGCCATGCCTTGTGGGTTTGGAAAAAGGGCCCACCAAATCTATTCCCACTCTATAAAAGGGTTGTCCAATTATAGGAAGGGGCTTTAAGGGTGCCTTAGTCTTTACTCCACTTTTTCCCACCTTTTGGCATATTCCACAAGATAGACAATGTTGTTTTACATCTTTGGAGATGTTTGGCCAATAATAATGTGCAGCCAATCTCCTCTTGGTCTTTTTTATTCCCAGATGTCCTGCACATGGGACATTGTGGGCTACCTCTAGCAATCTGGTTCTAGGTACTATTAATTGCTTCACTGGTTCACATTCATCCTTTCTCTCAGCAGGCATCCACAGTCTATATAAAATCCCATTCTCACACACAACTTGATTCCTCAGTTTGTCAGTGAAAGGAATCTGTTGGGTCAGAGCTTGTTCCTTTATCTGCTTCAAACTTATATCTTTTTGCAGCTCTTCCCTGAATTGATCTGCCTCATCATTATCAGAGACCACTTGATACAGTTTGTCTCCTTCAGCAGGCCTGCTAGTGGTTGCTATGGTGACCTGAGGCTGGTTAACAGATTCCACCCTGTTTGTCTCAGCCCCCCTTAATATGGCTTCTTTTTCTCTGCCAATTTGCTGTCTGGTCACTACATATATCTTTCCTTGGGCTCCCATTACATCTCTTCCCAATATTACTGGTTCTTGTTGCTGGGCATTAATGCCTACTTTATATCTGCCCTCTTGGCCTCTCCAAGTCATATCCACCAGGGCCACAGGCAAACTTTCTGGTTGACCCCTCACTCCTTGGATAGTCACAGTTTCCTGAGGTAATATTACCTCAG
This sequence comes from Rhineura floridana, assembly GCF_030035675.1. NCBI lineage: Eukaryota > Metazoa > Chordata > Lepidosauria > Squamata > Rhineuridae > Rhineura > Rhineura floridana. Next base: position 171,816,132 of record NC_084484.1, read on the forward strand.
ATTTTATTAAATCTGGCCTCAGTAAAGTCTGAGCGGCACCAGTATCAAGCAATGCCCAATAATTTGCCCCTTGTACACTCACTTCCTCTCTCAGACTTGAATCAAGGTCTGTTACTTCTGTCCAGTTTATCTGGCAGAACTGAACCTTTTTCGCTGTTTCTAAAGCCTTGGGCTCTGTTTTCACTGCCCTTGTCTGAGCAGGATTACTAATGGGGTTGGCAACCTCACATTGAAAACGTAGGTGCCCCGGTCTACCACATTTGTAGCATAATTTCTCCTCCCTTTTAGGGTACACAGATCCACTCTGGGGTGTCCTGTGCCCTTCAGATTTTACTGGAGGACTCACTCGCTGTGGTACCACATCCCTTCTGCCAGCATTATATGGTCTGGGTTTAAAATCTCTTGATGTTTTCCCCACCCAGCCAGTTCTGTTGGAGGCGAAGTGATCCGCCATCTCTGCGGCCTCCTGCACCGATGTAGGGGAACGGTCTTTGACCAGGAGCCTTATTTCTGGTGGTAACTGATGGTATAATTGATCCAATATCATGAGGTTTTTCACCTCCTCCACAGACTGAGCTTTTGCACTTGTCAGCCATTTCCCAAATATGTCCATCAGTTTTGCCCCCAGCTCCACGAAAGACCTCCCTGTCTGTATCTGGCAGTTTCTGAAAAGCTTTCTAAAATAATCAGGCCCCAGTCTGAATCTTTTAAACACTGCTTCTTTGAATTCAGCATAGGTGACGGGCCTGTCTGAGGGGAAATATTGGTATACCTCAGCCAATTCCCCTTTAATCAGGTTTGATAAATACTGCATGTATTTATCTTCAGGTAGCCCCCACAACTGAGCTGCTTTTTCAAAGGTGCTGAGGTAAATTTGAGGATCTTGACCAGGCTCATAGACAGCAAAGTCCTTTGGAGTAATTTTTATTTTTGCTCCATCTCTGTCCTTTCTTGTTTCATCAGAATGAAACTTCTCTCTTTCAAATTTTAACTTTTCTACTTGTAATTTGGCATCCACTGCTCGTTGCTTCTCCCTCTCCTCAAACCCCATTCTCATTCTCTCAGTTTCCATCTTCAACTTCTCAGCTTCCATCCTCAATCTCTCAGCTTCCAACTCCCTCTGCTTGTCTTTCCCATCAGCTTCCATCCTCAATCTCTCAGCTTCCAACTCCCTCTGCTTGTCTTTTTCCTCAGCCTCCCATCTTAACTTCTCTCTCAAGTACTCTATATAAGCAGGATTGCTTAAATATCCTTCTGGGGTCTCTTCCCTGACAGGTTGTTTTTGCTGGGCAGTTGCAAATCCTATAAGTGCTACCCTCAATTCATCTACCCCTTTACCCTCGTGAGGTAAATTGAATGTTATGCACTTCTCCACCAGCTCCTCTCTTTTCATTTTTATATATTCAGCCATGGTGTTTGAGTTCACTCACTCTTTGCCACACACTCTTTGCCAGTCACTCACACAAGTAATCTTGTTTTGTTATTTCTGTTTGCCACACAACTATTAGGGATTGTCTAGTATTCGTATCTCACTGCTACAGCCAACACCTGTGACGTAGTCTCCTTTGTCACCACGTGTCTTTGGGACTCTCTTTGGTTCATATCTGGATTCTCTGTTGTTCATATCCCACCGCTACTGCCACCACATGTGAGGTGTCCTTCCCTGGCTCTCCCTGTCAGGTTCCTACCTGCGCATGGCTACTGCCTGTCACTAGGCACCACCAGGGACTCCACCAGTCTGGACCACTCTCTCTTATGGTTTCTCTCCCCGCTCTAGCACAGATCTCAACAGATCCCCCTGCTAGGCAACCACCAGTAACGTCCCAATACTAGTATTCCCAGAGACTCTGAATACTGGTATTGTTATTCTCTTCACCGCTGCCACCATTTGTTACAGTTCCCCTTCAGCCTTGGTCATTACCTTACCCTCCCTTCTGGTCTGTGAAACCCCAGTCAAGGATCAGGCCTTTGGTAAACCAAATTAAGTATTTATTACAGATAACAAAGCTAACAAGATTAACAAGATTTCTTCTTAAGGCACATAAGCATATGGTTTTACTCAATACTAATCCGAATTCCACCTCCCTCCTGGTAAACAACTCTCTAAACCCCACCAAGCAATCCACTCTTTCTCTTCTCCCTCCAGATTCCACTCTCACTCTTCCTTCCATACACTCAGCCATCCCAAACACTCAGCCAACCACCCCACATTCCGCTGCCCATTCACTTCCCCTCTTTCACTCCACTTACCATGCATCTTCCAAACAACCAACACTTACCATTAATATAGGAACATCACAGACCTCCTCTGGGTGCCTACTCCAAGGGAAGCTCAGAGGGTGGCAACAAGGGAGAGGGCCTTCTCAGTGGTGGCCCCCAAATTATGGAATGATCTCTTTGACGAGGTGCGCCTGGCACCAACACTGTTATCTTTTCGGAGCCAGGTCAAGACTTTCCTCTTCTCCCAGGCATTTTAGCATGTGTTTTAAATTGTTTTTATATTGTTTTAAATTTTAAAATTGTGTTTTAAATTGTTTTTAAAATATGTGTTTTAAATTGTATATTTGTTTTAATGTTTTTGATTGCTGTAAACCGCCCAGAGAGCTTTGGCTATGGGGCGGAATACAAGTGCAATAAATAAATAAATAAATAAATAAATAAATAAATATCTCTTTTCCAGGCTAAACATATCCTACTTCTTCAACTTTTCTTTATTTTCTATGTTGTTTTAAACTGTTTTTAATTGTATATTGCACATCGCTTTGTGACATATGTGTGGAAGGTGACTAAATAATAACGGTAATGGTAATGATAGTAACAGTGGAAACTGGTGGCTGAGATGTCAGTGGGGCAGTGAATCTGCTCTGGGTTTTAGTCTGAACTTTCAAGGAGCTAAGGTTCTAAATGTGCTTTGAGATTACGTTTCAGCACCTTGGACAGCTTCTTGGAAATTTGGACTAAAACCCAGAGTGGATTTACTACTTCACTGACATAGGAACTACCGTCAATAATATATAATAATTTCCAGTTTTCACACTGGAAGCAGAAAATTGCAGACCGCTGCTGCATCCTTGTTCCTTATGATTATCCCTTCGCAATTCTTCACTGAAGAGCAACTTGTCTAAGAAGGAAACAGCAGGGGATGGCAACTGTCTGATGAAAATATTGCAAGAGCAACTAATAGGGGGGAAGAGATGAAGTAACAGATGAGGTGGAAAGGACAACAGAGGGCCAATCAACTAAAACTATAAGGGAGACAAGGATTTGTCATGACAGCTATACCAGCATCAGTGTCAATTAAAAGAGGAGGAAATGGCGCTAAGGAAGGTCAATGAGGCATCAGCACTAGCAGTTGTTAAAAAAAAAAGAAGACAGATGAAATAGTTATAACTGCTCACTAGTTCAGTCTGATGAACCATACAGAGGCTTGACATGCCCTGCCCAGCCTATTCATTAATAATGCTGTCACTGGGTATAAAGGGAATTCTGTTTTGTGAACCTTAAGTATGACTGGATTGCAGAGAGGAAGAGAGTGTATTGCATTGCCAGAGTAGAGAGGCATCCCATTTTCCCCATCCATAAGAGTAGTAGAAAAGGGGATGGTAATGTCTGTGAGTCTAAGCTCTGTGGATTATTCATTCTTCATTACATTTGCAATGCAGCTGTAGAGTCTGGTTTTTTTCTGGGAATGACTGTCCCCCCCTTACTCCTTCAGATGGATATGAGGACATAAACTGTGCAGAGTAGTGCTATGCCATGGCAGATAAGCAGGCAGCAATTTCCATCCTGCCCTGGGTTTGTCACAATATTTCCAGAATAGGTTTCAGCACTTCGGACAGCTCCTTGGAAGTTCAGACTAAAACCCACAATGGAGAAAAAAGGTTCCCCATCCCTGGGTTAGAGCATTGGACTAGGACCTGGGTGACCTTGGGCCAGTCACTGTCAGAGGTGGCTCGCCAGGTGGGGCAGAGCTGATATGCTGGTTTCCTGGCAGGTGGGTCGCTGTTGCTTGCCAGGAAGAAGAGGGGAAGGGAGTGGGGCAATGGGGAGGATGGTACGGTGCAAACACACTTGCAGATCCACTTCAGCGCCACCTCGCTCATTACCCTCTCCCTCCCAGTAAGAGGAAGAGAGCATATCAGCTCCCTGCCAGGAAGAGAGCATACCAGCTCTGCTCTCCCCCCCCCCCAGCTTTAGGTCACTGTTTCTCAGCCTAACCTACCTCACGAGGTTGTTGTGAACATAAAAAGGGGAAACGGGGAGAACTCTGTATGCCACTTTGAGTGTCTTAGAGGAAAAGTGGGATTGAAATGTAATAATAAATGAAATGAAATAAATAAAATCTGGATCCAACACTGAGTTGGTTCATAAGGAGGAGTTTGTGAGCCATTCGTGTCAGCTTTCTGTTGAATCTGGACCTAAATTGCTGCCCTGGGCTCCCTTTGGGAAGAAGGGTGGGATATAAAATTAATAAACGAATGAAAAGATGAATGAATAAAATAACTCTGGCCAATAGCTTCTATCATCTTTTCACTAATGGTCAGCAACTAGAAGACTTGTAAGCTCCTTGAGGGCAGAGCCTGTCCTTGTCATTTACAAAACTCCTTAAAACACTGCATGATGATGTACAAATAATCCCAGTAACCATTGACAATAATGTGCAGGATCCTGTGAAGGAATCATACCCTTTTGGATTTCTGCAAGTTGCATCCATTTGCCTAAGTAAATAGGAGAGTGTCTCCTTGAGTTAAGTCCTCACATGGAGGGAGAGAAACAGCAGGCTGATTTATTTTTCAATTCCTTCTCCCCCCTCCCATTTCAGTTTCTTCCCTATCAAGTCACTTCATTATTATCAACAAAAGCAGCAACGAGAGGGGAAAGTGTTGCTTTTCTTTAAATATTTGCGGTAGCTCCTGTAATTACTTTGCTTGGCAAGTGCAATGAAGTCTTATTGGATTTCCAAACCTATTTCTTTGAGCAGCAAAAACCCGATTTCCCTTTCCTCTTCAAACTCTCCAGAGGAACTCTTGACAAACAGTTTCAGAAGCAGGGAAGTGAAAGCCGCAAATGCAAAAAAGAGGGCTTGGGGAGACTCGGCCACTTGGCTGACAGCTGCATTAATGAATCCTTTTCGGTGGATAGAACAGTTTGAAGTGACCTAAGTTGTATTGTGCTTTTCACTGAGTTTTGCAGCTGCAAAGGTAAGGGAGGGAAGGTACCACATCCACTTCCTCCCAAACCCGAAACCTGGACCCATTTCACTCTGGTTTCAGGCCTGCTTTCGCAACAGTGCCAGCTCTAGGGTTTGGAAGACCCTTGGGCATGACATCTTCTGTGCTCCTCCTCCTGCAATGTTACTGGATAAGAACATAAAAGAGCCTTGCTGGATCAGGCCCCCATCTAGTCCAGCATCATGTTCTCACAGTGGCCAACTAGATGCCTGTGGGAAGTCAAAAACCTGGACCTGAGCATTAGAGTACTCCCCCCTTCTGTGGTTTCCAGCAACTGGTATTTGGATACGTAGTGTCTCTGACAGTATAATTAGAGCATAGCCATTGTGGTGAGTAGCTATTGAAAGCCTGATCCTCCATGAATTTGTCTAATCCTCTTTGAAAGCCATCCCACTTGGCAGCTATCACTGCTTCTTGTGGGAGCGGATTCCATAGTTTAACTATGCACTGTACTTCCCCCCCCCCGTCCTGAATCTTCCAACTCTCAGCTTCATTGGATGTCCCCAAGTCCTAGAATTATGAGAGAAGAAAATTCTTTGTCCACTTTTTCCACACCATGCATAATGTTATACACTTCTGTCTGCTAGTGTGTCTGTACATGCACACACATCAACCTTGGGGAACCTTTTTCATCCTGAGGATCACATTATCTTTATTTATTTAATTAATTAATTAATTTAATTTATATAGCGCCCTAAGCCCGAAGGCTCTCTGGGCGGTGTACAAAAAGATAAAAAACAAGCAATGTATAAATACAATAAATACAATAAATCAAGAAAACAAAACAAACAAACAAACAATAAAAGAACCAAACATCCAAAATACAAATAATGATGAAAATGCTATTAAAACACACTTTAAAATGCCTGGGAGTATAAAAAGGTTTTCACCTGGCGCCGAAAAGATAGTAGCATCGGCGCCAGGCGCACCTCATCGGGGATGCTGTTCCACAGTTTGGGGGCCACCACGGAAAAGGCCCTGGTTCTAGTCTTTATCTTCTCAGGGCCGCATGCCGATGGGGGCGGTGTGGCCAGAGGCAAAAGTGGGTGGGCCACAGAGGTGACTCTTAAATTTGTAGGGAAGGCTACATTCCAGCTGAACAAACATCAAAGGGTCCTACTCACACATCTCTCCATCCTCCATTCAGACAAGCTAGCAAGAGGCATTGCCATCATTCAAGGCATTTGAGGAGGACTCAGAGTATGTCCAGTGAGGGGTGTGGCCTAGAGAAGTGGGTGCAGCCTGTGAAGTAAGCATGGCCTGAAGAGTATCTGAAGGGCCAGATAGGGAGAACTGGAGAGCCACAGCTGGCTCCACCCCTGTTTTATGATCTGTTGGGGAATCCCTTCTGGCTGTCCCCACAGCCAATGATGTCCATGGTATGCAGGTCTGTGGGAGGGCTTCCTCTATGGTAGCTTCACATGTACAGAATCATCTTCCCTCTGAGGTGTGTCCCACCTCGTCACAGTTTCTTTTCATTGGCAGATGAAGATACCTCTCTTTGTCCCAGAGCTCGGAAAAGAATACTTTTCTGAACTACAACTCCCATCAGCCCCAGCCAGCATGGCCGCTGGATTGGGCTGATGGGAGTTGTAGTTCAAAAAAAGTAACTTTCCCAAGCTCTGCTTTGTCCAGGCTTTTGGTGAAGGGAAGGTCCACTGGGCACTGATTGGCTTTTCCCCATTGCTTCTTTGTGGTTTTGTTGTTCTGTAGTTTGATTGGATTGTGAATTTTCTTTGTTGCTGCATTTGGTTTTCATTTTTGTTTTAAGGTATATACTTACTTCCTGTACTGGGACCTTTGGGTAAAGGGTGCGTTATAAATGTTCTTAATAAGAAATATTCATTGGCATGGATGCTCATGGATGTTATCACTTGGGGGATGTAATCCAGAGGCAGTTGCAGGCCACAGAGGTTATCGCAGTGGGCACAGTTTAGAACTTTAGAAATGCCAATATTGCCTTGCTTATTTATTGATTTGAAATATTTCTATCCCGCCCTTCTACCCTGCAATAGGGCATTCAGGGCAGAACACAATGAAAAACACCAAAAACATTAAAATAGGGGGGAAAATACAGTTAAAAAATCTAGGGGAGTGATGTTAAAAGAGGACTAAAGAGGAAAAACTAAAAAAGGGGGGGAATAAAATCAGTTTCAGCCTATATTCAGTCCTTCCCAAAGGCCCTCCAAAACAAGATGGTTTTCAGAAGTCTCCAGAATACCATTAGGGTGGGAGCAAAGCAGGCTTCTTGGGATAGGGTATTCCAAAGCCTGGGGGCCATAGCTGAAAAGGCCCTCTCCCATACGCTTGCCAGTCTAATGTCTTTCATTCCAGTCATGCAGAGGAGACCAGAACCAGCTGATCCTAAATCATGGGTGGGTACATATGGGCATGAGTGGTCCCTTAGGTACATTGGTCTAAGGCTGTTTAGGGGTTAACGGTCAAAACCAGCACTTTGAATTGGGCCCAGAAACAAACTAGGAGCCAGTGGAGTTGTTAAAGGACAGCGATGATATGATCCCAATGCTGCAATCCAGTTAACATTCTGGCTGCTGCATTTTGAACCAAACGCAATTTCCTATTGCAACTGCAATTCCAAACTGCAGTTTTACTTAGGTGAATTAGCAAGAATCAACAAATATCAATATATATGAATATAAAATATTTGGCAGACAGTAAAATGGCCTTTTAGTTTGAGGTGCCAGTATAGATACATACAGTACTACTTCAGTTAATGAAGTGCATGTGTTCACGGACATTCCTTCTTTAACAGAAACTTTGCAACCAGAGGTAGGAATAACATGGAAAGAATAGGGATAGGTTCCTACACCACAAAAAGAAGAGCAGTTCAACATATTTCAGCAAAGTTTTTATTCAAACTGAAAAATACACAGGTCTGAAATGAAACAGCCAAGTCAGGTAAGCCTTGCATACAGACCACTTGAAGGCTTCTTCCAAAATGCACCCACAGATTCCTGCCTTTTTTTTTCTTCTGTCATGTAGCATCCTTGCTATAGCAATCTAAAGCTTTGAGCAGACTTCTCTGCTCTGTACACTTGAGCAGGCAGGCAAGGGACAGCCATCATCACCACCCTGTGCTTGGTCTCTCTCTCTGCCATCCACCCCTACACTTGAGCAGACACATCTGCAGTAAACAGTGCTTCCAGAGCACCTGAAACACTGTTTACTGTGGAGGTGCCTGTGCTGCCTGGCAAGGAGAGCCATTCAAGCCACGCATGAGAGAGCTGCCTGCAGCAACCATAATCCAGTAGACAAGGAGCCACATTCTGACTATGTCAGCGTGTGTGCCCCCTCTCACACCCCAAAAAAGACTTTGTTAAAAGGAGCTTCTCTCCTGGAGGATTTGTTAACTGGGGTGTTACTTTATCTATATCTTATCTATATAAATAGATGATGATGATGATGATGATGATTATATTGCATTTATACACTGCCCCATAGCCGAAGCTCTCTGGGTGGTTTACAACAATTAAAAACATTAAAAACAAATATACAAATTGAAAAAGACATTTTAAATGCCTGGGAAAAGAGGAAAGTCTTGACCTGGCACCGGAAAGAGAACTGTATTGGTGCCAGGCACACCTCATCAAGGAGATCATTCCATAATTTGGGAGCCACCACTGAGAAGGCCCTCTCCCTTGTTGCCAGACTCCTAGCTTCCCTCCGAGTAGGCACCCGGAAGAGGGCCTTAGATGTTGAGTGTAGTGGATGGGTGGGTTCATGTTGGGAGAGGCGTTCCATCAGGTATTGTTATGCTAAACTGTGTAAGGCTTTATAGGTTAAAACCAGCACCTTGAATCGAGCTCAGAAATATACGGCCAGCCAATGCAAGCGGGCCAGAATCGTTTTTATATGTTCGGACCGTCTGGTCCCTGTTACCAATCTGGCAGCTACATTTTGCACAAGCTGCAGTTTCCAAACCATCTTCAAAGGCAGCCCCACGTAGAGCACATTGCAGTAATCTGATTTGGAGGTTACCAGAGCATGGACAACTGAAGCCAGGTTATCCCTGTCTAGGTAGAGGTGTTGCTGGGCCACCAACCGAAGTTGGTAGAAGGCACTCCGTGCCACCGAGGCTACCTGAGCCTCAAGTGACAGAGATGGTTCTAGGAGAACCCCCAAGCTACAAACCTGCTCCTTCAGGGGGAGTGCAACCCCATCCAGGACAGGTTGGACATCCACCATCCGGTCAGAAGAAACCCCCACTAACAGCATCTCAGTCTTGTCTGGACTGAGCCTCAGTTTATTAGCCCTCATCCAATCCATTGTCGCAGCCAGGCACCGGTTCAGCACATTGACAGCCTCACCTGAAGATGAAAAGGAGAAATAAAGCTGCATGTCATCAGCATGCTGATGGCAACTCACTCCAAAACTCCAGATGACTGCACCCAATGGTTTCATGTAGATGATGGTTAATTATCACAAGGTACATGAGCTACCCAAACCCATGTTGATTTGTATTTAGAACACCTCTCAGCACTAAGACAGTCGCTGCTCTCAGGCTTACAATCTAAAGGCCACAACACAAATGGAAATGGGATTTGGAGGGAGAAGGGAAAAAAACTAAATCAAGGAATTATTAAAGATGTTTTATAAAGATGTTTTTAAGATGTTAAGATCATAAATGTTTCAAGAAATGTAGCTGTTCATGCAGAAACTCTCTCCCAGTATACATGAATGCTGTATGTGCAGATTCCACGGGAAAGGGCTACTCAGGCTGCATGTTGTTGGGGTGAGGCTAGTAGGCATGGCCTCATTCATACTTGATAGATCACATGAGCCCTTCTCCTGAGAACAGTGTTAATGAACTTTATGTAAGGCCATCTTTGAAGATGGTATCATCCCAAAATGTGGGAGCTAGACTTTTAAGTAATGCAAACCTCAGGAAACACTTAACATAGAAGTGGTGGATGTTGCTGGAGTACAACTTCCATCAGCCCTGACCACTGCCCATTTTGGCTGGGATGATGGGAGTTGAAATCCCACAACCACTTGAGGCCCACATTGTCCCTATCAAAGATCCAACATTTGCTCCCGTCTAGGTAAGAACATTTTATTTATTTATTTATTTAAAATATTTCTATCCCGCTCTTCTACCCTATAATAGGGCACTTACAAAAATAAAATCAAACACGTACATAATAAAATTGTAAACAATAAAATCACAAAAACATTAAAATAAATTAAAATACATAAAATACTATACACACACACACACACACACACACATATATATAGGGAGTGGTACTAAAGGGAACTACAAGGGTAAAATTTAACCTAGAGTGCATAAAATCGTAAGAAGAGCCCTGCTGGATCAGGCCAGTGGCCCATCTTGTCTGGCATTCTGTACTCACAGTGGCCAGCCAGATGCCCATGAGAAGCCTGCAAGCAGTACTTGAACACAAGAGCACTCTCCCCCCCCCCCCGGTTTGCAACAACTGGTATTCAGAAGTATGCTGCCTCCTTGATGACATGGGACTACAACTCCCATGATCCCCGATCCTTGGCCATATGGCCATACTACAACATCTAGAGGGTCCAAGGTTCGCTACTCCTGCTCTACATTGGGGCACCCTATGTGTGTGCATCAGAGATATACAGCTGCGGCTGGTGGCTCTAAGTCAGTGGGCAGCGGAATCTGCTCCGGATTTTAGTCCAAACTTTCAAGGAGCTGCCCAAGGTGCTGAAACCTAGGCTCAGCACCTTGGAGAGCTCCTTGAAGTTCATACTAAAACCTGGAGAGCATTCCACTTCTCCACTGACGTGGAACCACCAGCAGCCACTGGAGATATGTAGCATATGCACTGGTGTCTCCAGATTATGGCAAATGTCCATTGCCCCTGGTCTTCCTGCTAGCATACTCCATAAGCAGATGAGATGAGCTGTCATAGTTTCTCCCTGCCGATGTTACAAATGGATGACTACAGGAGCACTCTTAAACCTCCTGCTTAATTCACTGCCTGATTAAGATATGCACAAACACATAGCTTATTGCTCTTCTTCTGTCTGTCACTGTGTCTCATGACCAAAGCTTCTGCCCTTCTGTGGAATTTCCAACTAAATAGATATCAGCAATATACACAACTATCCCCTTCTGTCTAATCAGTATGGCACTCGTACTGCAATTATAGATCAGTCATCTGGTTCATTCTCTGCATGGGAAATTATTATGTTTAAACCAGAAATTTCCTCTTCCTTGCCTCCTCTCACCATGAGAATGCTGAGCCGCTCCTAATGAAGTCTGTCTTTATCTTCCTTGGTCTCTGTATTCAGAGAACAATCAGTCCTCAGTAGTCTCAATGAGCTTGGAAGCTCAATTCTATAAATGCTGTTAATTTCTTTGCAGTGTCTAGGTTTGAGGAACCTCAGGCCTGGGGGCCAAAGGTGGCCTTCCAGACCTCTCCATCAGGCCCTTGGGACTTTCCCCAGGTGATGTTCTCCACCAAGACAAGCCCATCAGTGCTCTACTTTGCGCCCCTCCTTGAGTACTTTTGCCTGGCTGCATTGTGTCTTCTGACTTTGATAATGCCTCATGTTTGCCTGAACATAAGCACATAAGAACTTAAGAAGAGCCCTGCTGTAACATGGCAATGGCCTATCTAGAGATGTGAAGGCCCAGGGGGGAAAAATGGAAAAATTCAGGGGATGGGTGTGACAGTTTCCCCATTTTTTCCCAATTGTGGGGGAGAAAAAACCTAAAAAGGGTTTAAAATAAACTAGGGGAAAAGTGGTTCTTTCCCCTATTTTTCAACTTTTCCCCCCAGGCCTTCACATCTCTAGGCCTGTCTTGTCCAGCATCTTGTTCCCACAGTGGCCAGACAGATGCCCATGCAAAACCCACAAGCTGGAATTGAGCACAAGAGCACTCTCCCCTCCTGGGATTTCCAGCAACTGGTATTCAAAAGCATGCTGCCTCCAATTGCAGAGGCAAAGCATAGCCATCATGGTTAGCAGTCTGGATGGAAGATGAAAAGGGGTGTGAGTGTATGTGTGACAGTGAGTGAGTATAGAAACCTCAAACTTGTATGTGGCTGGAATGTAGAAAATGGTACAAAGGTAAGTACCACATCAATTGCTCTGCTAGCTTTTGTCCCTGGTTCTGTTCACCACAGGAATGCGGCCCCCGGAAAGTTGCTCAGAAAGCAATCTGGCCCTCAAGCTGGAAAAGTTCCCCCACCTCTGGTCTAATCTACACTGATGGTGACTTAAAGATTTTTAAATGAACTGACTTAATTTGTACTTTGCAGACTACTGCGCAGATCAGAATGCAGTTGACCCTTGGTTTTTGCACTTCTCCATATTTTTCAGTAAAGTTCTCAACTGTACACAAAAAAAATGCCAAAATATGTACATTATGACAGCTTCAGATTGCTCTGGGTGGCCCAGCCTGACCTGTGACAATCTGGAGTTTTCTTCACCTGACTTAAGTGAAGCCAAGATCCCCCCAAATCTGCCTGACACAGTTTGGGCTTCAGTCAGATCTGGTGCACAGCCCTTGTCAAAACACTTCTTGTAATAATTACTTGTAATTGATCTCAGGAGCATTATCATCTATAGATGAGAGGTGGAGAACCAAGAGCCTGAGGGCCAAAGGCAGCCCTCCAGTCCTCTCTGTCTGGACCTTGGGACTCTCCCCAAGCCATGTCCCCATAGGACACCCCCCTCCTCACAACCACACCCCTCACTTACCCTATTGCATATCCTCTTCAAGTGCTTTTTGCCTGCCTGGAAACAGTCCTTGGAAAGGTCCTCTTGCATGCCTGGGTGGAGGATGGAGAGAGGCATGGTTTGTGTGGTTGAAATGTGTCACGTTTGCATGTGCTCTGTCTCTGTCCCACATTAATCTGCCCATTAATTAAAAAAAAATCTGCACCAAAGTTTGCACTTAAATGTGCATTCGTTCATTTATTATTTGCCCTTGCAGCTGAATGGTCCCAGTGCAGGTTTCAAAACGTCATCATTAAAGAAAGTGCAAATTATCATGAGAATCATAAAATAAGACCACAAAACTAACCAATAACAAAATGTAAATGTAAATGTACTGCCTTCAAGTTGATTCCGGCTTATGGCGACCCTATGAATAGGGTTTTCATGATAAGCAGAAATCAGAGGGGATTTACCATTGCCTTCCTCTGAGGCCTAGAGGCAGTGACTGAGCCAAGGTCACCCAGTGCGCTTCATGGCTGTGGGGGGATTTGAACCCTGGTCTCCCAGGTCTTAGTCCAACACTTTAACCACTACACCACACTGGCTCTCTTAACCAGTAACAAAGTTTTTTAAAAATAGCACTACAGAACGCGCATTTAACTATGCAACTCCAAAAGTAGCAGAACACAGACCAGAGCTCAGATATGGAACAGAATGCACAAGCAGGTTCAGGCAGGAAGACATGATTATTCATCTAACCTGGTCCTAAGTTGTTCAGAGCTTTCTACATTTTAACTAGTATTTTTAAGAAGAAGTCTGCAATTGTCCACTAACAGTACAACCTTATACAGGTCTCCTGAGAAGCAAGCCCTGTTGAGTGCAGTGAGATTTACTCCCAGGCAGGCATGGAAGAGACATTTGGTTTGGGCAGGATTTTTAAGTGAATCTACCTAGTTTGCACTTTCCGAAACAATAAGCAAAATGAAACACAACTATTCTTTGAAATTCACACTATAGATTTAGAGGTGCCACAGACCACCTGAATGAAGCTCATGGACCGCTGTTGGTCCATGGACTGCAGTCTGGGAGTCTCTAACATGCAGAAATGGCTTACATTAGGGAAAATTGCAAAAATGTGTATTTTGGACAAAATGGCAGACAAAGATGTAAATATTAGGAAAAAATTGCACTAAAATGATGACCAATTTTCATAAGGACATTTTTTAAAAATAATTAAATTGCAAACTGATGTGGAAATGTAGAGAACTGAACTAGAAAAAAAATCAGAAACTGAAAGGGACAGATTCCTCCATCCCACACATCCCAGGTATGGGTGTATAGGACTGCAACAACCTTAAGGCTGCATTCCTAGACCCAGTTTCCTGGGAGCAAGCCCCATTGAACTCAGTTGGACTTACTTTTGAGTAAATTGTGTTGCAAGACAATTTTACAGCTCCACGAGCATATTACTCATATCTATGTTCTTCTGTTCTGCATTTACTCTCTGCCCCTTATAATCTCATAGGAACAGAGGAAGCTGCCTTATACCAAGTCAGACCAGTGGTCCATCCAGCTCTGTATTGCCTACACTGACTGGCAGCAGCTCTCCAGGGTTTCAGGCAAGGGACATTATCAGCCTGACCTGGAGATGCCGGGGATTGAACCTGAAACCATCTGCATGCAAAACAGAGGCTCTACCACTGAGCTACAGCCCTTTCCCTAATGTCACAAAAAGTCAGGCTTGCTTTATCCCATTACTGTAATTTCTTTTTTACAGTATTATATCATGTGTCCAATTTGCACTTATCACAATAGGTACAAATCTCAGCAGGATTCAGCCTGGCAGGCTGACTGAATGTCTATGCCATCATCATATAGTGAAGAAGATCAGTGAATTTCTGTGAAACTTAAAACTTTGAGAAGGAAAACTCTTACAAATGTAGACTGACTGTGAGATACTTATTTTTTAAAAAATGTAACAATAAATTGACTGTCAAGGCTAGCACAGCATGCAAATTTGACTCTCTCTCTCTCTTTCTCTCTGTGTGTGTGTGTGTGTAATGTTTATGATATCCATGTCATTAAATCTCCAAGCCCCTGAGCTAAGCTTCTCATTTGATAGTAAGCTGATCCTACACACAGAGAAAACAGAAACAAACTTTCCTTTTTGTCAAAGAAAAGAGGCCAATTTTTTATTACTTAGGATACTGCAGTCCTAAATTTTATATTATCTATAAACCAGGGGGAGGGTGGAGGGCATAAAACAATACAAAACGGAATCAAATCAGCCTGATTTTGCACTAGTGGCAACCTAGGGTGGCTGCCCAATATGTAATAGCACACCGCCCTCTTGTGGCTGGTGTTTCCTTGCTGACCATTATAGCGGCAGAATTGGTAAGTAAAACAAAAGCCTTATATCTTTGTGTGGATGTTGCATTTCCTGCCTTATCAACAGTCAGTTTTTGCTTGGAGCTTTACATCCAAGGCTCTGTTTCCCAGAGCATTCATCTGTGTGACAGTTAAGCTGCTGAGCAAGTTTTGGATGATTCATTTTCTCAGTGGAACCTTTTGTGTGATTCTGAGCCAAGAGGGGGAAAAAAAGAAAGAGTTATCTTCCAAACCCTCCTATGCCCACAAAAATGTCGGGATCTGGGCCTCATATCATCATACATTTGGATACAATGTCATCTCAATTCCAGAGGGAAAGCAACAACACCGTGCAGGTGGCATGCATTATGCTCCTCTCAGAGAGCTCTGCGTTCCTCGGCAACATATGTTGCCCATTTATATCGAACTGAAGGTATGGCTGACTAGTATGTGATGATGATTATATGAGTGAGTTCGAGAGTAGAGTTTGCTCTTGGTAGCAACCCCCCTCGAAGGCCCCTGGGTCACCATAGGGTTAGCTGAACTTCATCTGTTAGAAAAGATTCAGAGGAGAGCTGTGGAGTGCTCTGTCTTTCAGAAGGAAGGGGGTTGCCCCATTCTGAATGGAGGACTGACTGTTCCTCACATCTGTGCCCGCACTGAATATTTCCTCCCTCTCCTATGTGCTGAAAAAGAAGAGCCTGCTTCTGAGAACCCAGCAAAAGCCCCCACCTGAGCATCTTTCAGAAGCATTGTGTAAACCTTTGAAATTATGATGGTGACAACAAAACAACAACAATAATACTTGAGCTGGCTTTCAGTAAGTAGGCTGAGACTGGGCAAGGAGAAAATGGAAATGGACTGCCTTCAAGCTGATCCTGACTTATGGCGACCCTATGAATAGAGTTTTCATGGACAGCAGTATTCAGAGGGGGGTTACCATTGCCTCCCTCTGAGGCTAGTTCTCTCCAGCTGGCTAGGGCCTGCTCAGCTTGCCACAGCTGCACAAGCCAGCCCCTTCCTTGTCCGCAACTGCCAGCTGGGGGGCAACTGGGCTCCTTGGGACTCTGCAGCTTGCCCACGGCTGCACAGGTGGCAGGGCACGTAACCCCTGCTCCACTCACGGTGCGGGTGATCTTTAGCTGGCCCTTGACACCCAGGAGACACGAGCGGGGATTTGAACTCACAGACTCTGGACTCCCAGCCAGCCTCTCCTCCCCACTGTGCTATACCAGCTGCTACATGGGGAGACTTTTAATACTTTGGGGTGTTGTTTTTAAAATGCAACCTGCAGAATGGAAGATACGTGGCCAATTGATAAACCACCATCCAACCTTCCCCTTCCCAACACAACTGCATGTCTTGAGAAAAGTCAGGCAGTGTCAACTCAGAAATGAGTCCTCTTGATTTAAATGGTGCTTACTCCTAGTCCCAGGGAAGCAAGGTGAGGATTGCAGCCTTACCTATTATAACATGATAGAGCCCACCTTTCCTCCAAGCACCACAAGACAATGCACATGGCTCCACCACTCACACACATTTTATCCTGACAGCAACCCTGTGATGTAGGTTAGGCGGAGAGAGCTTCATAGCTGAGTAGGGATCTGAACATGGGTCTCCCCAGTCCTAATATATGCCACTATGCTACATAGGATCTCAAGTGTGTCGAATAAAGAGAGGAGGGGTAAGGGAATGCATCAGCTGTCCCTATATACCCTGGACAGTTCCTCTTTTCTGGTCCCCATCTCTGGTAGATCACATTCTGAGAATGCCTTTTTTTGTTGATCTTAACATGCCATTCTTTGAGGTTCAGTTCTCTCCCCGGAGTCTTTTGCAAAAACTTAAACCTGGTGGGCATCATGAAGTTACAGGAAGATAGATTTTCACTGAGCATTAGGACACTGCTTGATGGTAAGAGCAGCTCAACTGGGAAGAGGTGGGGAAGGGCCATAGCTCAGTGGCAGAATGTCTGCTTTGCATGCAGAAGGTCCCTGGTCCAATCATTGGTATCTCCAGGTAGGACTGGGAGAGACTTCCTGCCTGAAAGCCTGAAGAGCCACTGCCAGTTAGTGTAGGCAATACTGAGCTAGATGGGCCAAGGGTCTGATCCAGTATAAGGCAGCTCCTCTGTTCCTAACCATGGAGCCGGTTCCCTAGGTGTCTGATGGACTCTCCCTCACTGGAGGTCTTCAAGGAAAGGCTGGACAACCAGCTGGAGAGCTTCAGATCCAGGGGCCAAATGCAGTCCTCTCTATCTGGCCCTTGGGACACTCCACAGGCCACGCCCCTCTCCTCAAGCCACTCCCCTCACCACTTTGCCCCCCTCAGACCTCCTAAAATCCTTTTGCCTTGCTGGAATGCATCCTTGATAGGTTTGGAGAACCACATTTCTCTCCCTGGACCTCAGTTTCCCCACCAAAATAACCACATTTTGTGCATGCACCAACAGCATCAACTGGTCATGGAGGTGAGGTATGCTGAGAAAGCCAACCATGCAGATGCAAAAGATGTGGTATAGCGGTTGGAGTGTTGGAGTAGGACCTAGGAGAAGATGGTTCAAATCCCCACTGGGGCATGAAGCCCTCTGGGTGACCCCGGGCCAGTCGCTATCTCTCAGCCTAACCTACCTTACAGAGCTATTGTGAGGAAAAAATGGAAAGCCAGAGGAGCATGTATGCCACCTTGAGCTCATTTGAGGCAACAATGAATTAAAAAAAATAAAAAGTGAGACATCCACTCCAAACTGAGAGCTCCAAATGGAGCAAGAGTTGCAGAGCGCCTGCTGAGTAACAGAAATGAGTAGCATGAGCCATGAAAATGTGTATGATTTATGAGCCATCCCTTCTTCTTTTCTTCCTTCCTTTTTTCTTTTGCTATCTGCTCAGCCTTACTACAGCACCCATCCGAAACTTAGTTTTGGAGCAAACTGCATTGACCAGAGTGGGACTTGTTCCTGAGTAAATATACATAACGCCAGTGGAGGCTGGTGGCCATTGAGACAGGCAGGGCAGAAGGCAGGGAGCCCAACAGGTGGTGGAACCAAGCCAATGACAGGGAGAACCAACGAATTCTAGTTTTGTCCCCATCCTCCTTTGCCCTAATGGGCCAGCCTCCACTGCGTAGGGCTGTGCTGCACATATAACATAGGCGACATTTTCTGTGTTTTCTTTGATGAGCCGTTCATTTCCTTGTATGAAAGCACCACTTGGAATGAGGGATCTGCCACGTTTGGTTCTCGTTTTTTCAATCTTAAATTCTGCTCTCCACATTTCTGCAGCAATGTGTGATTTTTTTAAACAAATGAAAATTCTTCAGCGTTTTACTGTGAATTTATCCCGGCGAACACATTTTTTTGGGCAGTTGTGACTAATGCACACATTTTCGCAGCAATTTCCCCAAACGAAATGCCTCTTTGTATGTTCTTTTCACTAAAATATTCACCTTTAGGCACGCCTTCCCCTCATGTGTGCATTTCTGCAAACATTGCTTGGTTGGGGAACAGCATCACAAAACTCAGATAAGTGCAAATGTCGAAGGGTAGCTGTGTGTTGGTTCTCAGGTTGTGTTGGAAAGAGTGAGTTTGGTAACACAGGGTTGGGGAACTTTTCCAGAGTGAGGGCTGTATTCCCTTGCGGGCAACCTCCTCGGGCCCACATGTCAACAGTGGTTGTGGCAAAAACAGGTATGGCCAGACATGCACTCCTCTCTATTCTCAATCCGGGCAGGCAATAGATCTTGTCACAGTTAAAGACCCATCTCAGCCAAGTAAAATCACTAGTGAAGTGTGCATAGCAGGGCCAATAAGGGGTGTGGCCTCTCTTTCTCTTGGAGAGAGTCCCAAGGGCCACACAGAAAGGCTTGGAGGGCCACAGCTGACCCCCCAGGCCTGAGGCTCTCCACCCCTGCCTTAACAGCAGAAGAAACAGTTCTAGAAAACTTGCAGTTGTGAAGAGCTCTGATTTATACATTTGTTATATATTGCAAGACTTGCTTTGTTCTATCTCTCTCTCCATTGATTCCCACAGTTCCACGGACTTAAACCAATAAGTTCCCACTGAACAAAAGGGCTTCTTTAATCATCGGCAGAGTGGAACCCTGCCATTTTCCCCGTGTGCCACTAACTTCACAAATTGACTTGATGGCCCATGCTCTTCTCTGCTATAATTCATCTCACTGCCTTTCCCCCCAAAGGGCAAGCCCACGTTTATGAGAGGCCAAACACTGATACATGCTCTGGGATCATGGGGGTCACCTTTTGTTGAGGGCTTTGGAAGCATTGCCAAACATTTCCCAAGGAAAACAGTTGTCACAGGGACTCCATGCAGAGGCTAATCTTCCCCCCTCCCTCAGAGGCCTATCATTTTGTTCTTTTCATCCAAGTTTCAAAGAGGAATCATCAATCACGATCGACATCACAGCCATCGTAGTAATACAACAGAGCTTGGCAATATTCAAAGCCACCACTTGAACCCAAAGCAAGACTGAGGCCTCCTCACTTTTGGGTTCTTTGTTCTTTCGGGAGGAGAAAAAAAGGAATGTAGGACTTACTTACTTTTAAAATGTTGTCTTTGATTGAAACATTATTATACTGCCCTTCATTAATAATAAAATCCAGTTTGCAGAAAACATGATCCAATCTACATAAAATAATATTGACAAAGCAATCTTAATGACAGACAGCTGACATAGGTTACAATGGCTTAAGTTACCACCCGCCATCCTAACCTCAATTCAGGAGGAATCTGACTTACACTACCCTTACTGGCTGAGTTCCACTTGGTTGCTAGGTAGCATCATCAAGCTGAAAGAGGTTGAGAATAGTCTCTCCTTGCCCTGTCGCACCCTCACCACACCCCAGGAATGCCACGTTACGTGTTTATGCCAGCAGAAATTCCTCTGCCTGAGTCCTGGCTGAGCCAGGGTGTGGGATTTACACTGGCATTGTCCAAGATCCTCTGAATCCAAGCTCTCATCCCAGAGGATCTTGGGTCCCAATTATACTGTAAAACCATAAAAGGGTTGATATAGCAACAACAAAAGGGTTAATATACATTGCACTTCCACACTTTTTAGTGTAAAATCTCAGTGCAAATGACAGAATACAAATTCAAAACCCAAAAACCCAAAAACGGACCAGCATAAAATTAATATAAAGCCAGCCTTTATATTAAAAAAAAAAACAGCAAAGGAAAATCAATTTGTGTCCATATTTAAATGCACTAAAACAGGGGTTGCCAGGCTTTTGGGTCCAGCGGACACATTTGGAATGTTGAGGAAGTGTTGTGGGCACCAGTGGGGGGACGCGTAGGAGAGTCTGAGCAAACAGGAAATGAGAAGGAAGAGCAAATAGTCTCTTGTGCATCGTGGGATATCGAGGGGATATTTAGTGAGACCTTTTAAAGGAACCATAGGAGGTATGAGGAGGGCATACCAGTGTCTATGGGCACCACACTGGTGGTGACCCCTGCACTAAAACATATAGGTCACATTCACCCCATACATTTAAAGGTCCTTTATAGGATATGGCTTCCCCCAAAGGAACTGGGAACCGTAGCTTACCCCTTCAGAGCTACTATTCCCAGCACCCTTGAAAACTACAATTCCTGGGATTTTGGAGGAAGATCTGTGCGCCTAAATGTGCTTTAAATGCATGGTGTGGATGGGACCGGAGGGGGGGCAAACATATCAACAAAACCATTTAACACAAGGAAGGAAGGAAGGAAGGAACATTCTCAAAACAGTTGAAAACATTCTAAAACACAATTACAGTTAAAAACACTCTTTTATCTGTGATCTCCAGGATGCCAGGAACAATCATTGAAAGGATCAGACGATGCTCTCTGGGGAAGGCATTCCACAGCCAGGTGCCATCACTGAGAAGGCCCCCTTCTTAAGTGTGGTTTGTTGGGCAGGGAGGGGGACTCAGAGAAAGGCCTATGAGGAAGATCATAAGGACCAGGCAGCTATAGATGGAAGGTAAATTTCAGGTAAATTTCCCAGCCCTTTTAGGCGTTAAAGATTAATGTCAACACTTTGAATTGTGGCTGGAAATGAAGTGGAAACCACTGTGAAACAGCCCTTTATGTGTGAGTTGACTGCATTTGACAAACAGTGGGGTTCAGGCCATATTCAGATTCTGTCTGTACTTCTACTATGCTCTGTTCCTACATGTATATGTTCACTTTATGTTGCAGCAATGGCTACTCAGGTGTGAACCAACCTATATCCTGGCCACAGGCTTCCAGCAACATCAGCTCAAGCTTCTCTCCTAAGCAGTTTGTTTGAGCTGCCATTTCCACAAAGCCATCCCCAAAACAAGCCAGTGATTCATGCCGCCTCTTAATTTTTAAAGAGGGTTTCAATTGCTGCCATTACGTTTTTTCCATACTAATTGCCTGGAGTCATTTCTGATCCAGTGATATCATTGAAAAAGGATTTTGACAAATAAAAAGGGATCTCCGTGCGATTTGCTTTCAAAAAGCAGATGTCAAGATGTGTTTGCCTTTCTTCTTAAGTAAATTTGCAAGGATTTAAGGTTGGTGAGGTTCTCAAACCCACTTTCCCTTGCTAATGACAGCACAAGGGAATGATGCATCCATTGTCCTGTGCAATTGCTATTGAATTCTCTTAGCCGATAGATTAGGCAAGCACAGCAGACAGCCATCTGGTACACAACATGAAAGGGCATTGCTGGAATTGTGTTTCCTTTTTGCTGAAAGAAAATGATCTTGGAGAAGCCATTTGGAAATGGTAGGAAATGCTCCTGAGTTAGACACGGACCCACAGCTGTAAGTGCAATGTCTTGGCAACTGGTCTCTCTAGCACAGTATGTCTGAACTCACTGACAGTAACTCATAAGAACATAAGAACATAAGAAGAGCCTGCTGGATCAGGCCAGTGGCCCATCTAGTCCAGCATCCTGTTCTCACAGTGGCCAACCAGGTGCCTGGGGGAAGCCCGCAAGCAGGACCCGAGCGCAAGAACACTCTCCCCTCCTGAGGCTTCCGGCAACAGGTTTTCAGAAGCATGCTGCCTCTGACTAGGGTGGCAGAGCACAGCCATCATGGCTAGTAGCCATTGATAGCCCTGTCCTCCATGAATTTGTCTAATCTTCTTTTCAAGCCATCCAAGCTGGTGGCCATTACTCTCCAGGATTTTAGGCAGAATTTCTTCCAGCTCCACCTGGAGATACCAGGGATTGAACCTGGGACCTTCTGCATGCAAAACAGATGTTCTACCACTGAGCTACGGCCCTTCTCAACTCAACACAGGGAATTACGTTCTTAAATCTAGCATCCCAGAGATCAGTTGCTGGAGCCTGAAGTGCAGCAGATGAAAAAGAAATGCTGTATTGGCCAAGCAAGGGTTGAATTGCAGCCTCTTCATATTTGCACCAGCCTTTGCTAATCCAGAGGATTCATACTATTGGCTAATCACTGTAGCTAATGTTACATGCTCCCGTTCCTTTCTGTGCCTGAAATGGACTCTGAGGCCTGAGCCCAAATCACACTACATATCTCACTAGGCAATGTGCTATCCTTTGAACATGTGTTTCATGGTGCAGGCACCTGGAGTCCTTGATGCTTCTCAAGCAAAACATCTGTGGAATTTCAGTTGTAGCCCAAAGGGTCTCAATAGGCCTAGCAAAGTCTCTCAAGTGTGGTTCCTAGCAATCAACAATGACAGAACTCATGAAAAGCTACCTGTTGTTCAGGACACACAGATGATCTTGCACAGTTATCCGGTTAAATCCCTGGCATCTCTAGTTTAAAAGGATCAGGTGACGGGGATGATCCTAGAGAGTTATTGATCATCAGAGTTGGCCATCCTTTCCCAACTTGATTCCTTCCAGATGTTATTATGTGTGTATTTATTTTTATTTATCAAAATGTAGTACCTCTCGATTATAAGAAAACCTCTACGCAATTTATAAGAAATATTAAAATTAACAATAAAAACAGCTAAAAGAAGAAATTAAAAACATGTAAAAGAGAATTAAAACCAACAGTAAGCCAAAAAGAGATTAAAACACATCAGGATCTATATGTCTGGATAAGGTTGCCTAAACAGAAATGTTTTGTAAGCAGGTGCTAAGATAGTGAATGCACCTGCCTGACGTCAATAGGCAGGGAGTTCCAAAGTGTAGGTGCTGCTACACTAAAAGAACCATTTCTTACAATGAGCATTATGTGGCACCTGTATCTGTCTGTACTGCAGACTGAAGCAGTTGAGGGGGCACATATGGTGTTGGACCCTAACTCCCATCAATCCCAGCCAGGAGGGTCAATCATTTGGAATGATGGGAGCTGTAGTCCAACAACATTTGGAGGGCACCATGTTGGCTATCTCTGTTATAGATCCTGAGGCAGCCCTGTTGTCCCCTACTGGAACGAGCAGCTGCAAATCTCTCTCTAACCACCTGCAGTGACTGTAGTACAGCAGAGAACAGGCAAGCAGCTCTGTTTTCTGGCAGATTACTGTGCACTCCGAGCAAAGAAGCATTGTCCTCTGGAGTGGTACAGATGGCAGACATAGACCAGTTATGGCCGCAGCTTTACTGGCTACAGCAGGGACATGGGATCGTTGGCTGGGCATGGGCTGAGGATTGGTCGTCAGTGAGCATGCTCTGCCCCCAAGTCTGGGGCACGGAGTAGACAGTGAAGGTCCCACTGTGGCACAGGCCAGGCATGAAGGTTAAGCTGGCTACCTAGATGACCGATGCAGTGCCC
The DNA here is from genome assembly GCF_030035675.1 of Rhineura floridana. Lineage (NCBI taxonomy): Eukaryota > Metazoa > Chordata > Lepidosauria > Squamata > Rhineuridae > Rhineura > Rhineura floridana. The sequence continues at coordinate 171,840,127 of NC_084484.1, forward strand.
GCTCCCTAAGCTAGGGCCGAGGCCTAATACGCTGCTCCCCAAGACCCCATGGGGGGAGTCCCCTCTTATTTTAATGATCCTGCCCGATGACATTTCCTTGCCCAAGATTGTGGCAAAGGAGAATTTGCAAATGCTAAGATCTAACTTTCTCTGGTAAGACAGCGATTAGCTGGCGATCGGCCCTGCGGGAATGCAATCGTTGTCAACGGCAGATGGATGAAGGAAGGAAAGAACCAGGCATTTAGGCAAACTTGCATATCACACACACACACACCAGCTTTGGAGCACAACAAATGATGATTACAATTCCACAACTCTGCTTTGCAATATTGTAAGTCGCTCGGAGACCTTTGGGTAACAAGTGGCTAAAAACAACAACAACAACAACAACAACAATAATAATAATAATAAAACAGTGCTTATAACCCTTTCTGAGGGCAAGGTGAAAACCTCACTAGCAAAGGTCAATTAGGTATGTCAGCCAGCAACCAGATAAAAATCCCAGCAAGAGGTGGGTGGGAAAGCTGTGAACAGAAGAGGTCTGGTCTCGCAGTTTGGGCTTCTTTTGAAAGAGTGAAACCCCACAAAGTCTACTGTAACTTTCGGGGGGATTGCCACCATCTCAAGGGGCTCACAGCGCAGGCCACACAAAGCGGCCCCACCATGGGAAGGGGATGATGAAAGGTGATGCAGAGTAAGGCATCAGAGTTCATATGACAGACTCCCTATTTTGAAATCCCTGGCATTCTCTAAAGAAGGCAGGGAAGAGAACTGAAGGAGGAATGTGGCGGGAGAAGCCATGACTACAGAATCTCCTCCAAGTTAACATATCTTGGAAAGGGGAATGCAACATCAGCAGATTGTGACTACTCTTTTTTCCCCATTCAAAGATGATTCTACTTGGCAAGTGGCAAAGAAACCCTTTGGAAATGATTCAAAAGCAGCAAAGCACCCATTTGCACAAACCTGAAATTTAGGATGTTAATAAAGTAAAGCAAAACTGCTGCTACTTTGTTGGCAATGGGTCAGTTTTTAAATGACTGTTGCCCTCTTCCACACACAGAGGGCAAACAGCTGAATCTTGACTCTTCGAAGCAACCTCTGAACTTGAGCCAAGCTCTTTTGACTGTCCAGGAGTGCAAATTCACACGTCTTGCACTCACAGTTTACATTAAAAGAACCAGTTAAAATTAACCAACTTGGCACCCACAGATCTCTGTTCATCTTCCGGTGGCAGAAATGACATTTATTTTGTAACTTTCTCATAAATTCCTTTGAAGTAATATAAGTCAGTAGTAGCTGATTTGTGAGAGCCAGTGTGGCGTAGTGGTTAAGGTGTTGGACTACGACCTGGGAGACCAGGGTTCGAATCCCCACGCAGCCATGAAGCTCACTGGGTGACCTTGGGCCAGTCACTGCCTCTCAGCCTCATGAAAACCCTATTCATAGGGTCGCCATAAGTTGGAATCGACTTGAAGGCAGTACAGTAAAAAAAAGTAGCTGATTTAACTGTGTGACTGTTATTATGGAGGAATAGTCACGGCCCATCAATCCAATATTCATGGCCCTCAGTCGGTATGGTCAGTGGTTAGGAATGATGCAAGCTGTAATCCAATAACATTTGGAGGGCACCATATTGGCTACCTCTGTTATAGATCATGGGGCATCCCTATTAGCCCCTGTTGGCCACAAAATAGCTCACAATTAGGTATGAGTTACTTTCCTACGCCCTATCCCACACCACTGTGGAGAAATGTATACAGACACTCCGTACACATGGCGGGGTCAATTGCATGGGTCTTTCTTACCAATTTAGCCTTTGACCCGGCAGGAGGTTACTGGCTGGGTGGAAAAGTCTTTCACGCTGGGTTTTTACCACTTGGTTGCAGTACTGACACCAACATTTTCCAGTGGAATGGGATTGCACCACAGGACATCAGTTTCCATACCACGGGGTGAAAGAGGGTTTAGAGGCCGGGTGGGTAAATAGGAGCATCATAGGTACTGTGTTTATTTGGATTGGCACTGATTTAGCCAAGCTATTTGACAATCTTAGGGGGAAGTAGCCCGGTTCAAGTTAAGGTTCAGGGGCCAAATAAGGCCCTCAAATACTCTCTCTTGCGACTCTCCCAAGGCCACAGCCCTCACTGGCCTGGCCTTGCCCGCTCCTCAAGTATGTTTGTCTGCTTGGAATGATTCCCTATTCTGTGGTCAATGGCTATTGTTTGGATGAAAAGAGGATGGAGATATATCATTGTAGAAACCTCTGCCCTGGGCATGCGTGGAGTGTAACCCGTTGTACATTGGTAAGCTTCACATCCATTGCTCCACCCACTTTTTCCTCTGGACACACCCACCACTGGCATGCACCCTCTGGACAGCTGCCCATGAGGGAGTGCAGCCCTCAGACTGAAAAATGTTCCCCACCCCTGATCTAGGCTAATCCAGTCTGACTCTGGGGAAGCCTGTCCATCACTCGTCATCACAGATTTAATGCCCACCTCAAGAGTACTGCTGTTGAATGGAGAAATTTAATTCAGTTCACATTTAAAGGCAAACCTATTTAGTTCACACTTTCCGAGACAATACTAGGACTGGAACACAGCCATCCTTCAAAATTTGCACTTGCCTGAATTTTGCAGTGCAGGTCTCCAGCCAAATACCATGCACAAAAATACATATGCAGAAATAAAGGGTGCATTAAAATGCACATATTATTGAAACTAATGTGCAGAAATGCATTATATTAGGCCCAATTGCTTACAAACATGTAAATTAGAAGAAACTCCATCTAAAATGCTGATTAGTTTTCATGTTTTTTTTATAAAAAATGCAAACTGATGTGGAAATATGGAGAACTGAACATGAGATTGGAAAAAAAACTGAAATGGGCAGATTCACCCATCCGTAGACTTCACACGTTCAGTTGCTAGCCATGCAGTGTATGGGATTCATTCATTCATTCATTAATGTTACAGTAGCTTGAAGCAGATAAATATCCCATGTGAATATAAAATGCTGCAAAGTACACTGTGATAAAATACAAAGTTAAATCTTGCTGTAATTCAAGACCTAATTCATAAACTGCGGGGGTCCTTCACTCAAAGCATGTAGACTCAAAATTTTGAAACAGAAAGGGAGGAAACTTGTCCCTGAAAAGGTTTGGATCTTAAACCTTCCCCCTTTATCTTGAAGCTACCTGGGGATGGACGGATCTGTTGGTTGCATTCACTCTCAGTTTCTATTTTCTCATTTTCCAATTTTAAGTTCAGATTGCTGTTTTTAAAAGTACTCATAAAAATTGTCAGCATTTTTCATACTATAATATTTGCAAGCAATTTCCCCTAAAATAATTTCCCCCTAATATACATATTGTTATGCACACTTTCCCCTAACATACACAATTTGGGCTGGAGAGCTGCCTCGCAAAATTGGTCGAGCTGAAAATGAGCCAACAATGTGATGTGGCTGCAAAAACGTCAAATGCTAATTTAGGCTGCATTAAGAGGAGTATAGTTTCCAAATTGTGTGAAGTACTAGTTCCCCTCTATTTGGCATTGGTTAGACCTCACCTTGAGTACTGTGTCCAGTTCTGGGCACCGCACTTTAGGAACAGGTTCAGAGGAGGGCAACAAGGATGATCAGGGGATTGGAAAGAAAGTCCTGTAAGGAGAGACTGAAATAACTGTTTACAGTGTTGGACTAGGACCGGGGTGGGTGGGTGTTGAATCCCCTCTCAGCCATGAAGCTCACTGGGTAACCTTGGGCCAATCATAATCTCTCAGCCTAATGCAATCCACTTGTGAGGATAAAATGAAGAGGAGGACCCACCTTGAGCTCCTTGGAGGAAAGGTGTGATATAAATGGAACAATAAAAAACAATTTTAAAAGATTCAGAAAAATGCAAATTTTAGACAGGTGTGTTTTGCTTTGCATATTGTTTCAGGAAGTAATAATAATAATAATAATAATTTTAATTTATAAGTCGCCTATCTGGCCAATGGCCACTCTAGGCGACGTACAACTCAATTAAAATACATCATAATAAATACAGTACAACAATAAAACAGTAAAACAGTGTCAGTTCAGAGTAGCAGGCAATTAGTCAAAAAGATTAACCCTCCCCGGAAGTCCTGAAGGCCTGTCTGAAAAGCCAGGTCTTCAAGGCCTGGTGGAATACTTTCAGGGAAGGGGCATGCCGAAGATCATATGGGAGGGAGTTCCAGAGAGTGGGGGCCGCCACTGAGAAGGTAAGAAGTGCAAATTAAGTAGCCAAACCAAATTTCTCCCCCAGTTCTGCTACTGTCCTTTCTCTTCCTCTCCTCCTATGTTTGCTTCTGCTTCGGAATTGACTCTCTAATATGTGTCAAGGTTTGGGAAAGGGTGGTAGCTCATGGTACAGTATCTGCTCTCCATACAGAAGGTCCCAGGTTCAACCCTGGCATCTCCTTCTCTGAATCCCTGGAGAGCTGCTGCTAGTCTGTGTCAACAAGATTGAGCTAGATAGACCAATGGTCTGGCTCAGTATAAAGCAGCTCCCTATGTCCCTTAACCCACTTGTTGGTCCCATCCCAGCTCTGAATAATCTTATGAATTACCCAATTTCTTTATTAATGGATCTGTTTTATGTTTTAATAATACACTATTATCCCAGCCTCTTGAACTCTCAAAACACCTTTCATTCTATAAAAAATGACAATAAATGCAGCTTAAATATATGTATATACTGTATATATACGATCTCTATGTATGGATGTGAAAGTTGGACAGTGTAAAAAGCAGATAAGAGAAAAATCAACCTCCACATGCTCAGAGGAAGGTTTGAGTAACCTATGTGTGCGCACCTGTACACAACGCACATGGGCTCCTCCACAAAACTGGGAGGCCCAATTGTGCAGATCTCTTAATCGTGTGAAGAAAACTAGGTATATAGGCTCCCTGTTCAAACCTTCTGCTGAACTCATAGATGTCAGGGGAAGATCCAGTGGGGCCTCTTTTGGGGACTCATATATCCAAAGTCTCGAGTGCTCGCCTGTCTACAGGCTAGCACTACCGAAGCTCTTGGAGGAGGGGCTGGGACACAACGACACACATCACAAGCCACATTTCCTCCCAGAGCTCTTGCACCCTTGACTCATTTTGATACATCTTGAAATGCAAGGCACTATCATCCTTCATGCATTGGAGCAATTGGCAGTCTGTGTGCAAGAGGCAATGGAAAACCGTGAAGACTTAACCTTCTTTCGCCTAAACTCCTAGCTTTCTCAATAAGAAATCTTCTATTGCCACAAGCCATTAAGCATACCCCTAAAGACAGATAGGAATGGGCTCAGATAGCATAATACATGCACTCTTGTCCCATCAGTGACTTCTTCCTCTGATTTAATTTTCCAGATGAATGTTTACAACGGTAACTTAAAAAGTGATGCAGCCTTCCCTGGATGCTTGCTAACTGAGCATTACTTTTTAATCGATAGCTCTATAAATTACTAAGTAACGCATTTCATTCTAAGAAGTGCCCATCTGAAGTCACAGTGCTCCTCAACAGGAGCTGTGCAAGTGCAAGGCTTAATATTCCTCTGGGTCCCTTCCCAGTCAGTTGCTTGCATAACAGATGGCTGTACAGCTCATGTAATTTCACAGCAATCATTGTGAGTTTGCTCACAAAAAAGGAAGAGCCAGTGTGGCGTAGTGGTTAGAGCGCTGGACTATGACCTGGGAGACCAGGGTTTGAATCCCCACACAGCTATGAAGCTCACTGGGTGACCTTGGGCCAGTCACTGCCTCTCATCCTCAGAGGAAGGCAATGGTAACACCCCCCCCCGAATACCGCTTACCATGAAAACCCTATTCATAGGGTCGCCATAAGTCGGAATTGACTTGAAGGCAGTCCATTTCCATTTTTTCAAGGAAGGGGTTGACACATTCGCAAAGTTTAGGCAGTATATGCTCTGACAAGACAGTTGGCTGTGGGCACCTGGTCTACTGAATGCTTACCGTGCATGCTCAGAAGCTGGTTTTATATTCTGACCTGGAGATGGAGATGAACTTTTTGGGAAAATAGTGCTCAGTTCAGAATTCAGTCTAGCATTACAAGCTGGGCAATTTTTTAATATGCAGCCAAATAATTACAGGCTTAGATAGCATCTCCATCCAAGAGCAATCTGAACTTTGAAAACAGACCAGAAACTAAATGATACAAGTGATCTGCAGCTCCATGTTAAGATTCCCTGCATTTGGAAGCAGTAGCCAATGATGTGTGGGAACAAATTGTGCTTGAGATTATAGAGGAAGAGGAGGGACTCTGCATTGTCATGATCCATGCTCCAGGAGGAGGAAGTGTCATGATCCATGACCCGGGGACTGTGAACTGTGTACTGGAGAACTCAGAAGAGGACAGGACTCTGGTTCTGTCCTCAAGGAAAGGACTGCCACGATCTTCATCAAGGCCCTCCCAGCCAGAGGACACAGTCTTGCTGCCACCCACAGATTCAGAGTCATGCCCCACACCCCCTTGTCTCCCCATCCCACAGGAGCCAAAGATTGAAAACTAAGTTCTTTGGATACCTTTAAAAGAGGATTAGACATGGAGGATAAGCCTATCAATGGCTATGTTCTGCCTCCACTGTCAGAGAAAGTGTGTTTCTGAATGCCAGTTGCTGGGATTCACAAATGAGGAGAGCGCTCTTGCGCTCAGGTCCTGCTTGTGGGCTTCTGCTTGGCCACTGTGAGAATTTATTAGATGGGCCTTTGGCCTAATCTGGCAAGATCTTCTTATGGTTTCTTTTGCCCTGGCGGGTAGGACCCTAACCAATGGGTTCCAATTACAAGAAAGGGGATTTTGCTTAAACATTATGAAGAACCTCCCAATGGTAGGAGCTGTTCAACAGTGGATGAGGCTGCTTTGCAAGGTGGTGAACTCTCATTCATAAAGAGTATTTAAACAGAGACTGGCTAATCACTTATCAGGGATGCTGTAGCAATGAATCACCTGCATTGGGAAGGAGTTGGAGTAGATGGCCTTTGAGTTCCATTCCAGCTCTGATTCCGGGTGTGTGTGAACTTGAGCCAAGGTGCTTTGAGTTCTCTTCCCATATTTAACCTGTTGGGCATCTTTTTCTGTTCAGTTGCCCTAGAAGCATGCAGCGAGAACAAGCAAGCTCACCTCACGCTTAAGGTGAGGGCCTATTTATATCCACCCAGCTCCTCTGGAGTGGCAATGTTTACTGCACTATAGGCCCAGGTGACATATATAAGGCTTCAGTTGGATCTAGGTGCTTGCAGAGGCAATAGGTTGAACAGTTGCTTCAGCAGGACTGGATTGGGCTGATGGGAGTTGTAGTTCAAAAAAGTAACTTTTCCAAGCTCTGGTCATGACTAGTAGCCATTGACAACCATACTCCTGATGAATCTGCCTAACCCTCTTTTAAAGCCATCCAAGTCGGTGGCTGCCAGCACATCCCTTGGAAGCAAATGCCATAGTTTAACAATGTGCTGTGTGAAGAAGCCTGTCCTGAATCGCCTGTCACCGAGCTTCATTGGATGACCGTGGGTATTACGAGGGAGCGAGAAAAACTCTCTGTCTACTTCCTACCTGATTTTAAACATCTCTATCATGCAGCTTCTCACTGAGGTCCTGTCCAACCTTAATAGATCAGAAGAAATGTGGGGGTGGGGTGGGGGTGGGGGTGGGGTGGGGGCGGAATGAATGCTGGAAGATTCAGAACAGACCAAAGAAAATAGTCCTCCACAGTGCATAGTGAAACTACGACATTTGCTCCCACAGGAGGCAGTGAGGGACACCTATTTGAATGGCTTTCAAAGAGGATTAGACAAATTCATGGAGGATAAGGCTATCAAAATGGCTACTAACCCTCATGGCTATTTTCTACCTCCACTGTCAGAGGCAGTATGCTTCTGAATACCATTTGCTGGAAACTGCAGGAGGGGAACAGTGTTGTTGTGCTCAGGTCCTGCTCACAGGCTTCCCATAGGCAACTGGTTGGACAGGATGCTGGACTAAATGGGCCATTTCCCATAGCACCTGGAGAATGGATCCTGGACTAGATTAGCCATTGGCCTGATCCAGCAAGCTCTTCTTATGTTCTTCTGAAAGGTGAAGCTTCCCATAGATAGCCTCAAGATTTATCAGAGGCAGATGGTTTTATTCCTGTACATCTCTTTGTAAAAGGGCCTCTGTTTGTCTCAGAGTTAAATTTGATCCTGCCAACCAAATCTGTACATTTCAAAAGGTCAGTTCACCTTTCTTCCTGGCTTTGAAGCTGCCTGTCTTGATATCTGTTCAATGAAGGTGCCTGAGCTCATGACCATCTTAGAAGTATACGATTTCTATTTCTTCAAAGGGACTTTGTGAAAAGATAGTTCCATGCCTCACCAAGGTAGTTCGTGACTTGGAAGTAATAGTAAGTTCTATTACGTTCAATGGGATTTACTCCAAGAACATCTCCATAAGATTGCAGCCTTAACCCTTATCCTATCGTTAACATCGTAACTATTGACTACAGATCTTTTTCAATGGTATAGGTGCTAGGTTGCCGGTTTCCATGCTTTCACTTATTTTCCATGCTTGAATGCAGGCCTACTCACATGACAGGGTGTGCAACATGAATGTGTGGAATCTGTAAACAAATAAGATCTATTCACAGGTCTAGGATAAGGCCAGTTGGCTGAATCCTGATCTTTCCAGTCCCATGATTTGTTTTAAACTGTTCTTAATATTGAGTTTTAAACGGTTGTAAACCACCCTTGGATATTATGGTGAAGGGTGGGTAAGAAATCATATATGATTATGGCTATTTCACCATACATGCTGTGCCATGTGAACAGGGTTTGTATCCTGCTTGCGGGCTTCCCATAGGCATTGGGTTGGTCTCTGTGAGAATAAGATGCTGGACTAGATAGGCCAGTGGTTCTTAAGTTCTTGTTATAGTCTTATGTACCTTTATAGACTATGGGAAAAGGGAGACATGTTGTCGTGTGACTATTGAGACATGGAGAGATTCTTGCATCAACACAAGGGGCCAGTGAAGAAGATGTTGACCTTCACCAAAGATCTTGTTCTCATAGATGAGCAAAAGGCACATACATGCATCTCTAGCATGCTCACAATGTAATGTGCAATGTGGGTGCTCTACATGGATGCCTGTTTCCACAGTGGCCCAAAGAACAAAGAATGAAGACAGTGTGACTGAGCCATCCATGCATATAGGTATCCATGCGGAGCACCATGTTGCCCATCATGCTACAAATGGGGTGAAAACAGGGAGCTCCATCTCTTCCTCCACCATGGGAACAAATGTTCAGCCCCAGTGAATATAGGAAAAGGGTCTATGCTGCATCTGTTCATACTGATGCCTATTATGTCCCCTTGTGTTGAGGACAAGAAACAGTCATGTCAACCAAGTAAGGAAGCTGCTCCACAAGGAGCTGGAACTATTAGGCTGAGCAAAGGAGCTACCTCCTGGAGCTGCTATACCAGCTCCAAGGCAGCCCTGAGGGACAGATGGTTCTCAGAGAGAGACTGATGGCCCTGCCTCTTCCTAGAGCCATTGGGAACCAAGAACTGGAGCATGAACAGGTCCTGTCTTTTCCTGAGTAGGCCTCGTAGATGTGAGGCCACAGGCTGCTAGTCAGGCATTTGTCATCAGATCTGAGCTTCAGCCTGGATCAGTCATGGACCTTGAGGTCCTAGAGATTGTGAAAGAGGGTTCCAGAGTTGGTATAAGGACTTTTACAAAGGGCAGTGGGGGGGCAGTATTGGCGTCTCCTTGGACTGGGCTGGTGGCCTTTGGCTGCCTGTCAGAGGGTCACTATTTTGCATTGGGGCCACCTGTCTTCTTCTGGTTGAAAGGCCAGCCTTCTGGCCTAAAGATGGACACTTCTCCTGTGCTTATCACCTGGCGTGCTCCTTGCACTGTGGGGTATTGTGGTGGGTGCTCACTTCTCGGGAAGAGCACAAATAGTTGTTGTGTGATGGCCTTTCTTGTTTGCTGTTATGCTCACTGTCAGTTTTGCAACTTCTCTAGCATCCTCTTCAACAATGACATCAGATGAAGACCCCTGCTGGACCAGGCCAAAGACCCACCTAGCCCAGCACTCTGTTGTCACAGTGGCCAACCTGATGCCCAGGGGACGGCCTGAGCACAACAGCATTCTCCTAGCTGTGATTCCCAGCGACTGGCATTCAGAAGCATACTGCCTCTGACAGTGAAGGTAAAATGTGCTGCATTATGTCTTAGGATAAGGCAACAGGGGCCCCCTTGAACTCCTTCCTCTGTCCTGCATGTAATGCAATAGTCAGCTGTAAATGGCCATAGAATCAAGTGATGTCAAGCTGATGCAAGTAGTTGTTGTTCAGTTGTGCTCAGTACTTTCCCTTTCAGGATCAGCCTCCCCTCATCATTGGCAAGGGGCACTTTGTGACCACGTTTGCTTGTATTCCTCGTGGTTGTAATCACATTAGTCATCAACGAGCCATCACACCATGGTATTATTACAGCAGCTTTCCAGCTAGAAGGCAGAAATTGGGCGTAGCTGCTAGGAAGTTCTGAAAGAGGAACAAGTGTAATAACCTTGGAGAAATCCTTGGGGGGTGATGCAACAGAGTATGGCTCTTAAAGGGAAAAGGCATTTCATTGCAGAGAGGAGGAAGAAAATCAAATATATGAGAGAAACAGAACAGTTGAACAAATTATTGTGTGATATAAAGTGCTAGCTATAGTCCCTCAAAATTTTTTTTTGAAACAAGGTAAAAGGAAGCCCTTAGTGAACATTTTGGGGAGGGTTAGGCGTTGCTTTTTTCCCTTGTACTTTAATAACATTTTCCTTTTTTCCTCTCTCAGCTGGAGAATGTAATTTAAGCATGCAGCACCCCACTCCACACATAATTTAATTAGATATTATTCCAGTGAAATTAGATTTGCTTTGGTGCACCTCAAGTCCATATTAATGTATATTGAGTATGAGATTTTAAGAGTCCCTGTGAGATTAGGTTGATTTTTTTTAAAAATGACCATTCTCATGATGAGCTGGGTTTGCAGAGAGACCTGGTTTGTATATTGCAATGACCTCTATGGATTAACTGGGTCTATGGGGAGTAGGGATGGGTGAGAAATTAGATTCAGTTTGCATTTGAAGCTGAATCTAACAAATTCACACTTTCTGAAACAATATGAGAACCGAAACACTGCCATCCTTCAAAATTTGCACTTATGTGAATGTTGCAATGCACTTTGCCAATCAAATAATGTTCACAAAATGCATATATTAGGACATCATGTGTGTAAAAATGAATATATTTGTGAAAATAACATACAAAATGCATTATATTAGAAAAAATAGCTTACAGAAATGTGTACCTTAGTCAAAATTGCATACAAAAATGTGTTTATTAGGATAAATGCTGGTGAATTTTCATGAGGATTTTTTAAAAGAAAAAATTCAAATTGCTGCAGAAATGTGGAGAATTTAATTCAAGATTGGAAAAATGAGAAATTGAGATAACTGAAATTGACAGATCATTAATATAGAGACTTGGCTTGTACATTGCAATGGCACCTGTGGAGGGAACTGGGTCTCAGCACATAGAGCAGGGATGGAAGGATCTGTCAATTTCATTTCTCTCAGTTTCTCATTTTTCAAGTCTTAAATTCAGTTCTCCACATTTCTGCAGCAATTTGTGATTGATTAATTGATTTTTTAAAAAATCCTTAGGAAAATTCTTTGGTACTTTAGTGCAGACATCTCCTAATGAGCACATTATTTAATGCAGTTTTGACTGGCACACATTTTTTGCAAGCAATTTCTCCTAATATAATGCATTTTGTATTATATTTTCATTAATATGTTCATTTTAGACACATCCCTACCCTCTAAGAGGGCTTTTGCTGGAGTGTGAGGAGCTACTGGGGAAGTGAAGAGAAGACAGGCTGAGAAAAAATTCTTCTTTACTTCCCAAATTTCCTTAAGCTAAATTATCTTCTGAGACTGAATCTGTCCAAATTTTGACAAAAATTTGTCAACAAATATGGAAAACTAAACAATGGCCCACAGACTGGACAAATGCTATTGGAGGTCTCTGATTCATAGGGTTGCCATAACTCGTGATCGAAGGCACATAACAACAACAACAAAATTATCTTCTGATCCAAGCCGAGATCTCCAAATGCAGGACCTACCACAGTAGTGAATGGAAATCCCACTTCTGTGGGGTGAAATTTCAGAGGTATATATATGAGGTGTGAATAACACATTTAATAAATGAATGAATGAATGAATGAATGAAATATGCCCCTAGTGAGCCCAGTAACCCCAGCTACAGAGAATCAAGCCAATGATATCTGTATAGGCCAATTCTGGGTACTGTTTCATGGTCACTCAAGTGGTGAAACTTTGGGGGCTGAGTTTCATATATGGAAAAAGAGACTGAAACAGAGAGCGCACAGGAGTAATACAATGCCTGCCATTCCAACAGGGTGTGTGTGTGTGATTGCGCAGTCTAAAAATGGAATTAATAATAAAATAATCACAAGAATGCTTAGGGGGCATGACCAACTGTGGGATCCTAGTCAGTGTGAGGGTCAGGCCAAGTATGGGCAATTAGGGAGAAGGGAGAAATTTGGTTAGGGCAGGAATCGCAACCCATCACCCTTCAGTTGTACCCCTAGCAGGGAGCCCAGAATATGACCTTTCATTTTTATAAAATATAAGTTTCTCACCCTTCTAGAGAGAAAGGTATGGAACAAAATGTGCAGGTACTCTTCTAAGAGATTTCTGTGCAATGAGCCAGCCTGGCTGCTCCTGCCTCTCAGTATTATTATCCTGTGAGTGAACTCAAAGCTGTGATTGATAAGTGAGTTGTTTGGACACCAGGCAATAGGAAACCCTGGGGTCCTGAAGAACTGTTCTGTTGGACTCTCTTTCAGTACACTTTCCCTGCTTCTGTCTCCCACCCCCCAGTCCTTAGAATCTCGATTGTTTGCCCTTCCTTTTCCCCTAGCAACCAGGATGCATCTTTCCTGTGCTGGGTACACCTGAACTGAGGTTGTGCCTAGAAATTATTTTCTGCAAATAATACTACACAATGAGGGTGAATGTTAAAGAAACTACCTCCCCACAAAAGGCAAGTGTGAGAACTCTGAAAGATGCTTAGGCATGTCTGCTGATCTGCAGGAGCTAAAGACCGGGGACTATAATCCTTTGCATAGTTAACTTACAGTATAATGGTATACATTTCTTCTCAGAAAAGTGTCTCTTTGTGCTGGGGCTTACTTCCAGGTCAATGCACAGAGGATGGAAGCCTATGTTTTGGTTTAGGAATGGCATTAGGAAAAAAACAGGGTTCTTGCACCTTTAACAGCTTTATGGCAGCCAGAAATTTGACAGGTCAAGGCTTTTTTAGTATGGAGATACAATTATGAAAAAAAACTTCACCATGACTGCTCTCTAATTTTGTGTTATGCCGCATCCCTATGGCAGCTGTTTTGTAACTGGCGCCGTCAGCACTCTCTCAAAATGTGATATGTGCCCTCTAGAACAAAAAGGTTGGTAACCCCTGAGGTACATTTTAAGAAGAGACTACGCAATTTGCATTTCCTAAAACAATGCATGAACCAAAAGACAGTGGTCCATTGAAATTCACAATTCTCTGAATTTTGCAAGTCAGTTCTCCAACCACAAAGAGTGTACAAAATGTGTATATTAGGGGAATGTGTGTGTAAAAATGTTTATATTGGTGAAACAGCATACAAAATGCATTATGTTAGGGGGAATTGCTTTAAATATATATGTTAGAGGAAATGGCTTGATTTTTTTTTTTTTTTTGAGGACAAATGCACTCTAAAATGCCGTTGAATTTTCATGTGGACTTTTTTTAAAAGCAAACTGATGAGGAAATGTGGTGAACTGAATTAAGAGAGAGAAAATGAGTAAATGAAAGTAACTAAAATCAACAAATTCATCCGTCCCTTTCATTGGAGGCTGGCAGCTCGATGTCAGTGAGGCCATGAATCCATTCTAGGTTTTAGTCCGAACTTTCAAGGAGCTGTCCAAGGAGGACCTCCACGGGTCCCTTCTATCATCCAGTGTTTGCCTTCCTATGGAAAAAACACTAAGTGCAGACATTTATATGCAGAGAGGACCCCCTTTAGACTGACACCAAGGGTGTAGCTTGGCCTGTGCTCATGTCATCTTTTAAGAGATAAGCATCCATGAAAGCTGTGATGCGTCCTTCCCTGGCTCTCCCTGTCAGGTTCCTACCTGCTCGTGGTTACTGCCTGTCTCTAGGCACCACCAGGGACTCCACTATATACACTAATATATAGGAACATCACATTTCCCCCCCCCCTTAAACAACTGCAGAGTATTATTCCTGTTCCAGGATTTATACGTCGCGTTAACAAATAAAAGTCTCTATGGGGAAAATGTCTTTCTTTGTTCCTCTGTCTGGTCACATCACTGCAGTCCCAGCCACTTGCCTGGAAAGTCGATCGGCCAGTACATTGTCCTTGCCTTTTATGAACTGGAAGTCCACGATAGTCCTGTAGGGCCCAGGACCACCTCTGCAGCATAGTGTTATGGTTTTTCATAGTCTGCAACCATAACAAGGCCCGATGATCCGTAGTCACTGTGAATCTTCGTCCCCACACGTATGGGCGCAACTTGTTCAGTCCCCACACGACCGCTAGGCACTCCTTCTGGACCGACGAATAGTTTTTCTCCCTCGGCGTCAGCTTGCGACTCAGATACGCCACTGGATGTCTGGTGCCTTCTCTCTCCTGCAGCAAGACGACTCCCAGTGCGAGGTCTGACGCATCTGTAGCCACGATGAATGGTTGCTCATAGTCTGGTGCTATTAATATGGGTCCTTGGCACAAGGCTTGCTTCAGCAGATCAAAAGGCTTCTGACATTCATCCGTCCATACCACACGCTCAGAACACTTCTTCTTGGTCAATTCATGGAAGGGGGTTGCTATTTCCCCAAAATTTCTCACAAACTTCCTATAAAATCCAGCCACACCCAGAAATGCCCTTACTTGTTTTTTGGTTAAGGGGATCGGCCACGCTTGTATTGCCTCCACCTTGCTCCATAAGGGGGTGATTTTCCCACTCCCCACCTTATGTCCTAAATAGATTACTTCCTTTAGTCCAAACTGGCATTTCTTAGCTTTTATTGTGAGGCCTGCTTTTCTTAAGGCCTCCAATACTGTTGTCAGGTGCTCAGGCACCGACTTGCTAAAAATGGCCACGTCATCGATATAGGCCACTGCAAAATCTGACATGCCTCGCAACACAGTATTGATTAGCCTCTGAAATGAACTTGGTGAGTTCCTTAGTCCCATGGGTAAGGTCACAAACTCATATAACCCATCTGGTGTACTGAAGGCAGTTTTGGCTCTGGATTGCTCGTCTAGTTCCATTTGCCAAAATCCTTTACAGAGATCTAGTGTAGAGATAATGGTTGCTGCCCCCAATAACTCTAACATTGCGTCTACCCTAGGCATAGGATACGCATCTGGGACAGTAATTTTATTGATTAGCCGATAATCAATGCAAAACCTTGTCGTTCCATCTTTTTTCGGAACCAGGACAATACTTGAGGCCCAGGGACTGATGGATTCCCTGATCACTCCTAATTCCAGCATCTCTTCCACCTCCTTTTTGATCTCATTCAAAACTTTTCCATTCACACGGTACGGAACAGATCTGATTGGGGCATGATCTCCAGTATCAATGGAATGTATAACTATACTGGTTCGGCCAGGTTTGTTGCCAAAGAGATTCCTATAGGTTTTCAAAACTCTCAGAATCTCCTCTTTTACTTCCTCCTTCACCTCCTCTGACCATTCCACTTGATCTACCCCTCCTTTGTCTTTGCTTTCCTGTACCAAATCTGGAAGTTCAGGCCCACTTCCCTCAGGGAATAAGGTAACTTGCAACACCTTTGCATCCCTGGTATGGTAAGGCTTCAACATATTTACATGAACCACTTTGCTTTTGTTTAATTGGTCTGTGGTGATTACATATGTCACTGTGTCAAGCCTTTCTCTGATGGTATATGGTCCTTCCCAGTTAGCCTGTAATTTGTCATGTTTCCTGGGTATGAACGCCATAACCATATCTCCCACATCATACACACGTTCCCTGGCTGTTCTGTCATACCAGTAACTTTGCTTCTGCTGTGCTTGACTGAGATTCTTTTTCACCACCTCCATCATTTGTTTCACTGGTTCACATTCATCCTTTCTCTCAGCAGGCATCCACAGTCTATATAAAATCCCATTCTCACACACAACTTGATTCCTCAGTTTGTCAGTGAAAGGAATCTGTTGGGCCACAGCTTGCTCTTTTATTTGATCCAAACTGGTATCCTTATTCAGTTCTTCTCTGAAGGGCTCTGTCTCTTCTCCAGAGACCAGGTGATACAATTTGTCTCCTTCAGCAGGCCTGCTAGTGGTTGCTATGGTGACCTGAGGCTGGTTAACAGATTCCACCCTGTTTGTTTCAGCACCCCTTAATATGGCTTCTTTTTCTCTGCCAATTTGCTGTCTGGTCACTACATATATTTTCCCCTGTGCCCCCATAACATCTCTTCCCAGTATTACTGGTTCTTGTTGCTGGGCATTAATACCAACTTTATATTGGCCCTTTCGGCCTCTCCATTCCATTTTCACTAGGGCCACAGGCAAACTCTCTGGTTGACCCCTCACTCCTTGGATAGTCACCATTTCCTGAGGTAATATTTCTTCAGATTTTATTAAATCTGGCCTCAGTAATGTCTGAGCGGCACCAGTATCAAGCAATGCCCAATAATTTGCCCCTTGTACACTCACTTCCTCTCTCAGACTTGAATCAAGGTCTGTTACTTCTGTCCAGTTTATCTGGCAAAACTGAACCTTTTTCGCTGCTTCTAAAGCCTTGGGCTCTGTTTTCACTGCCCTTGTCTGAGCAGGATTACTAATGGGGTTGGCAACCTCACATTGAAAACGTAGGTGCCCCAGTCTACCACATTTGTAGCATAATTTCTCCTCACTTTTAGCGTACACAGATCCACTCTGGGGTGTCCTGTGCCCTTCAGATTTTAATGCAGGACTCACTCGCTGTGGTACCACATCCCTTCTGCCAGCACTATATGGTCTGGGTTTAAACTCTCTTGATGTTTTCCCCACCCAGCCAGTTCTATTGGAGGCGAAGTGATCCGCCATCTCTGCAGCCTCCTGCACAGATGTAGGGGAACGGTCTTTGACCAGGAGCCTTATTTCTGGTGGTAACTGATGGTATAATTGATCCAGTATCATGAGGCTTTTCACCTCTTCCACTGACTGAGCTTTGGCACTACTCATCCACTTTCCAAATATATCCATCAACTTTGCTCCCAGTTCCACAAAAGACCTCCCTGTCTGTATCTGGCAATTTCTGAAAAGCTTTCTAAAATAATCAGGCCCCAGTCTGAATCTTTTAAACACTGCTTCTTTGAATTCAGCATAGGTGACGGGCTTGTCTGAGGGGAAATATTGGTATACCTCAGCCAATTCCCCTTTAATCAGGTTTGATAAATACTGCATGTATTTATCTTCAGGTAGCCCCCACAACTGAGCTGCTTTTTCAAAGGTGCTGAGGTAAATTTGAGGATCTTGACCAGGCTCATAGACAGCAAAGTCCTTTGGAGTAATTTTTATTTTTGCTCCATCTCTCTCTTTCCTTGTCTCCTCAGAGTGAAATTTCTCTCTATCAAATTTTAACTTTTCTACTTGTAATTCAGCATCCAATGCTCGTTGCTTCTCCCTCTCCTCAAACCCCAATCTCATTCTCTCAGTTTCCAACTCCCTCTGTTTTTCCTTCTCTGCACCTTCCATCCTCAATCTCTCAGCTTCCAACTCCCGCTGTTTATCTTTTTCCTCAGCCTCCATCCTCAATCTCTCAGCTTCCAACTCTCTCTGCTTGTCTTTTTCCTCAGCCTCCATCCTCAATCTCTCAGCTTCCAACTCTCTCTGTTTTTCCTTCTCTGCACCTTCCATCCTCAACTTCTCTCTCAAGTACTCTATATAAGCGGGATTGCTTAAATATCCTTCTGGGGTCTCTGACAGGTTGTTTTTGCTGGGCAGTTGCAAATCCTATAAGTGCTACCCTCAATTCATCTACCCCTTTACCCTCATGAGGTAAATTGAATGTTATGCACTTCTCCACCAGCTCCTCTCTTTTCATTTTTATGTATTCAGCCATGGTGTTTGAGTTCACTCACTCTTTGCCACACACTCTTTGCCAGTCACTCTCACAAGTAATCTTGTTTTGTTATTTCTGTTTGCCACACCACTGTATCTGGATTCTCTGTTGTTCATATCCCACCGCTACTGCCACCACATGTGAGGCGTCCTTCCCTGGCTCTCCCTGTCAGGTTCCTACCTGCTCGTGGTTACTGCCTGTCTCTAGGCACCACCAGGGACTCCACCAGTCCGTACCGCACTCTCTTATGGTTTACCTATCCGCTCTAGCACAGATCTCAACAGATCCCCCTGCTAGGCAACCACCAGTAACATCCCAATACTAGTATTCCCAGAGACTCTGAATACTGGTATTGTTATTCTCTTCACCGCTGCCACCATTTGTTACAGTTCCCCTTCAGCCTTGGTCATTACCTTACCCTCCCTTCTGGTCTGTGAAACCCCAGCCAAGGATCAGGCCTTTGGTAAACCAAATTAAGTATTTATTACAGATAACAAAGCTAACAAGATTAACAAGATTTCTTCTTAAGGCACATAAGCATATGGTTTTACTCAATACTAATCCGAACTCCACCCCCCTCCTGGTAAACAACTCTCTAAACCCCACCAAGCAATCCACTCTTTCTCTTCTCCCCCCAGATTCCACAATTCACCACCTCACATTCACCCAGATTTACCTGTCATCCTTTCATTTATACTGTCAGCCATTTTAAACATTCAGCCAATCATCAAGCATTCTATTGCCCATTCACTCCCCCTCCTCTTTCACTACTTACCATGTATACTCTAAACAACCAGCACTTACCATATATACACTAATGTATAGGAACATCACAAAAGCCCCTTCACACATTCATTCAGAATGCCTGAAGTGGGCTAAGAGTAGGGCTGTGCTACATATTTGGCCAAGGCCTGAGCCAATCGGGCCTCTTCGGAAGCATTTGGGCCTTGGCTGAGTCGGTTTGAGTAGCCCCGGATCGCTAAGGGTCAGAATGATCCGGGGCAGAAAAAAGAGGCAGGCATGCGCAGAAAAAAAGACAGAAACCAGGAAAAGGAGGTACCTCTTTGTGGGAAAAGGCAGGTGTCTTTCTGCCCAACCTCTGCTCCTTCCCACAGGCTGCCGTAAGCCCCACGCTCCAAATCCACTAAGTGAGCAGCTTCCCTGAATGCAGGGAACCCGCTCACAAAGGAGCAGTATCCCACAGCAGGAATCCTCTAGCTCATCAGCTGACAAGCAAGAGGATTCATTCTGTGTGGTTGCACCCACCTGCTCTCCGTCAAGTGGGGGGGAGAGGGAGACATAGTGTCTCCTTCTTTCTCCCCTCCCAACTATATTTTTAATTTTAAAAACCCTTAGCCTGGCCCACCGAATACCTTCAAGGATGGATCTAGGGCAAGGTGGGTAGTCCTATATTCACGACTGGGAAGACTGGCCCTCCTTGGACAGATAGGGAGGGCTGTGCACAGCCCTAGTTAAGAGCAGGCTTGTTCATACACTACCCTAAGCATGGGTGCAAGCTGTCTCTACACATGTATAAAGAGTGTACACGTGTTGATTTGTACCTCTCAGCTGTTGTGAACACACACACACCAACTATACACTTGATGAATGTTACAAACTGTACGAGTGCACAGCTCAACTATTTGTGTTCACAGATCATACCACTTGTTGAAGGGAATGTATGAACACCTCTAGTGCAATGCAATGTCAGGAGAGTTAGACAGAATGGTGGGAAGTCATAGAACAGGTGTGAGGGACCTTTGGCCCTCCAGATGTTGCTGAACCACAGTTCCCACCATCCGTGGCCATTGTCCATGCTTGCTAGGGCTGCAGGGAGTTGTAGCTCAGCAACATCTGGAGGGCTACAGATTCCCCACTCCTGCTGTAGACAATATTGATGGACCCATGGTCTGACTCACTTGTAATTCATCAACATCTGGAGAGCCCATGTTTCCCCACAGCTATCATAGATAGAGTGAGAAATGAGCAAATGTGCTTCCCACCCGTCTTGAGAGTCCATTCGGAGGCTGTGAAAGTGAGGAGGGGGGATTTCTTTCATTCTTTTGATTAGACTAGCATATTAGATGTGACACTTGGTTTATAATAACAGTGTCTCAATAACAAATTGCAGATTGAGCAGATCCAAAAGAGAAAGAAAAGAGAACAATAAAGATGAAATAAGAAGCAATAGGGGAACTGAATAAAGTTACAATTAATAGGACAGAAAGTATAACAGAGAGAGGTGGAAGGGAGACATTATAGCTGTTCTTAAGCATTAAGATAAAAATATTGCTATTGTTCTTAACAAATAAATTTCTCCCAGAATAATAATTATTGACTAACTGTATTTTGTACTTTGTTATTCTAAAATGAAATAAAAATGGAAATGGACTGCCTTCAAGTCGATCCCGACTTATGGCTACCCTATGAATAGGGTTTTCATGGTAAGCGATATTCAGAGGAGGTTTACCATTGCCTTTCTCTAAGGCTGAGAGGCAGTGACTGGTCCAAGGTCACCCAGTGAGCTTTAGGGCTGTGTGGGGATTCAAACCCTGGTCTCCCAAGTCGTAGTCCAACACTCTAACCACTACACCACACTGGCTCTCAAAATGAAATAAGGGGAGTCCATTTTTTGATGAACATGTTGTCCTGCTGACTGCCCTCTTTGACCATTATGATATTTGTCAACTTGATCTCACCGACTATGTCCCAAAGTCTTATTAACCAATTGTCTTTGATGGTCAAGTCCATAACTTTTTCCAATTCTAACAAAGCCATATGGGCTGCTCTTGATAAATGCACCATAATTTCTGTATCTTCAGCAAGAAGTTTGGTCGGGGGTGAATTTCACCTATTTTGGAGAGAAGGGGTAAATGTTGTGCACAAAACACGCCAGCACTCCTCCTCCTCGCTTTTTATTGCTGCCATATTTAACTCCCTGTATGACCACAGAATGATGCCATGTCGTGACATCAGGTTGTATCCAACATTCGTTTTAGTCAAAGTAGACCCATTCAAATTAATGAACATGACTAACTCATGTTCATTAATTTCAATGGGCTTATAATGGTTGGGACTTAGCTGGATACAAACAGTTTCATTTGAAGGGCCATTTTGGAAGGGGGGATGGCTGCCCCCATGGAAGGTCATCTAAGATCAACTTTATATGAATAAAGATATAGCAATCAGTAGCAGCAAGGAGCAAATGAATTTTGCACCCCAGCCTCGAAATTCACAGTCACACCCTAAAACATGGCAGAGACTACACAGCTCGCCATGGCCCTCCAAATATTCTGGTTGAACTTCTGGCTCAACTTTGGGGATTCAGCTGAAGTTCTCTGCAAGTGTCTCATTCTCTGGGTCAATATGGTAGGAACAGCCACTCTTTGTAATTACTGTGTCAATAAGACTGTGCATCTGTAAGAAAAAATAACCTCCAACAGATGAATGCAATTGTGAGTGAAAAAGAGGACCACCCAGTCTGGATTACAGTGCAAAAAATATACGAGACGCCAAGCCTTGCTGAATATGTATGCAATTATCCATCATCATACTGTATATGCAAGGAAGATGCATCCCAGATACTTTGCACAAGACTTTTCCAACTCCATACACTTTCCTCATCCTTGATTTTGTGTTTGGCATCCTTGTTCGCTTATAATATTTAGCACCTGATTTTATCCACATGAAATTTGACTTCATCCAGAATTCTCTCCCCTACACACACACACATGCACACACGCATGCAGACACGCACGCACACACGCACGCACATCACCACCTTCCTTCTCTTTGTGAGCAATATCAGCAAGACTGAAATTTCCTACATTAGCTGTTTCACCAGAGGTGGCATTGATCATGCTTTGCAAAAAGAGACAGATGCATTTTATTAATGACACAGCAAATCCAAGGGTATTTAAAAGCAACAACAGGGATGCCTCTCTGTTAGCATAATTTGCTAGCAAGTCTTGAAAAGCACCATGAAATAGGGAATGGAAATGTGAAGCTCTCGATCCATCACTTGTCTAGCCAGCCAGAGGTCAACAACAAGGTGTCTGCAGGTGCCAATGTGCCCGCCAGTTCCTCCTTTGTTCACTCACTAAAGGTCTCAGTAAACATCCCCTCAAAAATCCTTAATGCATGAGTGCTCTTCCTGCTCAGTTCCTGCTTGCACTGGCTCAGTCTCTCCTACACAAAACACAACCCTTTAAACATGCCCACATTTCACTGGGTGCCAAGACTGGATGCCCTCCCTCCCTCCTGATCTCAAGAGAGGAGAGGGGCAATGAGCTTATCTGTGTGACCAAGTGTGCTGGTGTCTAGGGTTGCCAGGTTCCTGGCCTGAGACTGATCCTGTCTCTTTAGGAGAAGAGAAAGTCAGCCAAGGGCAGGTGTTCTTGCAACTTTGTAATGGGAAAAACCACAAGGTGGAATTCTCTCTTCTCCCTGCACAACTTTTAAAGATACAGAAGACCTTTTGGTTGCCAGACCCAGCCTCCAAGAGGTCTTCTGTATCTTTAAAAGTTGTGCAGGGGGAAGGGAAAATTCCACCTTGTTGTTTTTCTCATTACAGTGTTGCAAGAACACCTGCACTTGGCTGACTTTCTCTTCTCCTAAAGAGACAGGATCAGTCTCAGGCCATGGACCTGGCAACCCTACTGGTGGCTGATGTAGGTGTCTTTTCGCCTGTTGATGGGGCGGCTGATGAAGTGTCATGTCTGCACCATTTTATGGTCCTGTCTCTATTTCTTGCTCTTTTAGATGCAGCAGTCATTACGCCGTGCCCCCATGGCAGCCATTTTGTGTTATGCCACACACCAGGGCAATCCTTTTGTGACTGGCACTCATTACACTTTCTCAACATTCCTAATGTACCCATTGGCCCGAAAATGTTGGTGACTCCTGGTTTACAGTCACTGGTCGTTGGTCCATTAAAGCTACTGGGACACTGCCCTACCAGCCTCAGACTGCTCTGAGCCAGCCCTCACTTGCCTATCTCCTTACTTAAAACCAATCCAGAGGTTGGCCCTGCCTGTTACCTTCCTCTCCCTTAGTCTCAGTGTTGCGCTTCTAGAATTCAGCAGGTAGGAGGATGGGGACAAAGCTGGGATTAGTCGGCTTGTATCTCATTGGCTCTGGCTCTACCTACTGTCAGGCTCTCTGTCGTCCGCCCCACCGATGCCCACCATTCACCAGTGCTTGAAGCCTGTATTTACATTAATCAGGGGTGTAGTCATCCAGGGTCTCAGGGGTCTTAAACTCCTTATTTTTTTGGAGCCAGGCCCAGCAGGGTTGCTATGTCTCCAGCATCTTATGAGCATGAAAGAGGAGAGTGTTAGCCACTGACAAGAGTCTTCTAACTTGCTTCTTTGTCATTTCCTGCTGATTGGAACCAATCAGAGTGAAATGAATTCCTATTTGTTCCTACTTCAAAAAGCCAAGTTGTGAAAATTCTGCAATTGCAGAAGAGACAGTGAATCCTGATGATAGCATCCCATCTACACCATCAAGCAATTTGGAAGAAGCAGAAGATAAACATGTAGGCTCTGAATTTAGTAATTCCAGCAATATCTCTGGCTATGAGAAAGGACAGTGAAATGGTGTCAGTGACAGAGCAGCAGAAAGTACGCTTCAATCTTGGCAAGATTATTCTGTAATCTTAGAAGGGGGCATGGCTGTGAGGGGGCATGACTTGTGTCTATTATGAAGGGACCCTGCACTTCTGAATTTGCCAGGACACTACTGGCATTAATCCTTCAGGGTTATATTCAGTGGTTGTCAGTACTGTAGTGGCAAATTCAGAAGTACAGGGTCCCTCCATGTTAGTCACAGCCACGTCCCCTCCCCCATTTTTGCTGCTGAGTTGGGAATGAGATCCTTGTTCATGCCTTCTACCAAAACAGTCTTCTCAGTGACTAACTCACCCCGGCTAACTCACCCCCTTTCACTCTGATTGGCTCCAATCAGTAGGAAAGGTCAAGGAAGCATCTTAGAAGACTCTTCTCAGTGGCTAACACACTCCCCTTTCATGCTGATGGGTTCACAGTATGCTGGAGACATAGGGACTTTGCTGGGACCCTGCTCCCAAAAAAGTAAAGGGTCTATGACTCCCTGAGAACTTGGACAACTACACTGTTGGCAGTTGTGTGAGCAGAAGGCAGATCATGCAGTCACTCTCTCTTTTCCTTCACCCCCCTGCAACCCCTTGAAAGCCCTCTCCAAAGGGTTACCTCCTTCCCAAAAAGGGTTCTGCAACATATGGAGATGCACCAGGAAGTGGGGGGGGCAGAAAACAGCCAAAATCAGGTGCGGGGATCTTGCAACGAAAAGCTTCTACGGCAGCAAGGTCCCACCACCCAACTTTGGGTGATCCCCCTTTTTCCCTGCAGTCCTGTATGAAACAGTCCCTAGTACCCATATTCCCCCAACCTTCTAGAGAGGGGTTTTGTGTGCTGTGGGGGGAGGAACCAAAGAGGAAGATCAGTTGTTTTAAACTGTTTTTAATATTGTATTTTTAAATTGATGTAAACCACCGTGGTGAAGGACAGGTAAGTAGTAGTAGTAGTAGTAGTAGTAGTAGTAGTAGTAGTAGTAGTAGTAGTAGTAATAATAATAATAATAATAATAATAATAATAATAATGACCAGTGTTGCACAGTGGTTAGAGTGTCACCCTCGGACCTGGGAGACCTGAGTTCAAATCCCAGCTCAACCATGAAGCTCACTGGGTGACCTTGGGCTGCTCACTGTCTCTCAGCCTAATCTACCTCCCAGGGTTGTTGTGAGGATAAAATTAGGGAGGGTAAATCATGTTTGTCCGCCACCTTGAGCTCCTTGGAGGAAAGGTGGGATATAAATGTAATAACCCATAAACAAATAAACAACAACAGTAACACAAGCTGCCATCTGCTCACACAACCCTTGGATACAACTTTTAGGGACTTACTCTCTGCCACGCTGCAGACATAGGTTTACCAATGTCATCTGATGGTTCTGAGAGCTAGACTTGTGTCTAGAAACCTTCCGGCAGGTAGCTCTTAGCTGATGTTTTCCAGATCCAATTCCTGAAAAGCGAGGAAACTCCTCCGTTCAGTGAATTTTCCCTTCAGAGCACAGGCTCAGGGAAGCCAGAAGCGGAGCCCGGACTTTCAGTTTCTCCCTTCAATTCTCTCTGGGCTTCCTCTTTTGGCAAGCACAGCTGCTTGAAGCCATATGTGTTTTTTCAGTGGTCCTTGCAAAGAGATTTCATTTCGTCAACTCACAGTCGTGTCCTAAGGAATAATTAATCCCATCCCTATAACGTAAGAATTGGCCTCAATTCCATATCAATGAGCCGTTGCAATCCCTAATTTCCATCTGTATAAGAGTGAGGATGCAGCAAGAACGGGACAAAATGCCGCTGACTGACATGGCAATCAGACAAAGAAAAGTATAGGGGGTTTTCCTCCTCCTGTAGTTGCTTTTTTCCCATTGCTAACAGGATATCTGCCTCTTGGTATCCAAGACTTCAAGGTGTTGGACACTGAGGCATCCCCCTGCTTTTCTGATCCCTTGTTAGAAGCTGAAGAAACATCTTACTGGTTTTGTTTTCTGTCCTGTTCACAGATGACCAGCCGGAGCATTTTTCTTATTACCCACGGTTAAACAAAAGAAGGATCTGATAATCTGGTGGCAGGAGGGGGAGAAGAAATCCCGTTAACAGCCAGATTCTTTTTGTAGGGGAGGGGTCTGCACTCACAAGGATGCTTCAGTCGGTTTTAATTCACTCTGATTGAAATCGGTGATTGTAGGAGGAGCATGCCAGGATGTGTGGTATAAACATGCAGAGCTGCCATAGCAGATAGGTGCAAAAGTCAGTGGGGAGGGGAGAGGGAGAGAGTGGATCTACCTTTCCAGGCACACATCTTGAACTCCTGGTTTTAATGAGTGGTGATGTATTGGAGGGGAAACACATGGACATGCACATTCAGCACTTATTTCAGAGCAGGAGTGATGATGTCATCTGCCAAGGTAATCGATGGGCCCTCCTTGCCCTGGCAAAAGAATGAGGTGATAATGAGGCTTTTAAGTTTGCTTGTGACAGATTAGAATTCAGGAAGTCAGAGAATGATGAAAACATGCAAGCAGAGGTTGGATACTCCTTTCTTTTTCTTTGACGGGTTGCATTTCAGCTGGCTGAAGATCTTTTTGCTGAAAGCTCAGTGTGTTTTACAAGGTGAAGCATCGCTGAGTTCAGTGGAGCTTACTCCCAAGTAAAAATGCAGAGGACTGCATTCATGCTGATTCTAATAAATTTGGTATTATAGACTATGAAATTGCCTTGGGCCATAGTTATAACAGGGCTGTCATGAGGAGATCCTGTCAAAGTTCACTACTACAACACTGTTGGTGAGCCAGTTCCAGGCACAAGCCAACATGTCCTCTCTGTCCATCCTGCTGTCCTGTTCACAGGCATTTTGGCTGATTTTTTGGAAGAGGGGGAGTTCAAACTCTGCTACCAGAGTTTCTCCTGATGTTTACAAGTTGATGGCCACCAGATGACTGCAGTCATAATTACTGGCCATAATAGCTATGCTCTCCCTCCATGGGCAGAGGCAATGTGTCTCTGATGGCCAGTTGCAGGAAACCACAAGAGTGAAGAGTGCTCTTGTGTTCAGGCTCTGCTTATGGGCTTCCCATAATGGGTATGCTGAAATTCAACATCGTCTGAGCTCTGCGAGTACCGCATTCTCTCGAATGAAGCATAGAGTGTTTGAGGATCGGGATATTCGCAGGGAGACCAAAATGCTTATTTACAAAGCCATTGTACTACCGACCTTACTGTACACCTGTGAAACATGGCCCATCTATAAACTCCACTCCTAACTTCTTGAAAGATTCCACCAATGATGCTTCCAGAAAATTCTGCAAATTACTTGGGAAGACAGACGGACTAATGTTAGCGTTTTGGAAGAAGCAAAGACTACCAGTGTTGAAACAATGATCCTTCAACATCAACTTTGCTGGACCAGCCATGTTGTTCGAATGCCTGATCACCGTCTTCCAAAGCAGCTACTTTACTCCCAACTTAAGGATGGAAAACGGAATGTCGCTGGACAGCAAAAGAGGTTTAAAGATGTTGTTAAAGCAAATCTAAAAAAATGTAACATGAGCATTGAGAACTGGGAAGTCTTGGCCCATGAGCGTCCCAAATGGAGGCCGGCTATTATCAAAGGCGCTGTGGACTTTGAAGAAGTATGAATACAGGGCGAACAGGACAAACAAAGTGGAAGGCATGTCAAACAAATCCTCATCGCGACCATCTTCCATCTGGAAACCAATGTCCTCACTGTGGGAGGCTGTGTGGATCCAGAATTGGCCTCCACAGTCACTTACGGACCCACTGTTAAAGACCTTACCTTGGAAGACAAACTTACTCAGTCACAAGCAATCGCCAGTGAATGAATGAATGATCTGCTTGACCACTGTGAGAACAGGATGCTGGGCCAGATGGGCCGTTGGCCTGATCCAGCAGGGCTCTTCTCATGTCCTCCTGCTGATGCACAGATAAGGATTTGCATCTCTCTATGTTATGTTTGATCTTCCAGGAGTTTCCCTCCAAGTTTTGGATTTCACAGTTGAACTCTGAAAGTTCTGATTTTTCAATCGCCATTCTCCAAATGACACTTCCATGTTCCCATCAGTACTTCCTTTAATTTGACTGCCACGTGTCCCATCCATAAAATGTACCTCAATAACTGGGCTTCTGCCTCCTCTCTTGTTTAGTTGGAATCGATCCCATTTCATGCTGACATTGTGGTTGATGCAGTAATTTACTGGCTCTACCCTGCAATTTTCTCAGGCCTTCCATGAAGAGTCTGTGGTTTTCTGGCTCTTAAGACTGGGATAAGCACAAAGTTATTGATGATTCCTAGTTAAATAGTCTGAAACCTCAAAAGGTATATACTGTATATCACCTCCATTTAGCACTGAAATGATGGCTCTGAAAGCCTGATTCAGTGTACTGGTGTCTAAA
The DNA here is from genome assembly GCF_030035675.1 of Rhineura floridana. Classification (NCBI taxonomy): domain Eukaryota; kingdom Metazoa; phylum Chordata; class Lepidosauria; order Squamata; family Rhineuridae; genus Rhineura; species Rhineura floridana. Next base: position 171,868,381 of record NC_084484.1, read on the forward strand.
AGGAACAGATTGCTTCATTTTCTCTGAATCTGTAACTCTTCCCCAGATCTTTGTTAATGTGTAATTGTATTGATGTGGTATTTCAGAACAGAGAGAGAGAGAGAGAGAGAGAGAGCTCTTCCATCCTCCAATTTGAGTTGTTTTTCAAAAAACCAACCATTTAAAATAAAAATAAACATCTGATCTTCACTGGCACACAGTATTTTAAAATTGAAAAAAATCTTATGTCGAGAAAATAGTCTCCGTGGATGTGGTGAATTTTGTGTGTGTGTGGAGGGTCCACTTTAAGAAATGCATTATTATATGCAGTGCTTTGGGGGTATAAAAAATGAGGTACTCGTACTCATACCTTGATAAAAGTCTGAGAGCACCAGCACAAAATGGCTCCTATGGGCAGCAAAAAAAGAGATGCTAGTACTCTGTACCAGTGTAGTACTGTCACACGAAAAGCCCTGGTTATATGAAATTAATCAATAACATAATAACATAATAAGCAAACAAAGCAAAGCTGGGCAAATGAAATGGATGCAGTACCAGTCACATAAAAGTTAAAGTTCAAAATTATTATCTGTAGAAAGCACATATATTTATGCATGCAACTCTTCTTCAGTCATGCTAAAATTAATAAGTTAACAGTTTTCTTTCCAGTGCCTTTATCAATACAGTCACTGCTTCCAGTGTCTTCATTTTTTCTTATAATCTAAATATTATATTTATAAATATTTCCATAAAAATAGTTTCCAGGTGAAGTTTTGAATATGAATAGAGCATATAAACCACATACAGAGAGCAACCCCCTTTATGATGTGCACCTTAACACAGTGAGGGGGGTTGAGAGTGCTGAAGAAGTGGAGAGCAATGCCGTCAGGAGTCTAGACCAAGTGGCTATGCTCCTAGCAGGGGCACCCAAGGCGGAATGGTCAAAACTGAGACACCAGACCAAGACACATCCAGACTCAGAGGAAGGCAATGGTAAACCACCTCTGAATACCTCTTACCATGAAAACCCTATGAACAGAGTATCCAAAATGCAACACGAGATAGTGCTGGAAGATGAGACCCCCAGGTCAGATGGCACTCACCGAGCTACTGCGAAAGAACAAAGGACAAGTACGCTGTGACTAATGACGCAGCTGAGTCAAAGCCGAAAGGAAGCCCAGACGCTGATGCGCACAGATGCGAAGGGAGAGTCCAGTGTTGTACGACGCACACAATAGGAACATGGAACGTGAGAAGCATGAACCAGGGAAAGTCAGAAATTGTCAAGCAAAAAATGAAACGTATCAACATTACAATACTTGGCGTGAGTGAATTAAAATGGACGGGAATGGGACATTTTCAATCAGGCAACTACAAAACACTTTATGCAGGAAATGAGAAATCAAAAAGAAATGGGGTTGCTTTAATAGTGAGAAGTGATGTAGCAAAAGCAATTAGGAGCTACAACGCAAGGTCTGAGCAAGTGATATCAATGAGATTAAACTGGAAACCTATTAACATAACCATCATCCAAGTCTATGCTCCAACAGCAAATGCAGAAGAAGAGGAATTGGAGAGATTTTATGCAGAAGTACAGGAGGAAATTGATCACACACCAAAACAAGATATGATGATAATCATGAGGAACTGGAATGCAAAAGTAGGGAACAGAGAAGAACTAGGAATTGTGGGGAAATGGGGCCTATGAGACACAAATGAAGCAGGAGAAAGACTTATTGAATTCTGTGAAGCCAATGATTTGTTTCTTGCAAACACATCTTTTGAGCAACCAAAAAGACAACTATACACGTGGACATCAGCAGATGGTCAATATAGGAATGAAATTGATTATATAATTGGCAACAGAAGATGGAGAAGTTCCATACTTTCTGCAAAAACAAGACCAGGAGCAGACTGCGGTACAGATCATGAACTGGTCGTATAGAAAATCAGAGTAAAGCTAAAGAAGACCAACAAAGCACTCATAATGCCAAAATACAATTTAAATAACATCCCAGAAGAATATAAAGATCAAATAAGGAACAGATTTGAGGCTTTAAACTTAGCTGTCAGAGAACCAGAAGAACTATGGAGTGAAGTCAAAGACAATATCAGGCAAGAATGCAAAAAGACAATACCGCTAGTTAAAAAGAGAGAAAGACCTCAATGGATGACTGAAGAAACTCTTCAAATGGTTAAAGAGAGAAGGAAAGTGAAAGCAAAAGGAGATAGAAACATGGTCAGAACCCTAAATGCAACAATACAGTGACTAGTACATTAGAGACAAAGAAAACTATTACAATAGTTATTGTATAGAAATAGAAGAGAACAACAAAAAGGGAAGAACAAAGAACCCTATTCCAAAAGTTTAGAGAAATGAAATGGAAATTCAAACCAAGAGTAGGGATGTTGAATAATCAACAGGGGAACACACTGACTGACCAAGATGAAATAAAAGGAAGATGGAAGCAATACACATAAGAACTCTATAAAAAGATGTGAGGATGACAGATTCATTCACAGAGAAACCATATGATGAAGAACCAAAAATTTTAGAATGTGAGGTAAAAGCAGCTCTTAAAGTACAAATCACCAGGAACAGATGGCATACTGATAGAGTTGCTACAAGCTACTGAGACTGAATCTGTCCAAATTTTCACAAAAATTTGTCAAGAAATATGGAAAACTAAACAATGGCCTACAGACTGGAAGCGTTCAATATATATCCCAATTCCAAATAAAGGGGATCCCAGGGAATGCAGTAATTATCTAACTATTGCCTTAATATCCCATGCAAGTAAAGTAATGCTCAAGATTCTACAACAAAGGCTCTTACCATTTATGGAGTGAGAAATGCCAGATGTCCAAGGGAAGAGGTACCAGAGATCACAACGCAAACATACATTGGATAATGGACTGGATAAAGGAATTTCAGAAGAAAATCACCCTGTGCTTTATAGATTACAACAAAGCCTTTGATTGTGTAGATCATGAAAAACTATGGAATGCCACACCATCTGATTGTCCTGATGTGCAACCTATACTCTGGACAAGAGGCTACTGTAAGGACAGAATATGGAGAAACCGATTGGTTCCGCATCGGAAAGGGTGTGAGAGAGGGGTGTATTTTATCACTGTATTTGTTTAATCTATATGCAGAATGTATCATACGGAAAGCGGGATTGGACCAAGATGAAGGAGGTGTGAAAATTGGAGGGAAAAATATCATTAATTTAAGATATGCAGACAATACTATACTATTAGCAGAAACCAGTAATGATTTGAAATGAATGCTGATGGAAGTTAAAGAGAAAAGCACAAAAGCAGGACTACAGCTCAATGTCAAAAAGACTAAAGTAATGACAACAGCAGATTTATGTAACTTTTCAGTTGACAGTGAGGACATTGAACTTGTCAAGGATTATCAATACCTCGGCACAGTCATTAACCAAAATGGAGACAATAGTCAAGAAATCAGAAGAAGGCTAGGACTGGGGAGGGCAGCTATGAAAGAACTAGAAAAGGTCCTCAAATGCAAAAATGTATCAATGAACACCAAAGTCAGGATCATTCAGACCATGGTATTCCCAATCTCTATGTATGGATGTGAAAGTTGGACAGTGAAAAAAACTGATAAGAGAAAAATTGACTTGTTTGCAATGTGGTGTTGGAGGAGAGCTTTGCACATACCATGGACTGCAAAAAAGACAAATAATTGGGTGTTAGAACAAATTAAACTAGAACTGTCACTAGAAGCTAAAATGATGAAACTGAGGTTATCATACTTTGGACACATCATGAGAAGACATGATTCACTAGAAAAGACAATAATGCTGGGAAAAACAGAAGGGAGTAGAAAAAGAGGAAGGCTAAACAAGAGATGGATTGATTCCACAAAGGAAGCCACAGACCTGAACTTACAAGATCTGAACAGGGTGGTTTATAACAGATGCTATATTGGAGGTTGCTGATTCATAGGGTCGCCATAAGTCATAATCAACTTGAAGGCACATAACAACAACAACAACAGAGAGCAATCCTATGCAGAAGTAAGTCCCAGAGTTCATTGGGTTTACTCCCAGGTAAGAGGGTTTTATTTCCTCCCCCTGCCCCGCCCCTATACTTCAGTGTTTCTGTTTGACAACTTTGGGCTACTGGGGAAACTTTTCTGGTATTTCGCAGCACATAAAATTAATGTAGCAGATTTTTATTGATTTGCTTACTAAATGTAAGTGTAATAAAGTTCACTAGAGGAAAACTTTATGATTCAAAAATGAATGAATGAATGAATGGCTAGTAGCTGAATAAGTGAAATGACTCCACTAAAAATAATTAAATCTGAAATGAGGGTGAAACGAAAGTTCTGTCATCAGTGGATTTATAATTAGAGTTGTGCACAGATGGCCCCTCTGAATTCTCCACCGTTGTCCCATCAGCACTATATATTGAACGCACTATGATACCACTTCAAATAGCCATGGCTTCCCTCGCAGAATCCTGGGGACGGTGGTTTCTTAAGGATGCTGGGAGTTTTGAAGAGAACTGTCTTCCCCTCACAGAGCTACAATCCTCAGAGTGGTTTTACAGTCTGGGAAAACAGATTGCTAGGCACCCTTGATCCCAGTATGTCCATTTTTGTAGACATTATTTGTCTGGAGAAGAGCATTGCAAAATTCAAAATTCAAAATTATTATTAATAATAATAATAATAATAATAAAGTTTATTTATATACCGCATTTTCCACAAATAATGTGCTCAAAGCGGTTCACACAAATAATCCAGTACAATAACACAGCACATAATAAAGAGTATAATCACTAAATTAAGAAAATATATCTACATGTAAAATGTACAGCCTTCATCTATATACAGTACATCAAAACATAACGAGCTTAAAGCTCAACGATAACACGAACGCAAAAATATTTAAAAACTAACCCCCAAGCTGATACAAAAAATCTCCCCCAACGCCCACAGCCCAACCCAAAGGCCAGAAAGTCCTCTGAAAGAAGCTGCGTTTGAAGGCTGGAGGCTGGGGCAAGGCAGGTGGAACCAGCCTTTCCTGATGGCAATCGCGTCTCTCTCCTCTCATTTTGGTGTGAATTTGGTAGGTTTGCCTTGAAATGAACTGAAATTTCTCCCCATCTCTAGCGCTGGTGCTTATATAGCCAAATGAGCGCCATCTACATGTAAGAGAAAGATAGCAGCAGGTACAGGAATCCAGCAATTCCCTGGAACGACCGATCCTACACAATGATGGGGCAATGCAAGAGCTCATGTAGGATCCATGCCTTTTGTAAAGTTCTGCAGATCTTACTATGCCTAGTTGGTGATGGTTGGGGGCGGAGGGGGCAGTCTCAGAATGAATAAAATTCATCTCTTGATTGGACACGGGTATGGGAACAGGAGATTACGGGCCCACTCTTCTTTGGACACTGAACAAAAGAACAAAGAGGAATGTGAAAAATTACAGATTCCATTGGGCTGTGAAATATAATAGAAAGTCACTTCCTGGCCGATAATTTATGGATCTGATTCGCTTCTGCAAATTGCGTTGTGTCCTGCAAATATGGCCTCATTAGTCATTGAGCTCAGTTCTTTCTGCCAGCCTTAGTTCATGGTAACACGTCTCCTAAAGTTCACTTGTATGGAATTTAAATCTAATTACACTTTTTAAAAATTGCCAAATCCCATTATTTAAAAATGCATACTTTCTAGCAAATCCCGCCGTTCCACATTAACTGAATAATGGGATAGAATGGTTATGCTATCTCCATTTTTTGGTTTCTTCTTCTTTTCTATTGCCCCTCTTGCAACAGCTCTGTCGTTCAGTGCGGAGGCATAAAAAGTAAAGCAAGGTCTTGGGGAGTGGCTGATCGATTGTTCCTTCGTGGGCCAAGTCTAGGAGGGCAAAATCTTGTAGCTGCAGCTGCAAGTTGTCAGGAAATCACTCCTAAATCTTGTCATTGCTGATTGTATGGTGGGGTTTCAATAGCCACAGGCTCCCAGCAGCCTGCAAAAGGAAGAAGAAAGGTGATAGATTTCATTCCAGGGTAACAGTGCTATGATAAAGCCATCATTTTTATTCATTTATTTATTGGATTTCTGACCTGCCCTTTATTTGTTTGTTTGTTTAATTTGTTTAACAGTTTACCCCACCCTTCCTTCCAGAAGGAGCCCAGGGTGACAAACAAAGGACAAAACACTAGCAAGTCTCCACACCCTTCACAAACTGCAGTTCCCAGGATTCTTTGGGGGAAGCCATGACTGTTAAACCGGGTGCAGACATGGCCTAATTTCTGATCTGCATGTTGGGAAGTGCAGATTGGGTCAATTTATATCAGAATGTGCAAAGACTGAATTCCTCAGATATCCATAAAGTGAGAATAAGACACTACGAGTGCAGCCCTAGGCATGTTTACTCAGAAGAAAGCCCCACTGAATTCCATGGGGCTTGGGAGGTGATCTCAAAGGTCATCTAGTCCAACCCCCTGCCAATGGAAGAAATATGCTGCTACAGCATTCCTGATAAGTGGCCATCTACCCTCTGCATTAATACCAAAGGTAATCCACCACTAATGGAGCTCAAAGCCCAAGGCAGTCATTTTGAGACTGGCACTGGGCCTTTAGGTGATTATCATTTCTCCCTAGTTTAGCAAATTGAGCAGTTAGTCATTTTCTGCCTAGCATTCTGCTCATTACTCTGTTTTTCAGGCATGCTGAAGTTATTGTAATGTCCTTGGTCAAGAACATTTAGAAAAATCTGGCACCTGCTTTGCCAGAACATTTTTCATTTGATACTACCGAAGTAGGAAATCCACAGGAACACCTAATTTATTTCGTGACAGGCATCTTCTGTGAATCTCTTCATTCTGTCAATCCATTTTCAGGTCACAGTCTCACTTTATGCCTACCAAATGCCAGCACACCGTGCACACATGTATACACACACACACAGCATAGCTGCACAGAATGAGTCCAACCTGCCCTTAGGTGCTCTTCATAAAATGTCAGGCCTTATTTAGAACTGCCCCATTTTTTTCCCTCTGCACTTTTAATGGCTGAATAGCAGAGAGAAATTCAACAGGCATGGCTTTTCCCAAAGCAAGGAGCTGCGACAATCAGAAAAGTTTTACATGTTGAATTTCTGCCTGTTCTGCAACTATTAAAGGCATGGTAAAAATGTAAATGTACTGCCTTCAAGTCAATTCTGACTTATGGCGACCCTATGAATAGGGTTTTCATGAGGCTGAGAGGCAGTGACTGGCCCAAGGTCACCCAGTGAGCTTCATGGCTATGTGGGGTTTCGAACCCTGGTCTCCCAGGTCATAGTCCAACACTTTAACCACTACACCACACTGGCTCTCTTTAAGGCATGGGGGCCCTACCAAAAAGAGGACCAAAAATATCACACCTTAGCCTTATTCTAGATAGACATTCATTGGGAATAATTAACATAACTTCCCTAACAATTTCTTCTTTGAATAAGAACTACCTTCCAGCTTTAATTGACATGATTCGCTAGGGTTGTACCCGAAAGGTGCTTGGCACCAAAAGAAGCTGTGTTAGAATGAGTCAGACCACTGGTCCATCCAGCTCAATATTGTCTACACCAGCCTTTCCCAACTAGTGGGCCACCAGATGTTGTTGGATCACAACTCCCATCAGCCTCAGCCAGCATTGCCAATGGTCAGGAAAGATGGGAATTGTGGTCCAACAACATCTGGTGGCCCACTAGTTGGGAAAGGCTGGTCTACATTGACTGGCAGCGGCTCTTCAGGGTTTCAGGCTGAGGACTTCCCCAACACTACCTGGAGATGTTATGGACTGAACCTGCTGAATTCAAGGCAGAATCTCTACCACTGAGCTGTGGTCATTCCCAGGCAACGTTACAGGAAATGTCCATTGAACCAGGGGCTGGCATTGTGAGGCACCTGCCAAGACCCTCTCTAGTATCAGTCGGTGGGGGCAGAGCAGGCTGGAAGGGGTGCTTAGCTGGCTTCCCAATGCTGGGGTCACTGCTGCTTACTGAAAGGAAGAGTGTCGTGGTGGCATGGATATTGGTATGGTGCAGATGCGGTCAGTGGCAGCAGGACAATGAAATCCACTCTGGGTCTGAACTTTCAAGGAGCTGTACAAGGTGCTGAAACGTATGTTGCCCCATGTTGGTCAAGCAAGGCTGAACTACAAGAGGCAGGATCCAATAAACAGCTTGGGTAGGTGGAGTCAGTCCCAAGGGGACTTCACTTAGAAGCTGCCACCTGCAGTTCAGCAACTCACCACATGGGGCAGCTATCCACAGATCCCAGCAGCTTCCGCTTGCTTTGCCTTCTCTTTCTGGGCAGTGCTGCAGATTGGGCCCATTGGGAGAGTGAATACCTGTTATTGGAGGGGAGATTGCTGTTGTGCTGAGGTCCTGCTTGCAGGCTTCCCACAGGGATCGGGGTGGCCACTTTGAGAACAGGATGCTGGACTAGATGGGCCCTTGGCCTGATCCACCAGGGCTCTTCTGAAGTTCTTTTGTGATTCTCAGCAACTGTATACAAAAGCATACTGCCTCCGACAGTGGAAGCAGAACATTGCCATCATGGCTAATAGCTATCTATAGTCCTATCCTCCATGAATATGCCTAATCCATCCAAATTCATGGTCATTACTACCTCTCGAGGGAGCAAAATTCATAGTTTAACTATGTGCTGTGTGAGTAAGTACTTTCTTTGGTCTGTCCTAAATCTTCCAGCATTCAGCATCAGAAGAGGGAGGGAGGACCAGCAGAAGATCCACCAGCTGTCTCTCTAGTCATCAGTAGAGCTGCAGCCCAGGGGCATCAGGAGGCCTCAGGGCAGGCAGGGGTCAGGCAGCAGCAAAAGCAGCTGCACCAGGTAAGCATACAGGCCTTAGAAAGGGTGGTGGTAGAGGAGGAAGACATTGAGGGCTGAGAGGTCTAATGTCACTTGGCCTTATGGAAGGACAGCTCAAGGTGGCCACTTGGAATGTGGCAGGCATGGCTGGATGGAAACGGCAACGGTTGGTGCAGGCAGTCATGGAGGAGACCAGGTCGGAGTGGGACACCTGGCAGTGCAGGAAACCCATTTCCAGGCCCAGAAGGAGGTGAGAGCCTTTAGGAGGCAATGGTTCTGGGGCCCTCTTACTGGACCAGATTGGTACACTGGGTGGGTTTTGTGGTGGCAGGGAGGCCTAAGGAACTCCAAATGCAGAAGGTGCAGGTGGTCCAGCCTGGGAGAGCCATGGTTATGGTGGTGAAGGAAGGGGGGCAGCAGCAGGCAAGCCGGTATAGAATCATCAACACCTGCACTTCCCCAGCCAGTGAGCAGCTCCAGAAGGAGCTGCTGGGGATGGTGGTGCCCTATCTGGTAGCCAGTATATATGTCATCTGGGGGGGGGGGCGACTTCAATAGTATTAGCCAGTGGGAAGAGAGGGTGGGCTCTGGGAGGATCCAAGAAGGCAACGAGGAGAGCCAGGTGCATATCAGGGCTGCCGATGTCATCTGTTTGGCTAGGCTGTGCAATGTGGCTGCTCTGAGAGATGCAGCCTTGGAGGCAGATGCTGAGGGATGAGACAGACTGCAGCAGCAGCAGCCAGGAGGGGACCTGCACCCGCAGGGAAGTGCTCAGCGCACGTTTTTCAGAGGCTGTTAAGGAAGCCGCATAGACCGGATATATGTCAGAAGGCCTGAGCACCTCTGGCAGGCTGAAGGTGCGGACGACAGCCGTCTCGGATCATAAGATGGTGTATGTCAGAGTGGCGCCAAGGGAAGATGCCCAGTTGCAAGATTTTGGCAGCTGGACACCGAGCTCCTCCAAGATGAGCAGATTATGGAAGTGGTTGTGAACAGGTGGAAGGAGGCCGAGAACATGAGGCCATTCTATGGCACGGTCGGGGGCTGGTGGGAGCACCTGAAGGTCAGCCTGAGGGAGCTCTTCCAACAGGTGGAACGAGCCAAGGGGACAGTGCGGAAGGGACAGCAATTGGTGCTGAAATTGCAGCTGGAGGAGCTCCATATGAGGCTCCAGCAAGGGCAGGAGGTGGAGAGGCGGAAGCTGAATACCATCCAGCAGTGGCTGCGCCAAGCGAGGAAGGAGTGGGTAGAGGCATTCAGGGTACAAGCTGTCATGGCAGGAGCTAAGGGGCTGAGCATCCCTCTTGAGCACTTCAGGGCCTGGAGAGAGAGGAGGAAGGAGGCCACCATCCGGGGCTTGTACCAGCTTGGGGGAGAGGAGGGGGATGTGCCAAGCCAGGTCATTGAGCAAGAGCCCCAAGGTATGTTGAGAGTCATGGAGGGTTGCTATCAGGAACTCTTTGGGGCTGAGGTCAGCATGCCCAGCGGGATGACAAAGAGGTCAGTGTTTGGGTCCAGAGAGCCGATGGCAGTGGAGCAGGGAAATCCCAGGGAGCAGAGGCATGAAGAGTGGTCACCAAAGAGGAGGTATGGGAATCCATCCAGGAGGGAAGGCGGGGGAAGGCCCCTGGGCCAAAAGGGATCCCCTGGGAGTTTTACCACCATTTCCAGGACACTCTTGTCCCCATCCTGACCGTTGTATACAATAAGGCCCTGCAGAGCGGTGAGTTGCCGAGCTCAATGCAGGAGGCTATTCTCACCCTGTTGGCCAAGAAAGGGGATCTCACGGACCTCAGGAACTGGAGGCCAATTTGCCTTTGCAACACAGATTATAAGATGTTGGCCAAGGTTTTAACAAAGTGGTTGCTGAAAGAGGTGGGCGATGTATTATACTGGGGCCAGACCAGCAGGCTCCGGGGGAGGACCATGATGGACTCACTGTGCGCCATCAGGGGGGTGATGGAGAGGGCGAAGCAAGGCCAGTGGCAAGGATACATCGTCTACATCGACCAAGCCAAGGCCTTTGACCGGGTGAGGCACAAATATTTGTGGGAGTTGCTGGAACAGCAGGGGGTGCCTGCAGGTCTCATCAAAGTGGTGAGGACCTAGAAGTGGCTAGGCCGAGAGTCAATGGATGGTGGGGGAGGTCTGTCTCGGCCTGCGCAGGGGTTAGGTAGGGGTGCCCACTCAGCCCGCTGCTGTACATCTTAAGCCTGGATCCAGTCCTGTAGCACTTGGATAGGTGCCCACTGGCAAAGGAGCTGGGGAGGACTGGCAAGGAGAGGGCGCAAGAAGGGAGGCGCATCAAGGCCATTGCTTATGCAGGTGACCTCACCGTCATCATTCAGAGCAGGGAGGAGGGGAAGACCGTCAGGGAGGTGTCTCAGCAGTACAAGGCGGCCTCAGGGGCCAGCATTAACATTGCAAAGAGCAGAGCCATGGTCCTCAGGATGGAGGAGGAGGACCACCAGCAGCAGTAGCAAGCGGGTGACATTTGGCCAGGCATCCAGGTGCTTGCTTTCACAAGAGATGAATGCACAGCCAGAGGGGCAGCAGGAAGCAGAATCTATGGTCAAGATCTTGGGGGTCTAGTTTAGCCAGGACACAGAGGCGGCTGTCATGAAGAACTTGGAAGAGAATCTGGCGGAGTTGGAGAGGAAGACAGGGCAGTGGCTGGAGTGGGCCCTTTCCTACACTCAGAAGGTACAGCAGCTGAAGACATGCTGGCTGGGGGCACTCACATTCCTGGCCACAGTCTATCCCCCACCCAAAGGAGTCATGGTCCAGCTCAACAGGGCAACTTTCAGCTTCTTGTTTGGGGCCCAACACTGCCCCATTAAGAGGGCATCCACATATCCGGACAGGAAGGAGGGGGGGCTGGGAATGGTGGCCTTGGAGGCCCACATGGCTGCAGCCTTTCTGGCCTACAATCTCAGCAGGGCAACAGAGGATGAAGAGCAGCCAAAGTTGCAGGAACAGAGGAGCTCAAGTCATGGGGGGGAGGGTATGGCCTGCCTTGATGGCCTCCTCCTGGAAGAAGCACTCGTTCTTGGAGGCAAAGTGGTGGAAGGGAGGGAAGACATTGACCTCACTGGAGCCAACAGAAGCGAGCAGGAGTCGTGCGGGGCCCTTTTCCCTGGCATCTGAAACAAGTGTGGAGGTGGGCAAGGGTGGCCTGGGAAATGCAGGTGCCTCATTTGGTCCAGCAATCAGCGGTGGCATGGAGGTTTGGCCTCAAGGACGATGGCGACGGGGAAACCGCGACAGGAGGGGGCCTCTCCGGGAACACCCTGAGGCTGTCGAACCTGAGACTGCTGTGGCATCTCTGGGTAAGCAGAGGCATCCGCAAGGGGAGGAGGACAGTGGAGCAGCAAGAACAGCGGCTGCAACAGCAGCAAAGGACAGGCCAAGAAGAGAGGAGGAGGAGGAAGAGGGAAGCAGTGGCAGCAGCACTCTGCGCTGGGGTCCGGGCGGACTTGAAAACTATTGCACAGAAGGAGCAGCATGGCCTGACAAGGAAGTGGGAGGCCACCTGGAAGCAGCAGTGGGGACAGATCTTGGCTGAGGCCCTGGGACTGTCCCGGGATGCGGGGTGAGGGGTGGTTTGAGGATGAGAAAGAGGGGGTGGCATTTCCTTGGAGGGTGAGGTGTTGGTTTCAGAAGAGGGAGGGGGTGGGAGGGGCAACCAAGGGCTGCTGCTGACATGTCCCTTCCCCCCCTCTTTTCTTTGGGTTTGGGAGTGCGCGTGTGTTCGAGGACCATCAGACAGAGGCGTCAAGCAGTCATTGGGCACTCCTGGCTGTCCTCTCTAATGATTCTGGGTCCACAGACAAGATCAGAGGAATGAGGAATGGGTTCAGACAATGAGGTGTCATGGTCAGAAGCAGTATCTTCCAAATGCCAGTTGCTGGAAACCTCGGGAGGGGAGAGTGCTCTTTACACTCGGGTCCTTCTCACGGGCTTCCCACAGGCATCTGGGTGGCCACCTTGTGAACAGGATGCTGGACTAGACAGGCCACTGGCCTGATCCAATAGGCTCTTCTTATGTTCTTACAACTTTATTCTCAAGAGTCTATGCAACAAACTTGTTCCGCAGTTTCTAGGCCTTTGAGCAAGTCCTCAATTTACCAGCTTCTGAATACCTAGAGAATGTCTCTAAATTATAAACTTTATCATTACACTTTTGGGGAGGGGGATCTAATGCTTCCCATGATCCCTGGGACACCCTCACAGCAGCCAGGGTTTAGTTCCCAAGCTTTAAAACTAAGAGTAAACAAACTTAACATTAATTGAGGGAAGTTCATTTTCATTCAGCTGAACTGTTGTGATGGCATCACACGTGTACCAATGTTCATTGATGGATATTGAAACCTCTCTGTTCACTTCTGTGTTTTTCACCAGGAGTGGATAGTGTTTGTATGTGGGAGGTGATGATGCTTGCCTGACCTCCCAGCAGCAGAGTCGCTGCTGCTTACTGGAGAGTGGGAGGGGTGAGTCACCGCTGCACCAGGCAGGTCGGCACTGTGTAAATGCACTGGCGGAGCCAATACAGTGCTCCTGCTGGTGTGTTTACACAACAGCACCAATTTCCCCACCACCTTGCCCCTTTCATTCTCCCGCCTCATAAGCAGCATCAACTGTGCTGCTGGAAGGTCAGATGAGTTGGCGGGACCCCACCGTATTATCCGCAACTGTTTTTGCCTAAAGAACATATTGAAAGTCTGACCATTGTTCAACAGTGGAGAATGGCAGCGTTGTGCAATGAAACACCTATTCCATGCTTCACTTCTTATCATTGGCAAACCTCTTAGCTTCCACAACTGAAGGGGAAGCAAGAGGCCTGAGTAAAGATTTGCTTACTGAAAATAAAATTAACTGGCAGCCACTCAGAAGAGCCAAGACAAGGTTAACTGAATAAGAAAATATAATTAAAAGTTCTCATGTGCTTTAATAAAATACAGTATTGACTTGGCTCTTAAAAAGCAGATTAGGCTGTTGACATAATGGTGGCACAACAAACAAGGCTGTTAAGCCCTGTAGTAGCAGAACAGTACAGAAAAAAAAATTAAAACTGGTGATGAAAAGTCAAATAGAATGTGATTATTCAGGGCTGTCTAGAAATCATCCGTAAGAATTCCTAATCACCCGTCTGTTGGAGAATCTGGGTTATTTAACCAATGTCCAAATTACAGCTGAGTCAACAAGATGGGTGTCAGCCAAATAGCATGCTGACATCTGTACAACATTTCCTGAAGAATGTGCTTTGAATATAGATTGAGCAACCCATTCATGGGTTGCTTCTCAAAACTGTGGAGGGGGGAAAAGTAGAGTGCTGATTTAAATTGGAATCACCATTGAACTTTACCTGTAGCAACATTCTAGGGTCACATCCACACCATACGTTTAAAGGACTCTTGTATAACTTTAATAATTGTGGAGAATCCTGGGAACTAGTTTGTTAAGGATGCTGGGAAGTATAGCTCTGTGAGGTCAGCACCCATAACAAACTACAGTTCCCAAGATACTTTAGGACAGTGATTCCCAAGCTCCCCCCCATAGACCTTTTGAAAATTGCTGAGCATCTTGGCGGACCAGTGAATTATTTAGATGAGCCACAAGTTCCCCAGCCTGCCTTAAAGAGAAGATGACTTTATGGGCACATTTTGCAGAAGCTGAAATGTATTATGATCTAATTTCAGTACCTTTCCACCCTTTTTTTCTGAAGGGCAAGAATTGTACAGATTGAGCCATCATCCATGCCGCATTTTTCTTTTGGTGCAATGGGGGGGATATGCCCCTTTTGACTTGCTGTTTTTATTATATGCACAGTGTACGTTGATTATTGCAATTTTTTTGCTGATCTGATTTTTGTATTTTTTTTGTATAAGTTACACGGTGTTTGCTGAATGATTCCCCCCCCCCAACGTTCCCATTCGTACAAACCCATAGAGCTGTTGAAAAGACCTACTTTAATTTAAGGCTTCCCAAGCACAACATCACAAAGTTGATGCATGCAGTTTTAATACACAGAAGTCTTACTGCAGTGCTGGCAATCGATAGAGATGTTCACTGGGGCATGGAGTAAATCTGTGAACTATTCATATTTTATAGTCTGACACCTTAAATCACAGCCTGCTCCTGTTACAGAAAATGCATTACCCAAGTTGCTGCTGTTATGTATGTCTGTGAGCATTACAGGCAAATTAAGGTGTGTGGTGCCTGCACAGTTCCTTTGGTGGAAATTTCTGACAGATCCTTTGACTTTTCCATCCCCAAGGCTTCAGTGTAGACTATTGTGAGAGTTCAAAGGCCTGTGTTTGCTCTTCTCTAGTTTCTTCCTTAGCAAAAGCTAAAGTGATATATGCTTTTATGACATTTATTTTGAGCATCAGTTGGTTCCATTGTTACTTGTTTGAAAAAAATATATGCCTAGTATTCAGGTAGCCTTTCTTATTGAAATGAAACAGTGGAAATAGAGTAAGCAATGGAATTATTTTGTGCTTCCCGATTTCAGATTCTGTTATGCAGAACGGATGATACACGGGAATATTTGTGCTTATATGTACATGGATTTTAATTGGGAGGGCTATTCATCAGGCTCTGTTTATGCTAAACCACATTTAAATTTTGCCCTGAAACCTACCAGATGGAGCAATGAATGGTGGCCCTTTCTGTTCATCATGGCCATGTAACCTGACCCCTTTGCAAGTGGTACATAGGAAGATACAGGGCCACCTTCAGTGATCAGCATGAGTGGGCACTTGCTGATGGCCTTGGAGCTCAGAAGGGTCCACCACCAACCCCAAGTTGTAGAGATGATCACCAACTTGGGTGGTTCTCAAACAGGATTAGATAAAATCATGGATTATAAGGCTCTCAATGGCTACTAGCTATGCCTCTATGCTCTACCTCCTCCTTTGGGGGCAGTACACCTCTGAAAACCAGCTGCTGGGGAACCATAAGTGGGGAGAGTGCTCTTGCACTCAGGTCCTGTTTTTGGAATTCCCATAGGCATCTGGTTGGCCACTGTGAGAGCAGGATGCTGGATGAGATGAGGTTTTGGGCTCATCCAGCAGGGCTCTTCTTATGTTCTTATGTGACCACATGATGCCACATGGTCATTCTAGGAAGAGATACCACACTGCACGGCAGTTGTGAGAAAGCGGTGGGCTTTGCAAAACCTTTTAAGTCAGAGGTGGCAATGCCCCTTGTACAATGATTCACAAGCACCGGAAAAACAGCCAGCTGCTGGGCACTTGAGAAACTCTGTACAAGGGATTTTGACGTTGGGCGGGACAACCCACCTGTCAGTTGTCTGATGTCATAATGAAGTCCAGTGATCGACAGGTGGGTTATCCCACCCACCTGTCAAAATTGGCCCATTGGGGTGGGGACAGATAAGGATCTGGGCTTCTGGGCCAAAAAGGTTCCCCACTCCTGGTTGAAGTCAAAAGAAAGACTGAACAGACACCCCCCCATCACCTCGTTAGTTAACATAATATGGCAAATGCAAACCCCACTAACACACACACACACACACCCTTCAAGTGGTTGCTTTGCATCCATCCTTCATGGAATGAGCTAAAAAAGTTGTGTTGGGGGGCCACATACACTCCCCTGAGCTCTTTAGGAAGGAATGGTGGCACACGAATATAATGGATAATACAGAAATCCCTCTTGCTTTTTCATGTTATTGTTCAATCAAAGAGAAACAGTGTTTCATGTTTGTTTAAATATTAGAGATCTTAATATTTTCTTTTTGATATCATTCAACATGGGAGTTGATATAATTCCCCCCAGTCTTTATTATTATAATTAAGATTCATATTTATGATTAACACTACAAGGGAGAACAGTTACGTAGGCCCCTGTGCTGTTCTCGAAAACCAGAGGCCTTGAAATTCTCTTTAATTATTGAGGCTTGTTTTCAATCCACTAAGAAAATTGCCATGTTTGATCCATTGGCTTTATATAAAATGGGAACTACTTCTTCCATTATTTGAAGTTTAAATTAAGTCTTGTGTTCATTATGTCCTCTGACAAGGAGAAGCTCAGCTCCTGTGAGAGAGATCAGGGCTCCAGTATCTTCTGTTCAATGGGGACATTCCCCCACAGAAAATGGGGAACAGCACACTGCTTAGAGCGTGCAGTGTTAAAATGAAGGGATTTGCCTGCACAAGATGTGATGGTGACAACACAGAGTCTTGTGGCACCTTAACGAGAGCCAGCTTCTTCAAATGAATGGAGTGTGATCCTCAGTGGTCAGTTGTATATACACATAAAATGTAAATGTATTGCCTTCAAGTCAGTTCCAACTTATGGCGACCCTATGAATAGGGTTTTCATGAGGCTGAGAGGCAGTGACTGGCCCAAGGTCACTCAGTGAGTTTCATGGCTATGTGGGGATTCGAACCCTGGTCTCCCAGGTCGTAGTCCAACACCTTAACCACTACACCACATAGGTGTCAAGAAAAAGAAAATGAAAAGGTTAGAGATAAATGGTAGTGCACAGTGGCCTCAATTAATTGCACAGAATTGTAGAATAGCAGAGTTGGAAAGGGTCTCTAAGGCCATCAAGTCCAACCCCCCCCGCTCAATGCAGGAATCCAGCTGAAAGCACCTGGCAGGTGCCTGTCCAGCTGCCTCTTGAATGCTTCTAGTGTTGGAGAGCCCACCACGTCCCTAGGAAATTGGTTCCATTGTCGTACTGCTCTAAGAGTTAGGATGTTTTTCCCGATGTTCTTGCCCACCTTTCTAGTAAACTGTCCAAGGAAGCAGATTCCATGCCCAATTCCACCTTTTTTTAAAAAAAGTTATTACTATTACTACTACTACTATTATTATTAATAATAATATTAATATTAACAACAACAACAACAATAAATAGTTTGGTAAATTAAACAATAGATAACTGTATTCCACTTTTTTAAATTCAAAAAGTAAGTTTGTAGTCCTCATTGTTGTGGATATATGTTTGAAGCCAAGTCTAGTAGTGTGTGTGTATGCTCTCACATATATTTAAATATGGGTGTGCCATGTCTCCCTATTAATTCATCCAGGAGATGACACCAGTATTGTGGATCTCAATGAATCTCAACAGGATGACTCCCTCTTAGCCTGTCACAGATTAGTAAATCCCTTGTTGTTCTATAGGAGCCTTCAGGGAGTCAGCTGGCTCTGGACTTGTCCACACTAAAGCATAATCCATATTTGGGCCTGCCAGTGCCCCCATAAAAGTAGGGGCACCCATGTGATGTTCTTGTTTTCCAGGAGCTATCCAGCAGCTTTCTCCCTCAAACTTTGCACTTTATTGATCCTCAGAAAATCCAAAAAATTAGGTTAATGTGTGAATTGAAGCTGCTCCTTAATAGGGGGTGAGGGACGCTTTGCTGCTGGCAAACTGGGTTCAGATTAAAGCTGGGTCAATCAGGGCCAGCCTAAGACCCTGTACTCCCTGCGGTGAATGGGAAATGGTGTCTCTCCTCCTTTCCATACACAGAAGGTGAATGGACTGGTATTTAAATCTTAAATCAATCCTGGCAACAGGATCGTGTCCTCCACCACACCTGAGGGCATCAGGGTAGTTATGGGGACACAGGCTAGGCTGTATGGTGCACACGGCTATGCCCTCGAATACAAGGTCCTCAAGAGGAACAGCTGGGGGGGCTTTGCCACCTGAGGTGATCGCCTCACTTTGCCTAATGGTAGGGCCAACCCTGAGCCCAACCCTTTTCAGCTTTTTTCAACCATTCATAGAGAGAAAATGTTCTCTCCCCCGCCCACCAGAAGAGCAGCCAAACCCTCTCACAGAGACCCTCTCCATCTGCACAGTACATTCAAAGCAGCATTTCCCCACATTAAACAATTGTTGCTTCCCCCAAAGGAGGAGAGCTACAATTCCCACAGAGCGGTTTAACAATTGATCCTTCTTCCCAGGGAACTCTGGGAATTGGAGCTCTGTGAGGGTAATGGGGGTCTCCTAACAACGCTCGGCACCCTTCACAAATTATAGTTTCCAGGATTCTTTCGGGAAAGCCATGGCTGTATAGTGGGATCATAGTTCTTTAAATGTATATTGCAGATGGGGCCAGAGACACTCCTGAGTCTAATTGTGGTGTGACTGTGTGTGTGTGATTTTCAAGGGACTGGCATCAGGGAAGGAATGGGTTGAACTTAGGTATGGACTGAGCAGTTATTCCATTCCATTTCATTCTCACTGGGACTCACCCCATCCCAGTCCTCCCTCTGATGTGTCATTACCTCCCCCATCCTGTCCCTTTCCATGCCACTCCATCCTGTTGTATGTGTTTTTGTGCTCATTTTTTACATAAAATGTGCGCTTGTCCTTGCATTCACCAGTTAAATGCATATTTTGAAGGTGGATTTGATGTAAAATACAGATTTTCATGTACATCTCGCTGCACACAGAGCATGCACTGAAAAACCTGGAGAGGTGCGTCATTCAGCTCGGTTAGGGCTCCAATCCTCAGGCAAATTTGGGAGCATCAGATCAGGTTGGTCCTCAGCAAAAAGCAGACCAAGCTAATTCCCTTGCCATCTCCAGTTAAACCTCCACTTCCTGCATGCTGCCATCCCTCTAAAGCTGCATCCCAAGCAGAAATTAGGCTTAGGACAGCCTTTCCCAACTAGTGGGCCACCAGATGTTGTTGGACCACAATTCCCATCTTTCCTGACCATTGGCAATGCTGGCTGAGGCTGCTGGGAGTTGTGGTCTTCTCAGTGGCCTTCTCAGTGGTGGCCCCCGAACTATGGAATGGTCTCCCTGAGGAGGTGCGCCTGGCGCCAACACTATCATCTTTTCGGCGCCAGGTTAAAACCTTTCTCTTCTCTGAGGCATTTTAATTCCTGTTAATTCTAAATTATTATATTTTGATTTTAGACTGTACAGTTTTTTGTACAGTTTTGTATTGTGATATACTGTATTGTGTTATTTTTATTGTATTTTTAATGTTCACCGCCCAGAGAGCTGTTGCTAGTCGGGCGGTATATAAGCTTAATTAATTAAATAAATAAATAAATAAACATCTGGTGGCCCATTAGTTGGGAAAGGCTGGCTTAGGAGAAAGGTCCAATTTGCATGAATGCTTCTCTAAATCCAGCTGCTGCAGGGGGAGGAGAGAAGGGAGGGAAGGGAAGGTGTGCCTCTGTGAATGAGTGTGGATGGATTTGTGCAAAAGGGATGTTTCCATCAGGGATGTAAAGAGGCAGTGATTCCTGTCCCATCTGTCACAGTCAGCGCTGTTTCCTTTCTGCTACAGCTTGGCTGCTGCTAAAACCTATTTTATTCGTCTCCACTCTGGCCAAAATTAATGTAATTAATGACATAATTAATTTCAACGTATTTGCTTGTGTGATTCCCATTCCTGATCTTGGACAAATATGCACATTGCAGCAATGTATGCTCCCGTTTCCATTTCTGATGAAATTCTCTGACATCTCTACTTTCTGCCCACTGCCAGCCCTAGCCCCACCCACTGCCACCATACAGCCCCTGACCACTTTCCCATGAATTCATGTGACCCTCAATTTAAAGAAGTTTCCCCACCCCTGGCTTATGCCATGACAGCACTGCAGCGACATCGATATCAGCAGGACATTGCCTTTTTCTTTTTAGCCTCAGCTGAGCCAAGTCCAAAATCTCTTGGCTGTGGGAAGTGGCTGTCCCAAGATCTGCCTCTGCAACTCAGGTTTAGCAACCTCCTGCTAATTGATCAATTGTTTTCTCTCAAAAGCAATGCTCTCCTACAGAAAGATAATTTAAAGTGGATAAAAGGACGACCTGCACTAAGAAGTGAATGGCTTGATGATCAATTCCTCACTTCACCAAACGAATAGCCGGGATTTTTCAATTGTAAATTTTCATTAGTGCTTTCTCTCACTGCATACTCCTTCAGCTCAGCATTGTAAAATAAAGTGAGGGACAAAATGGATTAACAAGTTGCTACTATGCTGTTTTTCACATCCAAAGAGGTAAGAGTTATATGAGCAGTGAAATATCTAATATATGCTAGCAAAACTCCCCCCATTATGATGGGGAGGGGAGGACCTGAATATTGGACCCTTGTGTGTAGGTGCAATTCATCTCTGTGTCCAGAGGATCCGGGCATAGGTCTGCAGAGACAGGTATATGCTGGGAACCCATTGAGGGGGTGGAACAGTTCATGAAGGAATCAGAGCTTGGAAAAGTTCCTTTTTTGAACTACAACTCCCATCAGCCTAATCCAGCTGGGGCTGATGGGAGTTGTAGTTTAAAAAAGGAACTTTTCCAAGCTCTGGAAGGAATACCCATAACTGCCTGGGAACTCTGTTGTCTGTGTAGGGATTAGGGATGGGGGAGAAATTTGATTCAGTTTACATCTAAAGAGGAATATACATAATTTGCACTTCCTGAAATAACAAGTAAACTGAGGCAGAGCCATCCTTCCAAATCCACACTCCTCTGAATGTTGCAATGCAGCTCTACAATCAAGCAAGGTGTACAAATCCATACACTAGGGTAATAAAGTGTGCATAAGAATATGTGTGTTGGTGAAAATAACATACAAAAATGCACTACATGCTCACATTATGATTTGCTTGACATAGTTATATGTGTATATTTACATATACACAAGGTAAAAATGCATATATTATATTAGGCTAAATAGCAAACAAAAATGTGCCTGTTAGGAGAAATCCACACTAAATGCTGATGAATTTTCATGAGTATTTTTTTAAGGAATTCGCAAACTGATATGGAACTAAACTTAAGACTGAAAAAATGACAAACAGAGAGAAACCAAAACGGACAGATTTGCCTATCCCGAGGGGAGGACAGCTGTGGCGGAACACCACCAGCGGTGTTGAAATGTGCTTGGGTCCTGACTTGTTTAAGTCTTCCTGTGCACACGTGTGTGGTCTTGTCCCTCCCCCTTCCTGCATCCTAGCCTGTTAGGTTTGTATTCCATATGTCCCACAGCTGGATCAGGAAAGGTGTGTTTGGTGCAATATACGCTGATGGCCACTAGCCAATCATTCCTCCGTTAAGTAGATCCCTGTTTGATAGTAGTCCATTGATGTTGCCCCTGTGGATGCTAATTGTGATGTACAGGGATCTACCTAACAAAGGTTGGCTAGCAGCAATGGCAGTTGCAGTGTATGTATGTTTAGCTTCAAAGAACCTGCAAAGTTATGTTTAATGCTGGAAGTCTGGGGGGATTTTCCCCCAGTGTCTTGGAGCAAGCCTTGGAACTGAGACAGCGTAGCATGTGATGCCTCAAAAGTGTGTGTCTTCTCATGTAGGGTAGCAAGAAAGATTCCTTTTGTGAAGTTACCTGTGTGTTGCCTTAAGTGACTAGGGGTGAGCTGCAAGCTGAGCAGGTAAACTCACCCCCATACTAACCATGCCCAAGGGCCATTGCACTAATGGTTAAGAAAGATTGCTGAGAATCACACTTAGTTGTATCTAACTAAGTTATACACAGAGTAGACCCAATGAAATTAACATATCTGAGTGAGTCAATGGGTCTATTCTGAGTAGGGCTATAATCCGATACAACCCACTGGGTTTCTGAAAATGCCCATTGTACACATTGCTCTCCAGGTGTTTTGGATTACTACTCCCATCAGCTCTAGCTAGCATGGCCAATGGTGAGGGTTGATGGGAGTTGTAGTCTGCAACATCTGGATAGCATCATGTTGGCTACCCCTGCATCAGAGCTTAGAGAAGATGTGCTGTTTCAGGGAGAGAGAGAGAGAGAGAGAGAGAGAGAGAGAGAGAGAGAGAGCTACCTGTGACATGGAGGACAGTTAAATACACTTTTGGGGAAGATCTGATGTGGGCTACCAGAACTTCAGTCTTGCACTCCTGCAAAAGGGGTGGGGAACTTTTTTGGCTCCACCAGTCAAATTTGACAGGTGGGCAGGGCAAGACACTTGTCAATCACAGAATCGTAGAGTTGGAAGGGGCCTCTAAGATCATCGAGTCCAACCCCCTGTTCAATGCAGGAATCCACCTTAAAGGATACCCAACAGGTGACTGTCCAGCTGCTTTTTGAATGCCTCCAGTGATGGAGAGCTCACCACCTCCCTAGGTCATTGGTTCCACTGTCGTACCACTCTAACGATTTGGAAGTTTTGCCCCATGTTCAGCCGAAATCTGGCTTCCTGAAACTTGAGCCCATTATTTCGTGTCCTGCACTCCGGGACAACCGAGAAGAGATCCTGGCCCTCCTCTGTTTAATCACAGGGTGTTGTGATGATGTCACAAGATTGTCAATTGGATTGTCCCGCTCACCTGTCAAAATCTCTTGCCTGGTGTTCCCGGTGCTTGGGGCTTGTCAGGTGTTTGGGAACCACACCACAAGGGGCATTGCCAGCCCTATGCTGTTCACTTCGGAAAGGGCTGGAAAAGTCATAGAATCATAGAATAGTAGAGTTGGAAGGGGCCTATAAGGCCATCAAGTCCAACCCCCTGCTCAATGCAGGAATCCAAATCAAAGCATTCCTGACAGATGGCTGTCCAGCTGCCTCTTGAATGCCTCCAGTGTTGGAGAGCCCACTACCTCTCTAGGTAATTGGATCCATTGTCGTATGGCTCTAACAGTTAGGAGGTTTTTCCTGATGTTCAGTCAAAATCTGGCTTCCTGCAACTTGAGCCCACCATTCTGTGTTCTGCACTCTGGGACGATCAAGAAGAGATCCCGGCCCTCCTCTATGTGACAACATTTCATGTACTTGAAGAGTGCTATCATTATCTCCCCTCAGTCTTCTCTTCTCCAGGCTAAACATGCCCAGTTCAGTTCATTCTCTCCTCACTGGGCTTTGTTTCCAGTCCCCTGATAATCTTTGTTGCCCTCCTCTGAATCTGTTCCAGTTTGTCTGCATCATTCTAAAAGTGCGGAGACCAGAACTGGACGCAGTACTCAAGATGAGGCCTAACCAGTGGAGGGGAACTAGTACTTCACGCGATTTGGAAACTATGCTTCTGTTAATGCAGCCTAATATAACATTTGCCTTTTTTGCAGCTGCAACGCACTGTTGGTTCATATTCATCTTGTGATCAATGACAATTCCAAGATCCTTTTCACATGTCATATTGCTGAGCAAGTATCCCTCATCTTATAACTGTGCATTTGGTTTCTTTTTCCTAAGTGTAGAACTTTGCATTTATCCCTGTTGAATTTCATTCTGTTGTTTTCAGCCAAATGCTCCAGCCTATCAAGATTCCTTTGAATTTTGTTTCTGTCTTCCACGGTATTAGCTGTGACACCCAATTTTGTATTTGATAAGCATGTTCTGTACCTCTTCATCCAAGTTGTTAATAAAAAAGCTGAAGAGCACTGGGCACAGGACCAAGCCCTGTGGTACCCCACTCATTACTTCTGCCCAGTTTGAGAAGGAACCATTGATAAGCACTCTTTGAGTATGATTCTGGAGCCAACTGTGGATCCACCTGATAATTGTTCCATCCAGCCCACATTTAGCTATCTTGCTAATCAGAATATCATGGGGCACTTTTGTTGGCATTAGGCCGTACTGCCAAAGGATGTTTTCATCAGGTCTGGAAAGTTACAAGCATGTGTTTTGAGAAGCACTCTTATCTGCCATGTCTGGCCTGAGAGAGCAGACTTGAAGGTCAGACAGGTTGTCATGGTAACGGGAGATAACAGCTGGGAAAGTTGTAACAGCCAGTTGTTGGTTCTTCTGCTCTTCTGCTTTATGCCTCTGATCTGTGAGGCTGCCCTTCTGCACCATGCCTCTGAACTGAGAGGCTGTCTTTACTTTTGCTTTTGGAGAGAGATGTGCTGTAGAGCTAGAGGGGGGGGAAACTGCTGAAAAGCCTTAATGTCTTAATAAAGACTCTTAACATGCTCTAATGCTCTGAAGAAGTTTCTTGCTCAACTTAACTCCAACGTAATGTATGCTGTTTCACGCAACAACGCACACACGCCAACAGGGGTTCAGGGCCCAGATCCACAGCGCATTACACGGGAGTAAGTTGCTGGTCTGAACGGCAGACAGAGTTCCAGAGAGGGCAGCTTGATTGATTGTACCAGACGGAGGTGAGCAACATGGCTATAAACCTGTCTGGGGGAGGCTTGCTGATGGAACGGCTTAATGAGAAGAATTATTGCAGCTGGAAGCTGAGAATGCAGGCTTTGCTAGTAAAAGAAGATTTATGGGAAGCTATTGAAGGTACACCCCCTGCACCCCTTACAGCGGCTTGGACTAGAAACGATGAGAGAGCTCAAGCTTTTATACTTCTGGCTCTATCAGACTCTCAACTGCTACACGTGAGGGATGTTACAAACGCCAAACAGATGTGGGACCAGTTGGAAGGCATTCATGTGCAACAGACTGCGGGATCTAGATTGTGTTTGGCACGGAAGCTTTATCAAATGCGCTTCACGGGTGAGTGCGACATGTGTGAGCATCTCACGGAATTCAGACGCCTGTTTGCTGAGCTGACAGACTGAGGCGTCGAACACTCTGAACTTCAGAAGACCTATCTGATCCTGGCTTCACTTGATGGGACTTGGAATAATATGGTAATGGCTTTCGAAGCCATGCCTGACGGAGGTTTGAACGTTGCGTTTATTGAGGAAAAGCTGACCCAAGAATGGCAGCGGAGACAGGAGGCGAAAAGAGCCGAGTCGATGGAAGCTGTCAGGAGGCAAGAGGTGAAAAATGCCATGCCGAAGGATAATAAACAGGAGCAGCAGCAGAGGCTGAAGGCTTGTTTTGTTTGCGGAGATCGACGGCATCTCCAGCGGGATTGTCCAGTCAAGCGAAACTCCAGGGACGGAGGCTTGAAGCAAGGCAGTGTGAACTTTGTTTGTAAACAGAAGTCTCAAGATTTAGGTTCTATTAACTGGATTCTTGACAGCGGGGCAAGCCATATATTAATTAAAGACAGATGTTTGTTTTATGCTTCAGAAGAAGTGAAAGACTTTGTTTTACTTGCTGATGGATCGCGTAAGAACGTGGAAGCTCGTGGACTGGTGAAATTTGACAAGCTTGGAATAATGTCAGATTGTTTATTTGTTCCGGAATTGGCTCATAACATATTGTCAGTGAGCAAACTGGTGAGTTGTAATTATTCAATTTTGTTCCACAAAGACCAATGTTTTATAATGAGGGGAGATAAAGTGTGCATGCAGGGAAGCCTTAATGATTCACAGTTTGTAATAAAGAGCAGTCAAGCAGGGTGTGCTGTGTTAAATGCTGAGGCACAGGTACATCAGGGCTGCGTCCATGAATGGCATCAGAGGCTGGGGCATGCAAACCTTGACACGATAAAGAAAACCCCTTTGCACAGTGAAAACATGCGTTTAAGAGACTGTGGACAGATAATGGATTGTGATTCTTGTAATCAAGCTAAAATGACTATTGCACTAATAAACCGGGAGGCTGAGAGAACCACAACAGCTCCCTACCAGCTAGTTCATGTTGATTTATCAGGGCCAATAAATGCTTCACGAGGAGGTGCGAAATTCTTCATGGTACTGGTAGATGATTTTTCAAGATTTTGTCATGTTTTTCTGTTAAAGCATAAAAGTGAAGCTGAACAGAAGCTGAAACTGTTCATTAAGACAATCGAAACTCAACATGACGTCACTGTGAAAGCGATTCACTCAGATCAAGGTGGGGAATTTATGAGCAAAGCGTTAAGTGACTTTCTGGAGAGTAAGGGAATAAACCAGAATTTCACTGCTCCATTTAGCCCGTTTTCCAATGGAATTGCAGAGAGAAAAAATAGGGTGCTGCAGGAAGCAATCAGAGACATGCTGTTGAATTGCAGTTTAGGGAATTCTTTCTGGACAGAAGCAATTCTTTATGCGAATTACATTCACAACAGGGTGTTACACAGTGCTATTGGAATGTCTCCTTATGAGAAACTTACTAGCAGAAAGCCTAAAATAGAACACATTCAAAAATTCGGGGCAAGGTGCTGGATCCACATTCCACAGGGAAAAAGGAGGGGCAAGCTTGTGCCCAGAGCACAGCAAGGTTTTGTTTTGGGATTTCAGAATGCATATTACAGAGTTTGGTGTCCAGAAACACAGCAGTTAATTCTGAGCAGAAGCATTAAAGTCTCGGAGAAGCCTTGGGATCAAAGGCAGACAGTTATTCTTACAGGAACAGGTGGCACACAAACATGAACACCATCACAGACATTTAAGCCAGATCTTGATATTAAAGTGGAAGGTACACAAATTCCTCTCAGAGATGCTTTGAATGAGCTCATTTGTGGAAAACGCAGATCAAAGAAACTAAAAGCTGAGGAAATGGAAGATCCTGGGCACGCGGTGCCAAGCACAAGCACAAGCACAAATGGGGGGGCAGAGAGAGCCGAAGCCCTGGTTTCTTTAAGACGCTCTACAAGAGCAAATTTAGGCAAACCGCCTGACAGATTTACCGTGGGATTAATAACAAGTCCTGGAATGAATAAAGTTGTAGAAATGGATCCTGAGACACTTTATTTGACATGTGTTCAACCAAAGTTTGAGTGAATAAAGTTTTGAACTGTACTGAGATGTAATTTTGAACTGTACTGTACTGAACTGAAAATGTATGATGTAATGTACTGAAATGTATTGCAAGATGTATTGCAGAAATGTATTATTGTTGTAATGGATTTACAGACATGATGAAAAAGGGGGACTGTTGGCATTAGGCCGTACTGCCAAAGGATGTTTTCATCAGGTCTGGAAAGTTACAAGGATGTGTTTTGAGAAGCACTCTTATCTGCCATGTCTGGCCTGAGAGAGCAGACTTGAAGGTCAGACAGGTTGACATGGTAACGGGAGATAACAGCTGGGAAAGTTGTAACAGCCAGTTGTTGGTTCTTCTGCTCTTCTGCTTTATGCCTCTGATCTGTGAGGCTGCCCTTCTGCACCATGCCTCTGAACTGAGAGGCTGTCTTTACTTTTGCTTTTGGAGAGAGATGTGCTGTAGAGCTAGAGGGGGGGGAAACTGCTGAAAAGCCTTAATGTCTTAATAAAGACTCTTAACATGCTTTAATGCTCTGAAGAAGTTTCTTGCTCAACTTAACTCCAACGTAATGTATGCTGTTTCACGCAACAACTCACACACGCCAACAACTTTGTCCAAAGCTTTGCTGAAGTTGAGATATATTATGTCCACAGCATTCTCACAGTCTACAAGGGAGGTTACCTGATCAAAAAAGAAATAAGATTAATTTGGCAGGATTTGTTCTTCATAAATCCATGCTGGCTCCTAATCACTGCATTGTTTTCAAGGTGCTTACAGATTGACTGCTTTATAATCTGCTCCAGAGTTTTTCCAGGGATTGATGTTACTCTGACTAGTCTGTAGTCCTTCTTTCTCCTCTCGCCATCAGGTGATCTCCATTTTGCAACAGACGGAACCAAGAGGGACTTCTCCCACTTGGTCCTGTCACTTGCAAAAATAAACTTTCTTGTCTCACTGTCATTTGATAGGGAGAGGAGGAAGAAACCTGCATTTTTCAAGTGGCAGCTGCGCATGGGAGAAGTTCCTCTAACAGCCAATGCCTGCAAAAAATAAAGGGGGTTGATTGCCTTGGCTGTGGGCACCTGTTCCCAGCAAGAAACAGGCACACACAGCCAACGTTAGCAAGATTTAACCTTCCCTTCTTCAGCTAACAAGCGAGGGGGTATAAATCCTGTTTTGGCTGTGAGTGCCTCTTACTTGACTCCACAGCCAAAGCAGAAATGAACCCCACCCTCCTGCTGATGTCACAAGTGACATCAGATCATTGACAGGTGGGCATGGTTTTGGGGGGGCAATGGCCTCATGGGTCAGATTGGACCCCCGTGGTGGGGCACAGTTAGCCCATGGGCCAAAGGTTCCCCACCTCTACCCTTGGACCTCTCCCCATTCAAGTTAGTGGAGAGGGCATTTAGCCCTGCTTTTCATTTGCCATTGGTGAATGTGACATGCTGATAGCATATATTAATTGGGGCTGCAACATTTAAATGGATTGATTCAGTTAGATTCATTGATTTTAAAAATGGATCTGCTAAAAATGCACTCCTATGAATCAGGCAATATTTTTTTATATAGAGAGAGAGAGTTTATAAAAATGCAGATAGCATGCATGGTCTTAAATCAGTCCTTCCTTTCCCCCTTCTGTTTCACATACAGATGGAAATACCTCTTCTAAGATGCTTCTTGAGCGACACTTGTGGGTGCTTTCTAAAAATGAACAAAGTATGCCTAAAATTAATTATTGAGCAATTCTTTATAAAGCATTAATAAATGGAATCCTAATAGAAAACATAACCCACTTAATTGCCAGGCTCTCAATCCCTGGTGTATGCAGGATTATCTCAATACGTCTTACCGATCCTAAATTCAGCAGGCCATTACAAATTAAGATATTCCCTGTGCCTTCACAAGATCATAGAGTTGAAAGGAACCTCAAATATCATCTAGTCCAGGTGTGGGAAACCTTTCACCAGCAGATGTTCTGAACTACAACTCCCATCAGCCCTGGCAAGCATGGCCAATGGCCAGGGCTGATGGAACTTGTAGTTCACCAACATCTGGAGGGCCAAAGATTCCCCATACCTGCCTTAGTCCAACACCCCACTGCTGCCGCCGGTACAGAAAAACAACTGCTGCATTGCCCCCGCTAGACCTCTGCTTATCCAGCCAGCCTCTGCTTTAAAAACTCTCAGCAAAGGAGAGTCCCCCACCTTCTAAATATACCCAACTCCTTCAAGCTTTCTTTATAGGACTCTTCCTAATTTGTGGTACCCAGAACTGGACATAGTTCTCCAGCTAAGATCTGACCAACAGTGGAATAGAGCTGTTGTTGCAGCATGCCACTGGCTCTTGTTTAGCTTGTGGTCTACTAAAACCCCTAGATCCTGTGGTCTACTAAGACCCCTAGATCAGGAACGGAGAATCTGTGGCCCTCCAGAAGTTGCTGGTCTCCAGTTCCCATCAGCTATAGCAAACATGGCCAATGTTCAGGGATGATGGATGCCGAGTCCAACAGCATTCCAATCCCTGGCCTAGATCCTTTCCACAGGTACTGCTCTCAAGTCATGAACTCCTGCTACTTTACTGCTTGACCTGTAGAGACTAAGAAATTACCCTTCAGCAAAAGCTGTCTGATGTTCTCTTTGACATGTCTGTGGGCTTCACTGAGTTGACAGGCAACATTCTGCAAACAGAGCTCTGATTGTGGAGAGGGAGGAGGCATCTGGCTGCGCAGTACTTTACAGCCTTGTGGAACCAGGCTATTTCTGCCCAGGTAGCCCGTTTCTTCTCTACTTTGGAGGGACATAGGCCAGTCATAGAGAACATGCTTTACATGCAGAGAGTGCACCAAGGGTTGCAAATCCCATTGTATGAGTACATTGCATGAGTCTGATCTGCTCATGCATGGACAACACTGGATACAACCTAGAAAGTCCAAGGTTAAACCTTCACCACCTATGGAACTCAGATAGGAAAACTAGAAAAAGTCTCAGCCTGAGTCCTTAGAGAGCCACTACCAGTAGACAGTATCAGGCTTGATGGACCCAAATACTGAATCAGACTCCTGGTCCATATAGCCCAGGTGTGAGGAACCTTTGGCCCTCCAGATGTTGCTGAAATACAACTCCTATCATCCCTGGCCATCAGCACATACTTTCTATGCTGAAGCAGTGGTGGCTGTTGCCCATTGGTATTGGTAGAGCAGAAGGCAGAGAGGCCAACAGTAGGTGGGGCCAGAGCCAATGAGAGACGGAGCCACCAAATTCTAGTTTTGCCCCTGTCCTCCTTCCTGCTGAGTTCTACAGGCACAGTACTGAGACTATGGAGGAAGAGGAGGAAACTGACACACTGGATGCAACTAAGAAGGGAGGCAGGTGGTGGCTCGCTTAGGGCAGGAGGAGGTTAAGAACATAAGAACATAAGAAGAGCCTGCTGGATCAGGCCAGTGGCCCATCTAGTCCAGCATCCTGTTCTCACAGTGGCCAACCAGGTGCCTGGGGAAAGGCCGCAAGCAGGACCCGAGTGCAAGAACACTCTCCCCTCCTGAGGCTTCCGGCAACTGGTTTTCAGAAGCATGCTGCCTCTGACTAGGGTGGCAGAGCACAGCCATCACAGCTAGTAGCCATTGATAGCCCTGCCCTCCATGAATTTGTCTAATCTTCTTTTAAAGCCATCCAAGCTGGTGGCCATTACTGCATCTTGTGGGAGCAAATTCCATAGTTTAACTATGCGCTGAGTAAAGAAGTACTTCCTTTTGTCTGTCCTGAATCTTCCAACATTCAGCTTCTTTGAATGTCCACGAGTTCTAGTATTATGAGAGAGGGAGAAGAACTTTTCTCTATCCACTTTCTCAATGCCATGCATAATTTTATACACTTCTATCATGTCTCCTCTGACCCGCCTTTTCTCTAAACTAAAAAGCCCCAAATGCTGCAACCTTTCCTCGTAAGGGAGTCGCTCCATCCCCTTGATCATTCTGGTTGCCCTCTTCCGAACCTTTTCCAACTCTATAATATCCTTTTTGAGATGAGGCGACCAGAACTGTACACAGTATTCCAAATGTGGCCACACCATAGATTTATACAACGGCATTATGATATCGGCTGTTTTATTTTCAATACCTTTCCTAATTATCGCTAGCATGGAATTTGCCTTTTTCACAGCTGCCGCACACTGGGTCGACATTTTCATCGTGCTGTCCACTACAACCCCGAGGTCTCTCTCCTGGTCGGTCACCGCCAGTTCAGACCCCATGAGCGTATATGTGAAATTCAGATTTTTTGCTCCAATATGCATAATTTTACACTTGTTTATATTGAATTGCATTTGCCATTTTTCTGCCCATTCACTCAGTTTGGAGAGGTCTTTTTGGAGCTCTTCGCAATCCCTTTTTGTTTTAACAACCCTGAACAATTTGGTGTCATCAGCAAACTTGGCCACTTCACTGCTCACTCCTAATTCTAGGTCATTAATGAACAAGTTGAAAAGTACAGGTCCCAATACCGATCCTTGAGGGACTCCACTTTCTACAGCCCTCCATTGGGAGAACTGTCCGTTTATTCCTACTCTCTGCTTTCTGCTTCTTAACCAATTCCTTATCCACAAGAGGACCTCTCCTCTTATTCCATGACTGCTAAGCTTCCTCAGAAGTCTTTGGTGAGGTACCTTGTCAAACGCTTTTTGAAAGTCTAAGTACACTATGTCCACTGGATCACCTCTATCTATATGCTTGTTGACACTCTCAAAGAATTCTAATAGGTTACTGAGACAGGACTTTCCCTTGCAGAAGCCATGCTGGCTCTGCTTCAGCAAGGCTTGTTCTTCTATGTGCTTAGTTAATCTAGCTTTAATCATACTTTCTACCAGTTTTCCAGGGACAGAAGTTAAGCTAACTGGCCTGTAATTTCCGGGATCCCCTCTGGATCCCTTTTTGAAGATTGGCGTTACATTTGCCACTTTCCAGTCCTCAGGCACGGAGGAGGACCCCAGGGACAAGTTACATATTTTAGTTAGCAGATCAGCAATTTCACATTTGAGTTCTTTGAGAACTCTCGGGTGGATGCCATCCAGGCCCGGTGATTTGTCAGTTTTTATATTGTCCATTAAGCTTAGAACTTCCTCTCTCGTTACCACTATTTGTCTCAGTTCCTCAGAATCCCTTCCTGCAAATGTTAGTTCAGGTTCAGGGATCTGCCCTATATCTTCCACTGTGAAGACAGATGCAAAGAATTCATTTAGCTTCTCTGCAATCTCCTTATCATTCTTTAGTACACCTTTGACTCCCTTATCATCCAAGGGTCCAATCGTCTCCCTAGATGGTCTCCTGCTTTGAATGTATTTATAGAATTTTTTGTTGTTGGTTTTTATGTTCTTACCAATGTGCTCCTCAAATTCTTTTTTAGCATCCCTTATTGTCTTCTTGCATTTCTTTTGCCAGAGTTTGTGTTCTTTTTTATTTTCTTCATTTGGACAAGACTTCCATTTTCTGAAGGAAGACTTTTTGCCTCTAAGAGCTTCCTTGACTTTGCTCGTTAACCATGTTGGCATCTTCTTGGCCCTGGCGGTACCTTTTCTGATCTACGGTATGCACTCCAGTTGAGCTTCTAATATAGTGTTTTTAAACAACTTCCAAGCATTTTCGAGTGATGTGACCCTCTGGACTTTGTTTTTCAGCTTTCTTTTTACCAATCCCCTCATTTTTGTGAAGTTTCTTCTTTTGAAGTCAAATGTGACCGTGTTGGATTTTCTTGGCAATTGGCCAGTTACATGTATGTTTAATTTAATAGCACTGTGGTCACTGCTCCCAATCGGCAGAAGGAGGCAAAAGGAGGTTGGTGGATCAGTGCCCTACTTGCCCTAATGAATCTGCCTCCATTGTTTGGAAGGTCTCTGGTCCAATCTTTGACATCTTCAGTTTTGGAAAAGATCTCTACGTGAGACCCTGGAGAGCCTAGATCAAATGTGGGGAACTTTGGGCCCTCCAGATGTTACTGAACTACAACTCTCCTCATCCCCAATCATTGGCCATATTTGCTGGGGCTGATGGGAGTTGTAGTTCAGCAACATCTGGAGGGCCAAAAGTTGTCCATGCCTAGTGTAGATGAGCCAACAGGCTGACCTAGTGTTAGGTGTGTTCCTAAGTTCCCTCTCTTAATTTTGCTGAGGCTACTGCGATACACAGATGATAGTACATACTATTCTTCTGGGTGGCTAAGAGGAGGAACATAGGAACACATCTTATACTAGGTCAGACCTTTAATCCTTCTAGGCCAGTCATATGTAAACCAGGGATGCTGCCAAATGTTGTATGGCTACCATAGTGCTCTTCCCAGGCTGTTGAGGACTTGGACCCACTTAGGACAGCAAAAGGCCCACTCTTCAATTACGTAAAAAAGGTAAAGGTGTAAAAGTGTGAGTCGTTTCCGACTCTTAGGGTGACATCTTGTGACGTTTACTAGGCAGACCATATATATGGGGTGGGATTGCCAGTTCCATCCCCCACCTTTCTTTAACCCCCAGCATATGCCGGGTACTCATTTTACCAACCATGGATGGATGGAAGGCTGAGTGGACCTCAACCCCTTTTACCAGAGATTCGACTTCCTCCTTCCGTTGGAATCGAACTCCGGCCGTGAGCAGAGCTTCGGCTGTGTTACCGCCGCTTACCACTCTTAATACTCTTACCGAAACTCTTCAAGGCACATTGATCCACCCTCACGACCAGGTTAAGTAGCTCAGTATCTAATTCAGTAAATGCACTTTTGCAGTCTCTCATAAACGGGGGAGATGGATGTGTATGCATGCTGCTATGTTTTTTTATGCTTGCTTAAAATAAAGTCTGTCCTTCCTATTCAAAGCAAATGCCTTCCAGTCTCTTACCATATGCACACATGCATTTGTTGTCCTTTTTCCTTTTCCAGGATGCTAACATTTAATGCATTTGTTTGGAGTTTCTGAATGCCAAATGTTTCTATATATGCCTCATTACTTCTTCAGAGTCTTTGCTATCATTAGTGAATACCATTTGGAGCTTCAGCAAAGGCAGGGTGGTTCTCTCCCCCCCCCCCATTATCTGCTAAAATGCTTTGCTTAAGATATTTGACTCCCAACCACCAGGAAAGCATCTCTAAAAATACCTCCTGGCTTTACTGCTCCAGCATACATGTGTGGGTGGTATCTATCTCTACTTTAATGGAACACTTGACTAAAAGCCCTTAGCTAGGAAGCAAAAGGTGACTGATAGATGGTAAACTAATCTATGCGAAGGGTAATGCATGCAGACAAAATCTGGCAGGCGAATTGATTCTGGCAGCAGATTCTGGCGTTTTTGGAGGACAGTTCCTGAGAAAGCTTTCCCAATTCTGGAAATGAACCAGAACGACTCCCCATTGTACTTGGCACCCCTCTTTTGTTTTTCTTCATCTCACCACAGGGCTCAGTCATTCAAAGCAGGGTTTCCCACCCTAGTGAGCTTCATTCAGGTGGCCCATGGCATGTCTGTGGACCTGTGGTTAAAGATGGGAGATGGTGCATCCACCATCACATTGAAGATTCATATTGGTTTTTAATTGCATCTTCACGGCTTTTATTTCTCATGTTGAATGCAAACTGTCATACGATAAAATACAATCTATAAGAAATAAAAAGAAGCAATGAAAATACAATTTAAAAGCATACAGCAACCAGCACAGTGCATTAGAGTTGCTACAACAGGCAGAAAAATCATTAAGTAGTCCACAAAGACCTTCAGCAATTTTCAAAAATTTGGGAACCGCTGATTTAAACATGTAAGAATGTAAGAGCCATGCTGGATCACATCAGATCAAAGCCCATTTAGTCCAGCATCTTATTCTCACAGTGGCCAAACAAATGCCTATGAGAAGCATATTGGAGCAAGGAATCTTAGTTTCACGTATGCGCTCATGGGGTCTGAGCTGGCGGTGGCCGACCAGGAGAGAGACCTCGGGGTTGTGGTGGACAGCACGATGAAGGTGTCGACCCAGTGTGCGGCAGCTGTGAAAAAGGCAAATTCCATGCTAGCGATAATTAGGAAAGGTATTGAAAATAAAACAGCCGATATCATAATGCCGTTATATAAATCTATGGTGCGGCCGCATTTGGAATACTGTGTACAGTTCTGGTCGCCTCATCTCAAAAAGGATATTATAGAGTTGGAAAAGGTTCGGAGGAGGGCAGCCAGAGTGATCAGGGGGATGGAGCGACTCCCTTGCGAGGAAAGGTTGCAGCATTTGGGGCTTTTTAGTTTGGAGAAGGGGCGGGTCAGAGGAGACATGATAGAAGTGTATGGGATTATGCATGGCATTGAGAAAGTGGATGGAGAGGGGTTCTTCTCTCATAGTGCTAGAGCTCGTGGACATTCAGAGAGGCTGAATGTTGGAAGATTCAGGACGGACAGGGGGAGGTGCTTCTTTACTCGGCGCATGGTTGAACTATGGAGTTTGCTCCCACAGGATGCAGTGGTGGCCACCAGCTTGGATGGCTTTAAAAGAAGATTGGACAAATTCATGGAGGACAGGGCTATCAATGGCTACTAGCCATGATGGCTGTGCTCTGCCACCCTAGTCAGAGGCAGCATGCTTCTGAAAACCAGTTGCCAGAAGCCTCAAGAGGGGAGAGTGTTCTTGCACTCGGGTCCTGCTTGCAGGCTTCCCCCAGGCACCTGGTTGGCCACTGTGAGAACAGGATGCTGGACTAGATGGGCCACTGGCCTGATCCAGCAGGCTCTTCTTATGTTCTTATGTTCTTAAGCTCACAAGCAGGACACCTTCCCCACTGGTATTCTGAGCAATGGTTGTCCAGAGGAATACTGCTTCCATTACTGGAGATAATGTACAACCATCATGACTACCAGCTACTGACAGCCTAATCCCCCATGAATTTCTCTTCCCCCCCTTTCAGGGACATCACTACCGGGGTGTGGAGGGTGCGGCCCACACCCGGGTGTCACCATGAGGGGGGTGACACCCAGAGCCACCCCGACCCGCACCGTTGCCTGGCAAGGCTGCTCCAACTCCTCCTCGGAGACGGGCGGGTGAGACCGGGAGCAGCGTCAGCGGGGCGAGGGAGGCGCACCGGTGTTCCCAGGCCTTCTCCGGCTGGGTGCCCCTCCGGCGCGTGCCCTCCCAGGGGCATGGACGGGGTGGCTGGCCTCAAGTGCACGCGCATGCACCTCATCCCTGCCCCTGGGAGGGCGCGCACCAGAGGTCCACACCCCCCCGCACTCCTGCTAGGGATGCCGCTGCCCCCTTTAAAACCATCCAAGTTGGTGGCCAACATTACATCCTGTGGAACAAATCCCACCATTTAGTTATGCATTACATCAAGTGCTTTCTTAATTGGATGACCTTAGGTTCAAGTGTAATGCTGGGAAAAACAGAAGGGAGTAGAAAAAGAGGAAGGCCAAACAAGAGATGGATTGATTCCATAAAGGAAGCCACAGACCTGAACTCACAAGATCTGAACAGGGTGGTATATAACAGATGCTATTGGAGGCTGCTGATTGATAGGGTTGCCGTAGGTCCTAATTGACTTGAAGGCACATAACAACAACAAAGGTTCAAGTATCGTGAGAGAGGGAGAAAAAGCTTTCTCTAGCCACTTTCTCCATGCAATGCATAATTTGATATGCCTCTGTCATGTCCCCTTTACTTCCCTTTAAGCTGTAGAATGCATTTGTTAAAAAAAATTGAAAACTATGGATTCAACACAAGATGTATTATTACACAAAAATTCAGTTGCAGCCCAATCCCACCCAGCTAGAACACGAAGGCGTTAGCTAGCTTATGAAAGCTTGAAACAGACTGAGTTCAAGGGTGCGCATAATCGCTGTTACTAACCCTACAATGGAATAGAAGACACCAGAAAAAAAGTTGACAAAATGGGGGGCACCTATCCTTAAAAATATTTCACTGTTCTGAGTACAGGCATTCATTTAATTTGTTCATATGTTCTGTCTGCTTAATTACGCATGTTGATCTCTGTCACTACCCAGCAGGGATGAGACAGGAAACAAGGTTGCAGAAAACACTAAAATTGCTAGTTAGACTGCACAGCCTTGTTGTCACATTAGCCATATATAGTGATAATATAGTATTCTATACACTGTACTATATAGTACTGTAACATCTGAATCAGGAGAGGCTGTGCAAGCCCTGGACCGGTGCCTTGACTCTGTGCTGGGCTGGTTGAAGGCCAATAAATTGACTCTCAGTCCTAGCAAGATGGAGACACTGTGGGCTGGTGGTCAGTTGCCTGCTTTGGATGGGGTCATACTCCCTCTGAAACAGCAGGTTCGTTGTCTGGGAGTGCTCCTGGATCCATCTTTGTTGCTAGAGGTCCAGGTGACCTCAATGGCTAGGAGTGCCTTTTACCAGCTTCGGATGGTAACATAGCTGCAGCCGTTTCTGGACAGGGATAGCCTGACCACTGTTGTCCATCCACTGGTAACTTCCAGGTTGGATATGTGGAGCTACCCTTGAGGTTGGTCCGGAAGCTGCAGCTGGTGCAAAATGTGGCAGCGAGACTGCTCACAGGAGCAGGGTATCACCAACATGTCACTCCGCTACTGAAAGAATTGCACTGGCTACCTATTAGCTACTGGGCTAAGTTCAAGGTTCTAGTTTTGGTGTACAATGCCCTATACAGCTTGGGACCAGGATACCTGAAAGACCATCTTATCGCTTATATACACAGTCGATCACTACACTCTGCAGGTGAGGGCCTCCTGCAGATACCATCTTATCGGGCGGTCCATTCCACACAACACAGAAAATAGACCTTTAGTGTAGTGGCACCAACCCTTTGGAATTCCCTCCCCTTAAATATTAGACAGGCGCCATCTGTTTTATCTTTTCGGCGCCTATTGAAGACCTTCCCCTTTCAACAAGCCTTTTAAGAAGAGACCTTATCCCACTCTGTATCTGTGTTGGAATTGCTTTTTAATATATTTTTAAACCTTTTTAAAAATGGTTTTAAAGTTTCTAAAAAAATGTTTTAAAGATTTTTTGTTTTAATATATTTTAAATGGTTGTTGTGTTTTAATATATTTTAAAGACTGTTTTGATGATGTTTTAAAGTGTTTTTAGTGCTTTTGTTTGCCACCCTGGGCCCTACTGGGAGAAACAGTGGGATAGAAATCAAATAAATAACTAAATAATGTCTAGACAGTAGTGTAGTGGCAAGTTCAGAAGTGCAGGGTCTTTTCATGTTAGTCACAGCCACCCCTCCCCCCTTTTTGCTGCTGCGTTGAGAATGAGGCACTTGTTAATGCCTTCTCCCACAACAACAGACATCCCTAAGAGCCAATAATCATGGAAGGGGAGAGTATTAGCTGCTGAGAAGAGTCTTCTCAAAGGCTGACTCCCCTCCTTTCACACTGATTGGCTCCAGTCAGCAGGAAAGGACAAGGAAGCCTGTTAGAAGACTCTTCTCCGTGGCTGACACTCCCCTTTCATGCTGTTTGCCCCGCAGGATGCTGGAGACATAGGGACCCTGCTGGGACCCTTTTACCAAAAAAGTAAGGTGTCCAAGACCCCCTCAGATCCTGGACGACTCCACCCCTGTGTCTGGATCAAGGGGTGGGATAGGGGACAGCTTGAGGCAGAACCAACAACATTTACAATATTGGGGCAGGGCTAATGGGATGTTCCTGCTCCCTCTTATCTATGTGTAGATTGTACACATTGCTAATGTGTGACTAGGACAGGGACGGGGAACTTGCGACCTTCAGGATGCTGTTGGACTACAACTCCCATAATCTCTGATCACTGACTATGCTGGCCAGACATGATGGGAGTTGGAGTTCAACAACATCTGAAGGGATGCAGCTTCCCATTTCTGGAGTAGGGCTATTAAATTGCTACCTCTATGGCTAGAAAGACAACTTCATGCACAGATGCACAATGTTCACATGCAATGGTTTACACAACAAATGTGTCTACATGCAGTGAATTCATGTGCAACTAGGGATGGAAGGCTCTGTCAGTTTTGGCTTCTCTCAGTTTCTCATTCCCCCCCCCATCTTAAATTCAGTTCTGCAGCAATTTGTGATGGAGGAAGGGGAAAAAATCCTCATGAAAATTCATCAGCATTTTAGTATGAATTATTCCTACTAAACACATTTTTGTATGCAGTTTTGACTAACGTACACATTTTTGCAAGCAATTTCTCCTAATATAATGCATTTTTAATGTTATTTTCACAAATATATTCATTTTTGTGCACATGTTCCCATAATATCTCCATTTTTGTAAATGCCATTTGGTTGAAGAACTGCACTGCAAATTTTTAATAAGTGCAAATTTTGAAGAATAGCTATGTTTCAGTTCTATGGTTTCAGAAAGTGCACATTTGATAGATTCAGCTTGAAATGGGGACTGAATGTAATCCCCCCCCATTCCTATGTACAACTGAATGCATGATTGCCATTCCAGATTCATTCACGTTCTCCAATGCACATAGACTTTGGATATGAACAAGTGTATGCTCAGCTCTTAGCAACCACTTGTATGCATGTATATGCAGCATGACTGCATGTACAACAGAATGTCTCTACTAAAGCAGGGACAAGCAACCCTGTAGCCCCCCAGATATTGCTGGGTTACAACTCCCATCATCGTCCTTGACCACTGGCTAGGCTGGCTGGGGCTGATGAGAGCTGGAGGGACACAGTTTCCTCATTCCTGTGATGAATTCTGCACATGACGCTGCTATTGAAAGGCATGACTACAGAGGGTTCCACTGAAACACTGGCAGCCTTGCCTCCAGCAGAGGATTCCTCCCAAAATGCCATCATTCATTTATCCCAAAGCATGTGTTTTGCATCCTCCAGGGGGTCCCAACCTTCATTCGGAAAAGGTAGACCTCAGTGATAAGTTGCTTACATTTTAAAAGAGGTTAAATTGTTCCTTGGCAGAAGAGCTGCACGCTTCCTGCACATTTTCCCTCCCTGGAAGTCAGATTTGCTTTCACCCCATTCCTTGCACCCCCTTGCTTCTTGTCATCTGCTGTCAGCTGATGGTCTTCCCAGCAAAGTTACACCCCCACTCCTAGTGTGAAATTGATTCCAATTTCAATCTAGTGTCAATCCCTCCTGACATTTGTCATCATCAAAGGCTTCTCTCCCCGCCCCTCACTCCAATCCTTAAATTGTATTTTCATCATTGAAAATTACTTTTGGATGACTTTAATGAATCCTTGTGCTTTATTAAGAATCTTCAAGCTGCAGGCATGACAAGATGTACTGTGAAGGGGGGGGAAACCATTTATGGCATGTTCTGTGACATCCCCCCGCCACAGAAAAACTTTGATATATCTATTTACAAATATGTGCTTGAAGAAAGTCACATAAATAGCCTTATTTCCCCCAAAATTTATTAAATAATAAATTTATTATTTATTTTAAAATTTATTTTCTGGTCACCAATTTAAATTATACTCCACCCTGAAGGATATTTTTGAAGCTTTGAACTTCATCCCTTTCCAAAAAGCTCAATTATTAATTTGTTACATTTGTTTCATTTATACCCCCACCTTTCTTTCACCATGGAACCCAAGGCTGCATACATGTGGTTCTCAGGCTGTCTCCCATCCAGGCACTGACCAGAGCCAGACCTCCTTAGCTTCAGCAAGGTGGTGGCCTCATGTGCCTTCAGACCATAGCCTGGGACCAGAGCTTGGAAAAGTTACTTTTTTGAACTACAACTCCCATCAGCCCAATCCAGTGGCCATGCTGGCTGGGGCTGATGGGAATTGTAGTTTAAAAAAGTAACTTTTCCAAGCTCTGCCTGGGACCCATGTGATCCATTGATCAGCAGCAATTTGTATGCCTTGCAGTGGATAGCATCCTGCATCTTCCCCTGCATGATCTTTTCAGAAAGAAGAAGGCTGGGCCTGTAAATAGCCATAAATGCTGACTGGTAAAATATACAACATAATATCTACTGGGCATCCCCAGTTAATCTAATGACAGTAAGCAGAGCAAAAAATAAACTGCTTTCAGATGTGCAGGCTATGGTATCCTTGATCATGGAGCTTAAAATGCTGACTTAAAAAAACAGCAGAGGGTTAGATAAATGCAGGTGGACTTTAAAAAAGTGACCCTGGGCTCCGTGTGCTTACTGCTAGAGACAAACCGTCTGCCCAATTCTATATGAAGTGTGCTGTAGGAATGTAAATTTGCATTGCAAACTGCTGCTCCCTATGGAAAGTTTCTAAAGACTCAGCGGACATCATTAGGGCTATTTAAAAGCTAGGCAAACAAAATGCCATGTAGAAACTAAAGGGAAGGTCATAGCAAAGATTCATGATGCTTGATCCCACCCATCCAACCCCCCATGCAGATCTTCTTACAGACGGGAGAGCAGAATCTCTTCTGGCTTGTACAAAAGCGAAACCAGAACAAGGCCATTGCAATCAAGCTTTTGGAAGCAGCTGCATCTAATGGCCCAAGATGAACCACTGTGGACATGTCACTATGCTCTGAGCAAGCATGCCAGGTTATGCCAGGTTTGGACATGGTAAACCTAAACTGAAATCTCCCTCCACAATGTAGTTCATTGAATGGCCTGAAGCATGATGGGGAAAGGCCATAGTTTGCATGCAAAAGGTCCCAGGTTCAATCTCCTGCATTTTGGGCCAGGGAGTACCTCTGTCTGAAACATTGGAGAGGTGCTGCCAGTCAGCATAGACTATACTGAGCTGCATGGGCCAACGGTCCAACTTAGAATCATAGAATAGTAGAGTTGGAAGGGGCCTATAAGGCCATCAAGTCCAACCCTCTACTCAACCCCCTGACTTGATATAAGGCATATTCCAATGTTCTGCCTGGACGTCATTCTGCAGCAGCAGCTCCTAAACGTTTTTTTTCCCCCACGAACTACTTGAAAATTGCTGAGGTTCTTGGCAGACTACTTAATGATTTTGCTTCCTGTCCTAGTAATGGCAATGTGCTGTGCTAGATGCTGTATGATTTTTAATGGTGTATTTCGTATACAATACAGTAAGATGCAATACCCTAAATGCAACAATACAGCAACTAGTACGTAGAAACAAAGAGAACTATTACAATAGTTATTGTATAGAAATAGAAGAGGACAACAAAAAGGGAAGAACAAGAGCCTATTCCAAAAGATTAGAGAAATGAAAGGGAAATTCAAACCAAGGGTAGGGATGATGAATAATCAACAGGAGAATACACTGACTGACCAAGATGAAATAAAAGGAAGATGGAAGCAATACACTGAAGAACTCTATAAAAGAGATGCCAGGATGACAGATTCATTCACGGAGGAACCATATGATGAAGAACCAGAAATTTTAGAATGTGAGGTGCAAGCTGCTCTTAAAATACTTGGAACAAACAAATCACCAGGATGGCACAGATGGCATACCAATAGAGTTGCTACAAGCTACTGAAACTGAATCTGTCCAGATTTTGAAAAAGATTTGTCAAGAAATATGGAAAACTAAACAATGGCCAACAGACTGGAAGCGTTCAGTATACATCCCAATTCCAAAGAAAGGGGATCCCAGAGAATGCAGTGATTATCGAACTATTGCCTTAATATCCCATGCAAGTAAAGTACTGCTCCAGATTCTACAACAAAGGCTCTTACCATATATGGAGCAAGAAATGCCAGATGTCCAAGCTGGATTTAGAAAGGGAAGAGGCACCAGAGATCATATTGCAAACATACGTTGGATAATGGAACAGACTAAGGAATTTCAGAAGAAAATCACCCTGTACTTTATAGATTACAGCAAAGCCTTTGACTGTGTAGATCATGAAAAACTATGGAATACTTTAAAAGAAATGGGGTTGCCACAGCATCTGATTGTCCTGATGCACAACCTATACTCTGCACAAGAGGCTACTGTAAGGACAGAATATGGAGAAACCGATTGGTTCCCAGTCG
Organism: Rhineura floridana; assembly: GCF_030035675.1. Taxonomy (NCBI): domain Eukaryota; kingdom Metazoa; phylum Chordata; class Lepidosauria; order Squamata; family Rhineuridae; genus Rhineura; species Rhineura floridana. The sequence continues at coordinate 171,911,652 of NC_084484.1, forward strand.
GAAAGGGTGTGAGAGAGGGGTGCATTTTATCACCCTATTTGTTTAATCTATAGGCACAACATATCATACGGAAAGCAGGATTGGACTAAGATGAAGGAGGTGTGAAAATTGGAGGGAGAAATAGCAATAATTTAAGATATGCAGACGATACCATACTACTAGCAGAAACCAGTAATGATTTGAAACGAATGATGATGAAAGTTAAAGAGGAAAGCACAAAAGCAGGACTACAGCTGAACGTCAAAAAGACTAAAGTAATGACAACAGCAGATTTATGTAACTTTACAGTTGACAACGAGGACATTGAACTTGTCAAGGATTATCAATACCTCGGCACAGTCATTAACCAAAATGGAGACAATAGTCAAGAAATCAGAAGAAGGCTAGGACTGGGGAGGGCAGCTGTGAGAAAACTAGAAAAGGTCCTCAGATGCAAAGATGTATCACTGAAGACTAAAGTCAGCATCGTTCAGACCATGGTATTCCCAATCTCTATGTATGGATGTGAGAGTTGGACAGTGAAAAAAGTGGATAAGAGAAAAAAATCAATTCATTTGAAATGTGGTGTTGGAGGAGAGCTTTGTGCATACCATGGACTGCAAAAAACAACAACAAATAATTGGGTGTTAGAACAAATTAAACCAGAACTACCATTAGAAGCTAAAATGATGAAACTGAGGTTAATATACTTTGGACACATAATGAGAAGACATGATTCACTAGAGAAGACAATAATGCTGGGAAAAACAGAAGGGAGTAGAAAAAGAGGAAGGCCAAACAAGAGATGGATTGATTCCATAAAGGAAGCCACAGACCTGAACTTACAAGATCTGAACAGGGTGGTTCATGACAGATGCTCTTGATTTGACTTGATTTGATTTGGTTTTAATATTTCTACCCCGCCTTTCACCCAAAAGGCCCTCAAGGCAGCTTACAAAAGAACACAAATATAGAGATACATCAATAAAACATCAATAATACATCAGTAAAACATCAATTAGTTACTGTAAACCGCCCAGAGAGCTTCGGCTATGGGGCAGTATACAAATACAATAAATAAATATAAATAAATAATACATCAGTAAAACAATAAAAATAATACAATTTGCAAAAATTAAATAGTTAACCTTCATTAGATATTGATGGTGGAAATCATACAAATAGCACATGCCGACCTTAGAAAACATAACAGCCTTGCGAGCATCTTTTTACAGTTTATGCCTCAGCTAAACAGCAAGTCATCCTGAGGTTTTCTGCTGGTTGTGAAGAAAGTGCAATTGCTATGCCCTTCAAACGTCCCCAGATTCTCAGGTTCCAGAATGGTAGCCGTCTTAAGTCTGCTGCCTGTCAGGGAATCCGCCCATCCTCCCGGGGAGCTCCTTTTTCCGCAGCCACCCTCCTCGTCCCGGTGCCCCACTCAGCAGCAACAGCCGCAGCCACATCCTGCTGAGTCCATGGCCCAGGCCGAGACTGTAGCACTCCTGGAAGGATTCAGCAATGACGAAAGTCCGAACCCCCACCAGAAGCCCTCCGCGTCGCCGCTGGTAGGGCATCCGGCAAGCCCAGGAGCTGCTCCGGGGTGGTGGAGGTGGGGGCTTCTCGCCAAGACTCATGGAGAGAAAGTCAAAACATTCTTTTTTTTCCAGCAGCAGCAGCTTGAGCTCTCGCTGGGCGTCCCACTTGTCCCAGCAGAGCTGCCTCTCAATCTCATCGTTGATCTGCCTGACTTCCTTGGCTTCCTCGCTCAGGCAGCACGCCATGATGGACTCCAGAGTCATTCTTCCTAGCTGGCTGAGGCACAGCCCCTACCCCCACTCTGAAAACATGCACACCCCGAGCCACAAATGCAAGAAAGCCCGTCGGCTTCTTAGCTGCGAGCACCCCCTTCCTCCTCCTCTCCTCCTCCTCACTCCCAGGAACAGCTCTTGGATGCTTTTGGAGGTCACTGATTCATAGGGTTGCCATAAGACGTAATCGACTTGAAGGCACATAACAACAACAACAGTAAGATGCAATACACGAAATGAAAGAAGCAACAAAAATACATTGAAAAATACAATATGAATATTTAATGCCAACACGCCACGGGCCACCTGAATGAAGCTCGCAGGCCACCGTTTGGGAACCCCTGCTTTACAGGACTCTGGGGTCTGAACCAACTGCTTGCAGAGGACTTTTGAAATGAGACCAAGGATATGGCCCCGGGCACACCAATCTAAAGTCCCCAAAGCCATCATCTTATTAAGCATCCTCACCCAAGGGCAGAAGGCCAAGAGTCCTTTCAACGGTAGCGACCCTGTTTAGCGTGAACTTGATCATACTTAACTGCCTTATTTTAATTTAATAGATTTCCTAAGAGAGCAAAATGCTTTAAATTGGAGTTCCTCTGACATCTCCATTCTTTTTCTTGAGACCAAAGAACTGCCAACATTTGAAGCAATCCTTCTCATTATAAAATGATTGTGGTGAGGCTATCAAAAGGATGGGTGGGTAGATGAGCAACGTTTAGGAGCAAATGAGCAAAAGGGATACACATAATTGCAAAACTGCTGGGATTTCTTTGGGAACACTTTCAGCTGATTTGTGTCACTCAGGCACTGTCAGTCACTGATCACTTGGAGCCTTTCCTTCTTCTTTAAATGTGTTGCCATAGTTTAATAGTTCACAACCTGTGTTCTGGGGCATATTAGTGTGCCATGAGAAATGAGTTAAATTTAGGGGGCACCCACCCACAGAGAAAGTTGTCCACCACCTGTCTGTATGGTTCACTCACATGGGTTCCTCTCCTCCCAATCAGCTTCAGTGTTTCTATGGCAGCTGTGATTGGTTCCTGCAGTGCCACAATGCCTTAGGAGGAGGCTGCCTGTTATATCTCAGCATGAGTTGGTGGTCTGGGCTTGCCTCCTTACAATTAGGAAGTACACCTAGATGAGTGACTTAATCAGAAACGTGGTAGGGAGTGTGAAAAATCCTTTTTTTATTTATTATTATTTTATTATTAAATTTGTTAGTCGCCCATCTGGCTGGTTGTCCAGCCACTCTGGGCGACGTACAAGATAAAACAGTACATAAACAGTTAAAAATTTAAAAAACAATAAAAACTAATCCATCCCAAAAGCCTGCCTAAAAAACCAGGTCTTCAGGGTCCAGCGGAAGCTCATTATAGACGGGGCATGGCGTAGATCATTTGGGAGAAAATTCCATAGGGTGGGGGCTATTATTGAGAAGGCCCTCTCTTGAGTCCTTCTCTTATAGACTCTTTTTCAGGAGGTGGCAAGGTTTTAACTAGAGGTGAGAAGGGAGGCCACATCAGATACAGTTGCCACATTTCCATTAGGATCAGTGGTAAAATGGTCTTCTGTTTAGAATCTCTCCTGCAGCAGTATGTGCAATTTACTCAAATTTTACCCTGCAGTTCTTTCAAGGATCTCTGGATCTCACCTACCTTGCTCTCATCTTCACAACAACCCAGTGAGGTAGGTTAAGCTGAGAAGTAAGTGTGACTAGCCAAAGGCCAACCACTGAACTTTGTGGCTGAATGGAGATTTGTCTAAATCAACACACTAATGTAGGCCCCCACCCTGTTTTTATGGAAATCTGACAAACTGTCATGGGCACCATAATAAAATGGCTGCTATGAAGGCACCTCTGTAGTATAAAATAAATAACAAAATAGTGGCTAGTGACTACTAGAATGTTGCTATAATACATGATATAGAACATATTGGGAGTACAACTCCTTATTTGACACCATGTAAGTAGATAATGGAATGTTGTATGACTGCATAGGTGCTTTCAATACAATAATTGAATGATATGAATAAATGAATAAATAAATATGTCATAGGGGGCCTGACTAATCACAAAATGGTTGCTGAGGAGGCCTGCCACATCATTGGGCCCAGAGGCATTCTGGGAAATGGCAAGGAAATGGGTGGGGTAGCTGGAAGATTTCAGTTTATTTTCCAACCAGCCCATCACCATCCAAGGTAAAAGAAAAGGGGGTGTCCAAAAATGTAAAACCAACAACAACAACAACAACAAGAGGAAGAAGAAGAAGGAGGAGGAGGAGGAGGAGAAGAAGAAGAAGAAGAAGAAGAAGAAGCCTCTATGGACATGGACACTAAAGGGGAATGTATGGAGGTGGTGTGGCACCCATAGGCATGACATTAGGGACCCCATATCTTTATATCCCTCTAGCTCAGCCTTTCCCAACCGGTGTGCCTCTGATGGGAGTTGTGGTCCAACAACATCTGGAGGCACACCGGTTGGGAAAGGCTGCTCTAGCTGTATGGGCTTCACAGCTTAGCTACATGGAGAGCAGCTTTGTGTTATTTTTCCTATTTATTTCTCTAACAAGATGTATATGCCACTTAATTGATCAAAACCTCTATGCAGTTTCAAATCAAATAAAATATATAAAATATACATTAAAATTATCACTAAAAACAGATGTCAAAAACAAGTTAGCCTAAAACAATTTTAAATTCTTACGTTTTTTAATGTTTTTAATTTTGTATATTTGTTTTTAATGTTTTTAATTGTTGTAAACAGCCCAGAGAGCTTCGGCTATGGGCCGGAATACAAATGCAATAAATAAATAAATAAATATGACCAGTATATGCTTCCATATGTATTCTATTGTATATTGTGTACTTTTCAAATTAAACAAAGAAAAGATTGAACGTTCAGTGAATTTATTTAATTTATTTTGGGTACTTATACAGTACATTTCATGCAAATACGTGGTATGCATGATCATGCTATACAAAAAGATTGCCAAGACATCACAAAACAGTTGGTGGAATGATATAGAAATGGGATGGAATGGACTTGTGAAACTCACATGAACCAGAAATAGGCTGAGGCATCCATCGCTAGCAATCTTACAGCCAGAACATGAGTGCCGTTCACCCTCAATAAGTTGGCAATCCTATTGAGGGCATAAGCATGACAGCTAAGTTGTACCAGCCAATGTAGTGTCCTTGACTCATTCTGCAAGGTTTGCCATTATTATCATTGGTGCACAAAGCAATCGTTTATGGCCAGAAAGAGAAAGCCTCCATCTAAAGCCCATAAATATCCTTAGCGCACCAATGCTCCTTTTTAACTGCCATAGTCAAGCCATAAACACAGTGTGCTTGTGTCATTGCCTGAGGCTCCTTCAGTCTCTCGGTGGCCAAGTGATGCTAAAACGGTGGGAAATCATTAGCTCTGATGAAATAAAGCCTCATTGATTTTTCATCCCCATTCTTCTTCCCCATAAAATGTATGCAAGCCATTTGTTTTTTGCTCTTTTTTTTTCTGTTAGAAGAAAACACCCTCCCAATTCGGCCAAATAAAAAATGCCAAGTTTTTATCTTAATTGCCTTCTAATTTTCAAGCTACGCTTAGATGAGCTTTGTATTGCTGCTGTAGTGCTTGTCCACATCAGCAGCATGATTTCTACCCAAGGCCTTCAGGCACAAAAATGCTCTCACTTCAGTTTTGCCACCAAAGAGGCTGTTGACTGAAAATTAATGCAAGCAACGTATGTAACCCGAAGCTTGTTCACTCATTAAACTGAACACAGGTCCAAGCTGTCTCTACACACGTACAAGTGTTTGTGTGAAAGAGTGTATGCTTGTTAATTTGTATGGCTCAACTATTGTGTACATGGGTACACAGACAGCACACTCCTTGAATCTAACATGTGTTCCCCACTCCTCAGAGGTTACATGTGCACCATACATTTAAAGAACATGACTTCCTCCAAAGAATCCTGGGAGCTGTAGTTTGTGAAGGGTGCCGGGAGCTGTAATTGGGTGTTAGAACAAATTAAACCAGAACTGTCACTAGAAGCTAAAATGATAAAACTGAGGTTATCATACTTTGGACACATCATGAGAAGACATGATTCACTAGAAAAGAAAATAATGCTGGGGAAAACAGAAGGCAGTAGAAAAAGAGGAAGGCCAAACAAGAGATGGATTGATTCCATAAAGGAAGCCACAGACCTGAACTTACAAGATCTGAACAGGGCGGTTCATGACAGATACTCTTGGAGGTCGCTGATTCATAGGGCCGCCATAAGTCATAATCGACTTGAAGGCACATAACAACAACAATTCCCCTCACAGAGCTGCATTTCTCAGAGTGGTTTCACAATCAATTTCTACTTACCGGCAACTCTTTAGTTTACCTCTAACAGAGCTGCAAACTGCTGAAGTTGTTTAACAGCACTTTAAATGTATAGGGCAGATGGGGTTATAGTCTCACCTTCAAGTGTAAGCTTTGTGCAAGGAGCTTTCCAGTCGTGGCTCCCCGTTTGTGGAATGCCTTCGCCAGTGAGGTGCGTCTGTCTCTGTCACTATTAACTTTCAAGAGGAATTTGAACACATTCCTGTTTGCTTTCCTGGCAACCTGATCATCACTGGTGAAATAATGTTTTTTTAATGTTTTAAAATATTTTAAATATTAAAATATTTTAGTGTGTTTTACAATATTTTTATCTGTGTTTTAGAATGTTTTTTAATTCTCATTGTGTATTGGAATGTATTTGACTGTTTTTAGTAGGTTTTTCTTTTGTGTTCAATTGTTTTGTTTATGTTTGTCACCCTCGACTTCTTTGGGAGGAAGGCCGGGATATAAAATAAAGACATAACAATAAAAAAATTAAAAAGGAAATCAGGATAAATACTCAATAAAGAGGTCATCTGGAGAAGCCCATGGCCAACAGCATAGGCTGATTGTATCATCCCACTTAAGTGAAGACAGCCGATGGGAGAACTAATATACCATCTAGGGTGGCTTAATGGAGTTGCACCATTGCTTGACTGATTGGTTGAAAAATGTCTTCGTACCATCCTTCAATAAATGTTTTTTCCAGGGCAGTTAACCATCATACGTAAAATGGGCATACGAAAGGCATATAATTTAAAAGTGACACTTTCTTGCATTCTTGTTTAAAAAACAACTCTGCACCTACGACTGAGTGCCAGCAAGGCTGAAAACAAGATGAAATTAGGCTGCTCAGTCCATCCCTATTTTAAACTTTCTTTCAAGTTTGTTTCAAAATAACAAAATTGTACATAAAAGGGGGGAGGGACAAAGACAGACAGATTGAGCCCAAAGGTCACAGCTAGAGATGTCAGAGAATTCCATCAGAAATGGGAGCGGAAATTGCCAATATTCTCGTGTTCGTCCAAGGTCGGGAATGGAAATCACACAAAAGAATATGAGTGGTATTTGTTGTCATTGTTTGTTTGTTCTTAGTCTGCAAATGTTACATAAACAATCATGTTATTTTCTACATTGTTTTTGATGTTTCCCTTCCAGTGAAATGAATTACATAACTAATTACATTAGTGTCAGCCACAGAGAATAGTGAGGCAAAGTAGGCTTTAGCGGGAGCCAAACTGTAGCATAACAGAAACAGGGGTGATTGTGGCAGATCCAGGATGGGATGGAAATTGCCGCCTCCTCACATTTCTAATCAAAGCCCATCAAGTTGCTTTCCTCTGTAACCCCATTCAAATGAACAAAGAGGAAGACAGATTTTCCAGTCCAGCGACAAAATGTCTTGAGATTGCCTTATATTAACCCCTGGGAAAGGCAGGTAACTAGAAGAGAGCTCTCGCTTGCCAGACTTGCATTGCCTCTGGGATAGCTTTCTAAAGATTCCTGCTGACCTGCAATGGCGGGCATCCAAGAGTGTGTTTGATTTCACAGCATTTCCATTCATCTTCAACTCAGCAGCAGGGGCAACGTAAAGATGCCACCAAACGAATGAGATACAGGATTTATAGGAATGAAATGTGCATTAGTGGAAAAGAGCTCAGAAGATCAAGAGGTGCTTTTAGGGGCAGACACCCATTTTTATCTTTAACAGACTAATTAGCCATACATTTGCCCTGTTTAATAAACACCGGACGGGTCCAATGCTGCACACTTGACAGAGTGTCCATGGCAAAGTAATTACGTTGAAGAGATTAATTGTGAAACAGAGCTGGGGAAGTAATGAATACAAACTACTTAATTAGGCCATAAGCAAACACATTAAAGCCTGCCAAGATTGCAATGGTGGGCACAGAGTGCTATAGAAGGGCAAAGACACTGCAGATGGAAAACAAAGCAAGGACAAGGTCCCCAGCTGTAAACAGGGAAGGGTTATGAAAAGTTATAATGGCAATGTGTATAAGAGCATCAGTGCACACAGGCACGTGGGTGTGCATGCCTCTCTGCTCTGCACTGGTTAGGCCACATCTGGACAGTGGCGACTGCCCCATGTGAGCGGAGCAGTGGAATCCACCCCGAATTTTAGTCCGAACTTTTACAGAGCTCTCCAAGATGCTCAACAGGTCCTGAATGCACTGGTGCTCTACCCAGTTGTGATTCCTAGCAACTGGCATACAGGAGCATGCTGGCTCCAACAGTGGAAGTAGAAAGTAGCCTTTATGGCTAGTAGCTATCTTTGATGAGGGCCACGCAAGGCCATTCTAAAGAATGTTGGGAGAGATTCAAAGAAACATTTCACCTTCAGCATAATGTCACAGAACTGCACAGCACCAGAGGCCAAACGGTGCTTTGAAGCCATCTAGTCCTGTGACACTGACACTGAACTTTACTTATTTGAATTAATAATTAATAACATATTTTGTTTAATTAGCTTTGAATGATTAAAGTAGAAAGGAATATTAGGCCTGTTTGGATTTATAGTACAAGTGAACTGACAATTACCTTGCTTGTGTTAATTTTGCTGACAGTTAAGTTACTTGTGTGTGTGTAAAGAGAAATGCTAGTTTGCTGAATTGCAGAACCATTGTTTGTTTAAAGCTGTGTCTGCAAAATAGATAACTGTATTCTCACAGGCTTTTAGTTGCAAATGCACCTGTGCCGAAGAAAGTATCAGACTATGTTGCAGACTATGTTGCACATGTACAAGGCTACGATGAACATAACAAGATAACAAGTGTGAAAAACAATCTCCTAATATGGTTACCAGGAGGAAATGGGTATGGACTAATGATGTAGTTATGATGTAGTTACTATGATATTGATGCATGCATAATTATTAAAACAAAGCTTATAAAAAGGCCAGCACAGCAGTGTTTTGCCAGAACCGGCTTGGCCCTTCTCCACATGCACATGTTAGAAATAAATATATTCTATCCTCCATCTTGTTTCGTTCGTTCTTGAACTCTATTGGGTGAGTATTTGGGAGCGAATCCTCAGCCACTAGGACCCTAAAAGAGACTAGGGCGTATTGTTTATAACAGTCCAACCCCTGCTCAATGGAGAAATCCAGAGTGAGAGTATCCCAAAAGGATGGTTATCCAACCTCTGTTTGAGGATGTCCAAAGAAGGAGAAAAACCCCTCACCTGTCTAGGCAAGCCGAATGTCTTTTGACCTGGAAAAAAACCAGTGTGTGTATATTAGGCCCCAATCCAGCTGAAATTAGTTGTAATTCCTGCTGCAATCCTATGCACACTTACCTGGAAGTAGGTCCAGTAGTGGATTGTGTGATGGGGCAGTGGCACTCACCTGGCCTCCGCTTGGTTGCTTTGCTGCTGCTTACCAGGAGCTGGAAAGGAAAGGGAGAGGCCTCAGCAAGGCCGGTGTGGTGCAAATGCACCAGCTGAGCCAATCCGGTGCTCCTGCAGATGCATTTGGACCACACGGACCTCACTGGCTTCTCCCCCTCTACTTCCCAGGAAGCAGCAGCAACATGACCAGCTAGAGGTTTTCTTTGAAGGATATGGACTGTTATACAATAATGGGACTCTATTGTATATTTCTTCTCTCTCTCTCTCTCTCTCTCTCTCTCCATATATATATTTGTTTTCTCTAGATTTTGTAGACTAGATTGATTTGAGATTTCAGCCTGTTTCATGATATTTTGTGGTATTATTTATTGATACTGTTGTAGTTTTTTAAATCATTATTATGTTCTGAATTGTTTTTATCATATTATTATTTATTATTATTATTTATTAAATTTATATACCGCCCGACTAGCGATAGCTCTCTGGGCGGTGAACATAAAATAGTATAAAAATACAATGAATAACAAAATAATATTAAAATACAATCAACAATACAATAAACATTATTAAAATTAGATCAATGTAACTTAAAATGCTTCAGAGAATAGGAAGGTTTTGACCTGGCGCCGGAAGGAAAGCAGAGTCGGCGCCAGGCGTACTTCCTCAGGGAGACTGTTCCATAGTTCGGGGGCCACCACTGAGAAGGCCCTAGATCTTGTCATCACCCTCCGGGCCTCCCTGTGAGTTGGAACCCGGAGGAGGGCCTTCGTAGCAGAACGTAGTGCACGGGCCGGTTCATATCGGAAGAGGCGTTCCTCTTATTTTGTTCTTGCTATGGAAGCCACTTTGAGGTCACCTGGTGATGAAAAACGGCATACAAATATACTAAATAAATAATAATAATAAATAGGTCAGGAGAACCTTGCTACCACACCATGCCATCTGCTAGTTAAGTCCCAGTGAAATCAGTAGAGTTTACATCTGTGTCGGCACACATGAAAAATGGAAATGGACTTTCAAATGGAAATCATTCAAGTTGATTCTGACTTATGGTGACCCTATGAATAAGGATTTCATGGTAAGCTGTATTCAGAGGTGGTTTACCATAGCCTCCCTCTGAGGCTGAGAGGCAGTGACTGGCCCAAGGTCACCCAGTGAGCTTCATGGCTGTGTGGGGATTCGAACCCTGGTCTCCCAGGTCATAGTCCAACACTCTAACCACTACACCACACTGCCTCTTGTCAGCACACATAGGAGCGTGCTATTAGGGATTGGGGCAAAACTCAGTGGAAAAGCATCTGGTTTGCATGTGGAAGGTCCCACATTCAGTCCCTGGCATCTCCAGGCAGAGCTGGGAGAAACCCTCTGCCTGCCACTGCCAGTCAGTGTAGGCAATATTGAGCTAGACTGAGCAAGGACCCGCCTGAGTATATGACAGCTTCCTATGTTAGTCACATCAAAAGTGGGCTGGATTAGGATTGGAAAAGTAGGGAATGATCCCAGTTGGTTATTGGTTTATTTCACTCTTCCTCCTCCCCTCACTCCTCTGCTAATTAAGGCAATCTATTATTGGAAAAGTTTCTTTGGGCAGATTGATGAAAACTTCCATTTTGCCAGAAGGCTTAACGATACAGAAAATTTATTTTCCACAGCATGCTGTAAACCAATGGCATGTAGTCTATACATTTCTATAAAGTGTTGATTTTAAAAGCCACTTCCTTTAATTCCTCTCACCCGCCCAACTGTTTCAGAGGCATCATATGTTATCTCAAAGCTGCCAGTCACTTACAAAATATATTCTAGCCTTTAACATGTAAAAGGTGAAAAACTAATAAGGGGGCAATAGTTTGGCCAAGAGGACTTCACTCAAAATGATAGATGGACAAATTTCTTAATTTCAGTTTCTCTCGTAAGAAGAGGCTACTGGATCAGGCCAATGAACCATCTGGTTCGGCACCCTGTTTTCATAGTGGCCAACCCGATGCCTATGCAGAGTTGTCAAGTTCCTGGCCTGAGACTGATCCTGTATCTTTAGGAGAAGAGAAAGTCAGCCAAGTGCAGGTGGTCTTGCAACACTGTAATGGGAAAAACCACAAGGTGGAATTTCTCCCTTCCCCCTGCACAACTTTTAAAGATACAGAAGATGTCTTGGATGCTGGGCCTGGCAACTAAGAGGACTTCTGTATCTTTAAAAGTTGTGCAGGGGGAAGGGAGAATTCCACCTTGTGGTTTTTCCCATTACAGTGTTGCAAGAACACCTGCACTTGGCTGACTTTCTCTTCTCCTAAAGATACAGGATCAGTCTCAGGCCAGGAACCTGGCAACCTGATGCCTACGGGAAGCCCACAAGAAGTTTCTCATTTTTCCAGTCTTAAATTCACTTCTCTACATTTCTGTGGTAATTTGCAACCTTGAAAAAGAGAAAATCCTCATGAAAATTCACCAGCGTATTGCTGCAAATTTCTTCTAATAAACACATTTGCGTATGGAATTTTAACTCATATACACATTTTTTCAAGCAATTTTGTTTGTGTAATTTTTATCAATATATGCATGTTTTATTTTTAAGATGTTTTATAATGTTTTTAGCATTTTACCACTTGTTGGTCACCCTGGGCTCCTTTTGGGAGGAAAGGCATGATATAAATTTAATAAATAGAATAATTTTAGGCACACTTAATAACTTACAGCCTTTCCCATCTTTTGGATGTTGCTGGACTACAACTCCCATCAGGCCCAGCCAGCATGGTCAAACCCCAGCTAGCATGGCCAATGGTCAGGAATTATGGGAACTGTAGTCTAGCAACATCTGGGGCCCCAAGGTCAGGAAATGCTGCCCTAATATATGCATTATTGTACCCATTAGTTGGAGAACTCTATTGCAAATTTCAGAGACATGCAAATTTCAAGGGACGGTGGTGTTTCAATATGCAAAAAATACATGTTCCTCTTCTGAAAGTTGCAACATAGGGATTAAACCTATAGGTCTCTAAGTGTTGTCACATTCAGTTCCCATCCTTTCTTATATAACAGAGGACTGGAGGGGAGACATTTGATTCAGTTCACATTTAAAGTTGAATCTATCAAATTTGCACTTTGCAAAATAATATGAGAACTGCCAGCACAGCTATCCTTCAAAATTCGCACTTCTCTGAATATTGCAATGCACTTCTCCAACCAACCAGAGTTTACAAAAATGTGTAAACTAGGGGAAAGTGTGCATAAAAATGAATATATTTGTGAAAATAATATAACAAAGTGAATTATGTTGGGACAAATTGTTGGGGCAAAATGTGTACATTAGTCAACACTGCATACAAAAATGTATGCACTGAGAAATTCACACTAAGATGCTGAAGAATTTTCATAAGGACTTTTTAAACAAACACACACATAGACAGATTGCTGCAGAAATATGGGTTTCCTGGCTTTGGATTTTTTCATGGATATGTTTTAAATGGTTTTAATTCTATAGATAGTTTAATTACATTTTGACAATAACGTTTTGTATCTTTTTAGCGATATTTTTGTCTGTGTTTGTGTTAATTTTAGCAAGCCACCTTGAGTTCCAGTTTTGGGGAAAAGGCAGGATATAAATGAATAAAACAACAAGAACAACTGAATTTAAGACTGGAAGAATGAGAATATGAGAGAACTGAAATTAAATGATCTTTCCATCCCTCGTAGGGACATAGCTTTATCAAGTCTCTGATCAGGCAAAGAGTTCTACTCATGTTCAGGTGAGCACAAGTACAAGCTTAGGATGCTCAACATGGGGAAGGTTGGGGATGGAGTGCATGCTATAGCATGCACGGAAAGATAGGGTTGGGGGTTTCATATGTGCCTCCTGTCCACAAATACATGTTCAGGCAAACCCCTGAACACACCTATGAATTGCCGACTTTTTAATGAAGGGTGGAAACCTCAAATACATAATACATAAATAAGACCAGTCATCATGACTGTGAATTACCTCCAATATTCAAGACAATATGTGTTGTAATACCAGTTGGTGGAAAACATGAGCAGGAAGAGTATAAATGTAATCTACAATATAAAATTCCCCTATCCAGATATTGTGTTCATGGGATTGAACAGCATGCTTTTCTCGTGGCTTGGCTTGCTATATTTAAATTCCCAGCTGTATCAATTTCCAGCAGCAGCACCATCCATCTGTGCTCAGTGAATTACAGCGCCATTGAAAGGCAGGTAATCTGAAGAGTGTCTGAAGCTAGGTAGTGTCCTTTTGCCTAGACATCATCTGTTCAGTAAAAGAAAATGTCAACCTTATTGGTGAGGCAGATGTAGCATACCCCATTATGATATAAAATATTCCCACAACATTACTGCATGATGTCTGAACATGTGCAAGATGGTTGGCTTTGGATGGAATAAATGAAACATACACAGAAAGCACTGCCACTGCTGAAGTTGAGCCCTATCACGGAGACATACAGTAGCTGGAGAATGTCTCCTCCTCCTGGAGAAATTTGGTGGCAAGGTCCCCTCCCCACAGATAGGGGTAGAGTTTTAAGAGGCCATTTGTGGGCAGCTTCAGTTCCATCCTTGCAACCTCCCACATCCTACAGCCCTTTTACCTGGGTTCTCAGGATCCATGGGAACGCCTCCCAGCTCATGTTCCGCCTTACAGATTATTTATGTGGTTTCCAAAGGGCCATGGAAGCTTCTTCCCTGGTTAATTCTCCCAGCGAACTTCCTGGTCAGGTCTTAGCAGCAGTTTGCTTTTGTTTACTCAGAACACCCTGCAAGTTTGCTGAGTTACAGCACAACGGTGTAGCAAATTTGTTGCACCCTGGGTTTGTTGCTAACTTTGATTTGGCCTTCAAAATGACATATACTCTGGAAGCTGTAACGTTTGCTGTGTGAAGCCTCTATCTAACAGAAACTCAGAAAGTATGTGAACTTGTCTCTTCAGAATCCCATGTGGAAAAGCACCAGAGTGTTCTGCTTGACAAAGACGCTTAGAGAAGCAAGTTTGTATCTAAAAATAGGATGACAGACAGATGTAAAAATAGCAGAACTTTGTTTTTTTTTCAATTAATTTTTATTCAAATTTTCAAAATCAAGACAATACAAAAAGAAAAACACAAATTAAAACTAATACAATAAAAAGAAACAAAAAACACTATTGACTTCCGATTTGTCGTAGTTCAGCTATAGGTCCATAATATATAACAAACCTGTCTCTTGATAAATTATAAAATCACCTTCCTCCAGCAGTTATCTTAGTTGGTATCAAATCTCATTAACATCATATCATTTTATTCTTCTACAAAAAGTCAAAGAGAAGTTTCCAATCCTTGAGATATATGTCCATCAATTTTTTTCTAGATAGACATGTCAATTAATCCAACTCTTCAAGTCTATTAAATCCAGTAATTTCAAATCATTCTTCTTCCTTTATCCGTGTTGATTCCATCTTCCATCTTCCATCTTTACGCACCCAATAATCTTGCTGTCATAGTCATATAATAAGAGTCTGATAGGGATTTCCTTCATCACAAATATTTTCTTGCCATCATTTCCGAAAGTATTGTTGCAGAACCGCATCTCTGTTCCTCTTTTTTACAGAATGCACTAGCACATCTCTTGAAGGGTTTTTCATTGTCACAAAACAGGAATTAATTCTGTAAACTTTCTCCATTTCAAGTTCCACCAAATCCTTCCAGTCCATGAATTTTTTCGAACCGATGATATCTTTATCTCCAATCTCTTCACCAATTCCTTCAGGGACAGCGCTGAATTCCAAACAGTAATATTTGTCTCCAGGATCCATCACAGCCAGAAAATCCAAATCTTTTTCCAAGACCATATTTAATCCAATCTCCAGGGCTTGAACCTTCCCTTTAATTTTTCTTTCATCCTTTTTTAATTTTCCAAATTTATCTTTGTTCTCCTTTCTCATACAATCCTGAATTTCTTTCAGCTCCTGTCTCATTTCTCCAAATTCACTTATCATCACTTGTCTGTTATGTCTGAGTTCTTGTTTTGTTAGCTTAATCTCATTCATTATTTTCTGAAACATATCTAAAGAGAAAGTCTCTTCTTGTACATCCATGATCTCAACCACCTTCTTGATTGTCATTCTTAAAACCAAAAAAACCCACAATCCCTTCAATTTCCAATGTCCTAAGCAAAGAACAGTTTATTTCTTTATCTAGTTACAAAGGAGTTAATCTTTCAAGCCAGCTGACGTCACCCTCTAGACAAGACGAACTGCCTTATCTCTTGTATGTCCAAAAGTGCCAAAACAACTTTAATTCACAGCATCCAAATAATTAGTAGCAGGAAGAATGAGTAGATTCATCAAAAAAAAAAAAGTAAACCGGAAAAATAGTCCCAGACATATATTACTCAAAAGTCTTATAAATCAAAAAAAAAATTCTCTTTAAATTAGAAACCCCTCAGTCGTTTGTAATCTTTATAATGCTGAATTCCATGCCAGCTTTTTGCAATAAAAATAAAGATAAACTATTTCTATTGTCTTCCCCTTAGCTCCGTGAATAAAAGAGAAAGCTATGACTCACCCAGGGTTTCTTAATTCCTGGTTCTTTGACAAATCTCTTTAGCTGTATTGATAACAAAATAATGAGAAAAGACAGGAGAATGCTTGCCTGTTAATCCGTTTTTCTTTGAAGAAAAAAAACGGCTCACTTAATCAGTTGAGCTGGTTGGAAATCCTAGCTCCGTCCGAGCTGCTGGAAGACCTTCTTTCACAGAATTCCAGCCTCCAACAAACACAACAAAGCTCTGTGGAAAATCTCTACGTTTCTTCCTTATCCGGAAGAAATTTTCCCCAATCAAAAAGCCCTTCTGACTGGTTTTAAAACTGAAAAAGTTTCCACCAAGACGGGAGCCCGTCCCAGAGGCAGCACAGGCGGAGCGATCCTCCTGGGAAGTCCCAGAACTTTGTTTTTTTTTAAAAAAAAAGATGGAAATGGATTTCAGTACAGTAGGGCCCCGCTTACCGGCGTTCCGTTTTGCGGTGTTCCGCTTATGCGGCTGCTTTCAATTCAGGGAAATTCCCCATTTTAAAGTTGATTTTGCGGTTTTACGGTGTTTTGTGACATTTTCGCGTCATTTTCGCACGATGCGGCCCATTATAGTCAATGGGTTCCGCTTTACGGCGCGGGCCTGGTGCCTAACCTGCTGTATTAGCAGGGCCCTACTGTATAGAAATGATGGGGAAGCTTGTGGCATCTCACAGTTATGGCAGTCCCCATGTCAATCCATCAAGGAGGACTTGTAGATTTCAGGGAAGATAAGGCTATCAATGCTACTAACCATGGCTATGTTCCACCTCCACTGTCAGAAGCAGTATACTTCTGACTACCAGTTGCTGATAACTGAAGGTGGAGGGGGGAGTGCTGTTGTGCTTAGGTTCTGTTTGCAGGTTTCCCACAGGCATCTGGATGGGCACTGTGAAAAGAGGATGCTGGTCTAGATGGGCCTTAGGCCTGGTCCATCAGGTTTCTTCTTACATTCTTAAACAGAATGTGGGGACTGCCACTTGAAGAGAGGTACCATTTGTCTGAACTGCCATTGCTGTATGAGAATTGTATGCATGGCCAATGGGACATTTACAGCTTTTGTGTGTGTGTGCATGCATGCGTGCATGTGTGTGTGTTAGGGTTGCGCCAGAGACTGATCCTGTATCTTTAGGAGAAGAGAAAGTCAGCCAAATGCAGGTGTTCTTGCAGCACTGTAATGAGAAAAAACACAAGGTGGAATTCTCCCTTCCCCCTGCACAACTCTTAAAGATACAAAAGACCTCTTGGTTGCCAGTCCCAGCCTCCAAGAGGTCTTCTGTATGTTTAAAAGTTGTGCAGGGGAAAGGGAGAATTCCACCTTGTGGTTTTTCCCATTACAGTGTTGCAAGACCACCTGCACTTGGCTGACTTTCTCTTCTCCTAAAGATACAGGATCAGTCTCAGGCCAGGAACCTGGCAACCCTAGTGTGTGTGCGTCCATGTGTGCATATATATGTGGGGTGGAATTCCAAATTTAATCAGAAGAGTGGGAAACAGGTGTTAGAGAGGGAGGCTGGAAGGACCAAGGCTGAGAACTGCAGCATGGAAGAACAACCATTTGCATTTCCAAGGGCTTCATTCCAAGGACTGCATATCTTTGTTGTTTCCAGGGACTCCATTCAAACACCCTCTCTATATTGGAGTGCATCTCAGGAGTCAATAGAGTGACTGCTACAGAGCCATGGAGAGTGAGAGATCACAATGTGAATATACCCCATTCAATGAGACTACTATTCCGCTGAACAAGACACATTGATTCTGAACTCTGGCTGTTTCCATATGCTGAGCTATACCTAGACCGAAATTGAATTGCTTCCGTGAAACCACTTTTTGAAAGGTAAGTCCTTCATAAGTAGAATGCTGCCCTGGGCTCTTGCTGGGAGAAAGGGCAGGATAGAAATCTAATAAATAAATAGAAAATACCCCAGAGTCTTGGCTTGGCATTAATAATGGGCTTAAGTAACAGCGTGCTTTCTCTATCTCCTAGAATCAGACAGTTGGAAGGACCAAAAGTCATCCAATTCACTCTGATCCAAAACACTTTTCGCCCACCTGTCCATGCAGTCTACATCAGAAGCAGATTAACAGGTGTATTATCAAACTATGCCTACCAAGTAAATATCTCTCTGCTTGCTTTCATTTGTTCTCATGGTTTTGTATACCACCTGTATGCTGATAGATAACTCCCTGGTCTCCTTTCTTTCTACAGGAACTGGACTACAGGGATAGAGGAGAAATTTGACTCAGTTTGCATTTAAAGGGAAATCTGTCAAATTCACTTACCAAAACAAAATGGGAACCAAACCACAGCCGTCCTTCAGACTTTGCACTTCTCCAAATTTTGTGATGCACTTCTCCAAGCAACCAATGTTTAGAAAAATGCATATATTAAGAAAAAAGTGTGCATAGAAATGAATATATTAGTGAAAATAACATACAAAAATGTATTAGGGAAAAATGCTTGCAAAAATTGGTACATTAGCCAAAACCAAACAAAAATGTGTTTATTAGAAGAAACTTGCTGATCGGTTTTCATGAGGATTTTTTTTAAAAAAAAAAATCACAAAACACAGCCATCTTTCAAAATTTGCACTTATCTGAATTTTGTGATGCAGTTCTGCACCCAATGTTTCCCAAAATGCATATATTAGGGGGACGTGTGCATAAAAATGAATATGTTCATGAAAATAACATAGAAAAATGTGTTATATCAGGGGAAATTGGTCTGCAGAAATGTCTACATTTGTCAAAACTTCATACAAATGTGTTTGTTAAGAGACATTTGCACTAAAATGCTGAAGAATGTTCATGAGGATTTTTCTTTAAAAAATTGCTGCCGAAATTTGAAGAACTGAATTTAAAATTGGAAGAATTAAAAATTGAGAGAACTGAAATTGACAGATCCTTCCATCCTTAGTAGACTGCAGGCTTTTTAGTCCTCCCTACCTCCCGATAAAAAAGAATCAAAGAGCACTAATTGGGGGGGGGAGGCAAAATAGGGTCCTCCATCTGTTGTCACCTGGTAGCAACCAGTAGTGTTGTGGCAAATTCAGAAGTGCAAGGGCTCTTCATGCTAATCAGACTGTTGGAAATGTGACAGTGCAACTCAGCTTGAAGCCCGGGAAGGGACTGCATGCTACATGGGAAGTAGAGAGAAGTCCTCCTAGATTCCTAGACTGTTGTCCACTCTCACCTCAGCTGCCTTTTCCTTCCAGGTGTAAACGGATCTCCTCAGAGGAAACTCATCTCCCTTTCTGCTCCTTCTCTGGTCTCAGTCTTCCTTTTGTTCTTCTTGACAGCACAGCTCCCTGAGGAGGAGCACAGATGCAGCATTCATCTTGTCTGCAGCATCTCCTATCTAGTTAGTCAGATGTAGGTCTTTTCCATCCAAATGTATTTCCTACAATAAACTTGGTTTGCTATTTTTCCTGTACCAGACTCTCAGAGTAATTTCTACCAAATTGAAGAGTAGCTACTGCTTGGTGTTTACTACATGTGCTTAATTCCGCAAAATACCATTATAATCCATAGATCAACACACATTATGCCCCCTCACAGCCACACCTCCTTTCCCACTTTCCCTCATATGACCCTAGGAGCCAATCAGCAAGAAAGGGGAGGCTGTGTGTTTGCTACTCAGAAGAGTCTTCTCAGTGGCTGACTTATCTCCTTTCATTTTGATTAGCTCCCATCAGCACAAAAGGAAAAAGACTCTTCTCGGTAGCTAACTAACACACTCCCCTTTCATGTTGATTAGCTTGTACATAGAGAGCTGGCTGGGATCCTGCTCCAAAAAAAGTAATGGGTCTCTGACTCCCCACTACCCTGGACAACTACACCCCTGGCAGTAGCCATTCCATCGAAGAGCAGCAGAGAGATAGTTAGGAAGCAAGGCCAGTCCATTGGTTTTGTTGAGAGGCTAGCAGCACTTGGCTCCTCCTCTCTCTGTGCCACTTCCATTCTGGCGGGTAATTCTAAGAACGGCTATGTAACTTTTAAGAACTGGTGCCCGAATTTGCTTGCTTTCATCTTTCCTCCTCATCCCTTTTCCTTTTCTGCCATGCCTTTTAGATTGTAAGCGTTCAGGCAGTGACTGTCAGTTTTCATTGATCTTACGTACGCTGCTCTGAGAGCAAAAAAATAAATTTAAAAATCGGGGCAAAAAAATTAAAAAGAAGCAGCTTTAAAACCAATAAATAATCAGAGACCACCATCAGTCAGAGTCATATCAGGGGTGGGAAGCAGGATCCAGATGACAGGCCCTATCTTTATCCCCATGCTCCATGGGCCAACTCTGAAAGGGAGGGTGAGCTTTTATTTTGTTGACATTTTTGTGAGCCGCAGTGAGGACACCTGTGGTTGAAGAGTGGGACAAAAGTGCTCAAAAGAAAGAAGCAAGCAAACATACAGGCAAAAAATAAATAACTGGAGTGACTGTTCAAGAAACACAAGTTCCAAGATGCCTTTCGGCATATGAAACTAGATCTGCACTTCTCCGGATGCCAGCCTCCATAAATAAAGAGCATGGCTGTGTTTACGATGTTATCCTGGATGCAGCACTGTCTGAGTTATGCTTCCTACCTTTGTGTGTGACACACTTCAAGTGCACAACTTGATCCGGTTGAAATGCTTGAGTACAGAAGCAGAGTCCTTCCAATTTCTGACTGGGTGCCTCCATCGTTACAATGGTGGGCCTCCCCTGCGCTATTATGATGTCCTTCTTTGTCACAAATGGAAGAAGAGCATGTAAAGGGAATTGACAGATTAAACAGTAATAAATCTCCAGGACCTGATGGTGTGCATGCAAGAGTCCTAAAGGAGCCCAAATATGAAATGGCTGCATTATTGATTTGGCTATTTATCCACTCTTTAAACCCCAAGACCTATGCCAGACAGCTGGAGATAACAAACATACTGGCCCATTTAAAGAAATGGTGCAAAAAAATTAGAGGATGCTGAAATCTGCACAAGAAAAATTAGCAGGAAAGGGAGTAGTAGTATCGTTATTATGCTTTTCTGACCAAATGCCTTAAAAGCAATATCAACATATCTGAAATGAAATATACAGCATACATACAATATATAAAGTATAATAAAATGCCATCAATGAATCAAAACAATATATGACATCAAAATCATAATATGGAGGACTAGAAGAAAGCCCTCCAAAGCTACCGGATTAGAGTACTCTTACCAACCCTACACTGGAACTGGTGGGGCAGAAGACGAGGAGCCCAACAGTAGGTGGACTCAGAGCCAATGAGGAGCCAGCAAATTCTAGTTTCGCCCCCATCTTCCTCCCTACTGAGTTGTACACAGGCAAAACTGAGGCTATGGAGGAGGAAGCAGACGGCCAGCCCCATCCCATGAACTAGTTGTAAATAGGAAGGCAGAGAGGTGGGGGCTGAGGTTGGTGGAGCAGTGTCCCATTCGCCCTAATAGAGCAGCCTCCCCTGGCTATCTTTAAACACCGCCTGTCTGTCAATCCAACCAGGGTGGTTTGCACTTTTGAAACATTCAAGTGAAATATAAAAGATACAAATCCCCCACAAAACAACAGAGCACCAGAAATCTCTCAGGCCCTTGTTAGCCTTTTCTGGGGCAGATGGCATAAGCTCCCTCACCAGGGCTTCTCATAAGAAAGCTGCCTTAGGCCACATCAGACCATTAGTCCATCTAGCTCATTATTGCCAACTCTGGCTAGCAATGACTCTTCAGGGTTCCAGCCCTATCCTGGAGGTGGCAGGCACTGAAGCTGGACCTTCTGCATGCAAAGCAGATATTCCGATTTCAGGCTTCCTATAGGCATCTGTTTGCCCACTGTCATATTAGAATGTGGGACTAGATGGGCCATTGGCCTGATCCAGCAGGGCTCTTCTCATGTTCTATACAACCCTGCTAATGTTCTGCTTTCCTCTGACATCATTCTGTAAGCAAAATGGGTGAAACTGCTTCCAGGAGTAGGTGCTTTAGCAGAACTGGATTCTTCCCCTATCCAGTTTCCATCAAACTTGGATTCCAGAGGCTTTGCAAAGCAAAACAAACCATTGTGGCACCAAAAGTAGATTCTTTTTTTTTTTTTACAATAATTTTTATTCAAATTTTCATAAAACATACAAAACAAAATCATAAAACATTCAAAGACAAAAAAACAAAACAAAACAAAAATGATTAAACAAAAAAATAAAATGTTGACTTCCCATTTGTCGCAGATCAAATCAGTTGTAGGTCTACTATATATAACAATCCTGTCTCTTAAATTATATTATAAAATCACTTTCCTCCAGTAGTTATCTTAATTAATCATCAAATCTCATAAACATTACTTTATTCTTTCCACAAAAAGTCAAAGAGAGGTTTCAATTCTTTAAGAAATATATCTATCAATTTTTCTCCAAATAAACATGTCGATTAATCCATCTCGTTAATAATAATAATAATCTTAGTGTCATAACCATAGTCCAAATAAACATATCGATTAATCCATCTCATCAAATTCTGTTAGGTCCAACAATTTCAATAGCCATTATTCCATTATCCCTATTAATTCCATCTTCCATCTTCAATAGTCCTGTTAAGTCCAGCAATTTCAGTGTCCAATCTTCCATTATCAGTATTCCATAATAATCTTGCTGTCATAGCCATAGTCATATAATAAGAGTCTGATGGGAATTTCCTCTATCCCAAATATTTTCTTGCCATCAATTCTGAATAAGTTGCTGAAATATTGTTGTAAAGTCATATCTGTGTTCTTCTTGTTTACAAAATGCACTGGCTCATCTCTTGAGAGTTTTTCCATTGTCACATGGCTGCAGTTAATTCCATAGATTTTCTCTATATCAAGCTCCATCACATCATTCCAGTCCAGAAGATTATCCAAGCCATTGATAACTTTATCTCTAATATCTTCATTAATTTCTTCAGAGATTACGTTAAATTCCAAACAGTAGATTTTATTTCTAATATCCATAAACTCCAGATCTTTTTCCAATTCCACATTTGTTCCAATCTCCAGGGCTTGTATCTTCCCTTTATTTTTTCTTTTCTCATCTCTGATCTCATTCTCCTCTCTCACAGGATCCCCTATTTCTTTAAGCTCCTGCGTCATTTTGCTCAGTTCAATTTTCAGCTCCTTACTGCCCTGTCGCAGGGTTTGTTTCGTTATCTCAATCTCATCCATTATTTTCTGAAACATAATTACTTCCAGATTCTCAGCCACTTTCTTGATTGCCATTTTTAAAACCACGAAAACAAAACAAAACAAAAATAAAGAAGAACCACTTCTTATTTCAGCAACAATTGGGTTAATATTCCAGGCTTGATGACATCACAGTATAAACAGAGCAGCCTGCCTTATCTCTCTATGTTCAAGAACACAAAACAAATTTAGTTCCCAGCATCAAAACAGTTAGTGGCGTCGTGAAGAAGCAGATTCGTCAAAATAAAATAGACCAAAAAGAGAATAGTCCCAGACAATATAATGTTCCTCGGAATAGAAATCCCTCTTCTGTTTATATCTTTAGAATGCACTTCCAGGACAGCTTTTTGCAATAGAAACAGAGATAAGCTGTTAATTTCGTGAATAACAGAGAAGAGTTATAGCTCACCCAGAAGTTCTTTAAAGCTGATTCATTTGACAAATCTCTTTTTGCTGCAACAATTTAAACCAAGTAAGAAAAATAATAGAAAGAAGGGTGCTTGCCTGTTAGTCGGTTTTCTCTTTGAAGAAAAGATAAACGTATCGCATTAAACAGATAGAGCAAAAGTTGGAAGTCCGTCCGGCATTGTTGGCTGGACCTTTTCTCATAAATTAATGAAATCCAGTCCTCCCAACAAAAGCAGGCTTTTGAGGTTGATCTCTACGTTTCTCCCTGCCCGGGAGAAATTTCATCAGTCAAAAAAAAAAAAATGTTCTGACTGATTTATATCTGAATAAGCTTCTTTTGAGGCGGGAGCCCGTCTCAAAAGCAGGCACAAGCGAAGTCACCCTTCCCGGAAGTCGGCACCAAAAGTAGATTCTGATGTGTCTCCAATCCAGTCCAGCATGTTTCATCCATGCATGACCTGTCTGAAAGCTGCCATAAAATGTTGCCTGTGGATCTTGGGTTCTACATTCCAAAATATATGGGCACTGTAGAGTCTTAACGCACACCAGCTCTACAAGGCATCATGCATGCCACATTTCTGATAGATAGATCCCAAAGAAGACTTCAGGGAGTCTGATAGCACATAATGACTGCCAATGAACTATATAGAGATGCTTATGAAACACTATCCATTTGAAATTCTCCCGGGATTTTAGGGTTCCAAATTGCCTGATCTAGTTTCTAGAGCCATATTTGTGTATTAGCAATATGCTGCTGTTCTGTTTTTGATTTCTACATTTTTTCAGACTGCTAGACGTATGTGCCGATTGCTGCATTTTTCAGTTTATGTCTCTTTTTCTTATGCATAACCAGTGCAAGTCAGCATAAATGTGCATCGATTAAATCATAGCACACAAAAGGACTTTTACATGATTGCATGAGTGCATCAAGTTTTCTTCGTCCACAGTGTTTTAATCAATGTGCATATGCAGTGGTCTGCATTTGTCACCTATAAGAAGAAAGGAAGACAATGCAAAATGAAAGCTGTGGAAAGTGTGAGCGTGACAACATAAATGTTAATTTTTGAAATTCTCCAGGCTGATATACCCTTAGGGTTTTATTCAATGTAGAGCTAAGTAAAGTCATCGAGCAGTATACTTCTTCTGCTGGCAAAATATTTGGGGCCTGCAGAACATGGTTGTGCAAGAGAATGCATAAGCAGGTTGCTGGTAACTTTGTTGCATAAGGAGTTTCTGCTAGTGCAGCTATTGCGTGGGATTCCTCCGCTGTGCAACACTAAAACTCACCTGTCCACCAGCCCAAGAACCCTTGCAGTAGCAGACAGAAAATACTGGATAGAACCCAGGTTTGAAGAAAAGAAAAAAATCTGCACCCAGGCACTCCAGATTCTCCCAAAAGCTGGGTACTGTGATGTGTAAAGTTTATGCAAAGCAAGGACATTTACTTAATCTCTCTTGGCTTACCTATTCCCCTCTCCGCCTGCAATGTTGACTATTTTGCAGGGGAAATATTCTGCTTCCTCTAGACACAGCAAAAACCTACCTGAAGGTCATTGATACCCCATCTGCATCCAACAGGATATCTCCAGCCACCCAGCACCAGCTCCATGATTGAGGCAGTCTACAGCACCCACCCTACCAGTGGGCTCACTGTATGGTACAAACTCTCTTCTGATTGGAGCTGGGCACTTGCTCCGCTGATCAGTGTCAGGGGCAGCTGCCATTTTTAAGTTCCCACAATGCTTCAGAGTGCTAATCATAGCTCTAAGGCATTGTGGGAATCTAAAATGGTGGGGCCCAAATCAAAGGGATTAACACTACATCAGGTGCTCTGAGCCATTGTAGAATCATAGAATCATAGAGTTAGAAGGGGCCTATAAGGCCATCAAGCCCAACCCCCTGCTCAATGCAGGAATCCAAATTAAAGCATACCTGGCAGAGGTATTATTCAGTGTCCTGCACTCTGGGATGATTGATAAGAGATCCTGGCCTTCCTCTGTGGGGGGAAGAAAATAGCAGCTCATGGCCACATGACACAAGGCTCTCAAGGCGGGCATCAACCCAAAGCAGGTGGGCTATTCCAGGGTGGATGGACCATGGCAAGTGCCTGTGAATGACTGTCACTGATGCCAACCTTGTAGCCATCTATCAGCCTTCTGAGATTTCATAACGTAATGCCAAATGCCAACACACTTTCCAATATATTTTTCCAGCCATACAAACCAGAACCTTGAGGTGCTTCCAGATTGTCACTGTTTTGGGGTGGGATTCAACACATACTGGCAAATCCAGGTTGTGAGATTAAGTTGATTTGATATTCATGTGCAACAAGCCCACTTTCCTCCAAAACTGGACTTCACAGAAAATGTACTGGAAAATATGGGGTATGCAGCATCCAAATATGCAGCAGCATCTAACCTCCCCAGAAACAAATCAGATGAATGTTCAGCAAATAGGCGGTGTCATCTAACTTCCCTGCAAACAAATAAGGATGAATGCTCAATAAACAGATTGCATGGAAGCAACCTTCCTCTTTGTCAGATGAACTCTCTCATGGTCAAGAAGCTCGATATTGTGACAAATGACCCGACATTCATTGCTTTTTCTGCCCTCCTGCAAAATCACAGCAGGCACAGCCATGGCTGTAGCCTGTGTCTTTTTTGAAGCCCTTTTGAGAAATTCATTTACTCAAAGGCTCATAAAAACAGCTACAGGGTAATGTAACAGGAACAAGGTTTCATGGAGTAGCCACTTGGTTAAAAGATGGAAAACAATGGGTAGGCACACATTTTCACAGCAGACAGAAGTAAAGAGAGCAATGCCTTGAGGAAGTATAATAGAATCTGATGTGGGGGCTTTTAACAGCGGTGTTTGGGGACAGAGGTGGAAAGTGAGCACACCTAAGTGTAAGAATGTTCAAATGCTAGAAAATTACTCCTGATGGACTGAAGTGGAATTAGGGATGGGCGAATCCATCCATTTCTAATCTGTGTTACTTTCACATGTGTTCACCCATGAATCTGTTCCATTCCATTTCCACATTCATTTGCAATTTTTTACATTAATAATTTGCATGAAAATTGCACTGGGAGGAAGGGTGGGATATAAATCAAATAAATAAATTTAAATAGTCATTTAAATGTACATTTTAAAATGTGTTTTACTTCTTCAACCCTATTTTCAATGCCTTTTTTTTGAAAACATGCATTTTGATACTTCCCCTCATCTTTTTTGTTGTTTTGTTGCTTTTGTTTTTTGTTTGTTTTGTTTCATTTTGTTTTGAAGCCCAGGACTATGTCAGGACATTTGGAAAGCAGGAAACTCAATGGGTATCTAACTTCCAGAACTATACGTTAGTCCAGGAGGTGCAGATCAGGCCGGCTTGTATTCAGATCTGCAAAGATCAAGTTCCTTAAGCGTTTCCTGATCAAAAGCCAACATTGAAGATGATCATAAAAGATTTCACAGCCATGAAAAAGGACAAGTGGGGAGTGCAGTTAAGGATGATGTGTATTTGCTTATGAGTAGCCAGCCTGCAGGATACATCATACAAGTAGCACAGGCAGGAGGGAGTTGTAACATTCTTACACAGGAACACAAGAGCCCATGAACCACAGTTTTATTGCAATATGGGACCCATGGGCTTCACTCATGATGAAATCATATAGTAGCACTAATCTTTTTCAGGGACTTATCTTTCCTATCATTTGGAATACCGTGTACAGTTTTGGTCAACCTCAAAACAGGCTATGAGGGCCACCAACATGGATGGCTTTCAAAGAGGATCACCAGTAGTGTAGTGGCAAATTCAGAAGTTCAGGGTCCTTTCATGTTAGTCATAGCCATGCCTCTCTCACCCTTTTTTGCTGCTGCGATGAGAATGAGATCCCTTTTAATGCCTTCTCTCATAACAACAGACATCCCCAGGAGCCAATAAGCATGAAAGGGGAGAGTGTTTGCTACTGAGAAGAGTCTTCTCAGTAGCTAACTCAACTCTTTTCACTCGAATTGGCTCCTATCAGCAGGAAAAGTCAAAGAAGCATATTAGAATACTCTTCTCAATGGCTAACACGCTTCCTTTTCATGATGGCTGGCTTGTAGGATTCTGGAGACATAGTAATCCTGTTGAACCCTGCTCCCAAAAAAGTAAAGGGTCTAAGACTCCCTGAGACCCTGAACGACTACACCCCTGAGAGTCTCATAGATTTATTTATTTATTTATTTGTTTGTTTATTTATTTATTATTTGATTTATATCCCACCCTTCCTCCCAGGAGGAGCCCAGGGTGGTAAACAAAAGCACTAAAAACACTTTAAAATATCATAAAAACAGACTTTAAAATAAAACATTTTTAAAAACATTTTTTTAAAAGAAGCTTTAAAATCATCTTTTAAAAAGAAAGAAAGAAAAGGTTTAAAAACATATTAAAAGGCAATTCTAGCACAGACTCAGATTGGGATAAGGTCTCAACACCTGTCTAATATATAAAGGGAGGGAATTCCAAAGGGTAGGTGCTACTACACTAAAGATCTGTTTCCTATGTTGTGCGGAACAGACTTCCTGATAAGATGGTATCTGCAGGAGGCCCTTGCCTGCAGAGCACGGTGATCGACTGAAGGTGATCAAATGATCAACTGAATACATGAAGGATAAGGCTATCAAAGACTACTAGCCATGATGGTTATGCTCTGCCTCCCCAGTCAGAGGCAGCATGCTTCTGAATACCAGATGCTAGAAACCACAGGAGGGGAGATTGTGGCTGCACTCAGGTCCTGCTTGAGTGCTTCCCATGGGCATCTGATTGGCCACTGTGAGAACAGGATACTGGACTAGATGGGCCATTTGCCTGATCCAACAGGCTCTTCTTATGTTGTTATCATGCACCACCACTGATCCAGGAGCACATGGAGCTGCAACTACGTAATATTAGCAGAGCTTGGAAAAGTTACTTTTTTGAACTACAACTCCCATCAGCCCAATCCAGTGGCCATGCTGGCTGGGGCTGATGGGAGTTGTAGTTCAAAAAAGTAACTTTTCCAAGCTCTGAATATTAGCCATGTCTACCACTGATTATTGTGTAACAGTGCAATTCTAACCATGTCTACTCAGAAGTAAGTCCTATGGAATTCAGTGGGGCTTACTCCCATGTGCATAGGGTTAGGATTGTAGCCTCAATTACTGAGATTTTATACTATTATTAAGCTGCCTTATGTTTATATATGCTGTAAGTTTCATACATGTTATGTTTTGCACATCACTTAGAGATTTTCAAATACAAAGGAGTTTTATAAATATCCCAAATGAAAATAAACTCCAGTACGTGAGGACCAGATGATCCATTCGCTTCATGTGATGGTAGAAGACTCCTTTGTTTAAACCCAAGTCTGCCCAGCCATTAACAAAGCGTGGATGCATGGGTGGAGGTGGGGATTGATCATTCGAGCAAAAAGGATGTGTAGATGGGACGGGAGTAGGGATAGGGGGAAACGTGACACAGTTTGCATTTAAAGGCAAACCTACCTATTTAGCTCTGTCCAAAACAATATGTGAACTGTCTGAAACACAGTTGTCCTCCAAAATTCAAAATTCTCTAAATGTTGAGTTCTCCGGCCTAGTAATGTATAAAAAAAAATGCATATATTCATGAAAATAGCACACAAAACTGCATTCTATTAAGGAAAATCGCTTTTGTAGAAACTCTGTATGTTAAGCAAAATTGCATACAGACATGAGCATATCGGGAGAAATCTTCAGTAAATGCCAGTTTTAAAATAAATTCGTGAAAAATTGAGTGCAAACTGATGTGGAAATGTGGGGAACTGGAAAAATCTGAAACACAGAGAAAGCAACATTGACAGATTTGCCCATTGCTAGGTGGTAGTGCTTCAGCCTGCCTCAACACATGGATTACCTCTCTACACCCCCTCCCTATCTGGCTTGTGTTCTTTTTAGGGCTGTACGGAATGTCCTCAGATGAGCATTCAGGCAAGAAATGGTACCTGGAAAGCTCTGAATGTTCTCTTAAAATACCCCATCCTTTGGCTTTCCGTTTTATGCTATTTTTCCCACTGTTCCTCTTGGCAGTTGGTTCAGACCCATGATTTTGTTTTGTTTTACCCAGCACCCCCCCCCAGTTTCTCACAACATGATCCCACACAACCAAGCACTACGTTCTGAACAGGATCTCACCATACCAAGCTGTCAGATCTGGCACTGTAACATTAAACCCACTTCAAAAGAAAGCCAACTCAGAATGAGGGCAACACCCCCTGTTATGTCCTTGCTCATACTCCAAATGGGAGGGGGAAGATCTATACATGAACTGAACGCATAAGAGGAGAAGAAAGGAAGTGTGACTGCGATTGCAGACAATGACACTGCCACTTGGGTGGTTGTGTGTCATCCATATTTTCAACCTCCTTAACCATCAGTACCAATATGGAAGACAAATATTTTGCTCTCTTTGCAGATTTATCCTCCCCCCCAAAAAAAACTCACCAAAAGAGAGGGGAAAGTGGTAGCTGGTGCCCATTGGAACTGGTGGGGTGGAAGGCATGAAGCCAGACAGTAGCTGAAGCCAGAGTCAATGACAGGCAGAGCCAATTGTAGTTTTGCCTCCATCCTCCTCCCTGCTGAGTTCTACAAAAGCAATACCGAGACAAAGGAGGAAGAAGCTGGCAGCCAGTACCACCCCCTCGGCTGGGTGTCAATGGGCAGGCAGAGAGGCAGGCAGGCGGGGGCTGGCTGAGGTTGGTGAGACAGTGCCCCATTCACCATAATGGACCAGCCTCCACAGGGGATGGGGGATTCATGGCCTTCAAACAGGACTTCAAAAGGGGCATTGTTTTCGCTCAACCTTAATCCTTTCATTTTTTTAATTTTATTTTTGGAGCATTATTAGCCTTTACCAGATATATACTATTTTATTCTGTATATGAATTGTAAACTTATTCTCTAAGCACAGCTCCTTATTGAGCCAAAATGGCACCATCCATACAAGAGAGAGAGAGAGAGAGAGAGAGAGAGAGAGAGAGAGAGAGAGAGCACCAGCAGCAGCACTGAAGGAACCGAAGGTTTGCAAAAGCACAAAACAGATCCATGAAGCCTAATCATGCTCAGTAATCATGGAATGTTGGTTGACCACTGGGAATGAGAAAAAAATGGAAAACGGGGGAGGGGTGTGATGGAATGGAGTATCCTATAAAAGGGCAAGCCCGAGTGGCTGGCTGAAACACTGAACCAGAGCACTATACTTTGTTATGGGCTCTACTTGCACTTTTGTAATGGTATATTGTTGTCCAATTACCCTTTTATGGTTCCCCCATTAATTTTGGGGTCCCCTCCTTCCTCCCATTTCTATCATGTGCCCATATCACCTGCCAGATTAAAAGGGGATGATATGGACACAAAGGCTGAATAAGGCTATGAGCTCTTGATTTTTGCATGCTCTCCTTGTTTCCTTTCTCTCTTATCCTTTGTCTGCTTGGATTTCTGAACCATCTAGACAAGGACCTGCTATTTTGCACTTTCTACACAAGTGCCCTGTATATTTTTAACCACAATAATAAATAATAAT
Organism: Rhineura floridana; assembly: GCF_030035675.1. Lineage (NCBI taxonomy): Eukaryota > Metazoa > Chordata > Lepidosauria > Squamata > Rhineuridae > Rhineura > Rhineura floridana. The sequence goes on from NC_084484.1 coordinate 171,942,910, forward strand.
GATTATAATGGGATTTAGACATGCCTAATTTGCCCCTGTAGAATCCCCTCTTCATCTGCAGGTAGAAAAAATACTAGTCGGCAGCCCAGGAATGTTAACAATTCAGGCAGGCCCCTCCAATTGATTTCCTCCTGTTTATTTTTTAAGAGAAGGAAAATTATACATCTCCATAATTATCCTATCTGGGCAATGAAGCATATAGGTATTTGCTGCCAGTTATTCCAGTTAAAGGCACAGCTAACTTTACTGACCTGGTGGCAATTCACAGGGTTGTTAAATTAACACCCGCAGAGGGAGAGGAAACCACCCCAAAGCATAGCTACAACTTTAATTAAGGCAATTTTGCTGTTGTTAGCATTGGTTATTCTTTTATAGCCTCAAAACGACCTCTTCTTTCACTTCAAACTGAGACTCTAAAAGGAGTAACTTGGATCCTTAAGTATCCATCTCGCAGCATGAATGGGAAGCTTAGGAGATTTAAAGAGCAATTTCCCAGGGAGATATAAATCTTCAAGATCAGAATACCTATTTCTTTGCAAGCTTTTGCTTATACATTTGAAATATGAACATGAAAGAATCACTGATAAAGTATGTCTGATTTACTTTTTTTAAAAAACAAAATTATAGTTGCCTTGCAAGAGGGTTATTTCCACTATAAGTTCTTTTAAAGATGGTGGACAAATAGGACTTTGTCCTCCACACAATCCATTGAAATTAAAGGGGTTAGCAATGCAGAAACTGCTTGGTCTGGAGTACATATTGTTATTAATTGTTTCTTTAGATTCTGATACAATATGTAAGGCATCTTTTCCCAAACTTCTGATAGTTGAGAGATACTTCTTTTGGTAGAGATGTTACTGACTTTCACAATCATCTGATTCAAAATATTTAGTATTATTTTTTCTACCCTTCCTCCAAGGAGCTCACAGTAGGGTACATCGCTCTTCATCACCCCAGTTGATTCTCACTGCAACCCTGTGGGGTAGGGTAGTTTGAGAGAGTGTAATTAGCTTGAGATCACCTACTTTGCTTTATTGTTACATTTCTTTCTTTCTTTTATTTGTCTCCCATCCTTCCTCCCAGAAGGAGCCCAGGGCGGCAAACCAAAACTCTAAAAGCACTTTAAAACATCTTAAAAACAAAAGACTTTAAAACACATTAGAACAAAATATTTTTTTAAAATCTTTAAAAAACAACTTTGAAAGCATCTTAAAAAACAGTTCCAGCACAGATGCATACTGGAATAAGGCCTCAACTTAAAAGGCCCGTTGAAAGAGGAAGGTCTTCAATAGGAGCTAAAAAACACAGAAATGGCACCTGTCTAATATTTAAAGGGAGGGTATTACAAAGAGTAGGTGCCATAATACTAAAGGTCTGTTTCCTCCGTTGTGCGGAACGGACCTCCTGATAAGATGGTATCTGCTGGAGGCCCTCACTTGCAGAGTGCAGTGATTGACTGAGTATATAAGGGGTAAGACGATCTTTCAGGTATCCTGGTCCCAAGCTGCACAGGGATTCATACACCAAAACTAGAACCGTGAACTTGGCTCGGAAGCTAATGGGCAGCCAGTTCAATTCTTTCAGCAGCAGGGTGACATGTTGGTGATACCTTGCCCCAGTGAACAGCCACAGCATCGCATTTTGCACCAGCTGCAGCTTCTGGACCAACCTCAAGGGCAACCCCACATAGAGCGCATTACAGTAATCCAGCCTGGAGGTTACCAGTGCATGGACAACAGTGGTCAGGCTATCCTGGCCCAGAAACAGCCACAGCTGTCTTACCAGCAGAAGCTGGTAAAAGGCACTCCTAGCCACTGAGGTCACCTGGGCCTCTAACAATGAAGATGGTTCCAGGAGTCCCACCAGAATACAAACCTGCTCTTTCAGAAGGAATTCAACCCCATCCAAAACAGGCAATTGACCAATTATCCAAACTCAGGAACCACCAACCCACAGTGTCTCTATCTTGCTAGGACTTATTTTATTGACCCTCATCCAGCCCACCACTGAGTCCAGGCACTGGTCCAGGGCTTACATGGCCTCTCCCAATTCAGATGTTACGTGCTGTTATATACTGCTGACACCTCACCCAAGATCTCCTGATGACCACTTCCAAGGGCTTCATATAGATGTTAAACAACATCGGGGACAAGATGGTACCCTGTGACACTCCACAGCACAACTGCCAGGGGGCCAAAAGACAATCACCCAATGCTATTCTGTGAAAATATTATGTACGTGTTTGATTTTATTTTTGTAAGCTGCCCTGAGTGCCCTAGTGTAGGGTAGAAGGGTGGGATAGAAATATTTTAAAATAAATAAAAATAAAAAATAATAAAAATGATCCTGGAGGTAGGATCAGAACCACTGTAAAACAGCGCCTCCGATAGCCATCTCACCAGCTCAGAAGGATGCCACGGTCAATGGCATCAAAAGCTGCCAAGAGATCAAATAAGAATAACAGGTTCGCATTCCCCCTGGGAATTTAAACTTGGATCTCCCTAGTCCAACACTACTTGAAAATTGCTGATGTTCTTCTCAGACTACTTAATGATTTTTCTGTAGCAATTGTAATGCACTGTGCTAGGTGCTGTATGATTTTTAACTTTATTTTATTGCTTCTTTTATTTTTTACATTGTGTTTGTATTCCACAGAATTCAAAATGTAATACAATAACACCGAGTATAAGAAATAAAAAAGCAATATAATACAATTAAAAATCAATATGAATATTTAATGCTGACATGCCACAGACCACCTGAATGAAGCCTATGGCCCACAGTTTGGGAACCTCTGCTCTAACAGTTGCATCATAGCGACTCAAATATGAGTCTGTCCAGCTTGGAACGCTAAGAGGCATTACAAACCGAGCATCATTCCTCCAAGCAGTTATTCTATGACTTGGAATGTAAAATGATATTCTGCACTTGTGTGCTCAGTGGTCAGGCTGATCAGGTTGCTTTGCTTAGCCTCTTACTCTAAATGAAACTCTTGTCAATTGCTGCAAAAATATGTGAACTACAAAGGCAGCTGCTTTGTAAGTCAATGCACAGAAATTCATTAATGCTAAGGGCTTGCCCTTATTGAAGCTGATTACTGTGAACTTTGTGCCTGGACCATTTCTCAGACTTACAGTACCCACTCAATAAAGTGAAGAAGAAGAAAACAGCTCAACAAGGCCAAACGGGTACTCAGGAATTACATTCTACAGCAGTGGCTCCTAATCTGGGGGCCGTGATCCCCAGGAGGGCCGTGAAGTAATCTCAGAGGGCCAAGAGCAGTAAAGATTTCTTTTTTTTAAAAAAAAAGTCTTCCCTCCCTAGACACTGTCTGCTCCTCACTGCAACTGCAGATGACACCCCCCCTTGCTCCAAATGAGAGGGGAGGACTTTTGCTGAAGCAGCAGAGTATCTTTTAGGTATGCCAAGGGCAGGTGTCTGCCTATAAAACATGTGACAGACACCAAAGGAAGCTGAGGACGGAGCTACCAGGAAGAAGAGGGAATTACTATTGCCGACTCCCGTCTCCTCACACTGCTGCTGCTGATGACACCCTTACTCAGAAAGAGAGGAGAGGGCTTTTCATAAAGCAAATAGAAGCTAAGCTGCAAGGAAAGGCTGCTTTCCCCCTTTCTTCCTGGCAGCCAACCAGCCTGCCTTTCTTGGCTCCTGATTCACTGCTATCTCCTTTAAAAAAATATATTCTTATTTGCGAGGCCACCCAGATCTCGCCTTTGGCCCAGATGGTGCCAAAAAACAGTGAGGAAGCTCAGGACTTGCTCATCCTCCATTTCTGAGGCTAAATGTGTGTGCCAGCATCCCTCCTTTCTTCCATCTACACCCCGCCCCCTCCAATCTCTCTCTCCAAGATGCTGCAGCAGTTGAGGGCTTCCCCCCCCCTGCATGCACACCTGCAGATGCTTGCAGGAGGGGCAGGTGTGTTTTTGTGTGTGCGCACGCACTGCTCTGTCTTCTGCTCCACTTTCATTCTCCAAGTGCACGAAAACCAAGCCATCAGTTCTGATGATCACCCCAAGGCCTGAAAGCATTAGCCCCCTCCTCAATCTGTCCACCTTGTTGCCTGCAGTGCACGATCTAGCATTCCCACCGTCAACACATTGCTGCTTATTGATTATTATTAAAAAGAAAAGAAAGCTCAGCAGGTTGGCTGAGGCTGGGATCTTGGTATTGCAGCAGAAATGTATTTATTTGTTTAATTATTATTGCATTTATATCCCACCTTTCCTCCATGTTGCTCAAGGTGGTGCTCATGGTTCCCTCCTTTTCCATTTTATCCTTACACCAACCCTGTGAGATAGATCAGGCTTAGAGACTGTGTCGGGTCCAAGGTCACCCAGTCAGCTTCATGGCTGGGTGGGGATTTGAACCTGGATCTTAGTCCAACACTGTCGCCCACTGGTGTTGGGAGACAGGACTGTACATCTTCAGACTGTGTGTGTGTGGGGAGGGCGATACCAATTTGATTAGATCTTTGCATTAAGAAAAGAAAGCAACACCTCCCTGTCTGCAGGGAGCTTTTAATGGAAAGGGGTATTTGGAGATATGATTTTGCCATGCACCTTTTTTTCAATTAACAGAGACTAAAATTACAATTAGCATGGGGGGGTCACAAAACTTTTTGAGCTTACAAAGGGGGTCCCACACTCACAAAGGTTGGGAGCCACTGTTCTATGGGACAGACATAGAAGAGAAAATGACGGAACACCACTTGTTGCCCTCTTTGGCTCTCAGCTAAAGCCATGTATCATTAATGAGCTGCAGCCCATTCTGGACAATGACACTTCCATCTCACAAGCTCTGGTGGGAAGGCCTGTAGTTTTTTACAGACAGTCCCCCAACCTAAAACATCTATCCACCCATTTTAACTTACCTGTTTTAACTTACTCATTGTCTTACACTGAAGTCTCAAGGCAATTTAACAATAAGAGGCAAAGAATATGATTCCAATACAGTAACAGAGCAAATCTATCTCTGGCCGGGGTGCAACGGGATTGAATAGATCAACAGGGTTGCCTCTGTATCTGGAGCCCTGCAGCATGAGCTGGCCAGAAGGGAGGGTTTTGCCTCCAATTTGTTTTGCAGCACCAGTTCCCGAAAGACCTGGATCAAGCTCCTGTTTGGCCAGCCAAGTTCCACATCCCCATCTCAAACTCCCCATTAGACAGAGACATCCTAATCCTCTTGAGGTGAGGTGATATATATATATGTATGTTAGCAGCTGATGAAGACGGAAGCTGAAACATTTTGTTAATACAATAAAAAGCTCTGTTTGGTTAATCGCAATTACATTCATATATATATTAGGTGATTAACGGAATCCTTATAGGGATCCAGAGCAAGCTTGAGTGAAGTTCTGTTTGTTGCTTTCAAAACTGTCATATATATATGACAACTCCAAGAAACTCCCATTCAAAACCATGAATTAAATGTCACAGAAAGGAGTTCCACAGACAGCAGACCACCACTTAAAAGGTCCAGTCCTTGGTATCGGCAGGACTGAGAGAGGAGCTGAAGACACTGATCTTCGGATAACCTGGCCCCAAACCACCTAGAGGCTGAAAGATTAAAACTCGCACCTTCAGTTGGGCCCAGAAATCACTAGGCAGCCAATGTAGACAGGCCTGGGGTGAGGAGCGGTGGGGGAAGAGTCAAGGATCAATCATGGGGTCTTGGGATGAGATCACTGGGGGTGCTGAGCCAAGGCTTCTGTGAGAATGGGCTCTTTAGGTTGCCCCCTTGGACCGGGGCCTTCAAGTAGAATAGGGAACTGCATGATTCTTCATCTGAAAAGGTCTCTCCAGGGTGTCGTGGAATTTACAACAGGTTCTGTTTTGTGGGAGACGGAATGAAGAAGCCAAAACCTGTTTTAAGGTTGTTTATCTTCACTGGAGCAGAGATCACACCCTAACTCCCGCCCAGCCATTAGGTCAAGCCTTTTATTGCCCTTCATACGACATAGCGTATTAAACCATAGGTGGTTTAATTCCCAGGTCTTCCGGGTGGCCCCTCCCTTCATCAGAACCTATCTCGTTTATTCCTGGGGGACCGAAGAATTTGAACGTCTGAAAAGGAAGAACCCAGCTGATTGTGAAAATAATGAGTAATTTGACTGATAACGAAGAACACAGTTGCCAGCATTATTCTTGTTCTTGGCTTGTGGACATGTATATACATGTATTTAAAGTAACACTTGCTCAATAATTTGTTTTTAATATTGTTATTTGTTATTTAATTTTGAGAATTGTTATTCAATTTTGAGAATTGTTATTTAATTTTGAGAATTGTATTATTTTATTGATGTATTATGTTATATTGATGTATTGTTATGTTCATGTTTTTTTTTGTAAGCCGCCTTGAGGGCCTTTTGGCCATAAGGCGGGGTATAAATTTAATAAATAATAAAATAATAATAATAATAGCCCAACAGCAGAAGAGCCAATCAGATACAGCCACCCCCTCAGACCACACAAGTGAATACATCAGCTCTTTGGGGTAAACAGCGAAACTGCAACTTTTTACACATTCTCTGCCCTTCAAAATGGCCACTGCCAGAGATAATGGCAGCTTGGTCAGAGGGCAGACGTGTGCATCAGGCCTTGCTCTAATGGTGGCGTATGCCACATCAAGGGTGTGGGTCTGCTGGGATCCTGACAATTATGCGTCGACCAGAGAATGTGCATAGTGCTATTGAGATACGTGTGTTCTCCAAAGCCTGTCGGATAATAGGCATAGTGACTGGGAAATGTGCCCAATTCCCTCTTCATGGACAGAAGGTGTGCACATTCCCCAAGAAGCCTGGTAAGTGTGGACAATGGCTGGCTATTCTGTACATTAGCCGCTCAACTCACATTGTTATTATGCCGCTCAGCTCACACTTTTATACATATTGGCCGCATCAACTCACATACAAAACATTCATGAACTCGATACATATTAATATATTTTTAAAATAAATAAATAAATCTCACAGACACAGAGAGGGTTGTGAGTTGTGAACGGGTTTCCATTTCTAGGCCATCTGCATTGCTGTTTTGTTCCATGATTCTGTTCCACACCTGAGTTCATAGTCTTTTCATGCATGTAAAAATAAATAGCTTCTCTCGTAGGGAGAAAGGACTGCTCTTCATTCAAAATCTCTGAAAGCAGCTGAACTTTATGACATCCAGGTTCTTTGGGTTGGGGGAAGGAGAGGAATCCCAATAGAGTCATTTCAGTTCAGTTAATGCAACCAGGAATTGGCTTGTAGAAATGCACTGATGTTGCCATTTCAAGGCAAGAGATGGTAATAGGTCATTATCGTGAAGCTCAGAGTGGGCTGAAATTTACAAGCAACCATTACCTTGGAAATGGAAAGGAAGCCATCCTAGCAATCTAGGCACAGCAAAAACCCGTTTTCTGTGCAGAGGCCAAGTCTGTGTCCTTATTTACCAGGTCTATGCAAGCCTTGGCTGATGAATAAGCTGGAAAGTTCAGAAATTTATTCTGGCTTTGCTGTGGAATATAATTTCCAAAAAGCTGGGGTTTGAGAGTGGGGAGATAATTCAGAATGAAAAACAAAGTAACCTACTAAAAAAGTAGTTGTTAATAGTAGCGTTTATTGGATTTCTTCTCTAATGTACTGCTACTATTACTACTACTAGTAGTAGTGGTAGTAGTAGTAGTCAGCATTCTCTCTCTCTTTGTAAAAAATGAGGTGCCAGTACTCATAGCTTGCTAAAGGTTCTGTGGGGGCCAATATCCAGTGGTTGCTCATAGGTAGCCCCCCCACCTCCAAAAAAACAGGTGGTGGTACTCTGCACCGGTGAGTACTATCACAAAAAAGCTCTGCCGCTACTACATGCTTATGATTCAGCTACTGGATTTCTTATCTGCCCTTCACTCTGAGGTCTGAAGGTGGTTTACAACTATATGAAAAATGCAATATTAAAATCAATGAAAACAATTTAAATCCTTTGAAGCAAAAAGAGAGAGAGAGTTAAACCCTGTGGAGCAGTGGGCCAATTCCCCCTTACAAATAATTTGCACTTAGAGTGGTTATTGTTACCATTAGGCAGAGGGAGCCAGTGGTCCAAGGTGGCCAATTGTGGGTGTCATGGAAGAGCAGCAAATTATTGTTGCTAATCTAAATATGACACTGAAAACTAAAGTAAAGTAAAGTAAACTACTATTGCATTTTACCTGCCAGGGAGGGGGAGAGGTGCCTGTGAGATTTTCTACCACGGTAGCCAAAATAACTTGGCTGACCTTACACACTTTGGCTGGGGGGGGGACACACCATTTGCTGTTCTGCTTCAAGTAGCAAAAAGTCTTGGCCTGGCCCTAGTGGCCCTCACGTGAGAGCCTCAGGAGCCAGGGATGGCCAGACCCATTAAAGCCTGGTCTGTCCCAGTTCTCAGAGGGGGATGGGATAGGCCACATATGCACCATACATTTACAGCACTATGATACCACTTTAAACAGTCATGGCTTTCTCCCAAAGAATCCTGGGAATCCTAGAATAAGAAATCCTATAATTTCTTATGGGTGCTGAGAGTTGTTAGGAGAACCCTGTTTCCATCGCAGAGCTACGATACCCAGAGTGGTTTAACAATCATCACCTCTTCTCAGAGAACTCTGGGAATTGTAGCAATGTGGGGGCTCACCTAAAAACTCTCAGCACCATTAACAGACTACAGATGCAAGGATTCTTTGGGAGGGGGAGCCATCACGGTTTAAAGTCACATGAAACTGCTTTAAATGTACAGTGCAGTTGAGACCATTGTGTCAACCACATGAAGCCGCAGCAAAGAACAAGAAACTGGCAACAGAGAAGAGGTCAGGGTCAGACAGGATGCTTCAGGACTTGGGAGAGCTTGGGCAGCGGAGAGAGGTGGCTCCAATGCCAGTATGGCAATGAATTTTACTCTGAACTTTCAAGGAGCTGTCCAAGGTGCTGACACCTATCCCAAAACAGGTTCAGCCCCTTGGACAGCTCCTTGAAAGTTCAGGCTAAAACCCAGAGTGGATTCACTGCTACCCCGACATCAGAGCCACCAGTCTTCACTGCTCTCGGGGACTGCAAGAGGTTGATTGTAGGAGAATTGTATGTTACCTTAGCTACATACCCGTGCCTTTAAGTGCAAGGGGGACTTACACACATTGCCAGCATGAGGCCCTGTTCCAGATTGAGACTTTATTGCAGGGGTTATGGGGTTTAATCAAATGCCCCCAGCTATCTTCCTGAACCAGACTGGAATTTTCATAGGAAAGAAAGCTCTCATTGAAACAAAAGAGTCCCCCTCCCCCAATGCAGACCTGATCCAGATTGGGACCACATTGTTTGCTTGCTTGCTTGCTTAAAAAAAAAAACCTTTCATTTAAAGGCACAGATGCATAGGTAATATGATATGTTTGGCCCTGACAGTGTATTCCAGTGCATGCCTACTCTGAAGTAAGCCCCACCATGTACAATGGACTTACTCCAAAATTAGTGTACACAGGATTGCAGCGTAAGTCCTTAACGTTGAGCTGAAGGAAATAGGAGGGTGTTTCTTACTGAAGCTTCTGTTGGCTGCCAGAAAACCCCACTCTTCAGCATTTTGGGTGGGGTGGGTAGTACTGTGAATGGGAAGGAAGGTGTTTGTTCATTCAGGGTGAGGGCAGGAAATATTGTCTTCACACTGCATTGGCTATGTGACACACATGATAAAGCCCATCATAAACCCTGATTGGCTGGAAATCCCCAGTTTTAAAAAATGCTACCAAAATGACTTCTAATTGACCAGCTGAACAATAATGAAAAAGGCGAGCAAGAGAGCCTTTTTTTTTCCTGGGGCGGGGGGACATTTCAACTCATATGAAAGCACTACTTTCAAACTGAGATTGCTTGCCTTTTAAGTTGAGACCTATCCCAGTCTGCATCTGTGTCAGAATTGTTTAATATGTTTTTAATAATGTTTTTAACCCTTTTTAAGGTTGTTTTTTTAAAATGTTTTTAATGCTGTTTTGTTTTAATGGATTTTAAGATTTGTTTTTATGATGTTTTAAAGTGTTTTAGTGCTTTGTTTGCCGCCCTGGGCTCCTGCTGGGAGGAAAGGTGGGATACAAATAAAATAAATAAATAAATAAATAAATAAACATTCAGCCCACCCCTATATCTCCAAACAGCCCAATTCAGGGTCTACATCTAAAAGTCCTGTGCTGCCACTCCTGGGGATGGAGTCTGCTAGCTCAATTCTCCTTCTTTGAGGGTTTTATAGGGAGCTACCCAGCAGATGCCATCTGGTGTCCTTCAGAGCTACAAGACTCTGTTGAACAGATCTTGCTCAATTTTATTATCAAAAAAGCCATGGGGGGTGGGTGGGATCTGTGTGCTGACTTATAACAGGACCAAACCCTCACTTCTGGTAGGAAAATCTTTTCACAGTTATTCCTCATTGAATCCTGCCTGCATAGAGAAGTTGATGCCACCAAATCAGATAAATGGATTTGCACATGTCTCAGTATCAATTTTCTAGTGAAGTGCTAAGAGTTCCTGTCCTCCAGTGTAATCATGGGCTGCTCTGTCTCACGAGCCTCACGGAGTGCTTTTTGGCAGAAGTTTATCATAGAGTTGGTCCAGAAAAGAAGTGCTCTTAAGGGGATAATGATAGCATTCGGATGAATAGCTGATAGATGTGATTTGGTACGGCGACTTACCTTGCCAGGCACTTAGGAGGAGATTATTTTTCCCCTATCTGTGTGTGCAAATAGTTTGCTTAAACTACTCAGCAGCCTCATTAACATCTCGATGCGGTGGTCTAAATCACACTCCCATTTAATGCAGATGGAAAAAAACTGACTGCAGATGGCACAGAAGCTTGATGGCTCTTTTTATCTGTGAAATTTGCTGTTTCCCTCTCTCCTCCTCACTCTGTGTTGCAATGAGGGAGCCAAGATCAACTTCAACATCATCCTTTCCCCTCTACCACCTGGGCAGGATGACGATCTGCAGCCTACTGAATCTTTGCCAGCCGAACTGGAGGTACATGCTTGCGCGCTCAGCCAGCAGAGCAGGAAGACTTCTAGCCTGAGCAGTTGGAACACTGATGCAGTAAAGATTCTCACTGCCCTTCAGAGTAGGGATGGGTGAATCTGTCAATTTCAGTTTCTCCATTTTCCAATTCTCCACATTTCCACATCAGCTTGTACATTTTCCCCCTAAAATAAAAAAGTTCTCATGAAAACTGAGCCAGCATTTTAGTGGTGACTTCTAACACGCACATCTTTGCATGCAATTTTATCTGATCTGCACAGTTTGGCAATACAATTTTCCCTAATATAATGCATTTTTGTGTGGCATTTTTACTAATATATGCCTTTTATGCACATTTCTTGGCTGGAGAACTCCACTGCAAAATCCAGACAAGTGCAACTTTAGAAGGATGGCTATGTTTTGGTGATGGGAGTTATAGTCCAAAACAACTGGAGGGCACCAGATTGGGGAAAGCTGTACTAGAGACTAGCTAGTCTTTCCAGAGCTGCCAGGTAACATGAAAGTCCCTGGGAAACCCAGGAAGTGCACGTGTTCTGGTTCACAGTAGTGTAGGGATGGAAAGAGCTGTCAATTTCAGTTCTCTCAGTTTCTCATTTCTCCAATGTTAAATTCAGTTCTCCACATTTCTGCAGCAATTTGCAATTTTTGTAAAAACAAAATCCTCATGAATATTCTTCAGCATTTCAGTGCAAATTTCTCCTAATTTTTTTTGTATGCAGTTTTGGCCAAGATGAACATTTTTACAAAATGCATTTTTTGTGTTATTTTCACTAATATATTCATTTTAGGCACATCTAATATATGCACGTTGATAAACATTATTTGGTTGGAGAACTGCGTCGCAAAACTCAGGTAAGTGTGAATTTTGAAGGATGGCTGAGTTCTGGTTCTCAGACCATTTCAGAAAGTGCAAGTTTGATAGACCCAGCTTTAAATGTGAAGTGGGAACTGGAATGATGCATGAGGAGGAGTGATACAATGGCTCCCAAGCTTCCAAAATAATATAAGAGATCAGTCATAGGAGTTTTGTAGTCACTCGATGCAAACAATAAAATTTAAAAAATTCTGGGAGGAAGAGCGGGACATAAATTTCATAAGTAAATAATTATTCTATTTATTAACTGATAAAACATACATATAATGCTATGTGTGGCTGTAGCCAAGGAACCAGAGTTTCAGATCAACACATCACGTTACAGGGGATGTACACCAAATAATGCATGTTATACATCACATCACAGTTACCTTTAACGCTATGAGTAATGGAGGTCTCTCATTCTAGTGGATGTATATTCTGCCTGTATTAGCTGTCAGTATTAGCTATCAGTAATGGAGGTCTCTCATTCTAGTGGATATATATTCTGCCTGTATTAGCTGTCAGTATTAGTCATCAGTAATGGAGGTCTCTCATTCTAGTGGATGTATATTCTGCCTGTATTAGCTGTCAGTATCAGCTATCAGTAATGGAGGTCTCTCATTCTAGTGGATGTATATTCTGCCTGTATTAGCTGTCAGTATTAGCTATCAGTAATGAAGGTCTCTCATTCTAGTGGATGTATATTCTGCCTGTATTAGCTGTCAGTATTAGCTATTAGTAATGGAGGTCTCTCATTCTAGTTGAGTATGGATCAACAGCAGAGCAGCAGTCTTCTTCCTTTAACCAGGCATAACCAGCGCTGGTTATATCTCTGGGGTTGTCTGCCTTATATAGCCCTTCTTATCTAAATAATCCTATCTGTGGATGTATATTCTGCCTGTATTAGCTGTCGTATTTTCTGTGTTTGCTGCTGGAGGCTTTACTATGCAAGCTTTGATGAGCTGCTGCTAGGCAGGTCTGGATGAGCTGTGAGATTACTCAAGGCCAACTAGCGCAAGGTCATTAGTGCGCATGTCTAGTTACTTTTGCAGTCAGATCAGGTGGCTGAAACTGTATGTTGCTAGGGAGGTGGCCAAGGCTATCAGGGATAGCAACCAGAATAATGTACCTAATGTTACCTTACAGAATAATGTACCTAATGTTACCTTACAGAAAGAACATTGGTTAGGTTCCCAGAAATGGAAAAGGGGAAGAACTATGTAACTAACTGTTTGTTGCTAGCCAGAAAGAATATATATATCTATATACATATACATATAAAAGCAGACGACTCCTAAGGGTCAAAATACAGAAAAATATAGATGCTCATAACACTACACTGCTAACCAACTTTAGAGCTGTGTCATGCAGATTGTGAGAAGTGCTTTGAACACTTGGACAGTGCACTGCTATACAGTTTACTCAGAAATAAGCCCACTGATTCCCATGAGACTTACCTCCATATAAATGTGCATAGAATTTCAGCCTAAAAGTGAAATCCAGTGCATGCCTACAAAAATGAAAGTCCCTGTAAGTTCCACAGGACGTTGACCCAGTAAGTATGTTAGAGTGTAGAACATCTTACTGAGTCAGTCCATCTGGCTCACTATTGTCTACACTGGTTCTCCAGGATTTCAGACAGGGTCCTCTCACACTTCTATGCTAGGGATTGAACCTGGGATCTTCTGCAAAGCAGATTTTCTACCACAGCTTTGGCCTTTCACCAATAGGATTGCAACCTAAATCAGGAGAGGGCAGAGTCCAGGCCTGCAAGATCTACTTTGTGTTTTACTAGAACAGCAAGATCCACCAACCGAAGCCATATGCAAAGGGCACACATATAAAATGAAATATGCCTCTTAGGTAGGGATGGAGGATTAATTTCATTCGGTTTGCATTACAGCCAAATACATCAAATTTTCACTTTCTAAAAAAAAATATGAGAACTGAAACACAGCCATCCTTCAAAAATCACACTTACCCAAATTTTGCAGTGCAGTTCTCCAGCTAACCAGTGTTTGCCAAAATGCATATGTTAGGAGGAACTGCAAGTAAAAATGAATATATTGGTGAATATAAAATTAAAAATGCATTATGTTAGGCAAAAACTGCTTGCAAATATGTGAACATTAGTCAAAACTGCATACAAAAACGTGTTCATCAGAAGAAAACTGCTGAAGAATTTTCATAAACATTTTTTTTAAAAAAAATTGCACATTGCTGCAGAAATGTGGAAACCCATATTTAAGACTGGAAAAATGAGATACTGAGGGAACCAAAACGGAAGCATCCCTACTCTAAGGAGCTGCTGGGTGCAGGGATTTGTTCTGAGTCTTAGAACTGAGATGAGCTCACAGTCCTTCTAGGGAGGGTGTCATTCCTGGTTACTTATAAACTTTCCTCATTGCTGCAATCTAACTTTGTTGTTGCTGTCATTAAAACAATTGGAAGAAATCCTTACCAATCGACTGCAAATCACGCAGAGATCTGCCACCCCAATCTACCTTCTGCTCACGTCTGACCTAAAGCACTCAATAAATGCAGTTATGGATTTTTATTTCTTTTATTTTCTCATTAGTTTCCACACACACCCATTACAAACAGGTCAGGTTCAGGATGAAAGAGAACAGCTTGCCTAACTCAATCTCATGAGCTCATAGCTCAGGTGAAATTGACCAGCTCTATCAGTCCGCCTTCTAAAGAGTTTTCACCATGACTTCATTTGGTGTGGTAATAGAACTAAGCTGTGAATAATTATGATTGCTTTTAAAAATTATTTCATTTTTTTCCTTAGCTGAAAAGCAGCACATTAATTCTCCAGTATGATCAGCCACTGAGCAATACTATCATTTAGTGCTAAAGATTTTTCTTAATTAAATTTATATGGCCTTCTTTCAACAAATATCCCTAGGCTAGCTTACAAACAAGACAATATTAAAAATATAGTATACCATAAAATCACTAAATACTCTTATTTATTACATTTATATGGCCATCCTTCAACAAATATGCTTACAAACATGACAATATTTTTAAAATATAGTATACAATACAGATGAGGGAATAAGCTTTAAAGTTTCATATTGCAGGCACCATTACAAAATGCAAAGTTAATGTTTGCAAGGGAAAAAATGGAAATTAGTACCCCTGAGTTGTAGCACATGAGATTTGCCTTGTAGTTTAGGGTTGTGTTTAAATAAGTCCTGCTCAAGTAGATAGATCCAATGAAATCAATGAACCTAGGTTAGTCATGTCTATTAACTTCAGTGGGTCTACTCTGAGTAGGACTAGCACTGAATACCTCCCTGTGATTCATTGAAAGAACAGACATCAAATTAGGGTTGCCAGGTTCAGGGCCTGAGACTGATCCTGTATCCTTAGGACAGCCTTTCCCAACCAGTGTGCCTACAGATGCTGTTGGACTACAACTCCCATCAGCCTCAGCCAGCATTACCAATGGACAGGAAAGATGGGAATTGTGGTCCAACAACATCTGGAGGCACACTGGTTGGGAAACGCTGCCTTAGGAGAAGAGAAAGTCAGCCAAGTGCAGGTGTTCTTGCAACACTGTAATAGGAAAAACCACAAGGTGGAATTCTCCCTTCCCCCTCTACAACTTTTAAAGATACAGAAGACGTCTTCTCTCTTAAAGATACACAATCATTCTCAGGCCCTGAGCCTGGCAACCGGGGCCGGTTCTAAAGGGTGGCCAGGTGGGGCACTGGCCTGTGAGCCCCTGGACCTACAGAGGGCCCTCCGCTCTCCTTCCGCAATTGGCAGAAGCAGGACAGGAGCTGCAGATTGCTGGACTAGAGCTTCCAAACCACCCGCCATCCCCCCGCTTCACTTACCTTTTTCTCTGCTGTTTTTTGCGGTTTGCCATCAATCAAGATAGTGGCCGAGGTTTCCCTAAGGGGCTGGAGCCTCTGCCGCCATCTTGGTTGATGGCACGCATGCGTGCTACATGTGCATTGCTGCCATCAACCAAGATGGCGGCAGAGGCTTCAGCCCCTTAGGGAAACCTCAGCCACCATCTTGATTGATGGCAACCCTGCACACACAGTGCGCGCAGCCGCAAAAAAAGCAGAAAGGTAGGTGAAGCGGGGGGGATGGGATGGGACGGGATGGGACAGGATGGGACAGGATGGGACGGGACGGGACGGGACGCGGCTCAGAAGCTCCTGTCCTGCAATCCCTCCCTCAGCTGTTTTCGCGGATCGTGGAAGGGGAGTGGAGGGGCCCAGGGCACACCAGTGCCCAAGGGCACCATCATGCCTGGAGCCGGCTCTGCTGGCAACCCTATCTCACAGTGGCCAAACAGATGCCCATGAGAAGCCCACAAGCAGGACCTAAGCACAAGAGTACTCTCCCCTCCTGCGGTTTCCAGCAACTGCTGTTCAGAGGCATATTGCCTCCAACTGAAGGTAGAACATAGCTATCAGGTTTAGTAGCTACTGAATCTGGAGTCTACGTGCTCGGAGGTCTCTAGGCAGAATATGAAATCCACAGAGGGCTTTAGCTGCTCACTCAGTAGTCAGTATCAGTGTCCCATACCAAAGAAGACTGAGAAGATCTAAAATCTTGATCTCCAAGTGGTGCATTATGTCACATAGCAAAGTTGTGTTCCACCCTAAATTCGACTTCAGTGGTGGTACCACTCCATTACTGAAGTCTGCCTTTTAAGAGAGCACAGACAAAGATGGAAAGTCAGAAACAAGAGGAGAAAGGGTTTTTTTAACTTCTTTTTTTAAAAAAGGAAAGTGGGCCTCATGCTGCATCTGAAAAATCTGACCATATTCCTACTGAGGTGGTCAACCTGTGTGCATGCTGGTGGTCACCAGTGTGCTCATTAGTAACTTCAGTGGTGCTAATGAAAGGTGTCAATCGATGAGCGACTGTGCTCTTCTGGTGCTTGCTCTTCCTGCTTAGCTCCTCTTTGCATGGGCTCAGCCTCTCCTACATCGAACACACCTCCTGAGACATGCCCACTGTCAGGACTCCACCTGTGGTCACCGCCTTGTCACAGTCCCACCTCAGGGTCCTGCTCTCCAAACAGTTCTCATCAGCTCTAGCAAAGATCTCTCAAGATCCCCCAGCTAGGCAGCACCACCAGACACTCTCTGTAAACAATATTGCCTTGAGACTGTGCCTTCGTCTCCTCCTGGCTTATTGCTACATTGTGTCTGGGTGCACTTACAGGCCTCAACCCCCCTGTATCTATGTGCCTATAAAGATTACAGCCCTGGGTTGCTCTGGATACCTGATAATGTTCACCACTGCCACCATTGATACTGTTTCCCAACCTTGATATATGTCCTGCCCACCCTTCTGGTCTGTGTAAACCCAGCCAAGCATCAGGTGACTTGGTAAACCAAGAAATATTTATATACACAGGGAGTAACAAGATTACTTAAAGGTATAGTCAACAAGCATGTGGTTTCATAAAATGCATTACTGTTTATGTTTCTAGTCATCAATAACCTGCCTGACTACCTGCCTAATCCAATCCACCCTCCAACCCTCAGAACCAACAGAACCCCCTCTCAACTGTCATCCTCTCATTTATACCTTCAGACTCTCAAACACTCAGCCAATCATCATACAACATTCTCCAACATTCCAACCCATGTACTCCCCCCCTCACACAGTCTACTTACCACATATACTCTAATAAACCCGCACTTACCGTATTTACAGTATTATATATATACAGGGACATCACACCTACATTTCTTTGGCTGCTGGGATAGGACTCTCACCCTCTCATCCATTATAAACAGAGGGGAAGGGCAAAGAGCTTCTCCCTGGGACAGTGACTGATGCAGGTGCCTTTTTGTTTTCATTGATGTGGAGTGGGGGTGAACACGCCTGTGCCAATTTGAGGCCCTGTCCTCTTTTTCTACTCTTTTAGATGCTTTAGCCACTTGGTGTTATACTCGCCTCTGCTGAACATCCATTTTGCACTATGACGGCCAATTTTGTAATTGGCACTCACAGCACTCTCTCAATATTCAAAATGTGCCCACTGGTCCCCAAAAGGTTGGCATCCCCTGGTCTTGGCTGTACACATCAACCTGGAGATGTGAGATCATGATAAACTGCTTTTCCATATGCTAAAATCCTCTCTGTATGGAAAATTAGATTTAAGGCAAAAGAATTCTATCTTAGCCTTCTCCCTGACATTTAGTTTTATATGTGCCAGAATTTCTTTTTTAATGGAGAAGTATGTAAGTGCCCTCTTATATCCTAAACCAGGATAGTCCAGACTAAGGATAGAAAGTTATGTCAATTTCAGTGTTCTCAGTTTTTCATTTTTCAAATCTTAAATTCAGTTCTGCAGCAATTCACTTTTAAAAAAAATCCCTCATGAAAATTCTTCAGCATTTTAATATGAATATCTCTTACTAAATACATTTTTGTATGCAGTTTTGACTAATGTACACATTTTTGCAAGCAATTTCTCCTGACAGAATGCATTTTGTGTGTTCTTTTCATGAACATATTTATTTTTCTTTTGCACACTTCCCTCTAATATATGCATTTTTGTAAGCATTGTTTGGCTGGAGAACCGCATCACAAAATGTGGATAAGTAAGAATTTTGAAGGATGGCTATGTTTCAGTTCTCCTCCCCCACCCCAGAAAGTACGAATTTGATAAATTCAGCTTTAAATGCAAACTGAATCAATTTCTCCCCCATTCCTAGTCCAGACATAAATCAGCCACCTCAACAAAGCTTAAATATTAATTGAAGCTGAAGTTTTTAGGGTATAATAGCCTTCAGGACATGTAGGCAACTCTCGGGGGAAACACTTTTGAGTCCTGCATATTTCCAGGGTGCCTTCCACTACTAACCTGACAGCGATTATCTCTTAGAATAAAACAGGTTGACTGTCCCCTGGGAAATAATAAGACATTATCTTTGTTTTCCAGGCAGCTAATTAAGCAGGCTTGCTCTGTACCAATTGGTGTATTGTCATTTCTTCATTAGTGTCACTACAAAAAATTTAGTGTCAGGTACCAAACCCCTGCAGCAATAAAAGAGGCATCGTTGGAACATAATTTGGTAATTATTGCCTAAATATCTAGGAAAATTTATTACGTCGGCATTGGAAGATTTTCAATTGCAGATTAACAGTTTCTCCTTCAGATGATTATCTTTGGTCTCTTACTGCCATTCCCTCACTCATGCTTTTCCCTCCCCCCATTTTACAGTGATTTCTGACCCATGCTACTCCTCTGGCTGGGTAGAGAAGGCTAGCCAGCACTTTTGTTTAGATCCTCTGAGTTCCCCACCCTCATCCCACATTCACATGCCTGCTCACAGGGCATGTAAAATTGCTATTATTATTATTATTATTATTATTATTATTATTATTATTATTATTATTATTATTATTATTATTATTATTATTATTATTACATCCTGCTCTTCCTCCCAGAAGAAGCCCAGGGCAGTAAACAGCTGGGGATCATGATAAAGCATAGGTCTCAATCGCATGGAGGGCTCAAGTCATGTTCAGTCAAAGTAAGTACAAACTTTCCCTCAAATTCAGCTGGAAAAGGCTGGGGTCAATGCATACATAGACACTGAGGGAAAGGTTTGCCTGCACACATTGCCCCCATCCAGTCTGAGCTTAGCTATTGTGTTCGTTGGTGGGTTGTTTTTTGCAAATCTCTGTGTTGAGCAGGGATGGACTAATCTGTCAATTTTAGTTCCCTCAGTTCCTTATTTTTCTCATCATAAACTTAGTTCACATTTTGCATCAGTTCGCTTTAAAAACAACAACCAGAAGTTATGACTGGGACAGTGATCTCATAATATAGTGAGTGGTGACTGAAGTTTCTAGACAGAATACTGTTAACTGCCTGAAACATTCCTTCTTCCCTGAACTTGGTTTAAATTGGATTGGGTGGAAATAAATGAATGGATCAATGGGTAGAACTTATCATGAAAGGTGCAGAGTTCTGTACTAGGTATGCCCACACAGCATTAAAAATAAAAGTGCTGTTCTTTTGTTCTTGATAATAATAGAGTGGAAATATTCCGCACATACACACGCAAGTTACTGAATCATTGTTTTGCACATATATTTCTTCCACAAAATTTCATTAACACTAAGATCTTATCTGGAAGCATTTCAGCTTCAGAAAGTTATAACCAATCATGGGATTGAATGGAAACCAACATGAAAACTATTGCTTTAGTTACAGAGATAAAAATTGCATTTAAAAACACTCTCTTAAATGGGCCAGTGTTTAGGAACTGGCCTGTGAACCTGATGGTTTAGAGAGCAGTGCGACAATGGTGACCAGATTGCCCTCAGCTTGATCTCATATTGGGATAGCAATTTACTAGCATGAGTGGAAAACACTTGGGGAAGGGAATTCTACAGATGTGCAGAATTCTCAGTTGATGGTTTGTGCTGTAAAAATAACTTCTCAGATAAGTGACATTCAGTTTCCAGAATTATGATTTGGGCAAATCAGTATTCCAATTCAGGCAATAAATTATAAAGTTCTGCAACATCACTAGTTATTTTATTCATTCATTTCAATATTTTTATCCATCCAAACGCCACGTCAAGGCAGCTAACCATATTAAAACTGAATACAACAATTAAAAACAAACCTGGAACAATCAAATAAGCTGTGGAGGGGATCCCCAGGCCTGAAGGCCAAATTCAGCCCTCCAGGTCTCCCCATTTGGTCCTCAACGCACTCCCCAGGCTCAGCCACACCATTTTCCTAAGGCTATGACATCTCTAACTGGTTTTGCTCCAGGCCCTACTTAAGTGTTTCTGCCTGGCTGGAATGTATCTCTGAACTCTGATAATGACTCATTCTTTCCTGAATGGAGGACAGAGGAGGGAGGGAGGGTGTGTGCACGCGCACATGTTTATAAACTAGGTTATGGTGTACAAAGCTAAAGTTTACATTCATTGCTCCGCCTACTTTTGCCTCTAGCCCTGCCCACCACTGGTATGCACTCCCCCCAAAAGGTTGCCTTGAAGGGAGTATGGCCTTCATGCTGAAAAAGGTTCCCTATCCCTGAAATAAGGAGTAAAGAACCAGCAGAAAGAACAACTCAATTTGTGATTTATTTACTTAAAAAAAACCACAATTGTTTCAAATATTTAGATACATATTTTAATGTATTTAAATACATATATTCTAGGGCTGTGCACTGGATTTGGTCAAGTCCTCAACCAAAGCTGACTGATTCGGCGGGTTCCAGGCAGGGTTGCCAAGTTTCCAGTTTTTGCCCAGAGACTCCAGTTTTTGGGAGTCCCCTCTGGGTCTCCAAGAGAGTCACCTTTATCTCCAGACTCTTAGCTTTCATTTTAAAACAAGTAAGTTTCTAGGTGGTCTGGTTCAAAAGATATAAACCAAAATGCCAGCTGCCCCCCCCAACTTCTGTTAGTACCAGCTGCTCTAATCCTTGCCCTTTCAGGGTTTTAGCCAATAAGTGAAGACAGAGTTGTAATTGACAAGATTTTAAACCCAGTTTCAAGTTCTGAGAACAGTTTCCTGTTCCTGCTTATCTCACACCAGGAATTCCAGCAGCACAAAATCCTTTGCAGATTACATCTCTTACAGGCACACAAATATAAGCTAGAGGGTGTCTCGAAGAACTCATCCAAACCCACCCCCACAATCCCATAGCACCGTTCTGTGGCTCACCACAAGGGACAGCTGTGTATTTTCACTTCACGCCCAGGCAGTACCTAACACTGAGATCCTGCTAACCAGAGACATAGGAAAATGCATTATACCGAGTCAGCTCAACGGTCAACCTAGCTCAGTATTGTCAATACTGACTTGCAGCAGCTCTCCAAGGTTTCAGACCACGGTCTTTCCAGTCCAACCTGCAGATGCCTGGGACCGTTTGCATAGGCAAAGGTGCAAAGCCCAAGACTGACTCCAAGACCTTCTCAGCTCTGTGGCTGAGGGGGGCACTGTCCTCCTAGAGCTGTCCTTCACACATACACTAAGGATTTTGGGGGGGGGAATTGTCTTTTTTAATATGTGATATGACAGACAATGACAGCCTCCATTTAAAGAATGGCAGCTTGTTTTAAATACAGGAACAATTTCAGAACAGGATGCTCTGAAAAATTTAGTGAACAAAGCAGGGTGAGTGCACAACAAAAGTCTTGTCTGGAAGAGCCCCTCAAAAGTCTGCTCACTCATGACTTTCCTTGACTGGGAATGGCTTTTTCATGCTATAATTACTTAAGAGATCCTGGGAGGGGGGACGAAACAGCCAGTACAGTAACATGACCCTAAAAAAAGAAATTCTAAAGGCACAAAGGCAAACAATTCTGCCAAGGAAAAATGGGGAAGACAACAGAAGAAGCCAATGTGGCTTCACAGAAAATTTAGGTATAATCTGAAAACAAAAAAAGATACATTCAGGAAGTGGGAGGAAGGCCAGGCCACAAAGGAAGAGTACAGACAGGTGACATGGAATTGCAGGGATGACATCAGAAAGGCTAGAACTAATGAGCTCAGGTTGGCAAGGGATACTAAATAACAAAAAAGCTTTCTTCAGGTACTTCATAGTAAAAGACAAAAACAGAAGAAATAGTGGTGCAGCTACTCAATGAGGATCGCAAAATGATAACAGATTACAAAGAAAAGTGCTCAATTCCTACTTTGGCTCAGTCTTCTCCCAAAATGTATTATTTAAAATATTTCTGTCTCACCCTTCTACCCCACAATAGGGCACTCAGGGCGGCTTACAATAAAATTGCACACATACATAATAAAATTGTGCAGAATAAAAACAAAAGACAAAACAGTAAATTAAAATACATAAAATACAATTATTAAAATATATAAAATAAAATATGCATATATAAACATACAGACAAACATACAATCTATGACCCTCCTGAGAAACGTGAAGTTGAAGGGGAAGGATTGCAGCTTGAGATTGGTAGACGAACGGTCAATGAATACCTAATTCTTTTGAATGAGTTCAAATTTCCAGGACCTGATGAATTGCATCCTCTAGTGTTGAAGGAATTGGCTCAAGTACTCTCAGAATCACTGTCTGTTATGTCTGTGAAATGGTGGAGGATGGGTGAAGTGCTGGATGACTGCAGGAGGGCTAATGTCCCTTTCTTCAAAAAGGGCAAAAAGGAGGAACCTGGGAACTACAGACCAGTCAGTCTGACATCAATCCCTGGGAAAATCCTGGAGCAGATTATAAAGCGCTCAATCTGTACCATGAAAATAATGCAATGATTACTAGAATTACACATTACAGGATAAAACTAACACCCTGGAATACAGAAACAAAATTCAGTGTGACCTTGATAGGCTGGAGCTTTGAGCTGAAAACAACATTGGGCTGAACGAAATTTAACAGGGATAAGTGCAAAGTTCTACACCTAGGAAAAAGAAACCAAATGCACAGTTATAAAATGGGGGATAATTAGTTCAGCAATACTACATGTGGGAAAGATCTTGGAATTATTGTTGTTCACAAGCTGAATATGAGCCAACAATGTGGTGTGGATACAAAAAAGGCAAATGTTATTTTAGGCTGCATTAACAGAACTATAGTTTCCAAGCCATGTAAAGTACTAGTTCCCCTCTATTCAGCACTGATTAGGCCTCATCTTGAGTACTGCATCCAGTTCTGGACACCACACACAGGTTCAGAGGAGAGCAACAAGGATGATCAGGGGACTGGAAACAAAGCCCTGTGAGGAGATACTGAAAGAACTGGGCATGTTTAGCTTTGAGAAGAGAAGACTGAGGGGAGATATGATAGCACTCTTCAAGTATGTGAAAGGTTGTCACATAGAGGAGATCCAGGATCTCTTCTCAATCATCCCAGAGTGCAGAACGCGGAATAATGGGATCAACTTACAAGAAGCCAGATTTCAACTGAACATCAGGAAAAACCTCCTAAATGTTAGAGCGGTATGACAATGGAACCAATTACCTAGGGAGGTGGTGGGCTCTCCAATACTGGAGACATTCAATAGGCAGCTGGACCGCCATCTGTTGGGAATGCTTTAAGTTGGATTCTTGCATTGAACAGGGGATTGGACTTGATGGCCTTATAGGCCCCTTCCAATTCTACTATTCTATGATTCAATGACCCTTGAAGAGTTAAATATTAGAACTTTGTATTATGGGCTACAGTTAGACTTCACTCCTTGGTCTTTCCTTTGCTCTGCTTTTCAGTTTCAGTTTCACTTGGGTTCTCTACTGTATCAGCAAAAGCAAAGCATGTTTGTTTGCTCGCAGTAAGAGTTTGTTTAGTCTGCAGTTATTATGATGAGTAGAGCAGGATTGGGTGCTTATTGCTAAAGGGTGAAATAAAGAGATAACTTAAAGTGATCTGGGGAAAAATGGCTATCCTATGTTACCCTTTACTGTTTTAAAGCACTCACTATACTCACAAACATAGTGGCTATTTGTTCTTCTTTTTCTTGAGAATTTGATGGCAAAAGATGAAAACAGACCTAGAAGAACAGAAACACTGCTGTGCACACTACAGATGGCTGGCTGGCTGGCTGGCCATATAGGCTGTAATTCAGGCTTTATTTCTGATTTTTCCAATGTTTACAGCTCAACATTAGACCTTTTCAGGGTTCAGTGATGTACAAGCACTTAGCAAATTTGGTTTTTCTTGCATTTGAAAAAGAAAGGGCAGCTAACCTTAATTATTATTTTAAAAAATTACATTGCTTTAAATCTAGGAAAAGCTAAAGTTGCAACTGTGCTAAATTCTGATCTTTAGGTGCTATGAATCTTTCTCTCTCTCTGAAAAGGTGTATTGTGAATCCACCGTTTAGAAATCTTCTTGCATGTTTATCAAGCATTTTTATAAGTTCACAAAAGGAAGTCTTTTATGCAGTAAATATTTTTATAAGGACTCAGTCTCTCCCTATGTGCTTGACTACAGTTGCATTGTAATGTGCTCTTGCTCTGTTTCTAAACCTGTTTTCTATTTGTATTGGTGCTGTCATGATACAAGATTAAAACTGATCTTTTGAGAAAACAAGCTCTGCACTTGTTTTAACTTCTTAGTCACAGCGTAAACTGTTTTATTTTGTTTATACCTTTGGATATTCTCTTTTTCACTGTATCCTTAACAACCTTTTTTCTTATGAAGCCAAAAATATGCTAGCCATTTAGTTGCCCGTGTTCATACTAAATTTTCTGTTAACCTGACCTTTACATAGCCCATTATATACTGTAAGTTAACATACCCTCTGCGTGGAGGAAGAGTGAGGGGGAAGGTCACTGCCTTTCCCTTCCCCTGGCCTGGCCCTCACATCCTCTCCACCTAGGGTTGCCAGGTTCCTGGCCTGAGACTGATCCTGTATCTTTAGGAGAAGGGAAAGTCAGCCAAGTGCAGGTGTTCTTGCAATGCTGTAATGGGAAAAACCACAAGGTGGAATTCTCCCTTCCCCCAGCACAACTTTTAAAGATACAGAAGACCTCTTGGTTGCCAGGCCCAGCCTCCAAGAGGTCTTCTGTATCTTTAAAAGTTGTGCAGGGGGAAGGGAGAATTCCACCTTGTGGTTTTTCCCATTACAGTGTTGCAAGAGCACCTGCACTTGGCTGACTTTCTCTTCTCCTAAAGATACAGGATCAGTCTCAGGCCAGGAACCTGGCAACCCTATCTCCATCAGTTACTGGGAGGGGGGATTGGCTGGAGCCATGCCCCCCATGCCCCACCTAGAAATGTGGCTGCCCCATCCAACAAGGAAGACTGGCTACAGGGCTGGACCTTCTGCATTGGACCATGTGCTCTACCAAACTACATGCAGGTGTTAAAATTCTCAGAATTGTTGCAAGACTGGGCACCAAACCATAGCCCCTTCAAGTATATGAGGATTTTAAAGGTAGGCGTATCTGTTGGCTGTCAGCCATAAGCTATAAAGCTGATTAAGGATGGTACTTTGCAAGGTAATAGAATGTATCATGTTTTTTCAAACCATCAGCATTTCTTCTGTGGCTCCTTTTGCCCTTTCTGATATCAGCAGAAGCAGCTACCAAGGATAATGCACAGGAAAGTAAATCAAACACAACAACCGATGACCAGCGGAGGAGCAGAAAATGCCGCCTCACCAGTAAATGCACAACAGATTTACTTTGCTGTTATGATCACATAAATCTGAACAGTATCTCCAAATCCTTTGGAATGGCATGTTCCAGGACCCAGAATGGTCTACCCCAAATTAAAGGCCTATTTGTTACTGATGAATTTATGCTGATTAAGCAAATCGTGGAGCTCAGAGCCATCTGGTAAGGCCACCACTTGGAAAGGCGGCTGTTGACGCTATTCTCCATAATGTTGAGATATAAAGGAATTATTCCAACATAAAGGCAAGGTTCTACATCCAACCTGTCAGAACCAGTATGTCTCCTAATACCCATTGCTGGGTATCGCAAGTGGGGAGAATGCTGTTGTGCTGAGGTCCTGCTTAATTTCTTCCCATAAGAATCTGGTTGGTCACTGTGAGAATAGGATGCTGGACTAGATTGGCCTTTGGCCTAATCCAGCAGGGCTCTTCCTATGTTCTTAACATCTCCTATCTATGACCCAAGCGTTTGGCCCAGGAGAGTGGAGAACAGAACATGACGGTTGTTTTAGGCGTAGCCTATACATCAGGAGCAGTCAGTGTGGTGGGACAGTGCAGCATAATCACCCTTCCGACACCAGCATTCCTGCCACTTACTGGGATGGGGTGAGGCAGAGTGGCAGAGAGTGTCAGGCGGGCAGCCTCGCAGCACAGCCCCATCACACCAGTGTTCCAGCTTAGAATACTGAAGTGATAGAGTGGACTGTGGCATTTCAGATCACAAATGAGAGATGTAATTTCTACCTTCCATGTTTTAGAAAAATATCTACAAGTATTAAAGATATTTACGCTAGGGGATGCTGACCCTGCAACCTTTGCCCTCCAACCCTGCCACTAACCCCAGGAATGGCGACCCTACATATCCCCCATCCCCTCACCAACCCTCCCCAGTGACGTCAGGAATTGCTACGCAGCTGCTGACACTGCCTCAGTCACCTGACACTGGCTTGCCTCACATGACCACCCCATACCCGCTTGCACTCCTTGATCGGCCGGTTGCCTGCTTTGCTTGCTCACTCACTTGCCTGTGTACCTCGTAGCTGGCCACTTGATCATTCTCCTGCCATGCCTGGCCCAGTGATGGAATAAATCATTCACACTGTAGTTCATTGCTCCACCTGTCTGTGGTGACGCAAGATGCAGCGTGACATCCTGCAGCATGATGACATCTTACATTTTTTTGTATTAGGAAAGGTATCTTAACACATCAAGGAGAGAGAGATACTAATCGACCCCTCCCCATATAAACATCCCGTTCACAGGGACTTGTCCTTATATATGGAGCATTCAAAAATGGTGTCTCTCCACTCTGCAGTCAAAAATGATACTGATCATTCTGACTGCCAGGAGCATTGCTGGATACCAAAAGGACTTCAGACCCAGGCCACCAATTAGCACAACAGTTGCTTATACTAATTTAGATGGCTCCTGGCACATCCCTTAACAATGTCCCTGCTTCCACCTTCTCATTTCCAATCCTTTCTGATCTTCTTTCTTCTGCCATAGTGGCTGCTCCTCTTAGTATTTGTTTTAGATGTCTGTAAAAGGCCTGCTCATTTGCCCAGGCTTTCCCTGACCACTGAATTTGGTTATTGAAATACCCAGTATTTGATCATTCTGACTTGCATTTTATCTGTTACTACAAGGATGTGTGAGTTAATGGTTTTACACTGTTGCTGCAATAGATATCGAGATTTGTATTCCTCTTCAAGGATTTTCTTTCATATTAAGCCAGTTATAAATGTTCTTAGAGAAATAAAAATAGACTTTTTTGCTCCCCTCACCCGTTGAAATGTGAAATGGTGCCCCTGTGGATAAATTTCTTGGGGCACTTCCAGCTGACTTGAGTATAGAGCATCCTTCCTCATTTGTTTGCAAGGAGATTTAGACATTGTTGGCTGTTAATAAGCATTCATTCTGATTAGTTTCTGGGGAGGCTAGGCAACATTGCATCCAAGGCCCCATCTGCACTATACATTTAAAGCAGTATGATATTGCTTTAAACAATCATGACTTCCCTCAAAGAATCCTGAGCACTATAGTTTGTTAAGGGTGCTGTGAGTTGTTAGGAGACCTCATTCCCCTTACAGAACTACAGTTGCCAGAGCAGTTTAACAATCAATCCCTCTTCCTGGGGAACTCTGGGAATTGTAGCTCTGTGAGGGGAATAGGGTCTCCTAACAACTCTCAGCACCCTCAACAAACCACCATTTCCAAGATTCCTTGGCGAAAGCAATGATTGTTTAAAGTGGTATGATACTGCTTTAAATGTATAGTGTGGATAGGGCCAAAGCAAGTGTTATTCAACAGTTTCCACTGCATTTTCCTGTCACCTATCTTACTGCAAAAAGTCTAATCTCTCAGGGAAGCAGGTTTGTTGCACAAGGCCTCTCAAACAGTTTTAATTCTGCAAGCTAAATTTGCCAACGTGTGATTGAATTCCCCCCAAAAAACTAGTCACAGTCTGGAAGCATCTCTGATACCCATCTGCTGTTGTCATGTGCCTTCAAGTCGATTATGACTTACGGCGACCCTATGAATCAGTGGCCTCCAATAGCATGTGTTATAAACCACCCTGTTCAGATCTTGTAAGTTCAGGTCTGTGGCTTCCTTTATGGAATCAATCCATCGCTTGTTTGGCCTTCCTCTTTTTCTACTCCCTTCTGTTTTTCCAATCATTATTGTCTTTTCTAGTGAATCATGTCTTCTCATGATGTGTCCAAAGTATGATAACCTCAGTTTCATCATTTTATCTTCTATTGACAGTTCTGGTTTAATTTGTTCTAACACCCAATTATTTGTCTTTTTTGCAGTCCATGGTATGAGCGAACCTCTCCTCCAACACCACATTTCAAATGAGTTGATTTTTGTCTTATCCACCTTTTTCACTGTCCAACTTTCACATCCATACATAGAGATCAGGAATACCATGGTCTGAATGATCCTGAGTTTAGTGTTCAGTGATACATTTGCATTTGAGGACCTTTTCTAGTTCTCTCATAGCGGCCCTCTCCAGTCCTAGCCTTCTTCTGATTTCTTGAATTCACTTTTCTAGGGTGGTTTGTTTGCTGGTCATGGTAACAGCATAACACATCAAAACCAGAACAGAAGGTAAATGTGGCTTAGGGAATCAAAACCCAGGATTGTATCCAAGTCAGTAAGCATCTAATTATGGGAAAACACTATCAGGGAGTCAGCATCTCCAAGACTGAGGAAATTTGCTATGAGATAGCTGATGGAGTCAGCATATTTGGCAGAGACGAAAAAGTCATTAAAAAGGGGTTGGGGGAAAGATATGAATGCCAGTATTGAAATAATGGAATGATGCGGGTAACAGACCAGAAATCCTGGTTGTTTTAGCTGGAAACATAAAATAATGTATCTTTTATCACAGGAAGAAAAAATAGTTGCTAAAAAGTTACGACAAAGGGATAGCAAGGAAATTGAGGGCAAGTTCCAACAACTGCCAAAAAATATCTATTCCAAGCATTTCTTCAGGACAGATCTGTGTGAATGGGATGTTTTGCAAACTTTCTGCCTTTAGGGGATTATTTCCACATAGGCATGTCTATTGAGGAACCCGTGAGCATCTTGCGTGGGGCATCTTCATGGTGCAGAGGACTGTGGGACTGGAATGGTGGTTCTGGTCCTACCTACAGGACCGAGTCCAGGGAATAGTGTTGGATTATTGGTTTTTGGATTGGGTGCCACAGGGTATCATTTTATCCCCAGTGCTGTTTAATACCTATACGAAGCTGCTGGGAGTGGTCATTAGGGGTCAAGGGGTCGCAAGTATGCTGATACACTCAGCTGTACTTCTCCATAACATCCAAATCAGGAGAGGCTGTGTGGGCTCTGGACTAGTGCCTGGATCCAATGGTGGGATAAGTGAAGGAAAATAGGTTGAGCTTGAATCCTGACAAGATGGAGGCACCCTGGGTGAGTGGTTCCTGTGTCTGAGAAACTGATGAATTGCCTACCCCAGATAAGGTTGCACTCTCCTTGAAGGAACACGTACACAGTCTGGGGGTGCTTCTGGATCCAGCTCTGTCACTGGAGGCCCAGGTAGTCTCAGTGGCTAAAAGTGCCTTTTATCAGCTGCACTTAGTGAGACAGCTACAACCATTCCTGGACCGGGACAGCTTGGCCACAGTAGTTCAGGCCCTGGTGACTTCAAGACTGGATTACCGCAATGTGCTGTATGTGGGGCTTCCCTTGCATTTGACCTAGAAACTGCAATTAGTGCAGAATGCTGCAGCTTGATTGCTGACAGAACTGAAACCCTGGCAGCATATAATACCTCTGCTCAGAGTTCTGCACTGGTGGCCATTTTGTTACAGGGCCAAGTTCAAGGTGTTACTGCTGGAATATAAAACCCTTAACAGCTTGGGACCAATTTATTTGAGAGACTACTCTTACCCCATACGTGCCTGCTTAAGCACGTTGTTCTGTGGAACAGGAACTGTTACAGGGGTCACACAATACTCATTCCACGCTTGTAAAAGATCATTATTTTAGTGTGGCAGCACCTACTCTTTGGAACTCCCTGCCTATTGATATCAGGCAGGCACCTTCAGTGTCTTCCTTTCAGTGCCTGCTTAAAACATTTTGTTTGGGGAAGCCTGTCCAGACACAAAGATGTCGATCTGTTTTAATCTTTTTAGTTAGCAGCTGTTTGTTTTAAATATGTTTGCAATTACTTGTTTTCAACTGTTTTATTGTTGTTTTGTAAACTGCTTAAAGGTTTTTACATTCAAGCAGTATATAAATTTTGGTAAATAAATAATAAATATTCTAGGATGCACACCTTAATGTTGTGAGGGTTGAAGAAGCTGAGAGCAATGCCGTCAGGCGTCTAGACCAAGAGGCTAGACTTCTAGCAGGGGCACCCAATGTGGAATGGTCAAAGCTGAGACACCAGACTAAGATGCATCCAGACTCAGAGGAAGGCAATGGTAAACCACCTCTGAATATCTCTTACCATGAAAACCCTATGAACAGAGTATCCAAAATGCAACACGAGATAGTGCTGGAAGATGAGACCCCTAGCTCAGATGGCACTCACTGAGCTACTGGGGAAGAACAAAGGACAAGTACTACTAGCACTGTGACTAATGACGCCACTGGGTTGAAGCCAAAAGGAAGCCCGGAGGCTGATGCGCACAGATGAGAAAGGAGGGTCTGGAGTTGTACAATGTACACAATAGGAACATGGAATGTGAGAAGCATGAACCAGGGAAAGTTAGAAATTGTCAAGCAAGAAATGGAACACATCAACATTACAATCCTTGGTGTGAGTGAATTACAATGGACGGGAATAGGACACTTTCAATCAGGCAACTACAAAATATTTTATGCAGGAAATGAGAAATTAAGAAGGAACAGGGTTGCTTTAATAGTGAGAAGTGATGCAGCAAAAGCAATTAGGAGCTATAACGCAAGGTCTGATATCAATGAGATTTAATGGGAAACTGATTAACATAATCATCATCCAAGTCTACGCTCCAACAACAAACACAGAAGAAAAGGAATTGGAGATATTTTATGCAGAAGTACAGGAGGAAATTGATCACACACCAAAAAAAGATGTTCTGATAATCATAGGGAACTGCAATGCAAAAGTAGGGAACAGAAACTAACTAGAAATTGTGGGGAAATGGGGCTTAGGAGATAGAAATGAAGCAGGAGAGAGACTTATTGAATTCTGTGAAGCCAATAATTTGTTTCTTGCAAACATATTTTTTGAACAACTGAAAAGATGACTGTACATGTGGACATCACTAAATGGTCAATATAGGAATCAAATTGATCATATAATTGGTAGCAGAAGATGGAGAAGTTCCATACTTTCTGCAAAAACAAGACCAGGAGCAGACTGCGATACAGATCATGAACTGGTCATATCGAAAATCAGAGTAAAGCTAAAGAAGAAAAACAAGGCAATCATAATGCCAAAATATAATTTAAATAATATCCCAGAAGAATATAAAGATCAAATAAGGAACAGATTTGGAGCTTTAAACTAAGTTGACAGAGAACCAGAAGAACTATGGATTGAAGTCAGAGACATTATAAGGGAAGAATGCAAAAAGGCAATACCTCTAGTTAAAAAGAAAGAAAGACCTGAATGGATGACTGAAGAAACTCTTAAAATAGTTAAAGAGAGAAGGAAAGTAAAAGCAAAGGAGACAGAAACACTGTCAGAACCCTAAACGCAACAATACAGCTACTAGTATGTAGGGACAAAGAGAACTATTACAATAGTTATTGTATAGAAATAGAAGAGGACAAAAAAAAAGGTAGAACAAGAGCCCTATTCCAAAAGATTAGCAAAATGAAAGGGAAATTTAAACCAGGAGTAGGGATGCTGAATAATCAACAGGGGAACACACTGACTGAATGAGATAAAATAAAAGGAAGATGGAAGCAATACACTGAAGAACTATATAAAAGATGCAAGGATCACAGATGTATTCATGGACGAACTGTATGATGAAGAACCAGAAATATTAGAATGTGAGGTGAAAGCTGCTCCTAAAATACTTGGAAGAAACAAATTACCAGGAACAAATGGCATACCAATAGAGTTGCTACAAGTTACTGAGACTGAATCTGTGCAAATTTTGACAAAAAATTGTCAACAAATATGGAAAAGAAAACAATGGCCCACAAACTGGAAACATTCAATATACATCCCAATTCCAAAGAAAGGGGACTACAGGGAATGCATTTATTGAATTATTATTGAACTATAGCCTTAATATCCCATGCAAGCAAAGTAATGCTCAAGATTCTACAACAAAAGCTCTTACCATATATGGAGCAAGCAATGCCAGACGTCCAAGCTGGATTTAGAAAGGGAAGAGGCACCAGAGATCATATCGCAAACATACATTGGATAATGGAACGGTTAAGGAATTTCAGAAGAAAATCACCATGTGCTTTATAGATTACAGCAAAGCCTTTGATTGTATAGATCATGAAAAACTATGGAATATTTTAAAAGAAATGGGGGTGCCACAGCATCTGATTGTCCTGATGTGCAACATATACTCTGGACAAGAGGCTACTGTAAGAACAGAATATGGAGAAACTGATTGGTTCCCAATCTGAAAGGGTGTGAGACGGGTGTATTTTATTACCCTGTTTGTTTAATCTATATGCAGAACATATAAAGAAAGTGGGATTGGACCAAAATGAAGGAGGTGTGAAAACTAGAGGGAGAAATATGAATTTAAGATATGCCGTCGATACCATACTACTAGCAGAAACCAGTAATAATCTGAAACAAATGCTGATGAAAGTTAAAGAGGAAAGCACAAAAGCAGGACTACAGCTGAACATAAAGAAAACTTAAGTAATGGCAACAGAAGGTTTATGTAACTTTAAAGCTGACAATGAGGACATAAGGATTATCAATACCTTGGCACAGTCATTAACCAAAATGGAGACAGTAGTAAAGAAATCAGAAGAAGGCTAGGACTGGGGAAGGAGACTATGAGAGAACTAGAAAAGGTCTTCAAATGCAAAGACTATCACTGAACACCAAAGTCAGGATCATTCAGACCATGCTATTCCCGATCTCTATGTATGGATGTGAAAGTTGGACAGTGAAAAAAGTGGATAAGAGAAGAATCAACTCATTTGAAATGTGGTGAAGTTATCATACCTTGGACACATAATGTGAAGACCTGATTCACTAGAAAAGACAATAATGCTGGGAAAAACAGAAAGGAGTAGAAAAAGAGGAAGGCCAAACAAGAGATGGATTGATTCCATAAAGGAAGCCACAGACCTGAACTTACAAGATCTGAACAGGGTGGTTTATAACAGATGCTATCGGAGGTTGCTGATTCATAGGGTTACCATAAGTCAAAATTGACTTGAAGGCACATAACAACAACAACAAATAGTCTAGGTTACATGCTCAAGATCAAAAGGGAAAATAATTTGTTTCCAGGCCCAATATATGTATGGCCCTCCAGATGTTGTTGAACTACAACTCCCATCATCCTTGACCATTGTACATGCTGGCTGGAACTGATGAGAGTTGGAGTCCAAAACCTGGAGGGTCACTGGTTCCCTGTCTCTGCCCTAAGTGGACTGAAACCAGGACATCTGAAGGACTGTCTCCTCCCATAGCAGCCTGCCCATCAATTTAGATTTTTTCTTATCTTTCCATGCTGCTCAGGACAGCAAACAAGAATCTTGCTTTTCCTGGCATACTATCCTCACAGCCAGTCCTGTGAAGTAGGTTAGCCTGAGAGTTCCACCAGCTGGCAAAAAATGTGGTGTAAGGCTGCTTTCACACTGCACTTTATTCTGATATTCTGATTATTTCTTTCCTGGTAATTTGCACATATTTGACCTAGTTCTGGAAATCTAGTGGAATATAGTGGAAGTTTGGCATTAATTTTTATGATATACCAGAAATAATGCATTTGCAAGCCTGGGAACCCAGAATATCACAGGAGCTTTGTGCTAGCTGCAGCCACTCACATGACAGGCATCCTGGCATGCAAGGTGTTCCTGCCCCTTAGACACCAGTTTGTTTTGCCTGACAAAAATTGTACTGGTGGAGGTGCAGGT
This sequence comes from Rhineura floridana, assembly GCF_030035675.1. Lineage (NCBI taxonomy): Eukaryota > Metazoa > Chordata > Lepidosauria > Squamata > Rhineuridae > Rhineura > Rhineura floridana. The sequence goes on from NC_084484.1 coordinate 171,977,502, forward strand.
AGCAGCATCCCCTTCCTCCCCCCCCATGTCCAGATCCTAACTCAAGCAGTGAAGTATGGGGGAATGACCATGAGCATGTATATAACGGGTGAGAGATGAAAACAAGGCACTGTTCATTGCAGCAGTATGAAAGACAGTTTTGTGAAATGCTGGTTTATTGGCCGAAGAAGCCATGGTTCTTTAACCCAACAGGTACCGCAATGTGAACGGAATTTTAGAAATTGGGACAGAAGCGCTCCCATTTTAATCTATTAAACTAACGCAATAAGCCCCATGTCTGAATGCAGCCTAAGTCAATTTCCTCCTAAATGGAGTTTGGAGTAGGGATAACTTATGCTGGCTTTCTAAGGATTGTTCTGTAATCCTAGAATATAAGACCTGTGGACTAGAACTCCCATCATGGGAGTTGTAGTTGAACATCTGGAGGGCCTCAGGTTCCCCGCCCATGGTTTATACTGGATCAACAGAGGATGAAGAGGAAGCCCTAGAGCTTCAAATCCCACTTGCTTTCAGCATTTGAACCAGAGCTTGGAAAAGTTACTTTTTTAAACTACAACTCCCATCAGCCCAATCCAGTGGCCATGCTGGTGGGGGCTGATGGGAGCTGTAGTTTTAAAAAGTAACTTTTCCAAGCTCTGAAATTTTGAACACAGTGCAGACTCGGTGCAACACCTACATTATCCTCAAAACTTGAGAAATATCATCTGCACAGTAGCAGATATGAAAGATCCTTCTTTTTTTTTCTTTCTTGCAATGAATTCTGTTGATGCTTTTTAAGAGCCAGAAAAGGCAGCTGCCAATTTTGCATTTCACATTCTTGGCAGCAGGACCTGAAACATCATCAGCTTTGAAAGGTTTCATTTGTTTTACTTGTTCTGGCTGATGATCACAGCTGATACTTTTAAAGAAATGATGAAAACAAACTTTCTGCCCCCCCTTTTACTTATTTTTCTTATGGGAATGGCAAAGAGGCAAGATAAAGAACCTTTTCCTTCAACACATATTTCCCAGTGTGATTTCCAGCAGGCCCTTGCTTTAAGCCTGGTTAGAACCTATAGCTTCTGGTGGAAGGTACTTCTTTGCCCAACACATGATTCACTTGTGGGACTCTCTGTCACAAGATGGCTTTTTAAGAAGGCTCAGCAAAATTCTTCAGGTGTAAGTCTATCGAGAGCTATTTGCCTTGACTGTTAGGCCCCATGCACACATTATATCACTGTAAATAGTCATGCTTCCCCAAAAAATCCTGGGAACTGTAATTTGTTAAGGGTTCTGTGACTTGTGACCCCTGTTTCCCTCACAGTGGTAACATTCCCAGAGTTCCTTGGGAAGAGGGATTGATTGTTAAACCACTTTGAGAATTGTAGCTCTGTGAGGGGAATAGGAGTCTCCTCTGTAAAGTAGGCTGCTAATCTGTTCAGCCATGTCCAAAGCCCTGCCTTGATCCCAGATTCTCCACTTCTGGTCCCCTGGACCTCAAGAACAAAGGCCCCACTGGGACGTCCAGAGTTGGCATGTAAGCACTCGTTTGGTTGCAAAGAGGCTTGCTCATCTGCAGTCCCCTTAAGAGGAAGGTCTACTCAGGAGGAAGGAAAATTCAGAGAAAATTCAGCTGTGAGCCATGACCCATCAGATTGCCACAAAGGGGACTTTGTTGTGGACAAAGGGTCTTTGTTGTGGACAAAGGGTCTTAACATAAGAACATAAGAACATAAGAAGAGCCTGCTGGATCAGGCCAGTGGCCCATCTAGTCCAGCATCCTGTTCTCACAGTGGCCAACCAGGTGCCTGGGGGAAGCCCGCAAGCAGGACCCGAGTGCAAGAACACTCTCCCCTCCTGAGGCTTCCGGCAACTGGTTTTCAGAAGCATGCTGCCTCTGACTAGGGTGGCACAGCACAGCCATCACGGCTAGTAGCCATTGATAGCCCTGTCCTCCATGAATTTGTCTAATCTTCTTTTAAAGCCGTCCAAGCTGGTGGCCATTACTGCATCTTGTGGGAGCAAATTCCATAGTTTAACTATGTGCTGAGTAAAGAAGTACCTCCTTTTGTCTGTCCTGAATCTTCCAACATTCAGCTTCTTTGAACGTCCATGAGTTCTAGTATTATGAGAGAGGGAGAAGAACTTTTCTCTATCCACTTTCTCAATGCCATGCATAATTTTATACACTTCTATCATGTCTCCTCTGACCCGCCTTTTCTCTAAACTAAAAAGCCCCAAATGCTGCAACCTTTCCTCATAAGGGAGTCGCTCCATCCCCTTGATCATTCTGGTTGCCCTCTTCTGAACCTTTTCCAACTCTATAATATCCTTTTTGAGATGAGGCGACCAGAACTGTACACAGTATTCCAAATGCGGCCGCACCATAGATTTATACAACGGCATTATGATATCGGCTGTTTTATTTTCAATACCTTTCCTAATTATCGCTAGCATGGAATTTGCCTTTTTCACAGCTGCCGCACACTGGGTCGACATTTTCATTGTGCTGTCCACTACAACCCCGAGGTCTCTCTCCTGGGTGGTCACCGCCAGTTCAGACCCCATGAGCGTATATGTGAAATTCAGATTTTTTGCTCCAATATGCATAATTTTACACTTGTTTATATTGAATTGCATTTGCCATTTTTCCGCCCATTCACTCAGTTTGGAGAGATCTTTTTGGAGCTCTTCACAATCCCTTTTTGTTTTAACAACCCTGAACAATTTAGTGTCGTCAGCAAACTTGGACACTTCACTGCTCACTCCTAATTCTAGGTCATTAATGAACAAGTTGAAAAGTACAGGTCCCAATACCGATCCTTGAGGGACTCCACTTTCTACAGCCCTCCATTGGGAGAACTGTCCGTTGATTCCTACTCTCTGCTTTCTGCTTCTTAACCAATTCCTTATCCACAAGAGGACCTCTCCTCTTATTCCATGACTGCTAAGCTTCCTCAGAAGTCTTTGGTGAGGTACCTTGTCAAACGCTTTTTGAAAGTCTAAGTACACTATGTCCACTGGATCACCTCTATCTATATGCTTGTTGACACTCTCAAAGAATTCTAATAGGTTACTGAGACAGGACTTTCCCTTGCAGAAGCCATGCTGGCTCTGCTTCAGCAAGGCTTGTTCTTCTATGTGCTTAGTTAATCTAGCTTTAATAATACTTTCTACCAGTTTTCCAGGGACAGAAGTTAAGCTAACTGGCCTGTCATTTCCGGGATCCCCTCTGGATCCCTTTTTGAAGATTGGCGTTACATTTGCCACTTTCCAGTCCTCAGGCACGGAGGAGGACCCCAGGGACAAGTTACATATTTTAGTTAGCAGATCAGCAATTTCACCTTTGAGTTCTTTGAGAACTCTCGGGTGGATGCCATCCGGGCCCGGTGATTTGTCAGTTTTTATATTGTCCATTAAGCTTAGAACTTCCTCTCTCGTTACCACTATTTGTCTCAGTTCCTCAGAATCCCTTCCTGCAAATGTTAGTTCAGGTTCAGGGATCTGCCCTATATCTTCCACTGTGAAGACAGATGCAAAGAATTCATTTAGCTTCTCTGCAATCTCCTTATCGTTCTTTAGTACACCTTTGACTCCCTTATCATCCAAGGGTCCAATCGCCTCCCTAGATGGTCTCCTGCTTTGAATGTATTTATAGCATTTTTTGTTGTTGGTTTTTATGTTCTTAGCAATGTGCTCCTCAAATTCTTTTTTAGCATCCCTTATTGTCTTCTTGCATTTCTTTTGCCAGAGTTTGTGTTCTTTTTTATTTTCTTCATTCGGACAAGACTTCCATTTTCTGAAGGAAGACTTTTTGCCTCTAAGAGCTTCCTTGACTTTGCTCGTTAACCATGCTGGCATCTTCTTGGCCCTGGCGGTACCTTTTCTGATCTGCGGTATGCACTCCAGTTGAGCTTCTAATATAGTGTTTTTAAACAACTTCCAAGCATTTTCGAGTGATGTGACCCTCTGGACTTTGTTTTTCAGCTTTCTTTTTACCAATCCCCTCATTTTTGTGAAGTTTCCTCTTTTGAAGTCAAATGTGACCGTGTTGCATTTTCTTGGCAATTGGCCAGTTACATGTATGTTTAATTTAATAGCACTGTGGTCACTGCTCCCAATCGGTTCAACAACACTTACATCTCGCACCAGGTCCCGGTCCCCACTGAGGATTAAGTCCAGGGTTGCCGTCCCTCTGGTCGGTTCCATGACCAATTGGTCTAGGGAATAGTCATTTAGAATATCTAGAAACTTTGCTTCTTTGTCATGACTGGAACACATATGCGGCCAGTCTATGTCCGGGTAGTTGAAGTCACCCATTACTACCACATTTTGTAACAAAAGAAAAAGAAATATTACTGCTCCGGCTACAAAATGAAAAGAAAAATAGTATAACTGCTGCACTTAAGAAATGCTTCCTATAAAGCATCATGAAATGATTTCACAATACAATAAAAACACAAAAAAAAACAACTGCATATATAAATGCAGTTGAAACAATTACACACGCATATATAAATAATTACATACAGTGTGTGATACCTATTTCAAATCCAATACAGGTAGTGACTGGCGTAACATCTTGCACAGGACGGAACTGGATCTCAGAGATGTGAAGACAACTTCCATTTTCAAGATGCAAGACAGAGGCAGGGACTTGCATTTTGGCAGCAATGCGACACTGGCCTTGAGCCCAAGACCTGCAGATATTTTCATGTGACCACAAAGGGACAATGACCCAGTGGCACACAGTATTCAATTCATTGTTATCACATGTTCCATTGCTAATGCAAGCACATTATTAGAAGAAAAAGAACGAGCCAAGTTCAAGCCTGCAGATGTACCCATCTTCTTCATTTTTTTTACTATTTAGAGAAAGTATAAAGCATGACCACTGGGAATCTATTCTAAAGACAGAGATGGACCCTCTACCGCTGGTGGTGAGAAGAAACCCCCGCAGAATTTTGTCAGCAGGGTCTGTTTTAATCAAGGCATCAGCTTCAGCTTGTGTGAAGTGTTGAGTCCAGACCCCCAGGGCATCCTCATTATAAGCTAAAATGAGTTGTTTTGGCTTTGCCTTGCCACCTTCCTTGAAAATGGAATTTCGAAATACAAAGCCTGATTCCTTTTGATTGAAGAAGCACGGGTTATTGGAGGAAGAGAAGCAGCAAAAAATGTAAATGTACTGCCTTCAAGTCGATTCCGACTTATGGCGACCCTATGAATAGGGTTTTCATGAGGCTGAGAGGCAGTGACTGGCCCAAGGTCACCCAGTGAGCTTCATGGCTATGTGGGAATTCGAACCCTGGTCTCCCAGGCCGTAGTCCAACACTTTAACCACTACACCACACTGGCTCTCCTAAAGAAGCAGCAGTGGGACTTATTTTCAACACCTAAATGTGAATTTAAATATGGTTAGCCCTCTGTTATTTCCTGGTACATTCACCTATTAGTCAGCCACCAAGAAGGAGGAACTAATTTACAATAATCAATTAATTAAATTTAAATATTTATTTAATTATTTTATTTTATTTATTATTTGATTTATATCCCACCCTTCCTCCCAGCAGGAGGAATTAAATGGGCCTCAGCTCCTAGCAGGACTTGGTGGACTTCAACATGGGCCACTCCAGCGTCATCTCGCGCCGCCACCTGGAGGTCGCCTTCCACGCCTCACACTTCTACCTACACTTCCTTGGCAAGAACAGTGTCTTTGTTGATGGTGCCTGCCAGCGCAGGGATGGCCTGGGCCTCCAGCTGCCCCCGTATCGTGTTCACCATCTTTGGGATCCCCTGTGAAGCTTGTGAGATTTGGGAGCAATTTGTGAGTGTTGGGCCCTGGGTGAGAGCCAGGGTGGATGGGTGGAGTCGTGGGTGAGAGCCTGGAGGCAGAGAGATGTTGAGTGGAGAAGTGGAAGGCAATTGTTTTAATATTTATTTGTTAATTTGTATTATGTTTGCATTTGTACAGTAGGGCCCCACTCATACAGTGGGTTACGTTCCAGACCCCGCCGAAAAGCGATACCCTCCAAAAAGCAGAACTTCATCAATAAAATAGCGCCCGACACTCAAAAAATGCCATAAAAGTGGAACAAGCACCGTATGAGTGGGGCCTTACTATGATTGAAAGCCTCCGTATTAGTGGAAGGCTGAAAAGCAGGCCGCCGAAAAGTGGGGCCCTACTGTATTGTGGCTTTATTGTATATTTTTTATATTTGCTGTTGTTTTATCTTCTGTACACCACTTAGAAATTTTTATATATATTAAGTGGTATAGAAATGCCTTAAATAAATAAATGTTCCCCCCCTTCCTCCCAAAGGGGCCCAAGGAAATACATCAGACAGAGATCAGGAATAACATGATCTGAATGATCCTGACTTTAGTGTTCAGTGATACATCTTTGCATTTGAGGACCTGTTCTAGTTCTCTCATAGCTGCCCTCCCCAGACCTAGGCTTCTTCTGATTTCTTGACTATTGTCTCCATATTGGTAAAAAGTCCCAAAATCTATAGCCTTTTTTCATATGGGTGTTGCTCCACAGTTAGGCCATCCCTGGACACATCCTATCCAATGTCTCAAGGGCCAGACAGCTGGAACCACCACTGACATCTGCTGTAACTTTCAGAACTGTAACTTTAGGAACTTGTGGTTGAGCTTCCTTTTCCCTCCGGCCTTCTTTCCTTTTTCCTTGTGTGTCATGTCTTTTTAAATTGTGAGCCTGAAAGCAGGGAGCAAAGATATTCAGCAGCCACCTTGAGGCCCTTTTTCGGCTAAAGGTCGGGTATAACTGGTGTGGGGAAAAAAAGAAATAACTAAGGCATTGTGATGTCATGCCATCAAGTCCAATAAGGCTTGTTAAAAATAATGAAATAGATTATTTAACACTTCTATACCCATTTAGTATATTCAGTCTCCTCCTGTTTATGTATCACCTGCTTTAAAGCAGCCAGCAGAGAAATGGCAACACGATGAACTGTCAGACCATTTCTTCTAACACCATTCAGCATGGCAACATCTTACAAAGTGTGTGTAAGAAATGGATTTGAATTATTAAAGAGAACACCTATAAAGCTACCTTCAAAGCGGGGGGGGGAGAGAGAATATGAGGAATATTTCAATACATATATTAGTGGGATAAATCACAGCTAACAATCCGGTAAGAGCTGCAGGCTACCAGTAAACCGAAATCTATACAATATTTGAAGCAAATGACCTGGAACCCATCTCAGCATGAGGAATGGTGTTATTTGCCACACTGCGTTGATGCCAGAAGGTCTGCATTCTGCGGTGGGGCTTGTGCTACTCAACCCACAGCTTGCCTTCTAGAAATCTCTATGGTTCGGATCATTTTGGCCATCGTGTGTAATGAGAATCTCACATGAGGTTCAAGCTGAGCCTTCGGTACAATTGCAGTTATATATGTAAGGAAACTGCATTGTACCAACTTTGTCTATTTTGTTCACCTCGACCAGGGGAAGCTTCTTCTGTCTGAGGGCCTCACTCCCTTCTGTGAAACCATTTGAGGACCATGTGCCAATGCTGGATGGGGCCAGCGCCTAAAGTGGGTGGGGCAATGAGTGCAATTTTTACCTTTGTACATTCATTTCTACGCTCACTCACACACACCCCTCTATCCTCCACTCAGGGAAAGAAGAGGCATTATCAGAATTGAAGGACACATTCCGGCCACCCTTCTTCTCTAAGGATTTGGACTCATGGTGACTGAGTGAGGGGATGTTCCTCAGGGCCTTTTCGCTTGACTGAGGAGTCGAGGCCCACTCTTTGAAGCTTGGTGGCAGTGATTCAGTGGACAACAATTAGAACAATTACAAATCTATAAAAAATTTAAATAACTGCATGCATATATATATGTTTACATATGTAAACAATTACATATTAACGATTACCTTCCTCTTTTAACAAGAGGACTTATCCCAGTTTGTGTTGGAATTACTTTTTTAGAAGTTTGTAATGCTTTTTTAAAAATGCTTTGTTTTAATTATACAGCCACAAAAATGGCTGTATGCTATAGCCAGCATGGATTTTTCACATTCAGCAATGTTAAATTGAAAATATCCCCATGCCATTCTAATGCTTCCCATAAGCTC